>NC_047084.1:484372512-485572512 GCF_902459505.1 Geotrypetes seraphini
TGCTGTATAACTAGGCACCCGGTATGCACCCATTCTATAAGAGGAACACAGGTAAACTAAACTAAAGCTTAACTTTATATACCAGATCATCAACCGAAGGAAGCTCTACTCAATTTACAACAATTAAATAAAAACTAAAGAAAGAAAAAACAAAGGTTTCAAAAGAAATTAATTTTCAAAATGTTTAGCAAATAGAAAAGTTTTTAGATATTTATTGAAAGATTGAAAAAGGACTGGGGCTTCTCAGAGTTAAGGGGAGATCATTCCATAATTGCAAGAGTTTAAATGCCAAAGATTGACTAAAGATCTTAACTCCTTTAATTCCTTTCTGGAAGGAAGGGAGAGTTTGAATTGTTGGATGCCTCTTGCATTGGAAAATCTGTAAACATTCCACAATAAGGGAACGAGGGGGAATAAAAATACCATATAAAATTTTGAAAGAGATGCAAGCACATTTGAATTGAATTCTAAGATAAACTTTCCTTTATAGAATATTAGTATAACCTCAAAAACGTCCATAAAGTTAGGTGCAAGCACTTAGGCCAGCCTTAGTGCTGAGCAAGTTCTGTAAGTGCGAGTCTTGCCCTTGGCTCACCTAGACACCATCTACATGTATGCCTGTCTATAAAATATAGAATATTTACAATAAACACAAGTAAAGTATTCATAGAACACTTAGGCATTTAGGGTCAGATTCTTCAAAAGCTGCCCTACTGCCATCTAACTTAATTTTTTAATTGGGTTTAAGTGGCACAATAATTGGTTAAAACCCAATTAAACCCTTGTTAAAAAATAGCCACCACTACATGGCCTCCAGGGCTAGCACCTAGGTCCCTGGCAGCTAGTGAAGCATAGCGACTATCACTATGTGCCACTGGCTGCAAATCAGAAAGGACCTTGGGCACCAAAAATATAGGTCTGTAAAACCCTGGCATACATTTCCAGCACCTAAGGTCCTTGGGAGCTGCAATTCTGGAAGCGGACCCTGCGACATGCAGCAGGTGCCCATTTTGTAGGCAACGCTTACAGAATCAGGGCCTTAGGACTATAAATAGCACTCACATGGGCACCAGAAAAAGATTGATGCTAAGCTCTTTAAACATGACTCATGCCTAACTATGGGCAGACTTACACCTACTGAAACCTGAAATGCTTGCGCAAAGAGAAGGATGGCTAAGATTCCACAGTAATCAAACACAGCAACAAAGTAGTGAGGTAAAAATCAAAGAGCAAAAAGTCCAATGGTAAGTTCAAGAGACTAATTTTCATACCTCAAAGTCCCAAGGTGTGGAAATGACGCGACATGGCCGTTTTTCGGTAAGCCAACGAACACCTGCTTCAGGAGTCTTGGCAACACTAATGGTATTCCAAAAGTCTGACAGGACAATGAATGCCTGCGTCCGTCAAGGCATTTTTGTGCTGCGACTGGCAATTTTATCGAGCCTTTTTTTGCTTGGCTTTGGTATGTTGATTGTTCAGACATCTGAAATACTATTAGTGTGGCTAAGACTCCTGAAGCAGGCGTTTGTTATTGTGCCAAAAGACGTCATGTCAAGTCATTTGAGGACTCACTATATATATATATATATATATATATATATATATATATATATAAAGAAAACTGCAGACCTCCACAGCATGATGGCTGAAAATGTAGGTTCTGCCTCCCCAGATGCGCCACGGAAGCCTAAGAGAACAAAACCAAGCTTTACAGGGAGAAGAACATCTTTTAAAATTCAAATCTGTGACCAATGGACTTTCCCACCAAAAATCACATTTGTGACCAACAGACTTTCCTGTCTCAAATCACCTCAAGCGTCAGCCAATCAGGCTTGAGGACCCGCTATATTAAAGACAAATTGCAGACCTCACAGCACACACTGAAGAAAGCCACAGCAACAAGGCTGAAATATTAGTTCTATCTACCCAGAGGCTAGAGATGTCAAAACCAAACAATGTAAAAAAAAAAAAACTGATAGTCCTAGGTCTTAAAAATGACATAAGCAAAAACACTAAAAATGACCATAAACAATCCAAAAATGGAAATCCTAGAAAAGTCCCAACCAGGATCAGGGTTTCAGCAACTAGAGTTGCCTTCCTCAGGGGACAATATGTACACAGTGTAGATAAATCAGCAAAGACTGCCAGTGCATGAAGGCATCTGATCCAGTGGTTTTTGACATCTCTAGCCTCTTTTGTACAGTTCTATTTTTGAGGCCAGCTCCCTTCTTTTGTTGTCCTCTATCTACCAAGACACAGCTAGTCCCAAACAACCAACAATTACGAAACTAGTCGCAGAAGCCTACAAACATATTGCTCCACTGCTTTGTTGCTGCAAATACTTGGGCCCAAGCAGAGTGCACATACAGACATTCTATATGAACTCATGCAATTTTTCAGAACGCTCCTGACATGTTCATGCCCCTTCCATAACCACAACCCTTTTGGGTTGTTCGCTATTGGAGTTAGGCACTCTATTACGGAATAGCATGCAGCCAGATGTGCATATAAATCTGAACTGTAGACCATTAATGGTTCATTAAGCTATTACGTTTCATGTGCATCTTGGCAGGATGCCCAAATTTCAGCGCACGACTTCAGGCACCATTCATTATTAGTTTGGAGCTCAGTGCATGATTTTCACAAGACAAGTTTGAATAAGTTGACGTTTGTTTCTTTCTATTTTTTCTAATAAATAATAGAATGTTTTAGTTTTAGAGCTGCTTTTCCATCAAAATGTCATTACATCACGTTCAGCTACAATTGGCTGATCCAGGGAGCGTTTTTTATAAAATCACAGTTCCGTTGCCAGCAACCTGACATAATTGCTGTGCGGGTGCTGGTGATTTTCGCTCTTATTTAAGTTAGTAACTACTCTTTGTAGTAAAAGTTTGGCAGCTTATGTATAGTTGCTAGGTCTTAATATGAATTATTTTTTTCAACTGGGCACCACAGAGTTAGTCTGGGCAAATGTGTAGTGTAAGCCGACGCAATCTTTGTTAGTTCCTGGGAGTGACACAGGCTGCATTTTAGCAGCTTGGGAACAGTTAACATTAACAATTAAATACATTATTCCTACTTTAGTGTATCAGTTAAAGTTTTTGCATTAGGATAATTCATTAATCTTGTTTCCCTTAAATTTACAAGTTCAATTATGGGGTGGGAGAGAGGGTATTTTTATTGTTACATGTTGTATAAGTATTGATTATATGATAGATAAGGGTGGGAAGGGGGTGAAGAGAATATTATATGTATCATTGTTGATTATTAAGTGATATATTTATGGTTATTTGTATGGATATGTTATCACACTTATTATAAGTTTAAAAATTAATAAAGATTTAATTTTTTTAAAAAAGGATAATTCATTATGAAGTTTATAAAGTTGTAATGCCACGAATCAATTTAATATCGGGCAGGCAAATCATTTTAGCGGACGTGTGTTTTAATGAATTTCAAAGATCATTTTAATATCGATGTGATCTGTTCTAGAACTCATGTTTTAAAATCATTTTATCATTTGTTCTATTAGTTTTCTGATATTAGTCTATAATTCATTTCAAATATCAGCATTATCAACTAAAGTTTTTTTAGTTCAAAGTAATTTATCATGCAATTGCTTAAGTTGAAATTCGATGAATGGACCAAATTTTGGGTAGATAAATAGTTCCAGCACGCGTTCACTTTAATGAATCTAAAGTTAATCCTTTATATCAACGTGTCCCTCTTTTTATAATTAATGTGTCCTTCATGTGATTTTTGGCTATTATGCGATAAATGTATCATATCTTTGGGTAGACAAATAGTTTCAGCATGCGTTTGCTTTAATGAATCTAAAGTTAATCCTTTATATCAACGTGTCCCTCTTTATAAGGAATGTGTCCTTTACATCAATTACATATTATCAATTAGATTTCAAGTTATTTTGAGAGTTTTTATTAAATGAAATTTAGTACTGAACATGTTACCCTGTGGGGCTGATTCTGTAAGTGGCGCCTAGAAAAATGGCGTTTACTACATGTCAATCACATCCAAGTACCACTTAGAAAATCGTGACTACTGGCGCCTAACGAATTTAGGCACTGGTAATATAGGCCAGAGTTTTAAAAGGCCTACATTTCCAGGCACTTAGGTTTGTTGTAGAATTGGGGCTAGTGGTGCTTAGGTGATGCTTAAGGCCAATTCTGCCCCTAAACATGCCTATTTAAGCATGTCAAATAGACTTTCAAAGTAACTCACTCTGTCTCAAGCACTAAACTTCCAATAATGTAATATAATATAGCCTGTGAAAGGGGGATCCTCAGTGTGAAGTAGAGATCTGCACGGGAACGGGGATCGCAGGAATCCCGCGGTTCCAGCGGGGGTCCTGCGGGAATCCCCCCCTAACTCGCGGGACTCCCACGGGGACCCCCCTCTGGCACACGGGACTCCCACGGGGACCCCCCTCTGGCACACGGGACTCCCATGGGGATGGAAGGCTTTGGAAGCAGGGTTCGTCCATATAATATAATGGACACGTCAGCCTTAGTAAAAGAGGGGGTTTATAAGTTAATTACCTGAACAGAAAACAAAAAAAAAAGGGTTCCACCAAAGAGATTCCATAAGGAAAACAGCAGCGCAAACACAAAAGAAACTGTGGAATTGATTATCCTGTCAGAAGTAATTGCTGCTTTTTATGGGGACGGGTGGGGATGGAGAGGATCCTGGCGGGAACGGGTGGGATTTCTGTCCCCGTGCAACTCTCTAGTGTGAAGGCTCAGCGAAAGGAGAACAATCTCCAACGCTCACAAGTTTAGTGCTTGAGACAGAATGAGTTACTTTGAAAGTCTATTCGACCTTTTTTTGCTGCTGTTTGTGGTGTCTATTTAGTATCTTGTGCAGCATTTTTGGAGTTTTGTTGCTTTTTTATTTAGGTATGTGGCATCATGAAGCGCTGCTAGGCACCTGTGTGGCACCTAGGATTTGTTTTAAATTGGGGGGGGGGGTTATCTGCTTTGAATGACACGATCAATTACCATGCCACTTAAAGTTAATTAAAGCAACTAAGTTAGGCGCCAGCAGGCACAATCTAAGGGGCTGATTCTATAAAAGGGCATCCCAATTGTAAGTGGCGATAGGCATCCTACCACTGTCTGGCAGCCAATCAGGATGTATTTTTTAGAAAAAAATCCCCAGAACAGGACGCCTACACTGTAGGTTTTTGCTGCAGGACTAGGGAGACGGGTAGGGACACCTAAGCTTGCCCAAGGCTGGGCGTGGTTTCACCTGGAAGTGGCCTTGGACGAGTTTAAGTGGCCCTAGGCATCTCCCTAGAGCCACGTCAGAAGCCCGAAATGTAGGTCAGCAAAATGTTGGCCTACATTTCAAAAAGGTAAAAGTTGATGTGGTTGGCTGAGCTGATCATGGCAAGGGAATCCCCAATCAGCTGAGCCAACAGGATTCCCCCCCGCCAAGCCGCACTTCAGAGAGTCCTGCCAGCTCAGCTGATCGGGGAGGGGAGGGAATCCCTGCCGTGGATCAGCTGAACTGACTGCGACAGAGGTCCCCAATAAGTACCCTTGAAATCAGCAGGAGGGATGCCTACTCTCTCCTGCTGCTGACCCCCCTACCTCCCCCCCAAATAAAGTGGTAGGAAGGATGCCTACTCCCTCCTGCTGCTGACCCAACCCCCCCCCAAATAAAGTGGTAGGAAGGATGCCTACTCTCTCCTGCTGCTGACCCCCCAACCCCCCCCAAATAAAGTGGTAGGAAGGATGCCTACTCCCTCCTGCTGCTGACCCAACCCCCCCCAAATAAAGTGGTAGGAAGGATGCCTACTTCCTCCTGCCACTGACCCCCCCAACCCCCCTCCATCACGACTGCCAGGAGGGATGCCCACTCATTTTCTGATTATTTAAATATTTCTTTCAAAAACTTATAAAATAAGTCTTTAGGAAACATTAAGTATCTTAGGAATCTGAGGTTTAATTGTTTAGTATCAAAACAATATGGAAAACAGTAAGATATGTGAACAATTTAACACCTAATCCAATTAATAACTCAACAAATCAAACTATATGGCTGAACTCCAAGATTCAAATTGGCGGATATAAGGTCATCTGGAAGCATTGGATGAATGCAGGAATACGTGTATTAGAAGATGTTATTTCTAATGGTAAACTGTTTGAGTTTTCACAGTTGCAATATAAATATGGTCGTAATTCAAAGTTATAGATGATTGCAACTGAAGCAGGCTATTCAGGACGGGTTTCCTGAATGGAAAAATCTCACTAATCAATATAGTTTAGAGTTCTTATGCTTTCAGGTGGACTTTCTGGGACACCAGGCTGCACAGTGGTACAAATATCTGGATTTGTAAATAAAAAAAACAAAAAATGGTCTTCGAGACATTTGGAGAATTGAGATCAAGCATCAAATTACAGTGTTTCAATGGCCATGAATTTGGTCTTAGAGGATGAGATGTACAGTGTCTGTATCTATGAGACAAACTTGTTTTTTTCTGTTACATAGAGCATTTTGGACCCCTCTTCGTTTAAATAAATTAGATAGCTCTAAGTCTGATAGATGTTGGCACTGCAATCTCGAAACTGGGACTCTAGATCATCTATTATTCTATTGTCCATTTATTTTGGATTTCTGGAAATCAATATGGGGCCAAATAAATAATTTATTGGAGAATCCGGTGGCCCTATCATATGATACCATTTTATTTGGCATGTCAATGAGGGCAAAGAGTCAAATATCCTCAAAAAATAATGAGCTCTTGCTAATTATGACTGGTGTTGCCATTCAACAAATTACATTTAATTGGAAGAATAGGAGTAGATTAAACTTTAATTTCTGGTGGAATTCTTTGTGTCGTATATCATATGGAAAGAATATTAGCTATACAGAAAGGACATTTTATTAAGTTCAAGGATGTTTGGGGACCATTAACAGATTATTGTAACGAGTAAATAACATTTTTCCCTTAATTATACAATTGCAAACGAGAGGGAAGGGGTGGGGGGGTTCTGATCTTGTATTAGTTTGGATTAGTAGAAAAGAATATATTATAAGATATACGTGATTTCATATGATATGGTAAGGGTGGGAGGCGGGGATAAATTTCATTAATTTAAGATGATTGTGACAGAAATTCAAGTGATGTTTGTAAGTTTAAATGTTATTTCCGATTACACTTGTTGTAAGTTATAAAAATGAAGATTTTTTTTTTTTAATTGTTTAGTATAATTCTCAAAATTCTTCACTTTCCTATATAATACCATACTGTCTTGCATCATTGATTTCTGAGAAGATTGAAGACTTTGAACCCATTTAGTCTAAGGCAGGGGGTCCCCAAAGTCTCTCCTTGAGGGCCGAATCCAGTCGGGTTTTCAGGATTTCCCCAATGAATATGCATAAGATCTATGTGCATGCACTGCTTTCAATACATATTCATTGAGAAAATCCTGAAAACCCGACTGGATTCGGCCCTCAAGGAGGGACTTTGGGGACCCCTGGTCTAAGGGCTCCTTTTACGAAGGCGCATTAGGGTCTTAATGCGCGGAATAGCATGCGCTAAATTGCCCCAGGCACTAGCCGCTACCGCCTCCTTTTGAGCAGGCGGTAAATTTTTGGCTAGCGCACATTAATCCAGTGCGTGTGCTAAAACGCTTAGGGCACCTCCTGGGAAAAAGAGAGACTTTACACATCAATTAAAACAGAAATTGAAACAAAAACAAATAGTGGTCAATATAAAATTACAAGTTTCTCAATAAAGCCCACAATATGGGAGAAGCAATTCACAATCTATCATGGGATCTGATTATCTAACAAGGAAACACAAAAAAAAAATAGTGTAGTGTTACATCTTCTACATTATTAAAGGACCTACGTCACTGTGGAGGCACTGGAAGGAATTACTTCTTTCCCCTCTAGGAAAAACTAACTGAGGGGTCAAAGAAAATGTATGAATATTGATACAATAAGATCAAACATTTACAAGGATATCTAAGCTGAAATTTAGCTCCCAAAGAGAGTACGGATTGTCTCAATTGTAGAACCATTTCCTTGTGGTCTGAGTTAAGTTTGAAACATCTGGGAACATGGAGATCTTAGAGTCCATAAAGGTCACTTCTTTAAGCCCAAGTGCCTCTGTCTTGTTGAAAGACAAAAGTTACCAGAAGTGTAGAGTATGAAATGACTTTGTCCTCTGAGGTTGCCAATATTCTCGATAAGTCCATTGGACTGGATTGAATCAGGTGAAATCTCAAGTTGAGAAGCCTTCTTAGATTCTGGAAGGTAATATATTCTATGTAAAGGTGGAAAACCTGTCTCTGGGTATTTGAATGTATAAAATAAATCTCTAGGAGACATTGCTAGAACTTTAGGAAAGTTAAGTACAATAAAACCCTGGTTTAAGAGCTTAATTCGTTCCAGAAGCATGCTTATAATCCAAAGCACTCGTATATCAAAGCAAATTTCCCCATAGGAAATAATGGAAACTCAGATGATTTGTTCCACAACCCAAAAACTTTAATACAAAATACTATACGTACTTATATTGCAAGACCTTGCTCATTTAGAACAGTCACTACACTCTTGCAGCGTCAGAGAGAAGAACCATCGGCTCAGTTGTATACTGTATATACTTGTATTGCAAGACATTGCTTGTATATCAAGATAAGTTTAATAAAAATGTTTTGCTTGTCTTGCAAAACACTTGCAAACCAAGTTACTTCCAATCCAAGTTTTTACTGTATTCTCAAATTCAACATTTTAGTATGATTTTCCATATTTTCAACTTGGCTTACTAGCAATAATCTATCTTGCATCAAGTTGGTTTGAGTCTTTTGTAACTCCTGAACCCGTTGGTCCAAGCAGTCCACTTCCCCCCACCCCCCAACCTGAGACTTTATTCCTTCCTGAAGAGAATCAATTCTTTTTCCTGTGCATTAACCAGTGGTAGAGTTCCTGTACACAATTTATAAAGGAAATCTAAAGCCGTCCAGATAGACTCCAAAGTGAACTCCACTGGCCTTACCAACCGGGGAACCGCTGGAATCTTTCCTCTGTCCGCTGGAGCCAACTCTGCCTTCTCCATAGCTGAAATCTCTGAGAGTCCTGGGACGTTGGTAAGCCCTCCAGCTCAGCAAGGGAAGCAACTTCCTGTCCCTTCTGAGCCGCCATAGTTTCCCTCTCTCATGGCTGCTGGGGAGGCACTAGTCCTGCAGGGCTGAGCAAGTCCTTGCTCCTGAACGCCGAGACTTCCCTCTGACTCGGCAAACCTGGTTCACCCCGAGGGGGAAGACATAAAAAAGCTGTCAATCGTCTCCTGCCTTTGCAGGGTGAGCTCCAGTTGCTGGGCTGTGGCATTCGTTCTTCCCCTTCTTTTAGTCAGGCCTATGAATATTGCTTTATTTTTTCATTTAATTTTAACATACATTTATGTCAAGGCCTGTGATGAGAACCACGTAATTCTTCCCGTTAAGATACATGTAGCAGAGAAGTGGTGGGGCTGAGGCCTTTATGAATATTTAAAGTGTTCATTACTTTGCTGTTATTCGGGATTTGGACTTGAACATTAATATTTGGCATTGTTGCTCAAAAGCAACACATGTCTTCTATGGTTCTTATGAGAAATTTGCATCTCCGAATGCCTGTTTACTTGGCACTGTTGCTCTCGTTCAACATCAAGTTATGTAAAGCAGCCATTGCACCATCTGCCAATTAAAGGGTTAAACCTGATTTGGTAAAATGCAGATAAGTACTTTTACAGCACAGACTAACTCCAGCAGCAGTGTAAAGTTAATGCTGCTCTTACAACCTTGCCTATACCAGTACTACTCATTCTCTCCTAGAGCAGTTGGATACAGGCATTGTTAGGTGCCATAGACTTGTGCTCGAGTCCTAGCGACTTGATGAATTGCAAATCTAAGAAAAAAAAAAATCTGTTTTGTGCTAGTCCGGAAGGTTCTCCAGTGTCATTCCCATTACATACAGCCCTTAATTCACATAACGCATTAACAGAACAAAAACCAAATGCTTTTAATGGAAGAATCAAAAGCTGTAGGCGATATACTACTTGAAAAGCTTGAGTTATCTTCCATCTGATCAGTGAAAAATAGTTTCTGCGTAGATGACTCTGTACCATTTAAATCCAGTCTGGTATTTACCATTTACGTTAGTGTGGAAACAAAAAAAAAAAAAGGAGAAATAACCCCTAGAGGCATTCAAAAGCAAAACAGGAGGGAGAATAGGGTTTATGTTTAAGCAATGTACAAAGAATAACTTAAAAAAAAATTCCATTCAATAGGAAAGAAACATTCACTCAAGACCCTATACTAGCTTTCAAATTTACATAAAAAACAAATGTAGAATTAAATACTTAACATGTAGTCATGAGCACACCATGACTGCTGCCAATGAATTCCAAATACAAGAGAAGATACAGCAATTTATAGCAAACGGTTCCACCAGAAAATAAGTACAAGGTGTATAAGTGTAGCCAAACAAATGCAGGCCAAAAACCTGCAAGACATCACAAGACATGGTATGATAGCCATCATGGTAAACATGCCAAATAAGGTCACATTTATGCTTCACTACAAGCACAGCTTACATGAGCCTCTGGAAACAAAGGGAAAATGGGTAAATAAGCCAAAAATAAAAGAACTCAGGCCCAGATTTTCAAAGTTTAGTGGTGGCATTAAACTGACTGTTTAACCTGCACACATTTTAGCGGCAGATCATCAAAATGGCTTCTCTTTAGTGAGGTTTCTAGAAGTCTCCGACGCTGCCACGCAAATGGGCTCTTCAACATTAAAATGAGCACTCTGGTGGATTCTTCAAAAATCGCCAAGCCATTCTTCAAGAGCGGCATCAGCTTTTGGTGACAAAAATCAGCGACTGGTCCAGGGGTGCCGGTACAGTGACAGCATTGTTTTAAACCCCGGCATTGCAGTGTCGAAGACTGTTAGAAAAGAAGTTTTGAGAAGCGACTCCCCCCTCCCAGCAGCGGGAGAGATGCCCATCACATCTGCCCTAACTGCCACCTAATCCCCCTGATTCTCTAACCCATGTGACCAGCAACAGTTAGAGAAGCACACTTTAGTCTGATCACAAAGACAGGCGGCTCAGCCACCTATATTTGCTGATGGATCTCTTGCCATCAACTGATCACAACAAGGGAATCCCTATCAGCTGAGCCGGCAGGACTCCCTGAAGCCACAGTTCGGGAAGTCCTACCAGTTCAGATGATTGGGCAGGGGGGGGGGAAGAGAGATACCCTTGCCACAATCAACTGAGCCTGCTGCAGCAGAGGCTTCTCCAACACATACTCCTTAAAATCACCAGGAGGAATGCCCACTCCCTCCTGCTGCCGGCCCTCTGAACCCCCGCCATCACAATTTGAAGGATGATGCCCTGGCCCTCCTGCTGCTGCCCCCCCCCCCATCACAATTGGCAGGAGAGATGCACTTTCTCCTGTTGTTCACTTCTTTGATCCCCCAAACCCAACCATCGACACCAACCGAAACCTCAAAGCCACACCCCAGCACCCCTAAGTCCAAACCAACACCCTCCCATACCTTTCTGAAGAAAGTCCTGCCAGAGGGATGCCTACTCCCTCCAGCCAGCATGCCCACCTCTTCAAAATGGCAGGCCTTCCATTCCCAGGAGGGACCTTAGACATCTGAGCCAATCAGTGCCTTAAGCCCTTCACTGGTGCATTCCAGGATGCACCAGGAAAGGGAAGGCCAGCCATTTTGAAGAGGCAGGCTTGCCAGCCAGGGGGAATATGCATCCCTCTGGCCAGCCTTTCTTCAGAATATGGGGGTGTTGGGGTGGGCTTAGGGGTGCCAGGGTGAGATCTTGATTTTGAGGCGGTGTTGGGGTGGGGTCTAGAAATAAAGGGGAGTGTCAACAGTTGGGGTTTTATGAGGATTTAAGGGGCTAGTGGCAGGGGGGAGTGGGCATCCCTCCTACCAATCATGATGAAGGGTGTCAGGGGTTTGGGGGTAGGCAGCAGGAGGGAGTGTGCATCCCTCCTGCCGATTCAGTGTTGTGTCGAAGGAGCCTTTGCTGCAGCTGGCAGAGGATTTTTCCACCCCCTTACCAAAATCAGCTCAGCCAGCTGTGTCTACTTTTAATTTTTGAAATGTAGGCCTGCATTTTGCTGGCCTACATTTCAGGCGTCTGTCATGGCTCTAGGAAGATGCCTAGGGCTGCTTATATTCACCCCAGGCCACTTCCGGTTGAAACTACACCCAGCCTTGGGCAAGCTTAGATGTCCCTGTCTCCCTAGACCCGCGAGAAACACTGCCTCAGAGATTTTTCTTTCTTTCTAAAAATATGAATCCCAATTGTCTGCCAGTGGTAGTTCGCCTACTGCCGCCTTCAATCGGGACACCTGTTTATAAACTCAGCCCCTGGGTGCCTAAGTCCTATAGCATGTAACTCAAAAAGGAGGCGCAGTCATGGGAGGGGGGTGTTCCAAAAAGTTGAGTAAGTTTGTCTAACTTGGGCACCAGCATTTACACTGGTTTTCAGCAGGTGCTACGACTGGCACCCAAAGTTAAGGCATTTGAATCAGCACAAATCTATAAAGGGTGCACACTCTTTACAGAATTGACACTTTGAAAGGGCACTGGAATTGACACTTTGAAAGGGCACTGGAAAAGATCGACACTAAGCACGTTTATACAATTTGGCCCCAACTGGCTAAATGCATAGTTAACAAAGGACCCCTTACCGCCTCCCAAACAGGGGGCACCAAGTACCCGTTAACTGCAACCAGGTACCATATGGTGACAAGCACTTTTAACATGGGACCGGCATATGAAAATGCTGATTCATCTTTCTCTGGTTGTCATGTACAATTTGCAGGAACTGGGCTATATGGACCACTGGTCTGACCCAGTAGGACTGTGCTAGTAGAGTAGCTGGTTGCTTCTTCACTGATGGAAAGGACCGACTCAGGCTTCTCATATTAATCCAGTCTAATGAAAAGTATGGACTACAACTTGCCGCTTTCCAACCCCCATTTTTTTTTTTGTTCCAATATTTCTTAAGTTAAAATTTAAAAAACAACAACAATTTTTTTTACAGTCATAATCCAATCAGATCTGTAAAATGTATACTAAACAATGTATATTAGTCAATGCTTGTATATTTACCAAATCTTTAATTAAATCATTCCCTCTGCACCAAGAGTTTTTAATACAAGACCAAATAAAATGGATAGAGAATGCTAGTCTATCTGGAGCCAAAATAATGCTCCAAAACAGGATCACATTTGGCATGGGAGGAAAAGCCAGTGAAAAGAATTCAAAGTGCCCCCATGGCCAATGTATTTGTGCTGTAGAAGCAGTACCATCTTCTACAGTGGTGGTTCCCAAACCTGTCCTAGGGAAATCCCATCCAAGCAGGTTTTCAGGATAGCCACAATGAATATTCATGCATTAGATTTGCATGCAATGGGGAAAGTGCATGTAAATTTAACTCAAGAATATTCATTGTGGGTACCTATAGTTTTCTGTACAAGTTCATTTATTTTTTTCATTTGTGCGTTGCACATACCTATACAAGCTTTAGGTGAAATTACAGAGAAAGGGGTTAGAAGAGGATAGGGAGGACTATAGAGGGCAGGCAGGAGTAGAGAGGAGAGAAGCATGTAGAATATTTCATAGAAATTCCTAACTTTACAGATAGGAGCACCATCTAAGTAAATGATATGTAAATTAAAGGAATATGTAAAAAGGAATAGAAGAGAGGAACTGTTAAATAATAGAATTCAGGGAAATTCAATCAATAAAATAAAAATAGGGGTAAAAACAATGGAATAAAATTTAAAATAATTCATAAACTGGGAAAAAAACCAAAATCAAATAAGTCTGACAGAAGTCCAGTTTCATGAAGCAGCTGTTGCCTCAGCATATTTTAAATAATCCCAACGGCAAAAGTCCAGATGGGACAGATATCAGCTCAGGCTGCAGATTCGACTCATCACATAGAACAATCCAGTGCCGGGCCTCACTGCTGTCTGTGGGCGGCAGATGCTCATGGCAGCTCCCGAATACAGCACTCTGCCTCTGTTGGTGGACAACTGGGAGGAGGCGTCCACAGCACGGCCCCACTCCATAGATCCGGAGACACCACCAGCCCTTCCCCAATGAGAGAGCAGATGTCACCCCATCCTAGGCAACAACCGGCAGCAATCAACCATGCCTCCACTGGTGCTACCTCCAACAATCTCCCTGCAGCTATCTCCAGTCACCACATGTAGATAGGAAGGGCCTCTGCTGAAAATGAATTGTTCCAGGCCTTTAGGTTAGTAGACAAGTTATGATGTGATTCTATAACTGTCAAACTCCTCCTATCCAAGATGTTTTCTGACTTGCCCGAGTGAAAATTAAAAGAAAAAAGTACAGAACTCTGTAAAACTATGAATAAGATAGATGAAAGGAACAAAATTAAGTAGAAACCAACAAAATAGAACTAAAAACTTTAAAATATAAGACACTGAAGCCCAGATCTTACTCAGGCAACATTATAGAATACTGTTGCCAGGTGGTGGTACCAGTTCCGTGCTGCTGGGCCCTACTTCTCTCCACTGCGGCCTGCCCCAGCGGAAACAGGAAGTTGTCGGAGCCTTAAAAGAGAGAAAGAGAAAAATGGCCTTGGTGGAGGGGGGGGAGAGATGGGAATAGAAGCAGTGGCATAGTAAGGGGAGGCAGGGGTGTGGGTCTGCCTCGGGTGCCATTTTGCTACGGGTGCGGCACCCCTACGCCCCTTGCCTTCCCCTGTACCTTTTTTTACTTCCCCGGCACAAGGCTGCTATCCGCATCAGCATCGGCACTCTAATGTCACTTCCTAGGCTTGGGTCCCAGAAATGACAAAGGGCAAGCCGACACCAACGTGGGCATACTGCTCACAACAGGAAAGTTATAAAGGTAAGGGGGGAAAGGGCGCGCACGTGCTGCAAGAGGGGGCGGGGAGGGGCACCGCCACCACCCCGGGTGCCCCTCACCCTTACCATGCCACTAAGTAGGAGGCTGAGGAAGAGGCAAGATGGGAAATGGGAGATTATAGTTGATAGGTAGGTAGAAAACAGAAAGGAGCAGGGTAAAATTTGAGTGAGCGGGGCAAAAAAAAAAAAATAAAAGGAAAAAAGCTAAAAAGCTAAAAAGGAAAAGTTGGTGTGCCAGAAACAGATACTGTTATATTGAGGAAACAAGGCAGAAGGAGAGGAGAATTAAGACACTTGTCCGTCTTCTGTTTCCAGTGGCTGTTAACTAGAACCAGCATAATAGAACATGAAACCGTCCAGAAACAAAGGGAAAATAAAGAGTTTTATTTGGAATGTATTGAAATGTGTTAGCTTTGGGCAATATTAATTGCAGATATCTTTGTACTATATTCAGTGCAAAACACAGAGCCCCTTTTCAGGTTTTGTATTTCACAGTCTGCCTGGTAGTGGAGAGCTTTGTATTGCTATTGCTCAGATAATGTGAAAATCGGGATATTGTTTTTTTTGTGCGGTGACATCTATAGAGAAATTTTCTAGTTCCATCTGCATGTTGGGGGGGGGGGGGAGAGGTAGAATAGCAGCTCCCATATAACTAATTTTATTATGGCAAAAGAAAAGCTCAGTTTCTCATTTTGTTCCTTGTTCGGGAAAAGCAAGTTAAAAGTATGTGTGATGAGAAACATGGTTCCTCGAGTTTGTCTGGTAGGATTATTGTTTTGCTTTAAACATGGGTGACCTGGGCCCAAAAGGAGTGGCACGTGAGGCTCTGTGTTATTGAAGCTACTGCCCTCTAAGAAGCTGCTGCCATAGGCAGCTGGCCAGTCTTGCCTAATAGTTGGGGCAGCCCTTGCCCCACTCTGTTTTGGATACTCAGGGAGGGGAGCACCTGCGCATCCCTCACCTCAGGCAGCAGAATGCCTTGAGCCTCCTGGCTACACCCACACAGGATCGTTAAGGCATTCCAAGGGCCTGATGCACAACGCTAATGCCAGATTAGTACGCATGTTATTCTGTGTTTAATGCTCTAACACAGGGGTAGGGAACTCCGGTCCTCAAGAGCCGTATTCCAGTCAGGTTTTCAGGATTTTCCCAATGAATATGCATTGAAAGCAGTGCATGCAAATAGATCTATTTGCGGTTCTGTTAATCCCCTATCACAGCGAACACGGAGGGAGAAGTGTATAGGGATGGGTGAGTTTAGTTCTGGTTCTCTAAGCTGATGCTGGTATGCCGTTTGTTTTATGTGCTTGGTAGTATGTCTACATGCTTTATTTCTAATTTTATTATGTATTGTTACCTGCTTAGAATTGTGGAATATGCGGGTTCTAAATCCTTAAATAAATAAGAGAAACATACCCTCATTCCATCTTCAATGTATTGAAATCTTTTTTTAATTAATTAATTTATTTATAAGTTTCCAATTTTATACAATCAAGATAAACTTGTACAGAAAGATGATTCATAAAAAGAAAATTAAACAAGCAATTAAAATAACCTAACATAAATCTTCCCAAGTCCTCAAATGGATCCAAGATGTAAATTAAATGCGAGTACATCAGAAAGAAGTAATCTTTATAGAATCATAAGCTAACAGAGAGTAAGGACCTCTGATCTATTTAGCACTCTCCTTCTCCAGTTGGGACAAGGACAGGAAGGTCGTCAGTTGGGGAGGATCAAAGAAGACATACTTCTGAGTTTTATAATGAATTACACATTTACAAGGATGTCTAAGGAAAAAAAAGTTGCCCCTAGGGCCAGAACACCAGGTTTTAACAAAATAAATTCTCTTCTATGCGTTTGAGTCTCCCTTGCCAAATCTGGAAACATTTGTATCTTATGACCACAAAATTATTTTTGTCTATGTTTATAGAACATTCTCATTAACCAACTCTTATCAGGGGTAAGCGCAAGCGTTAAAAGCAAAGTAGATGGAACAGACATTTCTCTATCAGATAAATCTAATACAGCTGAGATGTTTATAGGGTCTTGATTTGTTACTTGTTGAATATCTGGAGTCTTAGTCGGTAAATAATACACTTGTGTAATAGGTGGTAGTGCAGACTCAGGTATTTCCAATATTTCTTGAAGATATCGTTTCAACATATCTTTAGGTGTTACCGTAGAAACTTTTGGAAAGTTAATCAGTCTTAAGTTATTATTCCTAGATAAGTTTTCCAAAGATTCAATTTTCCTTCTTAAACTTATATTATCTTTAATCAAAGTCTCTTGAAGTTTCTTTGATAATCCTATATCTTCTTGAAGATTATTCATTAAAAATTTAGAAGCTTCTAAATCTTTTTTCAAGTTCCCAATTTCAGTATCATAGTTGTTAATTTTCCCTTCTAATTGTTGGAATTGAGAATTAAGTCTTTCCCAAATTAGAAATCAAGTCCCAAAGGGATTCTAATGTAACTTCCTGGGGTTTTTGAGGTAAGAAAAGTTGTAAATTTATTCCAAGTCGCTCACCAATTGCAGTTTTTCCCTGTCTCTTTTCCGTCTGGGCTGTTCTTACTCCACCAGCTGTTGAATCCTCACTTTCTAAGTTCAGGCTTTCTTGAGAAAGCTGAGAGCCTAAACTTCTGCTCTCCAGATCGACTTCTCTGGTCTCAGGGGTAGAATGTCCGTCTCCTGGCAACACTCCCTCCCTTGGAGAGCTAGTAATGTGAGGTTGCAGGGGCAGTGCTCTGGCGTCGGGGCTGAGTGTTTTAAGCCCCAAAGAGGCCGCCGGCATCTCGCCTCGTTGCCGCGCCTCCAGCGGGGAATCTGCCGCCGCCACCGTGATGTCCTGCATCCGCCTCAGAAGTTCATCAATTGTGCCAACAGCTACTGGTCCAGAGCGCCACGAGGCCCCAGCCGCGCTCCTGCCCCTTCGCTTTGGCATAGTAAAAGGTAAAAGTTTTCAATAGAGAAAAGTGGAGAGGAAATTTACTGGCGAGCTTCCTGGCGTCCTCTCATCAAGCTCATGGAAACGTCATCTTGGATCTGGTCAGGCACCATGTTAGCATTTAATGTTAGTGAAAAAAAAAAAAAACCCCTTAAATTCACATTCCCCCTCCTTTACTAACACGTAGCGTGGGTTTTAATGCCGGCAGCGGCAGTAACTGCTCTAACGTTAGCAGAATTCCTATGAGCGTCAGAGCTATTACTGCTGCTGCTAAAGCCCGCGCTTTGCATTAGTAACGGAGGGGGATAGTGCAGTCAATCACAGTGAAACACTTACAGGAATGGGGGGGGTGAAGGGGGGGAATCACAGGTGTGTCCCAACAGGGAGAACCAAGAAGAAAAGTGACTGGGAGAAATGCAAAGTCAGGAAAAAGGCAAAGGGCACATCCGACAGTGATCATCCCAGTAAAGCGTGGGTGCTGAAACCATTAGCACAGTACATTTAAAAATATTTAAAGGTAATCATTAAGAACCTCACAGCAGTTCTTCATTGAAAAAAAGGCTCTGGCGTATTTATGGACAGTAAAAAAAAAAAAAAAAAAAATGCCAGGTCTAGGTTGGCACAGAAGTGTTAAAGAGTTGATATGTAGCAGCACCCCTTCTCACCCTCCAACCTGAGGATGCCGCCCAGACCCCCTTCCCCTAACTTTAAAAAAAAAAAATTAACCCCCTGATGGCTGGGAGGAAGAGGGCTCAGATTTGGTCAGGTTGGGGTGTGTGCCACTAGACACCAGAGATGTGTATGGAGGAGGGGGGGAGGTGGGAACAGGTGTCAAGGGATGCCACACTCGGGCACCAATAAGAAAATTAGCCGCAATGGACCAAGCGGTTAATTACGGCAGCAAATTTTACACTACATTAGTTTGCACACATTACTCTGAGCACACATCAATTTTCCTGTGCTGTCAGGCCCCGAGAACCTTGTGCAACATATGGGCTGGCTGTGCTCCAGATCAACTGGATTATTTTCTTTCCTACATCCCTGCTGCTACTGGTAATTTCCAAATGACCAGACTGTACTGCCCTAACGTCACAGAAACTGCAGGGTCTAAAGTTTAAACTCACAGATGAACCATATATTGTAATACAACAGACACGCATGAAAAAGCCAGCTTTCTTTTACGATACTGTTAAACTGTAAGCTGGAAGTAATTTAAATAACCTGAGGGAAAGCCTGGAGTAGCAACTGTTGGCAGAATTACACTTCCCCCTCTCTATTCGCGGTGGTTAGAGGCAGAGCTGGTCTGAGAATATTAAAAAGCCGCAAATAATATTTGGGCCAGTTCTGCCCCTAACCCCCGCTTCCCCCGGCTATTTTAAGCCCTGAAAGCCCCCCCCTAAAGTCTTACCTGGTGGTCTAGCGGGTTTTCGGGGCAGGAGTGATCTTCCCACGCTCCTGCCCTGTGCAAATCGCTCACAGGAAATGGCTGCCTTGCACTCCCGTAGTCTCTCGAGCCATTTCCTGTGAGCGATCTGCACGGGGCAGGAGCGTGGGAAGATCACTCCTGCCCCGAAAACCTGCTAGACCAGCAGATAAAGCTTAATAAGGGGGGGGGGGGGCTTAAAGGGCTTAAAATAGCCTGAGAAATGAAAATGCATTTTTTGGTTTAAAACCGTGAATAAGTGAATCCGTAGATACGGAATTCGTAAATACGGAGGGGGGGGGAAGTGTACTACATGGCCCAGGAAGAACATAGACAGGTCACTACTTCAACCATACTCACCACAGGAAGACAACCTAAAAGCCCCCATTATTTGATCATATCCATTACTATTCCTTTGTCATACGACAGCCTTTTGTATAATCACAGCATCTGCCCTCTCATTAATCCTGAGAATATCCTTTCCAGGCTCAAGATAAGCCATTGGCATTGTTGGAACTGATGCCCAAATTACTTGCTAGCAAACTAGTTTTTAACATAGGAGCCAACTTTTCAAAATTCTCAGTGGTGCTAAACCCAGTGGAAATTGCCTCAACCTGGACAAAGCTAAGGAGTTTGTTCAAGACAGGGGTGCTCCAGCACCCACAGAGCTGGCGCCTATGGTTTCAAATTAATTTGTATCCAGAAACATCTCTAAGCGAAAGGTATAAGAACATAAGCAATGCCTCCGCTGGGTCAGACCTGAGGTCCATCGTGCCCAGCAGTCCGCTCACGCGGCAGCCCAACAGGTCCAGGACCTGTGCAGTAATCCTCTATCTATACCCCTCTATCCCGTTTTACAGCAGGAAATTGTCCAATCCTTTCTTGAACCCCAGTACCGTACTCTGCCCTATTACGCCCTCTGGAAGCACATTCCAGGTGTCCACAACACGTTGGGTAAAGAAGAACTTCCTAGCATTCGTTTTGAATCTGTCCCCTTTCAACTTTTCTGAATGCTCTCTTGCTCTTATTTTTCAAAAGTTTGAAGAATCTGTCCCTCTCTACTCTCTCTATGCCCCTCATGATCTTGTAAGTCACTAAGTAGCCTGCGACACTTAGGATCCTAATTTCATAAGTTACATTATATAAATCAGAAAATTAATGAGGGATTTTTTCTCTGGTGTGTGTGGGGGGGGAGGGAAGCAATCGCTACAAAACCTGAAAGTAAAGATTGCTTACAGATGTGGTCATCCATTTTCAAAGGTCTCTTCAACCGGATGCTGGCAGGAACTGTCTGATCAATCAAGTCATCAATGCTCTAAAGATTTAAAGACAAGATAAACAGCAAACCATTATCGTGGGTAAATCAAATATTTGCACCCTTCAAATGACAATAAAAAACTTTGGGGGAAAACAGATCACCAGCATTCTCTGGAAAATAGCCAGAAGGTGGGGGGGGGGGGGGGGGAGACCAGGGAGCCTCTAGCCCAGGGGTCTCAAAGTCCCTCCTTGAGGACCACAATCCAGTCGGGTTTTCAGGATTTCCCCAATGAATGAATATACATGAAATCTATTAGCATACAATGAAAGCTGTGCATGCAAATAGATCTCATGCATATTCATTGGGGAAATCCTGAAAACCAGACTGGATTGCGGCCCTCGAGGAGGGACTTTGAGACCCCTACTCTAGCTTCATTACTTCACTTAAACAAAGAGCATCAGATGGGAAGAGCCTCTTCCCTCACTGCTCAAGAACCGCATCCTGCAGTCAGAGGCCGGAGAAAGCTACATCTTTTCAGGCTGGCTAACTTCTCCTACAGACCCACATGGTGTGCTCCATCCAGCGCTGTACCAGACAGAGCAACAGGACAGAAAGGAGAACAAACTTTGTAGAAACTTAGTAGATTCCCTAAAAAAAAAAATAAAAATGCCCCTCGGTCTGACCCCCATATACCCGAAGCAAACTTTTTTTTTTTTTTATATACTTTAAACCAGACGTGATGCATCCCCTCCCGGCTTACCTCCAGCCCTAGGGTGCGCAGCATCTCCCGCTTCTCCTTGTCTCCGGGCCCAATGTGCCTGTCGGAGAAGTCATCGTGCCGGGGCAAGAGCCGCTCGATGTGCCTAGAGCAGTCGGCCCCGACCCCCGGCCCCACGCCACCACTGCAGCCTCTGACCGCCGGCCACCACCAGCTCCTGCAGGAACCCTGGGCGCCCCCGAGGGCCCTCTCCCCCAGCACTTTGCCCGCGCAAGGCGGTCGGTGCCAGGCCCTGCGGGCAGCGAGCTCCCAGGTTTTGGTATAGCGTTGCATAATGCGATGCGCGCTGTTGCTAGGGAGCGGCGCTCACTTAAGCTTGCCCTCGCTCGCGGAATGTTCCTGGAGCAACACTTGGCGGTCCGGCGTTTCTCGAACTTAAGCCTAGCGCTCCCGCCACCGTCTCCTTATAACCAACCCAACCAATGGAATCAGCGGAGAGCGATGACGCACCCGACAAGCCCCCACGAGGCAGCCAATGGGGGCTGGTATTGGCCTCCCTCCTACACCCAGCGGACAAGCACGCGCACTTTTTTCTAGGACTTAGAGCGTGGGACGGTGTGATCGCACTTTGCGCAGTTTGCCGCTGGTTAAGTTTTCCGAGAAGGTCATCCGCCTTAGGGTGACGCAGCGTTCCCCCCCCCCCCAAAAAAAACCCGGTGAACGGGTTTGATTAGAATTGGAGCGGGTAGGAGAGAAATTTTAGCAGCTACTCCTTAAATGCTGCTGGAGCGAGTAAAGCAAGTGGGGCGCCTGCCGTGGCATCACTAGCACAATATTTGATGAGGCAATAGAGGGTGCGAGCCAGAGTGACGTCACAGCCCTCCCCTAACCCCCTTCATATTAGCTGTAAAAAATACTAAAGAAAAAAGGTATTATTAGTCCTTCTCACAGAGTAGTGGAATTGTCAGTATTAAATAAAGGTCCTTCTTTTGTGCCAACCAGTACTTACCATCCACGCATCGCTATGTTTAAATTCATTAGGAAATGCAAATTAAAGCATTTTTTCCAGAAAGAAGAGGATTCCACAGATCAATCAGTAGTATCTGATAATACATTACGGACCAAATCCACATGGTGCCCTCCTGGCACTGTAGATCTTCATATCCAAACTTTTGAGAAAATTTAGTATTAAAAGAAATTAGTGCCTTGGAGGAATGCCCCCCCCCCCCCGTCAAACATTTCAATCTGACTAGGGCACAGCATATAGCGTTACAGTCGTTAACTACAGACAAAAGTATAATTATTCGACCAGCTGATAAAGGGGGTGGGATAGTTCTGCAGGACGTCTAACAGTATGTAGCAGAAGCTGATCGCCAGTTATCTGACCTCAGCTATTATATCCCGTTACTGGAAGACCCTATGGAGCAGGGGTAGGGAACTGCGGTCCTCGAGAGCCATATTCCAGTCGGGTTTTCAGGATTTCCCCCAATGAATATGCATTGAAAGCAGTGCATGCAAATAGATCTCATGCATATTACATTACATTACATTAGTGATTTCTATTCCGCCTGTGCCTTGCGGTTCTAAGCGGATTACAAATTAGAAGATATCTGGACATTTCCAGGAGAATTACATAACAAAGAAACAAGTATATTACTGTTACAGTAGAGAAGAACACATTCAGGTTACAGAAGAGAATTACATAACGTTGAAGGAAGCAGTTTTCTGGTTACAGATGGTGGCTGCTTATTTAGGTTTCTGAATATATATTGGTGATAAGGTTTGAAGAATTGATTAGGTGTTACTATAGGGGTGGTATTCACGAGGGAATCTGCATGTGCGAATAGGAAGGAGGTTAGAATGATGGGAAGTGTTTTTTAATAGAAGTGTTTTGATTTCTTTTCGGAACATTTTAATGTCTGTTGTTTTGATCAGCAGCTTGGAGATGGTAGGGTCAATTTTCGCTGCCTGTGTCGCTAGAAGGTTGTCGTATAGTTTCTTGCGTCGAGTACCATTGAGAGGAGGGTAGGTGAATAGGCTCCGAGTTCTCCTTATTCTGGGTGAGAGGTTACGGTATATGAGGTCGTTTAGGTAACTGGGTGCGGCACCATGGGTTACTTTAAATATTAGACAGTAGAGTTTGAATTGGGTTCTTGCTTTTATCGGTAGCCAGTGAGAGTCTAGGTAGGACATTTAGGGATTGGGGAGTTTCTTGAAGAGAGAATAATGGGAAGGACATAGGTATCTTATGGTGAATGGGAGTTAGGAGTTGAAAGCAGCCATGATTCTTTTTATCACAGACCAACCAAAACCTATTATTCCTATTAGAATTTGTAGAAGTATAGGCATTGTATTGGTCTGTGCTTTGCTCCTGGAAGTAACTCGACTTATATGATAACTGTATCTAATGCTCTGTAGATCATGGGAAGTAGAACACTCATTAAGCTTTTCTGCAGCCCCTTCATTGAGTCCCGTAATTGCTGATTCTGCATCGGGCAAAATATTGATCCAGTCATGGTCCCAATGGCCCACCTCACTCCACTGCCTATCTCTCTTTCGTATACTTTCTACTCTTATGCTGACATTTTCCTTTAGCTTTCTTATCAGTTCCTTCTCTTCTTTGGCGATGTGTTCTTCAGCACGGTTGTATATCTCATTGGTGTAACATGTGCCTCCATTTTCCTCTACCATTTTGTCAACCACTGCAATCAGTTCTGAGACCTGTCCCTCACGTTCCTCTCCAGTAGCTCTGTTGTTAAAAGCACAATATCGATTGCCACACATTTGGATCAGCTTCTCAAGGTCCAGGTCTTCTGTTAAATAGTTGTTTATTGACTGATCTTCTAAATCATCTTTTCTGGTGAACAAAACAAGCATGTATCTGGTTGCTGCCTCTCCAAATATTTTGTGGAGCTTCTCTATGGTTTGCATTTCTTCTGGAGTGTAACGACTTACCTGCAGTACCAACACTATGGCATGTGGGCCTGGAGAGGACATAACAATGCACCGTGCAATCTCTTGGACAGTCTCTTCATTGGCAGTTGTTTTATCAAAGAGCCCAGGAGTATCAACAACTACAATTGTTCTTCCATGCTGGGTGCTGCTTTCTTGGCTGCAAGTATGAGTGATTGCACAGGCACTGGCCTTGCTTAAAAACTTCTTTTCCCCAAGGATTGTGTTACCCGTTGCACTTTTCCCACTTCCAGTCTTACCCACAAGGACGATTCTCAGTTCATCTCTACCAGTGTATCGGCCATCAGTTCTGCTATCTCCTCTTTCTGGTATGTCTGTTGAAACCACTGTCTCATCACTTGGGACACTGACTTTCCCATTGCTACAGACCACAAACACACGGAATCTGTAGAATGTGTCAGGTTTCAGCTCCTGTACCTCACATTGACTCTCATTTCCTGTTCTTTGTTCCAACCATTTATCATGTTCTACATCACTTTTTTCAAATGTTTCTTCTTGATATTCTACTTTATAACCGTTTATGGAGACTCCTTCCCCAACTTCAGCTGGCATTTGCCAGCTGAGGGCAACAGCAGAAGATGTCACATTGATAACTGATGGCTTTCCAGGTGGACTGACCAGAAGAGTCTTCATAGTGTTAATGTTATCGGCAAGGGCTCTGAGTCCTGGTTTGCACATCACAGAATATCGAAGATGATAATTTGAGTCTGGATGTAAATCTGCTATGGTGCATTTTGCTGTAGGATCATTTACTTGCACAATTGTCCATTCTGCCTGCTCTTCAGTTTTATACTCTATCAGGCACTGCAGTATCTCCTCACTTCCAGAGTCCACTGGTTTACGATGGAGTTGTATACTATTGTGACCAACTCTATCAATGATAAAAGGATTTGGCATGGACGGAGGTTCAAAATTTGTGCTGACCAGCTGTCCTCTTTCATACAGGTAGATAGAAACTCCTGGGTTGTCCTTATCAGGAATGGATGCCACTACAAACTCAATCTTCTCATTGGATTTATTGACATTTGCAAACTTTAGAAACAGCTCTACTTGTTTTCTGGTTTTAGCGGTTATTTCCATATTATTAAACCATGGCTTGGAATATTGTTTCTCCGAATCATCGCTGGTTAAATCTGACTCAAGAGATTTCCTAACGAAGTGTTGCAGATCCACTAAATATTGTTCATTTTCATCTAAAGAAGTAAATGTAAATGAGACAACATACTCAACTTTTGGATGTTGCACTATTTGGTTGAATTCTGCCCTGGAGGAGAGCACTCTCACATCTTTCAGTAAATCAAGGTACAAGTCAACAAAGCTCATCTCTTGCTTCTTGGAATCTATAAATTCTGCAAGTAACAGAGAATTGAATGGTGACTGCTCTTTCCTAATCAGGATGTCGCCCAATTCACTTTCTTCTTTCTCACCTCCACGGATAGAAGGTAAGATCCTTGCTAGATCTTTCTGGAAGGTCTGTTTGAACTGCATGCACAAGCTTTTGAACTGTTGGAGTTTCCTCTTGATTTCAGGGAAGTGCATGGCAGCTGGATGTTTCATCACATCGCAGCATTGCGTGTCCAGCTGAGTCAACTCCTCTGTCCAAGTCTGTATACTGAAAATGTGCCCTACATGAATTTCACGCATCACCTTAGCAGCTTTGGAATCAAGGAGGCTTAAAGGATAAAGCCAGATTTTCACAGGTACAGCATTTTTTCCATTTTCACCCAGCAATTTGGGAAGAATTGAGTAGGTATGGATGGCATCCTGATAAGTGACAGGGTTGTTTTCGAGATAGAAATCCCCATAAAATTTACAAGTGAAATTTCTCATGTTGCTATTATCTTGGTTCTTCTTCACGAGAGAAGCGTCTCCTCCTATTGCGATCTTTGGTATCTTTTTTACCATGGCCTCCAGTTTTCCCTGTACATCTAACAAATTTTCTGCAGAAGAAGCCTCTTGATCAAAGACAAAGAAAGCCTGGGCCCCGTACAACACCGCTGTGACAACATGAGTTGCTCTTCCTTGGTCAAAGACCTCCGGATGAGAGACATTTTGATGTCCCAAATGACTCATTGTCAGCTGTTCAAACTTTGTTGTTGTGGAATACTGAAGAGTAACTCTGGCCTGTTGGTTGGATGTTTTTATGTCTTTCAGATAGTTTCCAGATCCATTCACTTTTATCAGGTCACACAGGAAACTGGCCATCAGCGATCCCCTGACATCCAAAGCAGAAGTTTTCATTTCAATGCTGTCAGATGCAATTATTTGAAATTCACTTTTGGGGTGTGGTCTTGAATCTACATCCTTCAGGAGTGTCTGCATGTTCCAGAGTGTAATGCCTGGAATAAGAGTGTCAGACCGACAGTCATAAAGCATTCCAAGCTGGAAAGGACGGCCCAGAGTTGGCATTTCAGTGACATTGTCTTCAAAAGAGGCCATGCTCCTGGAATGTTCCAGACCTTAAAATAAGAAAAGAAATTGTGGACAGCTTGAGGGAAACACTGCTGCTGCTGCATATCCTTTACGGACAAGGAATCACCCCCTCAGTTTCAGCCGCTTGCTATAACTTGTTATAATTCAATGAATTATTCATCATGAAAGTGAACTCTGCATTCTATATGGCATAGGTACAGAAGCTCAATATAAACTTCATACTTTTGGTAACGCATACTTTATATACTCACACACTAGCTCATCTCAACAATACCTCCTGATGCTCTATTTTTGAAACAGAGCAGCTCCTCTCTCCCAAGACTGCAGAATTAAAACATGCTCTGTTTGAATCACCCAAGTCTTATGCTGATCTTTGAACTGTACAGAGCTGCACAGTATACACAGAGCATGTGTCTACCCTAAGGCCATTTTAGACATGATGGGCCCAGGGCAGAAATTAAGGAGGGAGTCCTGATCTCAATTAGAGAGTTGCACGGGGACAGAAATCCCACCCATCCCCGCCCGTCCCCGCCAGGATCCTCTCCGTTCCCCACCTGTCCCCACCAGGATCCTCGTCTCCACCCGTCCCCGCCACGGAGGGGGGGAGGGGAGGAAAGCAGCAACCCTTAGACAATTAGAGGTGGGAGTGGAATGGAACTGCGCAGTACCTAGGAAGAAATTGGGGAGGGATGAAAAGCATGGATTGATGGGTGAGTGAGGAAAACAGTACCTGGCAATGGGATTAGTGGTGAAAGGATGATTAAGTAAGGACTGAGGGACTGGAAGGAGTAACAACTGGAACATGAGCAGGTTTTAGGAAGAAGTTACTGGAAAGCAGAGCAAGCAGAAGTTTACTGTGATCAGATAGTAAATCATAAGGGTGTGATGCCGCAAGGTAAAGGTGGAGCAGTGAGCTGATAGCGTGATTTCCCAATTTGGGAACATGATATAGTTTAGGAATGGGGGTGGGGTATTATTAGCAGGGTGGGGGAAGTCAGGGATGTTTATGAGGATTGAAAGGTTATCTTGTTTGTTCCTCTGGTTGACCTTAATAAAAATGATTTGCAAAAAAAAAAAAAAAAAGAGGTGGGGAGAGGGCAGGAGATCTTGGATCTGGAAAACTGGGGTGAGAGGTGGAGAAAGGCTGGGAGTGTGGAAATGGATTGGGGAGAAGATCAAAGTGAGCAAGAACGGGAAATTTGGGAAGAGGTAAGAGACAGAAGAAAGGGACTGTAGCCAGAGCAGGAGGGTGAGTAAGAGAAAGAGCTTGATGGAATTCACCGTATATACCAGGGCTGTGGAGTCGGAGTCGAGGAGTCAGAGTCAGAGGAAATTTCGGGTACCTGGAGTCGGAGTCGGAGTCAGAAGTACAAAAATCTGAGGAGTCGGAGTCGGAACATTTATCTACCGACTCCATTTTTGAACTTGGCATACCAATCACGAGCGATTCTTTCAGCTATAGCACCCACTATATACACAGCACAAATGTTGCGAGCAGCTTCTGCGGCCTTAGAACCTTGATTAAAAGCAAAAAGAAGGTGGTATCGAAAATGCTCATTTCTCTCAACTTGACATTCCATTTTAACGATCTGAAAATTAACCAGTACTGTGGAGTTGGAGTCGGAGTTGAGGAGTCGGAGTCGGAGGATATTTCGGGTACCTGGAGTCGGAGTCGGAGTCTGAAGTACAAAAAACTGAAGAGTCGGAATCGGAGTCGGAACATTTATCTACTGACTCCACAGCCCTGGTATATACTTGAATATAAACTGAGGTAACCTTTCCCCCCCCCAAAAAAAAAGGAGAAAAAAAGGAGGACTCGAATATAAAGGGGGGGGGGGAGTTAATATTCAAGTGCAGTGCCTTGCCTGGTTCTGCACCCTGTTCCCCCTCCCTCGTTGCTCTGCCAGGCTCTGCATCCAGTACCCTCACTCATCCCCTGCCCTGCCAGTCTCTGCACCTAGCACCCCTCCCTCTGCCAGGTTCTGTACCCTTTCCCCCCTCCCGATGCCTTGCAGGTCTCCACCAGGCTTGCCGTGAGACCTGGTGGTCCAGTGGTGGACAGGAGGGATCCCTGCTCCTATCCCAGCTCAATTTTAATTATTTTTATCTCCCTCCCGCCTTCCCCGCGTACCTTCAGTATCCCAGGTGGTCCAGCGTTGGCCGGGACAGGAGGGATCCCGCCAATCTCCTGTTCCAC
The DNA here is from genome assembly GCF_902459505.1 of Geotrypetes seraphini. Taxonomy (NCBI): domain Eukaryota; kingdom Metazoa; phylum Chordata; class Amphibia; order Gymnophiona; family Dermophiidae; genus Geotrypetes; species Geotrypetes seraphini. The sequence continues at coordinate 484,401,409 of NC_047084.1, forward strand.
CCCAATTCTAATTATTTTTATCTCCCCCTCGCCTCCCCCACATAACTTAAGTATCCCTGGGGGGGCCAGCATTGGCCAGGACAGCGAGAATTCATGGCAGCCAATTAGCTAGCGGTTCTGCACAAGCAGGAGCGAAGGAAGGTTGCTCCTGCTGCAATTCACCACTAGACCACCAGAGTTACTTAAAGTACGCGGGGCAGGCTGGAGGGGGATAAAAATAATTAAAATTGGGCTGGCACAGGAGGTGGGAGGGATCTCAGGTCTCATGGCAGGCCCGGCAGGGGCCTACAAACAGGTTCGGGAGGGGGATGGGTCAGCAAAACTGAGACCCCCATTTTTGGGCCATTTTTTTTTGTCCAAAATTTTGATTTATATTTGAGTATATACTACTACTACTATTTATTATTTCTATAGCGCTCTATACATTTTAACATACAATAGATAGTCCCTGCTCAGAAGAGCTTACAATCTAATTTAGACAGGACATTTCAGGGTTGGGGGGATTATGGTAGAGGAAATGATACAGAGGGTATACAGCAGGGGTGTCCAACCTGCGGCCCGAGGGCCCCATGCGGCCCCATGAAGTATTTTGTGTGGCCCCGGTCGAGGGCGATGCAGTATTTTCCTCTGCTGCCCCCGGGTGTTTACAGTCTTGCCAGGCCCCTCCTCTGTCTTGCTGCAGGTTTGCGTGGCCCCAGAAACATTTTTTTCAGCCAATGCGGCCCAGGGAAGCCAAAAGGTTGGACACCCCTGGTATACACTATCCCGCTCAGGAAACCAGAGCATCTGTACTGTCACCGTGTCCTTGGTGGTTTTCAATACAAATATTCTTACAATCCTTTTCTGCTGATGTGTACAAGGCAAGGGTAAAAGGCTTACTCTCTTTCTTTCCTTCCTTCCCTCTGCCAGGTCACTAGGACAATCCGTAATGCTATCTGGACATAGTACAGTAGAACAAGAGGATGACATGGAAGCAATAAATTCAGCTCTATTTGTAGGACATTCAACCAACACAGAACTTTGAACTTTATTCAAGGATTAGAATTCAGCAATCCATTTTCCTTTTTTTTATCACTATGATTTTTTATATAAATTATTGATTTTTTTTCATTTCTGTATTTGTGGTGTTTAGTTTTGTAATTATTAAATTTAAAATAAAAAAAAAGAATTCAATCACAATTAGGAATGTATAGTGAATGATTTTTAATCAACTCTGTTCAAATTGCAGTATCAAGTTTCAAGTTTTCAAGTTTAATAATTGTTTTGATTCATCGCTTAATCATATTTCTTTCTAAGCGATGAACAAATTAAAATTACAATTAATGGGAGACAATACATATACAAAACAATACATAATGACATTCGGGATTAAAAGTTTAACTTAACAAACTTATATACACAAGGAAAGGGGGGAGATGAAATACAAAATCAATATAGAAAAGTAGAACAAAGAGGGAAAAATACAAAATGGGCAACAGATAGAAAATATAATATGATACAGTAAAAATAATCTGACCTACGGAGTGTTTAGTATCAGAGCCTATAACACACTTAAGGGTCCTTTTATTAAAGGTACAGCAAAAGTGGCCTGCTTTACATGTATCTTTCCCATGCGCATCTTTTCCCATTTTCTGAATTAATGGCCACACACTAATTTCACCAGTGGCCCACTTGCTAACCCCATGCTAATCAATTAGCATTTAGCAATTCCTCACATGCTGATTAGCACTGCCACACCCACTCTCCACCCCCAAGCACACTCCCTTGCCAGCTTGAATTTATCCGTGCTTAACATTCTATGTGACATTGAAGATTTGCATAGAAACCATTAATAATATGGTTACCACTACTATTTATTATTTCTATGGCGCTGAAAGGCATACGCAGCACTGTACCTTCTAACACATAATAGACGGTCCCTGCTCAGAAGAGCTTACAATCTAATTTAGACAGGACATTTCAGGGTTGGGGGAGATTATAGTGGGTATAGGTATCTGACAGTAGTGAGTGGGAGTTAAGAGTTGAAAGCAGGGCCAGATCGCAGGCCATAGGGCATTCAGGCTAATGGCCATAGGCCAGCCTGGTGTCTTCTAGACTATTAGGTAGGAGGGCCAGATTGGTTACAAATGATGACAGTACCCTGAAAATGAACCAGATCTGTCTGGCAGGTTGTGGCAGTCGGGCACTATTTAGTATTTAAGGTAGACTTAACGTGAGCAAACCCAGCGCGATTGTCTGAATAGCAACAGTTATTACAATATTACATGGCCCGACAAAAAGCGCACAGGACAATAGCGCCCCCGTCAAATGCACGCACCAACAAGTGCGTGCAGGACAATGGCACACAGATACTATTTTGTCTTTTTGAGGATTACAAAGTAACCCTCTTTTTTGAGGGGGGGGAATCCCCCCACTACACTTAAGATATTCACAATTGATGGCGCACCATTGTCGGTGTACCATTACAAGATCTACATTGGCTTCTTGTTGCTTTTCAGTTTAAAGCGTTAGTTCTAGTGTTTAAGGCTCTTAATAACGATGTGCTGACGAGTAGTGTCAAGTTTGAAAATGTATCATGCAAGTGCGTTTGTTGTGGTCAAGGTGGATGTTTGTTAGATACCCCTTCCTTTTTACCAACCTCATCTTGAGGAAGCTCACTCTCATATGTTTTCATTACAGGTTCTACTTTTGAATAATTTCCCATTAGAAAAGTAGGCCACAAGCTGCCTGGCGAGCATTCTACCGTTAACATGGCGGCTGCCGCGTCGGAGCCTGGCTTAGGCTCCACCCACTCTCCCCGGCACTCCTGGTCTGCTGGTAACATCTGCAAGATGTTACGGGGGCTCCCTGTGTGGACTGGTGGGGAGCTTGCAGAGGGGGCGAGCAGCTGCATCGCGGAAGGAAGAACAAGCATAAAGAGCCACCAAGGGCACGGGCAAAACCTCTGGTCCCAGCGGCAGGATGGCTCCAGGAAAAGCACTTTCACGGCAGACTGAGACCTTGGCAGCTACCTCGGCAGAGCAGCAGGCAATCGCACTTCACTGAAAGCAAACTTGGACTTGGACCTCGTCGGACCAGGGCCTCAGCAGCAACCTTGGCAATGCGATGGACTTTAGCAGCAAGTGGGACTCAGACCACAGCACTGCTGACATGACTTTGTCCCACAGTCTACCACCGCCTCTCCCTTCAAATAATCATTCTGCCTGTGGATTACAGCATCGCTGGTCATCTTCTCCTTCCTGAGACAGCCAGCAAACTTCAGAGCGTTCCTGCCATTAAAACTGGGCAGTCTTCCAACAGCCATGCAGTCATCCTTCTAAAGCCCTGGGCACTTTTGCTTTCTCTTTCTCAGAGCCAGGCTCACTGAGCAGAATCAAGAGTCACTGTGCCGCGCAAAACCAAGGCTGTCTCAAAAGCGATACCGGCCCCTGTTGCAGGCCTCACCAGACCTACTCTCCCACAGCGCTTGTCAACAAGGTGGAGACATCAGACTGAGTATTACATCAACTCTGCTGACCTCCCACTGACAAGATCCATGCTCCATGCGGTCAGCGGAGCGCAGTTGCTGACACACATACTGCTCTCACTGAGCAAGTCACCCGGTTGGTCTCTACAGGACAGCGACCTGCACCCATGGACCCTCATCTGCCCCTACAGGAAGAACCATGCTCCACAGTGCATATTGTATCTGGGGCAGGCCATGCATCGCATCTAATAACATGTCTATGGGGCCGTCCCCTCCTGAGTGAGCGCAAACTAATCATGGAGGATGGTCAACATTCATGGAGTACAGTTGTGGTGCTGCCAGGCCAGCAGCCCCCATTCTCCGTTTCTTCCCAGTATTGTAGCACTCAATTCAGCAAACCTGATCCACATCCCTCCTGCAGATACAGCGGAGTCCTTAGCGGAACTGAGCACCATGCCACCCCTCTCAGACCCAGATCCCAGGAGAGACATCAGAGATTAGGATTTCCCGCAGAGCAAGACCTCGCACTGGACCCAGTTTCGGACACCAGACAACACATAACCAAGTCCAGAGGAGAACATTGCAGATCCAGGTTTTGAGGGGAGCATTGTAGATCCACACCTCAATGTGAGCATCACAGATCCACACCCCAGGGGGAATATCGCAGATTCAGGTCCTATGTTGAGCATTGCGATCCAGGACTAGCACAGAATGGCACACATTCAGGTTCTTATACAACAAAAAACTGACTTTAATAAAAAAACAGTCTATAGAGTGTGATCAATTAAATATATAAAATGCTCAGAGACATGAAACTCTAAAGGGAAGGCTCCTAAACCCCCCTAAAGAAAGAGATCACCTTCCAGTCATTGCACCTTCATAAGTCCATGATCACACTCTAAGACACTTAAGAACAATTTATGTGAATTTCAAAATTCTTATAATTCTTCGACTGTATTGAGAGTAATATCTTCTCTTCTTTTAACAAAAAACAGCCATCACTGCGTTCATGAGATGTATAAATATTCACTTAGCTTTTGAGTTTGATTCGAGGGGTCCCAACGTGGCCCCGTTTCAATCTCTGCTTCAGGAGACCCGATTTCAGGTGTTCTAAAAGCTTAGTGCTGTGAGTTGTAATAGTTCTCTAAACTTCGTGATGTTCAGTCACATCTATAAACATAAAGATTATCAAGTTACATGTGAGTGGAAGATCTTACTCATACTACAACGACTATATTGTAATCAATTGATAGGCAAAACCATAAGAAAGGAAACCGCATTGTGACAATACATACCGCTGCTGGATCTTAGGGTTAGTTCTGAAAAGTTCCAACCGCCAGAAAGATGCAGTCAGCTGAAGCTGATTTTAAAGAGATGACTAAAGGGAGGAGACTCCATTATGCACGTCAGAACGTAATGACGTAATACATAAAATCTTATAGAGCTAAAGCGAAGTGGAATTCAGAATGAATCAATTGAATCACCTCTCAATTGCATTGTACAGAGCATTAATTGGTGAGGATGAGATATAATCAAAGGATCGCTACCCATTCTATTTCATTGTTGAGTCCATTCGGATGTAACGTGTTGAGAAGGTAAATCCACTTCTGTTCCTTCTTCCATAAAATCTGTGCCAGATTGCCTCTTCTAGTCGTAACAACTGTGTCTAAAATAGAGTACAGTGGTACCTCGGTTTACGAGTGCACCGGTTTGCGAGTGTTTTGCAAGACGAGCAAAACATTTGCAAAATTGGTGCCTCGGAAACCGAGCATGGCTCGATTTACGAGCACCCCCCCCCCCCCCCGCAATCCGGCTCCCCCCTGCGATCCGGCACCCCCCTCGCCACGATCCGACCCCCCTGCCTCGAACCGGCACCCCCCGCCACGATCTGACCCCCCCCCCGACACAATTGGGCACCCCCTGCCGCTTCTTACCCTCATCTGGGCACTCTTGAAAATCGGCCTTCTCCTCTGCTGGGCCTTGAGCATCTGAGCATGCTCAAGCATCTGAGCATGCATGAACGTGAGCGTCTGAGCATCTGAGCATGCATGAACGTGAACATGAACTCGCAGGCCTTGAGCATGCTCAGATGCTCAAGGCCCAGCAGAGGATTAGGCCGATTTTCAAGAGTGCCCAGATGAGGGTAAGAAGCGGCAGGGGGTGCCCAATTGTGTCGGGGGGGGGGGTCGGATCGTGGCGGGGGGTGCCCAATCGTGTCGGGGGGGTCGGATCGTGTCGGGGGGGTGCCGGTTTGAGGCGGGGGGGTGCCTGATCGCGGGGGGGGGGGCCTTCGAGGGGAGCAATGCCGATTCTCGGGGGGGGGGGGAACGCATCAAAGCGAGTTTCCATTATTTCCTATGGGGAAACTCGCTTTGATAAATGAGCATTTTGGATTACGAGCATGCTTCTGGAACGGATTATGCTCGTAATCCAAGGTACCACTGTATTTCAAATCTGACAACTCATGTTGTTTCTGTAGCCAGTGAGAGACCAGGGGGGGCTTCCTTCACTCCTGACCTGATCCTGCTAATATGCTCCCCTATCCTAGTTTTTATGGTTAGTGCACCCAACATAATGCAAATTGCATGGACATTGAATTATGTACACAACTTGTTGAGAATTACAATCTGTAGCAGGACAATCAAGCTTATGCACATTTGCAGTGGTAAGATGCATGTGCCTCAGTTATGTGCTATGTTCACACATCCTGCAATGTCCACAAGGATTATGTTCTCCTAATGTCCTAATCGTTGGAACATCTCTGAGAAATTGTAAGTGCACCAAGTGCTGTTTCAAATTCTGTTGTTTAGAAAATGCAAATCTGGGTAGATCTTGAAATTCCTGATGAAACTGCATGATGCACCAATGTTGCTTAATGACATGTTTGATTTGAAACGCTAAGGTGGAATATGGAAGTACACAAACCAACGCTTGTTTAGGAGCAGGATTCAATAATAAAGATCTATTAGCATATAAAGCTCTTTTGTAGGCTTTGTGAATCACTGAAGGAGGGTAACCCCTCTCCTGAAATCTAAGTTTCATGTCACTGGCTTTACTGATATATTCATGAACTGAAGTGCACAGTCTACGGAGGCGCAAAAACTGGCCTACCAGAATATTGTTCCTTAAATGTTTGGGGTGAAAACTACTATATTGTAGAAGATTGTTTCTGTCTGTACTTTTCCGGTATAGACTGGTCGTAAACTGTCCATGGTCTAATGTGATGTTAATATCTAAGAAAGGTACCTGGCACATATCAGTGTGCATTGTAAACTGCAAGTTTTGATCACATGAATTTACCCATTTAAAAAAACAAATCAAGGTCAACTGGAGTACCTATCCATACTACAAAGATGTCGTTTATGTAGCGCTTCCAGGTTAAGAAATCTTTCCAGAAATCAGAGGCATACAAAAAAGTCTGTTCAAATTTGGATACATATAAGCAAGCAACGGAGGGCGCCATCTTGGCCCCCATTGCTGTGCCTTTAATTTGTTTGTAGTATGTCCTATCAAACTGAAAATAATTCATGCTAAGGGCTACGTGTGCCAATTGTGTCAAAAAATGAATTCTGCTTTCAGATAGCTCCTGTGCTCATAATTCTTCTGCTATAATCTCAACAGCTGCCGATTGAGGTATGTTAGTATATAAGGCAGAGATATTCAAAGTGACGAGTATAGACTGAGGTGGTACATTTTGCAATTCCGCTAAGATATTGATCATATTGGCAGAATCCAACACATACGAGGGAGCCAGGGAAACTGTCCTTAAGGTATGTGTCCAATATCGCTGAGAGTGGTTCCAACAAAGACCTTATCCCAGAGACAATAGGTCTTCTAGGAGGGTTTATTAATGATTTGTGAATTTTAGAGACAAAATATATAACTGGTGTTCTCGGATGCTTACACAATAAAAATTTAAATTCCTTTTCCGTAATTACTCCTGATTCGAGCGCTTGTATTAAAAGGTGGGAGATAACATCTTGAATATGCTCCATAGCAGGCCCTCGAGAGCCGTATTCCAGTCGGGTTTTCAGAATTTCCTCAATGAATATGCATGAGATCTATTTGCATGCATTGCTTTCAATGCATATTCATTGGGGAAATCCTGAAAACCCAACTGGAATATGGCTCCGGAGTTCCCTACCCCTGCTCCATAGGGTCTTCCTGTAACGGGATATAATAGCTGAGGTCAGATAACTGGCGATCAGCTTCTGCTACATACTGTTGGATGTCCTGCAGAACTATCCCACCCCCTTTATCAGCTGGTCGAATAATTATACTTTTGTCTGTAGTTAACAACTGTAACACTATATGCTGTGCCCTAGTCAGATTGAAATGTTTGACGGGGGGGGGGGGGGCATTCCTCCAAGACACTAATTTCTTTTAATACTAAATTTTCAAAAGTTTCGATATGTGGATCTACGGTGCCAGGAGGGCACCATGTGGATTTGGTCTGTAATGTGTTATCAGATACTACTGATTGATCTATGGAATCTTCTTTTTTCTGGAAAAAATGCTTTAATTTGCATTTCCTAATGAATTTAAACATAGCGATGCAAGTGTCCAATGGATGGTAAGTACTGGTTGGCACAAAAGAAAGACCTTTATTTAATACTGACAATTCCACTGTAGTTAATACTCTGTGTGAGAGGTTAAACACTTTCGATGTTATGGTTGTGTCTTGGTGGATTTTATTCTGAAGGTCTTCGGTCGTTTGATTTGGGTCCCTCCTGAAAATGGACATTTTGACTCTGATTGGAGGTTTTTGATTGCGTTTTATCGTCATCAGAAGTATCTGAAGAAGTTTGTATATACGTAGGGCGTTTAAGTCGCCTGTTGTTGCGTGATTTGTCCATCCATGTGTAAACAAAACCTTTTGTATAGTCCAATTTGTCCCAACGTAATTTTTTAATTTTAGTTTTTCTTAAGTCTTCCCTGAAAGCTTCTATTTTGTTATTTAATTCAAGTAATTTAGTGCAGTACTCATCTGTATTTCTCATAAGGAAACACATTCAGGTTCAGCACAGGGCGTTACTGATTCAGGTCCCATGCTGATCATCATAGATCCAGGTCATGCACTGAGCACAGTGGATCCTGGTCGCTGATGGAGCACCACAAGTCTGGGTCTCCAAGCAGGCAGCATGGATCCAGGCTAGACAAAAGATAGTGCAGAACTTGGTTCCATTCTGAATAGCACCATTCCAGGCCATATGGTAACACCAGTCATGGTGGACATGATGGTGACATCCTCAAGAGGGTTCAGCATATTATAAAAATATTTAGGATTTTACATATATATTGTTGAAGTGTGGTAATTCCCAGTGTACTCTTTAATACAAGGAAGACTCTTTGTTTAAACCATCTTTTGATTTTTCTTTATTATACGGGTCTCATAATTTTGACAAACACCTACTGGACATCCTACACAGAACTCAACTATCACACAATCAACAAAGAGGAACAGTAAGAAGCATAAGTGCTCATTCCAAACTAGTTCCTCTTCAGTTTCCATTTCCTCTTCCTCTACTTCCTCCTTTTCCTCCCCCTCTCCTGATAGAGATCCATAGGCCCAACCCTGGTTCATCCATATCTGGATGAATGGTTGATCAGAGCCCCCTCACTGTCCAAGGGGCATCAGAATGTTCAGCAGGTGATGCAGTTGCTGCAACGCTTGGGATGGATGATAAACTTCAGGAAGAGTCACTTTGAGCTGACGCAGGATCTGGAATACCTGGGAGTCTGGTTTCATATGGGACAGAACAAAGTGTTTCTGCCTGTCTCCCATCAGGAGAAGCTTTGACAGATTGTCAGGGATCTTCTGGCCACTCTGGTTTTGACGACATGGCAGTATCTACAGGTTCTGGGGACCATGGTGGCAATGATCGATGTACTCCCTTGGGCCAGAGCTCGTCTTTGTTCGCTGCAGGATGCTCTACTTTTATGCTGGAATCCCCAACGGGATCAGTTACATGCACCACTGCCCTGGATGACTGTGGCGCAGAACAGTCTTGCATGGTGGTTGTGACCCCTCTCACTTTTCAGGGGTCTTCCCCTCCAGATCTCAGATTGGGTGATTCTGTTTCCAGATGTGAGCTTAAAAGGCTGGGGAGCGGTGTGTATGACTGTCCTTCTACAAGACCGGTGGGTGCCCTCAGAACGCAAGTGGTCCATCAATCACCTTGAACTTCAGGCGATTTGACTGGCTCTTCTCTGCTTCGAGTGTCATCTCCATCATCGAGCCACCTGGGTCTTCTTGGACAATGCCACGGCAGTGATTTACGTCAGTTGGCAGGGGGGCACGAGGAGTCCCTCTCTGAGTGTGGAAGCTCAGCTTCTCTTTTGGTGGGCAGAGAGACAACTTGTGGCGCTGTCAGCGGCACACGTGACAGGAGTGGAGAATGTTCAAGCAGACTTTCTCAGTCGTCAGACACTGGACCCTGGAGAGTGGGCCCTGTCTCAGAGAGCGTTCAAGTGCATAGTAGATCAGTGGGAGTGTCCCACATTCGACCTCTTGGCAACTGCAGCGAACAAGAAAGCCAAGCGATTCTTCAGTTGTCGTCGCAATGCCAGCAGCGAAGGCCTGGACACGCTGGTTCAGCCCTGGCCATGGGAAGGTCTCCTCTATGTCTTTCCACTGTGGCCCATGATAGTGCCTCTGTTGAGGCGGATAGCAGCCCAGGGAGGTCCGGTGATTCTGGTTGCAACTATGGTAGCCAAGGTATTCCAAATCGGTTCAGCTTCAGCAGGATCGGGGGCTCCAGCTCCCTTGTCATTCTTGCCTCCTCACACAGGGTCCGATTGCGATGCAGGATCCAGACCACTTGGGTCTTATGGCATGGCTTCTGACCATGCAGCCTTTATTAGCCAGGGCTATTCTTTGGCTGTTATTGCCACATTTGCTTCACAGCAAAAGGAAGTCCACTATGCCGGCATATGCGAAGGCTTGGAGGTATTTCCAGGCATGCTGCACCCTTAAACAGGTAGATCCATTTCTCCCATCAATTCCTAGGGTCCTACAGTTTTTGCAGGACGGCTTGAAGAAGGGCCTAGCAGTAGCTTCGCTCCGGATGCAGATTGCTGGTCTTTCCTGCATGGATCCTTCTTCGCTGAGAGGTTAATTGGCAGCGCATCTGTATTTAACTCATTTTCTGAGGGGCGGTCTGCATCTTAGGCCTCCCTTGCGCCTTCCCTATCTGACCTGAAATCTTAATTTGGTTCTTGGCTTGTCTGTTGTATGAGCCTTTGGAGCAGGCATCTCTGATGGATCTCACAATCAAGATCCTAGTGACTTATTATCTCAACTTGTAGGGTTTCAGAGCTTCAGGCCCTCTCCTACAGGAATCTTTTTATGCATATTACAGATTCTGCTATGATGATGCATTGTTCCTTCTTTTCTTCTGAAAGTGGTCTCCGCTTCCATGTGAATCTGGCTTCCTGCTTTTGCTTCCTCTACTTTGAGGGAGCAGGACCAGGTGTTGCAGTCCTTGGACGTGCGCAGTATTTTGTTGCACTGCCTGGAGGTCACCAAACGAATTTCGCCTTTCTGACCATCTATTTGTTCTGGTGGGTCCTGATTGCAAAGGTAGGCTGGCTTCTAAGGTCACCATTTCCAGGTGGATCCATACGGCCATTTTCACAGTTTATATGGCGGCCGGGAAGAAGCCCCTCCCCCCCCTTGTGCTGAGGGCTCATTCAACCAGAGGTAGGTTGTCTTCTTGGGCAGAATCATCGGCTGTTTCTCTGGATGAGATTTGCAGGGCTGCCACCTGATCCTCCTTGCATACTTTCATCAAGTTTTACAGGATCAATGTAGTGGCCTAGCAGGATGCTGCTTTTGGTGCCTGAATTGGTGGTGAATTTTTGGGACTGCTCTGTTATGTCCCACTGATCCCAGAATAAAGTGGGATTATACAAGAATGAAAGATGTCTATTTTATCATGTATTTGTTTTATCATGTGTCTATTTTAATATTATGTATGTAAATTATATAAACTGCTTAGTTTTACACGGTATATAAAAATAAATAAATAATAAATAAATACCTTTGCTAATCTTCTTTCTTGTAAATGCACACTTTATTCTGGGAACCCAACCTATTACTTGCCGATTCACCGATTGTTTGACTTAATAAGTACTGGTAAGCTGGATTTCTGTTTTCTGGCCAGCCTTTATAAGAGTGCCACCAGATGTGTCTCCCTATAGCACTGATTTGTCGTTCGGGTTTCTCATGTTTCCTAACCTGTTCTCTCGTTTTTAATTGTTGCTGTTTGCATTTGTTGATATGAGCAGAATTGATTTCTTTGTTGGGGAGTTCTCCCCATTCCCCTCTCTCTTGTTTTTGTCCTCTACAGATGTTCCTGGCTGCTTTTAGACTGACTGAGGAACCGAGGCACTAGCACAATAAAGAGTTATGATGGGGAGGAGTTTAAGTTTCTGAATTTGCAAATACGATCCATTTCAAACTAGAGTTGATCTTTTCAAATTGAAGCGTAAACTACAAATAAAACACTTTTTCTCAAAAGATGATACTTTAACGAACAACACAGATATCTCAATCATGAAAAATAAATCCAAATGGATCCTTAATATCCAATGTGATCCTTTAATCAGTACATTCTATGAATGCATCATTCATGATATAGAAAATCATGAGAAGAAAAAACAAAGGAGAAAATATAATTATAACCTTGATAGTAAAGAATTTAAAGCAATTACAGAATTAAGGAATAATCACCACATAGTAATAAAACTTGAAGATAAGGGAAGGGGGATAGTCATTCTCAACCGTGAGGATTACATTAATGAAATACTCTGACAAGTTAATGATCCAGAATTTTATATCCTCTTAGAAAATGACCCAACCACAAGATTACATACGGAGATTAAATAATTTATAGAGACTACTTTTCAAGCAGGTATTTTAACATCTAAGGAAAATACTTTTCTAGTGAATGACAACCCTGTAGTACCAACTATAGATGTCTTACCCAAGATACACAAATCTTTGGAGAACCCACCTGGCAGACCCATTATATCAGTAATTGTTCCATATTGGAACCTTTGTCAGATTTTGTCGACCACTTCCTTCGACCTTTTATCCCCAAAATAGATTTATATGTCTGTGACTCTGCACACATGATATCCATATTAGAAGATTTTGATGGGAACCTTACAGACTTTATTCTGGTTACCCTTGATATCGAATCCTTGAATACTAATATCCTTCAGATGTCTGCTATTCAAATTATAGAGCAAACATTACAACAGAGAATGACAGAATTACTTATCCCCAATAGATTCATTATTGCTTTAGCCACTTTTGCATTAATGGAAAATTACTTTTGTTTCGAAGGACAGTTTTACTTACAGATAAAAGGAACAGTGATGGGGGCATCCATGGCCCTGAACATCTCCAATCTTTATATTGCTCATTTTGAACATAACTTTCTGTTGGATCATCCATTCAAGGAGGAATTGCGCCTTTATAAGCGTTATATTGATGATATATTTATCCTCTGGAAAGGGGACATTAACAGATTACAAGATTTTCTTATTTGGCTCAACTCCTGTGATTCAAACTTAAAATTTAAGATGGAGTATGATTCCCAAACTACTTCCTTTTTGGATATTAAGATCTATAAGGACCGTTATAGCTTTAAAACAACTATTTATAGAAAACCTACAGACCAAAATACTTATTTACACTACTCTAGTTTCCATCAAGCCCAATTAAAAAATAATCTTCCATATAGTCAATTTCTAAGATTGAAACGCTTGTGTTCTGAACCATCAGATTTTGAAAAACAATCTACCACATTGGCCAACCGTTTCACGCAAAGGGATATCCATCTAGGACTATTTATCAGGGTTACCAGAGATTTAAATTATGCCATCGTAAAGATCTATTGGACACTGGGCATAAAATCAAAAAATCTCCTGATCTGGTTTGTACTTTGCAGTTCTCACATCATTCTAGAGAAATTCGTAATATCATATTTAAACACTGGCATATCCTGTCTTTAGACAAATGTTTTAAAACCATGAAGCCGTAGTACCCTCTACACTTCCGCAGATCAAAACCATGTCAACTGCACATCATGGACATTGTTCATGTGGTAAGTGTTTTGTATGCCAACATTCTATGCAAATGCAGGTTTTCACACATCCCAGGACAGGTAAACAAAGATTTTTGAACTTTTTAAATAGTGATTGCAACACTGAATATGTTATTTACATTATAATATGCCCATAAAAACTCTTGTATGTGGGTAAAACTAAAAGGAAAGTAAAAACCCGCATCATTGAACAGTTGCATTGTAAGGAAGGAACGTTACATCAGCACCATTAGTGACTCATTGGCATGAATTAGGTCACACCAATAAGGATATAAAATTCTTCATCTACAGGACCTTTCAACAAAGTTGGAGAGGTGGCAACATTAATCGACAGTTACTTCAAGCCGAGCAAAGAACTATTTTTGATATGTATACCATTTCACCAGCAGGACTAAATACAGAACTGGAATTTATACATTTTTATAACCTTTTTATCATCTTTTTTGTTATTCTTGTGGCCGGGCCCGTCCCCGAGTAGGTGGGAAGCTATGGTCCGGGCCACAAGTAAGATTTTTAGTACGCCTTTTATATGGTAGTGAAAGGAAGACCCGGATACCGGATTCCTTGGAAAATAGTATCAGGTTTATTACAGTCCCAAAGTGTACAGAAAAGAAAACATAAGCAAAAAAGAAAAACATTCACCTTGGTTGGTTACAGTCCTTTAGGTGCCTCCTGCACACTATGATAGTCCAGTTCAGGTGTTCTACTGAGGAGCTGGATTGCACCTCCTTATAAACAGCAAAAATTATTATAACCTCAAAATATTATCAGTTCAGAGCCTTCCTTGGCTTGTATCCCCACTGGGATTTACTGATATCTCTGGACCTTTAACATCTTTTAGCTCCTCTAGCTGAGCACGGCTTGCTTCAAGCCTTTTCTCCTCTCAGCTCTCTTCATTTGCTTAACACCTTGTTCTCACCTCATTAACTTGGCCAGCACTGCTCTGGCTGTCGGGAAACACATACAATGAGGGAACGTTCTTCAGGAGCTTAGCTGAGGACTCTCACATATTGTATTCCCCCAGGTCCATGTCCTCTTCACTCATACTACTCAGGACACTGCACATTTCCCATTCACCCTCATGGGAACCTTGGCTTAAAGTTTCATTACTTCTCTCAGGTTGTGCTGCCCATCCCCCTCTCTGCAAGTCTGCCAAAATACTTGCAGCCTTTCCCTGGGGATAATTTCTCAGCCCTTCTCTCTGGGGTTTAAGTTGCCAGTCACTGTACCTCCCAAGTGCTGCACCACCTTTCCTTAGGTGCTGGCTTCCTGCCATACGCTCATGCTGGGATTCAGGCACCCTCTGTGACCTGGAAACTCCTGGAGTAGTTTGGCTGCTCTCATCAGAGACAGCTGTGTCCTCATTCTCTCTCTCTTGCTTCCTCCTCTCCTGCTTCCTCTCGTCTGTAAACTGACTCTGCCTATAAGGCAATCTCCTGGGTCTGACTCCACCCCTCTCTATATTAGTCTCAGGTTTCTCCCTGACCTCTGGAAAGGAGTGATAGGGGAAATTAGTGGTTTTCAGAGCCTTCTTTAATTGGCTCTTCAGCTGTGCTGGAACCTGCCTGGGCTTGCATTCATTTGGCTGAGCCAGCTGTCCTGGCTCCATGCCGGGTTTTTCAGAGCCCTGTGCTGCATTCTGGGGAGTTT
The DNA here is from genome assembly GCF_902459505.1 of Geotrypetes seraphini. Lineage (NCBI taxonomy): Eukaryota > Metazoa > Chordata > Amphibia > Gymnophiona > Dermophiidae > Geotrypetes > Geotrypetes seraphini. The sequence continues at coordinate 484,416,640 of NC_047084.1, forward strand.
TAGCAGTAGTTTTCACTGTGACAGGAGCTTCCCTGTCACATACCCCCCTACTTAAACCACTATCGGTCCTTTCTCCCTTTAAACTCTTAGAGGACTTTTCCCCTAAATGAGACGGAACTCTTTGGGTTATGGGTTTCTTCACCACCCCTTCTTTCTCCTCTGAGGAGCCCCAGCCCTGCTCCCCTCAAGCAGTGTCTGTCTTTATCTCCTCTTCTCGTAGTTCCGGAATCATCACTCGCTCACATATTAACTGAGCTACACAATCTCCCTCTTTTATTCCATATTCTCTCTCCCCTAGATTCATTACTAAAATCTTCAGGGTTCCCCGATAATCTGGGTCGACCACTCCAGCCCCTATATGTATGCCATGCCGGAGGGCCAAACCCGATCTTGGCGCAATGCGCCCATAACATTCTCCTGGTAGAGCTATCACTAAGCCAGTATCCACGACCTTCCTGCCCCCTTTTGGCACCTTTATCTCTTGGACACTACTTAAGTCCCAGCCCACGGATCCTGGCGTCACGCGGACTGGCAGTTTAGCCTTGGGAGACAGCCGCATAACCTTTAAAATGGGCTTCTCCTTGTCCGGTGTAACCCTTGCCAAGGGAACCTCTTTAATGTCTTTACTCAGACCCACCTCTTCAAGATTTGCTGGTGGACTCTTTCCACCCCTGTCTCTATTCGGGCCTACCTCTTCAGGATTTACTGGCGGACTCTTTCCGCCCCTGTCTCTATTCAGGCCTTCCTCTTCAGGATTTACTGGCGGACTCTTTCCGCCCCTGTCCCTATTCAGGCCTTCCTCTTCAGGATTTACTGGCGGACTCTTTCCGCCCCTGTCCCTATTCAGGTTTTCCTCTTCAGGATTTGCTGGCGGACTCTTTCCGCCTCTGTCCCTGTGCAGGCCTACCTCTTCAGGATTTACTGGCGGACTTTTCCCGCCCATGTCCCTACACCTCAGACATTCCTTACACCAGGCCACTACCTCTCGGGCTAGTCCGGGCCAATAGAATTTCATTTGGATCCCTTTAATGGTCCGGCCTTGGGTCAAGTGCTCCTTCCCTAGGTCCCTATGGATGGACCAGAATATTTGTCTCCTAAAGCTGGCCGGTATTACTAAGCACCTTTGAGCTTTTTGGGTCCTAGGATTCCATCCTTTCTTATAGAGGAGTCCTCCTACTACCTGGAATGCACAAGCCCCCTCTCCAGCAACTTCCCACTGCTCTATAGCCTGATCTAACGAAGGATCTTTCCTCTGTTCACGGCCTAGAGTAGGGAATCTTTGGGCCACCTCGTAAGGCACCCAGGGTCTCCAAGATAAGTGACTCCCCCCTCCCTCGCCTGGAGAGCAAGATCTTTTGTCCGTCCGCCTCTCCGCTCGGCTTTTAACTCTTTTATGGGACGGTTCTTCTAGGACATCACCTTCCAGGGGGAAGATCTGGGCTAACTTCTCCTCCTGCACTGGGGAAGCCATCACCCCTCGCATGCTAAAACATTCCCTAAAGTAGGGCCATTCCCATCCCAGGATTACATCATATGGGGGCCTAGGCATCAGGGCCATTTCCAGAGCATCCTCTCTCCCTTGATACTCCACCCATACTTCCTTCATTTCATAAGTTAAGGAGGTCCCATGCTTGCACTGTATCTCCTTTTGTCCCTGGGGTCTATCGATTCCCTGACCTCGGGCTCTTAAGATCCTCTGCCACACCTTCTGTGCCAGTATGGACTGATCAGCCCCCGAATCTATTAGGGCAACTACCGGAATTCCCTCTATTTTTATCTGGATCATGCATTCCCTTTGGGAACCCCGGACTGAGGACCCAACCTTGTTTGTCAGGTTCCTCCTGACCAGGCATTGCAACTTCCAATGCCCCGGCTTACCACATGCAAAACAATTACCAGCCCGCTTAACCCTGGCCCGCCCCTGATACCTTCCTCCAGACCTCCGGAAACATCTTTCAAGGCCTTGTTTCAGGGCTCCAGGGCCTTCATTCGGGGTCAAACGGGTTACCCGTGACTGGCTCCGATGGGGACCGGGGTCACTCTCTACACATTCTAGCAATTTTGGCTTAAGTATGGGATAATTAGCTGCTTGTTCAGCGTTCAAGGTCTGATCTGGTATGTCATCATCTACATTTAATTTATGCAGTCTTATCGGCTCCCCAAAAGGAGCGCCTACCGGCCCGACGACACCATCACTGCTGCCGGCTACCGGTGTTGCAGGCCTCTGTGCCAGGTTGCTTATGGCCTGTATCTGAGCGGACATTTGCTGCAAAAGTTCCGTGTGCCGCGTTTGCTGGGCCTGGTGATCTGCTTTCCAGAGCTCTGCCTGCGACTGCAGCATCTCCTGAAAACGCAGCTGCATCCTGTGCATCTCCCCTTCTAGGCCTGTCAGGAACTTTGACGCCTCCATCCTGGAACACAAACAAAAGAGAACAGGAACCCAAGTGCGGACTTTCAATGCTAGGGTTTCCCTCACTAGCCCCGAGCCTCTGGTCTCCCTTACCCACCAATCCACATCAGCTACCCCCTAAGCACCTTTACCTTAGGGACTGATGTGTCTCAGCCTTGGGATATTAGGGCCTCCCCAGCCACTCCTCCGACCAGGAACTCAGGAACCTGGAACCGCTCCTCCGGACTCCGCTCCACTCCTTAGCAGACTGTGTCCTCCGGATGCCTTGATGCTGTCTTGTACTCCACCAGGAACCACTCTGCACCAGATACTGCTCCCTCTTCCTGCTTTGCCTCTGGGTATTTGTAATCCTCAGGCTCAAATAAAGTCAGGTTAGAACATTTATGGCTTTCAACCAAAACACTCGAATTGTTCCACAATTCCCAAAATACTGTATTGCCAGCCTTTGAACACAGTACTTTCTGGCACTATTCTTCACCTCAAAAAGGTCGGCAGTTTGCTTTGCACAAAAAAACCAAAAACCAAAATTCGTGTTTTTTGTTTTTTTTCCTTTTCCTTCTTGGTGTTTTTTTTTTCAAGTCTTTGGGCGTACTTCCTCCACTAACCTGTGGGCGGCGCGATCCCACCACTGCCACCAACTTCTTGTGGCCGGGCCCGTCCCCGAGTAGGTGGGAAGCTATGGTCCGGGCCACAAGTAAGATTTTTAGTACGCCTTTTATATGGTAGTGAAAGGAAGACCCGGATACCGGATTCCTTGGAAAATAGTATCAGGTTTATTACAGTCCCAAAGTGTACAGAAAAGAAAACATAAGCAAAAAAGAAAAACATTCACCTTGGTTGGTTACAGTCCTTTAGGTGCCTCCTGCACACTATGATAGTCCAGTTCAGGTGTTCTACTGAGGAGCTGGATTGCACCTCCTTATAAACAGCAAAAATTATTATAACCTCAAAATATTATCAGTTCAGAGCCTTCCTTGGCTTGTATCCCCACTGGGATTTACTGATATCTCTGGACCTTTAACATCTTTTAGCTCCTCTAGCTGAGCATGGCTTGCTTCAAGCCTTTTCTCCTCTCAGCTCTCTTCATTTGCTTAACACCTTGTTCTCACCTCATTAACTTGGCCAGCACTGCTCTGGCTGTCGGGAAACACATACAATGAGGGAACGTTCTTCAGGAGCTTAGCTGAGGACTCTCACATATTGTATTCCCCCAGGTCCATGTCCTCTTCACTCATACTACTCAGGACACTGCACATTTCCCATTCACCCTCATGGGAACCTTGGCTTAAAGTTTCATTACTTCTCTCAGGTTGTGCTGCCCATCCCCCTCTCTGCAAGTCTGCCAAAATACTTGCAGCCTTTCCCTGGGGATAATTTCTCAGCCCTTCTCTCTGGGGTTTAAGTTGCCAGTCACTGTACCTCCCAAGTGCTGCACCACCTTTCCTTAGGTGCTGGCTTCCTGCCATACGCTCATGCTGGGATTCAGGCACCCTCTGTGACCTGGAAACTCCTGGAGTAGTTTGGCTGCTCTCATCAGAGACAGCTGTGTCCTCATTCTCTCTCTCTTGCTTCCTCCTCTCCTGCTTCCTCTCGTCTGTAAACTGACTCTGCCTATAAGGCAATCTCCTGGGTCTGACTCCACCCCTCTCTATATTAGTCTCAGGTTTCTCCCTGACCTCTGGAAAGGAGTGATAGGGGAAATTAGTGGTTTTCAGAGCCTTCTTTAATTGGCTCTTCAGCTGTGCTGGAACCTGCCTGGGCTTGCATTCATTTGGCTGAGCCAGCTGTCCTGGCTCCATGCCGGGTTTTTCAGAGCCCTGTGCTGCATTCTGGGGAGTTTTAGCAGTAGTTTTCACGGTGACAGGAGCTTCCCTGTCACATTATATATACAGATTTTACAATGTGCTTTATGCCCTCTATGCAGCTCATGCTATGCAATGTTTTTAAAGATATGGTTTACCGTATATACTCGAATATAAACTGGGATTTTTGGGCCAAATGGAGGTCCCGGTTTATATTTGGGTCAATGCCCCCTCCCAGAATTTTTTTTTTTAAGGCCACTGCCGCCAGGCTCTGCCCCCGCCTCCCTCCCTGCCCTAACCTCATAAAGTACCTCATCTTGGTGATCCGCGGTGGAGGTGCAGCGGGCAGGAGCAAACTTTTTAAGTTCCTGCCCTGCTGCTCACCAGCTGCCGCGAGTTCCTTCGGCCGCTGAGCAACACGAGCAGAAGTGCAATTTGGTGCAGCTGCTCGTACTGAGAGGCATCCTTACTGGCTCACGCGAATTCTCGTCTACATATGATGCAATTCTCTTTTATCATGATACATTTCTTGTATATCTCTTCATATAGTTTAAAGACAATTAGACTGGTATCAGTCCAGCTCTTTATCTGTATAACTGAGATTGTTTGGTATGCATATAACTCTTTATATTATGTTGCACATTTTTGTATGCCTTCATATTTGTATGTGTATTTTCACCACTATGCATTATTAACTCTTGTGACGGATTTTAAGAGAAAATGGGATACTCACGTGGGATCTTTAAGGGAGTAAATTCAGGGGAGGGGATACTTGGAATGGGCAGACTTGGTGGGCTATAGCCCTTTTCTGCTGCTTTTTTCTATGTTCTATGTTTCTATTTCTATGGTCTATTTCTAGTACCCTATAGATTTTGGCAACTTTCTAATATATAACTTTTAATATATTTCTTCATCTTCTGTCATCCTTCTGATTCACTTATTCACCCAGGCTTACTCCTGGCACCCTGCGTTTCCTTTCCCTAAGCGAATGACTACATCTGGCACATTGCCTTTCTTCAGTGCCTGAGGTATGGTTACTAATATGCATGTTCTTAGTTTGGCACCAGAGTCACTCTTTATTCTTTTTCTGTTAATCATTACTCATATCACTCTCTCCTCAAACCCCTTTAGGACCCCTGAGGAAGGCGTGTTCGCCAAAACACGGACCGTGTAGGGTCCATTGGATTACCATATTTGTACTTTCATGGTTTTAAAATATAAGAGAGTATAATAAAATTGTCTGAGAACATCAATATCCACAGTCTCTTTGCTTTCATCGTTGGATTCATTTTACTGTGGTATATTGGGTCTTCATCCCTCCTTTTGGGTAGACGGAAATAACCCACTGGTCCCGGAATAAATTGTGGATTTACAAGAAAGAAAATTAGTAAAGGTAAGAACCTTTTTTTTTTTTGAACTTTATTTAGTTTTTAATGCCAACAAAAAGTGCAATACAATTTATATACAAATAATGATAATCAACCAAGCACTTATAATCAATCAGTATCTATACAAAAGATAAAAATTCCCTCCCCCATCCATCATTACCATCAAGAATAATACCAAAACAAAAAATATACTCCCCTTCCCGCTCCCCCCCCCTGGATGTGTGGGTGAAAAAACAACAGAAAATAAAGATGAAGATAAAGGACAACTATATCAAATCTACAAAAGACATCAACCTAGGGCTCCTTTTACGAAGGTGTGCTAGCGGTTTTAGCGAACGCACTGGATTAGCGCGCGCTAGCCAAAAAACTACCACCTGCTCAAGAGGAGGTGGCAGTGGCTAGCGCGCGGGGCATTTTAGCGCTTGCTATTCCGTTCCTTAGGGCCCTAACGCACCTTCGTAAAAGGAGCCCCTAATTTTTCGGTTTTAAACCCACCTTATTTACTGTCATCTATTTTTTGTGGATAAGGATCTCCGAAGAAGGCGCTTACTGCCGAAATACGGACCGTGTTGGGTCCTGCTGTCCACCACGGATTCTTTTTCCAGTTTTATAAACCAGTGTTTTTCAACCTTTTTACACCTATGGACCGGCAGAAATAAAAGAATTATTCTGTGGACCGGCATCGGTCCGTGGACCGGCGGTTGAAGAACACTGGGCTAAGTCGTGGGCCAGACCCCGCCCATCTCTACCCAATCTCCACCCCAGACCCCGCCCCCATAATAGTACTAATTGCGCCTTGCACGTCCCGTACCTCATCTGGAAGCCTTCCCTCTGACGTTGCAACGTCAGAGAGAAGGCTTCTGGTTCAGGCGCAGGATGCCCGTAGGAGCCATTGCCCGTGGCTTTTGTGCACTGAATCAGTTAGGAAGAGGGAGCTGGCTCGAAGATAACGCCGCATCGATCGCACCGTGGACCGGCGGTTGAAGAACACTGTTTTGGGCCTGATGCACGTGCTGGCCCTGTGGACCGGCAGGAAATTTCTGTGGACCGGCACTGGTTCATGGACCGGTGGTTGAAGAACACTGTTATAAACTGTTTTGAATAAACTGATCTATTTGTTCAGATTGTGTTCCACCCTTAATGTTTGTAATATACCATCTGTATCCGCCAGCACCTAAACAGATGAAATGCTCCTTTCTAACATGCTCCCCACTGTACTACTCCCACTGTTTGAAAAGTTTATCCAGAATTCCCTGTATCTTTATAGTAAATAATCACTGAATGTACCTGTTGCATTGTATCTAATCAGCTTTTATTGTATCAATTATATACCTTAAGATTCGCAAATGCTCTGTAAATCATACTGTAGATATCTTATCGCTAACGTGTTGCGAAACAATGCACGAGTCATGAATAAAACCAGAATGACAGTATAAAGGGTTTGATATCCTGCCCACTTAAACTACTACTACTACTTAACCATTTCTATAGCGCATTCCCTGTTCAGTAGAGCTTACAATCTAATCAAACAGACAGGACAAGTAGGGAATTAGGGAGTTTCTGAGGCGTGAGTGGAGGTTGGGACTTAAAAAGCAGCCTCTAAAAAGTGGGCTTTTAGCCTGGATTGAACACTGCTAGGGACGGAACTTGACCTACCGACCAGACGTATGGTGCAGCAAGAGAAAAGGAACGTAGTCTGGAGTTGGCAGTAGAGGAGAGGGGTTCAGACAGAAGAGACTTGTTTGATGAACAGAGTTCCTGGGGAGGAGTATAGGGAGAGATATTGAGGTAGATGTGAAATGCTTGTTCACTCTTTCCAAAAATACTAGGACTAGGGGGGCATGAGATGAAGTTACTAAGTAGTAGATTTAAAACAAACTGGAGGAAATATTTCTTCACACAATGTGTAATTAAACTCTGGAATTTGATGCCAGAGAATGTGTTGAAATCAGCTTGGCGGAGTTTAATAAAGGTCTGGATAATTCCCTAAAAGAGAAGTCCATAGGCCATTACTGAGAAATCTGCTTATTCCTAGGATAAGCAGCACGAAATCTGTTTTACTACTGGGGATCTAGCTACATACTTGGGACCTGGGCTGGCCTGGGTTTGATGGACCTTCAGTCTGTCCCAGTATGGACCTTCGGTCTATCCCAGTATAGCAATTATTATGTTCTTATGTAAGGCCCTGAAAACACAGTTAAGAGCATAGATAAAAGGAAGTGCAACCAGTAACTGAAAAAAGATTAGAGAAATAAAACCACCAGACAACAAAGGTAGGGAATATGATTTTAATTTTAATTTAGTGATTGAAATGTGTCAGTTATGAGAATTTATGGACTCCTTTTACTAAGATGCGCTAGCGGTTTTAGCCGCGTGGGCTAGACGCTAATGCCTCCATAAAGCTTGCATTAGTATTTTTCATTTAGTGTGTGGTTTGTGCGCGCTAATCTTCAGCACGCGCTAAAAATGCTAGCGCACCTTAGTAAAAGGAGCCCTATATCTGCTGTCTATATTTTGCACTGTTCAGGACTAAATTAATTTCTTTCTATTTCTCTGGTGTGCTGCATTATGACAGGGTGAAGCTGCTATCACTGGCCAGCAGAGGGAGTCTGAGCAGCAGAAAAAAGGAGCTCATTTGCATACAGATCCTGCAAAGTCTTCTGGGAGCTGTCCACACACCATGAGTGAACTAAGGTGCTGAAAAGGACAGTTCCCAAGCTAAGAGCTGAGAAAGGCAAATCTCCTTCGGGAGCCAGGTGATTCTTGAGAGGAGGGATGCTAGCTTTGGCTTAATCCTTGTAAGGGAGGGGTTTTTGGCTCTTTTCCTGTGGACTTTGCTGCAGGATCTAAGAGGGAAACAATTTTTTTGTTTGTTTTAGGAAACATTTGAAACCTAATTTTTTTCAATAAGTATAAGGTAGTATAGTGTATGTACAGTATACAGATTTGACTGTTTGTATCCTTGGGGTCTTAATTGTTACGCTTTGGGGGGGGGATTCTCCTATTATTAAATGGAGTTCTCTTCTGGGTTGTTTTTTTTGTTTAAATTCTATACCGCTGGATTTGTTTTGAAATTAGGTGGTATATTAAGTTTAACAATAACCTGTCTCTGAGGTACATGTATAATTTATAGAAAGTCATAAGTTGCACGCATTTCAGGTCCCATTTAGTCAAATGCCATTGACTTGGTGTAACTGTTGGCACCTAACTTTAGGTGTATCAATGCTGACATACTGATGTTCTATAACAGAATCTTGGTGTCCAGATGCCATTATAGAAGTGACACTAAATGCACAGCATCGAGGGGCATCTAAATCTTGGCTCCAGTTTATAGAATTGCCAGCTATGTGTTTTTAAATAAAAACTATGGGGTCCTTTTACTAAGGCATGCTAGCCGATTTAGTGTGCGCTAAATGTTAAGGTGCCAATGGAACATAATGGGACCTCTATGGCAGGCTTCCAGAAATATCCCCCATTATATACAAATGCTCTTGCTAAATTATACCTGCTCCAAGATGGGATAATTTTAGAGAGGGGTTTTCTGCATATCAAACCTATTTTTGCATCCGGAGATGGTCTTCCATAAAATGCACACATGCAGAAAAGGTCTATTCGTAGGCATTCCTAGGTGAACCTGGGACAAATGGAGGCAGAATTACAATGTATTTTATAAAATTCACGCATAGATTGTATGGACGTATGTACACACACTTCAGGGCAGTGTAAATACTAATATTTTATTTTTTGTATACCGCCCAACCAATAGTTCTGGGCAGTTCACATCAAGAGAACTGTTACATTTCAGTGAAAGTACAAAAATCAGAGAATACAACAATAAAATTATCGTTTAAATCTTTCAAACAGGTAAGTTTTCATCGACTTTCTAAATACATAATAAGATTGTGAATGAGCGGTCAAAGAATCCAGCTTGAAAAGCAAGTGTCTTTCCCCCCAAAAAAACTCTTGAAACGGTAAGCTTATGGGGTAGGGTACATAAACATACCATAATTTCTTGTATTCTTACTTGACATGTATACTTTCAATTGAGAAGATAGGTATGCTGGTAATAAACCAAAGAGTGCTTTAAAACAAATGCAACCAAATTTAAAAATGACACTGGCTTCAAAGGGAAGCCAGTGGAGCTGCAAGTAGAAAGGACTCACATGATCAAACTTTCTCAAGCTGAAAATCAAGCATACTGCTGGGTTTTGTACCAAACGCAGTCTAGTAAGTGCTTTCTTGGTTGACCCCAGGTAAATAATGGTTCAATAATCTAGGGTAGATAAAATTTGTGCACGGTTGGGTCTACTTATTTTATTTATTTATTTAATTAATTAATTTAATAAAAATGTTTACATCCTACACATCCCAGAATCTAAGCAGGTTACATAAGTTCATACACAGTTCATAGCAAACACACTAAGCAACTAATGAAATTCCAAAAATGAGCCCACCTGTCGGACAAACTCTGGAAAAGATTCCCATAGCTGAGGGTCAACATTAAAAGGTCTATTGTAGAGAGGGGAGTGTGTGCTGCCTGAGGAGAGGAGGTGTTTGGCGGCGTCGGAGCTTCCTTGCTACCTACCCCGGATTGCTCCTCACTGACGTCTTCTTGTGGAGCAGTCAATGGTATTAAAAACTCGCCGCTTCCTGTGGCACGGCCACAGGGCGTGGGCCCCTTGTGAGCCTCGGTGGAGCAAGAGAAAAGGTTGGACTGGGTTTTGGTTTTTTTTCCTTTTTTCCCAGTTGTATTTTTTTGAACATGGGAAATCGTAAGGTAAAATCTAAACTGATACCATCTAGTACCCCAGTACTCCCAGGCCCTATTGAAAGGCATCTAATAATAATAATAATAACTTTATTTTTGTATACCGCAATACCACAAACAGTTTAGAGCGGTTTACAATGCAAGAGACTGTACATACACAGCGAAGATACAATGCCAGAGAAAGTACTATGCAGTTGAGAGCAGTTTACAATGCAGGGGACTGTACATATTCAGCATAGGTGTTTATACAGCGAAGATACAATGTAATGGCTGCAAAGCCTAGCTCCCCCTCACCTATCGCAGGAAATGTATCCGGAGCCTCCATAAGTTCTGGAGAGAGAATTTCTCCAGAATTTCTCCAGGTCCACCCGCCTCATGCGGGAAATCCTCCAAAAGGTAATTCCCCTATTGGTGAGAAGCTGCTTTCAGACCAGCTTTTACACCAGTCACAAATGGAAATGTCATCATTGGATAATAAGGGCTCCTTTTACAAAGGTGCGTTAGGGCCTTAACACGCGGAATAGCGCATGCACGCTAGACCTTAATGGTAGCATTGAGCTGGCGTTAGTTCTAGAAGCGTAGCACGGGTTTAGCTAAAAACAATAGCGCACCTTAGCAAAAGGAGCCCTAAGTTACAATCAGTTGCATTTCCTACTGAAACTTTTCCTAATGAAGATATACCTCAGAATATAACTCTTGTAGATGTATGGAAAGTGGTTAAGAGGTCTGAATTGTTATTGCAGGGTCCAGTGCAAAAGCTTTGTGCTTTTTCAGATCAAGTAGTGAGAAAAGGAGACTGCGAGGGGATATGATCGAGACTTTCAAAATACTGAAAGGAATCGACAAAATAGAGCAGGAAAAAAAAAAATTTACAATGTCCAATGTGACACGGACAAGAGGACATGGACTGAAGCTAAGGGGGGACAAGCCAGGACAAATATCAGGAAGTTCTGCTTCACGCAACGAGTGGTGGATACCTGGAATGCTCTCCCAGAGGAGGTTATTGCGGAATCCACCGTTCTAGGATTTAAAAGCAAACTAGATGCACATCTCCTTACGAGAGGCTTAGAGGGATATGGGTGACTAAAACTACACCAGGTGTACACCTGGCTGGGCCTCCGCGTGTGCGAATTGCCGGACTTGATGGACTGAAGGTCTGATCCAGAGATGGCAGTTCTTATGTTCTAAAAAATTAACACCTTAGAAACTGCAGTAAAGAAAACAGAATCTCAGATAACTTTATTACAGCAAACTAGTACTTCAGCAATTAAGGAAAGTCTGTGGTTGCATAGGCAATGCGAAATGATGGAAAATCATATGAGAGCTCCTAATTTGAGAATATTAAATTTCCTGATACTACTTAGAAAATATTTTAAAGAGGATTTAGAATTAAGCAATACTGAAACTATGATATTGAGCCAGATGTTTCTATCTTCCAGTTAGAAGTGCAGTTACTCAGGAGGGAGGCACTGCTAATGGATCAGAATAGAAGAAAGATCCATTAGAAAATTTAACAGTACTTCTTGAAACTACTCAGGTTGAAATTTCTGAACTCCTAGTAACTTTTTTCTTGATGAATGATAAAACTATTGTGTTGAAAAGATATTTCCTGAAGAAAAATTTCTTGTTTTGTGGTCAGAAATTGCAAATGTTTCCTGATATTTGTAGAATTACCCAACATAGGAGGAAATAATTTCTTCAATATAAATCTTGGGTCTTGTTGGGGGGCAACATTTTTTCTCAAATTTCCAGCCAAATGTATGATTACTTATTTAAATAATTCATATGCATTCTTTGAACCTGATCAGCTAGAAAGATTCCTGTTAGATAAAGAGGCAGATGTTCAAAATAAGATCTAAACTTTGTTAAAGATAGGCAATATTTCTTATATATGATGTGAATATATTTAAATATCCTATCCTTCTCTCCCTTGATGTGGACTTTATATTGCTTTAGAATAATATATGTATCATTACTGTTATAATCAAATTTTTTTTGTTTTTTGTTTAAAAGGTCTATTTTAGGGAAGCATGCAGGCATCTATTGTATATTGCTTTTATTAAAACTGTAAACTAGGTACCTTATTTTGTCTTTCTGTGTAGGTGTCCTGTTGGAAGATTACTCAATGTCAGTGTTTTATAAAATATGCATGTACATGGCAATGCTGCCCAGTTCTGCTCAAACTAGGACTCCAGGACTATCTAGGTATATATTGCATAAGAGTAGATACCAGGTTGTTTTGTGCTTAATTTTCACATATTTGTGCTCCTGAAATTTATTTGATAGCCATTTTCCATGTATGAAACGTGTTTCACGTGAGGAAAAATGCTTTATACAATTGCCCCTACAGAGTGCTGCAAATCATTTAATTAACCACTAGATGTCACTCTTGCTACACATAAAAATATATACTGTATAATATACAGGGAAGTTAACAAGAGGATGCTGTTTCTCTGTAACGCCAAAGACAATGGTGAAAATGTGGCTGCTGTTATCTGTTTGCATCATCAATCCCACAATGATATGAGGCAATTCCCTGTATTCTCGCCCCACGAAAATTGTTCCACATGAGCCATATCAGGACAGAAGACAAATCTACCCTTGGTATTGGCAGCTGGTGCCTGGAGAGCATTTAAAAAAAGTGGCATGTTTTTAACCTGGTTACAAAGAAGTATTTCTGGGAGTGTGTGTAGATCTCAGAGACAGATTCAGCTGGTGATTGCCACATTACATACAGTGGCGTAGGAAGGGTGAGAAGCGCTCCTCCCCCGCCCTCATCTCCACCCCACCCCACCCCCGCTCCTTCCCTGATCCCCCCTGCTGCGCACGCGCGCACCTTCCCTTTCCCCATCCCTCTAGTTGTTCACTGCCGTGAGTAACAACTTCAACGTGCTCGCGACCCCGGCGGCTCTCTGACATCACGTCCTATGTGCGGCACCAGGAAGTAACATCAACGGGAAAGCTGACGCGGTTGCAAGGAACACAAAGTCGTTGCTCGTGGCAGTGAACCGCTAGAGGTATGGAGGAAGGGGTGTGTGCGCTTGACGAGGGGAGGAGTGGGAAGAGGCAGAGGGGGTGGAGAGGAGGAGGGGTATCTGTGCCCCCCCACCATGGTGCCTGGGGTGGACTACCCTCCTCACCCTCCTTTACTATGCCACTGATTACACAGGTGGTTTGTGTAGGCGTATGATTATGGTATATGGTTTGGAAAGAACATTTCGCTATATCTGGTGTTATAGTCTTGATATTACAGGTTTTAGTATGGGTGTCTCTTTTTCACTTGGCTTTTTGAGCCCCTGTCCTGCACACAACTTTTACGGATCAGTTTATTTCCGATTGGCATTTTTATCCATGTATCTTTACTATAGGACTTCATAGGAACCCTTGAAGAAGACAGTGAGAGATTACAGAAACTGGGCCTCTTCTCCCTTGAAAAGAGGAGACTGAGAGGGGACATGATCGAAACATTCAAGATAATGAAGGGAATAGATTTAGTAGAGAAAGACAGGTTGTTCACCCTCTCCAAGTTAGAAAGAACGAGAGGGCACTCTCTAAATTTAAAAGGGGATAGATTCTGTACAAACGTAAGGAAGTTGTTCACCCAGAGAGTGGTAGAAAACTGGAACGCTCCTCCGGAGGCTTTTATAGGGGGAAATACCCTCCAGGGATTCAAGACAAAGTTAAATAAGTTCCTGCTGAACCACAGCATAAGCAGGTTAGGGCACTGGTCTTTGACCTAGGGGCTGCCACATGAGCGGACTGCTGGGCACGATGGACCACTAGTCTGACCCAGCAGCGTCAATTCTTATGTTCTTATATGTTGGGTCTAGGGTCCAAAGCTTTTCAGCGGACTGTGTCCTAGAGGTTTTTATGTGGTTTGCCAAGTTTTAATATTATTTTAATATTAATAAAGCCCATCTCAGGAACATCATTTCTCCACATTGTTTTTTCATGGGTGTCTCTTTCCCAGTATGTAGGGAGCTTGGTCATCTATCATGATAGAAGAGGTGATTTTATCTTGTTTGGTTTCTGGTGGTCATAGCCTGTTCTTTGGGGTAAGGTGTTTTCCAAATACTGTAGATAGGTTTTTAGGCTTTTGTGAAACTCATAGAGCAGGGGTGTCAAAGTCCCTCCTCGAGGGCTGCAATCCAGTCAGGTTTTCAGGATTTCCCCAATGAATATGCCTGAGATCTATTTGCATGCATTGCTTTCATTGTATGCTTTTTTTTTTTTTTTTTTAATCTTTATTCATTTTTAAACTTATAATAAGTGTGATAACATATCCATACAAATAACCATAAATATATCACTTAATAATCAACAATGATACATATAATATTCTCTTATCTCCCCTCTCCCCACCCTTATCTATCATATAATCAATACTTATACAACATGTAACAATATGTATGCTAATAGAATCTCATGCATATTCATTGCGTAAATCCTGAAAACCCGACTGGATTGCGGACCTGGAGGAGGGACTTTGACACTCCTGTCATAGAGTGAATCATTTTGTTTGTATCTGATTCCTCTAGGATTTGGGAATCTTATTCTCATATGGTTGCTGACCAGGTTGTATTTGTCTTTGGGTGGTATTTTCAATTATATTAATCTCTTCCCAGTTGGTACCAGGGTACTGATGTTCTTAAAATGTGTAATGCCAACTCTTTTTTTGTTCTCCCTCTCTTTTCTCTCACCACCTGTTAATGTCTATCACATTGTGATTTTGGAATGTCACTAATTAAACAGCCTTAGATTAATATGTTTAGCCAGATGGACCCTCTGATTAGAGCCTCCCTGGGTTGCTTTTCTCATGACCTCCTTGTTTGTAATATGGTCATGATAGCTAACACCAAGAAGTCTTTCCAGTCACCACTGATAGAATACATCCAGTTTTCGTGCTGCCTTTCTTACTATTTTACATGTTTCACTCTTTTGGTATATTGCCAGGCAGTGGCACAGCTACCATTGAGTTAGCCCAGCAAAATGCCCAGGGCCTCTCAACTATAGGGGCTGCCTACAGCTGAACTCTCCATTCCTTTCCTCACCGCCCTGTGCCCGGGTCTGGCATGTCTCACCTGTCCCCTGGTCCTCCAAAGGTTGTGCAGAGAATGCCGATAGCTGCTCCTTTTTCACAAGGCCTTTGGAGGACCAGGAGATGGGCGAGAGGTGCCAGACTTGGACCCAGGAACAGGGGATGGGATGGAAATAGGAGAAGCAGAGAGCCTGGAGGGAAGGGGGACAAGCAGAGAGAGACTCTAAATCTTCGGGGGGTGGGGTGGGAAATAGGAGAGAAAGAGGAGAAGCAAACAGTCTGAAAGGAAGGGGGTGAAGAAACAACCCTGGACCCTGAGGGTAGGAGAGAAAGAGAAGCAGAGAGCTTGGAGGCAAGTGGGGAGAAACAGAGAGAGAGAGACCCTGGACCCTAGAGAGAATAAGGGGGTAGAAGCAGAGGGAAGATAGATGGACACACACTTTGGATCCTGGAGGGAAGGAGGGGGAGAAGCAGAGGGAAGAAAGAGAGAGACCCTAATCCCTGGCCCCTTGAGAGAAAGAGGGGGTAGAAGCAGAGAGAGAAAGAAACTAGAGAATGACACGGGGACAAATTTTTCCCCATCCCCGCAGGAACTCAATTTTCCCTTTCTGTCCCCCCGAGTTTTGTCGCTATCCCTGTCCCATTCCTGTAAGCTCTGCCTTAACCGCATATACCTCAAACACTTATGATTTTAAAGTGTTTGAGGCTTGAGCAGATGAGGAATGGGGCAGGGACAGGGTCTTCGACACTCCTCCTGACACGCCCCGTTTAGCTATGGTTGTTCAGTGGTACTATGAAGGCCTAGGTCATTTATAAATATGTCCAAAACCCAGTTTCATTATTGGCACTTAGACGTTTTTGACTGATGATTGTCCAAGTGCCGATCTATGCCAGTTTTTGGACGTTTTTCTCTTTTGATTATGAGCCCCTTAGCGTATATGGAGGGATATACAGTATATATGGCCATGTATCAAGCTAAGAAGAGGTACAGGAAGCAACGTCTCACTGCACAGCTCAGCCTGTGGAATTCTCTCCCAGTTTTGATTCGTTCTGAGTTAGCCTTTGTATAATTCAGATCAATGGTTAAGACGCATCTTTTTGGTTTAGCATTCTTATAAGAAGATTGGTGTATTAGGATCCTGTATTTTTTTGGCAACTATTTAAACAAAATTATTTGCCTTTCTTAGATTTTTAGATTATTTAGATTTAATTAATTAAAAAAATTTTTTTAAAAAATTTTATCTTTGTGTTTTTTTTATTGTCTTTTTTTTTCTTTTGCTTTCCTATTTTACATGGCATTCCTTTCTTGTTTTTTAAAACATATTTTGTACACCATGCTGTTGATAAACAAAAGTGCGGTTAAAACGTTTAATAAATATAAAGGCAGTCTGCTGTCTTTATTCAGACATTCAGTCAACTAAAACTCACTCTATGCCTGTTACCTCTAAAGTCTGCAGATTAGAAAGAATTAGAAGAAAAGAAATACCCAGGAGCTGTAATGATCACAAAAGCTATGTCCTCCCGTCCTCTGGAATAAAGAGCCGTGATGTAACTCAGTTGATCTGCACGTACTCTCTTAAAAGCCTACGTAATTTTCTTCCATCTTTTTTTGTGCAAGTTCTCTTATTCAAGCCTTTGTAAAAGAGAGAGGCACTTTACCTTTTGTTAAGGTTCTTACAAAGCTAACATTGTTGTAATCTTCAATACCAGTGACACAGAGTGACTGGTCTTATTTCTTTGCACCACATGTCCTTCTCCTTTATCTTCCTTTTTTTCTACTCGGGAAATAAGCTTTTCTTTCTTCCTGTAAGCACAGAGCACTTGTGCACCCTTAAACATGGAAACATTTTATTTATTATTTTGGTTCTTTGAAAAAAAATAAAATTAATGAAGTATTCTCCACAGTGACCTGGAATGAAATTCTGAAGTCCAGACTGGGCTTATGGTGATTCCAAATGAGCTGCTGGTACTGGACCTCCAAGCCAGTGATTCTCCTGTTAGGATGACAAGATTAATTGCACTCAGTTATGCATGGGCTGTGAGGTCAGGAGCCCTGATAACCTAGCAACACTAAAAAAAAGTTAAACATTTACCATTAGCTCTAAAAAGTTCTGTTGAAAGACTAGACAATCAGGATGGCTTGGCTACATCTCTTGAGAAACCTCTAATAATGTCATGAAATGGTAAACACTGTATGCAAATTTAATATTTAAGACAGGAATGAGTGACAGAGCTGCTAGCTCCTATGTCTGCCTGAACTCATGCTGATGAAGTCAAAGTAGCATATAGCAGATCAGTTTATGGTCATACTCTGTATAAGTTTTTTTTCTGCAAGTTTGAGATTTGGGTTTCGTTTGAACAAACTGAGGTTTCCTTTTTCTGTTTGGATTAGACTGTTTAATCTGACACCTAGCAGCCATACAGTCCATATTTCTAGCATATGGAATATCTGTATGACATGCGGCTGAGCACTAAGTAGCTCCGACTTGGGAATGAAAATGCAGATTAAAAGACGTGAATATTCACAAAGTACAATTCACAGGAATTTCAGGCAGACCTGATACCAAAACTTTTTTTTTTTTTTTTTAAATTAACAAACGCAAGATCTGAAAGCAGAATACATTCCTAATGTAAATATTCAGACAAAACAGGACATTTTAAGTAGTCTTTGTTGGTTTACCAGCGTCTTCCTCTGTTCTTGCCCTAGAGCAGGGGTCTCAAAGTCCCTCCTCGACGGCCGCAATCCAGTCGGGTTTTCAGGATTTCCCCAATGAATATACATGAGATCTATTAGCATACAATGAAAGCAGTGCATGTAAATAGATCTCATGCATATTCATTGGGGATATCCTGAAAACCCGACTGGATTGCGGCCGTCGAGGAGGGACTTTGACACTCCTGCCCTAGGACCTAGTGTTCTTTGTAAGACCACTTAGTAGAGCAATGTGATTATACTGTATCCTGCTGGCTGCTTTGGATGGATTTCTTCATGTGCATCATGACAAATGGAGGACAACAGAGTAAATTTGTATCCATGCATTTTTATGAATATTCATAAGGACGTCCTTGTCCTTCTCAACATGGTTACCTGCTAATTTCCTTTCCTTGAGCAACTAAGCCAGTCCAGAGAGTAACATAGTAAATGATGGCAGATAAAGATTTGAACAATCCATTCAGTCTGCCCAACAATCACACTCATTATTAATTCTTGATTGTCTTTGGCATTTCTGGGACATACTGCTAGATGCACTACAGTCAGCCATCGTCGCTATACCTGTTTCAACAGCTTTAGCGACGATCACTTTTACCGACCCGATTCACAAAATGGCCGACTGTGTATTTTTTCCCTTGATCGCCTATTTTCCGATCTGGCCATGCAAATGAGCTAAAACTCCATGCAAAGTAGCCAAGCGAATGATGCACTAATATTGCTTGGCTCTGCAAAAAAACAAAACAGGGATTTTAGCAATTGGGAAAAACCAATAAGTCTAGACCTGTGTTACCGACAGCTCTGCCTGGTTTTTTTTTTTCCATTGTTTTCCAATGGCAGATATTTTGTGTGTGTTACACATGCAAAATCTGTCCCCTAAAAAAATGAAAAAAAAAGTCTCCCACCGCCAATGACGGCCCTCCCCAATGACCCCTGACAAACTTGGCACCGGGAATTCCCCTCATGAGAGAAAATTGGCGGTAGGGATGTTCACTTCTTTCTGCCATACCTTCCCCACCCCACACATGAGAAAATTGGCAGGAGAGATGCTCACTTCCTCCTGCCAATGAAGGCCTCCCTGAACCATCCCCTACTCTCCCCCCTTCCAAAAAAAAGGCAGGAAGAATGCCCACTCCCTACCTTCTGCCACCGGATGCTCCCCGAACACCCCCTTTCCTGAACTTCCCCCCTCCCCACATCTGGCATCTGTTTCCCATCTCCCATGCCCTGGGATCTCTCTTCTGCTTCCATCATTCCTTCTCCCTCCAAGCTCTGACATCTCATTTCCTTTCTTTCTCTCCCTCCCTTCCTGCCCGATGGTCTAGCATCTCAGCCTTCTTCCCTTCCACCCCCATGCCCTGGCATCTCTCTCCTCTCCTTCTCTTCTATCTCTCCCTCCCCTTCCATGCTCTGGTATCTCCTCTCTTTCCTTTCCTTCCCTCCTTTCTCCCTGGTCACCTTCCCTTTGCCCTATGCCCTGGCATCTCTTCCTCCCCTTCTATGACCTGCATGAAAGTAGGCATTATCACACAGATAAATTATTGTTTGATGGATTGCCCCAATTCATAGCTGGACATGTAGTACTCATTTTCTTATAGAAAGAAGAACTACAGCTTCATGCGAGCAGTAAGGAAAAGGCAGCTCTGGGTGACTGGGTAAGGGGGTAACTCCTAGTTAGGTGCCTGGGTGTTAACTCCTAGCCCTCATATTGCATAAATCCTCAGTCTCTGTCAAAAGGCTAAGAAGGGATCATCCCTTGCTCAGGATTCAGAAGCTGTTTGACATTACTGGTACCTCATGCTCACTCTATGGACCTATTCAAATTCAGGCTAAAACCCCACCTTTTTGAGGCTGGTTTTAATTCTAAACTCCTTATTTACCTCTTCAGTACTCATGTTGTTTTAATCCAGTGTCTAACAAACCGTGTGCCACGGCACAGTGGTGTACCCTGAAGAGATTCCGGATGTGCCACAAGTGATTCCAGAATTTTACTTTCCCCTCCCTTTACAAAGCTGCTCTTGCGTTTTTAGCATCACTGCTGCGGTAAGAACTCAGACGCTTATAGGAATTCTATGAGCAACGGAGCTGTTACCGCAGTGGCCAACGCTAAAAATGCTAGTGCGGATATGTAAAGGAGGGGGTTTATTTTATTTTTTTAAATCCCTTCAGAAGTATACAGTAGAATAGCTGACTTGTATGTCACATACGCAAGAGTCTGTCAATGTTAAGAGTGTCTGTGTGCAAAAGGATATAACTGCCCAGACAAGCATCATTCTTTGACGTGATTAGGCCTTGAAAACTAACAGCAAGTCATTTTAATTTTTATGCAGTAGTTATCCTAACTTGAGCAACAAAACAACCAAGGTTTTGTTACCGTTTGGATCTTATCTTTTGTGAACTTTGATTTTCAGTTCAGACAGAAATTAAATTAAAAAAAAAAAAAAAAAAAAGAATGACTGCAGGTGGTGGATGATGAAATGCATGTTTGCTTGTCGACTATCGGGCCGCATTCTGAGCTAATTTGCACTCAAAAACAAGCACATCCATCACATTGCTTAGCAATTTTATTCTGCCTACTTTACACCCCCCCCCCTTTTTATGAAGCCGCGTTAGGCTTTTTTATCACCGGCCGTGGCGGTAAAAGCTCCGACATTCATAGAATTCCTCCATAGCCAGCGATAAAAAAGCCTAATGCGGCTTCATAAAAGGGGGCCTTAGTTTCACTGTTGTTACAATTACCCATCCATAGCTTAAAGAACTTGAAATAAATAACTCTCAAATTTAATTTTTTGTTGGTTTTGCAATTTTATCATTTCAATTATAACGTGCCGAGAAAAACATGTGCTCTGTTTAGTGCGCTGGAGCTAAAAAAAAATGTTTGAGAGACACTGTGTTAATCATTCCCATTATAAATGTAACTTCCTAATCATTTATTTGTCCTGTTTGTCTTGAATAGATTGTAATCTCTGTCAAGCAGGGCTTGTCTCTTATCTGTTTGTGTACAGTGCTGTGTATGGTTAGTAGTGCTCTAGAAGTTATACGGAGCAATAATAGCAGTAGTTGCTAATGGGCAGATTCTATTTAAAAGGACAGGGTTCTGGGCACTTTTGGAGATAAGAACATCATGTTTTGACTAGTGCTGCCCGATTCAGTGAAAAATATTCCAATTCGATTCAGTTTCAATGACACAGCTTTTTAAGTTTAAACATTTTATTTAAACAAGGCAATATCAAGGAAATCGGGCAGCAGCACTACCATATTCCCCCTCCCCCGCCCCAATTCTCAGCTTTCCCAGGCCCAGAGCATCCCCAAAGAAATAGGCCCCATATTCCCCTTCCCCAGCCCCCCTCCCTGATTCTCAGCTTCCCTAAAGAAAGGGCCTCAGCTTCCCCCCCCCTCAATTCCATGGTCTCAGGAAAAGAAGAGAGCACTGCAGCAGAGAGAATCCTTTACTTATGCTGAAAGTTAGATGTGGGGACTTGGGAGGAGAGGAGAAATGCTTTCAGGAACGAGTCAGCCAAGAGCCAACAACTATTAAAAAAAATCAATGTGCTTGCAAGTTGCTGCCGCCGCAGATCACACATTCGCACAGGCGCATGCCAACGTCCTTTCTTCTTTTATAACTTCCGGTTTCACAAAACTGGAAGTTACATTAGATGAAGGTCTTCGGCGGCCACGGCAGAGGGAAAGCCCAAACACGAATGGGTCTCAAGGGAGCCAACCTTGAATCATTGAGTTCGATATTTTGTGCAAACGAATCGATTGTAACTGATTCATTTGAAGTGAATCGGTGAATTGATTCGAATCGCGAATCGGGCAGCACTAGTTTTGACCATAGGCAATAAAGCTTCCATGTGGATCAAAAAGATATAAAAGGATGGAGTCGGTCCAGAGCAGGGATCTCAAAGTCCCTCCTCGAGGGCCGCAATCCAGTCGGGTTTTCAGGATTTCCCCAATAAATATGCATTGAAAGCAGTGCATGCACATAGATCTCATGCATATTAATTCGGGAAATCCTGAAAACCCAACTGGATTGTGGCCCTCAAGGAAGGACTTTGAGACCCCTGGTCCATAGGAAGGCTACTAAAATGGTGTGTGGTCATCGTGATAAGGCGTATGGGGACAGACTTAAAGAATTCAATCTGTATACTTTGGAGGAAAGACGGGAGAGGGGAGATATGATAGAGATGTTTAAATACCTACATAATATAAATGTGCATGAGTCGAGTCTCTTTCATTTGAAAGGAAACTCTGCAATGATGGGGCATAGGATGAAGTTAAGAGGTGATAGGCTCTGGTGTAATCTGAGGAAATACTTTTTTACAGAAAGGGTGCTAGATGTGTGGAACAGCCTCCCGGAAGAGGTGGTGGAAATAGAGACTGTGTATGAATTCAAGAGGGCCTGGGATAGGCACGTGGGATCTCTCGGAGAGAGAAAGAGATAATGGTTACTGTGGATGGGCAGACTAGATGTGCCATTTGGCCTTTATCTGCAGTCATGTTTTTATGCTCAGAGGGGAACTTTGGTATTCTCCATGAGTCCAACACTTTCTGCCTCCTGCACGCTTTCTCTCTCTCTCCTTCCCTCCCTATTGCCTTGGTCTGACATCTCTCTCCTTTCCTACCCCCAGTAGTCCAACATCTCTCTCCTTCCTTTCCCCCTTCCCAGTCTGGCATCTCTCTCCTCTCCTTCCCATAATCTGGCATCTCTCTCTACTACCACTACTATTATTTTTCTATAGTGCTACCAGACTCCCCTCCTTCCCTTCCATTCCCTGGTCTAGTATCTCTCCCTTCCTTTAGTCATCGCTCCTCACTCCCAGTGTAACATTTCTCTTTCCCTTCCTCCTTTCTGAACCCCGCAGGCCATCTCCCTTCTCTTCCTCCTTTCTGCCCTCCCTCCCAGTTCAAATTTCTCCCTCCTTTCCACCAGTCCAACATTTTTTTCTCTCTCTCTTCCTCCTGCATGATTCTCCTCTGGTTCTCCTTCCCTCCCCCAACTTACATCTCTCTCTCTCTCTCCCTCCATGAATCCAACTTTTCACTCTTTGCCCTCTCCCTCTTTCCCAGTGTAACATTTCTCCTTCCCTCTTTTTGCCCTCCCCATCCATCTTGCCCTCTCCATGAGTCCAACACTTTCTGCCTCCTGCACGCTTTCTCTCTTTGTCCTTGCCTCTTCCCACCCCCCAACCCAACATGCTTTCTCCCCAGGCATCATCTCACCCTCCTCTCCAAGTGTGTAGCACCTTTCCTTTCCCTCCCTTTCTGCCAGATCCAACAGCACCTCTTCTCCCTTTCTTTTACCTCCCCCTGTCCAGCATTATCCCTTCTCCATTCCCCCTATCCAGCATTACCCCTTCTCCCTTCACTCCTCTCCCCTGTCTAGCAGTATCACCCCAAGTCCTTTTCTAGGGTACTTTCACCTATTACCAGCCCTCCCATCGTATAGCTGTACTTCGGAAGTTCTTCTTCACCCAGAGAGTGGTGGAAAACTGGAATGCTCTTCCGGAGGCTGTTATAGGGGAAAACATCCTCCAGGGATTCAAGACAAAGTTAGACAAGTTCCTGCTGAACCGGAACGTACGCAGGTAGGGCTGGTCTCAGTTAGGGCACTAGTCTTTGACCTAGGGGCCACCGCGGAAGCGGACTTCTGGGCCTGATGAACCACTGGTCTGACCCAGCAGCGGCAGTTCTTATGTTCTTATGAAAGCAGGAGTCCTGGCAGATACGCGACCAACGTAACGAGCCCAGGCGCCGGAGTCTTTCTTCCTGCCCAGTGAGCCGCGGCACATTTAAAATCTCAAAAGGCACACTAGTGTGCCGCGGCACACAGTTTGCGATACATTGCTCTAGAAGTATATATATGGTATCCATAGTCAGGAGGTGTAGCATACTTGAACGCCAGTGGCCATAAGTAGGAGCTAGGGGTCTCTGATTTTATTCTTATTAGCTGTAGCTTCTAATCTACTCATATCTGATTTATAGACATATAAGCTGATATCTTGGAGGTTGAGAATTGACTTTGTTATCTTTGCAATGTGCGATAGGCCATTTCCCATGCTTGAGAATGACCGTATGCATTCCACTTTTATGTTCACCGTGTTTAATAATTATGAAATGTCTAGTGATGGTCTCCACTTAAGTCTGTGAACATTCTGCAAAAATATGTCTTAAAAAAAAGGAAACATAGGGGGTCACGTGATGGCTGGTTCCTGAGCGGACGTCTGCACACTGAGCTCCGCTCTGCTTCCCCCGACTTCCTCCCCTCCCGGCGCACTCCGGACCGGCACAGACTTACCAATATGCGGCGCAGCCGTTACTAAGCAACGGGAACCGGCGGAGGGCTGCACTCGCGGCTTGCACAACCCAGCGACACGGTACGCCGCCAGCGATTTCGCGGCCGACATGGTCCTTGGGGAGCCCGGCGCACAAAATGGCGGGGGACCACGTGCTGGCTGGTGAGCTTGCACACTGAGAACCATTGAAAAACGCTCTGCCTCACTTGCTTTTCACTGACTTCCTCTTTTCCCGGTGTGCCTCTGATCGGCTCTTGTTAGACCCCTGCTAGATCCTTACCGGCACAGCTGTTGCTAGGCACCGGGACCGACCGGGGGCTGAACACCACCGCGACTTACACTCTTCCGCGGCGGAGTATGCCGCCAAAGGTTCCGCGGCCGACAAAGACCTCTGGGAGCCCGGCGAGTAAGATGGCGGAGACCCAAACGGACGCCGTGACGGCCCAATCCCCAGACGAAGTGATGCAGGTCTCCATGCGGCACCTTTCGCAGCTGCTTGATGAAAAACTGGCAAAGCTGCATGCCTCTATGGATGACCTTAAAGATACCCTGGTGGGGCAGGCTGCACAACTGCAACAAGTAGAGGAGCGACTATCGGCTCAAGAAGACAGGGCTGGAATAGCTGATGGCAGGCTTGCTTCTCTGGAGGCCCGGGTTTCCCAGCTGGAGGAGAAAGTGGAAGATCAGGAAAACCGGGCTCGCAGAAAGAATCTTAGATTTATTGGAATACCAGAGACTGTACCAGATTCTGAGCTTAAGCACTTGATTGAACATTGGCTGCCCAAGGAGCTTGGCTTTCCGGACGCCGAGGGACCTGTGGTAGTGGAGCGTGTTCATCGTGTGGGGCACAGGCGTGATCCGGATGGTAATAACAGACCTCGAGCTGTGCTGGCCCGCTTCCACAATTATGCTGTTAAAGCCCGCTTACTTGATTTGTTTAAGCGGGCGCGACATCTGCTGTATGAGGGTGCTAAGCTACTGATCTTTCAGGATTTCTCTACTAAAGTGGCGGAGCTGAGAAGAACCTTCACGCCTTATTGCTCTCAACTGGTTTCCAGGGGAATCCGATTTGCCTTTCTCTACCCGGCTAAGGTGCGTTTGACCCATGAGAACCGCACCTTTACGGTATCTAAGGCGGAGGAGCTGAAGCGCTTCATCGAGAGTCTCCCTGCTCAGTGACGAGCTTGTTCTTCAGGGGGCATCCATGTCGGAGGATTTGGAGACTTGTGCTTTGGAAGTGAGCCTTCGGGCCTCCTATGCTTTCTCATGGACTCCTCTAGGACGAAGACTATTCCTGCTTGTTTGGATTACCTTGCTGCCCTGTGGATGGAGCTTCTTGGCTTTGATTTGGTTGCGTTGCTGCCGAATGCGTGCTGAGGGGCCTTTGGTGGTTTGCTGGCAAGATACTTGGGGAGAAGATGCTCCTACTCCTCTCAGCCGGCTTTTGAGCAGGATTGGACTTCTGATGACATTATTCTGAATCCCTTTTTGACCTGCCCAGGAGAGCTAGCTGCCTTGTTTTGTGTTAATATGCGGGGCTGGCTGTCTTGGATCTCTTTTAATATTTGGTGACCCTTTGTGTTTGGTCTTTCTGTCCGGGGGCTGGGCTGTTTTCCTGTTCTCTGTTCTCCACTGTTTTATCTTAGGCTGATTTGGTAATGGCTGCGACCGGTGCTTGTGGCGGGCGCTGCGTGGGGGGGGGGGGGGGTTGGGGGAGGGTGTGGGGGGAGTGTGAGCATCGGTGTTTGAGTGCGGTGGGTGTTGGTGGCATGGGGGTGTGGTCGCCAGTGTGGATGGGGAATAAGGTGGGGGGTTTGTTGGAGGGGAGGGGGGTGGGTTCTTTTGTCTGCAGGAGGGGGGTTTGTTTGAAGAAGTTGACAGTTGAGTTGGTGGGTAGTTTGGGGTATGGGGTGCATCCTAGGAATCTGGCTCAGTCTGAACTTTTGTATGAGTGGACGGAGCGCCGGCTCGGCTGGGAGGCTGGTGCTGCCGTCCCATATGATCTTTGGTCTTTTTTGTGTATTTTGGATATAGCTGGTTCTTATGCCGGGGGTTAAGATTGCTAGCTTTAATGTAGATGGGTTACACTCTCCTGTTAAGCGTAGTAAGGTACTTCAGTACTGTAGGAAACTACAGGTGGATGTCTTGCTTCTTCAAGAGACACATCTCAACGCGTCTGAGCATGCTAAGCTCCGCAGGGATTGGGTGGGTGAATTTGTTTTTGCTTCCTTTAATAACAGACAGCGGGGTGTAGCTGTGCTTTTCCATAAGAAACATACCTGCACTATGCACAAAATGATTTCGGATTCTGAGGGTCGGTATGTAATTTGGGCAGGGGTGTTTCAGGGAACGAAATATGTTTTTTGCTCTATCTATGCCCCTAATGTGTATTCTCACCGTTTTTTCTCTGTATTAGTTGCTGCCCTTGCCCCCTTTTCTGAGTACCAACTGGTGCTCGGTGGGGATTTCAACATAACTGCTGACCCCCTAATTGACTGTAAACCTCCCAGGCCTCGCTTACACCAAGGGGAACACAAGGGGATCAACTTTGTTGCTTCGCAGTTGGGCCTTGTGGACCTTTGGCGCACGCTCCATCCAGACGAATCTGATTTTACTTTCTATTCACCAGTGCATAAAGCACACAGTAGATTGGATTATTTGCTAATTGCCCCACCCCTTGTGTCAGGAGTCCGTAGAGTGACGATTGAGGACGGAGTACTCTCCGATCATCACATGGTCTGGATGGAGCTTCTTGATCACCAGGCGCCCCAGAGGACCTTGTCGGGCTGGAGAATGAATCCCACTTTGTATGAGGATAAAGATTTCCGCACCTTTTTGGCGAACCAATGGGATTCTTATCTAACCGATAACTCCTCTTCTGATGTTTCCGAGGTGATATACTGGGAGGCTAGTAAAGCTGTTCTAAGGGGTAAAATTATGGCTTACACCTCCCATAAGCGGAAAGTACAGGATAGGGCACTGCTGGATCTGTCCCGTCAGTTGGGTCAGGTGCGGGGGGAGTTGCATAGAAAGAGTTCCTCAGCCCTCAAGAGTCACTACGTGGAGCTGCGACGTCAAATTAATGATTTACTGGCGCAGAGAGCCCTGCGGGATATTCAGATGTATAAATACCGTTTGCATAGGTGGGGCAACAAGGCAGGGAAATTGTTGGCCTCCTTGGTTAATCGCAGGGCCCGCAGGCGACATATTCCCAAAATCTGGGCTCCTGATGGCTCTGAGGCAACTTCGCCCGAGGCTATTCAACAGAGTTTTGTACAGTTCTATCGGGCTCTCTATGATCGGGGGAGCTGTGACACTGAGCAGAGAGCAGAGTTTTTTCGTGGCCTTCCCCTCCCTGAGTTGTCCCAGGACCAGAGGGATGCACTTAACGCTCCAGTGCAGGGCATTGAGATCCAGAGAGCTATACGGGCTTTAAAGCTTGCGAAAGCTCCTGGCCCGGATGGACTGGGCCCCGAATACTACAAATTGCTGGGGGAGAGGATTATTGGTCCCTTTCAGGCTTTATGTCAGGCCATGTGTGAGGGGGGTTTGCCTCCACATCGGCTTACTCACGCTCACATTGTTGTATTACCGAAACCTGGACGGGCGGAAGACCAGCTGGGGTCCTATCGGCCTATATCTCTGTTGAATCAAGATATTAAGCTCTTTGCGGCCATTATGGCTGCACGACTTGGCAAGGTCCTGCCCGGTCTGGTTCACCCGGACCAGGCCGGGTTTGTCCCAGGGCGGTATTCCTCAGCTAATGTTTTGCGAGCCCTATCTGTACTTCAGAACCCGGCGCTGCTCCGGAGACACCAGGGCCAGGAGAATGCCCTTATTGTCAGCCTGGATGCGGAAAAGGCATTTGATAAAGTTCTCTGGGATTATCTGTTCTGGATTTTACCACAGATGGGTATCATGGGGAGCTTTCTGGCCGGGGTTCGTTCACTATATGAGCAGCCGACTGCACAGATCTTGGTGAATGGGGCGCTCACCTCCTCCTTTTCCCTAGCTCGAGGCACACGTCAGGGATGTCCGCTCTCTCCTATGCTGTTCGTATTGGCCCTTGAACCTCTAGCGATTAAGATCAGGCACACTACACAATTGCGGGGTATACATCTGGGGACGCAAGAATTTAGAATCAATTTGTTTGCTGATGATATGCTTATATTTTTGGGGGATGTTATTACGGGAGTGCCTGCACTAATTCAGATTATCCAACAATTTGGCATGTTTTCTGGTTTGAGTATTAATTTTGAACAGTCGGAAGCTCTGGCGGTCCACTCGCACTGTGTGGCTCATCATGACCCTTCTTTCCCATTAAAATGGTCTGGGGGCACGCTTAAGTACCTGGGAGTGTTTTTGCATGCGGACCCGCGGGTGGTATACAGAAAAAATGTACTAGACAAACTAGATGCGGTTGGAGCGCTTTGCAAGCGGTGGATGGACTTTCCGATTTCTTTTCTCGGTCGCGTTGCTCTTTTTAAGATGGTTCTCTTGCCAAAGTTGCTCTATCCTCTGCAGATGGTGCCTCTGTGGGTCACATGTAGAGATCTTAGGAAATATAAAGGCATTGTTTCATCTTTCATATGGCGCTCTAAACGGGCGCGAATTGGTTACCCAAAGCTTATTAGAGAGCGGTCTCAGGGAGGGGTAAATCTCCCGGATCTTCGTCTCTATAACGTGGCGGCTTTGCTTCGTTGGGTGCACGAAATCTATACGGGTGAGACTAAGTTTGCCCCGCGGGGATTTTGGTCCCTGTTGGCGGACCCGGTATCAGTGTTCAATCTCTTGAGACCCGGGGCTGGCACTTGTGCTTCCTTGTTGCGACCTTTGCGGACCGCTTGGGGTTGGTGGCGCAGAGAAGTGGGGGGTTCGTCGGGCCCCTCCCCTTTCTTGGAGTTCGTGGCTAATCCTGCTTTCCCTGCGGGTACACATGTCTTCTTTGTGCGGGCTAGCAGATCCGGGTGCCGATTTGTTGGCCAGCTTGTGGAGCTGGGTTCGGGGCGACTGCCGGATTTTTTTGCATGTCAGGAACACTGGGCGTGGAATGCAGGGTCCGTACTGTTCTATCTCCAACTTCGTAGTTATTGTTCTTCGCTTCGGCTGCCGTCCGGGGAGTTGCCCTCCTTTTCCCCGCTGGATAGGGCTTTCCTTTCCCTCTCCCTTGAATTTAACTCGCTCTCGGCTTGGTACAAACTGGGGAGAGATTGGAGGCCTGCTGAGGTTTTTCTGTCCCGAATGGCGGATGGCTGGAGCTCTGAGTTGGGTGAAGAGGTTACGGTTGATGAGTTGTCCCAATGCTTTGCGGATGGTGCGGGGGCGACTCCTAACGTTGCTCTACATGAGATTCATCTTAAGATCGTGCATAGGGCGTATGTAACCCGCTGCGTTGGATACACTATGGGCCTGTGGCCTGATGCCTTTTGTACCCGGTGTCCTGCTCTCAAGGGGACGCTGGTGCATCATTTTTTGGAATGCTCGTTGGTGGGATCGCTGTGGGTACGTGCACTTCAAGAGGTGGAGGATGTTTTGGGGTGCTCCCTGGAATGGTCGTACAAGACTCTGCTGCTTGGTGTCACGGCTCCCCTAACTGAGGCTGGTATTTCTGCGCCTCTGCAACGCTTTGTGATGGTGGCCTTAGGGCTCGTTAAGAAGCTAATCCTGCAGCATTGGGTGGGTAGTGTGTGCCCTACGTTCCAACAATGGAGAGCTAGTATGTCCCAGATGGCGGTCTGGGAGAGGCAACGCAAGAAGGATGCCACTAGTTGGCAATCAGTGGCTTATGTGGAGTGCTGGGAATCGTTCTAAGCGGGGTTAGCTCCTTAGGATGCAAGGGGGGGGGATGGGGGGGTTTGGGGCGGGGGACGGGAGGGAGGTTTGTTTTCCTGTTGTTCTGTTTTACACATGAAAATTGCGACCTTTCATGAGACGACTATGTTTGACTGTCTGATCTCTGGCCTAGCTGTATTGTATACCTGATTATTGTATCTATGCTGTTATTATCTTTTGGCTTGGCTGCTGATTGTACTTCTCGTGACTGGTTCATTCAATAAAAATATTTTCAAAAAAAAAAAAAAGGAAACATAACTCGTGTGTTTTGTTTCACTGCTGCTGCGAAATACTTCACTAATCACAGGCCTCTGGGAAATTTTCCAATTCCACCTAATTGTCAAGACAAGTTTTCTCTGGTTTTATAAATGAGAGCACAGGTCTCAACATGCCTGGGTGCTATAAATGTCACAGCATCTGTCGCTGGTTTCCATAGCCTTCCTCGCTCTGCTTCACTCCAGCATGCAAATTCCTACTGTGCTATGATGTATTATTTTTATTATCACTATTTGAATGTATAAACATAATGAAAACATACGTATAAGTCCGTTTTGGGCATTTCATATGTTACTAAATGCCCAAAGTCGGCAGTGGGAAAATGCCAATTTTTGAAAATTACATCTAAAATATTTTTCAAAAATCGTCTATCTGGACGTCCAGGCTATTGTTTGTATAGACCGCCAGGATATCTATGTTTATACCACATTTTCAACTAGAATTCTGTTCGTAAGAACATAAGAGTGGGTAGGGGGGGATATTTTATTAATATATATTTATACGATTATGGAATTTATGGTAGGGAGGGATGGGAAGAGGGAGGGATAAGAATTTATGTAATATACAAATGATAGAATATAAGTGACATATTTATTGTTAATGTGATTGAATATACATATACACTTAATGTAATTTTGAAAATTAATAAAGAATTAAAAAAAAAAAAAAAGAACATAAGAGTGGTCCATCGTGCCCAGCAGTCCGCTAACGCGGTGGCCCTTAGGTCAAAGACCAGTGCCCTAACTGAGACTAGCTTTACCTGTGTATGTTCTGGTTCAGCAGGAACTTGTCTAACTTTGTCTTGAATCCCTGGAGGGTGTTTTCCCCTATAACAGCCTCCGGAAGAGCATTTCAGTTTTCTACCACTCTCTGGGTGAAGAAGAATTTCCGAAGTACAGCTATACGATGGGAGGGCTGGTAATGGGTGCAAGTACCCTAGAAAAGGACTTGGGGATAATAGTGGACAAGACAATGAAGCCGTCGGCACAGTGCGCAGCGGCCTCTAAGAAGGTGAATAGAATGCTAGGTATTATCAAGAAAGGTATTACAACCAGAATGAAAGAAGTTATCCTGCCATTGTATCGGGCGATGGTGCGCCCGCATCAGGAGTACTGCATCCAATATTGGTCGCCTTACCTTAAGAAGGATATGGCGATACTCAAGAGGGTTCAGAAAAGAGCGACGCGATTGATAAAAGGTATGGAAAACCTTTCATATGCTGAAAGATTAGAGAAACTTGGGCTCTTTTTCCTGGAAAAGCGGAGGCTTAGAGGGGACATGATAGAGACTTACAAGATCATGAAGGGCATAGAGAAAGTGGAGAGGGACAGATTCTTCAAACTTTCAAAAACTACAAGAACAAGATGGCATTCGGAAAAATTGAGAGGGGACAGATTCAGAACCAATGCTAGGAAGTTCTTCTTGATCCAAAGGGTGGTAGACACCTCGAATGGGCTTTCAGAGGGTGTGATAGGACAGTGTACAGTATTGGGGGTTCAAGAGGGGATTAGATGATTTCCTGAAGGAAAAGGGTATAGAAGGGTATAGATAGAGGATTACTATACAAGTCCTGGACCTGATGGGCCACCACGTAAGTGGACTTCTGGGCATGATGGACCCAGCAGAGGCACTGCTTATGTTCTTAAGTTTGTACGGAATCTATCCCTTTTTAACTTTAGAGAGTGCCCTCTCATTCTCTCTTGGAGAGAGTGAACAACCTGTCTTTTATCTACTAAAGGAATCTTCATCATCTTGAATGTTTCTATCATGTCCCCTCTCAGTCTCCGCTTTTCAAGGGAGAAGAAGCCCAGTTTCTCTAATCTCTCACTGTACGGTAACTCCTCCAGCCCCTTAACCATTTTAGTCGCTCTTCTCTGGACCCTTTTGAGTAGTACTGTGTCCTTCTTGTACGGCGGCCAGTGCTGGACGCAGTATTCCAGGTGAGGGAGTACCATGGCCCGGTACAGTGGCATGATAACCTTCTCAGATCTGTTCGTGATCCCCTTCTTAATCATTCCCAGCATTCTGTTCACCATTTTTGCCGCTGCCGCACATTGCACAGATAGCTTCATTGACTTGTTGATCAGTACTCCCAAGTCTTTTACCTGGGGGGTCTCTCCAAATACCGCCCCAAACATCCTGTATTCGTGTATAAGATTTTTGTTACCGACATGCATCACCTTACACTTATCCACGTTAAACATCATTTGCCATGTCGCGGTCCATTTCTCGAGCGTGTTTATGTCATGTAGCAGGTCTTTGGAATCCTCCTGCTTCTTCACTACTGCGAATAACTTTGTATCATCTGCAAAT
The DNA here is from genome assembly GCF_902459505.1 of Geotrypetes seraphini. Classification (NCBI taxonomy): domain Eukaryota; kingdom Metazoa; phylum Chordata; class Amphibia; order Gymnophiona; family Dermophiidae; genus Geotrypetes; species Geotrypetes seraphini. The sequence goes on from NC_047084.1 coordinate 484,449,473, forward strand.
TTAATCACCTCACTCGTCGTATCAATTTCTAGAACGTTTATAAATATGTTGAAGAGTACGGGTCCAAGCACCGAACCCTGCGGCACTCCACTCGTGACGCTTTTCCAGTCCGAGTATTGCCCATTTACCCCTACTCTGTGTTTCCAAGTCCCAAATGTCTAGAACAAGATCATTTGGACATGGGAGGGGCCAATCTTGTAATGGACTGGCCACCCAGACATGGCAACAGAGCAGTGGGGCATCTTACAGAGCACTGCTGTGAACTTCACAAAAAGAGTGCCAGATAAATATCTCACCAGAACCTCTTATAGGCTATTGTAGTGAACCCCCCAAAATCTACTATACCAGGGGTTGGGTAACTCCAGTCCTCGAAGGCCGTAATCCAGTCGAGTTTTCAGGATTTCCCCAATGAATATGCATAAGATCTATTTGCATGCACTGCTTTCAATGCAGTTTCATTGGGGAAATCCTGAAAACCCGACTGGATTCTGGCCCTTGAGGACAGGAGTTGCCCACCCCTGCACTATACCCACCTGTCTACAACCCCAATAGCCCTTATGGCTGCAGGTGACACGTATATGGCAGTACAGTAGGGTTTGGGTTTGTGGGCTCACATTTTCCGTCATAAATGTGGCTAGAGTGGCTTATGGGCCTGAGTCCTCTTCTCTATGGTTCAGAAGCCCATCCCTCAGGCTATTTAAAACACCTCTGTACAGCTCTACTAGGCTTTCTTATGCCAGGTACTGATGTTCTGGAGACAGGTATGTACTTTTTTATTCTGATCTTTGTGGGGGTGTAAGGGGGTCAGTGAACACTGGGGGAGTGTGTGTGGCTCTTTGCCTTGTTTCTGCAGTGATTATCTGGTCACTTTGGATACCTTTTTGCCACTCATACATGTTTTTATATCGTCTAACTCACAATGTTTAAGTTTCATCCAGAATGTCTAGTAAAATATTTGATTATCCCTGCAGTATGACTAGGTCTAGGATGACCCCTATTTTAGGGTTACTAGATTTTATGTATGTATAATCCGGACCCATAGACACACCTCCAGGCTTCCCCCAGTTCCACTCATCCCCGCCCTGTTATGCCCATACCACACCACACCCATAGCCTTGCCCCCTCAGCCTGCTCATCTTGGTCGGGAGGGCATCGCGCATGCGCGGTTGTACCTCCGAATGTGATCTGCTTTTTAAATCCTGGACAAACTACTGGGTTTAGAATAGCCTTCTGGCGCCTCTAAAAAGAGGACATATCTGGGTAAATCTGGACATCTGGTAACTCTATCCCATCCCGTTCATATACTACCCTAACCACTCTTCCACATGCGCCCCTTTCAGCTCTGGGCGCACAGTGGCATTCAGAGGCCTAAACACTATCTTTGGCATCTTTGGCAAAAAGAAAGAAACCATACACAGAGAGACCACTGCGTCTGTAAACTCGAACAGTTCTCTGGATGAAAGCACCTGCAGCTCCAAGACTCTTCTCTGATAGCGATAGCCACCAGGAAAACTATTTTAACTATAAGATCCAGCAGTGACGCCTACTGCAAAGGCTCATACGGAGCCTTACTGATAATATTTTTTCCAGTAGATAGGGATGGTATGCTGAACCATAGGGTTGTCCATACCTACTCACGACCACTGTGCAACACCCCACGGTCTCTTTTGCCCTCCCCCCCTCAGTTCGTACCAAAGCTGATATCAGCCCTACAGAAGAAGACAGGAAAAGAAGGAGTATGGGGAATTCTCTGACCCCAAATGTCTGATCTGCTCAGATGAATTTGAAAACAATCACTGAAAGAACAGTAATATAGTGAAAACATTAAGAAGCCTCTGAGACAAACAAAGAATGTATGAAAAATACAAGTTAAACAAGAATATAACAACCTGAACATTTATGGAGCTCAAACATTCCTTCCTTTTAATATATACACAGACTCTTCATAATCCCATAGTCTGACTGACAGGAAAATCTTAGCTGTGTAGTTGACCATTAAGCTTGAGTCAGAAAGCAGATGCATCAGATAATTGCTGGGCGGGGGTTTCAGCATACCATCCCCATCTACTGGAAAATAATAAACAGAATAAAAATAAAATATATTAAATAGCCTAATTAGCCCCAACTCACATGAATAAACATCCCAAGATTCAAAGTTTCAATAAGATCTCAGATTTGCAAAGGGATTTTATATGCACTAATCTGATTAAAAATAAGTCAATCCATGTTAAGGATATGCACACACCCGCACACATTCAAACCATTAGTGAATCTTAAAAGGTTTACTCCCCCCCCCCCATTTTTTTACAAAGCCGTGTAAGTGGCTTCTGCTGCTGTAACTGCCTCAAAGCCCATAGGGATTTAAAGGGCTACAGGGCTTTTGCCGTGTAGCATCTGCAAGCATGGCTTTGTAAAACAGGGGATTAATGAGCATAATGTCAATCCAATGCATTTGGGCTGCAAAATCCTGAGGGAACGGTACAGTTTAGGCAGTGAAGAACTTATGTGCACGACAGAAGAGCGTGGCTTGGGTGTGATTGTATGTGATCTTAAGGTGGCCAAACAGGTTAAAAAGGTGACAGCGAAAGCTAGAAGGATGCTAGGTTGCATAGGGAGAGGTATGGCCAGTAGGAAAAAAGAGGTATTGATGCCCCTGTATAAGACTTTGGTGAGACCTCATTTAGAATATTGTGTACAATTCTGGAGGCCGCACCTTCAAAAAGATATAAAAAAGATGGAGTCGGTCCAGAGGAAGGCTACTAAAATGGTATGTGGTCTTCATCATAAGGCGTAGGGGACAGACTTAAAGATCTCAACTTGTATACTTTGGAGGAAAGGTTTTTCAGTTTAGTTCCCGTTTCTGCACTCATGGAAAAACTGCGAATAATTGAAATCGCGAGTGCAGAAACCGCGAATACGAAGAGAGAAGTGTAGTAGCCCCATTGCTGAGAGCTCTCAAAATGCCACATAGAAGAATGACCTTCCAGGGGCTGAGGCACTGCATTTTAACTTTCTCCCAAAGGGTTTTCTTAAAGCTCAAACAAAATGTCATACATTTCACCACTCTGGTTACAAAACATATTAGTTTATATCACTGACTTTGGGTTACCACTTGGATTTATGAGTACTATGGGGCTGATTTTCAAAAAAGAAAGCATCCACAAGACAGCATAAAAAAATTAGATTATTTTACAACTAAAAGTTAGATTATTTTACAACTAAAATTTTCCCTCCTTCACCACCATTACAGTCTTCGGGGAAAGATGATTGTTCAATATCTGAGAATTTCTCGTTTGATATTTCATTTACCTGGTCAAAATTTACACTCCCTTCTCTTGCTACCTTAGAACAGACAGTGAATTCGATGAAGAAGAAGACATGCTTACTTGATCTTCTTCCTTCATCTTGGATCCTTGAAAATACTGCAAGCATGGTTTGTCTCCATTGCTATTAAATATGATTGTCAACAGTTTGACAGATGGAGTCATTCCCCCAGAATGGAAAACAGCAGTTGTTTATCCTATTCTGAAAAATCCTACATTAGACTCTTCACGAGTTTCTAATTTTCGCCCAGTTTCTAATCTTCTTTTCATTTCTAAGATCTTAGAAAAGATCATTTTTTTCTCAACTTTCACAACACATAGAATCCTCATTCATGCTGCATCCATTACAATCTAGCTTCAGAAAATTTCATTCTACTGAAATCTTAGCATCGTTGTTTAATGATTGCTATACAGCTTTTGATCAGGGTAAGGCGGTACTAGTAGTGTTTTTGGATCTCTCGGCAGCCTTTGACCTTGTTAGTCATTCTCTTCTCATAAATTGGTTGGACTGTTTTGGAATATCTGGTGAAGTGTTGGAGTGGTTTAAATCATTTCTCACAGAGAGAACTTTTAAAGTTTCTTTTTCCTCTGTTTGCTCCTCAATTAATAGTCTTTCCTGTGGTGTGTCTCAAGGTTCTATACTTTCGCCTTTACTGTTTAATATCTTTTTGAGTCCTCTGGCTTTGAGAATTCAGGAATATCAAATGTTATTTCTATGCAGATGACATATTAACCGGTTTTTCCACAACTAATTGATAATCCAGATTTAGCACCTTTACAATCGTGTATCGATATGATTAGTGAATGGATAACTGAAAATACATTGATTTTGAATCCACAAAAAACAGTTGGGATGTGGGTCCCTAGTTCATCACAAACATCATCTTTGTCACCTCTTTTGGGTTCCCAACCCATAAAGCTTTCAAATCATTTGAAATATTTAGGTGTCATTTGGACTCCACACTTACATTTCATTTACAAATTTTGTCAGTTGTGAAATCTTGTTTTTTTTTCTTTACGTACGATTTGCTCTATTCGTATTTATATTGATACATCAAGCTCTGAGTCTCTCATCTATGCCCTAGTCACTTACAGACTTAACTATTGTAATATTGTTTATATCAGATTACCATCAGTGTCTATTAAGAAATTGCAAACTATACAAAATGCTATTATGAGTTCTTGTTAATGCTCGGAGATATGATCACATTTACCTTTTTTAAAGGCGTTCTATTGGCTTCCTGTCAAATTTCACCTTATGCATAAGGCTTTAACGTTTACATATAAAGCATTACAATCAGGTTAACCAGTCCCTCCTGCTGGACACCCCCCACAAGGTAGTCCACCCAGACCCCCCAAGGCCACCCCCCTAACCCCACCCAGATCCCCCACCCCCACCAGGACTCTCCCTAACCCCATCCAAACCCTCCTAACCTCTTTTAGCTGGACGGACGGACAGGTCCTTCTTGCGTCTGGCCGGCAGGCCCATCTTCGCTGGAATGGCAGGCCTGCCCTTTCCTGGTGCATCTTGGGATGCACCAGAGAGGGGCCTAAGGTCCTGATTGACCCAGGTGCTTATGGGGGGGTGGCCTAGGGAATCTGGCCAGTCGGAATCTTAGGCCACTCCCAGTGCATCCCAGAATACACTGGGAGACGGGCCTAAGATTCCGATTGGCCCAGGTGCCTAAGGCCCCTCCTTAAGCACCTGGGCCAATCAGGGCCTTATGCCCTCCCAAGATGCCTGCCATTCCAGCGAAGGCAGGCCTGCTGGCCAGATGCAGGAAGGACCCATCCGTCCATCTAAAAAAGGTTAGGGGGGATATGGGTTGGGGACCTGATAGGGGTGGGAGTGGGGTCTGGGTGAGGGTGGCCTTAGGGGGTCCTGGTGGGCTACCTTTGAGGGCGTGTCCAGCAGGAGGGACTGGGCATCCCTTCTGCCGTGATTAATTGGGGGGGAGGCGCAGCAGGTTCTGGCAGTAGAGACTGGGCATCTCTCCTGCCGCAATCATTCGTGGGGGGGGTCGATATGGGTGTCAGCAGGAGAGATTGGGCATCTCTTCTGCTGTGATCATTCGGGTGGGGGGGGGGGTCACAGCAGGTTCTGGCAGGAGAGATTGGGCATCTCTTCTGTCGCAATCATTCGGGGGAGTTGTGGCGGTGTCGGCAAGAAAGATTGGGCATCTCTCCTGCCATGATCGTTGCGGGGGTGGGGGGGATAGGTTGCCTGGGCCGCTGAACTGATTGCAACAGCCACAATCAGCTCAGCGGCCTGATCCGGAACTTATACCTGTTTTGACTTGGTCTAAGTCAAAACGTATAAGTTCCATCCAGGCAACCTGTTAAACTTTTCGATTATGGCTGCCGGACGACTAAGTCTAGAGCGGACCACATCCTGCCCATCTCCTGCCCTACAAACTCCTCCAAAAATGCCCCATTTTGCTCTGGGAGCACAGAGGCAGTGAGAAGGCCTAAGCTGGTTTTAGATACATTTAAAACCCTGTTTGTTTATTGGTTCTTGGACAACCTGTCTTTTTGATCGTCCAAGTGCTAATTTAAGCAGGATGTTAGATGTATTTTCTTTTTGATTATGTACCTCATAATATCTAGATAGGTGAATTAAAAAAAAAAAAAGATAGGCAGTTTTGAAAATGGACTCCTGTTTTTTGAATGCATGTCAAAATCAGATTTAGACACACTATCGAAAATGACCCTCCACATGTTTCTGTGAATAACTAATATGCTTTAATATATCAAAATGCTGAGTGTGCCAGCAACTAAGCATTACAAGCCTGGTTCCTGCAGCTCTGTGTGATGGTGGCATGATGCCAAAATTGCAGTGAGATTAAGAAACATCTGTTCAATGCAGCCAGTAAATGACATGAATGAGGCTTCACTGTCACTCAGCCTCCAAGAAATGTGATTACTCCAGCATAATTATAGAATCAAATCAGATATCACATTCTTTTATTGACCCTGCATTATATCTCTAGTGTTTTACCCACAAGGCAGCTGACATCAGAAGCTGCAACTAACATTTAAGCTGTCTCTAGAGTGGCACTTTGCCCTTCTAATGTAATTTTTTAAAACTTTATGGTGCCCTGCTAATTCAGTTCAAATCAGTCTGTGTCACTGCGGCGAATTTACTCAGCATGGAGAGGAAATCAACCTATGATGTCAATCAAGATAACCCAGGGCCAGACTAAATGCAAGAAACTGAAAGTGCTGCAGCCTGTCAGCTACAATAATTGCTATTAATCCAAGTGGATATTTTCAAAGTGAATGCAGATTTACAGCGGGATGTTAGAGAGATCAAGGACAGAGAAACTCAGAATTAGATACAAGTAAGAAAGTAGGGATGCTTTTGGTTTGTTAAAAAAAAATTTAGTGTACGTAAAATCAATTTAAGAATGAACATACATAAGTTGATTTGCTTCTGTTAAACAGATCTAATGGGGGGGGGGGTGCACTAGAGAGCCGCACTCAAGATGGCTGCCTGAGATCCAAAAGGACTTTCATGAAATTACTTTCCTTTTCATCAAATTAGTATTTTTATTATAAAAAAAAAAAAAAAAATCAGCCCACCATGTTGCTATTATGATGACTGTTGAGCCCAAGAAGCTTTATTATTTCCCATCAGGCCAACAGGGCTAAGGATCATGAAGTTATCTTGCATTTGCTGATAATGGAACTCCTTCAGATGAAAGATTTAATGAACGAGAATTACGACCCGTTGGCAGAAATGTGATAAGAAATACCAGACCTATAAACTCAGTTTACTACATTGTTTTGGAGACGGGACTTGAGCACCAAGGTGCACTTATTAAAATGGTACAGAAGCAGGTGAAAGCTGTCTCTATATTGCAGTGTCTCTCAAACTGTGTGCTATGGCACAGAGGTGTGCCCCAAAGATTCTGGGTGTGCCACGAGAGATTCCAGAATTTTACTTTATTTTTAAAAATTCCCTTCATAAGTATACACTTGAATAGGTGACATGTATATGTCGCGTACGCAAGAGTTTGTCAATGTTATGAGCATCTGTGTGCGTAAGGATACAGCCGCCCAGACAAGCATCATTCTTTGACGTGATTGGTCCTTGAAAACTAACAGCAAGTATTTTGATTTTTTATGCAGTAGTAATCCTAACTTAAGCAACAAAGCAATCAAACTTTTATTACCATTTGGATCTTCTTGTCTTTGCGAACTTGGATTGCGAACAACTGCAGATGATGGATGCTTGCTTGTCAGCTATTGAGACGCATTTTGAGTTACGATAATTTGCACTCAAAAACAAGGACATCCATCACATAGATTAGCAATTCTATTCTACCTACTTTAGTTTCACCATTGTTACAATTACCCATAGATAGCTTAAAGAATTTTAAATAAATAACAATCAAATTTAATATTTTGTTGGTTTTGCAATTTTATAATTTCAATTATAATGTACCATGAAAAACATTTGCTATGTTTAGTGTGCCGGAGCTAAAAACGGTTTGAGAGACAATACTCTATTGAAATGTAACCTGAAGGACTTAAATAACAGAGTATGCAGAAATAATGTGAGTGTCCTGCCTCCCTCCCTCAGATCTCCAAAGATTATATGAACTTTCCCTTCATAATAAATTGATTAAATGTGATCAAACGCAAATACTCCCATCTATGAAAGAACCCCCCCCCCCCCCAAATCTCTTCCTGGGATGAAATCTGAATTATAGCATAATGGGGCAACAATGATATCTGCCTCTCCTGTTGATTTTTGGACCAGGTCTCCCTCCATATCCTTGCTAAGGGCTCCTTCTACATAGGAAGTGAATGGGCTTTGCTGCGGGGGAATCGGTACTGTGGCTTCATAAAAGAAGCCCTAAATCCCATGATTTTGGCAAGTCCTGCTGACTCAGCTGGTCGGGGATTCCCCTACCACAATCGGCTGATGACAAGCTGCAATCTAGTTTTAGGATCCTCCAGCAAAGATAGGCAGTTGAAATGTAGGCCACGGTTTTCTGGGCCTACATTTAAGCCACCTATCTTTGCATGAATTATGCTTACATAGGTGCTTTAGGCCACCTAATGCCACTTCTGGTGTTGGCCATGTCTACGTTGGCATTCGGCAGCCTACAGCACCTACGTAGGCATTGATTCTGGCGCCTTTTATTTAGGCATTGGTAGGCGCCTCAACCTTGGCATTTTTTTTGCTATTTCTAACAGTGTTTTCAATTAATTTAGGCATCGGTAGGGTGACTACCAGTGTCTAAGTTTAGGCGCCAGTTTTAGAATTTCCCCCTTACACCCCATTCCAGGGAGGAGGTTTATTGGCACCCATGTAGTGTTTTCTGACACTATCACTGAAAAAAAGAAGGGCTGAAAAAGGGACTTCCAACAAACCAGGAGAATGCACAGGGTGAAAATATAGTTTATTGTATAAATCCTTAAGTGCAAGGGATCCAACAAGGCACCGTGTTTCAGCACAAAAGCATCTGCCTCAGGGGTCAAACCATTCTGTATCAAAATTTATGGAGGAAAAAAAAAGGGGATGTTTATGTAAATGATATGTATCATTTGAATAAAAGCCCCTAGCTTAAAGACAATGATAGTTACACTAAGTATATGTCCCTTAGGCTATCATGTTTTAGCAGACTCCTCCTTTTTGCGTGTACAAGAGTGACAGCCATTACCTGCCCTTGACCAATGGATTCTAGAGAAATGTATATTGGTACTAGATCCCAATATACATTCGGATCCCAATATACATTCGGATTAAAACTTGCATTGAAAAAACATGCACTGTTAAGAATAACTATGGCAAATTGTAACCTGGAAACTCTATATTTGTTTGTTCTAGATCCCTAGTTTGTATAAAGTTAAGATACAACCTTGTATTGTAAACTTGTTCTGTAATTATGTCAAATTGGAACCTGTCAACTCGTATGTATGTTTAACCTGTAAGCAGTTCTGATCTTTTTGGAGACAACTAGATAGAAAACAAATTAATTAATTAATTAAAATAAATACATTTTTTCCCCTCCATGTGGTTTGACCCCCCAAGGCAGACGCTTTTACGCTGAAACACAGAGCCATGTTGGGTCCTTGGCCCTTGTTCTTCAGGATTTATACAATAAACTATATTTTCACCTTGTGCATTCTCCTGGCTTTTTCATGGAAGTCCCTTGTTCAGTTCCTGATGGGCGGTATTGGAGCATTGGTATGTCTTTGTGATCTTGGACAAGTCACTTAACCCTTCATTGCCTCAGGTACAAATTTAGGGGTAAGTTGGGATTGGGGGTTAGCACATGTTAACTGCAAATCTAACATTATTCTTTTCAAAGGAATGTTTTATGAAGGTTGTGCACTACTGTAGTCATTAGCCTGTATTAACTGCTAGGATTTAATACAATGCCTCTTAGTGACTCCTGTGACCACTAACACTGGTCATTCTGATTTTGGCAGCGAGAGAAGGAAGGGAGTCAGCTGATTGTCCCTCCTCTCTCCACCTGAGGATTCTCAGCTGAACTGAGGTCCCACCTACTACCTCCTGGACCTGATTAAGCAGTCCTTTAAAGGGCTGCGTGTCAGGCAGGCCTGCATTTTCGATGGGCCCCACCGAATGATCATGGTTCTTTGTGTGGCCTTTTGTGTGGACCAAGTAGGATCAAACTAAAACCTCTGAGCCAAGTAGGACCAGGCTAAAACTTCTGCCGAACTTCACCCACAAGTAGCAACAGTCCACAAAGTTGTTTAATTGAGGACCAATGCATCGGAGGAAATCACTCTTTGAATCCACCTTCGAGTTTCAAGGCCCAAAAATTTGGAACTGTCTCCCAACCTGCTTACGTCAGACCTCCTCCTATCTTCAATTTAGGAAGGTGTAATGTCTATGTTGATAACCTTATTAATCTTATGTAAGCTGCAATGATTCCCAGTTAACATTTGTGGGGTACAAAAAACAATATGGCATGGTATGGTATGTTTCCATGCCCATGCTACATTTTCTCCCAGAAAAATTCCCTAATGTGCATGCTAACAGGTATATTACCACAGAATCCCTTAACATGGTCATGTGCTACCCCTGACAGCATGTGGTAAAGGCTTTACACTCCTTAGTACTCCTTTGGACTGTACGCCTTACGTGGACAGTACAATATCTACTATATTTGAATGTAACTTGCCTTGAGCTGCAACCGAACAAAGGCATGAGCTAATCCAAAATTCCTCCTCTCCATTAGGAGCTGGTATAATAAATCTGCTGAGTTTTCCAGAAGATCCAAAAGGAATGCAATCGAGATCAGAAACAGACAAGCCACTCACTGTTTGGGAGACTTTATTTTGTGCATCTGCTTTAAAAATGATTATTTTTCTTCTCTGGAACTGTATTTAAAGTAAGTTCTAACAGCTGGGTTACAAGCCAGACCACCAGTTTCTATATTTTTTTTCCCATGACAAATCCCCTCAGTATGTTTTGTAGTGCTAATTATTTTTTTATTACAACAATTCTCCTTGGCTGCCAGTTTTTCTGATGGCTATTTATAAACACTGTCTGTACACTAAAAATAGCCGCCCCAAGCTATAGATTTTGCCATCTAAACTGAAAAAAAACAAACCAACCCCAAAACAAAACCTTTTGTCCTGCCAATTTTCCATAGCTTTGGGAGCCCAAGCATGGTTTACTGCTCCTGAATTTTGTGGCTTGTTTTGAAAATGTAGTGAAACCCTGAATGAGCTTCATTGAATTTGCCACACTGAGAATCACTACCGTGGCTTTGAAAAAAGGGGCCCTTGAAATAACTGCGCCGCATTTGTCCTGCGCGCTTTTGACGGGTCGCCGAATAATTACAGAACTACACACTGTAATCCAGACTGTCACTCCAGTTCAAGGAAAGAGTGAATGGGCCTAGCCGCATCACTGTGACCAAAACTATCATGGCTAGTCTAGAAAAACAGAACCGCTCGTTCATAGTTGAAATCATCTGTGAGAGATTCCTGCTCCTTGTCATCTAACATGCGTATCAGAAAAAGATATCATTCTTTTCTCCAGGGAGACAAGATGTAAAGATAGATGCAGGAAGGTTATGTTGACGCCATCACTTAACTATTCAAAAAAACAGGGCCAGTGAGAGATGAGATGCCAGATGGCATTGCACGGAATCAAATGCTGAGTTTCTTTCCTTTTTTTTCAGTGTTAAAAAATTCCATTTATCTGAATTTGGAGCCATCTCCAAGTAATAAGAGCCACATTTCCAGAGCATTAAAAAAACTACCGAACAAACCAATAAGTCACTGTCTCAGATTTTATGGAGTTTCCCATTAAAAAAAAAAAAAAAAAAATCTTTCAAACTGAGGTTAGCAGATGTTTTGTGTGAAGCTTTGCCACAGAATGCAAGTGGAGGTCCAGAGAAATAAAAAATCCAGATCCCCTAGACCCCGCCCCATCATGCCTCAGTCCCACCCCTAATCCCGCTCAAGCCCCGCCCTCACCGGGCAGGACATCTGCGCATTCACAGATGGTCTCCTGCCTGATGCGTGCAGAGGAAAGCTTTTCAAAACCCAAAGTGCCAGGTTTTGAAAAGCCGTCCGGACCTCCCAGACATGTCCTCAAAAGAAGGACATATTTGGGGAAATCTGGACGTCTGGTAACCCTAGATAAGGGCACCCATGTGGTCATGAAAGCAACGAGAAGACCTCTGAAAACACTGCAGTAAATACAGATTTATTTATTTAATTCGTTTTCTATCCCATCCTCTCCAAAGAGCTCAGGACGGGTTACAGGTTAACATACATAATATACAGTTAACAAATTTGCTACTTCAGCTTGTCTGCGGTGTTCTTTGCTCACATGTTTAAAGACAATAGACTGTTTTCAGTCCAATTCTTTATATGTGAGGTTGCAAACCATTGGAACCCTGAGGAAGGCGTGTTCACCGAAATACGGAACGTGTAGGGTCCAGTTGGATTTTTATCACAGTATTTTTTATCATTGCACTTTTTTAATTGAATTTTCATGGTTTTATATGTCAGCGTTTAATAAATTATCTCCAGAACATCTGTATCCACAGTTTTTGTTTTTGTTTTCATCAGTTAACAAATTTGCCAGTTACAGTGCAAGCTTGTACTGCGACACATATCGCGGCCATTTTCTGCCGTCATACTCTATGTATTCTATGGGGACGGTTCTTTTAAGGGGAGGGTTCTTTGAGTGGGCAGACTTGTTGGGCCGTCGGCCCTTTTCTGCTGTCATACTCTATGTATCGAGGATCTTGTATCAATATACATTTCTTTGTAATCTATCAGCCGTGGATGAGAGAGTTAGGTGAACAGGTATGTTTTTATTACTTTCCTAAAGTTGAGGAGTCCTTCAAGGGATCAGTTGATGATTCCAGTGGGTTGGCATGAAAACCTCATTCTTCAGATGTATGCAGAGAAACTTAAGGGCCCCTTTATATCAAGCTGCGCCAGAATGGGTTTTTTTTTAGCGCGAGCCAGCATGGTAAATGCTCTGACACTCATAGAGTTCCTATGAGCATCAGAGCACTTACCTCGCTGGCCCATGCTAAAAAAATTCTAGTGCAGCTTGATAAAAGGGGAATTTAAAAAGTAGCTGGAACCTGTCTCTAGTAGCAGCACTACTTAAGATAGTACCTACTAGAGTCACAATACTCAGCACATTGTACCATAGAAACATGATAGCAGATAAAGGTCAAATGGCCCATCTAGTCTGCCCATTCACAGCATCCACTATCTCCTCCTCACCTTATTGGCTAAGGCTCTACACCTGCATTGTGATGTCATAGAGCTTTATCGTTATAGAAACATAGAAACATGATGGCAGATAAAGGGCAAATGGCCCATCTAGTCTACCCATCCACAGCATCCACTATCTCCTCCTCGCCTTATTAGCTATGGCTCTACACCTGCATTGTGATGTCATAGAGCTTTATGGTTATAGAAACATGATGGCAGATAAAGGGCAAATGGCCCATCTAGTCTGCCCATCCACAGCATCCACTGTCTCCCCCTTGCCTTATTGGCTAAGGCTCTACACCTGCATTGTGATGTCATAGAGCTTTATGGTTATAGAAACATAGAAACATGATGGCAGATAAAGGCCTAATGGCCCATCCAGTCTGCCCATCTGCAGTAACCATTATCTCTTCTTCTCTCTAACAGATCTATGCTTATCTCATGCTTTCTTAAATTTCTCTTCCAGGAGATTGTTCCATGCATCTTCCACCCTACCTATAAAAAAAGTATTTCCTTTGATTACTCCGGAACCTATCACTTCTTAATCTCATCCTATGCTCTCTCATTCCAGAGCTTCCTTTTAATTGAAAGAGACTTGACTCATACACATTTACGTCACGTAGGTATTTAAACCTCTCTCAAGATCAAAGAGTAGTGACAGTAAAACCCAAACGATTCCAAAAAATGTCACTCACCAGCAGTGGGCTACCTCTCTAAGATCCAACATTGAAATTCAAAAACAGGTGGAGAAAAAGCCTCAAAAACGTTTTAAATATGCAGCAATCTTTGATGATTTCCAGCTGGCATTCTTTTCTTATCCTAGGCAAAAATTTCACACCTGCAGCACAATGTAAAAAGATCTGAAAGGGAAAACCCCACTACTTTGCACAGTATATATTTTTTAAAAAACTTTTAAAACTTTATGAATAAATATATGAAATATAAAGTTCTAAATGCAACACTGCTGAACAAGGAAGCAAAATACTTAGCTCTGGCACCAGAGGACAGAACTGAAGGAACTCCACCAATATGAATTGCTACTTCTTTTTTCAATGGCAGGCAATAACTTCCACAGCACACAGTCAAGTCCAATCAAGTCCACAGCAGAGCAAAAGCCTCCAACAAGCACTTGTTTCACCAACACATTTGGCTCTTCAGGGATTCTCAAAAAGCTTCCAACAGCCACAGTATTCTCCTTTAGAAGTTCACCAAACAGCTTTCACAGCCAAAAACACCAGCTTCAAATGTGTACAACGGCCCAGAATAACCAGGAAGTAGAAATAGCAAGAAGTAAACCTCTCTGTCATATCTCCCCTATCCCACCTTTTCTCCAAAGTATACATAATCCTTTTCTGATAGCAAATCGCAGCAGGAATTGATATTACATTGATATTACAAGGCATATGTGAGTGCATTCATTTGCCATTCCTAGAATTGCTCACCTCAAGTCCTACCCTTTTGACTGGATGATTATTTTTAAGTTAGTCAAAATATGTGCCAACAACCAAATTGTAGGCAATACTTTTGCACTGGTTTAACTTACTCCCCCCCCCCCCTTTTACAAAACCGTAGCATGGTTTTTAGCGCCGGCCATGGCGGTAACAGCTCAGACGCTAATAGAATTCCTATAAGTATCGGAGCTGTTACTGGCACTAAAATCCGTGCTATGGTTTTGTACAAGGGGAGGTTAGTGCATCTTTTACATGTTTTTGAGAGTTGTCCTCTCTTTATCAGTCGCTGAAGAACCAATGCAGTTATACTGGGTTTAAATAGTACAAACTCATCTAGGTTTTAGGTTATATCTCAGTGAATTGGAGGATAAAAAGAGGATAACGCTGAAAAACTAGTCAAAGGTACATTAAGTAAGTCCACTGAATGGGTATCACCTGCAGCTTGTTGCTAATCTTTATTTCCACATATTCAAATGAATAAACATGGCAATCACAGTTCTCGGCTCGGAAGAAGAGACACATGCACAAATTCAGGGAGAAGGACCCGAAACTAAACAGCCACCTCTGTATTCTTTAACAATGCGAGATGAGTAATGTCATTCCAAAGGGTTAAATCTACAAACGCGGGGAACATGAGCCGTTTGATTTAAGGGGGAATTCCTTGATAAAGCCCTCTGGGGCGAAACATAGGTCTATGTCGGAGTGCCTACCCCCACCCGCGTAGATGAAGATAAGTATTTCTATTTAATTATTTAAAATAAATTATTTAAAATATTTAAAGTATATACTATTAAGGTCGATGATGACTATGGGTGCCTGAATACTGTATGTTCTAAAAGTATAGCGGCATACAGGCGGTACCGCTGAGGTCTATATGCCAAATAAGATAAATAAGTTAATTAAGACTCTATATGTGATTTAAGGTGACAGTTTGAGGTGGAGTCTTGAAAATAGAAACTGAGCTGGTTGTTTGACTTGTATTCCAAAGGGACAACATACTGTAGAAGTCTGATTATGGAGAAAAAGTCTAAGGGCCAGATTCTATAAAGTGTGCCCTTGTTACGGACGCCTAGCGATGCCTAACTAAAATCTGTGCGCCACCCAAATTCTTTCACTTAGCTTAACTGACATGGTAATTGACCACGCCATTAAAATTAACCCCCTCTTTTACAAAACTATAGCGTGGTGTGTAGCAATGGCTGCGACGGTAACAGCTCTGATGCTCATAAAATTTCGATGAGTGTCAGAGCTTTTACTACCGTGGGCGGCGCTAAAAACCACACTATGGTTTTGTACAATTAAGAGTTCCATGTGGAACTCAGTGCCCTCCAATGCCTAATGATGCCTACCTGAAAAGTAGGCATTAGAGGTGGAGAAGAGGCACGGTTGACATAGGTATCGCTAGGCGTTCGAGTTAGGCGTTCGAGTGAGCCCAACCAACCTTCTAAATTCTGAGTGTTATTTTGCCACTGTAGCTATAAAGAATGTTATCTTATTTCGTTAAGTGCCAACTTGCAGAAACAAATCTCTATGGGTTCCTTTTACTAAGGTGCACTAGCGTTTTTAGCGCGCGCTGCATTGCCGTGCGCGCTACGCGCCAAGAACTAATGCCAGCTCAATGCTGGCGTTAGCACCTAGCGTGCGGGACAATGCAGCAGCACGCTAAGCGCGAGCTAAAACCGCTAGCGCAGCTTAGTAAAAGGCGCCCTATGTTTTGACAAGATCATCGATTGAACCATATCCATGCTATTCTCTTTTTGGCTGGGCTAACTTTTCGACCCTCCCTTGTAAAATAGAAAACGGAGGGTAGGACCAAATAGTCAGGTATTCACATTGATAAGGGTTAGTAGTAGAGAGCCTCAAGGGTAAGTATTTTGATCTGTGTTATTTAACATATTTATAATGATCTGGATGTAGAGTGTTAAGTGAGGTGATCAAATGTGTAGCAAATTATTCAAATTGTTAAAATTATATTGGATTACAAGGATTTGCAGAAGGATCTGGGGAGACTGGGGGTGATTCTATAAGTAAAGTACTGTAGATGCTTTGGGTCCATTAAAGAACACTTATACCAGCCACAGAGCTGGCATACATATGAGCCGTGCCGGGTTTACCTAGATGCTAAATAAGCTACAGTTTAGGGCCTCAAAAAAGTTCAGAATGTAGGAAATATTTTAAGCATAAATTTTCTGTTTTCAGGCTTACAATGAAGAGAACGTTTGAGAGCGGATACTAGAAAAGAAAAAGAAAGCAACAGCTTGAAAAGCAACTCACATAAGGGCTCCTTTTACTAAGGTGCGCTAGCGTTTTTAACCCCCGCGCTACGCGGAAAATACTAATGCCAGCCAGGGCAGGATTAATTCATCGAGGGCCCCTATGCACACAAGTACACTGGGCCCCCCTGCCCTGCCCCCACCCCACCATGCCCCGCCCCCTACCCCCATGTATTTACTTCTTTATTTCCACTTTATTTCTTCCACGCAAGGAAGAGCTGGAAGAAACTTTTAATGTCGTTGCCTTTAATCAGGTCAGTTTCTGGGTTGTACGAGAAATTTTAACAGCACAGACCTTGAAGATAAGGGCAGAAATACTGAGCCATTTTGTGAACATTGCTAAGAAACGTCTAGAACTGAACAACCTTTATTCCCTCATGTCCGTAGTGTCGGTATTGCAGAGCGCACTCATTTTCAGGCTAAACTCCGGGGGAGGGGGGGCAAACCAATCTCTGCAAAAAAGGAAACCCTACAATTTGTTAAACAGATCTCCCTTCCCCCATTAATGTTTTAATAGGAGACTGAAATGAAGTCCGTGCCACCCTGACTCTCCTGCTCTCTGCCACCCTTCCCTGCAGTGCAGCCCCGTTTTAAACCTGTGGGTTAAAACCACTGGCTTGCACTGTGGGGAAGGGCAGCAGAGAGCAGGAGAATCAGGGCGGCAGAGAGCAGCAGATGTGCCTCAGCTGGTTGCTTCCTTCAGGGGACCCATAGGAGAGAATGCTCAGGAGAGTCGGCAGGGCCATGAGTGACTGGTCCTCAGTAGTCGCTTCCGGCCAGGCCAGTCGGTGTTCCTGAAATTGTTAGTGAATCGCTGCCTTCCTACTTTTGCATGCCATGTCTCTCGTTTGCATGCGCGGATCGGATGTTGATTGGCCATGAGGTTAGTGAATCGGGTCGGAGGGAAATCGGGTCGGTACACGATCGATGGGCTTAGTGAATCTAGCCCTAAGTGCAGCCACACTATCAGCAATCTGATAATGTGGTGCTCTAGTGCAGAGGATGAGGCTACAGTGATGGCTATTCCTTTTTTCTGCTCCCCTTCACGGTATCCCCTTGCTGTTACCCCATAATTCAATCCTCCATGATCCAATTCTCTCATAAAAGACCCACGCACACACACAATCTAGTCTCTCACTCTGTCGATCTCCCCTCTTTAAAAGCCCCCACCAATTTGATCCTCGCAACAATCACTACCAATTTGATCCCCACCCACAATCAATACAGAAGAATAGAAGTCCCACTTCTTAGTGAATTATCTCTTTTTCATACCATCCCTACCTCCTATCCCCAATCAATGCCTTCAAGACTTACTGGGGGTAATCCCTCCCTGATGAGCTAGGGATATAGGGTTGGAGCAGTCCCCTTTCACTGCTTCCCTATCTGGCTCTGGGTGAAATATGGTGCTGATGCCCCCTAGTGGTGGTTTTCTGGTACTATTGCTAGATGTCAGCTTCCTCCCTCTCCCTTCACTCCAGGACTTATTTGGGGGCAATCTCTAATGGTCTAAAAGTATAAGCCTGTGTGTATCATAAGATATTCACCTCCCTAGGTCCAACATTTCTCCCTCTCTCTTCTCAATGTATGTCTCCCTCCTCTCCACCATATGCAGGATTTCCCCCTCTCACTCCTTTCTATCTCTTCTCTTCCTTCCTCTCCTCCACCCCAACAATTTTTCCTCACTCCCCCCATGTATAGCTTCATTCCTCCCCTCCCATCTCACTGTGCAGCAGGTTTCCATCTCTCTTTGCAGCAGCGCCCCACCGACTCTCCCGGCGTAAGACCTGCCAAACCTCTGAGGCCTCCTAAATATAAGAACATAAGAATTGCCGCTGCTGGGTCAGACAAGTGGTCCATCGCGCCCAGCAGTCCGCTCACGTGGCGGCCCCCAGGTCAAAGACCTGAGCCCTAACCGAGACCAGCTCTACCTGCAGCGGCGGTTGCAGTGGATGGTCATCAGTGGCATCAATCTGAACGGGCTACTCACGGCCTGCTCTGCTAGGGCTTCCCTCTGCCATGTCATCAGTGACATCGCTAGTGATGTGGCAGAGGAAAGGCCCTGGTGGGGCAGGCCACACAGCAGCCCGTTCAGAACAATGCCACTGCTGACTGCTTTAGGAGGGCCTTGAAAGTATGTCAAGATAACAAATCAATTCACCACAGATATAAACTATCCTTCCCCACTCTACACGGCATCCTCCACGCTGGCAAACTGGGAAGATCCCTTCTCTCCAAAATCACGGGCCTTTGGAACGATCTCACTATCCCGCTGCGGAACTTAGGCTCCCTCCAACTATTCCGAAAACAACTGAAAACCTGGCTTTTCTCTAACATCTAACATCTCCTCCCCTGTCCACATCCTCCTCTATTCATATGCTCTTGTAAAGCTTTCTCCTCTCTTTTCCTCTCTTTTCCTATATTTTTAAACTTTGTAAACCGTGTCGAGCTCCACTTCCATGGAGATGATGCGGTATATAAACTTAAGGCTTAGTTTAGTTTAGTTTAGCAAATCGAGCAGCACTAGTGCATACTCTATAGAACTAAACTGAAAATGCCTTACATAAGAATAGATAAGAAAAACTCCTGTTTCTTGGTGTGACAAACTTCTACTTCTTTCTTGCTTCCTCTTTCTTCAATATAAGGATCTTCTGTGGATGAGAAAGAAGAATAATTAGGACCCAAGATTCAAACTGTGATCAGTGTTTTGCTGACCTCCGCTAGCATTAAACCTGGAAATTCAATACTGGGCCATGTCTGGGCACCAGCATTGAATTTCCAGGATTCCAGAGCTGGCTAACACTTAGGTGGTTAAGTGCAATATTCAGCACTTAGCCAACTATGAGTTACCACATAAAGAGAGGACTGATGTTTATGCGATCCTATTTATGCAATTAACCTGGCTGGTTAAGTGTTGAATATCGGCCAAGTGCCAACTCCACCCTGGAACGCCCCCAAAATAGCCAGTATTCTTTTTGGCACTAACTAGTTATTTTCAGTTGCCAGAGAATGTGGTGAAATCAGTTAGCTTAGCGGGGTTTAAAAAAGGCTTAGATAATTTCCTAAAAGAGAAGTCCTTAGGCCGTTATTGAGATGGCTTGGGGAAATACGCTGCTTGTTCCTAGGATAAGCAGCATAAAGTCTGTTTTACTACTTGGGATCTAGCTAGGTAGTTGGAACCTGAGTTGACCAAAGTTGGAAACAGGATACTGGGCTTGGACCTACAGTCTGTCCCAGTATGGCAATTCTTATGTTCTAAAATTAGAACAGGCAATTTAACCAGCCAGGAGTCATTTCTGGCCAATTAAAAACCCTTCAGTTACTAAAGAAGAGCATTAAAACTTCCTGAAACATACACTTACAATGGTTAGAATGCAGTCAGATGAGCATAGAGCATGGCCCATGGAAACACTGCAATATCCTGAATGATTCTGTACTTAGGGCTGGATTTCCAGTCAGCACAGTGATCCCCTTATATTAAGCACTAGTGCTTAACCAAGTCTGTATATTCAGCACTATACTGTAGTAATAATAATAATAATAATAATAAATTTATTTTTGTATACCGCCATACCCAGATGAGTTCTAGGCGGTTCACATTAATTAAACAGAGTTACAAGTGGTTCCATACAAGATTGATCAGAGTTGCGAACAGCGAAGAGAAGTAAGGGGGAGAGGTGGAGGTTAATGAAGGGGTGCCTCCTGCAGCCATAAGGGCTGTTGAGGTAGACAGGTGGGTTTTAGGTGTGTTCTGGGGGGGGGGCTCAGCATAACCTATAAGGGAGTTCTGGTGAGATGTTTATGTGGCACCCTTTTTGTGAAATTCACAGCAGTGTCCTATAAGGTGCCCCACTGCTCTGTTACCATGTCTGGGTAGCCAGTCCATTACAAGATTAGCCCCTCCCATGTCCAAATGGTCTTGTTCTGGGTGTTTGGGACTTGGATGTAATTTTGGTCAAAAATATGGTATAAACATAGACATCCTGGCGGTCTGGATGAATAATAGCCTGGACGTCCAGATAGACAATTTCCCCCCACCAAAAAAAAAAATTAATAAATTTAGACTTATTTTTCAAGAATGGCCATTTTCCCACTGCTGACTTTGGGCTTCTAGGCCTATACGTCAAGGTTTCAAGGTTTATTAAATATTTGATGAATCGCTATATCTTTATACAAAGCGATGTACATAATAATAAGATAATTTAAGTTAAAAAACATACAATATATATAAACATTAGAAGTCAGACAAGACAAACAACAATTGGAAGGAAAGGAGGGGAAAAGTTACATCTGTTATATTAAGAAAAACATTTAAGGGAAAAGAATCGAGGAGCAGGGGGATTCTTAAAAACAGAATTCGTAAAATAAAATAAAATTTAAAATAAAATTTAAATATTAAAAGCCTCGGACTTAGACATATGTTTTGATTATGCCCCAATTATGCCCCTCACAGACATCTTTCTAATCTGAAGTCAGTCCTTCCCATCCTGGATAAGAAAAGAGCCTCTGAAACCCTCACCAGCATAAGGGTAGCTGTCATGTGTCTGTCATCCCTGTAAAGAAAGGAAGAAACAAGCATATCACCACAGCTATGATAAAACCACATAATAAACACTTCTTTGGCTGGGCTGCCAAGTTACACTTTGAAAGACAGGGCAAGTCAGCCAAGCATAAACTAGGAATGTGCACAAGAAAATTAATGTGGTTCATTTTTTTGGACATTTTTCATTTTTGAGCATTTTTTCCTGTGGTTTTACACATTCTTTGTTAAACATTTCTAAACTAGTCTTTAAGCTCGTTACATTAACGGGTGCTAGAATATATGTTTGTCTGTCTTCAGCACACACCTCCCCCCAAATGTCTCTCCATGGCCCTCTTCTGTCTTCCCCCCCCAGAGCAAAGCTGTCTGTCCCCAGCACACCTCCCCCCAAAGCAGCCCCCTTTCCTTATCGCTCCATGGCCCCTTCTGTCTCCCCCCAGCACACCCCTCCCCCCAAAGCAGCCACCTTTCCCTCTCCCGCTGACTCTCTCTCTGGCCCCCCTTTCTCTGTCTGTCTTTCTGTCCCTCTCCCTGCCTCTGTGTCTTTCTTTCTTTCTGTCATTTTTCCCCAGTTCCCTGTGCAGCAGCATTTCCATCCCACTTCCCTATGCAGCAGCAACAGCATTTCCCTCCTATCCCCACCTTTCCTGTGCAGAAGCAGTAGTAGCATTTTCCCCCACCCCCCTTTCCCTTCTCTTACTTTCTCTTCCGTGCTCCGTTCGGACCCTCCCCCTTTTTTTACTGCCGTTGTCGATCAGGCCTGCTCCTGACCCTCCCACCGCCGACAAACCTCGGGGCTCCAGCTGCGTAGGCAGCACTTTAAACTCGCTGCTTCGCGGCCTTCTACTGCCGATTTCCTCTGCCGCGTCTGTCTCCGATGATGTCATCAGAGACGCGGCAGAGGAAATCGGTAGAGAAGGGCGCGAAGCAGCGTGTTTATAGTGCTGCCTACGCCGCTGGAGCCGGGAGGCGACGGAGAAGGCAGGGGGTGCTAGCGGCCGGCAGCTGCCACTCCGCAGGTGGAGAGCAGGGAAGGGCCCGCATGCGCACTTGTCTTGCCTCGCATGAGGCCAGACCGTAAGCCGCGCATGCGCACTTCCTATGGGTCGCTACAGCTCATGGAAAACCGGCGCACGCATAGGAAATGCGCATGCGCGGTTTACCGTTTTATTATATTAGATGTAAGTTAGAATTTTTTAACATGCACAGATTGACTGGTAACCTTTTATTATATAGGATGAATGCATGTCCCTACCACAAACTATTGCCATCCTGTAAAATGTTATACATATGAAACTCACATTACTTCTTGATGCGGGTACTCCTGGCCGCCAGGAAAACCATTCTGTGACGCAGTTCTGTCCCAGATAAATTGGCTGTCAAAAGCGAGGAAGACATTGCATTGCAGCTGCTGCATTCTCTACCATGTTCATTCAGGCTATGTGAAAAGCTACATTTATATTCTGGCCGAATATGTGCAGCCTAGTAACTGACTACAAGGTCATAGAAAGGAACCAATGATTGTGACCTCCCAAAAGGCTCAGAGAGGCAAAATAAAAAGGACTATTTTAACAAATTATATTCACCTATGTGTTTGCAAGAGAAACACTTGGGACCGTAGAACACAGCAAAAGAAAAAGACAAAGGGACCATTGGGTTATTTTTTTTTCCTTTCTTTTCAAACATTACAATTTCTAGGACAAGAGATCCTTATTTTATTTATTTTCCTTCCTTTTCAGGAGTTCACTTTAAAAGAATTTTGGATACATCTTTATCAGGCAGTTCAATTTTGGCATTCTTTACCCAAGGACCTGAGAAGTATAAGGTCTTAAAGTTTATTCCAGAAAAAGTTGAAAACATTTTTATTCAGAAAGTTCCTATTATGATTTCCTTTATTTCTCCTCTTTGCTTCTGTTATCTGCTTTGAACCAAAGTTGGGCAATGGCGGACTATAGAAACTTATGTTACATTAGATTAGATTACATGCATTTCCATTATCTGCCATGCATTTAGGGGTAGTTCTCTAGAGATCACCTAAAGCTAGGCTCAGGGATAAAATGTGCTAAGCACAAAGGCCCTGATTCTGTAAACTGCGCCTACCTTTAGGCATGCTTTAGGTGTCCAATTTAAGTGGATAATGAGCGATTTAAGGGTGTTATCAAGCATTAATTGGGACTTAGGCGTCGATTAGGCATCAATAGAACACAGATGCGAGATAGACGCAGATTTAGGGAATAGTCGTGTCTAAATTGGCAAATTAAATGTACAATTGCTGTTATAGAATACTTGCATAGGTCTGCATTTATGCATATAACTTACATAGAAACATGATGGCAGATAAAGGCCAAATGGCCCATCTAATCTAATCTAGTATTAGTGCATCTCGCATACCTGTACAGGCTCAAGGTGACTTATAGTGTAATGAGAGAAAAGGATCTAGTCTGCCTGCTTATGCTTGCTCCATGTCTGGTGTAAACGCTCATACCTAATTGCTGTCAGTTAGGTGTCGGGGAGGGGGGGGGGGGCGGGAGGAATGCATTCTGGGAAAGTCAAAACCTTGATTTTTACTGAAATTCAATGGTCTCTTAGAAATTAAATGCCTATCCATTTCTCTAGGGTAAAGAGCCCCAGCTTCTCCAACCATCTTAAGTGACTGCCTAGTCTTGCCTATTTGTTGGGCTGGCCCTAGCTGGTGAGCAGCAGCAAGCCTGGGATAATGAACCAATAGAGGACAATCCCAGACGCAGAACAGAAACATCCAAGCCTGTCCTGGGCTGGTCCATATTGGGCCAATCAGGAACTAGAAACAAGAACAGAATTACATGACATCACTAGGAATGAACTGGCTGAGATTAGGATCTGCAAGGCAGTGTTCCAGTTTGGGACCAACCCATCCTCCCACCCAGTTAGTGAATTTTCATCAAGTAGTTACTTGAAAAGAAGTGTTGCCAAAAATGGAATATATACCATTTAGCATGTTTGGCTACTTTTCTGGTAAAACTACATATTTTCACTTCTAGAAGGATGTTGCAAATTTCCTAGATTGAGTTACATACATGATAGTAATCATAAAACACCTGCTGACTAGTAAGGCTGGATAGTAGATAGACTTTGGATCATGATCATGAAGCTGAAAAGTTCTCAACCCAACCAACAAAATTGGGGCAGTATCCATCAAAGGCTTAGTCCAGTGATCTTCCACTTTTTTTCATTCCATCGGAAAAATGTAGAATGAGGAAAGTAGAAAATCGCTGAACTAAGGGCTCCTTTTACTAAGCTGCGATAGCGTTTTTAGCGTGCGCAAAATTTTAGCGTGCGCTAAACCCGCGCTACGTGGCTAGAACTAATGCCAGCTCAATGCTGGCGTTAGCATCTAGCGCATGCGGCAATATAGCGCACGCTAAGCGCGCGCTAAAACTGCTATCGCAGCTTAGTAAAAGGAGCCCTAAGGGTATAACCCTTGAGGGAGACTGCCACAGGTTTGTTGGTTGGGCTGAGAGCTTTTCAGCTGCCCCTTTTTAAGCTTCAGGCCCTGGAGAAAGTGGAGCAGTGACAGTGGTGGCAAGCCTGGCAGGGAGAAGGAAAGAGGAAGGAGGCTCCTTTTCAAAGTGGAGCTGTGTGCTGCTCCCTAAACTCTGACTTCCTATATGGACCCTAGTCATCTCTTTTTAGGGTTACCAGATTTTCACGAAGGAAAATCCGGACCCATGGCCATGCTTCCAGGCCCACCCAGTTGCGCCCCATTCTGCCTGTGTCACGCCTCGTTCCTCCCCACAGCCCCGCCCCAGATGGCATCGGCGCATGCATGAACGCGACGCTATGACGCCATGCGCATGACATCACCGCATTGCAACCGCACATGCACAGATGCCCCTTCCTGAAGTGATTGTACGAAAAGCTTTTCAAAACCCGGACATAGTGCCTCTCTGTCCCCACCAGAATCCTCTCCGTCCCCACCCATCTCCGCAAGGAATTACCTCCATCCCCGCCCGTCCCCATAAAAAGCAGCAATTACTTCTGACAGGATCATCAATTCCACAGTTTCTTTTGTGTTTGCGCTGCTGTTTTCCTTGTGGAATCTCTTTGGTGGAACCCTTTTTTTGTTTTCTGTTCAGGTAATTAACTTATAAACCCCCCCTCTTTTACTAAGGCTGACGTGTCCGTTATATTATATGGACGAACCCTGCTTCCAAAGCCTTTCATCCCCGTGGGAGTCCCGTTGGCTAGAGGGGGGTCCCCGTGGGAGTCCCGTGGGCCATAGGGGGGTCCCTTTGGGAGACCCATGGGTTAGGGGGGATTCCCACGATCCCCGTTCCCGTGCAGACATAGAAACATAGAAGATGACGGCAGAAAAGGACTACAGCCCATCAAGTCTGCCCACTCTGCTTACCCACCCCCTGTCTATGCCCTAATGACCCAATTTTCTTATCTTGATCCTCGTAGGGATCCCACATGGGTATCCCATTTATTCTTAAAGTCTGGCACGCTGTCTGCCTCGATCACCTGCACTGGAAGCTTGTTCCAATGATCAACCACTCTCTCTGTGAAGAAATACTCTACCCCAGACGTGTCCTTAAAAAGGAGGACAAGTCAGGGGAAATCTGGACGTCTTTTCCAAGTCGATTCCTTTCTTCATAAGGGAGGTTATTCATCTCCATAATCTATAAGCTGATCTTGCTTTGCAGAACCTTAAGTCACAGCAGATAGTCTATATTTCTGCCTCACGGCAAACAGACTTCGTGTCTTGTGTATTTTGGTTGCTTGATTTATTACCTGATCACATAGCAGTTCAAACATTGCAGTCTAAATAAATGGAACTGTATACATTTGAAATGCCACAGTGCGCAAAACACACACAATGTGTTTGTGGACGCAACTTGTCCTGAACCTTTCCTTTCCTGTAAGAATGATATGGGCTAGACTTTTGGTTTGGGGCCAGTGTGGCCTTTTGAATTAGAGAAGTTTCAGAGTGGTAACATAGTAAAGAGATTTTGTTCTCAGATATGTCTGTGGTAGAGAAAACCACCTCCTTTATGTAGAAGACTAATCTGTGAAAGAAAAGGAGATAACCTTTGGAAAGAATCTAAAGCTAGTTTCCTGAGCTAAGTTTTAATGCTTTTCCTCCTTCACCACCCTCCAGGAAGCAATCGTGAACTGTTTATGTATGAGATAAGAGTTTAAAATGACTTCCAAGTTAAAGGTGTCATTGATTTTGCCCTTGAATTCTTCGCTATGCCCCAGTCTTGTGTGGAAGCCTTCAAAATATAAAGCAATACAAACATTTGAATTTTAAAACAAATATCTAATTTAGAGTTCAGACTCTACCGGGATAATTTAACAACAGGAAAATGGCTGAGAACTATTCTGTCAGGATGCATGTAAGCAGCATAGCATGTAATTGCAAAAGGGTGTTCCCATGGAAGGGACATGTGCAGGGCATGAGAGGGTAGTAAAATCCGGACCCCTAGACTCGCCCCCAGGCCCGCCAAGTTCCACCCATCCTCACCCCGTTACGCCCCAGTCCCGCCCCCAATCTCACCGGGTTTTGAAAAGGAGGACATGTCTGGGGATATCCAGATGTCTGGTAACCTTATGAAAGGGGCTGATACTTGTGCAAGCAAAGAAAAAATACAAACCATTCAAAATGTAGCAGCCAGACTTATTTTCTCAGCAACCAAATACTGTATGACAAAGTGACGCCCTTGTACCTCAAACTACACCGGCTCCCCTTTGAAGCAAGGTGCATTTTATTTTTAAACTATGTACACTGATCTTTTTAATCTTTCATGGCGAAATACCAGACCACATGTTGAATTTAATCAAAATATCACCCAATGACAAATATAACCTGAGCAGCAACCACATGAGAATAAGGGCTCCTTTTACAAAGACGCGTTAGCGGCTTAATCGCACGTGACTTTTTATCACGCGCTAACCCCCCGGTGCTAGCCGAAAAACTACCGCCTGCTAAAGAGGAGGCGGTAGCGGCTTGCGGTTTAGCACAGGCTATTGCACGCGTTAAACGACTAACCCGGCTTTGTAAAAGGAGCCCTAAGATTCCCAAATCCTAGAGGAATCAAATACAAAACTATCCACTCTACAACCTTCCCATACCTAACAGCAAAATGGTAGAATCCTTTACCAGCACAATTAAGGAACAGCCCCTCCTACCAAAACTTTCGCAAAGATCTAAAAACCTAATTGGAAAATACCTTTACTCCCCATCAAAAAAAAAACCAGGCTATAACCTCCATAAACATACCTTAACCTAAAATTTTATTTTCATACTGGGATACACCATGGAGTTCAATGCAGTTAACAAAAATTAACTAGAGACCGTACATAATTGGTACGGATACAAATACAAACAGCCTTGAAGCAGGAGAAGATCCGCGAAAGTTTGCATTACTTACCGTGAATGTAAGAACCACTTAGGTAAACAGCCTAAGTTACAGCTAGAGTTATAGATGAGAGTGTGGCGCAGTGGTTAAAGCTACAGCCTTGGCACCCTGAGGTTGTGGGTTCAAGCCCTCGCTGCTCCTTGTGACCCTGTGCAAGTCTCTTAATCCCCTCATTGTCCCAGGTACATTAGATAGATTGTGAGCCCACCAGGACGGAGAGGGAAAAATGCTTGAGTACCCAAATAAATTCATATAAGCTGTTCTGAGCTCCTTTGGAAGAACAGTATAGAAAATTAAATGAATATTAAAGGTACCCAAATACAGGGAGCAAGGGAGGGGATAGGGCATAGTAAGCACTAGATGAGTCTGAGCATTTACAGTTGGGTGAGGTGTGAGAGAGAACACAGGGTTCAATGCTCTGCTAGAAACTTATTGAATAGCTAGGTTTTCAAGCTTCATCTAAAATGCATATACAATGAAGAGGACCTTATGATGGGCTTAAGTGAGCTGCTCAGTAGGATAACAATTTTGTGATGTAAGCTTTTTTAGGCCTTCCTTGCAGGGAAGGGTAGGAGAAGATGGAGTTAAGAACATAAGAAGTTGCCTCCACTGGGTCAGACCAGAGGTCCATCTCGCCCAGCGGTCCGCACCCGCGGCGGCCTATCAGGTCCACGACCTGTGAAGTGGTTTCTGACACCTCTACAACCTACCTCAAGTTCTATCTGTACCCCTCTATCCCCTTATCCTCCAGGAACCTATCCAAACCCTCCTTGAACCCTTGTACAGAGTTCTGGCCTATCACATCCTCTGGAAGTGCGTTCCATGTGTCCACCACCCTCTGGGTAAAAAAGAACTTCCTAGCATTTGTTCTAAACCTGTCCCCTTTCAATTTCTTCGAGTGACCCCTAGTGTTTGTGGCTCCCCACAGTTTGAAGAATCTGTCCTTATTTACTTTCTCTATGCCCTTTAGGATTTTGAAGGTTGGAACATAAAAGTCAAGCTGGAGAGGTAAACTCAAATGCCTCCCGTCATGTAGTTTTGAGGGAGGCCATGCAGCGCCTTGTACATAAAGTAACCCAGTTTGAACAGTGAGCGGGCCTCAATTGGGAGCCAGTGAAGCTGGCTATAGTAAGGCGTGACAAACCACCTCTCTTATCTTGATAGATGACCAAGCTCCCTACAAACCAGGAGACACCCATACCAGAACCTGTAATATCAAGACTACAACAGCAGATAGAGTTCATCTTCTCTCCAAACCACATGCCATAATGAACGCCTGCACGAATGCAAACCAAGTTATCTGTGTCATAAACCCTAATGAAATAATATAATCCCTGGATATGACCAGGCTCTTCTAAATTGTATATGACATTGAACTCCTTCTGGGGCATATTAATGATCCATAAATACTAATGTAATGTAATATAGCAAGTTACATGCACCCTGCCACATCTACTGTGCATGGTGGCACGATCCGTCCATACAATCATGTATTCCATTTTAGCAAATGTTAAGGTTGTACATCTGCCTTGCTCATGCACTATTTTATTTCTTTTTTTTTTTTTTTAATTCTTTATTGATTTTCAAACTACAATTGCGCCATAAATGAATCACATATATATACATTGTACTATTTTCATATTGGTCTTGTCTGACTTTAGTCACTGACGGACACAATTATCTTCACTACAAATATTTCAATAGAAAAAATATTTTAACATAACAAATTGCTCTCTCTTTTTGGCCATATTCCAAGTTACATGTGGAAACGTGGAGATCTGCCAATTCAGAAGCAAACATCTCTATATTGAAAAAAGGTTTTTAATAGCCACGTTCTAGCAGATGCTAACATTAACTGGACAATTATAGTTAAGGGCCTTGAAGCATCAGTATCTGTGGTCTCCAGAGCTGGTACAATTGTAGTAGGTGGCGTAAATCAAGGTTTGAGGTTCACTTATTTGATATATTGCTTCCCATAGTGGTTAACAATGTAATAATTTAAAAGCTAGAAAAAGAAATGTTATTTATTTAATTATTTATATACCACTTATATCCTAAGTGGTTTACATTCAAGTACTTTATCATCTTTCCCTATCTGTCCCGATGGGCTCAAACTCTATCTTACGGTATATACTTCACATAGGACAGAAAAAGAAAATAGGCAGTGAAGAAGTGTAGTGCACCCCGCAGTGTAATATCAGAGACTTTGGGACTTTCATCTTCCCTTAGGATTGTAGGTTGTTTCATAGAAACAGGCCTTAAGACATACCTTAAATTTTTGCAAAGATGGTTCAGCAGGTAAGTATACTGGAAGGTTATTGCAAAGGGATCGGCCTACGACAGTGAATAAGGGGCTTTGGATATGTTTATAGCATATATGGCAAAAAGATGGGATATTTAAGAGATGTTGGTTTGTGGAATGTAGGCTCCTACTGGGTACATAAGGGGTCAGATATCATAATAGAAATAATGAGAAGCCAGAGCAACAGATCTGATATATTGTTAGGATTTTGTATGGAACTCTGCAAGCTGTAGGCATCCAGTGTTCTTTAAGTAAAGGAGTTACATGATCCTGTCTCTTAGCACCCTAGATAATTTTCACCGCCGTGCTTTGGATCAAGTGGAGTCATTTCAGGTCTTGTATATGCATTGAAGTACTTGACATTGATTCCGGAACTTGGAGGCGTGGTAGATGGCTGGTTAGTTGTTGTGCTCCCTCCTCTAGGCATCAATTGCTGGATTTCAGAGTCATGATTTTTCTTCTACTCATCTGAAAAATCCTGTACTTATGGCTTCTAGCAAGCAGAAGTTACAAGAAAATTCTACAAAGTCTACAGGAAAAACAAAAAGGTTAAAAGAGGATCCACATACTTCTAGTGAGACCCCTTTACCAATGGACGCTTTGGATATGATTGAGGTAATGGAGGAATTAAGGAGCATCAGTTTAACTTTGATTGGGCTGAAGAAAGAAATGGAGATTATGAATAATAAGTTTGATTTGATTAACAACAGAATGGATAAAGTAGAAGGCAGAGTGGAGAAAACTGAACAAGTGCAGAAGGATTACAAAGAAGATCATAAGATCCTAAAAGAAATGAAAAAGTAGATGACAGATATTGAGAACCACTCAAGAAGGCAGAATATAAGAATCCTCGGCTTAAAGAAAGGGACTGAAGGAAGAAACATAATATCTTTTCTTGAAGAATTAATACCAAAAATACTTCCAATCAAGGTAACTATGCCTACTGAAATAGAAAGGGCTCATAGGATATCAGAGAAGAGACCACAAAATCAGGACAAACCCAGGCCAATAATATTACGTTTACTGTGTTTTCAGCAAGTACTAGAGATCTTAAAAGTGGCAAAGGAAACAAAAACATTGACTTATAAAGACTCAAAGTTATTGTTTGTCCCAGACTTTGCCAAAGAGACTGTACAGCAGCGCAAGAAATTTCTGCTATTGAGGCAACCATTAAGAGATACAGGGGCCAAGTATGGGCTTTATTATCCTGCACTGATGAGGGTCACGCTAAGAGACAAATATTACCAATTTGATGATCCAGAAAAATTAAAGGAATTTTTGTCATCTCAAGAAACTCCAATGAATTGAATGAATAACCTTGTAAGTGGAAACAGTGCTTTTATTTTTATATTATGTTATTCATTTATTATTAGGGTTTACTAAACTAAAAAGAAAATTAAAAAAGAATAATTATAAGTTTTTGGTTATACATGATTTATTACATAAAGATGGACATTCCAAATATATGCAGTTTATTTTAACTGTAAAAGAACTCTTAAGAGCAGTTTTTTTCTCATTCAAATAAAAAGAAGAATCTAAATCTAATAAGAAAGTTCCATCTCATTAATATAATCATATGCAAATTTATACCTGATAATGAAAGAAGTGGAAGGAACACTCGATACTGTCTTCATTCTAAAAAGAGATTGGAAGCCCAGAGTGTCATTTCTGGAATCATCTGTGGTTGTTGATTCATTCTGTTCTGATGCCAGAACTCCTTCTGGTGAAATCCTGCTTGAGAGAATGAGTTGCAGGTCAGTGAGGGAGAGCAGACGCAAGCCTGGAGTTATATTCCGGTGCATCAGTTGCTGGGTCCCGTCCCCCTTCTGATAAGAGCGAAGCTGATTTGTTGATGGAGGAGGAGAGCCTATTACAGCGATGTGCATTGCCTATAGGAAATGTCGCGTTACAGGAGAGTTAAAATAAAGGAAGAGATATTGAAGACTGATGCTGCCACTGTCCTGAATAACTGTGGTAAAGGAATCAAAAGTCAGTCTCAGGTAGCAAGGAGTCAGGAGCAGGACTCGCTCTTTCACACTGGACGGTACCGGGCAGTCAAGGGTTAAAGCTGCCTCTGGATTTGCAGTAAATCCTCAGCTATAGGCTTCCATGGATTTTTTCCATGTGATGTGAAACCAGAAATCAGGTTTGTGGACTGAATTTGCCCTTAAACCGGAGCTGAGATGTCAATGAGCCGCCGACACGTTTCAAGGCAGCGCTGTCCCCCGAGGCCACTCATGCCTCACAGCCGCCTTAAGAAGCGCCGGGCAGAGGCCCAGCCTTTAAGTGGACACACCACCCCGGCCCTTTATAGGGACAAGGCAGTGTTTATGCCCTGAATTAGCAATTGAGCGAGAAGAGAGATCTAGTGGCTTTACTCTGCTGTAAAGTGGATTCCTGGCAGACTGGGCTCTCCTGCCCTAGCTTCACAGAAGAAGAAACTACAACTGCTAGAACACCGATAGTAAGGGGCAGCAGAGCAGCCTTTCAGTTAGGAAGACCAGTTACAAAAAGCTTCTTCCTTGCTCCCATCTCACTGTATGGAGCAAAGATTGATAGGGGCCATGATTCAGCTGCCTGTGATCCTACCTGATGCGCTCTTTGATAAGTGACTACCTGGATGCCCTTCTATTTTAGGATCACAATGCAGGCATGTCACAGAAATACCAAAGCCTCCCTTATTAGAGTTGAGACTCCCCCACTCCCATTCCTCCTGTTGCATATACCCATTTTAACTGGTACCCTCTCCCCAGATTCATTTTATAAAAGAATTCACAATGCGTTCAACACACACAAAGCAGTTGTAAACATGCCAATGTAGGAAATCAAATCATCTGCAGTTGAAATTTATACAAGGTTCCCAAATAGGCTCAAGCACACTTGGAGCCTGGGATAAAGCTTCTGAGAGTGAGAGTGCTCTTTATCAAGAGAAGGGGAGACACTGTTATTATATGAGAGCGGGTCTGAATTGGCCAGATGGGTGCAGGTTATTATATAGAGTATGGAATAGGTAAATTATTTATATATAAGTAATTCATAGAGGAAGAGATGGCAATATTAATTTAATGCATTTGTTTATGTAATTTATTATTTACTTTAATTATTAATATACCTTAATATTTATTTATTTACCTTTTAAGGATAGGTATTAATAAGATACTTATGAAATATTTTGTTCTTTTGGGAATGATCAATTTTATTATATGAAAGGGACAAAAGAGATCTTTTAGATATTGTAATATTCATTTTAGCAATATTGAAAGTCATTTATTACATATATTAAGTTAAAATGTTTTTTTAAAAAATGGATTCTAATTGAAGGGGATATTAGATATGCATAAGTTAAAATAATAGGATCGGAAAAATTAATTGAAAGGAGGATTCTTAAAAATGAATGAAAATTTGTTTTATGTGGATAATATACTATAATATTTAATTATTCAATTTATGAATAGAGTTCACTTAGATATTTATGAAATGCTTTTGTTCTATAGGATTGAATTATGTTATTCTTATTAAAGGGTTTATTATAGGGGTTCATTGTTTCAAAAGTAATTATATAATGATTTACTATTTGGAAAGAGTTTTATTTAATTTGGGTTGTTTAATTGTAATAATATAGAGGGAAAAATTAAAGTAGGATGCCTGGGGGAGGGCTATGGCTGTCAGTCTGAATATATGTCTTCAAGTAATCAAAGGATAAGGAGGGTGGGGATATGGGAGGGAAAAGGATGGGTTTTAGGGGTCTTAGAATTATATTGTTCAAAGGATCAAGGGAAGAAAAGAGATTTGGGAGGGGGTAGTTTGCGGGGATAGGTATTATGTTTTAAGTTTTAAATTGAGGGAGAAGGAGTATTTACAGGAAAATCATAATATTTTGAAATATTTGATTGGGTTTATATGTCCTGGAGGAAAACTTCAGAATGGAGTTTAAAATATTCTCATTAAATGTTAATGACCTCAATCATCCAATTAAAAGGAAGAAAACATTTTTGTTTTTGAAACAACAGAATGTAGATATTTGTTATATCCAGGAGATTCATCTGTCAGCTTTAGAGTCCAAGAAACTAGAAGGGGGTTGGGTAAAACATTGTTTTTTTGCCCCTGCTGTGGGAAAGAAGGCTGGTGTAGCAATTTTGGTGAATAAAAAATGCACTGCTATGTTTAATTTGATTGCTGCTGAGCCTTTAGGGCAGGGGTGTCCAGTGTCGGTCCTCGAGGGCTACAATCCAGTCGGGTTTTCAGGATTTCCCCAATGAATATGCATTGAAAGCAGTGCATGCAAATAGATCTCATGCATATTCATTGGGGAAATCCTGAAAACCCGACTGGATTGCGGCCCTCGAGGACCGACATTGGACACCCCTGCTTTAGGGAGATGGTTACATGTAGAAATGAGCTTGGGAAATCATATGCTGGCGCTTTTCAATGTATATGCACCTAATTCGAACCAAATTGAATTTTTTCAATCTCTACAACAATTGATACTACCACTGGCTGCTTCTAATTTAGTTGTGGCAGGGGATTTTAACGCTGTTATGGATCCTTTAATGGATAAAAAACCTAGTAAAATTATGAAGTCATTAAGATTCGATAATTTGGTACAAACTTGTGATTTGAAAGTTATATGGCAAATATTTCATTTTAATGATCGGGAATTTTCTTTTTGTTCCCAGGTTCACAAATCTTTTTCAAGAATATATTATATTTTTGTTTCAAATCAATTAGTTCAACAGGTAACACAAGTTTCCATAGATTCAATTATTTTGTCCAATCATGGGGGTGTGTGGATTGAATTTAAAATAGTCGATCAAGATAATAGTAGATCTGTATGGAGATTTGATAATACACTGCTTGCAGAGCCAACTTTTATTGAGGAAGTTCAGTCAAAAATAAATGATTATTTCCAATTTAACAATACGGAAGATATCTCAATGGAAACTCTATGGGATGCTTTTAAGGCAACCATGAGAGGTCAAATTTTTTCATTTTCGGCATATATTAAAAAACAAGTTAAAAGACAGTTTTCCAATTTGGAACAAGAAAGTAAGCTTTTGAAGTCAAAATTGATTGACAAATGGGAATATTCTACGTTACAGGCTGTTTTAAAAGTTAAAGGTAAATATAATGAGATTTCTTCTAAATTGATAAGAAAAGACTTATTCGCTCAACAAGTTTTGTATTATAGAAATTCAAATAAGATGGGAAGATTATTGGCAAATTATCTTAAAGCAAAAAAAACAGAAAACCAAAAATAATTGCAGTAAAGGATGAAAAAGGTGACACTTATTCTCAAATTGGACTAATTTTAAAACAATTTTTGGAATTTTATAAAGCTTTATATTCTTCTGAGCCTAAATTGATAAGAAAAGACTTATTCGCTCAACAAGTTTTGTATTATAGAAATTCAAATAAGATGGGAAGATTATTGGCAAATTATCTTAAAGCAAAAAAAAACAGAAAACCAAAAATAATTGCAGTAAAGGATGAAAAAGGTGACACTTATTCTCAAATTGGACTAATTTTAAAACAATTTTTGGAATTTTATAAAGCTTTATATTCTTCTGAGCCTTATTTAGATAAAGAAAAGGATGGTTTAGAATTTTTAAACCTAATTAAGGGACCAAAAATTCCTGAACATATAAAAGAAAGTTTAGAAAAGCCAATATTACTAAAAGAATTACAAACAGCGTTGAAGTCTCTTAGAGTTGGATCTGCTCACGATAGAGTTTTATAAATCATTTCAAAATACTTTGTTACCATATTTGTTAAATTTATATTAGGTTCAACTAACTAAAGGTTGCATCACAGGTACTATGGCAGAATCGTTAACTATAGTTTTACCAAAGCCAAATAAAGATCCCACATTGGTTTCAAACTACAGGCCTATTTCTTTAATCAATGTAGATGGAAAATTTTTGGTTAAGAAATTGGCTTTGCGTTTGGCTAAGGCTCTCCCCTTTATTATTGGTATGCAGCAAACAGGTTTGTTGCTCAGAGACATTCTTCTAATAATACCAGGTTGGCTTTATATATGTTAAATTTATCAAAAGCCATGAATAACCCGGCCTTTTCTGTATCCTTGGATTCAGAGAAGGCCTTTGATCGAGTGGAGTGGACCTTTATGTATCAAGCAATGGAATGTTTGGTATAGGTTTAGGATTTATACAAATGATTCAAACATTGTATAGCTCCCCTGGAAGACACAATGAAGGTGAATGAAAAATTTTTATTACAGAAGGTAACAGAAGTGTGTGAGCAATGGAATCCTTTACATCTTTCGTGGTGGGGGAGAGTCCAAACTATTAAAATGATGATTTTGCCTGTGGTTTGTTATCAAATGGAATGTTACTGGATTTTTTCCAAGGGTCCTTTTATAAAAAATTAAATAGTATCAATAATAATAAAAGGCTAAGCGCGCATGCGCTTTTCAAAAATCGTGATTCCTGGTGGTGTGAGGTGTGCTTCTGTGCCAGTCCTCACGGCGCCTGCATGTGACTGTGCAGAAGACACCAGCGACTCCTCCCTCCCGCTCCTCTTCAAAGCGGCCTGCTGAGGTTCGCCAGCCGCTGTATCGAACCTCGCAAGCCGCTCTCCACCTCCGTGCAGAAGAAGGAGTCGGGGTTGCCACTGCCGCCACACTCGCACGTCTTCATGCAGCCCCACCCACCGCCATGAAGCAGGAGAACCTGTCCTCGGCGCGTCCTCTGCCCTCACTCGCCGCCTGCCCTCTCTCCCTGCCTTTGCCCTCGCCGTGTCACCTCCCGCCCTCACTTACCGCTGCCGCCGCCGCTGATCCTCTTCTTCAGAGCAGCCTGCGATCGGGGCTGGCTTTAAAGAACCTTGCAGGCCGCTCTCCAACCTCAGTAGCACGCTCCCTCTGACGCACGGGATCGCGTCAGAGGGAACGTGCTACCAAGTAGGTTCGCTAAAGCCGTCCACCATGATTGCAGGCTGCTTTGAAGAGGAGCAGGCCGGAAGATGCCGGGATGGAGGGAGGGTAAGAATGGAGCCAATACAGGGGGGGGGGGGCCAGGGGGAAAGGGAAAGGGGGCTGCTTTGGGGGGAGGGGTGTGCTTGGGACAGACAGGTGTGCTCAGAGAGGGGAAGGGGGAAGACAGAAGGGGCCATAAAGAGACAGGAAGAGGGAAGGGGGCTGCTTTGGGGGGGAGGGGTGTGCTTGGGACATACAGCTGTGCTCGGGGGGGCAGGGGGAAGACAGAAGGGGCCATGGAGAGACAGGGAGAGGGAAAGGGGGCTGCTTTGTGGGGAGGTGTGCTGGGGACAGACGCTTTGCTCTGGGGGGGAAGACAGAAAAGGCCATGGAGAGACAGGGATAGAGAAAGGGGGCTGCTTTGGGGGGGAGGGGTGTGCTGGGGGGAGACAGAAGGGGCCATGGAGAGATAGGGAGAGGAAAAGGGGGCTGCTTTGGGAGGAGGGGTGTGCTGGGGGGACGACAGAAGAGGACCATTGAGAGACAGTTAGGGAGAGGGAAAGGGGTTGCTTTGGGGGGGAGGTGTGTCCTGGGAGGAGACAGAAGGATACAGACAGCGGCCAAGGAGAGAGAGATAAAGAAACAGACAGACAGACAGATCTATTCTAGCACCCATTAATGTAACGGGCTTAAAGACTAGTTCTTACATAATTTATTTGGCTAGGTAAAACTCCTAGAGTTGCTTTAGTATCTCTACAAAAGCCAATTACAAAGGGAGGGGTAAATTTTCCCAATTTTTATAGGTATCATCAATCCTATATTATGCGCCAGGGTATCTATTGGGTTCTCTCAGAGCTCACTGAAAATATCCCAGATTGGTTATGGTTGGAATGGCGAATCATGTTTCCTCTGTGATTGTTCCACTATGACCAAGACTTGTGTGTATCAGTATCAAAATGCCTAGATCAGTGGTTCCCAACCCTGTCCTGGAGGAACACCAGGCCAATTGGGTTTTCAGGCTAGCCCTAATGAATATGCATGAAGCAAATTTGCATGCCTATCACTTCCATCATATGCAAATCTCTCTCATGCATATTCATTAGGGCTAGCCTGAAAACCCGATTGGCCTGGTGTTCCTCCAGGACAGGGTTGGGAATCACTGGCCTAGATTATATAAAGATAATAGAATATTAGTAGACACATGGAAAACATTAAGATATGTGAGTAATTTAATACCTATTCCAATTCACAAATCAACAAATCAAACTATGGCTGAACTCCAAGATTCAAATTGGCGGATTTAAGGTCATCTGGAAGTATTGGACGATAGCAGGTATACTATATTAGATGATGTTATTTCTAATGGTAAGCTGCTTGATTTTTCAAAGTTGCAACATAAATATGGCCTCAATAAATCACAAAGTTTTAGATAGATGCAACTGAAGCAGGCCATTCAGGTGGGGTTCCCTGAATGGAAAAATCTTAATAATCAATGTAGTTTAGAGTTCTTATGTTTTCAGGTGGACTTCCTGGGGCACCAGGCCATCCAGTGGTATAAATTGTTAACTGGATTTATTAAAAAGAAACCAAAAATCGGTCTGAGAGACATTTGGAGCATTGAGATTAAGCATCGAATTTCTGCGTCTCAATGGACACGAATTTGGACTTGGAGGATGAGATGTACAGTGTCTGCATCTATGAGACAAACTTGGTTTTTTCAGTTACATAGAGCATTATGGACCCGTGTTCGGTTACAAAAGTTAGATAGCACTAAGTCTAATAGATGTTGGCATTGTCATCTTGAAGCAGGGACTTTAGATCATTTATTGTTCTATTGTACATTTATTATGGCTTTTTGGAAATCAATTTGGGGCCAAATTAATTGTTTATTAGAAAACCCGGTGTCATTGACCTATGATACTATATTATTTGGCATGTCAATGAGGGCAAAGAGTCAGATATCTTCAAATAATAACAAGCTTTTACTTATAATAACAGGGGTAGCCATACAACAAATTACCTGTAATTGGAAAAACTGGAGTAGATTGAACTATAATTTTTGGTGGAGCTCGTTATGCCATATATATAAAATGGAAAGAGCAATATCTGCACAGAAGGGGTATTTAAGGAAGTTTCAAGATGTATGGGAGCTGTTAACAAAATATTATACTGAATAGATATCATTTTCCCCTTAAATTTACAAGTTCAATACTGGGGGGGTAATTTTTAGTTTATTATTTAACAATATAAGAATGATAGGGGAAAAAATTTTATCATATGATACTTATGTTTTATATTTGCTATGGAAGGGTGGGGAGGGAGGGAGATAAGTTATATGATTTGGATTATTGCTGATTATTAAGTGTTCTATTTAATGTTAAAATGTTTTAATTCACTGTCACATTTATTGTAAATTTTAAAACAAATAAAGATTTTATTTAAAAAAAAAGAAGTACTTGACATTGCGCGTACATCAAACTTTTAATAAACTTGAAACTTGAAACTTAATAATAATAATAAACTTTTATATGTAAAACTTGAAAGAAAAAGTTGCATTAATCTATCTAACTTAATGTGAGAGAGTGAATTAATATGTGTAATGATGCACGATGCAGAAATGAATGCTTGGAACAAATTAATTAATCGGCAGTTCTCAACCTAGTCATTGAGACCCACCCAGCCAGTTGGGTTTTTAGGACATTGGCAAGCATTACCCCAGTGGTTGGAAAATTATCGGTGATGAGCTGGAGGAAAGGATGGTAAACTTTCTAGAATCCAATAGGTTTCAAGATCTGAGGTAATATGGTATATCTTTTTGAAATACGGCAACCAAAATTGCATACAGTATTTGAGGTATGGCCGTACAGTAGTACATTTTCATCTTTTGTTTTCCATTCCTTTCCTGATTCTTAACATTCTATTTGCTTTATGGAGTAAAGAGAAAATATGATGACATGTAAGGAAGCCCGGAAGAATCCTTAGAAAAAGGTATGTGAAGACAGAAAGAAAACCAAGAACAAGTAGAGACAGAGGACTGAAGTTAAACTACAGACACAAAGGTTGGAAAATTGTTTAAAGATTTCCGTGCCAGCTGGGGGCTGCATCAAGAGTAGTCAATAGCTGCATTGTGCCTTTCTCCTCCAGCCCTGTAGTCACCAGAATTAATATGTTATTTTACTAGAGGGCCATGGGGGGAGCAGGAGGGGATTGTGCCAGTCTTTGATGCTATAGTCTAGAAAAAATCTTTAAAATTGCTTCTCTTTGGCAGCTCTGAAATGCAGAGGCCTGCGATTAAAGGGGTCTTTTACTAAGGCGCGATAAATGCTAACGCCCATTATATTCTATGGACATGTTAGCATTTAGTGCACGCTAAATCGGCTAGCGCGCCTTATAGTAAAAGACCCCCTAAGTCTCAAATTGAAAGGGGAATAAAGAGTAATGCCATCTCCTTTTTTCACTAAAATAAAACATTTCTGTAATATGCCACGCAGGTCAGCAATTTCCCTTTGAGTGATTCTTTGATTGACCTTGATGAGTTTGTAAACCTTTCTTGTGCGAGTCTCATCTGTTGCTGTCATGGATTGTCCAGTTTGTTTTTCACTGCACTACACTAATCTAATCTAATCTTTTATTTATGGATCGCACTATACCTGCATAGGTTCAATGCAATTTACAGCAAGAGAGCCCTTGTTAGGGCAGGAGAAACTTATAGTTAAAGGTCATATCAGTTTTATAATTAACTAGTTATGCAAATTGAACAGAGATTTCAACATAGCTAGAAATGAAATTGCAACAACCTTTATACACAATTTGATGGGATGTTGGGCACAACTGGAATGATGCTAACAGATTTGTTATAAACGAACAGGAATACACTTCCCCTTCCGAATCCGCGGTTTCAACATCCGCGGATTCAGTTATTTGCGGTTTTAAACCCAAAAAACCATTTAAATTTTTAAGGCTATTTTAAGCCCTGTAAGCCCCCCCCCTTAAGCCTTACCTGGTGGTCTAGTGGATTTTCAGAGCAGGAGTGATCTTCCCACACTCCTGCCCCATGCAGATCGCTCACAGGAAATGGCTCAAGAGACTACGGGAGCTCAAGGCAGCCATTTCCTGTGAATGATTTGCACGGGGCAGGAGCGTGGGAACATTGCTCCTGCCCTGAAAACCCGCTAGACCACCAGGTAAGGCTTAAGGGGGGGGGGGCT
Organism: Geotrypetes seraphini; assembly: GCF_902459505.1. Taxonomy (NCBI): domain Eukaryota; kingdom Metazoa; phylum Chordata; class Amphibia; order Gymnophiona; family Dermophiidae; genus Geotrypetes; species Geotrypetes seraphini. The sequence continues at coordinate 484,490,634 of NC_047084.1, forward strand.
TACAGGGCTTAAAATAGCCAGGGGGAAGCAGGGGTTAGGGGCAGAACCGACCCAAATATTATTTGTGGAATTTTAATATTCGCAAGCCAGCTCTGCCGCTAACTCTTGTGGATACGGAGGGAGAAGTGTACTATAATCAGTAACAATCTGATAGGCATTGGGGAAGAAAGTTGGATTCATAGTCATTGGAGTTGTCCATTAGTGATTGTTGTGGGTGAGGTTCAAGCAGGTTCCGGTAGAAGTATGTTTTAGATAGCAAAATTCTTTTCTTGTGTTTGTAGGTAGACTGGTCACAAGATCACATTGTATGTGGCAGTTGGTTCCAGCATTTTGATAATTGACATTGGATGAATAAAGTAATTTGTCTGGTAGACTTTATATTGTTGCATGCTGAAAATTTTAAGCGGAATATCTGTTGGAGGCACCCTGGAGTAGGATGGCCAACTCTGTTAGGTAGTCAGGGGCATTCCCTCTCAGGATCTTAAAGGCAGTGATGCCTAATTTAAACTTGATCCTTGCAGATATGAGCAACCAATGTAGTTTTAAATAGTAGGGCTGTAGCTGTTTGGATTTCCAGAATCCGTATATGATTATGATTATTGAGAGCTTCTATACCACTACTAATGAGTATATGAGTCTTACTGTTGCATTTTGAGCAAGTTGAAGATGCAATAGTAATGTTTTAGAACAGAGAACTAGTGTTAAATTACAGTAGTCTAGTTGAGATAGGATTAGGGATTGCACTAAGATTCAGAAGGCCTCTGCTTCAAAGTATTTTCCGATGAATCTTAGCTTTCTCATCACAAGGAAAGATTGTTTCATTATTGATTGTATATAGCTTTTTAAGGATAGGTGGTTATCAATTTCTACTCCTAAGATTCAGGATTGTAGTTTTAGAGGAAAGTATGTGTTGTCTATTGTAATTCTTGGAGTGTAATATGGTTTGGTTGAGGGTCCTAGCCAAAAGGAATTTGGGTTTGTTTTTATTTAGTTTGAGGCAATTGGTTGAGGTCCAGTTTTCTATGATGTGGACACATTTCTTGACTTTGATGAAGGTATTGACTAATGCATCCTTTACAGGTAGTATGATTGTTATGTTGTCTGCATAGGTGAAATGTTTTATTCATGCAAGATCTAGATTGACTCCCAAGGATTGCATTAGGAGATTGAACACTGACAGTGAGAGTGGGGATTCTTGGGGGACCCCGCTGGGAGGGTGCCAACTATCAGATAGTTCACCATCCTTACATACAGCATAGTACCAAGTGGTTATGAAGCCTTGAAGCAAAAAACACTGATGTAGACTTTATTGGTTTTTCAACGCGGTAATCCACAATGTGATAAATGAGGAGGACCCAATATGGTCTGTGTTTTGACCAAAGTGTCTTCCTCAGGGGTTCCAGGTGGGTCTGGGGACATGGCTAGGGGTCCGGATTTTCCTTCAGGAAAATCTGGTAACCCTACCATCACCTCCTTTTACTAAAGATCATGTTATTCTTCTCTTACCAGCTCATGGTAAACTTAGAAACATGAAGGTAGATAAAGGCCAAATGGCCCATCTAGTCTGCCCGTCTGCAGTATCCTCTATCTCCTCCTCTCCCTAAGAGATCCTACATGCCTGTTTCACATTTCCTTAAATTTACAGTCTTTGTCTCTATTACCTCTACCAGGAGACTATTCCACACATCTACCACCTTTCCTGTAAAGTATTTTCTTAAATTACTCCTGAGCTTATCACCTCTTAACTTCATTCTATGCCTTCCAGAGTTTTACTTCATTTGAAAAAGACCCACCTCCTGTACATTAATGCCACTGAGATATTTAAACATCTCTGTCATATCCCCTCTCTCTTGCCTTTCTTCCACAGTATACATTAAGGTCTCTAAGTCTAACTCCATGCACTTTATGACAAAGACCACTAACCAATTTTGTAGCAGTCTTATCCATGCAATTCCTTATTTGGTCTTGAGATATTATGACCTGCGAAAAATCTAATTTAAAAGCTGTAAATTGGTTTTATGAAAGAGTGAAGGCAAAAAGCAGATCTGGGCTGAATGCACTCGGGAATCCGTGTGGCTTTTACATTTGTTTGCTTTAGCCTGTGAAGAATTGGAAGAGGAGTGAAAGGGGTCAGAAGAGAGAACAAAGAACAGCTGGCTATCTGCAGCGCAAAGAGCTGTGAAACAGCTCTGTTTGGAATATTTTAACGTTGGAGAGTAATTTAAAAGATTCTTTTGTGTTATTCAAAATATTGTTAAGGGACTGAGGAAATAAACTATTACATGGCTAAGGATATTAAAACCTGTGCTTGTGCATAATTGGCCCTTTATGCATGCCAAGTTAAACCATTATGGCATTATTGCTGGAAACTGAAAGCATAGAGTTAGTATAAAGGATAATAATCAGGTCTTTTTATAAGATGTTATGAGTACTTTTATGGTGTGAGGTGCAGACAGGTCTATGATCTCAGATTTTAATATCTAACATGTAAGAATGTATACAGAATCGGTAGTGATCAGGTTCAGTCAAAAATGTCTGTCTTTGCACAGGATGGAAAGTCCCCTGCACAACAGGAAATGCCCACCTTGAGCATTTAATGAAAGCAGATTTCCATATGCCACTAATTTTGGAACCATATTGCCTGTTAACTGCTCTGAATCTGGACAATTTAGTAGCACCCTCTAATATTCCAGGTGAATCTTCTGCCCAGTGTGTGGCGGTGGCCAAAGAAACAAACAGATGCTAGGGATTATTACAAAAAGGATGGTACTATAATGCCTCTGTATCGCTCCATGGTATGACCTCCCCTTGAGCATTGCGTTCGATTCTGGTTACCATATCTCAAGAAAGATATACTACAGTATAGCGGAATTAGAAAAGGTTCAAAGAAGAGCGACCAAAATTATAAAGGAGATGGAACTCCTCTCATCAAGAAAGGCTAAAGAGATCTTCAGCTTAAAAAAGAGACGGCTGAGGGGGGATATGATTGAGGTCTACAAAATCCCTAGTGGTGTAGAACACTAGGTAAAAGTGAATTGACCAAGTTACGGTGAAAAGAAATATTTTTTTGAAGATGTCTGGTAAGGGCTCCTGTTCACTTCATAGGAAAGGAGAAATCAATACTCAGAACTAGTTTCTGTAATATAACAGTTTCCTGCAGGGCCACAGCATATATGAATGTCTTTCAGCAGCAGTTCCTACTGGTCTCCAGCTGGCCCCTGGATTCAGAGTTACCAGGCACCAAAGTCGGCCAGGTCATAACACAAACTCTTCAAGGTTCCCAGGTGAACTTGGCCTGCCTGAACATGGTGGTTGCAGCTTCTTAGCTTTATGGAGGAGGCATCTGCAGTGGGTATCATTGCTTCCCTCTGGGCCTCTTTAAGCTGGCTCTGGCCCAGCCTTTTATACTTCCTAGAACAGGCCTTCTTGGCTGCACCCCTCTTATATCACTTCCCCCATGGGCTAAATCCTGGGGTTTTAAGGTGGCTTTGACACTGTGAGGGAATGTTCTTAAGGAGAAGTAGCAGTATCCTATAGACTCCCTCACGTATCCTCCCCCTCAACTCAACCATGACCAGTTGAACATCTGCTACTAACACCCAAGGTCTTGAAACCGTCCCAAGTAAATCCAGAAGCTCGCCTCAGATAGGCAAGGCTTCAAAGCATAAGATCATAGCTGAGGGGAATAAACCACAGTATCCACTAGACCCCGCCACATCAATGATTTTGACATCCTCCTGGAGTTCTGCATACGGCACCAGTCACAGTGGTAGGCAGCTAAGTACAAGCTCTTTGGACAGGTAGCAGAATTCCCCATCAGCATCCGGGAGAGACAAAGTCCCCTTCCTCTTCTACAGCCTTGTCGCTGGCTTCCTCATTTTCACTGTAGCTCTCTTCCAATCATAATAATAAGACATACATACAAATTGCCATTCTCCATACAATTCAATTCATTAATTTAAACACCTCCCCATCCAATAATGTTAATATCTCCATAAAATATTACAATTCATTCATTTAAACACCTCTACACACAGAATAGTTTTAAGTGTTTTCTTAAACTTTTGTAAATCCAGAAATGTTCTCAATGGCCCTGTCAATGTATTCCATATTGACACCAACAGGGCGTGGCTTGGAGCCGCAGCAAAATGGACGGGTGATATCGCAGCTCCTTCATAACAGGTTTATGTCTTGGAAAAATAAGCTTTGAAACAGAAATTTTTTCATTTGAAACGGTGTTCCTGTGGCTATAATGGCAGCATCAAAACAATCAAAGGGAGAGATGGCTGGTACAAGCGGAGTAAGCGCGAAAAGGTCAAAAACTGAAACATTGACCCCTTCAAAAGCTCCGTTGCCGGATGAGGATAGAATTGATGTAGTGAATGAACTCAGACAGATTAAGGAAATAGTACTGAGTAATTAAAAAAAAATACAAGAAGCCATAGATGAAGTGGCGCTTCTTACAAGGAAAATGGCAGTGTTAGATATAAAGATGGATCAGTTGGAAAAAAGAACTGAGGCGAATGAAGTAGAAATTCGGCAGTTAAAGCCAGATAAAAAGATACTTATGAGCCTTACAAGTGATCTTGAGGACTGTATTAATCGCAGCAAATGGAATAATTTAAGAGTAATTGGGCTGCCGGAAGAATTAGAAAAAAGTGATCTAGTTTCATTTTTAGAAAATTTTTTACCTAAAATCTTGCCGTTAAAATTCAAGTATCCTATGGAGTTTGAAAGAGCCCACAGAATCCCGAATCGAAGATCAAATAAACAGCTGGGACTGCGTCCTTTGATATTTAAATTACTAAGATATCAGCAGGTTGCAGAAATCCTGAGATTGGCTAAAGAGAACTGGAATTTAAAATATCAAGATTCAAAAATATATATTGTGCCTGACTTCGCCCAGGCTAAGGCTCAGAAAATGAAAAAACTGTTGGAGCTGAGACCGAAATTGAAGAATCTAGGGGCAAGATATAGGCTGATTTATCCAGCCATAATGAGGGTCACATACTTTTTGGCGGGGCTTATCTGGAAAAAATCCCACAACCCGGGTCTTTTCCAGATAAGCCCCGCCACTAATGCAAATTTTGAGGATCCGGAGAAGTTAAATGACTTTATTGAAAACTGTGAATGCCAGATGTCAGTTTAATTTATTTCAATTGCAGCCAGGAGACTGTGTATATAAGTAGAGTGCTTTGATTGAGCATTCTAAACGGTTTTGGACATATACCGGTAAGTCAAATGAAAAGGATCTTTGTTGTGGTGGAGTAAAAGTATTTTGTGGGATAAATTGTTTAAATTTAAAGTAAAAAGTTGGAGAGAAGTAATGAATATGGGAAGATACTCAGAGAAGGAAATAAGTGCTGGAGTTAAAGAACAATGGATTGTCAAAGAAATGAAGGCACTACTTTTGAAACCAGGAAAAGAAATGGAGTTGAAATACAAAATATGACAGAGTATTGATGAATTGAAAAGGTATAAGATTTACAAAAGTGCTGGAGTTAAAGAACAACGGATTGTCAAAGAGAGGAAATGGTGGCACTACTTTTGAAACCAGGAACAGAAGCGGAGTTAAAATACAAACTATGACAGAGTATTGATGAATTGAAAAGGTATAAGATTTTATGCAAGTGATGGAGTTAAAAAAACAGCAGATTGTCAAGTAGATGGATTGGCGGCAATACTTTTGAAACCAGGAAGTAAAGCGGAGTTAGAATATAAAATATGACAGAGAATTGATGAATTGAAAAGATATAAGATTTATCGCAAGTGCCGGAGTTAAAGAACAGCGGATTGTCAAAGGATGAAATGGCGGCAATACTTTTGAAACCAGGAAGTGAAGAGGAGTTAGAATATAAAATAAGACAGTGTATTGATGAATTGGAATAAATAAGATTTAACACAAGTGCTTTTATTTGAGAATGACTATGAAGAATGGATTGCATACCAGACTTTTGGATTTTAAGAGTGCAGAGTGGTTTTAAATATATGGTCTATGTTTTGGAAGTACCTGTAGTTTGGATGAATTATAACCCTGCAACTCGAATGAAGAGAGGATACAGAATGGGATGTTGTTGGGGTTTAAAATTAATAGATAAGCCAAGACAATGGGTATGATGGACTGTTATGCAGATGATATTTTTTTTTTTTTTGGAAGTATCATCCTATGGCACATTTTGTTTCTATGTTCTGTTTCAATTATATAGTATATTATATGATGAGCCTGTTGTTGTGATTTATTGGTAATTACAAAGGGTTCAATATAGGAAAAGTTTTATTAACCCCTTCTCTTGAGTTATGATGTAGAGTATTAATTTAAAAGTTAGGGAAGATGTTGAGGAATTGGGAAGGGTTTTAGTTCAATTTATAGAGATGAAAATATATTTTAAGTCTAGTTTTAAGGGGTTTCTTTTATTGCTACAAGGGGGGGAAGAGAATGTGGTAATATAAGATGATTATAGATTTTTGGGGGGACAGAGGATGAGTGAAAATAGTAAATAATTTTATATTTAGTAGATGTGTTAAAGAAATTGAAGGATGTATGAAGGGTTGATGCATTGAGAATTCTTTATAATTATTTTAATCCTTGTCTTAACGAAATTGATATGAAGATTAGATATTTTCAATGATATTTATGAAATTAGTTTAGTTTTTGGGGAAAAAAAAAAGAAGTGAAAGGAAATTTAATGTAATTTATGAATTGTATTTGCAGTGTTTGCGTTACAAATATTATATTATGGGGAATTTTCTATGGGAATTTATAGAATATATTGGTGATTGGTTATAGGTTAATTTGGGAAGATGTATTAGGTAAAGGGGAGGTAATAATAATAGAATATTTTATAATTAATTGTTCTGCACTAATTTGGGGATTCCTTACAAATTTTTATTAATGTTTTGTAGATTGACTTATAAGAAAAGTAGTATTTAATTTGGGAATTTTGAGATCTTAATGGGGAAATTGGGTAAAGGGTTTATTATAAAATTGATTATTAAAAGGATTAAATTAATTAGAAATATATTAGAAGGACTAAATGAAAGTAGCTTATTGTTTTTAAAGAATGTGATATATGTATAATTGGCCAGGGGGGAGGTTCTTATCACTTGTTGCCATATGTGGGTTTCCAAGTTTTCACTTTTATTAAAGGGTGGGAGGTGGGGGAAGGGTGGAGGGATGGGAAGGGAGAGGAGGGTGGGATGATTTATGCTTTTTTAATTCATAAAATTGGGAGAAGTGTAAAAATTGAATTGTTTCAGTATAATTTTAGTTTCTGAAAGCTGTATAGGTGTATAATTTATAATTATTTACAATGGTTGTTAAAATATTTTCATTAAATGTAAATGGTCTAAACCAGTGGTCTCAAACTCAAACCCTCTGCAGGACTGCATTTTGGATTTGTAGATACTTGGAGGGCCTCAGAAAAAATAGTTAATGTCTTATTAAAGAAATGACAATTTTGCATAAGGTAAAACTCTTCATAGTTTATAAATCTTTCCTTATGGCTAAGTCTTAATAATAATATTGTCATTTATAGCTAAAGAGACATATGATCAAGAAACTTTTATTTTACTTTTGTGATTATGATAAACATACTGAGGGCCTCAAAACAGTACCTTGCGGGCCGCATGTGGCCCCTGGGCCGCGAGTTTGAGACCACTGGTCTAAACCATCCTATCAAGAGGAAAAAAGCACTCTTATTTTTAAAACAGCAGAATGCGGATATCTGTTTTATCCAAGAGACTCATTTGTCTGCTGAAGAATCTAAAAAGCTGGAGGGGAATTGGGTGAAACATTGCTTTTTTGCTCCTGCGGTGAAGAAAAAAGCAATAGTGATTATATTGATTAATAAAAAGTATAATGCAGTATTTAATATGATAGGTTTTGATCCTTTAGGAAAATGGGTACATGTTGATACGCTTTTAAATATTTATGCCCCTAATTCGAACCAAGTAGAATTTTTTAAATCTCTTCAACAGATGGTTTTGCCACTGGCTGCTTCTAATTTAGTAGTACCTTTAAACACCTGGAGCAAAAAAAGCTTGAAATCACTTTAATATGTAGTTTTGGACGCCTCAGCCCCACCACTCCACCGCTGTAATTAAGTTTGGTATTACACCGGGAAGGCTGTGTGGTGCCTCATCATCGGCAGTCCATTAACAATATCTTTTTTATTTTTTTTTAATTTTATATATATATATAATTTTTAATTTTGTGAATATTTCTCAATTCATATATTTGTGCTGATGCTAAATTTAATAAAAGTATAAATATTGACTTATCTCAGCCGCCTTGGGAGCCAGACCCGACATGTTTCGCACTGCTTGAGTGCTGTTTCAAGGGTCTCCCTGCGAGAATAAAAGGAAAAAACTAAGTCAAACGGTTCATACTTAGTCTTCCCCCCCAAAAGTTTTTAAAAGATTATAATTAAATATTTTACGTCCCGAAAGAACTCAATTCTTAACTTAAGCAAAAGGACTCACCGGGGCTGCCGCTGTCATCCGACTCCTGCTATAAATTTTTTTCATGATGGCGGCGGCGTCTCCCGGGTCCATTTAAATATCAGCTGTGATCTTATCCTTAGCCCTCCTACTTGATGACGAACCTCCACACCTTAGCCTATCAGTGTACCCCATTCAACTTCGCTGTTGAGCCCACGTGGTGTCACAGTATCCAGCTCAAAAATATACCGTTGTTCCATTTCATTTAGTTTAGTTAAATTTAACTAAACTAAATGAAATGGAACAACGGTATATTTTTGAGCTGGATACTGTGACACCACGTGGGCTCAACAGCGAAGTTGAATGGGGTACACTGATAGGCTAAGGTGTGGAGGTTCGTCATCAAGTAGGAGGGCTAAGGATAAGATCACAGCTGATATTTAAATGGACCCGGGAGACGCCGCCGCCATCATGAAAAAAATTTATAGCAGGAGTCGGATGACAGCGGCAGCCCCGGTGAGTCCTTTTGCTTAAGTTAAGAATTGAGTTCTTTCGGGACGTAAAATATTTAATTATAATCTTTTAAAAACTTTTGGGGGGGAAGACTAAGTATGAACCGTTTGACTTAGTTTTTTCCTTTTATTCTCGCAGGGAGACCCTTGAAACAGCACTCAAGCAGTGCGAAACATGTCGGGTCTGGCTCCCAAGGCGGCTGAGATAAGTCAATATTTATACTTTTATTAAATTTAGCATCAGCACAAATATATGAATTGAGAAATATTCACAAAATTAAAAATTATATATATATATAAAATTAAAAAAAAAAAAAAAAAAAGATATTGTTAATGGACTGCCGATGATGAGGCACCACACAGCCTTCCCGGTGTAATACCAAACTTAATTACAGCGGTGGAGTGGTGGGGCTGAGGCGTCCAAAACTACATATTAAAGTGATTTCAAGCTTTTTTTGCTCCAGGTGTTTAAAGGTATTGCTGTTTGATTTAATTACACTGGACTTAAGTTTTTTCTAAAAAAGCCAGTGTCAGTAGTTCTAATTTAGTAGTGGCAGGAGATTTTAATGCTGTTATGGATCCTGTAATGGATAAAAAACCTAGTAAAATTATAAAGTCATTAGGTTTAGATAATTTTGTACAATTCTCTAAGTTAATAGATATATGGCGTATTCTTCATTTTAATGATCGAGAATTTTCTTTCTGTACCCATGTTCATAAATCATTTTCAAGAATTGATTATGTTTTTATTTCAGATCAGTTAGTAAGTCAAGTAATTCAGGCCTCCATAGATCCAATTATTTTTTTCTGATCTTGGAGGGGTGTGGGTTGAATGTAATGTTATTGACCAGGATAATAGTAGACCAATATGGAGATTTGATAATGCTTTGCTTGCAGATTCAAAATTTTGTGAAGAATTTCAAGTAAAAATGGATGAATACTTCAAATTAATAACACAGAGGGAATCTCTATGGAAACTTTATGGGATGCATTTAAGGCAACCATAAGAGGGCAAATCATTTCATATTTAGCTCATGTTAAGAAGCAAATAAAAAACAATATTCTAATTTAGAACAAGAATTAAAGATTTTAGAATTGAAATTAATTGATAAATGGGAATATTCCACATTACAAGCCCTCTTAAAAATTAAATGTAAGTACAATGAGATTTCTTCTAAACTAGTAAGGAATGATATATTTGTGCAGCAAGCTTTGTATTATGGAAGCTCTAATAAGGCGGGAAGATTACTGGCTAATTATCTTAAAGTCAAGAAAAGGAAAGCAAAAATAAGTATAATTAAGGATGAAAAAGGAAATATACATTCTCAAATTGGTCCTATTGTAGAACAATTTTTAAAATTCTATAAAGAGCTTTATTCTTCTGAGCCTTATTTGGATAGGGAAAAGGATGGCTTTGAGTTTTTGAATTTAATTGAGGGACCAAAAGTTCCTGATCATATAAAAAAAAGTTTAGAAGAACCTATATCACTAAAAGAATTACAAACAGCATTGAAATCTCTTAGAGTTGGGACCGCTCCAGGTGGTGATGGCTATACTGTAGAGTTTTATAAGTCATTTCAAAGTACTCTCATGCCCCATTTATTAAATTTGTATGAGACTCAACTAAATAAAGGTTGTATTAAAGGTACTATGGCAGAATCATTAACGATTGTTTTGCCAAAGCCAAATAAAGATGCTACATTGGTTTCAAATTACAGGCCTATTTCTTTAGTTAATGTGGATGGGAAATTACTGGCTAAAATTTTAGCATTACGATTAGCAATGGCTCTTCCTTATATAATTGGTATGCATCAAACGGGTTTTGTTGCTCAGAGACACTCTTCTAATAATATCAGATTAGCTCTTCAGATGTTATATTTAACAAAGGGATTAAGAGATCCGGCCTTTTCAGTGTCATTAGATGCAGAAAAGGCATTTGACCGGGTAGAATGGGCCTTTATGTATCAGGCTATGGAATGGTTTGGTATGGGTTCAGGTTTTATAAAAATGATTCAAACGTTGTATAGCTCTCCTATTGCTAGATTATATATTAATAATAATTTTTCAGATTCTTTTAAGTTGCAAAGGGGAATTAGACAAGGTTGTCCTTTATCTCCTTTACTTTTTGATGTAGTTCTTGAACCCTTATTATTAGCTATTCAACAGGTAAAAGAGATTCAGGGGATTCCTCGTTCTGGAAAAGAATATAAAGTATCTGCTTATGCAGATGATATATTACTTCATTTGAGGAATCCGGAAAAAACCATTTCGTGCTTGCTTGAGTTGATTGAAAAATTTGGGAAATTCTCAGGATATAAAATAAATTGGACTAAATCAGAAGTTCTTCCTTTAAATGTATATTGTACAAAGGATTTATTTGATTCTTTCCCTTTTATTTGGAAAGAGGAAGGAATAAAATATTTAGGAATTTGGATTAAAGATACATTTGATGAGACGATAAAAGTGAATGAAAAAACTTTATTACAAAAGGTTACAGAGTTATGTGAACAATGGAATCCCTTGCATTTGTCATGGTGGGGAAGAGTAAAGATGATGATTTTGCCTGTAGTTTGTTACCAAATGGGTATGATACCAGTTTTTTTTCAGGGGTCTTTTTATAAAAATTGAATAGTATTTTGAGCAAATTTATTTGGCTGGGTAAAAGTGTAAGAATTGCTTTAGTGACCTTACAAAAGCCAATTGCGGAGGGTGGGGTAAATTTTCCAAATTTTTATAGGTACCATCAATCCTATATTTTGCGTCAAGGTATGTGTTGGGTCCTCCTGGAGCTCATGGATAAATTACCTGATTGGTTATGGTTAGAATGGCAACTCATGTTTCCTATCAGGCTTCGTCATCTTTTCAGTATTAAAATGCCCAGGTTACGGAAAAATAATAAGATATTAATGGACACATGGAAAACTTTGAGATATGTTAATAATTTAACACCTCTTATGATTCAAAAATCTACCTATCATAGTATCTGGCTAAACTCCAGGATCCAAATAGGCGGTTTTAAGATTGTCTGGAAGGATTGGATTAAAGTAGGTATACGTACCTTAAATGATGTTATATCTGATGGTAAACTGCTGGAGTTTTCACAATTGCAAATAAAATTTGGTCTTGATAAAAAACAAAGTTATAAATGGTTGCAATTGAAGCAGGCTATTCAGGCAGGGTTCCCTGAATGGAAATCTTTGAATAATCAATTTAGTTTAGAATTCCTATGCTTTCAGACAGACTTCTTGGGTCACCAAGCTGCACAGTGGTATAAATTATTATTTGGCTATATAAATAAGAAACCAAAAAAATGGTCTTAGAGATATTTGGAGTGTTCAGATTAAGCATCAAATTAATACATCTCAATGGCCACGAATTTGGTCCTGGAGGGTGAAGAGTACAATGTCTGTTTCTATGAGGCAAACATGGTTTTTCCTGTTGCATAGAGCACTCTGGACCCCTGTTCGTTTACAAAAATTGGACTGCTCTAGGTCTAATAGATGTTGGCATTGTAATCTTGAAGCTGGAACTTTAGATCATTTGTTGTTTCATTGTCCATTCATTAAAAATTTTTGGATTTCTATTTGGGATCAAATAAATAAATTAATGGAGAATTATGTAGCATTATCATACGATACAATTATATTCGGCATGCTGATGAGAGCTAAGCCTCAAATATCTGCAAATAATAATAAACTATTATTGATATTGACAGGGGTTGCCATTCAACAAATAACGTATAATTGGAAAGATTGTACAAAGCTAAACTATTGCTTTTGGTGGCATTCAGTATGTCATATGTTTAAAATGGAAAGAGCGTTGGCAGTTCAGAAAGGATATTATAAGAAGTTTAAGGATGTGTGGGGACCATTTCTTGAATATTATAATGAATGATTTGCACTTTTCCCAATTTTAATTTATACATATGGCTTGGGGAGGGGGGATGGTCTTTTATTAATAATATATTGGAAGGATAATATAATATAATATATTTATGTGGAATTTTTATTTTTTTGGATGATTATGGATGTAACATAGTAACATAGTAGATGACGGCAGATAAAGACCCGAATGGTCCATCCAGTCTGCCCAACCTGATTCAATTTAAATTTTTTTTTTTTTCTTCTTAGCTATTTCTGGGCAAGAATCCAAAGCTTTACCCGGTACTATGCTTGGGTTCCAACTGCCGAAATCTCTGTTAAGACTTACTCCAGCCCATCTACACCCTCCCAGCCATTGAAGCCCTCCCCTGCCAATCCTCCACCAAACGGCCATACACAGACACAGACCGTGCAAATCTGCCCAGTAACTGGCCTAGTTCAATATTTAATATTATTTTCTGATTCTAAATCTTCTGTGTTCATCCCACGCTTCTTTGAACTCAGTCACAGTTTTACTCTCCACCACCTCTCTCGGGAGCGCATTCCAGGCATCCACCACCCTCTCCGTAAAGTAGAATTTCCTAACATTGCCCCTGAATCTACCACCCCTCAACCTCAAATTATGTTCTCTGGTTTTACCATTTTCCTTTCTCTGGAAAAGATTTTGTTCTACATTAATACCCTTTAAGTATTTGAACGTCCGAATCATATCTCCCCTGTCTCTCCTTTCCTCTAGGGTATACATATTCAGGGCTTCCAGTCTCTCCTCATACGTCTTCTGGCGCAAGCCTCCTATCATTTTCGTCGCCCTCCTCTGGACCGCCTCAAGTCTTCTTACGTCTTTCGCCAGATACGGTCTCCAAAACTGAACACAATACTCCAAGTGGGGCCTCACCAATGACCTGTACAGGGGCATCAACACCTTCTTCCTTCTACTGACTACGCCTCTCTTTATACAGCCCAGAATCCTTCTGGCAGCAGCCACTGCCTTGTCACACTGTTTTTTTGCCTTTAGATCTTCGGACACTATCACCCCAAGGTCCCTCTCCCCGTCCGTGCATATCAGCTTCTCTCCTCCCAGCATATACGGTTCCTTCCTATTATTAATCCCCAAATGCATTACTCTGCATTTCTTTGCATTGAATTTTAGTTGCCAGGCATTAGACCATTCCTCTAACTTTTGCAGATCCTTTTTCATATTCTCCACTCCCTCTTCGGTGTCTACTCTGTTACAAATCTTGGTATCATCTGCAAAAAGGCACACTTTTCCTTCTAACCCTTCAGCAATGTCACTTACATACATATTGAACAGGATTGGCCCCAGCACCGAACCCTGAGGGACTCCACTAGTCACCTTTCCTTCCTTCGAGCGACTTCCATTAACCACCACCCTCTGGCGTCTGTCCGACAGCCAGTTTCTGACCCAGTTCACCACTTTGGGTCCTAACTTCAGCCCTTCAAGTTTGTTCAACAGCCTCCTATGAGGAACTGTTTCAAAGGCTTTGCTGAAATCCAAGTAAATTACATCTAGCATATGTCCTCGATCCAGCTCTCTGGTCACCCAATCAAAAAATTCAATCAGGTTCGTTTGGCACGATTTACCTTTTGTAAAGCCATGTTGCCTCGGATCCTGTAACCCATTAGATTCAAGGAAATACACTATCCTTTCTTTCAGCAACACTTCCATTATTTTTCCAACAACTGAAGTGAGGCTCACCAGCCTGTAGTTTCCTGCTTCATCCCTGTGACCACTTTTATGAATAGGGACCACATCCGCTCTCCTCCAATCCCCAGGAATCACTCCCGTCTCCAGAGATTTGTTGAACAAGTCTTTAATAGGACTCGCCAGAACCTCTCTGAGCTCCCTTAGTATCCTGGGATGGATCCCGTCTGGTCCCATCGCTTTGTCCACCTTCAGTTTTTCAAGTTGCTCATAAACACCCTCCTCCGTGAACGGCGCAGAATCTACTCCATTTTCTCGTGTAACTTTGCCAGACAATCTCGGTCCTTCTCCAGGATTTTCTTCTGTGAACACAGAACAGAAGTATTTGTTTAGCACATTTGCTTTCTCCTCATCACTCTCCACATATTGGTTCCCAGCATCTTTTAGCCTAGCAATTCCATTTTTTATCTTCCTCCTTTCACTAATATATCTGAAAAATTTTTATCTCCCTTTTTTACATTTTTAGCCATTTGTTCTTCCGCCTGTGCCTTCGCCAAACGTATCTCTCTCTTGGCTTCTTTCAGTTTCACCCTGTAGTCCTTTCTGCTCTCCTCTTCTTGGGTTTTTTTATATTTCATGAACGCCAACTCTTTCGCCTTTATTTTCTCAGCCACTAGGTTGGAGAACCATATCGGCTTCCTTTTTCTCTTGTTTTTATTGTGGGTGGGGGTGGGAGATATTTCTTTTTTGTTGTATAATGTGGCAGATTTTCAAGTGGTATTGTTTTTTATATTGTTTAATATTGCTGTACACTTGATGTGTTTTTAAAAAAAATGAATAAAGAATTAAAAAAAAAAAAAAAAAATTTATTCCATAAAAACCCCTGCTATGGAAATTGCAGATACCCTTGCATGTTCATAGTGTACTTGTGAAACTCATATAATGACAATCGTATCGCCCCTTCTGACCTTAAATATCTAGAGGGCCGATAGAATATCATTATTTGTGTTAAGTACCAGGGGACGCCATGGTGAATAACTGTAAACACTAGAACAAGACTTTTAAAGAGAATTTGAAATTTAACAGGTAGCTTATGAAGTGTTCTCAACCAAGGTGTAACATATTCAAATTTCTTTCCACCACATATTAGCCAACCCACAGCATTTTGAATCATCTGTAAGGCCTTGCATTGTGAGCATAGGCGTTGGAATGGGAGGGACCACAGGGGCCGTGACCTCCCCAAAAATTGCCACTTACTTACTTTTATCCCTGGTGGTCCAGAGGTGCAGCAGGCAGAAACCCGCTGCTAACCCGGCTGGTTGCGGCTGGTTTCTTCAGCCACTGAGCGGCAATAAGCAGGAGTGTACTTTGGCGTGTCTGCTCAGTGCTCAGTGGCTTTTTTATTATTATTATTATAATTTTAACAATTTAAACAAGAGAATAAACTTCTTGTACAGAAAATGAATAAGATATAGATTCCAATATCGCAACAATAAATTTTTAAAAGTAAAATTATCAACTTAATCAATCTTTAAAGTCCCATATTGGAGCTCAGTGGCTTTTTTGACTGGCTCCCGCAAATTCTTGCAGAGTCTGACAAACTGGGGGTGGCTGGGTGCAGTGTCTGACAGAGGGTGGTGGTGGCTGGGTGCAGTCTGATGGGGGGGCTGGGTGCAGAGTCTGACAGAGGAGAAGGCTGGGTGCAGAGTTTGACAGGGTGGGGTGGCTGGGTACAGAGTCTGATACGGGGGTGGCTGGGTGCAGAGTCTGACGAGAGGTTGGGTGCAGAGTCTGACAGAGGAGAGGGCTGGGTGCAGAATCTGACAGGATGGGGTGGCTGGGTGCAGAGTCTGACAGGGGGGCTGTGTGCAGAGTCTGACGGGGGGGCTGGATGCAGAGTCTGACGGGGGGGCTGGATGCAGAGTCTGACAGGGCAGGGTGACTGGGTGCAGAGTCTGACAGAGGGGTGTGTGGCTGGGTGTAGAGTCTGATAGAGGAGGGGAGCAGAGTCTGACAGGGGGGGCTGGGTGCAGAGTTTGACACAGGGGGGCTCGGTGCAGAGTCTGATAGGGCGGGGTGGCTGGGTGCAGAGTCTGATAGGGGATGGCTGGGTGCAGAGTCTGACAGAGGGGGGGCTGGATGCAGAGTCTGACAGAGGGGTGTGTGGCTGGGTGCAGAGTTTGACAGAGGGAGGTGGCTGGGTGCAGAGTCTGATAGGAGAGGGGAGCAGAGTCTGATAGGGGGGGGTGGCTGGGTACAGAGTCTGACGGGGGAAGGGTGCAGAGTCTGACAGGGGGTGGCTGGGTACAGAGCCTGGCAGGGAGAGGCTGGGGGGTTGTGGCTGGGTGCAGAGTCTGATGGGGGTGGAGGGGTGGCTGGGTGCAGAGTCTGGGAGAGGAGGGGGTGGCTGTGGCTTTGTGCAAAGCCTGTCAGGGAGAGGCTGGGTGCAGGGGATAGGGAGTTGGGAAGGCAGGGAAGATAGATGCTCAGGGGGTTAGGAAAGACAGATACTGCACATACTGGGAGAGAGTTGGGAAGGACAAATGCACGGGCTGGGGGGGGGTTAGGAAAGGAGGAAAAGAGAGATGCTGCACAGGTGGAGCAGTGGGAAGGGAGAAAAAGAAATGCCTCCAGTGGGGAAGGGAAAAGGAATTGAGAATTGTTGGATATAGGTGTGTGGCATGAGAGAGAAAGAGAGATGATGTATATGGGGAAAGGAAGAAAGAGGTAGAATTGTTGGATATGATAGTGGTGGAGAAGAGGAAGGAAGAAATATTACACTGGAAGGGAGGAGAGATGTCATACCACTAGAATGGGAAGGAGAGAGAGAGAGAGATGCCAGACCTCAGAAAGAAGGAGGGAAGGAGAGAGAAATGCCAATCCATGGGAGAGGAGAGAGATTCCAGGCTATGGGAAGGAGAGGAGAAAGATGCCAGACCATATGAGGGGGGAAGTGGGAAGACAGAGATGTCTGACCATGGAAGAGGGATGAGATGGTGCATAGGGATGGGTGCGACAGGGAAGAGATAAGAAGAAATGCTTCTTATGGATAGATGGGAGTAGGGGAGAAGTCTTCTTACTTTCTTCGCCAGATACGGTCTCCAAAACTGAACACAATACTCCAAGTGGGGCCTCACCAACGACCTGTACAGGGGCATCAACACCTTTATCCTTCTACTGGCTACGCCTCTCTTTATAACACCCAGCATCCTTCTGGCAGCAGCTACCACCTTGTCACACTATTTTTTTGCCTTCAGAGCTTCAGATACTATCACCCCAAGGTCTCTCTCCCTGTCCATGCATATCAGCTTCTCAACTCCCAGCATATACGGTTCCTTCCGATTAGTAATCCCCAAATGCATTCTCTGCATTTCTTTGCATTGAATTTTAGTGCCAGACATTAGACCATTCCTCTAACTTTTGCAGATCCTTTTTCATATTTTCCACTCCCTCTTCGGTGTCTACTCTGTTACAAATCTTGGTATCATCCGCAAAAAGGCAAACTTTTCCTTCTAACCCATCAGCAATGTCACTCACAAACATATTGAACAGGATTGGCCCCAGCACTGAACCCTGAGGAACTCCACTACTCACCTTTCCTTCCTCCGAGTGACCTCCATTAACCACCACCCTCTGGCGTCTGTCCAACAGCCAGTTTCTAACCCAGTTCACCACTTTGGGTCCTAACTTCAGCCCTTCAAGTTTGTTCAAGAGCCTCCTATGAGGAATCGTATCAAAGGCTTTGCTGAAATCTATGTAAATTACATCTAGCATATGTCCTCGATCCAGCTCGCCAGTCACCCAATCAAAAACTTCAATCAAGTTCGTTTGGCACGATTTACCTTTTGTAAAGCCATGTTGCTTTGGATCCTGTAACCCATTAGATTCAAGGAAGTACACTATCCTTTCTTTCAGCAAAACTTCCATTATTTTTTCAACAACCAAAGTAAGGCTTACCGGCCTATAGTTTCCCGCTTCATCTCTGTGACCACTTTTGTGAAAAGGGACCACATCTGCTCTCCTCCAATCCCCAAGAACCACTCCCGTCTCCAGAGATTTGTTGAACAAGTCTTTAATAGGATTCTCCAGAACCTCTCTGAGCTCCCTTAGTATCCTGGGATGGATCCCGTATGGTCCTATTGCTTTGTCCACCTTCAGTTTTTCAAGTTACTCCTAAACACTCTCCTCCATGAACAGTGTACAAGGATTTTCTTCCGTGAATATAGAACAGAAGTATTTGTTTAGCACGTTTGCTTTTTCCTCATTACTCTCCACATACCAGTTCCCAGCATCTTCTAGTTTAGCAATTCCATTTTTCATCTTCCTCCTTTCACTAATATATCTGAAAAAATTTTTGTCTCCCTTTTTTACATTTTTAGCCATTTATTCTTCCGCCTGCGTTTTTGCCAGACGTATCTCTCTCTTGGCTTCTTTCAGTTTCATCCGGTAGTCCTTTCTGCACTCCTCTGCTTGGGTTTTTTAATATTTCATGAATGCCAACTCTTTTGCCTTTATATTCTCCACCACTACTTTGGAGAACCATATCGGTTTCCTTTTTCTCTTGTTTTTAATTATTTTCTTCACATAAAGGTCCGTAGCCATTTTTATTACTCCTTTCAGTTTAGACCACTGTTTTTCCACTTCTCTTATGGCCTCCCATCCTAACAGCTCTTTCTTCAGGTACTCTCCCATTTTATTAAAGTCCGCACGTTTGAAATCTAGGACTTTAAGTATCATGCGGCCGCTCTCCACTTTAGCCATTATATCAAACCAAATTGTTTGATGATCGCTATTTCCCAGGTGACCACCCACTTAAATATTAGAGATACTCTATTTGTGAGGATCAGATCCAATATTGCTTTTTCCCTCATGGGTTCCATCACCATTTGTCTGAGCAGAACCTCTTGAAATGTATCCACAATCTCCCTACTTCTTTCCAATTCCGCAGACAGAACATTCCAGTCTGCATCCAGCAGGTTGAAATCTCTCAACAGCAGCACATTCTCTTTCCTTCCAAACTTTTGGATATCCACAATCAGGTCCTTATCAATTTGCTGCAAGTGAATTGGAGGTCTGTAGACTACACCCACGTAGATAGAAGTTCCATCTTCTCTTTTCAGAGCGATCCATATCACTTCTTCCTTTCCCCAGGTCCCTTGCATTTCGGTTGCTTGGATTCGATATTTACATAGTGAGCAGCTACTCCTCCATCTTTTTGACCATCTCTGTCCTTCCTAAAAAGATTATATCCCGGTATGTTTACATCCCATCCAAGGGATTCACTGAACCATGTCTCTGTGATAGCGATAATATCCAGATCTGCCTCTAACATCAGGGTTTGGAGATCATGAACTTTGTTGCTTAGACTGTGAGTATTTGTGGTCATCGCTTTCCAGCTATTTTTCAGTGGTAATCTCCTTTTTCGTATAGATTTTTGTTTCGTTTCACTTTCTGTTGCAATGCTAAGAAGTGAGTTACTGATATTGTTTACATTTCAATCTTTACTACCATCACATTTTGTCTTTTGCCAGGGGTGGTCTCTATAATTGTCCTTCCTACATACATCACCCCCACTTTCTAGTTTAAATGCCTAGAAACATATTGTCTAAATTTCTCCGCAAGGTTTCTTTTTCCTGCTGTAGTAATATGTAGCCCATCAGTGCAATATAGCTTCTTGTCTTTCCATATATTTCCCCATCCTCCTATGTACCTAAAGCCTTCTTGATGACACCAGGCTTTGAGCCATCTATTAAAGTCCTCTGTGTTTTTTTTACTCTTTGCTCTCCCTTTCCATATGTAGGCAGTATTTCAGAAAAAGCTACAGTCTTGACAAAAAGTTTCAAGCCCTCACCAAGGTCCCGAAAAGCTTTCTGCGCTGCAAGTGTGGAGTTGTTGGCCAGGTCATTTGTTCCCAGATGGATAACAACATCGGTGTTAAAATCCTTAGTTTCTTCCTTAATTATAGTCAGTATTTGCTTGGAACTCCTGGTAGCTGAGGATCCTGGAAGACATTTCACTATTTTGGTCTCCTCGCCTTATGTTCCAAGGTTAATGCCTCTGATGATGGAATCCCCCAACAGCAATAGTTTTATGTTTTGGGGTTTTTTTTTATTTGTGCTTAGGGTGCGCTTGTTCTTCGAGTTACCTTCATTGGTTCCAGTCCCACCTCCCTTCTGTTTTCTTGAGTATCGCAGTGCATTAGTGGGAGAGAAGGAGTGAATGAGAGAAAAACAGCAAATGGATATGGTGGCCCTGGATACACAGTTAAGAGCACAGACAGAAGGAAGTGCAGCCAGAGACTGAGAAAGATGATTTGAAAATCAAAATCACCAGACAACAAAGGTAGGGGAAATGATTTTATTTTCAATTTAGTGATTGAATTATGTCAGTTTTGAGAAATTACATCTGCTGTCTATATTTTGCACTGTTCAGGAAGAAATGCATTTGTTTCTTTCTCTCTGGGGGTTGTACTGCATGCAGAGTCTTGCATCTTAGGGTTTTGTTTATATATAGTAGTACTTTTAGTCCTTTATTTGCAAAGGGGTTATCTGTGTTCTGCATGTGTGACCAAGACCAGGTGTAATGAATGTTGAGAAACATACAGTGTGCTTTGCATAGTTTAATTTTGTAGTTAACCATTATGTATTGTTAATAAAATTATATTGTGTGTATATTTGAAAAATGAATGGTATTACAATTAGTACTATTATGGGGGCGGGGTCTGGGGCCAGAGCTTGCGGGCCCCCCCCAAACAAAAAAGCATTCCGCTCCCTATGATTGTGATGATGCTATCTCTAAATACAGTGCATTGCAATAATCCAACTTTGCAATAATTACAGTCTGTACTACCATCCGGAAGTCACACCCTGATAACATTGGTTTATGTCTGCTCAGAAAACGCATATGGAAAAATGCTGATTTGACCACAGCCAATACTTGTTCTTTCATATTCAAAGTTGAGTCTAGCCAGACTTCAAGAATTTTCAGTTTTTTATGTATCAAAAGGTTCAAGTCATTCACAACAATATTCTTGGGCCATTGCGAATCTTCGCTCCTCCCTATTAGCAAGTATGATAGTAATAGAGAGGTTTTCCTTTTATGCATCATGGCTCATTAATTTTACTCTAAGAAAGGAAGTCACTATGTTAAAATAATATGTCTGAGGAATGCCAAAAAGTCTGCAACTTCAGTCCCTACTGAGCTAGCCAGAGACTACATCACTTCTAATGAATTATGAGACGAAACCTTTATGAAACTATCTTTTTTCCAGCCACCAGAGGCCAACATGACTTATGGGTCTGTCACACAAATAATACACCTCCTATTCTCTGCAAGCAGAAAAAATATTATAAAACTGGCCTCTTACTGGCTGTTATACTTTCAATTTCTGACCTCATGTCTGGTTACTTTGTAGCTCAGTAAGCCTGTAGAAAAGCACTTAATTTTTTTTTAAAGAATTTCACTTAAAAGGAAGAATGCAATTGAATATTATTGTGAATAACCATGTGAGGCTATGGTTTGGAAACAACATCTAGAAAAGAAAAGCTTTGGTCAAACAGGCCCTTAAGATTATTCCAAGCACGGTATGGCTGATGCTTCAGTGGCATTTACATGTACATGCAGGAAGTGTTACTCCTACAAAACATTAATGCCCTGGTCTCAGAAGTGGCGTATCTAGCATATGTGACACCCGGGGCCCAACATTTTTTGGCACCCCCCCCATCTGTACGAAAAACATGATTTTTAGTAACAAGCCACACGTCACAAATGAGTACCTAGGAAAAGGCAGCATCTTACAAACTGCAGTGAGCAGTACAACAGCAATACACCCATTGTAAAACTAAACAAGCCAGACTAGTACAGATCAATCCTACACCGTCAATCCTAACAGAAAACCATGTCTTTCGAACACACAGAACACAGAAAACACCTTCACCTAGTATGGAATGTCATCACAAACTAACCTCTCCCCCTTTCACAAAACTGTAGTGTCGATTTTAGTCACGGTGGTAACAGCTCTGATGCTCATGGAATTCTGAGCAACAGAGCTGCTACCACCACGGCTGGCGCTAAAAAACGCTCCACAGTTTTGTAAAAGGGGGGATAAAATAGAAATACATAGACAAAGGTTAAATTGAACCAGCAAGAAGCTGGATTCTGCATACAATGCAACATCACAGAAACAGTGACACATGTCTCCTAAAGCAATAAATAAATAGAAATTTTTTGTTCTACCTTTGTCTTCTCTGGTTTCTGCTTTCCTCATCTTCTTGTTACTCTCTTCCTTCCATCCACTGTCTGCCATCTCTCTGCCCCTATATGGCATCTTCTCTCCTTCTTTGCCCCTTCCAAAAACTGTATGCCTCCCCCTTCCATCTCTTCTTTCACCCCCATTGGTCTGGCATCTCTCTCCTCTCCTCCCTCTCCCACACCTCTCTTCTGCAATCCCTTTCTTCCCTCATTTTCCTTTTCAATTTATTTTCTGCATCTCTCTAGATTACGTTCTTACTACCCTCTCATCAATTTCCTTTTTTACTGTCTACCTACAGCTCACCACCTCTTTCCCTCACCCCCTCCAGTATTTCCCTAACCCAATCCTTTCCCCCCATCATGTGCCCTCCTTTTATTTATCCCCTCCTTCCATCATGTGCCCTCTTTCTCTACCCCTTCCATTTAGTACCTTTTCCTCTCTCTGCCCATTTCCATCGTCTGCTCCCCTCTTTCTCTCCTCCCATTTACTTCCTGCATTTGCTCCCTTATCTCTCCCATCTGCACTTCCATCCAGCATAGGCTCCCCCTCTACCCGCCACACTACCATCCAATGTCTGCCCTTTTTCTCTCCATCCACCCCTCTTCAATCCCTCTGATCCAATTCCATCCAGTATCCTTCCCCCTTATGTCTCTCTCCCCTTTCCCTGTACATCAATTCCATCAGCACCATCCTTCCATACCACCCTGCCCCCTTTCTCTCCCTGCACCACTCTTTCATTCCAGTAGTCCTACTCCTTTCTCGCGATGACTGTAGCTGCCGGTTGCCGGTCCACCCCACTCTGACGTACTAGCTCTGGAGCAGAGTCGGCAGCCGCATGCTAGAAGGTCCCGCGATGACTCCAGGCTTTGCTCCGGAAGAAATAAGTTACGTCGTAGGGGATTCACCCGGCAGACGCAGGGAGTTGCGGCAAGGACCCACGATGACTGTGTCTGCTGGGTCCACCCCCTCTAACATAACTTACTTTTTCCAGAGCAAACCCGGCAGAAGAGTCATCGGGGGAC
Organism: Geotrypetes seraphini; assembly: GCF_902459505.1. Classification (NCBI taxonomy): domain Eukaryota; kingdom Metazoa; phylum Chordata; class Amphibia; order Gymnophiona; family Dermophiidae; genus Geotrypetes; species Geotrypetes seraphini. The sequence goes on from NC_047084.1 coordinate 484,514,402, forward strand.
CTTCCTGCACCTCAGCGCAGCTGCCGACTCGGCTCTAGAGCAGTGTTTTTCAACCTTTTTACACCTGTGGACTGGCAGAAATAGAAGAATTATTTTGTGGACTGGCAAACTACTAAGACTGAAATTTAAAAAACACATTTCCGCCCCATCTCTGCAAGCTCAGTCCCCGCAAACCATCTGATCCCATCCGCACAAGTCTCAGTTATGATTTTATATTGAACATATTTTATTAAAGTATAAAAAGAAACAATATTCTGTACAATTGTCATTTTATAAATATAAATATACAGAGCAAGGACCAACAAAACCCCTGTCTCCCCTCACCTTCACATATATCCCCTCAACTATCAAGAAAACTGAACAAGCCCAAATTATTATAGAATGCTACACAGAAATATCATGCTAACAGAATACTGCAGTCACACATGACAGGAATAGTGTTAGGAGAGTGCAACTAGGGCAACTGCCCCCTGGTCCGAGAGAGCCCTAAGCCAGCTAGAAGCTAAAGAAGCACTGCCTGGGCTTTGCAGTCCCCAGTTATATCTCTAGCAGGATATATATTTCAAATCTGATATATTCTAATGACAAAATAGAAATAAAATGATTTTTTTCTACCTTTTGTTGTCTCTGATTTCTGCTTTTATCTTCTTTTCACTCTTTTCCTTCCAGCGTCTGCCCTGTCTCTTCAATCCAGCATCTGCCCGTTCCATTCACTGTCTGCCCCTTCCAGAAACTGTCTGTCTCTCCCTGCCATCTCTCCTCTAGACCCCCCCCCCCCCCACTTTGGTCTGGCATCTATCATCTTCCCTATGTTCCCTCATGGTCTGTCATCTTTCTCCTTTCATCTCTCTTTCCCTCCCCCCTGTGGTTTTTAGCATCTCTCTCTTCTCATTTCCTCCGCTCAGATCTGATATCTCTGTCTCCTCTCTCTCTTCCCTTCTCTAGTCTTCCTTCTTTATTTTTTGCCTCCGTCTAAATTAAATTCTTTCTTACTATGCAGTCCTCAGTTTCCCTCTTTTCTCTATGTCTACCCACAGCATGCTACCCCTTTCCTTCACCCTCCACTATCTCACTAACTCTGTCTTCTTCCCCCATCCAGCATATGTCTTTTTTCTTTATCCCTTCTTCCATCCAATATGTGTTCTCTTTCTCCACTTCCATTCAGCATTTGCTCTCCCTTCTCCCCACTTCCATCATCTGCCCTCTTCTCTCTCCCCACTTCCACAATCTTCTCCTTCTCCCCACTTCCATTATCTGCCCTCTTCTCTCTTCCCCTTCTCCCCACTTCCATCATCTGCCCCTTCTCTCTCTTTCCCTCCCACTTCCATCATCTGCCCCTTCTCTCTCTTTCCCCCCACTTCCATCATCTGCCCTCTTCTCTATCCCCACTTCCATCATCTGCCCTCTTCTCTATCCCCTTTCTCCCCACTTCCATCATCTGCCCTCTTCTCTCAATCTCTCCATCCACCACAGGCCCATCTTTCTCCCTTCCTCACCTTTCCAATTTTGGCAACAAGATCGGCAATGCCCCCCCCCCCACCGGCAACGTGCCTCCTTCTACCCCTGGCATCAACAGAACGTCAGATCGGCAACGCGGTGCTCATTCAAAAGCAGAAACAGGAAGCTGAGTCAGGGGGAAGCTTTTGAAGTGAGCACTAGAGAATGACACGGGGAAAAAAATCTGTCCTTGTCACTGCCCCCTCCCCTTCACTGCTCCGTCACCGCCATTCCCTTCAACGCCCCGTCATCGTCCCTGCAGCATTCATACAAGCCTCAGTACTGCAATATTTAGCTTATTCCTTCCTTATAAATCAAACTTCTGGCTGCTGAACTAGAGAAAGAGATGTTCAGCTGGCAGGGCTTTGTTTATAAATTTTTATCAACACAACTAATATACTACTGAAGCAAAAAAAAAAAAAGAAAAAGAAATATAATTTTTTTTTCTACCTTTGTTGTCTAGTTTCTGCTTTCCTTATCTTCTCATTCAGTTCCTTCCATCCACTGTCTCTCTTCTCTCTGTGTCTTCCATTTGCTCTGTTACTGTGCCTCTCCCTTTCTCCCCCTTCCAAATTGGTCTAGCACCCATCTTCTTTCCTCCTCTCCCCCCCCCCCCAAAGTCTGGCATCTCTGTCCTCTTCCCTTCCAGCATCTTCTCCCCACTTTCTGTTACCCATTTCTCTTCAGCGTCTTCTCCCCACTCTGTCATCCTCATTTCCCTTCAGCATCTTCTCCCGACTCTCTATTCCCCATTTCCCTTCAGCGTCCTTCTCCCCCTCTGTCTTCCCCATGTGCTTTCAGCTTCCTTCTCCCCCTGTCTTCCCCATGTGCTTTCAGCGTCCTTCTTCCCCCTCTGTTTTACCCACTTCCCTTCAGCATCTTTTCCTCTCCACCCCACCTTTCCTCCCTTTCTCCCTTCCTGCCCCTTACCTTTGTGGCGCTTTCACCCCCCCCCCCCCAACAGGCCTGGTCCGACAAACCTCCCTGCCCTATGGCCGGCAATGTCTAAACTGCCTTCTTACGGAAGCTGGAGCGTTGTAGTTGCATATGGTTGCCGTAAAGGTCGTTTCTGATGCAACTGACCTCCTAAAGCTATGCTCCTGGCAGCTATCCTCCTTGCGTCAAAAGGAGGGAAGAAGGAATTGTCCAAGGGTGAGGCATAGATGGGGGGTGGTCACAATATTCTTTTGAGCCGGCTCTGGCTCTGGGCTGGAGATTCAATTACTTCCTGAAGGCCCTAAGAGCATAGCCCTGTTGCTTACTGCAATTTGATTGCTTGAACAGGCAGCAGGCCTTCTGGGGGGGGGGGGGGGGTTATCAGTGAATGCTTAGCTCTACAGCCATGCTTTTTTTTTTGGGGGGGGGGGTGTTTACTTTATGACAGATGTAGTTTGATTGGCTGAATAGGCAGCCTGCTCAACCAATCATGTAAAGAGTATACAAAAAAAGATGCACGGCACAGCTGAGCATTCACTGAAGGCCCTGATCGCATGCCACTTCTTCTATAGTACCATTACTATCCTGGTCCTAGCTCCTTTATGATAACATTAGTACCACAGTCCCTGCTCTGTTAGTACAAGTCCCTAGTTGTCTCCAAGCTTCACAGCCATTGGTAGGTAGATACAGGATTTCTGCACCACAAATTCTGATCTTTACAGTGCGATCATATTGTGTGTGTCCTGGGGGCCTGAATGGCTTGGTGTGTCTTGAGGACTGGGCTGAGAACCCCTGGGCAAGAGGAATACTAAGCGTGTTCCATGTGGCAGGATCAAGTTTGTAGACAAAGTATTGGTAATTTTCTTCAGTTCCAGAAACTGTTAAAAGGCATATCTAAATGTGACAAGGACAGATGGCAATATGCCTATAGGAGGAGAATATTTTTTATTAGGATTTATGTACTGATTTTTTGAAGAACTTCAACCAAGACAATGTACAACAAGCTCAATCTGAAGATAGGTTTGCCTAATGGTACTTGATGATAATCACTTCTTAACTTTATGTTCTGTTTCCTTTTTGGGTATATACTGTGTGGGCCTAATACTTGAGACAATAGGAGGCAGCCAGGTGATCCCAGATATTCAATGCTGGGGTCGCATCTAGCCATTGGCATTGACTATCCAGGTCAAAGATTTCTGCCACAGACATAGCGGGTCACCGCCAATATTCAGTGGCTGGCTGACTAAGGCAAAGTGGTGAAAGACAGACCTACTTTTTAGGTGGGTCTGTCTAGCTAATACCCTTTTTAGCTGGCCAGCCACTGAATATTGGTGTTCACGAGCTATGTCATTCGACCTAGCCAGTCACTAGCCAAACCGGCAAGCAGGATATTCATAGGGAGATAGCTGGCTATTTCTCGTTGAATATTGGAGTTTAGCCATCCAAACAGAATTTAGCCATCCTGGAGTTGTTCCTGGACGGCTAAGTATCGTGGAATATCAGAGCATGTATGTTTATTGTTATTTGCTTAATACACTGAAAAGTGTAGGCTATACATTTTTTAAATAATGAAGAAAGAAGAAATAAATTATTTTAAGTCCTCTAGCTTTCAAGAGTTAATGACATCTGGTTTCAAAGCCAGGATGGTTTATGGGGTATTAGAACTTATACCTACCAGCTATGGGCAGATATGGAGCAAGTTCTCTGTGGAGGGTTTTTGTGTTTTTTTTAATGCCAATGATAAGAGTTAAGGCAGCTAGAAGTTTCTGTATTTATGCTGCTAATGTTTGAAGTTTGTTTCTCACATGTTTGACTGCTGGATACTCTGTAGGTTCCCTCCATTGTCTGGCTTGGTAACAATTTAAATATAGCTGTGGCATTAGTTTTTGTTACCTTTTATATTGAATTCAATTGGATTCAACATGAGAGAGTGACTCGGTAACCATAACCATGGTAAACCCGTGCTTACTGCGATAATTTCTGCTGTAATGGGAAATCTTTGCTCCTCCTACCCGATATTCCCATGGTAGTGGTTGGCCGTCCCCTGGTAGTGCCGCGGGAATGGGAACCGCTGCCACAGTAACACCCTGGGCACACTCCCCAAGCCTACGTTTTTACTCCCTAGTGGTCTAGCGCAGGGGTAGGCAATTCCGGTCCTCGAGAGCCAGAGCCAGGCCAGGTTTTCAGGATATCAACAATGAATATGTATGAGATGGATTTTCATGCACTGCCTCCTTGAGATGCAAATCTATCTCATGCATATTTATTGTGGATATCCTGAAAACCTTACCTGGCTCCGGCTCTCAAGGACTGGAATTGCCTACCCCTGGTCTAGCGGCTTCTTAGGGGGCAGGAAAGAGCCTGACTCTTTTCCTGCCCTTGCCAATGCTCGAGCTGCCATCTGCCCCTCCCTCCACCCTGTCTACTCCGGTAGGGTGAGGGGGAAGGGGTTGGGGTCGGCATTGCACCATAGGGAGAGTAGGTAAGCAAGCAGGAGGGAGGTGTGGGTGGCAGGGGTGGATGATAAGGTAGGGCATGTGTTTCTATTTTTAATTTGTGGTTAGTTATTCTACACTGTGTGAGGGTCTGTCTGTGTTCTGCACATATAAAACAGACATGTTTTTTTGTTAGCATTAACTGTGCAGAATGGATCTGTACTGATCTGGCTTCTTTAGTTTTTCAGTAGGTTTATTGGGTGATGGGACAATCGTGCGCCAGACACCAGTGCGCCGACAAGTGCGCTGTGGGAAAACTTAGTTTTAAAGAGCTCCGACGGGGGTGGGGTAGGGGGGTGCAACCCCTCACATTATAGAGAAAACAGAACTTTTCCCCCCAAAATCAGAAAAAGTTCCATTTTCTCTATAATGGAGGGTTCCAACCCCCAAACCCCCCTCCAATAGCAGCATGAACACTATGCAGTAAAGTGTGTGGGGGGGGGTTCCCCACTCACATTCCGCTTCGGAGCTCTTTAAAACTAAGTTTTCCTGCGGCACGCTGGTGTCTTGCGCTGAATTGTCTGCCCTCCATTGTCGGCACGCTGATGTCTCGCATGCGACTGACTATGAACCGGTTTACTGATGTTCTAGTACGCATTGCGTTTTCCTAAGTAGGTCCTTCTTACATGACTTGTGGATGTTACTGCTTAAGGCAAGTTTCATTCAAGTGCAGTAGGTATTTTCATCATTCTGGAGGGCTTACAATTTAAGTTTTGTACCTGATACAATGGATGGTTGAGTGACTTGTCCATGATTTCAAGGAACAGCTAGCAGAGCTGAAGCCTAGTGGCCATTTGGCAACCTACGAAAAACACCAAAGTTTATGGTTGCTAGTAACCTCAGGATTTTTGGTTAGTGCTACTGAACTATATAAAACAGAATATTTCTTCCCTGTGTCTCTCCGCTCAAAGCAGAAACATGATTTTATGCACTTTTATGAGCCTAGGGCATTACAAATAAACATTTTAAGCCTATATAGTCTTAAAATGCTTATTTATAATGAGGCTCATAAAATTGCATAAAATCATGTTTCTGCTTTGAGCGGGGAGACACAGGGAAGAAAATTAAGACTGTGGGGACGGGGGGGGGGAACTGGGATGAAAAATGCACTTTACTGCGGGGATGTGGATGAATTTTTGTCCCCACGTCACTTTCTAGTCAGCATGTCACGTTGCCATTTTCAATGTTAAACTGAATTCTAACATTAACTCCGAGGTGGGACTGTAACATCTTGAAGAATTTTTACTCCCTGAAAATGAACCTGCCACAAACCATGGGGCCCTTTTACAAAGCTATGGTAAGTTCTAATGTGTGCTTGCCACAGGTTCAAATCTGCTACCATGGGGCGCTCTCAGGTTTCCAGCTGTAGTTTTCAGACCTGTGCACGCTTCCCACATGCTAGAAAACACTTTTTTTTTTTTTAGTGCTGACGGTGGACAATTGTTTTTGCCCAGTGCTAATCAGTTAGCGCAGCTACATCACATCACGTTAACCGATTAGCGTATGGCCCAAACGGGAGCCCTTACCACCTAGAAAATAGATGGCCACTCACTAATTGGGAAATTTAATGCATGATCATTAATTGATGAAATCGAAAATGAGGCCATTATACAGTGGCCTCAGTGCATGGGAAACCCACGTGCTAGTCATCGCGCAGGTCACTTTTTAGCGCAGCTTAGAAAAAGGGCCTGCATATTTTATAACATAACTTTGTTCTTCTATATCGCCATAATCAGATGACCTCTAGGTAGTTCACACTGAAGACAGCTGGACACTCAGCGAATTGCAAAATGCAAGTAGTGAAAGTCATATTACTCAAAAAAGAGACAGAATAAAATTATTAAGTTTAGTGTGACTTCTGTTTAGGAGATAAATCTGTCAAACAATACAGTTTTAATTTCTTTCCAAAAGGTGCCATAGGTCAGCCTGGCACCATTGATGTATTTACCTAACCAAGACTGTTTACTTGCTTGAAACTTAAAGGAACTATCCAAAAAGGACTTGTATTTACAACCAGTGATCCTTGAGTATGCAAATAAATTACAATTTCTGATGGTCCTTGTAGGGCTACATAGCACGAAATGAGGTAGAAGATAGGTAGGAGCTAGTCCCCAAACCAACTTAAAACAAATGCAAGAAAATTTAAACATTACTTGTGCCTCCATTGGCAACCAGTGCAGCAGTCTATAGAAGAGACTAACATGGTCACTTTTCTTCAATTCAAATATCAGGCGGACAGCCGTATTCTGTACTATTCTTAATTTTCTCACTGTATTTTTAGGTACACCCAAATAAACGATATTGCAGTAGTCCAATATTGATAGAACCAAAGACTGTACCAATAATCTAAAAGATAAAGGGTCAAAGTATTTTTTAATGGTCTTTAATTTCCATAGTGCATAAAAGCACTTCTTCACCACTATATTTGTGTGTTCAACCATAGTCAGATGACAGTTTTAAAAGCAATCACTTTGCTTGGGAGAACAGACTTTTCCCCCTTGTACTCCTCTCTCAGTGGTATTTCTGAAACAAAAGAAGGGAGCATGGATTGAAAGCAAAACCTGGTTAATAAAGATATTGAAACAAAGGGGGAAAAAACCCCCAATGCCTGGAATAGCTCTCATATCACATGAGGGGAAAACATAGCTATAGCTAACATGTCACTATTGTGCGGGCGTGCCATATGTCTCCTTTGAAAACCAGTGGAATGCTTTAGATAATAGGGGCTAGGAGGGGGAAAAATCTGTGATAAAAGAAATCCTAATGTTTGAGGAAGTGGTGTTGCCTCATTAAGCCTCAAATACGGTTCTACGCAGGCCCTTTTATAGAGCCCTCCTGTCAGTTGAAAGTCTTTGTTCTAGGGAGTACCCCCACCAGATCCCCTCCAATTTAGAAATAGTTTGCCTCACCAGCAGCCATACACCACCAGAACTGATGCAGCAATGAAATGATGCATCCTGTCAGTCATCCCAAAAGAGAGAAGCTACTGACAGCACTGCACCCTAGTGTGCAATCCAGGAGAGACAGCCCCCCCCCCCCCTTATAAAGAGTGCAGTGCTTTGGACAGTCCTTTTCTCATGTGGTAAATGGATTTCCACTTCCTTCTTCCTGTCTCAGTTATCTAAAGCCTCAAAGCAAAAAAGAAGCCCTAGTAGTTGTCTGAGTCAGACCTTACGATAAGGAAAGAGCTGATAAATGTCAATGAGTGCAACGTGACTTAAGGAAGGTGGGCAATAGATAAGGCGTAGACATGCTTAGGATCGGTCTCTGTTCCTAAACCAGTATCCTGGAATGTATTCACATGGGACACCAGCCAAAGTGCTGCACTGAATGAGGTTCATTCCTTCTCCATCAATTAAAGAAAAAAAAAAAAGTCAGTTTTTTTTTATTTTTGGTCTGTGGCATTGGAAATTGCACAAGGCACAATATGTTCTTTGTTATTCCACGAGTTTGCCCTAAAATATGCTGTGATCTTTGCCAAGGGGCATGCTGTGAATTCCCAGGAGGTTCTTCCAGCGCTGAGGCGCACTTGAGCCTGCCTTACAATCTGCTCTGGCTTTCCCTTATAAGGCATTTTAACTCCTGCGTGAGGGAATGTCAACCACTCCAAGTAGCAGGCCTGTTAGGAAGCGTATGACAGCAAAAATGTGTGCTGTGCTGAGGCCCAGGTTTCTTCTATCAGCTTTGAACTATTACCCTCACAGGCCCAGTCAGGAGATCTGGTGTAAGAATGTGAGCTGCCAAACTGGGAAAACTCATTGCAAGCCACAAACCTTCTTAAGTTTTTCTATTTACATAGATGATGTAGTCGATTGATTCAAACCTTTTTATTAAGAATATCCATTTATATTTGATTATGTACATATTTGATGAACCAAGAAACAACGAGGGCAATATTCAAAGGAAGTGTTTAGGAAATTTCAGGAACTGATTGTGATTTTTTACAATGTGGTCCTCTTCCTAAGAGACGAGTTACTATAAATTTGTATTTGAAGGGTTAGAAAGAGGAGGGAAGAAATGCATGTGAGGGGGCATGGTTATATTTTAACTGGGTAGTGCTGAATATCTAGGGTTGAAAACAAAAACAAAAAACTGTGGATACAGATGTTCTGGAGATAATTTATTATATAGTGACATATAAAAACATAAAAATTCAATTAAAAAAGTACAATGATAAAAAATACAGTGATAAAAATCCAACCGGACCCTACACGGTCCGTGTTTCGGTGAACACGTCTTCCTCAGAGGTTCAATGGTTTGCAAACTCACATATAAAGAATTGGACTGAAAACAGTCTATTGTCTTTAGACGTGTGAGCAAAGAACACCGCTTAGCATTTTTTTTGCTACTTCAGCTTGTTCTTTGCTCACATGTGTTTCGTATGAGCCAGTTCCTGAATCCAGAGATGTTTGGGTACGGGTTTATTTGGTTTGGATGGGTAGGGGGGGGGGGATATTTCTTCTGCTTGCTTATTTGGGGGGGGGGGGAGGGTTTGGGCACTGTATTTTCTATAAGATGGACGGGCTGTAACATACCTTGCAAAGTTGTTTTTTGTATAGCTCTGGCTTTCTTTTAGCATTGTTATGTAGGTTTGCCTATCAATAAAAAGATTTGACACTAAAATGAACTTTAACCAGCTATACTGCAGTTGAATACTCACTGGAAATGACCCACTTTCACTTCTCCTGGCATTAAATAATACCTTCACAAATCCATGCTCCAGCCTCCAAAAGCATATTTCTGCGTGAGACTTCAGCATACTGCATCCTGTTTCCCATTTTTGAGCACACTACATATGAAAGATATGTGGCAGTGTATTCAATAGATACCTTATAGCCAAGCATTTGGTAATGGCCATGGGCACAATCCTTGACTGAATTGGTGTGAAAGACAGGAACCAGGGAAATTAATCAGTACATTGACGATTATGTGTTGTTGTTACTTGCGACCTATATTTTTACTGAATGGATTTGCTTGCTTTTCCTGAAACTAGCTTTGTGTTTGATCGGGAGGCTTTCCTTAGAGAAAAATGAATACAACCTGCAGCCCTGGAATGGACAGAAAGCAGTCTTGTAGAAAGCCCTCATTGTTTGCTGCTACTCGGCCTGAGTGCTTGGGAAAAAGATGTGCTCTTGGGGGCTGATTCTGTTTAGGACGCCGGTCTTGGCAGCCTCCTAAGAAGCGGCTGAGAATCACACCCTGGCGACCTAAACAGAATCATGTCTGCCCTAATGGACAGATGCCTAACCCTGCCTAACCCCCCTAAAATTCTCTAACCGGCACTCATGTCACAGGCAGAATCTCACCTGCTTGATCAAGGATCCCTTGCCATCAGCTGATCTTGGTAAGGGAATCCCTGATCAGCTGAGCCGGCAGGCCTCCCTGAACCAATAGACTATGACTCCAATTGAGCCAATCAGAGTCTTAGGCCATGCCTATTCCATCCCATGATGCATTGGGAAGGAGGCCTAAGGCCCAGATTGGCCCAGGTGCCTAAGGCCTCTCCTTTTCAGATCTGCACATATAAATTTACATGCACATCTGTATAGAATATTGATTACTGTGGGCTCTCAGCCTAGGCAATCACCTAGGTCCTCCTCATCGACCAGCGATATGTCCAAGGCTAAACTCCACACATATCTCACGGGTTACCCATAAATGAATTCACTTAGGTCCAAGGGATACTAGAATTACACTTTAATCTGTTCCAAGAATTAGCACAAGCATCTGTCTTTGTAAAACTCTTCAAAGAAAACTTCTTAGCATCCTGCTTTATTTAGTGCAAAACTGGGGACAATTCTATTCCCCCATTTATCAAAAAAACCCCAAAACAATCATCATTTCCAATTCCACCTCATGCACTGTCTTGCAGCTGGCTCTCATGGCTTTAAAAAAAACAACTTTCTTTATAGTTCCCAGCTTCTATGCTGGCCTGGAGCCAGATAGAGCACTGATTTGTCCCCAACAAACAAACAATTTAGTCTTTCCTCCCAGACCAATTCAGGTTTCTTCCTTTGGCTTCAAAATTCATATTGGCAATATTCAGCTTCTAATGTTTCACTATCTTTAACTTCACCCCAATTCCAGTTAGGAATACTGAAACAAGGAAGAGAGAAGCCACCCAACTTCAGTAGATAACTTCTTTCAAAATTCCCGCAGTGCCAAACAAAAAGAAAAAATCCTCACAACTTGTATGGAAACATCTCAAAGGATTTTCAGCTGGCTTGGCAGTGTCTTATTTCTCACATTAACCACAAATAAATGCCAAGAGACTTTTTCCCCTCTGGCTCAGCAGTCTTTCGGTTTCTCCCACTACTTACATTTATACTAACATTTATACAGGACACATTTATACAAACCGCTTCCCCGTGCAGATTGTTGTTGTTGTTATTAGGTGCTATCAACTCATGCTCGAGTCCTAGCAACTTGATGAATCGCGGATCTAAAAAGAAATCAGTTTTGTGCTAGTCCAGAAAGGTCCTCCAGCGTCATCCCCATGGTTGTTTTCAACATGTCCAGCCATCTGATTGCAGGTCGCCCTCTTCGCCTGGTTCCTTCGATCTTCCCAAGTATGATGTCCTTCTCCAGTGATCGCTCTCTTCTGATGGTGTGACCAAAATAAGACCGTTGTAACTTCATTATTTGGGCTTCAAGTGACCTAGCCATTTTGATCTCTCAGAATCGATTTGTTAGTTCTTCTGGCGGTCCATGGTACGCCTAAAATCCTTCTCCAGCACCAAAGCTCAAATGAGTCAATCTTCTTTCTGTCTTGTTTCTGTAGTGTTCAGCTTTCACATCACTAACTGTCCACTGAGAAAATAAGTGCATGGACAAGTCTGATCTTTGTCTGGAATGTCATCTCCTTGCCTTTGAATACTTTATCAAGAGCCTTCACTGAAGAGTAACCAAGTGCTATTCTGTAGAGTATTTCCTCCCTGCTAGTTGCTTCTTTGTTTACAAAAGAGTCCAGGAGATTGATATCCTTTACAACTTCTATTCTATCACCTTGAAGCTCAAAATCTTCATCATTTTCCACGTTCATGATCTTTGTTTTGTTTATGTTCAGTTCTAATCTCATGTTATGACTTTTGGCTTTGACATTTCTCAATAGATACAGCACATCTTCTTTGCTGCTGGTGATGAGTGTTGTATCATTTGCATAGTGCAGGTTGTTTATATTTCGGCCACCAACTTTGAAACCGACACTCTCTCTTCTTCCAAATTTGCTTTTCTGAAGATGGTTTCACCATATAGGTTGAACAGGTAAAGTGACAAGATGCAACCTTGCCTGATGCCACGTTTTATTGGGAACCAATCAGTGTTGCCGTATTCAGTTCTCACTGCAGCTTCATGATTTTCATATAGGCTCTCTATCAGATGAGTTATGTGTTTGGGTATTCCCATTTGCACTAAAATTCTCCATAGTTTATTGTTATCCATGTAAATTAATCCTCTTTATTCAAAATCCATGGAGAGATTGTCTGACTCACCTGCTGGAGAGCTAGTCCAGCTTGCCATTTATCCCTCTGGGGCTTCTATCTCCATAGGTTCTGCTGGTTTATAACTTCCTGCCTCCACTTACTTCCTCTCCTCCCTGGAGCATTTCTTTCAGCAATCCTCCCCTTTGTCATTGCTTCATCCCCTCCCACTTCCATATCTTCCTCTTCTGCTATTGGTTTGGCTGTTCCTCAACTTGCTCCCTGCAGGGGATAGATCTGTCTCTACTTCTCAGGGATTGATCCTGCCCTTGTAAAAACATAGAAACATGATGGCAGATAAAAGTCAAATGGCCCATCCAATTTGCCCATCCACGGTAACCATTATCTCTTCCTCTCTCTAGAGATCTTACGTGCCTATCCCAGGCTTTCTTGAAATCTGTAAAAACATAGAAACATGATGGCAGATAAAAGTCAAATGGCCCATCCAATTTGCCCATCCACAGTAACCATTATCTTTTCCTCTCTCTAGAGATCCCACGTGCCTATCCCAGGCTTTCTTGAAATCAGACACAATCTCTGCCTCCACTACCTCTTCTGGGAGACTGTTCAACACATCTACTACCCTTTCTGTAAAAAAGTATTTCCTTAGATTATTCCTGAGCCTATCACTTCTTAACTTCATCCTATGCCCTCTCATTCCAGAGCTTCTTTTCAAATGAGACTCGATGCACATGTACACCAGTAGGTATTTAAACATCTCTATCATATCTTCCCCTCTCCTGCCTTTCCGCTAAAGTATACATATTGAGATCTTCAGGTCTGTCCCCATATACATTACATTAGTGTTTTCTATCCCATCAACACCTTTCAGTTCTAGGCGGTTTACAAAAAGAGTTGGCCTGGGCATTCCCAGGGAGATTACAGAGTTGATAGACAGAGTGAGCTTACACGAATTGAAGACTAGCAGGAGCGATGGGATCTGGGGGAGGGTTTATAAAGTTTTTGTTAGCTTATTTGACAAATTTTTTGAAAAGTATAGTTTTCAGTTCTTTCCTGAATGTTTTGTAGCTAGTCGTCTTGGTCAGTAGCTTGAAAAATCTCTACTAGTAAGAGGAATGTGCAGACCCGTAATCAGCAGAATTTGAACCTGCGCAGGGAGACACCAATGGATTTCTAGTCCATTGCCTTAACCACTCGGCCATGACTACCTTATGATGAAGGCCACACACCATTTTAGCAGCCTTCTTCTGGACTGACTCTATCCTTTTTATATCTTTTTGAAGGTGTGGCCTCCAGAATTGTACACAATATTCTAAATGAGGTCTCACTAGATTCTTATATCAATACCTCATTTTTTCCACTGGCCATACCTCTACCTATGCATATAGCATCCTTCTAGCTTTTGCTGTCACCTGGCCACCTTAAGATCATCACATACAATCACATCCAAGTCCCGCTCTTCTGTCATGCACATAAGTTCTTCACCCCCTAAACTGTACCGTTCCTTCGGGTTTTTGCAGCCCAAATGCATGGCCTTGCATTTCTTAGCATTACATTTTAGCTGCCAAATTTCAGACCATTCTTCAAGCTTTGCCAGGCCTATCTTCATGTTATTCACACCATCCATAAGAACATAAGCAATGCCTCTGCTGGGTCAGACCTGGGGTCCATTGTGCCCAGCAGTCCGCTCACGCGGCGGCCCAACAGGTCCAGGACCTGTGTAGTATCTTCTATCTATACCCCTCTATCCCCTTTTCCAGCAGGAAATTGTCCAATCCTTTCTTGAACCCCAGTACTGTACTCTGCCCTATTACGCCCTCTGGAAGCACATTCCAGGTGTCCACCACCCGTTGGGTAAAGAAGAACTTCCTAGGATTTGTTTTGAATCTGTCCCCTTTCAACTTTTCCGAATGCCCTCTTGTTCTTTTATTTTTTCGAAAGTTTGAAGAATCTGTCCCTCTCTACTCTCTCTATGCCCTTCATGATCTTGTAAGTCTCTATCATATCCCCTCTAAGTCTCCTCTTCTCAAGGGAAAAGAGTCCCAGTTTTTCCAATCTCTCAGCGTATGAAAGGTTTTCCAATCCGGGGTGTCTACTCCATTGCAAATTTTGGTATTATCCGCAAAGAGGCAAATCTTACCTGACTGCCCTTCAGCAATATCGTTTATAAAAATGTTAAAAAGAACAGGCCCGAGAACAGAACCTTGAAGGACACCACTGGTAACATCCCTTTCCTCAGAGCCATCTCCATTAACCACTACCCTCTGTCGTCTTCCACTCAACCAGCTCTTGACCCAGCCAGTCACTTTGGGGCCCATCCCTAGGGCACTCAGTTTATTTATTAGACGTCTGTGTTGAACAATGTCGAAGGCTTTCCTAAAATCTAAATATACAACATCTAGTGCACTCTCTCTACCCAATTCTCTGGTCACTCAGTCAAAAGAATTGCAAATTAGTGCCAACAATTGATTATTAGCGCCCAATTCTTGAGGCTAATTGACTCATTTACCTTTTAACCTTTATTCTATTTAAAATTGCCTGTATTCCTTTATATTTTATATTGCATGTATTTCTTTTATATTGTATGCATTTACTTGCCAAACCTTAAACGAATTGCATTGTTTGTACCATGTATAACTGTTGTGAACTGCCTAGAACTTTCGGGTATGGCGGTATATAAAAATAAATTTATTATTATTATTATTATTAAATTAAATTGTACTTGAAATATGAGCACACTCCCAAATTGCATGCACAATTTTGAACTACATATAAAGAATCTGGGGGTGAATGTTGATATTTGTCAAGGGGCTGCTTGCATGGAGCCTTGTTCTGCTGTTGATGCTAATCCCATGCCTGTTGGCTAATTTTATTCTTACAGAACATGCAAAGCTCATTCAGTATTGACTAGATGTATCCCACTGATATTCAGCTGGCAGTGGACCCTCACAGGCTGATTTGTGCATGGATTTTCAGGGACAGCCCCTACCTGGATACTGGCACTGAATAACTAGGCATTAGGCATCGTCTAAAAAGTTATCCAGGTCTGGTGAAATTCAATGCCGGTATCTGGGCAAGTTAGGATTGGTATTTACATTATATGGTTCCGCTTGCCTGGATATTTATCCGGATACCGGCACTGAATATCGCTGGTGCCTGGATGACTTAGGGGATTGACCCAACTCTGGCTGGATAGTGCCACAGCAGACTGTGCTGATATTCAGTGGTATTGTCCATTTAAGCTGACATATAATATAGAGCACTCGAAATTATGTATAACGCATAATTTATCTTAAAATGGAGGAAAAAGACCTCAAAATGCCCCAAGAATCCAATAGATTGTAGCCAATTTGGGGTTAAGGCATCATCACTGGTCAAAACCTCCGTTAAATTTTATGTGATTTAATTCATTTAATTGTTACTAAATTTACATACTATGTGTGTAACTTCTGTGATTAAATATCTATTTCTCTCATACTTGAATGAGCAATTAAGAGCTGGCAACCATGGATTTAAAACCACAATTACATTCTATCTGGCTTCATAAAGACTATTGTCAAACACTTATCTTTTGTGACCCAACGGAGGCCCAATCCGTTTCGCATCATCGGGCTTCTTCAAGGGAAGTGATAAAGCTTGCTAGTTTGCCAGTGTGAATTAAGTGTTGCCCAAAAATCAGTTTTAATGCTGCCTTCACCACGCTCTCAAAACATATGTATTCTAATGTACGCTCAATTAGTTCCACTGAAGACGGAAATAACCGTATGTTAACTTAAAGACCATATTGTATGCTAAACTTGACTCTGTCCATCTAAAATTACTGTACAAATGTAAATTCATAATTTGTTTGTCTAAGCTTTATGTCAACCTTGTTACTCGTTCTGAGCTTGTTGGGTTCGACAGGATATAAAACTAACCAAATAAATAAATAATCTCATTTATTTGACAAAAACGGGACTGACTTATTGTTGGATACGTGAAAAGTCAAATAATATGGAAAACAATGGTAACCCCTTAAAAATGCACATACAACATATTTAATGCATAAAGAATGGGCAAAAGCAGGGACCCAGGTCCAAAAATTGCTTTAAAAAAAAGCATGGCTGCTTTGCAGCATGTGAAGTCAGCAAACAAGGAGAGAACCTACATGATTCTTAATTGGGACATGATGATATCACTGGGGAGGTCTGTTAGATATGCCAGATGGTCGGCGAAGTCATATAATCGAGACAAGATTGTATCTGGTACCTAAACGTAGATACCTTCTTTATAGACATGTCCCTCAGTGACCTGGGTCACATTGGCCTGCCTAGACACGATAACTCATCCATGTAATGGGAAAAATTAGGGTAGGATTGGCTTATCTTGGAAAAAAAAAAAAGTTCTTGCCTGTACAATAATTAAGAATGAGCCAGAGGAGAATTCTCTCACTTTCTTCTGTGGCACTGCTGCACAAGCTGCAAATGAAGTCGGATTAGAAATTAAAATGATAAACAGATGGCGTTAAGCAAACCATTTGAATTTCTACAGATTCATTGCAGAAAGGCAGTGAAAGAGGGATGGGTGGAGATTACATCTGTGAAGATTCTAGATATATGAGAGCTGAATGTGTTTGGCTGAATGCTCTGCCGCCCCCTCTCCCTTTTGTACTGTACGATTTCCTGAAGGATTTTACAGAGCACTTGCTTGAAGATACGATCAGCAGTCTAATGATCACTACTTCTGAGGTGGGCACCCACTTGGACATTAGAGACTCTCTCCCCGTTTTTGAGGACCATCTAGTATCGCTTTTTCCCACGTGGGTTCTGTCACCATTTGTCTGAGCAGGGCCCCTTGAAAGGCATCCACGATATCTTTACTTCACTCCGACTCAGCTGATGGAACTTTCCAGTCTAAACAAGAGAAAAAGGAACAAAACCAATATGGTTCTCAAAACTAATGGCAGAGAAAATAAAGGCAAAAGAGCTGGCATTCCTGAAATAGTAAAAAAAAAATCATAAAGAAGAGTACAGAAAGGACTACCGGCTGAAACTGAAAGTAGCTTCCGGCAGAAGCATGGAGCTGTAGGCAGCAATCACTTGCAGCTCCGCTACATCCAAAACAGTTCTGCACATTTTTGGCAAAATTATCTCTCGCTCCTTCACTTTATATGTATATTGTGAGTATAACTAATCTGCGGGCTACTGGGCAGTAGATCTGCGGGGCTTATGGCCACTAAAATACTGAAAAAAGAGAGGGGGAAACCTGGGCCTGCTGAACCCAAGATGGCTGACCAGGCGGGCTCGCCTTCCTGGATGTTTCTCAGCTCGGTCTGGGTGGCTGAAGTGATGGCGGAGATCCAGACAGCTTTGGAACCGATGGACATAATATACTTGGACTTCCAGAAAGCGTTCAATAAGGTTCCATATGAGAGACTTCTCAGGAAACTACAAAGCCATGGAATAGAGGTGGATATACAAAGATGGATAGGCAATTGGCTGGAGAACAGAAGGCAGAGAGTGGGCATAAATGGGAAGTTCTCAGACTGGGAGAAAGTGACTAGCGGTGTACCCCAGGGCTCAGTACTTGGGCCCATCTTATTTAATATTTTCATCAATGACCTAGAAGAAGGAACATCCAGTGAGATCATCAAGTTTGCAGACGATACAAAGCTATGCCGAGCAATCAGATCGCAGAAGGATAGCGAGGAACTCCAAAATGACTTGTGTCTGTTAGAGAAATGGGCGGAGAAATGGCAGATGAAGTTTAATGTGGAAAAGTGTAAAGTAATGCATTTAGGCAGAAAGAACAAGGAACACGAATATAGAATGTCAGGTGCAACTCTGGGTAAAAGCGAACAGGAAAAGGACCTGGGTATACTGATAGACAGGACACTGAAACCATAAGCACAATGCGCGGCGGCAATGAAAGCGAATAGAATGTTAGGCATGATAAAGAAGGGAATCACAAGTAGAGCGGAGAAAGTTATAATGCCGCTATATAGAGCAATGGTCAGACCACACTTGGTCCAACATTGGTCTCCCAAGCTAAGGAAGGATATAAAACTGCTGGAGAGGGTGCAGAGACGAGCAATGAAGCTAGTAAAAGGTATGGAGAACTTGGAATACGATGAATGACTTAAGAGACTGGGATTGTTCTCCCTTGAGAAGAGGAGACTGCAAGGGGATATGATCGAGACCTTCAAAATAATAAAAGGAATCGACAAAATAGAGCAGGAAAAAAAATTATTTACAATGTCCAGTGTGACATGGACAAGAGTTCATGGATTGAAGCTAAGGGGGGACAAGTCCAGGACAAATATCAGGAAGTTCTGCTTCACGCAGTGAGTGAATGCCACCTGGAATGCCACCTGGAATGCCATCCTGAATGCCACCCTGAATGCCACCCTGGAATGTCACCTGGAATGCCCTCCCAGAGGAGGTTATTGCGGAATCCACCGTTCTAGGATTTAAAAGCAAACTAGATGCACATCTCCTTATGAGAGGCATAGAGGGATATAGGTGACTTAATTTACGCCAGGTGCACACCTGGCAGGGCCTCCGCATGTGCGGATCGCCGGACATGATGGACAATAAGTCTGATCCGATGATGGCAGTTCTTATGTTCTTATGTTCTATGTAGCAACAGAAGGAGCATTCTGGATGTCTGCCTCAGTGGTGCTAGTCAAACTAATGTGGTGTAGTCTAATGTGGGAAAACTCCTGCAGTACATGTGCCTGAGAAACTGGAGGGAAATATAAGAAATGGACGTAGTGAGAAGCCCAGGATTTTCCTTCTTTCCTTCCTATGAGGGAGGAATAGGACAGGGCAGATAGGAATGACAGTAGACATGGAAAGAGAAGAAATATCAAATGGGCAGGAAACCTTGGAAAGAGCAGAATTTAGATGGACATGGAGGGTAGGAGAGACGTGGAATGGGAGGGAGAAGAAAGGGAACAGAGAAGAAGTTGGTTGGGATTAAGGAGAGAAGAGGAGCAGAGCAGAAAATGGATAGGATGGGGAGAAGGAGAACAGAGCAGATGATGGATGGGACTGGGGGGAGGGGGGGAAGAGAAATAGAGCAGAACTTGGGAGGAAAAGGGGAGGAGAGCAGAAGTTGACTGTGACTTGCTGATTGTGAGAGTGCTGGGGAGCAGAGCAGGGAATAATAGATGGAAGAGATAGAGTGGGAATTTCAAGGGGATAGTGAAAACTAGTTCTCCTCCTTTCCTCTCCCCAAATAACAAGACCCTGCTTCTTCCCTCTCTCTCCCTCTGACAAACAAGGCCCTCCTGGTAGTCAAGAAATGCATTTTTGGTCCAATAGAAAAGTATATAAATAATTTGTTAAGCTTTATTTATGCATTAGGAGTTGAAGTAAGAAGCTACTAAGAGAAGGAGAAAACTGTACAAGTAGAGTTTTAGCCATGACACAATTTTTTCCAGTCTCAAACCAAGTATTTAGGTTCAATGCTGATTTTCCAGAAGGGTTGGGAGTAATTAAAAACAGGCTCTACCAGCACCTGCTTTCTGTTTTATATTAGTCCAGCATACCATGCCTTCTGTATCTGTTCTGATCTCAAATGTCTGCTATAAAAAACCAATTTCAGTGTTTGCAGGAGTGACATTTTACTTCTCTTGCCCAGGGCCACCTCTTCATACTTTGTACAGTATGTATGAATAGAGATCAGCAGTCATTTCTGAAGCGGTGCTCAAGCCCCTGTTCTTATCTCTGCAAGGAGCTACCAGTTGCTGCTATCACTGTCCAATAATGTTACCTATTGGTTCCAGGTCACAGGAGATAAGCTGAGTCAGTCCTGGTTTAACATCCACTTTCTTATCAGGATCGCTGACAGGGGCAAGCTATATGAACTCCTGCTATCACCCAGAGAGTGGTGGAAAACTGGAACGCTCTCCCGGAAGCTGTCATAGGGGAAAACACGCTCCAGGAATTCAAGATTAAGTTAGACAAGTTCCTACTGAACAAGGACGTATGCTGGTAGGGCTAGTCTCAGTTAGGGTGGTGGTCTGTGACCAAAAGGGCCGCCGTGTAAGCAGACTGTTGGGCATGATGGACCACTGGTCTGACTTAGCAGCGGCAACTCTTATGTTCTTATGTTATCACTGTTGCACCAGTGGTGAAAATGTCCTGCGTGGAGGAGAGTTTGGTCATATCATTGGAAAGGAGATTGTCACAAGGCAATCTTGTCTCAGGCACTCAGTGGAAGTAAAACCAGGACTGGCTCAGACTGTCATCTTCCATGAACTGCTCAAGGGCAGCTTGTTCCATGCTCTCTATACATAAGGTTACCAGACGTTCGGGAAAACCCGGACATGTACTCTTTTTAGAAGACTGCCAGGTACCCGGATGGACTTTCCAAAACCCAGCAGTTTGTCTAGGTTTTGGAAAGAACTAACCAGTTCCAGCCGCATCTGGAGGGCCTCTGAGCATGTTTGGATGACGTCACACACATTCCGCACATGCTCGAGGCCCTCCAGACGCAGCCCGGAGGTCAGGGAAGAAGAGATGAGGCTTTGTGGGGGTGGGTCTGGGGGAGGAATGGGGCAGGCTGAAGGCAGAACTTGGCAGGGCTGGAGGCAGAACAAGGCGGCCATGTGTCCAGGTTTTTGTGTTTCAAAATATGGTATCCCAATCTACAGTATATAGCATGCATAAGTGATTGCTGAATTACAGTGTTCAGCTCTAGAAGCTGACACTATTGCAAGTCTACTGAGGACAGAACGACATGCTGGAGCTGTAGAAGCCTTTTGTTACTTTTATAAAACAGGTATCTTTTAGGACAGTGGTTCCTAACCCTGTCCTGGAGGACCACCATCCAGTCAGGTTTTCTGGATAGCTCTGTGCATGAAAGAGATTTGCATGTAATGAAGATGATAGGAGTGCAGATCTGCTCCATGCATATTCATTAGGGCTTTCCCGAAAACCCGACTGGCTAGTGGTCCTCCAGGACAGGGTTGTGGACCACTGTTTAAAAACATCTTGCATGGGCATCCCATTATAAAATTACCCCTCATGGCTTCCTCAAAATCAACAGACCAGTTTGGAGATCAAAGTTTAAACTGTTTTATTAACTTAGAAAATGCAACAGACCATAATTAACAACAATACAACAAACATGGATGTCACAGAACAACGGTATACATTAAATAGAATTTAAAGTTTAGAGCAGTGGTTCCTAACCCTGTCCCGGAGGACCACTAGCCTGTCAGGTTTTCGGGATAGCCCTAATGAATATCTGTCACTTCCATTATATGCAAATCTCTCTCATGCATATTCATTAGGGATATCTTTAAAAGCCGACTGGCTGGGGGGTCCCCCAGGACAGGGTTGAGAACCACTAGTTTAGAGTGACGGAAGCATTAAAAAAAAAAAAAAAAAATGTAACTATAGTATGATGAATACTAGGAAAAGATAATCCTCCCCTTTTATAATGGCGCGGTAGCGGTTACTGTGTGGCAAACACTCCAACAAACATTGAATCCCTATGGGCTTCGGATCAATTACCATGGCCCGCTGCAATAATCGCCTTTGTATAGGGGGGCCAAGTGAAAAATAATTATATTCTTATAAAATCAACATACAATGAAGTAAGATAAAATGTACTGGGTTTTATATCTTTCAGCAGATTTCAGTTCAAAGTTGAAAGTTTGGCGGATGGAGTGTTACCAGAATGTAGAATTTAGATTCGAAGTATTTTTCCAATTACCTAAAGTCATTTGAACCTGTTGGGTGATCAGGAGGTCCAGTCTCAGGGGCCACCCCTGTGAATGAGTGAAGCTCCATGCCCAGTAACTGATGACTTCCTTTGTAAATAATATTCTTCACTGTATGCATCTATAGGGGAGTAGCAAAAATACAACCCAAATTACTCCACTTCCCCACCAACCTGGTGAACAAATAGATAAGTTCCCGACATAGCTCTCTGATCATCTAATGGGCTATGCTGTCTTTCCACTATGTAATCAGACAAGTTGTTGGACCAAGAGAAAGCATATGTTGAAAATGTACATTAAGTCTGTGCCCCAGGGCTTTTGGAACACTAAAACCCTTGCTGTATCTCGGAGAATTAATACAGATTTCAGATGTTTGGGATAATCTTTTTTTAACTACATTTACTTTGGAAGCTGTGCAATGTAGGAAGAATGGCCTCCTTCCTATGTTCTCTAATAAAAACAAACATGGGCAGAAGACATGCCAGCTCTTGGCTCTGGAAGGGCCTGGCATCACAGCTGTTCATTTTGTCTTTGTTGGCTTTCCTAGTTCTGCTCTCCCCCCAGCTAAATATTTCTGAAGACTATGACTTGGGGTTTCATTTCCCTAAATTCACTTACCGCTCAGGTCTATCTGCAGTCAGGATGAAATCATTTGGTTTTGGCTCCTGGACATCCCGCAGCAAAAACCTTGCAAGAAGAGCCAAGATCTGAAGATGTACCTCCCAGCGATCATCCTCACAGTCCAAACAGATGCAGAGACTGTGGTCTGGCCTGTCTGCACTTGTGTAACAATAAAAAAAAGTTTGTATGCAGCTTGCAGAGTTTCCTAGAATGGAATCAATCACTCCAAGCTAGGGCTACCATATGGCTCAAGTAAAAGGAGGATGGATTGAGACATCCGGGTTTTACTTCCACTGACAGCAATAGAAGTAAGGAGGACAGAGAAAGACATCTGGGGTATACTTCCATTGAAAGCAATGTCTCAATTCATCCTCCTTTTTCTGGAGCTATATGGTAACCCTACCCCAAGCCTTATTTGATAAGAGGTTGATTATCTTACTGCTACTCCTTGGCAGATATGTCCTGCATTGAGGGGATCTACCAGTGCCTGCCAAGCCAATTAATCAATTTGCATTTGCTAAAATGTGAGACGTATGCCATGAGATTAAGAGTTTGAATCTGAACCTAGATTTTATTTTGTATTTATATTTACAATAAAATCTAAAAATGGGAAAGACGGGGCCCTCCTTGCCTCTTTGAAAGCTGCTTCAGTCTCCTGTGTGGCATATTACTATCAGGCTAACGGTAGGAGATTGTTGAGTTTTAAGTATTTCACTCTTGCAAGGGTCAGATAAAAGAGTTTAATTGATAGCCTTGGGTAGAAGGAATGGGCTTAGAAGTAAGAACAGTAAGCTGAAAATCAGAAAAACTGAAATGTATTGCTCAGCATTTGGCAGGATGTAATTGGATAAGATGATGTCTACCTAATTAAATCTCGCCGACCTGCTCCTGTGCTGATCTTTAATGACCCATAACAAGACAGAGCTGTGGAGCATCAGCACAGACCACTGTGGCACTATCTGGTAGGTGCTGGGGCAGTCTGGAGACAGAGCAGACATGGAGCCAGGAGTTACCTGAGCGCCACTTATATTCAGTGCCAGTGCCAGGCTAACTATGTGGGCAAGTACAAAAATGTTAAATGGGATAGGATGACTTCTCTATGAGGAAAAGCAAGTGGCTAGGGCTCTTCAGTTTGGAGAAGAGACAGCTCAGGGCATAGGCAGCGGAATGCTGCTTTGTTTGGTGGTGGGGGGGAGGGGGCCAGAAGCTCTGCCCTACTGCACTTCCGAGTCCTCCACCCACCTCCTCCAGGCACTTTAGTTTTAAATCTTCAGCAGCCATCATGCAGTGTCGACAAGCAGGCCTGGCCCTGGAAGTAGAATGATGGGTTCCGGTGTTTGATGCTGCGGGGCAGCTGTGTGGTGGCTGCCCGAAGATTTTAAACAAACACCATGAGCAGGGTGGGTGGGAGGTCTAAAACAGCAACCGAGAATTTTTGGGGAAACCATGGCCCCCTGTGGCCTCCCCCATTCCGACACCTATGGCTCAGGGGAGATATGATAGAAGTCTATAAAAATACTGAGTGGAATTGAATAAGTTGACATGAATCGCTTATTTACTCTAATAGGACGTGGGGAAATCTACTGCTTATTTTTAGGCTAAGCAGTATAAAATCTATTTTACTCTTTTGGGATCTTGCCAGGTACTTGTGACCTAGATTAGCCACTGTTGGAAACAGGATACCAGGTTTGTAGGTCCTTTTGTCTGTTCCAGTATGACAAATCTTTTATGTTCTAAGAAGGACAGCATAAATGGCAATATTAACTTGCCTGCGTAGCTATCTGAATACTGGCACTCAGAGATAGCAAGTTCCAGGTTGGAGCTTTTGGGACAATTATTCTGGTGCATTATGGGACTGGCACCTGTGATTTCAATGGCCAGGATCAAACACTACAAATCCTACACTGCTTTGGGATGTAAGTTAAAACTAGGGTTGGAATTTGGTAATTTGGCATATCTGATTACCGAATGTCTTTGGTATCTAGATAACTTCCAGGCATTCCCCAATGACCCAGATATTTAGTGTTGTTATCTGGATAAGGGTTGGCACTGAAGATTTGACCACAATTAGTTAAAGAGCTGTCTATATGAATTCAAGACTTTCTACCCCAGTAGAGCTTACCCATGAGGCCTGCCCATTGTATCTGGGTTTTCAGGATTTTCAGGATGACTACAAGAAATATGCATGAGATCTAGTTGTTTAGGCCAGTGTATGCAAATATAACTCATACATATTCATTACCCATATTCTGAAAATCCAGATTGGCTGGGTAGTGCTTAAGGGCTGGGTTGGGAACTGCTGCTTCTGTTCCACTGACTCCTTTGGAGTCCCAGTGCAAAAGAATCAGTCAAATATTTTGTGTATGACCTTTCGAAAATACTGAGTGTCTCACTTCCAGCTCACCACACAATTGTTTCCCACGTACTCACCTTTATAGGACCCCCAGGGACTCCTGAAGAAGCCTTTTTGTCGAAACGCGAACCGTGTTGGGTCCTGTATCTCTAGCGGACTAGGTCCTTTAAGGCTCTTATGTGCATGATTTACTTTTATGTGGATGATTTCAGTGTACCTTTGGAACTTTGATACTTTCAAATAGAGTCCATTTAGTAACATCGTCACTCCACAGAGTTTTTTTTGTTTTGTTTTCTCTGGATTTTCTTCTTTGTGGATATTTTGGGGTCAATTCCTTTTGTTTTTATATTTTCTGACATAACATGTCTGAAATAAGGATCTAGAATAGATAGTTGTGACAAAGGGTATGGAACTTGATACTGTATACTGCTTTTTCTGTGTGGCTACAATCAAAACAATTTACATATTTTAGATGGGTACTTCTTTTATACCTGAGGCCATAGGTGCCAACTCTGTAGATGCTAGAGCACCGCCCAATACTTTGCAGCACAGCCCAGACATTAGGACTGAAATCTTCCAAATGTAGAGCTGCAGACTGGAAAAAAGTAAGACTCTACTTGAAATTTACTTGAAAATCCGGTGGCACTTTCATATGATACGATATTATTTGGAACTTCAATGAGGAAAAAAAGTCAAATATCTAATAAAAACAATAAGTTTTTACTCATAATGACAGAAGTTGCTATTCAGCAAATTACGAGGAATTGAAAAAATTATGATAGATTAAGTTATAGTTTTTGGTGGAATTCATTGTGCCATATTTTTAAAATGGAGAAAATAATAGCTGTCCAACGAGGAAGTTATAAAAAGTTTATGGAGGTCTGGGAGCCATTAACAAATTATTGTAAGCAATAATTATAATTGAGTAATTAATAATTTATTTCTCTCCTTTTCTATTGAAGTATAAGGGGGGAGGGGGGATTTTCTATGTATAAAATTATATGATTATATTGGAAGAAGGACGGGAGGGCGAAATTATAGTTTGATTTCAGTGAATGTATGAATAATAAGTATTATTATAGTGTATATGATTGTATAATGAATTACTTGTTGAAAGTTTTAAAATGAATAAAGAAATTAAAAAAAAAGTAAGACTGCGTTTCCTCCTCAGCTGCTACTTACACTTCTCCCTGCAATGCAGCTTACTGGTCAGACTTTCTAAGCCAGCCAGTAGGCTGCAGGGGAAAGCATGGCAGATGGTTATGGGCTAGATTCACTAACCCCCGATTCCGTGTCCGATCCGTTCCCGATTGCATGCAGGCCGACAAATTCACAAAAGGCCTGCATGCAAATGGGGATGATCGTTAACACACCCCTACCCACGGCCAGGATCGCTAGAGAGCGATCATGGAGCATGCACAGACCCTGACAGTAGTGACAGGAGAAGCAGCTCCCTTTTACTTCTGTCAGGGCTTCTGCCAGCTTTTTTTATTTTTTATTTTAATTGGGCAGATAATTTGCGTGCATTACACATGTAAAATAACTGCTCGGTTAAAAACTAAAAATAAAAAAACGCCCCTCCCGAAGTGCCTCCTCCCTCCCCAAACCCCTAAAAAATGCCCCCACGCCGATGCCCCACAAAAGGCAGGAGGGATGCCAACTCCCTCCTGCAACGCAAATGACTGTAACCGCCCCGACCGGCCCACCGCGCCACTCCCCGACCAACCCACTGCACCCCGACAGGACTGGCTCACCCCTGGTCGGGCCTGGCATGACCCACCCTGACACCTTCCCTGTACCTAAAAGTTGGGAGCAGGAAGGGTGCTCAGTCCCTCCTCTCCAGTCCCTCCTCTCCAGTGCTGTCAGAGCAGGAGGAACTGCAAAGTCCTCCTGCTCCTTCGTCTCCTCCTGCTCCTGGATGACGCACCGCGAATGTGGGCCTTAGGCCCTGCCCTGGTGCATCATGTGATGCTTCCCCACTTCTGGCCAACAGCTCTGCAGGTGCAGGTGGCTTGAAGTCCACCTGCATGGTTCATGCAGATATCATGCAAGTGCAGGGGAGGATTAATTTGACGAGTGCCACTAAGCACACAAGTACACTGGGCAAGGCAGGCCCCTTCCCCCCGATCGGCAAGGCGGGCCCCCCACCGATCAGCAACACAGCCCCCCCCCATCGACAGAAAGTAAGACAAACATGCAACGCGGGTAAGAAAGGAAACGGGAACTGTAATTTTGCAAGCAGTGCTGCTTGCCCAAAGCTTCCCTCTGATGCGCCTAGGCGGAAACAGGAAGCTGTGTCAGAGGGAAGCTTTGGGCAAGTAGCACCACATGCAAAATTACAGTTCCTGTTGCCTTTCTTACTCGCATTACTTACTTGTCTTACTTTCCGTCAATTGGGGGGGGGGGGGGCCGCGTTGCCAATCGATGCTGGAGAGGCTCATCGCCATTTGGAAAAACAATGTTGATGCCCTCCTTCATCGGGCCCCCCTGACCATTTCGGGCCCTAGGCATGTGCCTACTGGACCTATTGGTTAATCCAGCCCTGTGCAAGTGCAGGTACTGCATACCATACTGCAGGTACTTCTTGCATGATACTAGAAGTCAGAAACTGTTGCTGGCAGAAAGGAGCTGATAGTGTTGCTGGTGTGGGAGCTTGACAAGGGGCCTGATGCTAGAAAATTGAGTTGTGAATCATTGAATGGAATCCACCAAAAAAACAACTCTTATGTTTGTGCAACACAAATATAGCAATAAATACCAATTTTTCTGTCCCTGAGATAGCGCCTAAAATTCAAAATAATAAACACCTAGGATCAGAAGCCCTAATCAAAATTTTTGGTAGAGTGTGGTTTGCAGTGGTTGGAGACTTTGGAGTAGAATAAATCGTGCACATTCAGTAGCTTTTTTGAGAAACATTTATGTAGACCTGGGCACTTCCTGAGTGGATTCTAGCATTTCTGTGTGGATAAGAATAGACAGTCCTCATGTCTCACATCTGGGGACATGTTGGGCTGTAGGAAAAATAACCTTCAAGGTACTACAACTGTGAACCCTTTCCACTCCTGTCCCAAGTCATGGTCAATTTGTCATTCCCATAAAGATATTGTCCAGTCCAAATGGATATTCAAACATAAAGAAGTTTTTATTGATAAAATTCTTCGGTGGGCAGGCTTTATCCTTCCTTTGATAGGTGTGATTGAGGCTATCCTATTTTGCCCCTCCCCCTCCTTTTTACTAAACAGTGGTCCACAAGAAGTTTTCCATCCCATCCCATTGAGTTTTAAATGACACTGACTTCCCACAACCCAATTATCTGGTTGAATAAGACATGCTGATGTCAGCAAGTGAGAGCAAAAAAAAAAAAAGCACACTAAGATACTGTAGAATAGCTATTACATCACTGTACCAGAAAACCAATAGAATAATGATCCTGACAGAATTGCAGAGAATGGGGAACATAGATTCCCCCACTGCGAGGAAGACTGTAAAAAAAAAAAACAACAACACAACAACAACTCAATCAATACATATACAGAGTAAAGCAAAGCTACCATTCCAACCAGCATTAGCATTCCAAACTCAAACTCAGTGTTGAAGGAACAGTCGATTCACCGTGAAGCTGTATTTCAGCTTGTTGAGGGGCTGTCGGCTGAGGCTGAGCCACCTGGACTGGAACAGGTGTGGGATCAGTTGCAACAACTGTCGACAGGGTACTTGTCGCTTGTGGATTGATATGCTGGAATTGCTCATGTGGAGGAGGTGAAGCCAGTAATTGGCCTCTTGAGGTACACCATGTAAGGGTCCAGCAGGAGGAGGAGGAGTAGGGGGACCCCCAAATCGTTGTAGAAATCACTGATCATGGGGGTCTCCAATAGTAGTCAAACTAATGGTCATAACATTGACGGCTCTATCTGTTGTAGTTCAAGATGGCTCACAAAGCCTTGGTGATTGCCAGGAGCCAGAGTGCCTCTCAGGAGAATTGAAATGCTAGCTCCCATTCCTGCATCAGTAGTCTTGAGGGTGGTTTCAGGGATGTTGTGGAGACAATCTGTGTTTCTCTGGTGATACAATGTATTCACGATGGAGTCCAGGAGAGGCGCCAGGGGAGTGGCCAAATGAAGTAGAGTGAATTTGAGCATTCTGGGTATTGTCTGAGTGCCTCACAGTATCCTCATTGGGATGAACCTCACTGGAGCCAGACTCATCGCCCACTTCAAGAACTGGAGGAAAAGCAGGCAGGAAGCCATAGACAGGGTGAGAGCGCGAGATGCAGAACGGGCGAAGAACTTCGGTGAATCAAACTCCAGGTTTAGCTGTAACATCTCCTGGGAGTTCAATGCATGCGCTGTCTCATATCCGTCCAATAAGACTTCCTCCACAACTATATACCAGGGCACAAGGTGTGCTGAATCCTGACCCCTTCTTTTTCCACGGTGTTAACCCAGGATTCGACCCAATGCTAAACAGGAAACTCGGATGCCAAGGGTTTGGCGCTTCCGTGGCAGCGATGGCATCCTTTCCACCACAGAGTACCATTACTTTTTAGTGCTGGACTTTGAGGCTACCTGTGACAAACCACAGATACATCCACAGCACTTTACGAGAGCGATGGAGGACCCAGGATCCCAGAGGTACTTTCCGGTATACTGCACAGAGTGCAATATGTACGACTACCTCCCCTTGGGAAGGCGGGAGTACATATGCAGTCGGTGTCAGGAACTGGAAAGCCTGAGGATGGAGGTCGGCAGATTGAGGGTCAGGGTCCAGGAACTGGAGGGACCGGAGGGACTGCGCACCACAGAGGAGACGAGCTGGTCAAACCAGAACACAGACGGAGCAGGCCCCATTGTGGACCAGGTGAGGGACCTCGAGAGATTCATCGAGGAGGCCTATAAGAAGGTGGAGGAACGGGACCAGCAGCTGCACAGACGGATGTTGGCAGACGAGACCCAGGATCCACAAGGCGACACCGGGGAAGGACCTAGCGGAGGAACCACGCAAGAGGAGGAGACCTCGACTCACCGGGACCCCGAGGGAGAGACACCGCACTACACCAAGGACACAGACCTGAGGCAGAGGAGGTTGCTGAGGAAAGGGAAGTCTGCTATTGTGGTGGGAGACTCGATCTTGAGAGAGGTAGACAGTCACGTAGCTGGAGGAAGGGAGGACCGGCTAGTGACTTGTCTCCCAGGGGCCAAGACACGAGACATCACTGATAGGATCGAGAGGATCCTGGACGGAGCAGAGACAGAGGAGACTGCGGTAATAATCCATGTCGGAACGAATGATGTGAGCCGGAGGAACTTCAGCATGGCCACACTGACTGACCAGTTCAGGGTCCTGGGACGAAAGCTGAAGCGGAGCACATGGAGGATAGCATTCTCAGAGATCCTGCCTGTACTGAGAGCAGATGCAAAGAGGCAGGCAGACCTCCAGGCTGTGAATGCATGGTTGAGGAGATGGTGCCAGGAGGAGGGCTTCCACTTTCTGAGGAACTGGACGTCCTTCTGGGGAAAAAGCAAGCTCTACCGGCGGGACGGCCTGCACCTGAGCACAGCAGGAACTAGACTACTGGCAGCCAATGTGAAGAAGGAGATCGAGAGGGCTTTAAACTGAGGAGAGGGAGAAAGCCGACAGCTGATCTGATGTTGACGCTTCGGACAACAGTATCCAGAACAGATGCTGAACGGGCTGACTGCAGGGAGGAAGCAGAGGGACTGGAGGATCTTATGATCAGACAGCGAGGGAAACATCAGGTAAAGGGAGCTTGCTGGGAGAAGACTAAGGGGCATGGAGACACAGGGGGACTGGGTGGCACGAGGGCGAAAGCTGAGGGCAATATAGAGGTACCACAAGGGGGGGATCAAACAGAGGCTCAAGGGATGATAGCCCAGGAGGGAGCCGGTAGGGCTAGAAAACCCAGAGGAAAAGCGGGGAAGTGGGGTGGCGGGAATGTGGGGAACCTGAAAGCTAAGAGGGTAAAGGCTGAGGGCAAAGCAGAAGCACAGGGAACGGGAGAACTGCCCGAAATCCAAGGGCAGGTGGCCCAGGTAAATGCAAAGGTGGAGGAAAAACGACGGGACCTACGGGACCTGCGGTGCTTATACGCAAATGCAAGAAGCCTCATGGCCAAGATGGGTGAACTAGAAGTCGTGGCCAAGGGGGAGGACCTGGATATAATTGGAATTGCAGAAACCTGGTGGACAGAGGAAAATCAATGGGATGTGGCGCTACTGGGGTACAAGCTCTACAGGAGGGACAGGACCCACAAGAAGGGGGGAGGCATAGCACTATATATAAAGGACTCTATCCACTCGGTCGGGATGGATATGGCAACGAAGGCAGAGGGGCTGGAATCACTATGGGTCAAATTGCCGGGAGACAAGGGTGCAGGCATAAAACTGGGGCTGTACTATCGCCCACTTGGTATGCCAGAAGGAGTCGGACACGACTTGGAAGCGGAACTGAGACAGGAATGCAGGACTGGAAGTGTAACAGTGATGGGGGACTTCAACTACCCGGGAATAGACTGGAGTACGGGTCACTCCAACTGCGCTAGGGAAACAGGATTTGTAGAAGCTGTGAGGGACTGCTTCATGGAGCAACTAGTCAAAGAACCAACGTGAGGGGGTGCTACTCTTGACCTCATCCTAAATGGATTAGGGGGGCCTGCAAGAAGGGTAGAAGTGGGAGGACCACTAGGCAACAGTGATCACAACGCGATCAGATTCACATTAGAAAGGGGGACACCCATAGTAAGGAGGACCGCAACAACTGCGCTCAACTTCAAGAAAGGGAACTATGTTGCTATGAGGGAAATGGTGGGGAGGAAGCTCAGAAACATCTTTAGGATGGAGACTGTGGGAAGCGCCTGGACCCTATTCAGGTACACCCTGCAGGAAGCACAAAGAATGTACGTCCCCAGT
This sequence comes from Geotrypetes seraphini, assembly GCF_902459505.1. Classification (NCBI taxonomy): domain Eukaryota; kingdom Metazoa; phylum Chordata; class Amphibia; order Gymnophiona; family Dermophiidae; genus Geotrypetes; species Geotrypetes seraphini. The sequence goes on from NC_047084.1 coordinate 484,546,381, forward strand.
TTCAAGAAAGGCTGCAAGAACAAGCGATCAAAGGACCCGGTTTGGATGTCAACTGAAGTAAAGAGGGCAATAAATGACAAAAAAGTATCCTTCCGGAGATGGAAAAAGGACCCAACGGAGGAAAATCACCAGGCGCACAGGAAATGCCAAAAGGAATGCCACCGAGAGGTTAGAAAAGCAAAAGGGGAATACGAAGAGGGGCTGGCCAGGGAGGTAAAAAACTTCAAGGCATTCTTCAGTTACGTAAAGGGGAAGCGACCAGCGAGAGAGGAGGTGGGGCCGTTGAACGATGGGGATAGGAAGGGAGTGATTAAGGAGGATAAAGAGGTAGCTGAGAGGTTGAACACGTTCTTCTCGTCGGTTTTCACGAGCGAAGACACATCTAATATACCGGACTCAGAGGAGCTCATGAGTGGGTAGCAGGCCGAAAAATTGGAGCACATAGAGGTAAGTAAGGAGGATGTCCTCAAACAGATAGACAGGTTAAAATGCGGCAAATCATCGGGCCCGGACGGGATCCACCCAAGGGTTCTGAAGGAACTAAGACAAGAAATAGCGGGCACAATCCAGCATGTTTGCAGCATATCCTTGAAAACTGGTGAGGTACCAGAGGACTGGAAATTGGCGAATGTCACACCTATCTTCAAGAAGGGATCGAGGGGTGACCCCGGGAACTACAGGCCGGTGAGCCTGACTTCAATTATAGGGAAGATGGTGGAAGCTATGATCAAGGATGGCATTTGCGAGCACATCGAGAGGAATGGCCTACTGAGAACAAGCCAGCACGGATTCTGTAAGGGAAGGTCATGCCTAACGAACCTTCTGTACTTCTTTGAGGGAATAAGCAGTCGGGTGGACAATGGGGAACCCATAGACATCATTTACCTCGATTTTCAAAAGGCTTTCGACAAGGTGCCATATGAAAGGCTGCTTAGGAAGCTGTGGAACCACGGGGTGGGAGGGGATGTGCACAGGTGGATCAAGCACTGGTTGTCGGGTAGACTGCAGAGGGTCGGAGTGAAGGGCCAATATTCTGACTGGCGGGGAGTCACGAGCGGTGTGCCACAGGGATCGGTGCTGGGGCCGTTACTCTTCAACATATTTATCAATGACCTGGAAAAGGAGGCAAAGTGCGAGGTTATAAAATTTGCAGACGATACCAAACTGTGCGGCAGAGTTAGGTCCAGGGAGGAGTATGAGGACCTGCAAAGGGACCTGGACAAGCTGGAAGACTGGGCAAACAAATGGCAAATGCGCTTTAACGTGGAAAAATGCAAGGTCATACATATAGGGAAAAAGAACCCGTTGTTCAACTACAAATTGGGGGGGGGGCATTGTTGGGAGACAGCAGACTTGAGAGAGACTTGGGTGTGCTGGTGGATGCATCGCTGAAGCCATCTGCACAGTGTGCAGCAGCCTCGAAAAAAGCCAACAGGATGCTGGGCATCATAAAGAGGGGCATAACAACCAGGACGCGGGAAGTCATCATGCCATTGTATCGAGCGATGGTGCGTCCACATCTGGAATACTGCGTTCAGTATTGGTCGCCGCACCTCAAGAAGGACATGGCGGTACTTGAGAGAGTCCAAAGGAGAGCAACGAAACTGGTAAGAGGGCTGGAACACTGCCCATACGCCGAGGGGTTGGATAGGCTGGGGCTCTTCTCTCTGGAAAAAAGGAGGCTCAGGGGAGATATGATAGAGACCTTCAAGATCATGAGGGGCATAGAGAGGGTGGATAGGGACAGATTCTTCAGACTGAAGGGGACAACAAGTACGAGGGGGCATTCGGAGAAACTGAAGGGAGATAGGTTCAAAACAAATGCAAGGAAGTTTTTTTTCACCCAAAGGGTCGTGGACACTTGGAATGCGCTACCGGAGGAAGTGATCAGGCAGAGTACGGTACAGGGATTCAAACAGGGATTGGACGGATTCCTGAGGGATAAAGGGATCATGGGATACTGAGGGAGGAGCTGGGATGTAACACAAGTATAGAAAGCTAACCAGGTAATAAGTACAGAAACACAACCAGGTCGTGCATGTGCAAGACCGGAGGGTTAGGACTTCGATGGGAAGATAGGACTTCAATGAGAAACCAAGATGGCAAGGGAGCCCCTTCTGGTGATTCAGACAGGTCGTGACCTGTTTGGGCTGCCGCGGGAGCGGACTGCTGGGCAGGATGGACCTATGGTCTGACCCGGTGGAGGCACTGCTTATGTTCTTATGTTCTTATGTTCTTATGAAGCATGACTTAGAGACACTTTCTGTGCACATGGACATTGCATAAGCTAAAGCCACAGGGGAAACCTGATTTTCAATAGTGTCACTGAGCTATTGTGCCTGGGTTGATTGCCGTGCATGAGGACTAGGAGATACAAAACACAGGACTGACTGGGGGCGAGACAGATCCTCAAAAATGATGTAATGTTCAGATGGTCTTCTCAGTTGCTTGGGAACAGGAATAGAAGCAACAAGTTCTAAAGGCTGTGGGCCATTTTTGTCTTTTGGTTGCGACAGCATGCATTTAAAGATGGCTTTTTCCTTCCATGTGGCATAGTAAACAGGAAGCGGTAGCGCAAGGGTCACAGCAGGTGGGTATATCCATTTGGCAATGGAGCCATGACAAAACAACCTCCCCTCCCAACCTACAGTGCAAAAAACACTGTAGAACTGGAAGGTGGAAGGTGACCTGTAGGAGACAGCTGCAAGACTGTGGAGGGGTCAGAAGGGATCCAATGCAGAAGAGGGGAAGATTTGGGCATGAACACTGAGAAAGCTTGCAGCTACTGAGTTCCTCTCTTAAATTTCACAGGGACTGTTTCAGCTTTGCCTTGTCCCTGTGTCACCAGCAACATGCCCTACAAATCACCACCGATGCAGGAAGAGGCAGAGCAGGATACAAAGAAGGGGAGGGCTGGCGGTGCTGCCCTTCAATGTAGCTGTGCCATATTACCTTTGGGTATCCCACTAGGCAGCAGTTGCCCTCCCTTTATCTCTACTGTTTTCTGTGCATCCTGCAGTGTTTTAACTACTTGCAATCTTTTGGATATCTGTTTAGTGACAAAGAACTGCTACGGCACTGTTTGCAAAATCGCACCTACCGTCAACCATAGGCGCTGGTAATGTAGTCCAGGGTTTTGAAGGCCTACATTTCCAATGCCTATGTTTGACGAGAATTGCGTCTACAAAGGTGCCTAGTGGCACCTAAGGTCATTTCCAGGGCAGGATTAACCAGTAGGCCAAGTAGGCACATGCCTAGGGTCCAAAATGGTCAGGGGGGCCCAATGAAGGAGGGCATCAACATTGTTTTTTCCAAACGGCGATGGGCCCCTCCAGCATCAATTGGCAATGCGGGCCCTCCCGATTGGCAACGCGGGCCCCACCCCAATTGGCAACGCAGCTCCCCCCCATCGACGGAAAGTAAGCCAAGCAAGCAACGCGGGTAAGAAAGGCAATGGGAACTGTAATTGTGCAAGCGGTGCTACTTGCCCAAAGTTTCCCTCCGACGTAGCTTCCTGTTTCCGCCTGGGCGTATGGTTGGGTGGGGCGGGGCAGGGGGCCCAGTGTACTTGTATGCCTAGGGTCCTCGATGAATTAATCCTGCCCTGGTCATTTCTGGTGTAAACCACGTTTACTTTGACCTTAGGCGCCCTTAAGTACCTCTGTTGATGTGATTTCGGCTTCCTTTTTTGTAGGCATATATAGGCGCCTACATTTTTTAAATGACATTTTAATCGGTTTTAAATGATGCAATTACTGTACCAATTAACACCAATAAAAATAATTAAGTTAGGCGGTGGTAGGGCACCTAACTTATGGGCCCATGTTTGCAGGCCTAACAAACACTAACAGTAAAAGCACCATCCATTTTTGGGGCAGGTTTAGGCCTTTGCCTGCACAGAGTTGGCATTATGTACAGAATAGTTTGCATCAAGTTTCACACAAAGTTAGCCAACTGACCTCTTTGAACCTCTTTGACTGAAATGGTCAAATGCTCTGTGATAATTGAGTTCTTTGTACCTTTTTAGTACCCTCTAACACTGTAGGATCTGATTTATTGAGCCTGGCAAAATCTATGCAGCATTTACTGAAGACAGCTTGCCCCATTGATGGCACCATGAAGTTTGCATTTTAGCATAAAATTCTACAGGAGACTGTCAAGTCATCTGTCTGTGTGCTGAGGTTGAGCCAAAAGTGGGTCAGGCAGCAAGACAATGAGCCTAAACATTCAATTAAATCTACTGCAGAATGACTGAAGAAGAGACTTGTTGTTATGGATTGGCCAAGCCAAAGTCCAATGTTGAAATTTATGATGAGACCTGAAGCAAATTGTTCATGTAAGGAAGCCCTCAAATATCACAGTGATGAGACAGTTCTGTGTGGAAGAATGGGCCAATATTCCTAAAGGACAATATCAGTAATCAATCAACAGATAAAATAATGTTTAATTGAAGTTATTGCAGCTTAAGTAGGTGCCACTGAATGAAGGGTTTACATATTTTTTTCACAGAAAGTATTTATACTTGAGTCATTTTATTGAATTAGATAGGTATAGATACTCGTATGTATAGATAAAAAAATTGCCCCCCAGATTCTATAAAGCCTGCCTAAAGTAGGCATCTACATTGGCACATCTAGCTACTATAGGCGCCTACCTTGATTAATAGGCTTAATCCGCACTGATAATTGGCACCTAACATCTCGTAATTGCTGTTAATTGGAGTTAATTGAAAGTTAGGCACCCAACTCGAAAAATGCAATTCTATAAAAAGTAGGCACCTAGCCCACAATGTGTAGTTAAAAGTAGGTGTGGTTGGAGGTGGATCATGGGCATGTTTTTGGGTTAGGTGCCTGTTTCTGACAGGTGCTGTTGTAAGCCTAACTTAGGTGCAGGTATTTAGGCCCAGAAAACCCCGGCATAAATAAGGTGCACCTAAATGTTAGGATTCCTAGCGACACCTAAGGCTGCATAGGCAGCACTAAGGGCTAGATTCATTAAGCTCACCAATCATGTCCCAACCACTTAGCGACTCCTTTGCGACCCCGACTCGATTCACTAGCCTCTGTGCCGATCATTCTCCGATTCGCACATGCAAATGAGGGGAAACGGCATGCAAAGTAGGAAGGACGTGATTCACTAAACTAAAGAAGGCACACCGACTGGGCTGGCCGATCCAAAAACAAGCAACTGGTGAGGCAAAAATTCAGAAGCCGTGTGGGATGCTGCCGCTCTGCCTCTCTGCGAGCCTCTGTCACAGAGCGTCTTTAAAGAAATGCCTTTTATTTGAACGGAGCTCGCTGCTGTCTTCTACTGCCGTGTCGTCAGATGGAGGCGTGCCTCCAATTGCCTCCATTTACATGCAGAGGGTTGCAGAATTGGTCGGCCTGCCTCAGATCACCCATGGATTGGGTAAGATCGGTGGGCTTACTGAATCTAGGCCTAAGTCCGATTCTATACAGAGCACCTAACTTTTAAGAATTGTACTTAGTGCGTCACTAGTTGATGCTGATTTTTTAGGTGACATATATAGAATTGGGGCCTATGTGTATATATAAGAATCAATTAACTTGCTGGTTGTACACACACAAGGACTAGGAGTGATTGCGCATTCTTTAACAGAACTTACTTATCCCCTCCTATCCTAGCTGCGATTATATTCATGCACCTTTCAGACTTCATGTGCAACTTTCCTTAAATTAGCCCCCTTATTTTCTAACTCCTGATACTCTTGTCTTATCGATCTATATGTTCCACCTTTGTTTGGAGTGGAGGAGCAGCTTAATGGTTAGCATAGCAGGCTGAGACCTGGGGGCACTGGATTCAGTTTCCACTGCAGTTCCTTGTGACTGTGATGGGGTGTATATCCCATCACATGAGAGAATGCTTACTCAAGGGAGGGGTACAGCAGAGCTTAACCTCTCCCAAGTTCTCCCAAGGGTTTCCCAAAGGACAGGCAATAGGTGGCCGGAGTTAAATTGGGGATAGCTGAGTCAACCTAGTTCCTAATGGGGTGGTACTAGTCATTGTGGAAAACTAGGTTGGTGGTGTTAGGAATAGGCTACCCCTATTTCTCAGGAGTGTTTTCCCCAGTGGCAGAGAAGACTGGATGACATTTACATTGGATTTGATGAACTAATTTGCATATGGTTGAACTACAGAGAGGAAAGTCTATTTGAAAGGAGAAAATACTCTTAAAAACTTGAACTAGACTCCTGTCAGGGTGAAGAGGTTCATCTTGGATCTTTTTGGTCATTACAGGACATTGAGAGGGGTCAAAAGGGACCTCACTCTGAGCTAAAAGGCAGACTGGATAATGGACTCCCAGAACAGGAGATTATAGTTTGGAGTTCTTGGGAACAAGGATTCCCAGGTTACCCTCAAGGGGAGGAATGCTAGCTTTGGCCTAACTCTTGCTAAGCCTGTAACCTGATCTGAGCAACTGGAGGGTCCAAAGGGGCCAGTGTGTTTAAGGTGATCAGTGATAGCTGGAGGATACTCAGACTACACCATCAGGTAGGCAGTGCAGGATACTTTGCCTATACCATTGGGTAGACAGTGCAGGATACTTGGCCTACACCATTGGGTAGGCAGTGCAAGATATTTAGCATACACCCTCGAGTAGGCAGGGGCATGATGGTGACAAGATACCTAACTCACCCTTGCCCCAAGTAGAAAACTTAAATGATGAGCCTACTAAGATGTCAGGAGAGGGAGAATACCTGCATATAATATATGTAAACCACTTTGGTTGTTCCACAGAAAAGTGGTATATCAAATCTATGACCCTGTTATTCCATCTACTATTATGATGTTTTATTGCCTATTGTGTTGACAATTTAAGTAGCATACTGCGCCATACAATGTAATATTATTTGAATATTTTTACTGCTGTAATTGTTTACTGCCTATGTGTGACTTATTCTTGCTGTCCACTGCCTTGGGTAAATTTCTTCAAAAGGGCAATAAATAAATCAATAAATATATGTATGTATCTTTTGTCCCTTTTCTTAGTTATTTATTCAATGGTGTTATCTTTCTCTCTCATCAAAGTTTAGCTTAGGACAGTGGCGTAGTAAAGGGGAGCAGACTGCACTGGGTGCCATCTTGGGAGCGCCGGCACCTCTCCACACCCCTCATACATCTTTGGCTTTTGCTGGTGCAAGCAGTATCTCCAACTTGCTGCTCATGCTGGCCTTAGCTTTCCCTCTGATGTCACTTCCTGGCTGTGACACAGTATTTGTGAATTCTAGATAATTATATCATTAACTCATTTTTTTTTAGTATACATTGTGCTAAAAATGACATATGGGTGGTTCACAGCTTTTTTCTCACATCTGTATTGGCTTGATTAGCACATTCTTACAGATGACCATACATAGAAATGTCCTTACAGCAGTGTGTCATAGGTTTGAAATTAACCTTTGGCTACCAGCCTCATTTGTAATACTCTGCTTCTTTTTCAGTATTTTTATTTGACCTTGATTGCCCACTTACATCTGACTGTTTGGCAGCTTGACGATAAATATGTATGATTTCTTTTTTTGGAGATAGCCTCTCTCTTCCTGTGTCACTTTCTTCCATTTGTTAATTTCACATCTGGGCATTCTTTCTGGGGCCAACGCTGAAAACTACTGCCAGCATTAACATGGATTTAATGCCGGGTTTATATGCATGTTCCTGTGTGCCGAATGCCTAGTGCGGACCACATATAAATGTATGTTAATGCGGTCATTCTCCTCATCACAATTTTTATTTAATTTTTTAACTTTATTTAGTTTTTAATGCCAACAAAAAGTACAATACAATTTACATACAAATAATGATAATCAACCAAGCACTTATAATCAATCAGTATCTGTACAAAGATAAAAATTTAAAAAAAGATATTAAAACCGTGCTCTTCAAAAAATACATAAAAGCCATCTAGCACGACCAGCCCCTACCCAACCTCCCCCAACCCTCAATACTCTCTAATGTGCTTCTAACTACTCAACAGAGTCTAAAATACTTATCATCTTAAGATCTTGACTTCTCTTTGGTAATTCTTATTACCCAACATTTATCACTTAAGATCTCGACAACTCTTTGATACTTCTTAAGTACATATTATGACATCGCTTATGCTGTTCCTGCAAACTTTTAATGTAATTCTTGATAACTTTGATGTAATCCGCCTTGAACTGCAAGGCTTTGGCGGAATAGAAATCACTAATGTAATGTAAAAATTCCCTCCCCCATCCATCATTACTAGCAGGAATAATACCAAAACAAAATATATACCCCCCTCCCGCTCCCATCCCTCCTGGATGGATGGGTAAAAAACAACGGAAAATAAAGATAAAGGACAACTATAGCAAATCTATAAAAGACGTCAATGGACTCCAAACTAATTTGAATATCTTATCATGTCCCAGCATTCATTTTCTCATATTTATAAGTTAAACATAAGCTCGCCCATCAAAAAGGAAAACTAAGGTGATCCCTCCACATCACAATTTGTTTTTAATGCTGCAGTCAATCACCGCGCCATTAATAGCCAATTACAACAATTAGGCACTGGTAGAGCACCTACCGGTGCCTTCCTAATGGCATCATTTTTAGAATCTGGGCCTAACTGGTTAGCACAGGATTACCATGTAAGCCCTTACCACCTACAAAATAGGTGTCAGTAAGTGCTCACTCAATAATTGTTTTAATGGCAGCTAGCAAATGGCGAACAAAGTAAAGGGAACAGAAACCTTCTTTGTATCCTGTTGATTGAGTTCCTTTTGGGCTTTTCTACGAGCATCGCATATGCTTATAGTCATTTTAAAGATTGTTTTACAGTTTGTATTCCCAGCACTGGAGTGACACCTAGTGGACCAATAGGCACACCCCTGAGGCAGGCCCTGGGGGCCGAAACACAGACTATGTCGGGTCATCATTTGGATCCTTTCAACATAAAGACATTACGTTCATAGGACTTTTTATACGTGTTTTTATTCATGTGTTTCTGTATTTATTTTGAATTTATAGAAATAAAAGATTATTTTTCTCAAGGTTAACGTGTTCTATCCCACTCCCCACTTGTTCTTGCTTAGCTAGCTAATGGCAATATTGGCTATTAATGCAAAAAAAGGAAAATCAGCCACATTACTGCATCAGTAAAAATGGCCTTAATGTGCAGGAAAAACCTTAAGAAGTGGCTGAGAATCATGTACCAGCGTCCTATGCAAAATTGCATCTGCCCTAACAAACAGACACCTAACCCCCCGATTCTCTAACCGATGCCTATATCACTGGTGCCAGTTAGAGAATTGTGGTTGCCCACTTCTCCCTGCCTCCCCTAAGCCCCAAACCTCCCCCATCATGATTGCTAGGAGGGATGCCCACTCCCTCCTCCCTCTGGCCCCTTCAATCCCCTGAACACCCCCAACTGCTGACACCCCCAAACTTGAAGATCCCACCCCAGAAACCCCCAAACCTCAAGACCCCACACCAGCACCCCTAAGCCCACCCTGACATCCCCCCTGTACCTTTTTGAAGAAATACCAGCCAGAGTCTTAGGTCACTCCCATTGCATCCCAGGATGCACTGGGAAGGAAGCCTAAGACTCTGATTGGCCCAGGTACCTAAGGCCCCTCCTACGGGAGAGGCCATAGGCATCTGAGTCAATCAGGACCTTAGGCCCCTCCCCGGTGCATCCCAGGGAATAGGCATCCCTCTGGCTGGCCTTCAAAAAGGTATGGGGTGGGAGGTGTTGGGGTGGGCTTAGGGGTGCCGGGGTAGGGTCTTGAGGTTGGAGGGGGCAGTGGTTGGGGGGTTTGGTGGATCAAAGGGGCCGGCAGCAGGAGGAAGGGGGCATCCCTCCAGCCAATCGTGATGGTGGGGTTGTTGGAGCTTTGGACAGGCTGGCAGCAGGAGGGAGTGGGCATCCCTCCTGCTGATTTCAGGGTTCATGGGGGGACTTCTGCCGCAGCCAGCTTAGCTGATTGTGGCAGGGCTATTTTCCCCCTAATCATCTGAGCCGGCAGGACTCTGCTAAGCGCGGCTTCTGGGAGTCCTGCCGGCTCAGCTGATTGGGGATTCCTTTGCAGCAATCAGCTCAACCGACTGCGTATACTTTTAACTTTTGAAATGTAGGCTAGGCATCTGTCGTGGCTCTAGGGAGACACCTAGGACCACTTAAACTCACCCAAGGCCACTTCCAGGTGAAACCACAGCCAAGCTTGGGTGAGCTTAGGTGACCCTACCCATCTCCCTAGACCTGCGACAAACACCTACAGTGTAGGTGTCCTGCCTCGGGAATATTTTTTTCTAAAAATGTGCATCCCGATTGGCTGACAGTCAGACGGTATACAGTATATAATATTGAGGTAGTCCTTTTTCATGGGAAAAAAAATTACTGCTCAAATATAGCAGGGTGACCTTTGTGAACAGTATCAAAATTGCAATAATTCAAAAATCTGGCATTATATAATTATTTCTTTCAGTTTTATCAACAAGTTACAAATCAATATAATGGGTATTGTGAGTTTCTTATTCATTTTCACATGTCCCAATCTACTTTGTTTTAAAACAAAGCAGAAACAGCTAGAAAAATATATCACATCTTGGAATATTGTAGTTTTTCCAAAGTCCAAACCCACACCCCAATAAAACTTACTCCCTCTTCTACGAAACTGCGCTAGCAGTTTTTAGCGCAGAGAGCTGTGCTGAATGGCCTGTGCTGCTCCTGACGCTCATAGGAACTCAATGAGTGGTAGTGGTAGTGGTAGAACGCCAACGCTGCCTATAATTGGGAAGTCCATTTATTGAATCAGCCCCTAAGGATTTATTTGCTGCCTTTTTGAAGAAATTCATCCAAGACGGTGTACAGAAAGATAAGTCTGAGCACAGACAATAGACCACATCAGTGGAAAAAAATTTCAAATAACCTTACATAGTATGGCATAGTATGCTATTTACAATGTCAACACAATATACAAACATCTTATTGGACAGCATAGGGTACACATGAGGGCAGTGCAGGATTAACCAATATGCCAAGTAGGCACTTGCCTAGTGCCCGAAATGGTCAGGGGGGTCCAATGAAGGAAGACATCAACATTGTTTTTTCCAAACGGCGATGGACCCCTTCAGCATCGATCGGCAATGCGGGCGCCTCCGATCAGCAACCTCCCCCCCCCCCCCCCCCCCATCGACAGAAAGTAAGACAAGCAAGCAATGCGGGTAAGAAAGGCAACAGGAACTGTAATTTTGCAAGCAGTGCTGCTTGCCCAAAGCTTCCCTCTGACGCAGCTTCCTGTTTCCGCCTGGGTGCATGGTGGGGTGGGGCGGGGCAGGGGGGCCAAGTGTACTTGTGTGCCTAGGGGCCCTCGACGAATTAATCCTGCTCTGTCTGTAATTCTTTCTGTCTGTGTCTCTCCTTGGCCCCCTGTCTGTCTTTTTTTCTTGCTCCTTGGCCGCTGTCTGTCTGTCTGTCTCTCTGGCTCCCTGTCTGTTTGTCATTCTGTCTGTGTCTTTCCCTGCCCCTTGTCTGTCTATCTTTCTTTCTCGCTCCTTGGCCGCTGTCTGTCTGGCTCCCTGCCTATCTCTCTCTGGCCCCCTGAGCAAACCAAGATTGCTGCCTGCCCCCCAACAGACCCCTCTCTCCAAAGCAGCCCCTTTTCCCTCTCCCCTCCACTTCTTTCTGTCTGTCTCTCTCCCTGGCCCCCTGCCTATCTCTTTCTGGTCCCCCCGAGCAAACCAAGATTGCTGCCTGCCACCAGCACACCCATCCCTCCAAAGCAGCCCCTTTTCCCTCTCCCCCTGCACTTCCCTGTGCAGCAGTAGCAGCCGGATGCCTCACAGCACCTCGAAGGACATCCTCCTGCCGTTGCTCTCACCGCCGCATGCGCCACAAGCCGCCACACACTGCAAATCGAACACGGCCACGGAGTCACATATCACGCTGTCAGGGATCACGGCATTGTAAGTGCGCATGCGCGCTTAGGGTTTTATTTTAGAGGATAAGTTGTTTTAGCTGTTTGAAATCCTAGTAAATCATCAATTGATCTTACTGAAGGAGGAGCTTTGTTCCTTAGCCAAATAGTACATAAGGAATAGGCTAGAGCATAAGCACACTCCAGATGGAAAAAATTTAGTGGCCAGTATCAGAAAGTGCCTTTCCTCCTGAGAGCTCAATACACATCTAGATCTATAATCAGTATTTTATCAGAGATATACTCTGGGACCATCTACTGAAAATCCTTAATGCCAAAACCAAAAGTTTAAACCCACATCATTTTTCAACCGGAAGCCAATGCAATGAAAAACAGGGCAGATGTGATATGCTCATATAATCCTAAATTTAACAAAAGCTGAACTGAAGCATCTTGGACACATTGAAGTCTCTTCAGATGGCACCATAATCCACTGGTGCGACCTCACCTGGAGTATTGCATTCAGTTCTGGTCTCCTTATTGCAAAACAAACAAACAAACAAAAAAAAATATATATATAGCAGCACTAAAAAAGGTTCAAAGAAGAGCAACCAAGATGATAAAGGAGATGGAACTCCTCTCGAATAAGGAAAGACTAGAGGTTAGGGCTCTACAGCTTGGAAAAGAGATGGCCGAGGGGAGATATGATTGAAGTTTACAAAATTCTGAGTAGTGTAGAACGGATACAAGTGGATTGATTTTTTACTGCATTAAGATTTACAAAGACTATGGAACACTCGATAAAGTTACAGAGTAATACTTTTAAAACCAATAGAAGGAAACATTTTTTTCACTCAGAGAATAGTTAAGCTCTGGAACGTTGCCAAAGGATATGGAATGAGCGGTTAATGTAGCTGGTTTAAAAAAAAAGGTTTGGACAAGTTCCTGGAGGAAAAGTCCATAGTCTGCTTTTGAGACAGACATGTGGGAAGTCACTTCTTGCCCTGGTTTGGTGGCATGGAATGCTGCTACTATTTGAGTTTTTGCCAGGTACTTGTGACTTGGATTAGCCTCCATGAAGACGGGATACTGGGCTAGATGGACCACTGGTATGACCCAGTAAGGCTATTATGTTCGTATGAGATCACAGTTGGGTAAAATCACATACCGTAAAATTGCGAAGTTGATATTGGTAATAAAAAGAAGTAGAAACCAACTGAGACATACGATTCTTAAAGGTCAAAGCAGCATCCAACAGAACTCCCAAACTATATACGAATAGCAATTATATTAGAGACTTCCAAAGTTACTAAATGGCATGGAAACAGACAACAATCTCAACAAATCCATAAAAGTTCAGCCTTATATGAATTTAGTTGCAGACTTGTTTAATATCATCCAATTATGGGGCCATTTCCTTCAAGGGCCTTGAAGATCAAACACATAATTTTAAATTTAGCCTTTTATTATACTAGTAGCCTGTGAAATTTTTGCAGAAACTTATGACTCATAATTAAGTCTTCTGGAATAATCATCAATCAATGTTATGCAATGATTGTTCCCAGGAGAGGTGCTGTCTTCCTAGTTCTGATCACATTGCTATGGATTAGCTCCAGTGGGTAACTTGTTCTGTTGTGGTTGGCTTTTGGCAGTGGTGCATGTGCCGGTTTGCTTTGATGCAGCATATGCATATCATTGCTGTGGTGCCCAGAGATATTGTTAAATCCACTGCCAGATCTTTGCTTAATAAGTCCTTTATTGCATCCTGAGCTTCTATGTCCAGGCATCTGTGCTACATCTGTCTCTAGTTCTGATGGGGGTGGGGGGGGGGGGTGAGTACTTGGCTTTCTCAACAATGCTGCATCAAAGATTAGAAACCAAGGGGGTGATTCTGTATAGAACGCCGGTCTTAGCTGCCGCCTAAGAAGCAGTTGAGAATCCAGCACTGGCATCCTATGCAGAATCGCGTCTGTCTTAAAGATCAGACGCCCTACCCCCCACCCCCACCCCCTCCGATTCTCTAACCTGCACCCATGTCACCAGTGCCGATTAGATCATGCCTTAGCCTGATTGCCTATCTTTGCCAAGGGTTCCATTGCCATCAGCTGATCACAGCAAGTGAATCCCCAATCAGCTGAGCCAGCAGGACTCCCCAAAACCGCAGCTTCGGGGAGTCCTGCTGGCTTAGCTGATTGGGGGGGGGGGGAAAAAATAGCCCTGCAGCGATCAGCTGAGCTGGCTGCGTCAGAGGGCCCCCCAACACCCACATCTGCGCAGCAAGAGGGATGCCCACTCCCTCCTAACTCCCTCAACACTCCCACCCAAATACACATCTGCACAGCAGGAGGGATGCCCATTTCCTCCTGTCTATCCCCAATGCTCCCCCCCCTAAACATACATGTGGCAGGAGGGATGCCTTCTCCCTTCTGCCTAACACCCCTGACCCCCCTCACCACACACACACACATTCAATCAGTAAGAGGGATTCCCACTCCCTCATGCTGCCGGGCCCCTGGGATGCACCGGGGAGGAGCCTAAGGACCTGATTGGCCCAGATACCTAAGGCCCCTCCCATAGGAAGGGTCTTAGGCACCTGGGTCAATCAGAGCCTTAGGCCTCCTTCCCAGTTCATTCTAGGATTCCCTGGGAGTGCCTGATCCAGATACCAAAGGCCACTCCAATGCCTCTTTCATGCACAAAAGTTCTTCACCCCCTAAACTGTAACATTCTCTAGGGTTTTTGCAGCCCCGAATGCATGACCTTGCATTTCTCAGCATTAAATCTTAGCTGCCAAATTTCAGACCATTCTTCAAGCTTCGCTAAGTCCTTCCTTATGTTATCCATGCCATCAGGAGTTTCTACTCTTTTGCATAGCTCACACACGATGCAAGTCATCTTACCCGATTGAATTGTTTTTAACTGTGGTAGATTCATGAAAGATTATTACATTTAGGGGAGTGTAGGACAAAAATTTCTATTTAGTTTAAGTTCCCTTGTTTTCATGGGATTTTTCTTTCCATTCAAGTTTCTTTTCCAAAAAATGAGTGTGCAGTACTGTGTAGTAATGGACACGACTGTATTGCTCAAATAGTACCCTATTCATCAATAGTGCTTCTTGTTACTCAGTATGCACTATTGCTCAGTGGTGAACCCATTTTGTTCAGTAGTTTGCAGTATTGTTCTATAGTGACCCTGATTATTCAATAGCATGCACTACTGCTCAGTATTGATTCTGATTGTTTAATACTGTAGTAAGCATTAAGGCCCTGATTCTCCAAAAGTGCGTCCCGAGTTTAGGCAGCTGTAGGCGTCCTACAGCTGTCTAATCAGCCAATCGGGATGCACGTTTTAAAAAAAAAAAATGTTCCCCAGGCAGGCCGCCTATATTGAAGGCGAGGCCCGCAAGACACCGAGGCCCTGATTCTGTACAGGACGCCTGGAAGAGGCGTCCTATTCAGAATCGGCCTACACTAGCGGGCCGCGGCCTGTCCGATCGGATGCCCCCCCTCCGACACTACCGACCGTCCCCCCCCCGACACTACCAACCGCCCCCCCACCGACATTACCGATCTCCCTCCCACCCCGACACTACCGATTGCTGGCAGGAGGGTGTCCAATCCCTCCTGCCCGAAGACGCACCCCCCCGCCCCCCCCGGCGCTAACAACCTCCAAACTAACCTGTTCTTCAGGCCAGACGGTTCTTGCCCGTCCAGCCTGTAGCCCGCCTGGTCGAAATGAGGCGGGCTCGCCCCTTCCCGGCCCATCCCGCCGAAGCCTAAGGCCTGATTGGCCCAGGCTCTAGAAGCCTGGACCAATCAGGCCTTAGGCATAGCGGGTCCGCCCATCCCCACTTAATCTAAGGCCTGATTGACCAATCAGACCTTAGACTTAGTGGGGATGGGCGGACCCGCTATGCCTAAGGCCTGATTGGTTCAGGCTTCTAGAGCCTGGGCCAATCAGGCCTTAACCTTCGGCGGGATGGGCCGGGAAGGGGCGAGCCTGCCTCATTTTGACCAGGCGGGCTACAGGCTGGACGGGCAAGAACCGTCTGGCCTGAAGAACAGGTTAGTTTGGAGGTTGTTAGCGCCGGGGGGGGGGAGGTGCGTCTTCGGGCAGGAGGGATTGGACACCCTCCTGCCAGCAATCGGTAGTGTCGGGGTGGGAGGGAGATTGGTAATGTCGGGGGTGGGGAAGGGAGATCGGTAATGTCGGGGGGGGGGGCGGTCGGTAGTGTCAGAGGGGGGGCATCCGATCGGACAGGCCGCGGCCCGCTATACTTATAGCGGCAGAGAGATCCCTTGCCGCGATAAGTATAGCGGCTGCGTCTACTTACAATGTAGACCAGCATTTTGCTGGCCTACATTTTAAGGTTTCTTCCTCTACTAGGGAGACGCGTAGGGCCACCTAGGTTCGCCTAAGGCCCACCTAAGGCCCTTAGGTGAGCTTAGGTGTCTTGCGGGTCTCCCTAGGCTCCCGGAGGCGCCTTCAGGCCTGCCTGGGGAGCATTTTTTTAAAAAAAACGTGCATCCCGATTGGCTGATTAGACAGCTGTAGGACGCCTACAGCTGCCTAAAATCGGGACACACTTTTGGAGAATCAGGGCCTAAATGCGCAATAGTGTGCAATGTTGAGGACACAGAAAAAAAAAAATGTGGATATTTTCCAATACTTTCTGCTTAAAAACAACATGAAATGTCCCGGGCAGTTTAATTTCAAATAAATACACATCTCTAGTTACATTACTGCCCCCTTCCAAGGACCGATCGTACTTTATTTTTTCCAATAGAGATTAAGGTCACATTTTTAAAAAGAGAAAAGGAAGAAATAAGAATAAAGGGGAGGAGTGGAATTCATTCGGATCCTTTTGTACAGCTATTTGATGCACCAGTTGAAGACCAGGAAGCAATCTGGAATTCAGAACTTGTCAGCGTTACCAGTTTATTGGGATCTGACAGGCAGTGCTTGATTAACTTGACTAGGGTTGTTCCGTATTTCTTGAAAGTTCTACTGCCTTAAAACAATTCGCACACTGCTTGGAACGGAAATGGATGAAATCACAATCTTCAAGTGATAAGCTTGTGTTCAAATGATAGGCTTAGATTTATCGCTCTTTTATCACCACAGATAAAGGTGAATTATTATTATAGCATGTTATTGTCCTTGTAAATGGTTTCAAATAGAAGAATGTGCTAAAGCTGAGCCTAAGATTTGTGTAATCCCAGAGCTGAATAATTTTAGCACTTTTTTTAAAAAGGAAATCAATATTATATGTGGTATTTTGGAGAATGAGTCTTCTGCCATGGTACACTCTCTGGATGCTTATATATAATTTGATGATGCATTCTCTCAATTCCAACTAGTACCAAACCTACTTTTTATGTGTCACAGCTGATGAAAAGAAAAGGTAGGGTGCTTTTACTAAACTGTGGTAAGCTCTGACATGGGCTTACCACAGATTAAAATGCACTATCTTTGAGTGTATTCAAGCATGCCAAGGTAGTTTTTGAATGTGTGCGTGTTACCCCTGTGCTAAAAAATAGTTAGTTTTTTTTTAATACTGGGGCATGTTTGGAAGTAGAGAGTACAAAAGGAAGTGAGAACGGACAATGAACATTCCACTGAAGATCACTGATGTAAAACCAACTTGTTTATTTCATAAAAAGATACAAGCAGAAGCTGTGGACCACAGCTTCTGCTTGTGTCCTTTTATGAAATAAACAAGTTGATTTTACATCAGTGATCTTCAGTGGAGTGTTCATTGTCCGTTCCCACTTCCTTTTGTACTGTTTTATACCCGTGGGTTCTCTGTCCTGTTGGGACTTTTTGGTGTTTACTTGGAAGCAGAGAGTACCAGGGGCGTAGTCAGTCTTCCAGTTTGAGGGGAGAGGGGCAACACATTCTTCCTCTCTCCACTCTTCCAACCCCCCTTGGGTAATCATGCATTTCTTTTTCTCTCTCCCACAATCTCTGCAGTCTGGTGTGTCTCTCCCTTCCATCCTCCCCGCAGCCTGGTGTCTCTTTCACTCTCAATACTCCAAACACCTAGGGGATATAATGACTTGTTCCCTAATTAAAAGGGATTAACTTTCAATATAGTGTTATGATATCATAATGTATTCAGCTCAAAGGGTGCCATAAGGAAAGGAGAAAAGAGCCTCAGACTCCCAGCCTGCCACTGCTCATTAGCTTTCAAGCAGGCTGTATTCATGAGCTACCTCATTGACTCAAAAACCTCGACTTCCCTATGTTTCTTTGTTAATTTTATAACTCCCTATCAATTTTATAATCAAACTAGTGTTTAAGCCCATTACATTTGTTACAGTAATGGGTGCTAGAATAGCTCCACCTATACCCTGAAGCCACCCATGCCCCGCATGTACCATGGCTGGACCGTGCCTCCCACTGATCCCAGTCCCACCACCTCACCTTTCACCATTTCCTTAGTCCTCTGTACCCTTTTGACCCTCATCACACCCTTTCCCTCTCTCACACCCTCTACCATCTCTCTCTGACTGTGTTTCACCCCTTTTGCCATCTTTTCCTTTCAGGTCCCCTTTGTCCTTCCCCAAGGCCATATGTTTTTCTTCTGCCCCTCCATCCTTCCTGAAGTCCCGTGTCAAGTAGCACCCCTTCCCTGCTCCCCCCCTGTCCAGGAATAACAGCATCCATAATCCAGCAGTTCACAATCAACACAATAAGCATCAGTGCTGTTCTCTTCCGACACGAACAAACTGTTTGAGCTAAAATACCCAAATACAATCCTTTTACCCTTTTTTTAATATCCATTCTATTCATGATTTTCACCAATTGCTATATATGTACCCCCCCCCCCCACCTCAAATCCACTGCATTCATGTTTGCCACTACCAACTCTCTCTTTTTTTTCCTCCTTAGGAACCTTTCAGTCATGGCGCCACAGCCTACTCTCCACTGTGGCCAGCACATGTCCGCATGCTGTATCCACTGAAATCTGCTCCCTCCTTTCCTCCATCATGTCCACACTTGCCGGCCCATTGCCTACCACTCGGACAAAAATTATTGTCGGCATGAAACCCAGTGTGCGACTGACAGTAACACCTCCGCTGAAGAGTGTCGCTCTCTTCCCCCTCTAGTACTGCTGCTTCTTCACCTGTTTCTCTACTTTTGAGTCCGAAGAGGAGGAAGATGGGTCTGTGGCTTTCTTTTCTTCTTTTCCTCCTCCTCCCTCTCCTGCTCCCGCAGTCTCCGGAACCGCCGGCCTCCAGCCATTCCTCTCAGCTATGTGGAGTGAGTGATGAGAGCGCGATAGCGGGGCCGGGGCGGGTTCCACGGAGGTGCGGCGGGGCTTCTTTTCAGTGTCGGTGAAGAAGGAGAGGTTGGAGAGGGATTTTTGCTTGCGCAGGTTCGAGCCCCCACTGGCCGCCGCTCGGAACACCTTCAGCTCACCAGTCCTTTGTGGGGGCAGTGGCCAACCCTCTGCCAGGGCTTTGGGGAGAGTCTTCAGTGGCTCGGAGCTGTATATAAAAAGGGGATGGCATCTCTGCTGCCGAGCTTTTTGCCTCCCCCACCCTTCCCTCTGACTCCTGGAGGTCCTCAAGTGTGGGGCAGTTGTAAGCGCGCATGCGCACTTCTGCCAGCCACGGACATATGGATCACAGAACATGCAGATAGGAGTGCGCATGCGTTCTTAACATTTTATTATTTAATCAAATAATTAATTTTATAATTTATAATGTAGTAACAAATTATTTAATAATTTTTAAATAAGTTTTTATATTAAAAAAAACTTCCTCAGAGCTAAACACTACATTCCAGACTTACTTTCTTAAGCTGGAGGGGTCCTAACAGAGGTACTCGGGAGTGACCATAACATCACTTCCCGCTAGTGTGTTAGAACTGTGATCGGATGAGTGCTAGCGTAAAATATGGACAAAAGCCTTAAGCTACAATACTTATCTCTATCCCTTGCAGTTCAAGGGATCATCAGCATTCCACACTCTTGTTCAAAAACAGCAAGCCTGTTAAGCCCATCAGCCAAAAGCCAACGATGGCCTGCCAGCGTTTCGCTATGCTGCGTCAGGGCAATAAGGCTGTGTATCGGCACTTAACTCTGTGCTCAAAATGCTTTCTCTCCCCTACCCGCTTTCTCTCTGCAGCGTTGTGTAGAGAGAAAACTTCCGGGGCTGGCAAGAGGCAAGGCTGCCTTGATAGCTGACATGGGAGAACTTCAGCGGCAATGTGTGGGGTGGGGAAGAGGCACACCGAACTGCACAGGTTATGGGGTAGTGAGAATGTGGGACAGCATATGCACTGCCACTGGGAGGGTTCATAGACAACGGCGCGAAAGACAAAGGCGTGCCCAGACAATTGAGCGCAGCGCGGAGGTGCGCGCCGCTCAAAATTACTGTTTTTAGGGGCTCCGACGGGGGGTTTTGTTGGGGAACCCCCCCACTTTACTTAATAGACATCGTGCCGGCGTTATGGGGAGTTTGGGGGGTTGTAACCCTCCGTATTTTACTGTAAACTTAACTTTTTCCCTAAAAACTTTTTCCCCCTACACCCCCCACAATGCGGCGCAATGTCTATTAAGTAAAGTGGGGGGGTTCTCCCCCCACGCCCCCCCCCGTCGGAGCCCTAAAAACATTAATTTTGAGCGGTGCGCGCCTCCGCGCTGCGCTCAATTGTCTGGGCACGCCTTTGTCCTGGCGCGCTTTTGACCTGACACCCACTGGGAGTGCCTGAGCCAAGAATGAAGAGGCCTAGGCCTCTGAGGCCCCCCCACCCTGGTGGCTATGTTCCTGGAGAGTAGGCACGGCTATGCTAATTAGTTAGCACAGTGGTTCTTAAACCTGACCTAGGGTTTTCAAGATAGCCCTAATGAATATGCATGAGGAAGATTTGCATATAATAGAGATGACAGGCATGTAAATCTGTCTCATGCATATTCATTTGGGGTATCTTGAAAACCCGACTGGCTGGGGGTTCCCCAGGACAGGTTTAAGAACTGCTGGGTAGAGAATGACACAGGGACAAATTTTTCCCCATCCCCACAGGAACTCAATTTCCTCGTTCCGTCCCCATGAGTTTTGTCATTGTCCCTGTCCCTTCCCCATTCCTGTAAGCTCTGCCTTAACTGCACAAGCCTTGAACACTTATGATTTTAAAGTGTTTGAGGCTTGTGCAGATGAAGATGGAGTTTGCAGGAATGGGGCAGGGACAGGAAAAGATGGGCCAGGATGGGAAAATGAGTTCCCGTGGGGACAGGGAAAAATTTGTCCCCATGTCATTCTCTACAGCTAGGTTAGTGCATTAGCATAGTGCAGGATTAGTGCGTGAACCTTTAGCACCTATAAAATAGGTGGCAGTAAGAGCTCATGTGTTAATGGGGAAATTAGTGCATGTACAATATAGATAAATAAATGTGCTGTATTACAGAGTATACTGTACATTAATTTAGCAACCAGCTACAGTGTCATATAAAAATGGAGAAAAAGGCCTCAGTAAAAAAGTGCTCACAGATCATACAGTCCCAAGAGCCTTTATCGCCATTGGTCATTAAAAAAAACTCCTCTTATGCCAACATATAACTGCATTCAACAATCCAAAGTGCAGTTTATTTTTTTAACCTATTACAGGTCTTATCGAAATGTCTACTTACCAGTTTGCAAAAGTTAACATTCCTTGTGTGTGTTCAGAAAATCATTGTGTGTTCAGAAAATCATCCATTATTGGAAAAATTAAAAAAAATCTGCCTCAGCATGTGTGAAAGGTCTGTGTTGGGCTACCACAGGCCACTTTTTAGCACTGCTTGGTAAAAGGACCCCAAAGTTTGATGCCAATGTGGTATTAAAGTCTGCCAATAACAGGTTCAGATGATAACAGAGCTGCCAGGTTACCCATTCCAGGAGGAGACTTTTGGGCTGGTCTTGATTTTAAATTTACATGCCAAAGCGCTTAGTATTTGAGTCCATGATTCTATCCATTGAAATCACATAATCCTGAGTGGAATAGAATGGGCACAAGTAAATTGATGTTTTATGCCATCAAAAATTACAAAGACTAGGAGACACTCAATGAAGTTAAAGGGAAATACTTTTTTAAAAACCAATAGGAAGAAATATTTTTTTCACTCGGAGAATAGTTAAGCTCTGGAATGCACTGAAGACATCTAAGTCTGACTTTGGATGTTTCCTGCAAGATGTCCAAAGTCGTGGATGAACAAACACCCATTTTCGAATCTGGCAAAACCACTAGATGTCCCCCCAAAATTTTTTTCCCTGAAAATGCCTATTTATTTGCCATTATCAAGCACAGAAACATCCGAATGCAAAACATCCAAATCCAGACCATTTGGATGTGGGAAGGGCCAGCCTTGTAATGGACTGACCACACAGACATTCCAACAGAACAGTGAGGCACCTCAGAGAGCACTCCTATGAACTTCACATGAAGGGTGCCAGGTGTACATCTTACCAGAACCCCCTTATAATGTATGGTGAGCCCTTCAAAACTCCCTCAAAGCCTACAAAACCCACCTGTCTACCACCTCTATAGCCCTTATGGCTGCAGGTGGCACCTATATGGCAGTTTAGTAAGATTTTGGTGGGATTTCATGGCCTCACACTTTCCATCATAAATGTAGTGGTTAGAGTGGCTTTTGGGCCTGGGTCCTCCTCTCTATGGCTCATTAGCTCACCTACCAGGATACTTAAGGCACTTGTGTGATGCTCTGCTAGGCTTTCCCATACCAGGTACTGCTGTTCTATAGGCAGGTATATACTGTTTCATTCAGATTTGTGGGGTAGGTAGGGAGGGGCTCAATGACCACTGGGGGAGTGTGTGTGGGTCATTACTTAATCCTCCAGTGATCATCTGGTCAGTTTGAGTACCGTTTTGGCACTTAGATGCTTTTAAAACAGGTCTAGCTGTGGACATCTAAGTCTAAGCCTGCCCAGAACGTGCCTCCAACATGCCCCCCTTAGTCTTGGATGCATAGTGGGTAGAACACCTTAAAAGATGTCCAAAAAGACAGTTTTAAAAACTGGCACTTGGATGTTCTGGTGAGTAGGACGTCCAAGTGCCAATTTATGCCATTTTTTTTTGGATGTCTTAGTTTTTGGAAAATGCCCCTAATTGTCAGAGGATGTGGAAACAGCGGTTAATATAGATGGGTTTAAAAAAATTTTGGGGACAGGTTCCTGGAGGAAAAGTCCATAGTCTGCTCTTGAGAAAGACACGCAGGAAGCCACTGTGTGCCTTGGGATTGCTAACATGGAATGTTGCTTCTACTTGGGTTTTTGCTAGTTACTGCTGATCTAGATTGGCCAATGGTAAAACTAGAGCATATAATATGAGGTTATGGGGTGGTAGACTTACGTCAGGAAATACTTCTTCACGCAGAGGGTAGTGGATACCTGGAATGCTCTTCTTATGGAAGTGGTGGAGGTAAAAACAGTGATGAGTTAAAAAAAAATGCATGGAATAGACACAAAGGATCCCTAAATAGAAGAGGATAGTATGACACAAAACTTGACAAATCAAAAACTGGAGCTTCATTTACAATGCGCAGGAGTCGTGTTTAAATAGAAGCCCAGCAGCGGGGAAGCGAAAACGATGCCGGATGGACTTCTATGGTCTTTGTTTAGTATATAGCAAGACAGATTGGAGAGAGTAGGTTTGATGGCAATTCTAGCAGTAGTAATCAAAGACCCAAGCTGAATATACATTCCACAAGCTGTTTTTTAGTCTTAAACAATAGCCTCAGCCCCAACACTCCGCCGCTATGTTAATTTACCATTGCGGGAAGAATTACGTGAGAGCTCATCATTGGCTGATTGTACTAATTTTTTAATGAAATTTACTTATTTTTTAAAAAAACTTTCTTAATTTTTAAATAAATATTTTACTATACTAATGTACTTAGCTTTTTTTTACTGCTGAGCCAACGTCCGGGAGTCAAACCCGACATGCCATGTTTCACCCTAAAAAGTGCTTTATCAAGGGTCTCCCATGACCGCCCGTGTCATCCGACTATTCAAATGTAAGAATAGTAATAGAATTTGAATAGTCGGATGACACGGGCGGTCATGGGAGACCCTTGATAAAGCACTTTTTAGTGCGAAACATGGCATGTCGGGTTTGACTCCCGGATGTTGGCTCAGCAGTAAAAAAAAGCTAAGTACATTAGTATAGTAAAATATTTATTTAAAAATTAAGAAAGTTTTTTAAAAAAATAAGTAAATTTCATAAAAAAAATTAGTACAATCAGCCAATGATGAGCTCTCATGTAATTCTTCCCGCAATGGTAAATTAACATAGCGGCGGAGTGGTGGGGCTGAGGCTTAAGACTAAAAAATAGCTTGTGGAATGTATATACAGTACAGCTTGGGTCTTTAAGACTAAAAAATAGCTTGTGGAATGTATATACAGTACAGCTTGGGTCTTTGATTTATACGTGTTGTATTAACCAAAACTAAAACAACTAAAAAAATAAGCCATATTTTGAAAGCTTGTAGGGAATTCTAGCAGTAGGGCAGGGTGGGGCGGTGTAGCCAATGCTGGACACATTTATACGGTCTCCGTCCCATATGCTGCAAGAAGAATAAGGAGCAATTATATGTATTTTATACCACATTCCAACCATCTGAGTACAGGTCTTGCCTATCTCGGGGAGGGGGAAGACATCTTATACTGAAATTTAGCAAGTAAAACCAATAATTATTGGTTTGTTGCCTTGAGAATGAATGTGAATGTTGGTCTTTATTTGCGCAGTGGTTAAAGCTACAGCCTCAGTATCCTGAAGTCGTGGGTTCAAGGCCACGCTGCTCCTTGTGACCTTGGGCAAGTCACTTAATCCCCCTCCATTGCCCCAGGTACATTAGATAGATTGTGAGCCGGTGGGGACAGACAGGGAAAAATGCTTGAGTACCTGAATAAATTCATGTAAACCGTTCCGAGCTCCCCTGGGAGAAAGGTATAGAAAATTGAATAAATAAATAAATTTACTATGTTACCCCCACATAAATGGTCTTAACATGGGGAGCTGAGCCAGAAAAGTTTGCCCAGGGCCCTGTAAGGTGCTGACAGGCCCCACTGCACAGAGATTTCAGAAGAAGTTGATGGGCTCTCTGCTTAGGAAATGGCAGCCCCTTTGCCCATACAGCAACAGTCCACCCCAGGATGCCAGTCAGGGCACTCCGCCCCCTCCCCCCTCCCCCAGGAACCACACAGGTTCTTTCGACCAGGGAGGCCTCGCCATCCATTCGGGCGCTCTGCAGGAGGAGCCACTGAGCCGAGACGGAAATCTCCGCCACGCGAGTCGTCCTGTCAGTCAGCTAAGCACAATCCACGGCGCGCGCGACAGCAACCGAGATGCGCTCAGCCCGCGCAGCCGTGAAGCAGGCAGGCGCTGCCCGAGTGCCCCTCGCCGTCGCGCCCTGAGGCGTCCCAGGCGGGCTCCACTCGCTCCACAGAGTCCCTCCGCGCCGGCTGCAACTGTCGCCTGCGGGCGACCGCCGCTTCTTCTTCTTCTTCTTCGCCTCGCCCAGTGTCCTCCAGGATGGCGGAGGCCGAATTGCACAAGGAGCGGCTGCAAGCCATCGCGGTAAGTGGCTCGCTTTCTGGCGTCTGCGGGCGGTGGCTGTGCCCGGGTTAGCGCGCAGTGTGCAACCCCACCGCGCTTTCCTCCCCCCCCCCCCCGGCTGCTTCTCCCGCTTCAGTTGAAGGATTTCTAGCGGATAGCGTTTCACCGGGTAGCTCGTGCATTTCAAGGGAAAATTTGAGACCCAGTCTTAAGGGTCTGCACTCTGGGCTTAGCATCTAATGAATGGACTGGTTGAAATAGCAGGGCTCGTATTTGTGGCGTCTTTCAGTCGTGTGTGCTAAAGATTACCTGGGCATGTTCTTCCCAAGGGATGGGGAATCTGAGCAATTCATAACAATCCTGTTGATTTTTTTTTTTTTTTTATAAATACGGAATGCTTGATTTTAGCAACTTTCATTTCCGGCAGTATGCGCATACATTAAAGAAATACTTCACAGCTGATAAATGGGAGAAACGCCTGTGTAAGTGGTGAGATTCGTCAGTCACGTTGCAGAGAAATAACGGCGGCGCGAGCGCCTGTCCATCTGTTCCTGCTTAAGCCGTGCCGGGGTTACTACACATGGCTCTTGGCTTGTTCAGCGAAGCTCGAGGGCAGCGTAGTGTCTGTGCGTCGAGCGAAGGCGGGTGCAGGTCTGGGGAGAAAGATGCCTGATCAACAGATGTGGCCGCTTCGCCGCAGGCCCAGCTTCTGTCAGAAGGGCCTAGAGATGCTTTGTGGATAAGGGACAGCGGGTCTAACTTTTCATATAATCGGTCTGGGGAGGCTAACTGACCCCCCCCCCGTCCCCCAGTCCAGCACGTGAGCATTTTATAGAGGGGTTATTGAACAATAAATCCATTCATCGAGCTTGCTCTGGATACCAAATTTCAGGTATCTAACCATAGCAGAACAGAAGCAAAGAGAGAGTTCAGGTGGCTGGCTGTATGTTTTGATTTCTCCCCCCCTGTCATTTTCTGTGTTTCTTTAAGAATGGAATTTTCCCCTGCTGTTGTCTGTCTCCTCCTCTGAGAATAGGCTTTAACGTATTAGCATTCAGAATCTCCAAAGAAGCATATTTGGGAATGCAGGGAAGAGACAGGTGCCACCAGCTCTTGATGAAATGCATTAAAATAAAAGGCCAAACAGGAGGGTGTCTCCTTCCTGAAGAGCAGAGGTAGCAGCTCTGCAAGCATTGATCTACTCTGCTCTATCCTGCTGAAGGAAGTTGGGGCCTGACAGTCTATAGATTCTGTGCTAGCACTTGGTTTTACTGCTCAGGAGAACCATCTATAAAATTGTAGGATTTCTTCAGTTATAATTTTGGATTTTTTTTAATTTATTTTTTTTAGCAAGCTGTGGTTTACAGACCCAAAGAGTCACAATCTAAGGACCTCTTTTACAAAGTGGCGCTACCAGTTAGCATGCGCCAAATGCAAAGAAGCCCATGGGCATTCACTGTGCTTCTAATCAGTAGTGCCACTTTATATTAAAAAAAAAATAAAACATATATTATATAAAATATAGAATTTTAACATTTGTGTATTATTTATTATTTGTAAAGAATATCTTTCTGTATAATTTATATGTATTTTTACTCTATTTTTTTAATAAAATGTTTGAACATAAGGCACAGGCACCGCCAAAGCTGAAACCCCCCTCCCCAAACAAACCCTAAGTACATGAGGCAAGGGGAGATAAAGGGGTCCTTTTAAAAAGCTGCAGTAAAAATTGGTCTTAGTGTGCTCTTATGTGGGTTTTTCCCATGCGCTAAGGTAGGTTTACCTTATGACTTCAGAAAAAGGACAGATTGAGACATCCGGGTTTTACTTCCAATGGAAGTAAAACCCGGATGTCACAATCCGTTCTCCTTACTTCCATGGCTTTCAATGGAAGTAAAGCCCAGATGTCTCACTCTGTCCTCCTTTTTCTGGAGCCTTATGGTAACCCTACGCCAAGATCATTTTTACCGCGGCCGTAAAAGCTTCGATTTTTGTATTCATTTCATTGATGAACATGTGCTAATGTTGCCATTAGCGTGTAGCTAAATGTAGGCAGTGAGGGCCCAATTCTGTAAATGTCACTTAAAACTTAGGCACCAAATAGTGTGGTGCTGAAGCATGATTTTATAAAAGCTGGGCACACTTTATAGAATTATGCCTAGACATCAGTAAGTGTCCTAACCTTAGGTGTACCGTTTTATGAGTGTGCCTAAGTCAAAACAAACACCTGCATGAAAAATATGCCTATGATCTTCCCCTAACCATGCACGCTTTCTGGTAGATGCTTTGGACTAAGTGCTTACCTTAAAGTGGTCAAAGGAAATATCTTTTGTTTCAGAAGACATGTATGATTGGGCATAAATCAGTGGTCTCAAACTCGAACCCTTTGCAGGGCCACATTTTGGATTTGTAGGTACTTGGAGGGCCTCAGAAAAATGACAATTTTGCATGAGGTAAAACTCTTTATAGTTTATAAATCTTTCCTTTTGGCTAAGTCTTAATAATAATATTGTTATTTATAGTTAAAGAGACATATGATCAAGAAACTGTTTTATAGGTCACAACTTCTCCCTTTCACTTTTAGACCTTGCTTTATTTGTAAAACATTTTCAATTACCCTCCTGATGTTGTTTTTCCTTAAATGTTCTCTTACTTTCTTTAACAATTGTAGTTCACTCCTTTTTCCCTATGTATCACTAATTAATTGTGTACATCAATTGTATGTTTACCTGTTTAAATTGTTTTATTTTGTCCTCCCCCAAAATTTTTTTTATTGTTATACGCATTGAAAATATTTGATATTGCGTTTATATCAAAATTTTAATAAACTTGAAACGTGATAAACATATGGAGGGCCTCAAAATAGTACCTGGCGGGCCGCATGTGGCCCCCGGGCCGCGAGTTTGAGACCACTGGCATAAATGTATTATGCAATTTTGGTTACAGAAAGAATCTCCAAGCTTTTGGCATTGGAGGAACCAGTTGCATCGTTTACTTTTATTTGAGAGTTAGGAGGTTTGGCGATCTTCTAGAAGAACTCGTCTTTTTATGGAAGTTTGGGATCCTTATATTCAAAACCTTTCACCTAGAGCAAGAAGTTTAATTCTCAATGATTTACACTGAAGCGAAGGTTGTCTAAATTACATTCCAGATCTTTGTTTTATTTCTTTATTTTTGTTAACTTTCATCCAGGGAGGGGAATTGATTATGGGATGGAGGGGAGGGAAATGGGGAGAATGGATAGGGGGGATTATGGTTTATTATATAAAATGTTTGGAGGAATGATAGAATTTTATATAATATATGGATTACAATTTTAATATTTGTGAAATCATTTGTAATGAATATCATTCTGTATAATATATATGTATTTTTACGTTATTCTTTCAATAAAATGTTTGAACATAAAAAAAAAGTGGTAGGTGCCTACTATGCAATTAAGTGAGATTTAAGTTAATTATGAGGTGCTAATTTTTAATTATTGGTGCCAATTAATCCTTTTAAATAATTAGGTACCTAGATTGCCTAGGCGCGCCAATCTAGGCACGTAACTATAGTAGGCATCATTTAAACAGCAGATAGGGCGGGTATTAAAAAAAGGCTATTACTGGCTAGACATATCTTTCAGTCAGTAAGACCTTAGATTTTAACTCCATTCACACACTTATTCATGCCTTTGTAATATCAAGGTTAGATTATTGTAATTCAATATACAGTCAAACCTCGGTTTACGAGTGCACTGGTTTGTGAGTGTTTTGCAAGACGAGCAAAACATTCGCAAAATCGGCGCCTCGGAAACCGAATTTGACTCGATTTACGAGCGCCACCCCCCCCGATCCGGCATCCCCCCCCCCCCAGTGATCCGGCGTCCCCTCCCCGCTATCCTACATCCCCCCGAGCACCGAAACGACATCCCTTACCCTGATTGGGCACCGGCATAAGCACCAATGCACAGGACATGTCGGTGCCCGAAGATCCTCCCTCTTCTGGGCTGGGCTGGGCGGTGCGTTGGAGATCCTCCCTTTTGCCTGTGCTGGGCTGGACTGGGCTTTGAACATTTGCACATGCTCAAAGCCTTCTGGTCTCGTTCTCTCCGAGATTCTCAGATTCAAAATCTCAGAGAGAGCGAGACCAGAAGTCCTTGAGCATGCGGAAATGCTCAAGGCCCAGTCCAGCCCAGCACAGGCAGGAGGGAGGATCTCCAACGCACCGCCCAGCCCAGAAGAGGGAGGATCTTCGGGCACTGGCATGTCCTGTGCGTTGGTGCTGGTGCTGGTGCCCAATCGGGGTAAGGAATGTCGTTTCGGTGCTTGGGATGGGGGAGGATGTAGGATTGCAGGGGAGGGGGGCGATAAAAGCGGGGGGGGGGAGGATGCCGGATTGTGGGGGGTATGGAGCAGCGTCGGTGGCCTCAAAGGGGGAGGGAATGGAGCAGCGCTGGTAGCCTGGGGGGGGAGGAGGAGGTGGAACAAATCAAACCGAGTTTCCCTTACTTCCTATGGGGAAACTCGCTTTGATATACAAGCAATTTGGTTTACAAGCATACTTCTGGAACAAATTATGCTCGTAAACCAGGTCCCACTGTATTGTAGAATCAATGCAGCACTTTTACGTAGGTTACAGACATTATAAAATTCAGCAGTTAGGTTTCTATTTAAGGGTAAAGTATGTGATCATATTACTTCTTTGTTGATAAGTTACTGGTTGCCTGTACATGATAGATCTAAATTTAAAATTATTTATCAGACTTTTAAAGCTCTCCATTATGTAGCTCCACCATAATTGGCTGCTGTAACCATTCCATATACTCCAACACGTATATTATGGTCAGTTGACTTTGAGACTGGTACTTCCTTTACCAAATTAATTCGTAGTTCTGCTTTTTTCTTTTTATCTCAATTCTTATGGAACGAACTTCCCCAAGTTATTCAAAGTGAACTTTCATTTCCAAAATTTAAGTCTTATGTTGAAAACTCATTTTTACAATTTGGCATTTAATTTGAGGTAATTTTTAGATTGAAGCAGACCACAACAAAAAGAGGTGTGGTTTTGTTTTCTCTCTTCAGTATTTAGATTATGGGCTCCTTTTACAAAGGTGCGCTAGTGTTTTTAGCGCACGCACTGGATTAGCGCACGCTATAGCGCATGCTACCCAATAAACTACCGCCTGCTCAAGAGGAGGCGGTAGCGGCTAGCGTGCGTGGCATTTTAGCACGCGCTATTCCGCGCGTTAAGGCCCTAACGCACCTTTGTAAAAGGAGCCCTAGGTCTTTCCTACTGATAATGGCGTTCTTTTCTTGTTTTAATTGATTTAATTGTTTTTTGTAAGCCGCATTAATCTGTTGTAAATTGTGGGATACCAAATTTTAATAAACCAAAACATATAGAATCTGGGCCTAAGGGCTATTGAGTTACAGTGTGCTAGCCAGTTAGCATGCAGTAATATAGATGCGCACCTATGCTCTGCCCCCTAAAAAATGCAAACAAATATTTAGTGTGCAGTTAGTGCATGCACATGCAAAAACTAACATGTGACTCTTTAGCACATGCTGTGTTAGTCCATTTTTTGCTGCGTTAGGTGCATATTAGCGTCTAATGCAGCTTAGTTAAAGGATCTCCGAAGCGAGGGGAGATAAAGTTAAATGTCTCGGGACAAGAAGAGCATCAGCACAGGAAGTGAGGTTTGAATCCTGGTCTCCCTGGTTCTTAGCCCATTGTTCTAACCACTGTGTTGAATTTTTAAAATTGCATGGTGCTCTGTTCAGAAGCCAGACTTGAAACCACAGAAAAGCTACTGGAAATTGTTCCTGAGAGAATTTAATTATATCATCTGGTCTTCCTTTTGGAAGAGCTCAGCCAGCAATTGTTTAGTGCCACAAGGTGAAAATTCTTCCCTAGAGTGTTCAAGTCATTTGCTTTTTACGCTTTATTGACAGCACTTATACCATCTCAGTCATGGGGCCGCTTTAGCTAAGACATTTTTAGGAGTAGATTGTTAAGGGGGCAATTTCTCCAAATGGGCATGTAGTGGTCCGGGCTGGGGCAGAAAACTCTATCGTGGCTTAGTAAAAGTGTGTGTATGTGTGGGGGGGGGGATTAGTTTTGTGCATGCAATGACAGAAAACAACGTCACTCCTAAGCCAAGGGTGTGTGGAGTATGATCATCCTCAAATTTACTGCTAATGTTCGCTGTAGCATTTGCATTGTGCTGAAAAGAGATCCTCTCTGGATTCATAAGATGTAACAGGTCTGGCAGTGTATCGCGAACTGTGTGCTGTGGCACACTAAGTGCCTCCTGAGATTTCAGGTGTGCTATGGCACACTGGGGAGGAGGAGAGGCGCTGGCTGACTGCCTACAGGAAGTGCCTCTTGCGGTGAGAGCACGTCTTGTAGGCAGTCAGCCAGTGCCAAAGCCTCTCCTTCTCTCTGGCCCTCTTCCCTGCTGACACCCCTCACTGGCGTCTCGGGACCTGTCTGAAAAAAGCTAACGTCGTTCCTCTGCACAAAAAGGGTTGCAGAGCAGAGGCTGCGAACTACAGACCAGTGAGTCTCACATCGATAGTGTGTAAAATCATGGAAACACTAATTAAACGTAAATTAGACACGATCTTGGATGAAGGGAATCTAAGGGATCCTAATCAGCATGGATTAACTGAGGGTAGGTCATGCCAATCCAATTTCATCAGCTTCTTTGATTGGGTAACAGGAAAGCTAGACTCGGGAGAGTCTCTGGACATAGTGTACTTGGATTTCAGCAAGGCTTTTGACAGCGTCCCACACCGCAGGCTTCTAAACAAGATGAAATCGATGGGGTTGGGCGAAACAATAACTGCATGGGTCAATGATTGGCTTAGTGATAGACATCAGAGGGTGGTGGTCAACGGCACCCTCTCTGAAACATCGAGAGTGACCAGCGGAGTGCCGCAGGGCTCAGTCCTGGGTCCACTCCTTTTTAACATATTCATAAGGGACTTGACACAAGGGCTGCAGGGTAAGGTAACATTATTCGCCGATGATGCCAAACTATGCAACATAGTAAGTGAAGGCTGTTTGCAGGATAATATGACACAGGACCTTCTTGCGTTGGAAAACTGGTCCTCAACATGGCAGCTGGGATTCAATGCTAAGAAATGTAAGGTCATGCACCTCGGTAGCGGAAATCCATGCAGAACTTACACTTTAAATGGAGAAACATTGGCTAAAACCTCAGCAGAACGAGATTTGGGAGTAATCATCAGTGCAGACATGAAGGCGGCCAAACAAGTAGAAAAGGCCTCATCCAAGGCAAGACAAATGATGGGATGTATCAATAGAAGTTTCGTCAGTCGGAAACCAGAAGTCATAATGCCACTGTACAGGACCATGGTGAGACCTCATCTGGAGTACTGTGTACAATTCTGGAGGCCACATTACCGTAAAGACGTGCTTAGAGTCGAGTCGGTTCAGCGGATGGCCACTAGGATGATCTCGGGGCTCAAGGGTCTCTCGTACGAAGAGAGACTGAACAGATTGCGGTTCTACACTCTAGAGGAACGCAGGGAGAGGGGGGACATGATTGAGACATTTAAATACATCACAGGACGTGTCGAGGTGGAAGATGACATCCTTTTTCTCAAAGGACCCTCGGCCACAAGAGGGCATCCGCTTAAACTTAGAGGGGGGAAATTTAGTAGTGACACCAGAAAGTATTTCTTCACGGAAAGAGTGGTGAATCACTGGAACAGGCTTCCGGTGCAGGTGGTCGAGGCCACCAGCGTGCTTGACTTCAAGAATAAATGGGACATCTACGTGGGATCCCTACGAAGTCGAGTTAAGGAACTGGGTCATTAGCATTCAGACTTATTGGGGTGGGTCAGTAGAGTGGGCAGACTTGATGGGCTATAGCCCTTTTCTGCCGTCATCTTTCTATGTTTCTATGTTCTCCCAGGAGAGCTCAGAACGGTTTACATGAATTTATTCAGGTACTCAAGCATTTTCCCCTATCTGTCCCAGCGGGCTCACAATCTGTCTAATGCACCTTGGGCAATGGGGGGATTACGTGACTTGCCCAGGGTCGCAAGGAGCAGCGTGGGTTTGAACCCACGACCCCAGGGTGCTGAGGCTGTAGCTTTAACCACTGCGCCACACTCTCCCGCATGGGCGTGAAGTTGTCATGGTGACGCCCGCGCATTTCCGGGTGCCTCGAACTGTAGCCACTACCTCTAGTGTGCCGCAGCTTGAGAAAGTTTTTCGGGACACTGAGGTATAGGCAACTTATTCAGGTGTGCTGGAAGTTCTTTTTAAGCAAGCCTGTGGGAAATATTTCTGTTTCTTTTTGCCACATCTTCTTAGTTTTGGCCTGCGTTTCTTGTTTACCTGAGGATCTTTCCTCTTTCCCTGAGATTCACCAAGTATTCATTTGGGACAGACACCTTTATAATCAATGCTGTTGTGGTGTTTTTTTTTCTCTTTTACTATTACAGTATATCTGATTTTCCGGAATCCAGCTTTTAGTCAGTCAGTTTGAGGATAATATCTTCCTTTTCCACATTCTCTTAGGGCAGTATCTCTCAAACTGTGTACCAAGGCATAGTGGTGTGCCCCAAAGAAATTCTGGATGTGCCATGAGAGATTCCAGAATTTTACTTTATTTTTAAAAATTCCCTTTATAAGTATACACTAGATTAGATAACATGTACATTGCGCATGCAAGAGTCTGTCAATGTTATGAGCGTCTGTGTGCATAAGGATACAATCGCCCAGATAAGCAGCATTCTTTGACGTGATTGGTCTTTGAAAACTAATGGCAAGTAATTTTAGTTTTCTTTTTTATGCAGTAGTTATCCTAACTTGAGCAACAAAGCAACCAAGGCTTTGTTATCTTTTGGATTGTTTTATCTTTGCGAGCTTGGATTTTCAGCTCTGACAGAAATTAAATAAAGAAAGAGAATGACTGCAGATGGTGGATGATGAAATGTGTGTTTGCTTGTCAACTATTGAGCCGTGTTTTGAGTTAATTTGCACTGAAAAAACAAGCATAGAAACACAGATGGCAGATAAAGACCAAATGGCCCATCTAGTCTGCCCATCCGCAGTAACCATTAATTAGCAATTCTATTTTCTTTAATTTCACCGTTGTGGCAATTACCCAAATATAGCTTAAAGAACTTTAAATAAATAGCTGTCAGGTTTAATTTTTTGATGGTTTTCCAGTTTTATAATTTCAATTATAATGTGCTGTGAAAAACATTTGGTTTATTTAGTGTGCCAGAGCTAAAAAAAATTTGAGAGACACAGTCTTAGGGTCACAATCCCAATGCTTTTCCAGCACACTGATGTAATGCTTGCAGTAGTGTCTCGCAAACTTTGTCAAGCTGCAGCACACTAAACCTAGTGGCTGTGGCTTAAGACATTCGGAAGAGTGCAGACATCGAAGTGATGATGTCACGCACTTGTGTGAAGGCCCTCCAGACTGGCCCTGAGCCGCCAATGAGGGGTGCCAGAAGGGAAGACACACGGAGAGAAGGAGAGGCACCGGTGCCGGCTGATTGCCTACAGGATGTGCCTCGCTGCGAGAGGCACATCCTGAAGGCAGTCAGCCGGCGCCGGTGCCTCTCCTCCTCCCTGGTGTTTCGCGGCACACCTGAAATCTCAGGCGGCACACATAAGAACATAAGAATAGCCTTACTGGGTCAGACCAATGGTCCATCAAGCCCAGTAGCCCCCATGTCTTTCTCAATAACAGACTATGGACTTTTCCTCCAGAAACTTGTCCAAACCTTTCTTAAAACCAGCTACGCTATCCACTCTTACCACATCCTCTGGAAACGCGTTCCAGCGCTTAACTATTCTCCGAGTGAAAAATTTTTTTCCTCCTATTGGTTTTAAAAGTATTTCCCTGTAACTTCATCGAGTGTCCCCTAGTCTTTGTAATTTTTGAGAGGTGAAAAATTGATCCACTTATACCCGTTCTGATCCACTCAGGATTTTGTAGACTTCAATCATATCTCCTCTCAGCGTCTCTTTTCCAAGTTGAAGAGCCCTAACCTTTTTAGTCTTTCCTCATACGAGAGAAGTTTCATCCGCATTATCATCTTGGTCACTCTTTGAACCTTTTCTAGTGCCGCTATATCTTTCTTGAAATATGGAGACCAGAACTGAACGCAATACTCCAGGTGAGGTCGCACCATGGAGTGATACAGGGGCATTATAACATTCTTAGTCTTGTTAACCAGAGTTTCCAGTGAATAAGATGTGCCACCTTGTTATGTGCCTTTCCATATAAAGATTTTCCACCATCAGCATTAACCTAAAACAGCTTTGTTGGTGCAGTGTTTATTTCTCTTTTCTCTGGCTAGTATATCATGTGGAAGCATCATGTGAAACCAGGCAAATTTATATGCTAAAAGGGCGGTGTAACCATTAGGTAGACTAGATGGTTGCCTTGGGTGCCAGTTTCTAGGGAGCAGCAAAAAGCATTTGCAGTCAACCCAGAACCAGTGGCATAACAGGGGGGTGGGTGGGGGGGAGTGGACCGCCCTGGGTGCCATGTTTGTGGGGGCTCTGGCACCCCTCCTCCTCTCCGCCTCTTCCTACTCCACCCCTCACTATGCATGCACGCCCCCCCTACTGTACCTCTAGCTTTTCACTTCCGTGAGCAACAACTTTAACGTGCTCCGCTCTTCAGCTGATGTCATTTCCGGGTGCCGCACAGAGTCTTAGAGTCCCCTTATTGTTCCATATAGGTTATTGATTGAGTCGTGGATAATTTTGCATACTCTTTTCCTAAGGTGAGTGTGTAATTGGAATCACTCAGTATTATACTGTCGCCCCGGGACGGGCAGAGGTGAGAAGATGCAGTGGCACCCTGCAAGACACCATCGAGCCTCCTAAGGGCTCGACCCCTGCTGAACAGTCGGTAAGACGACTTCAGGGACGGCCCTGAGTTCCACAGAAAACTGAGCAGGCCGGTTAACAGTTACCCACCGGGATTGGCCTGTCAGCTACAGACAAAAGTCTGTGTATTCTCAATGCAGGCAAAATAAAAGAAATGCTCCAAGCACAAGAATCCTGAAGAAATAAGGACTAAAAACACTGAATAAAATAATAAAATGTGGAGTGAACGAACACACTCTTGTAGGCACGTGTGCAGAAGGGATACACTGTAGGTAGAGATAAGGAGCTCAGAGAAGTACAGAGGAGTAACTGAGAAAAATCTGAACTCGATTCCTTCTGCAGATGGTATGTGGCCATGGGGACACTACCCACTTGTCTAGAATGTCTCATCTATCGCACTGGAATAGCTAATAACCTCATTAAATTAATTTTAATATGTTGTGTGCCAGAGTTCTATGTGCAGATCCACACGGCACATCATTTGTAGAAACCCCTCAGAGACCTATCAGTGCATCTTTTTACCTGCAGGGATGGTGAGAATTTTTTTAAATGGACCATTTACCTGGGTAGATGCATTACCTGGGTAGATGCATTTTAGAAATTGTCTTCATTATTTATATCTGGCATGCTAATATCTGGTGATTAGGGCAGTGGGCTGGGACCTGGAAGGCCCAGGTTAAAATCCCACAACACCCGCTTGTGCTCGTGGGTGAGCCACCTAACCTTCTGTGCCTCAGGAGAAGGCAATGACAATCCGGGGAGTCCCCAAGAGTCAACTCCAGGGCATAGCTGGTTGTAAAATATTTACAAGTTAATGTCCAATTATGCATTTTTTTATAAGTTTATTCTCAGATGGACTGCTAATGTTTATGAAATTCTTGAATTGGGGGGAGCAGTGTAGTATTAATAGGGGGGGGGGCGGTCCGCCCCAGGCACCATCTTGGTGGTGGCGCCAGTGCCTTTCTGACCCCTTTGCCTTGTGCACACCTTCCCTTCCCTCTGACACCCCAGACACCAAGCGCACTCCCCTGCTTTCCAATCTCCCAGACCTGAGCCAATCAGGCTTAGTGCCCCCCCTCCCCGTGTGTGCCAGTGATGCACTAGGAGTTGCCTAAGGTCTTGATTGGGGAGGATGCACCAGGAGGGGGAAGGGCTAGCCATTTTGAAGAGGTGGCCTTGCAAGGTAGGAGGGAGTGGGCCTCCCTCCTGCCTGATTTTTGATGAAAGGTATGGGGGGAGGGTTGTCATTGGGGGAGGGTTCTTGAGCTGGGGGGTCTGATCTGATCTCCCCCAGCCCACTAGCCACCAGGATTCTGTGGGAGGGGTAGGAGTGATCAGAAGGCAGGGGGGTACATGTTGTCAGAAGAAATATCAGGGGGTCCCAGTTTTGGTGGTGGAGGTGGAGGTGGGTGTGTATGTGGGGGGGGGGGGGGATGTTGCAGAATTGCGCTTCCCCTACCCTCACTACAGGTGTTTGGGGGGAAGACGACAGAAGCCTGAAAGTAAATTGAAAAGGGCACAGAGTTGAAGATTCTCTTAGGCTGTATAATACCCTTGTACCAGCCTGACTGCATACAGATAAAACTTGTATGTGCTTTTGCCAGTATAGTAAGACCACCAATCCAGTGTGCAATCTTGGCAAGTATGCACGGAGCTCATGGTGGTGCTGGCAGCATGCCTCAAGGCCCACATCCTGTTTCAAACATACCAAAGAATTTGTTTGCTGAATGTAAGCCTTGCAACCAGCAAAAGGTAATACTTGATACATAACCCTCAGCACACAGCAGAAGCCACGGGCCATAAATGGAAACCAAATGTGTAGGAGAGGAAGTGCTCTGTATGCATTTACACACTGTGTGACAGCAGACTTGACTTCTCTCCAGAAGTAATCGTGCAGCTGATGCTAACCAGTAAAGCCAAGTTGGTCAGCTTCATAAAATTACTCCAATACAAACTTAAAAGAGCACAGTGGAATGCTGTCAGGGCTTTCTGGGTTCCATTAGGAGCTTGAGAGATACCTCAGGATCAGATGACAGCGGTGGTGAGCCTTGACTGGTTTCAAATGCATTGAACTTAGAAAATGTTGAGCCTGAATGCAGTTCAACCAACAATTTCAACTAGCAAAAATGGAGAACTGCTGTTTATCTTAATGTCTAACAACAGCAAATCAAATAGCACTGAACAATATGGTGCAGGACTGTCCCAGCCGGAAACGTGCCCTGTGTGACACATCCCCTAAAACTCCTATCCTGCCTGCTGCATTGCAACCAAGCAGGGAAGGCAGTGGATGGCACAAAATTGTGGAGTCCCTGCCTCCCTTGCGCCTTGTGCCACTATACTACCCGCACCCTGGAAAATGACTGGTTTTTTTCCCGTGATTGTCTTCTTTCAGACGATTGATGTCTCTTCTGTCGCATTATGGAAGGGGATAACTCCCTGCCCATCACAAAGGGTCACTGGAAGCAAGTCTAAAAGAAAACTTATAGTACTCTTGGTCAGAAATGATTGAGTCACCTGGGTACAATCTCAGTCCAAGAGTACTGGATAGAAGCTTTCTCGTAGTCCTACTTTCAGTGACCCTTTGTGATGGGCAAGGGTCATCCCTTTCCATCCTGCGCCAACCTCCGCTGGGCTCATTGGAAAAGGGATCAGCAACCCACTTTCTGAGAACATAGCCTCCTGCATAATGAACCTCCAATCCTGAGCCCGCACTGTTCAAATGAAACTGAACGAGTCCAAAACAAGACTCCTTTGGCTCGGTCCAAAATTAGACCAAC
This sequence comes from Geotrypetes seraphini, assembly GCF_902459505.1. Classification (NCBI taxonomy): domain Eukaryota; kingdom Metazoa; phylum Chordata; class Amphibia; order Gymnophiona; family Dermophiidae; genus Geotrypetes; species Geotrypetes seraphini. The sequence continues at coordinate 484,585,497 of NC_047084.1, forward strand.
TACCCTCCTCCATCTCACTGCCCTCTGGCTCCACTCTGCAGCTTGAGTTCTCAAGCAATGTTCTGGGCATTATTATTGATTCTACATTGTCCTTCAACGACTACCTCAATTCCTTGGTAAAAAAATGCTTTTTCAGTCTTCACATGCTGAGGAAAGTTAGATCCTGCTTCCATCAAAATCACTTTACCGTCCTTGTCCAATCCATCATACTTTCCAGATTGGACTATTGCAACTCTATTTACTTAAGCCTAACTAAGAAAAACCTTCATAGACTCCAGCGGATTCAGAATGCCACGGCCAAGCTCATCTTCATAAAAAGTAAATTTGACCACGTCTCTCCGCTTCTGTCCAAGCTTCACCGGCTTCCGATAATCACCAGGGTCCACTTTAAAAGCGCCTGCCTAGCTTTCAAAATCCTACACGGCATCCTCCCTTCCTGTATCCCTCTTTCTTGGAACTCCTCAAACCGTAATACCACCAGATCCACCCACAAATTTAAATTATCCTTCCCCTCATTAAGAGGCATTTCCCATACAGGAAAACTAGGGACCTCCCTCTCCTTCAGAATCACCGAACTCTGGAACAACCTTTCCTCCCCTCTTCAGAACCTGAGCTCTCTCCAACTTTTCTGCAAACATCTGAAGACCTGGCTATTCTCAAAAATCTGATATCTACTCCATCTTTGGCATTCTAAGCCCTCTAAAAACTCTTCATACTTGGACCTCTAACCCTCCATTGTTAGTTCCTTTCTATCCCATCTCCTGTAAACCATGCAGAGCTCTACGAATGTGGAGATGATGCGGTATACAAACCTAAGGTTTAGTTTAGTTTAGTATACTGCGTGCCGTTTTTTTTTCCAGATTTAATTACAATGAGCAATCACATGCCAACACACGTTTCCTCTCTCTGCTGCTATTGCCACATTAAAATGAATACCTTGATTGGTGGGGATGCCCAAGCTCCACATGCTGAAGAGGTTCTCTGCCCGGCAGCAGGGATGTAGGTGGCACGCAGAAGTCACTGCACATGCTCAGTTCATGAACTGAGCATATGTGGGAGCCGAGCATCAGTGGCTAGAAGCATGCTCTAGATTTCCCCCCTGATCAGATGGCACAAGGGGCTTAGGCAGAGAACATCTTCAGCTGGTAGGTTTAGGCATCCCTGCCAGCCACATTGACCATGTGTGCCGTAGAAACCTCTTAGTATTTTACTTTCCGGCATATGTACCATAGGTATCTTTATATGGCTCCAGAAAAAAGAGGATGGATTGAGATATCTAGGTTTTACTTTAATTGAAATCAATGGAAGGAGGACTGATAGAGAAATCTGGGTTTTATTTCCATTGAAAAGCAATGGAAGTAAAACCCGGATGTCTTAATCCGTCCTCCTTTTTCTGGAGCCATATGGTAACTCTAGGTATCCTACCGCTAATATAGGAGGTTCATACCTGTGCATCTTGCCTTACAGCACCTATTATGATAGCCTGAGTCACAGGGATAGGGGGGGGGGGGGGTCAACTTTTCACTTTCAAGTGCACAGAGAAATAAAGGTTAATAACAACTTGTAGAAAGTGATCCCTTTTTATTGGAGAAACATAAGAACAGAAGAAACACCTTACTGGGTCGGCATCCTCTGACAGTGGCCAGTGCAGGTCAAAGAGTTTGGCAGGATCCCAGAGAGCAGATAACTCTGCAAAGCTGGTCTAGAAACGTATTAAGTCAGGCTCCCTCCCTCAGGTCTACGCGCAGAAGCTGTAGATGCATTTAGTGGAAAAAGCATAAATGTAGTCTCCGTACACCAGCTCAGGTATCATTCCCATTGCTCTTTTGAGAACCGGGGGGCAGTGATACGTGGATTTTAAACAGGCAGTGTCTTCGCCACACTGTCCACCCTTGTGAGAGTTTACATTCTGTTTGAAGTGAGCTTTGGGTCGGGCTTTTGCTCGAGGAAGGTGGGATATAAGGAGGATATAGCAAATCTGTGTTGAGTTTTCAGCTGTATGGGCTTTGGTAGCCGTCAGTAGAAGCTGCATGGCTGCACTTTCCTGCCTTGGACGGGGAGAGGCATGAAACTAAAGAGCGTGGCAGATAACCGATCTTCTGGTGTGTTTACACAGATGATTTTAATTGAAAGCTCTGGGCTGCATGTCAGCTTCAGTTATCAGGATGTGAGAGAAGAGGTAGGTGGTGGGGCTCAGGCGGCCGCCCAGAGAAGGTCTAAAAGTAGCAGCAGTAAAATCTAATCCAAGAAAGGAGGCAATGGGAATATGACGGGGAAGTGGGCCGAGGGGAAAAAGAGCTGGGAGTATCTTAAACATAAAAGCTGCTAAATGTTTTAAAGATTCATATGGACAGTGCTTAAACAGAACTGTCTGGAAGGTGGTGGCACAGATCATGCCAGCTCTGGTTTTTTAACATGAGTTGGGTGTTTTTTTTTTGCTGATTTTGGTAAGTCGGTCCCAAAGGCATGAGAAAAAAAAATGAAAAGAAAGCATATCTTGTAATTGATTACATAGATGGGCTTTAGGAACCCTGCAATTGTGTGGCCATAAACTCAACACTTGATTGACACATTCATCCTGAGTGACCAACACAGCAACTTCATGCATCCCACTGAGAGATTAGGACAGATTACCAGCAAGTAGGCTGTACAGTGCTCATGTGCATACCTCTTCACCTAACTCCCCGAGAACTGGGGCAGCCATTCACAGAGCGCCGTGGGACAAGGCAGGAAGCGAAAAACTCTCACCTGCCTGCTTGCCGCTCTGCCACTGCCGCTCGGGGGGAAAAAGCAGGAGACAAGGGCAGGAGGCTGAAAGCTCCTGCCCTGCAGCGCTGGACCACCATTCACGGAGCGGCAAGGCAGGAAGCAAAAAAACTTGCGCCTGCTTTCTTGCTGCTCTGACTCTGCCGCTGCCGCTGGGGAGAAAACTGGATGGAAGGGCAGGAGCTTTCAGCGCTGGATCGTCAGACCGCCGGACACTGGAGAAATTAAGGTAGTGGAGGGGGGGGATTAGTTAGTATTCGCTCCATAAGACGCACCCTTATTTCCACCCACTTTTTGGGGGGAGAAAAGTGCGTCTTATAGAGCGAAAAATACAGTATATATTGATACAAGATCCTAGGTATGTGTCGAGTTAGGATAAAAGCTTGAATTGAAAAGCCTTGCAGTGTAACTACGGCAAATTGCAACCTGTAAACTGTATATTATGTATGTTAACCTATAATCTGTCCTGAGCTGTTCGGGAAAGATGGGATAGAAAATGAATTAAATAAATAAAATAAATAAATTGCACATAATGGAGGTGATGCATGCAAATAGATCTCATGCATATTCATTGGTATTCCAACACTACAAATCAGGGTACAATTAAACAAACTATCCAAAAAGTATTTGATACATATAATATAACTAGACAGGCTTTCTACTTAAATACACTATATTTATTAAATAACTCAAATCAAAGCACCATTTTACCTTTTAAACAAAATGAATGAATCTTGGAATTGATAAAATCTGTATTGTCCACTTGGGCAGCAGCCTGGTGACAGAAAACCTGGAGCTTGTACTCAGTTCATTCCAAGACCTTTTCTGAATAAAGTCAACCTGTTCCACCTCATAGTCTAGGTCAGTGATTCCCAACCCTGTCCTGGAGGAACACCAGGCCAATCGGGTTTTCAGGCTAGCCCTAATGAATATGCATGAGAGAGATTTGCATATGATGAAAGTGATAGGCATGCAAATTTGCTTCATGCATATTCATTAGGGCTAGCCTGAAAACCCAATTGGCCTGGTGTTCCTCCAGGACAGGGTTGGGAACCACTGGTCTAGGTCAGGGGTAGGGAACTCCGATCCTCGAGAGCCATATTCCAGTAGGGTTTTCAGGATTTCCCCAATGAATATGCATTGAAAGCAGTGCATACAAATAGATCTCATGCATATTCATTGGGAAAATCCTGAAAACCCAACTGGAATACGGCTCTCGAGGACCGGAGTTCCCTACCCCTGGTCTAGGTGTTTTATTGCATTTCTCCAATGTTCTAACAAGCGTTTGCTGGTTCTTAGACAAAGATGATAAAATGCCTTCTTATTCCAATTCAGACTGCATCCAGCCATCCCTTTTATAATTTTCGTCGCCCATCTCTGTACCTTTTCTAATTCCGCTATATCATTTTTGAGATAAGGCACCCAGAACTGCACACAGTATTCGAGGTGTGGCCGTACCATGGAGCAATACAAGGGCATTATAACATTTTCATCTTTGTTTTCCATTCCTTTTCTGATAATTCCTAACATTCTGTTTGCTTTCTTAGCTGCTGCCGCACATTTATTTATTTATTTCTTCCATTTGTGCGTCGCACAAGCTCTAGGCACATTGAGCTGAGGGTTTTAACATATCCTCAACAATGACACCTAGATCTTTTTCCTGGGCAGTGACTCCAAACATAGAACCCAGCATCACATAGCTATAGTTCGGGTTCCTTTTTCCCCACGGTGTATCACTTTGCACATTAAGTGCTCCTTTTACGAAGCCGTGTCAGCGGCTTTAGCGTGCGCGACTTTTAATCACGCGCTAACCCCCTGCACTAGCTGAAAAACTACCGCCTGCTCAAGAGGAGGCGGTAGTGGCTAGCGCGGCCGGCGGTTTAGCGCACGCTATTATGCGTGTTACGCTGCTAACACGGCTTCGTAAAAGGAGCCCTAAATGTGATCTGCCATTCTGATGCCCAGTCTTCCAAGGAGGCAACGGATAGTAAGTGCAGCTCCTTCAGGCTAGGGAAGATATGGTCTTCAAATTTAACACCAGTGGAAAAAGCAGTGCTGCCACACTGTAGACGAAATTGAAGTTTTATATTTGTGAGAAAACAGTACCTTTAGAATAATTAAGCCAATTATAAGGTCAAAAATGGTGAACTGTCCAACCATCATAAAAAAAGAACTCCACTATCTGAAATTTCAATCAAATTCACAACAAAATAACGTTGCAAACTCATGGTATGTGAGCCAGTACTGCTAGCTGTGAGATGGTTAGCAGTGGCCACTTCTGAAGGGTCTTTACGTACTGGGAGTTTACAATGTTATTTTGTTGTGAATTTGATTGAAATTTCAAATGCTGGTCTTTTTTTTTTTTTTTTTTTAAGAATTAAAATTCTGGAGATCTATTTGGGATCAAGTTAATAATTTATTAGAAAATCCAGTGGTTCTATCATATGATATTTGGAACATCTACGAGGGCAAAAAGTCAAATTTTGGCAAAAAAAATAACAAACTTTTGTTTATAATTACAGGGGTTGCCAGGCAGCTTATCTTAAAGAATTGGAAAAATTGGGATAGATTAAATTATTCATTCTGGTGGGAATCCCTATGTTATGTCTTGGAAAAGTTTATGGCCATTCAGAAGGGATATTATAAAAAATTTATGGAAGTTTGGGAACCATTAACTAAATATTGTAAAGATTGATTGATTTATATAAATGAGGAAAATATACATATCCTGGAGAGGGGGGTATGTTTTGGCACTGGTTAAGAGGTATAGATAGGTTGTTTACTGGTAATTTTATGAGTTGGTCAATTGGAAAATGGGTGGGGGAAAATAAGTATTGTCATTATTTCTATTAAGTTTATTGTGCTATAATGTTTATATTTTATGTAAATGTATCATCTCTTGTGCACAATTGTAGTTTAATAAATGAATAAAGAATTTTTTTTTTAAAAAAAAAGAACAATTAAGTCATGAGATTGCAAAAGCACGAATTACAGTTTGCTAACTCTGCTTTCTCCAAGAAGGGACTTTTCATTTCACTTTGTTTCCTGTGTCATCTTTAGCATTGTTTGGTTTTGCTTAGACAACATTGCTTCCAAAATGAAAGTGAAATTTAACCGAAACAAAACAAACTATCATTAAGAAAGTGGGCTCAGTCTGTACAAAGAGGGTGCACTGTTTTAATAAAAACTTGTATACCGTGCACACATGCAACGACAGCCCTTCTCTATGTAACAGCCTCAGCTGAGCAAAGCAACACCTAGAAACAGCTTTAATCTGCATATTCATACTCTATACCAGATCTGTAGTAACTCCAAGCCTACACACTTGCAAATTAAGAGGCTTTCTTGCTAAACTGTATTAAAGTTAATGTGGAAACCAGCGTGTACTATTAGCAAGTCGCCTACATTGGATTAACACTAACCATGCACGAATTCCCTTGTTAACTGACAAATACAGAATGAGACAGGGAAAGGACGCCAAGCGTTAACTCCTAATACAACAGATAATATAGAACATGGAACACAACTGCAACAATTAATGCAGAGACTTTGCAGTGGCCGTGCAGTACTTCTGCAACTGCTGTGTTGTAACAGCGGAATGTTTCTGTACGTGTAGCAAAAGAAGAGCTAAGGCACTTGAAGCAACCCGATGCATCTTGGTTTTAGTTGGATTAACTTCAGTTTACTTATTGAGTGAACAAGGGGATTCAAACAAGAATTTGTTTCTCACTGTTTCTTCTGCAAGATCCACTTTGCCTGAAGCTTAGAGCTGGATGTGATCTGCATTATACAATATATAAAAATAGACACCAAGAGGGGCATTTTCAAAACATATTTCTAAGTCCGATTTGGACGTATGGCGCTAGACGTCCAAAGGCTGCAGTAAGAAAATGCCTGTTTTCAAAAGGCAAACCATAATACGTCTAGAAATTAAAAAAAAAAAAAATCCTCTATCTGGACGTCCAGGCTATTGGGATGCCCAGACTGCCAGGATTTTTATCTTTATACCTCATTTTTGACAAAAATTTTGTCCAGGTCCCAAATGCCCAGTACAAGACCATTTGGATGTGGGAGGGGCCAGTCCTGTATTGCACTGGCCACCCAGACATGGCAACAGAGCAGTGGGGCATCTTAGAGGGCACTGCTGTGAACTTCATGTAAAGCAGGGCTGCCCAAATCCGGTCCTCGAGATCTACTGGCAGGCCAGGTTTTCAGGATATCCACAATGAATATGCATGAGAAAGATTTGCCTGCACTGCTTTCTTGGTATGCAAATCTCTCTCATGCATATTCATTGAGGATATCCTGAAAACCTGGCCTGCCAGTAGATCTCGAGCACCAGAATTGGGCAGCCCTGATATAAAGGGTGCCAGATAAACATCTCACCAGAACTCCCATATAGGTTATGGGGAGCCCCCCCCCAAACCCCACTATATCTACCTATCTACAACCCCAATAGCCTTTATGGCTGCAGATGACACCTATATGGCAGTAGGGTGGGGGGGGGGGTTTGCTGGGCTCATATTTTCCACCACGAATGTAGTGGTTAGAGTGGCTTATGAGCCTGGATCCTCCTTTTCTATGGTTCACTAGCCCACCAGGTTCACTAGCCCGCTCACCAGTTTGTGTTCAGCTCTACTAGGCTTTCCTATACCAGGTGCTGATGTTCTGGAGACAGGTATGTACGTTTGTATCGTGATCTCTGTTTGTATTGTGATGTGCGTAGGGTTGTTGTATTTTGCACACAGCCATTGACAACATTCTTTTTTCCTAAGTCGATCATGAAAAGATCTGGAAAAATCCAAATTCTTTGGCCCATAAGCAGTGATTTTGACTTGAGAAAATACATGCTCTTAAACTCATTCAGATGTTTTTTTAGGAAAAAAATGACCATTATTTTCTTTTTTTTTTTTGTGCCATAGTCTCTTTAATAACCCTCTCCCTGCCTCTCCCTCTGCAAAAACATAGATTTTATTCACAGAAGGTCTAGTGTCACTTGAGATGTTCAATCCTTCCATTAAGTATCTCCTAAGAGTCACACACTAGCATAGCATCTCTCTTCAGGAAATTAGGCAAGTGCAGATTGCCTGAGTTTCTAAATGTTTTAAATATTATAAAATAAAAAGCTCTTGCCTTGAATTTTAGTGGCATTGACAATTTTTACTTCTACCATAGTTTTTTTTTTTTATTAGCCTTTATATTTCCCTCCCATAATCCATAAATTAACATTGTCCACTCTGCACCAGTATGTTCAGGTGAAATAACGTATTTGACCCAAATTGAAATTGGCGATACCAATCTCACCAGTCCTGTCAAGATAAGGCAGTTGGAACCCAAGCACAGTACAGGGTAAAGCTATGGATTCTTGCCCAGAAATAGCTAAGAAGAAAAAATTAAAAAATTTAAATTGAATCAGGTTGGGCAGACTAGATGAACCATTCAGGTCTTTATCTGCCGTCATCTACTATGTTACTACGTAAGGAATGGTACAGGGTGCCCACAAAAACACTCCTTGATTACAAACGGTTACAAACGGTTACAAAACCAAAATTTATTGGAATATTCTTTCACCTTTGAGGCTACAGTTTCATCAACTCATAAAGTTTCATATGATTGATTACATACACTCGATATGCACCCAACCTGTTACTCGGCAAACATTGATGTGATAATTAAGCTCAGACCAGACTCTCCAAAGCATATCCGGCGTGATCGCGATTATAGCTTCAGTGATGTGTTCCTGCAGTAGGGGGTAGGCAGGTTGCTGGGGCTGCTGAGCTGCAGCGATCAGCTCAGCAGCCCCTTTTTGGCACTTATACCTTTTTTGACTTGGTCTAAGTCAAAACGTATAAGTGCCGACTAGGCAACCTGCCTAAAGTTTTGGTTATACCTGCTGAACGCCTAGGTCTAGGTCGGCCCACCTCCCACCCTTTCCCCTCCTCTAAAAACGCCTCTTTTCGATCTATGTGTTTAGAGGCAGGGGAAAGGCCTAAGCTGGTTTTAGATACGTCTAAAACCAGCTTTGATTATGGGTACTTGGATGATCAGGCTTTTTGATCGTCCAAGTGGCATTTAGGCCAAGTGGCATTTAGGCCACTTTTTATACATTTGTTTTTTTTTTATTATGAGCCTCTTAACGTTTCTCAAGTACTTGTAAAAGTTTTATATCCTTTCAAGGAAATAGATATATTTTTTATGAGTCAGCCTAATTACAATTTTTCCTAGAAGGTAATGGAGCCTCTATGGCTTTCCTGAGCTCATCCTAAATCTTTTTCAAGTTGCAAGCATATTCAGTGGTAGATCTTGCTCCTTTTCTTGTTAAAATTTATTCCAGTTGCTTATTGATATTTTTCCTTGCTCCCCCTCTTTCCATTTAAGTGAGCTGTTATTTGTAATGGGTTTTCTTATTTTACCTGTTAATGATGCTTGAATTTCTGTTCAAAATATATTCTTTGATGTATATTATATTATTATTATTATTATTATTATTATTAGGTTCTTATATCCCGCCATACCCAGAGAGTTCTAGGCGGTTTACATTCGTTACATTAGGATCCGGTCTGAACCCGGATTTACAAAATTTTATCGGAATTGCAGGTAGCGCGGAAGGAGGCACAGGTTTATCGTAGTTGGGTTAGAGGATAAAATGGAGGGAGTGGGAAACCAGAAGAGGGGGGGGAGAGGGAGGTGGGGGTGGGGGGGTTGGAGTGTATGCGGGGAGTAAGGACTAAGGGTCTTGTTTGCGAAAGAGGTGTGTTTTGAGAAGTTTTCTGAAATCTAGGTAGTTCGGGGCCTCTAGCATCAATTGGGCTAGCCAAGGGTTCAGCTTGGCCGCCTGGAAGGCGAAGGTTTTGTCGATGAATCTTTTGAGCTGGCATGATTTTATGGAGGGGAAGGTAAACAACTGGATTCTGCGGGATTTCTTGTTGGTGCAATACATATTGAAATGTGGGGAGAGGTATTTTGGTGAGAGACCAAATACTGTCTTGTAACAGATGCAGGCGAACTTGAAGAGGACTCGGGATTCGAAGGGTAGCCAGTGCAGTTGGTGGTAGAAGGGGGTGATGTGTTCCCATTTGTTCAGGCCGAAAATGAGGCGGACAGCTGTGTTTTGAATCAGTTTTAGTCTTCTGGTGATTTTCTTTGTGGAGCTTAGGTAAATGATATTGCAATAATCCAGTATGCTGAGGATAGAGGATTGAACTAATAGTCGAAATGCAGTGTCATCGAAATATTTCTTTATGGTACGGAGTTTCCAGAGTACTGAAAGGCCTTTCTTGACAATGAGGTCGGTGTGGTTTTCTAGGGATAGATGTTTGTCAAGCGTGACTCCTAGTATTCTTAATGTTTGTTCGAGTGGGAAAACCAATCCTTTCACCTGGATTGTGGTGTCTTTGATTTTGTCTTTGGGGGTGGCTAGAAAGAATTTTGTTTTGTCTGGGTTGAGCTTTAGTTTGAAGGAGAGCATCCAGAGTTCTATCTGGCTGAGTATGCTAGTTGTGTAGTTGAGAAGATCCTGGGATAGACTGGTTAGAGGGATGACAATTGTGATGTCATCTGCATAGATGAAGAATTTTAGCTTAAGTTTGTGAAGGAGGTTACTGAGGGAGGCGAGGTAGATATTGAACAGGGTGGGGGATAAGGGGGAGCCTTGTGGTACACCGCAGGAGTTCACCCAGCTGTATGAGAAGTTGTCCTTTTTGTGTACCCTATAGGATCTGTTTCGTAGGAACCCTTGGAACCAGTTGAGTACCCGGTCTGAGATTCCAATGTGGGCCAGGCATTCCAGGAGAATAGTGTGGTCAACAAGGTCAAACGCACTGCTTAGATCAAATTGTAAGATCAGGGCGCTGGTGCCCCGACTGAAGCATATATATATAAATATAAGTATATTAAGTATATTAAGTATATTAAGTATATTAAGTATATTATAAATAGCATAAAAGTGATTTTGCTGAAAGAAATTGAATATAACTTCCATCAACATAGAGGCAGAAGCATTTTGTGTACTCTGAAGTGGTCATAAGGTGGGCTGCATTGGGGAGGGGCCCTGATACCTATGGCTCCTCCTTTGGGAGTGGCCTTTGGTATCTGGGCCAATCAGTCTTAGGCTTCTCCCAGTGCATCCCAGGATGCACCGGGAAGGAGGCCTAAGGCCCTGATTGGTCCAGATGCCTAAGGCCCATTCTAGAATGAGTGGGCCATATGGTTCTTATTTTTCTTTCAAAGAAGATTAGACAGTTTCTGTTTGTATATATTATATGTGTGTATATTTGAGATAATAATATATACACACAAATACAATAACTGTGTAATCCCCTTTGAAAGAAAGATAAGAACCACATGGCCCACTCATTCTATGGGGTAGACTTGCCTGTAGTACTTTACATGCAAATGAAGAGCCTAAATAAATTTTAAAAATGACCTGCAAGAGGAGTGCAGTACTCAAAAATCCCAATAAATACATAAAATTAAAATATAATTCAGTAAGATTTATAGATCTCCATTCTTTCAATGGGAAACATCTATTTTCCCATCATCAATAGCTAACAAGCATGGCTAAGGTCAACCCCACACTATATATAGCATCTTGTATTAGAGATACAGCTATTTATAGTGCATGAATTAAGCTCAGATTTATTATCTTACTTCCAGGTTGTAATTTCCAAGAAAGGAATGATGGCTAGATGCTTAGGCCAGCCACTGCTTTAAATTATATAGCTTTCTGGAATCAAAGTATGAATCAATATACTACTTATCATTTTTATAGCTTTGCCAGACGCATATAGCGCTGTACATTAAACATATAAGAGGCAATCTCAAGCCAGGTGTCCAAGATCACATCCCTTCACTTGTTAATGGCAGCTCCATGCTGTTTGGCTCACCGGTGACTGTCTTCAGTACTGTCTTTAGAGAGCATCCACTGTGCATGCTGAGATAGCGAAACTCTGGAAATGAAAACAAAATCGATGTTGTAGCATTTTATTTATGAATGAAAATAATGCTTATCTCTAAACATGCTTGCATGCAAAGCCATATCTTTCCTCCGCTGGCTATCATTTTTCTACTGACTTAGTTCTGACCGCTACATGGGCCTTCTTTCAACCGTATTTAGACGGCAGGGTTTCCTTAAATCTTGTCAACCCTGAAACTATGTAGAGAAGCTAACTAGACCACAACTAAACAGGAGATGCTACCTTTCCAAGGTAGAAAGACAAGAAAAACAGCTTGCTGCTGCTCAGTTTCTATATTGCATCAATTAAGACTCAACACGTACGTGTTTCGGCCACTTTGGCCTGCCTCAGGAATGTGAATCTTGAACTTATAAAAGAAATTAATATCACCTATATACTTAGCCTTGTTATGACCTTGAAATGGAATTAAAAAAAAAAAAAGAAAGAAATGTGTCTTCTTATCAGCTGCTGAAATTGCTGAGGCAGGCCATAGTGGCCGAAACACGTATGTGTCAAGTCCTAATTGAGGCAATAAAGAAATTGAGCAGCATAGGTCACCTTTGCAGTTTTTCTTGAGAAGCTAACCAGAGCCAATAACTTCAGCATTAATGGGTTGACAGCCAGAGGAGAATAGTTCAAACATTTATTTTGCCAGAGTGCATGATGACCTGCAGTATGTCCGGGAATGACATTCTTTAGCTTGCTTTGGAGCAAGCAATATTCTTGTCTATACATGGGAACCCATAGGGTCACTCTGCATTCCTTCTGGTTGTGCCAGTGGTGGTAAAAGCATTATTAAGTTTCATTTTGTCTCATGCTTCAGCTTCAAGCTGAAAATAACACAGCTGTAGGCCAGCTGTGTTTCATTTGTGCAGGGGAACAGGGCCCCTTTGTCTCTCTCAGACATTATTGCCCCCTACTCTCCTCCCAGCTCTCCTGCTCCCTTTTTTTTTTTTTGGCTCATTGCATTGAGAGAAATGTTTCTTTAAAACACAAGTTCACACTTTAGTGCTGGAAATTCAAAACCCACACAGATCTGTCTTGAGGTCATTACATCTGAAGTGACTTTCTTGATTTAGTATCAAGAAAATGACTGAATTGGTCATGCTGACGTGTACAGAAGTCACAGATTTTCTCAAAGCGCTTTCTGGTTTGCGTTGTAAAAGAAATGAGGTTCTACCAGGTGTAATCGATTTTAAGCATGTCATAACGCTGATCCTTTGGAGAGCTGACATATGAGATCATTTGAGTTATGCCAAACAGGATACCTTAAGACTTAATACCTCTAACAACAGACACTCATGCATTCTTCTAAATCCTGTAGAAAATGGTAGTGAATCCATAGATTAATTAGTAAAGTCTCTTTTTATGAAAGAGACTATTTTTCATATCTCCAGTGTTATACAAGTAAGGAATAGTTGAGAACTGGCTGCCGGTCGAGAATTTCACAGGCTGAAAGTGAAAACTGTGGATGAACCAAGCACAGATTAATTATGCCTGACTATTTAAGGGAACCGGCATAAAGAGAACATGTAATTCCCTTGCTCATTCTACAGTGGAAACTTTGTGTTGTGGTTAACACGGCACTCTCATAGATGATAATCTCTGTTAATCTCTGTTATTTTTTACTTGAGTCAGACTTTATGGGAAAGCACTGGCCCGGTGATGTGAAGTTATGAAAAGTGTTACAAAAAATGTGAGTTTTGATATTTAAAAAAAGCAATACCTATGACAAGTATAGAAATATTTTTTTAAACTACACTTGCATTAAATTGTTTATGCACTACATTGACCTTTCTGCTTCCAGAAGCATAAAACAGAGAAACTGATATTTATGAAATACTGTATATACTCGAATATAAGCCGAGAATTTTGGGCCAAAAATGGCCCAACAATGGGGGTCTTGGCTTATATTCGGGTCAGCGCAATGTCTACATTTTAGGCGAGAATGTAGACGTGTTAGGACACTGAGCGGCATTCAATTCTTTAAATCAGTGGTTTCCAAACCTGTCCTGGAGGTCCCCCAGGCCAGTTGGGTTTTCAAGATAGCCCTAATGAATATGCATGGAGCAGATCTGCATTCCTGGCATCTCCATTATATGCAAATCTCTGTCATGCATATTCATTAGGGCTATTTTGAAAACCCGACTGGCCTGGGGGTCCTCCAGGACAGGTTTGGGAACCACTGCTGTAAATGGACATTCATATCAAACCATGCCCTTGCCTATCCCGTTAGGCGCGGATTTTTCCAGTGGGCATCTATGAAATTGTGGATGCCTATTTTGTGAATCGCGCAAAGCCTTTGGACATCTAACTTTCAATTATTGCTTGTTAAAGTCATTAATTGGGCTTATTATCCAATTTATTTGAACACCTAAGTTGCTGGACGTGCATAGAATTTATCCCAGTATGTATAATTTGGGATGTTTAACTCGGCGAAACTGCCTATTATTATGACCACTTCTGACATCATGGATGCACAGCCAATGAACAAATGTCACGTGCAGACTTCATGGGTATATAAAGTGAGGTGTCAGCAAGTTGCCAGTATAGCAACTGTGTCTGTCTCAGGGAAAAAGCACAATTTATCGGACATTGAAAAAGGCATGATCATCGGCTACTGGGCCAAAGGTGGCAACATTTTGGAAATAGTGGAGTTTGTGAGCTGTTCAGAGACTGCTGTGGTTAAAGTGTACTGTGAGTGGACAAATGGAACCTTTTCGGTGACCTAACGTGATAACTGTGGGGCAGCACAAGCCATTGATGCGAAAGATGAACATCGGCTGAGCAGGTTGGTGCAGGCCGATTGGCATGCTACTGTGGAGCAACTCTTTGTCCAAACGAACCAGTGGGCTTCCAGATTTGTGTCCAAAATGACTGTGCAGTGAACCCTATTGCGAATGAGGCTCCGGAGTCAAGTCAGTACTGTAGTCTGGATGGTTCAGCAGCTGATACCCACATTCTTGGATGGCAGCCTTTGATTGTCATGACATATACACCGGCACATTGTCATGAAGAAGCAGCATGCCTGCTGTGAGTTTTCCTCATATTTTCTCCTTGATTGACTCCCGCAAAGCGATCATTGTGTTGGCATAACTCTCCCTGGTTATGGTTGTCTTGTGTGGCATGAACTCCGGAGCCTCATTCCTTCTTTTAATCGTATTTAGACGACAGGGTTCCCTTAAATCATGTCAACCCTGAAAATATGTAGAGAAGCTAATTAGACCACAACAAAACAGGAGATGCTACCTTTCCAAGGTAGAAAGATAAGAAGAACAGCAAAGGCGACCTGTGGTGCTCAATTTCTTTATTG
The DNA here is from genome assembly GCF_902459505.1 of Geotrypetes seraphini. NCBI lineage: Eukaryota > Metazoa > Chordata > Amphibia > Gymnophiona > Dermophiidae > Geotrypetes > Geotrypetes seraphini. The sequence continues at coordinate 484,600,530 of NC_047084.1, forward strand.
CATCGATTAAGAATCAACATGTACGTGTTTCGGCCACTATGGCCTGCCTCAGAAGTCTGAATCTTGAACTTATAAAAGAAATTAATAAAAGCTATTTACTTAGCCTTATCGTTGTGTACTTGCAATCAAATAAAAATAAAAAATGAAATGTGTCTGCTTATCAGAACAGAGTATCAGCTGCTGAAATTGCTGAGGCAGGCCATCCCAGAAGACAGTTGTCATGACTTTGCCTGCAGATTTTTCTGTCTTGAACTTTTTGGAGGGTGGGGATGACTTGTGCTTCCACTGCATTGACTCCATTTTGCACTCAGGATCTCTGTGATAGACCCAAGTCTCATCTACAGTTACCAAATGATAAAAGAAATTCACTTGGTCTTCACGGAGCATCTCCAAGTTCTCCTGACAGCACTGGAGCCTTGTGGCCTTCTGACATGGTGTTGGCTTTCTTGGATCCCTTCTTGCACTACCCTTGGACATGCCCAACTTTTCATGAATTATTTTCCAAACTGTACCTGCCGAGATGCCCCTTTCTTCAGCTATTTAGGAAATCTTAATTCGTCTGTCTGACAAAATTAAATCCTCAACTCTCTTGTACATTTCTGTGGAAGTTGCTTCCACAGGCCATCCAGTGCGCGGGTCATCTTCAATGGATTCTCTACCCCACTTAAACTGCTTGTGTTCATGGATCTCCTTTGGCTTTTTCCCTTTTGTGAGAAATTTTATCACTGAACGGTGCTCCAAATCTAGCAGTTTCTTACTTGACTCGCACAAGGACTCTCCTGACATCCTTCTCTTGGAATGTTAGACTCACACTGAGCCACTACTGTGCATGAGTAACCTTGAGACACGTCACAACATACTTGCTTCTTGCTTTCATACTCAGGTAGATAAATTATTGAATGCCCCTCGTATATGCCTATAGGACAGGGGTTTGCAACCTTTATACTTGGAGGACCACATGAATGTCTACACTAACCCTAGCGGGCCATGACATTACATAATGTTGAAACCAGACACCTTCTGTGATAGATAAAAATGTAACTAAAAATGATGGAAACAAACAGCTAGAGTGGCTATTCTGAAAATATTTATTTACTATAGAGTCTCAGAGACACACAAAGTACCATAGATTATTACTATGATACTTTGTGGGACAGATTCTACAAGTGACGCTGTTATTGACAGCCACCTACAAAACAGCCGCCAATCACGTACCAATCACTCAATAGCACTGTTTGTAGAACTGCGTCTACATGAAAGGTAGGCATTGGAAATATAGGCCAGGATTTTAAAGGCTTACATTTCCAGTGCCCAACTTCCACAAGAATCACATCTAAAGAGGCACCTATGGATGCCTAAGGCTACTTCCGGCATTAACCTTGCCTGCAGAAGCTGTAGGTTCCTTTAGGTGCCTCTTTAGTGGGGACAAAGGCACCATGTTTGACAGGGCTGTGGAGTCAGCACATAAAATCTCCAACTTCGACTCCAACTCCAGGGACCCAACATTTGCTCTCCAACTCATTTATTTATATATCTGTATAGGAAATGAATAATATACAAATTACATATATACTGTATCAATTGCAAGCATGCAACATACAAAGTATTTCATCACTGCCAACATGAATCATCAGGCTACTTTTTAGAACCCTAACCTCTTAAAGCTGGTATCTAAAGGCTATAGCTATGCCAGTGTGGCTTTTTAAAATTTTATTTATTAAAGAAATTACAGACACTCGAAAAGAGTATAAAGTATAAAATAATTGGATATAAAAGAAAATCAGCATCATCTTTTGTTACTAATTCAAAAACGTACAACCTAACAACTTAAAGAACATGGTTTGAATATTTAAATCAAAAATAAAATATAATATTCTAAGAAACAGAATTGTCTTTGCCAAATGATTAATACATTGTGCTAAGGAACAGAATTGCTTCTGCCAAATCCTCTCTCATAGAAGTCCTTAAATCTGATTTGAATATTTTCAGTTCTGAAAACAGTCTTTCTCAGGCCGCCCGCTGGTATAAATTAATTTCTGAATTTTTGAATAAGAAACCAAAAAATAGTCTTAGAGACATTTGGAGTATCGAGATAAAACAGTATATTTCTGCATCTCGATGGCCATGAATTTGGACTTGGAAGTTGAAATGTACAGTGTCAGCATTTATGAGATAGGATTTTTTGGACCCCAGTTCGTTTGCAAAAGTTGGACAGTTCTAAATCTAATAGATTCTGGCATTGTCATGTTAACCTTGGATCATCTGTTGTTCTATTGTCCATTGATACTTAATTTTTGGAAATCAATTTGGGGACAAATTAATCTTGTACTTGAGGCATCAATTCTGTTAACTTATGAAGCCATAATTTGTGGTGCTGTATTACATCTTAAACTGTCTTTGGATCGGTATAAAAGCCGGCTTTTCTTAATAATGACAGGAATAGCTATCCAGATGGTTACACGTAACTGGAAGAGTTGTGATAGACTTAATTATACATTTTGGTGGGCAAACTTATGTTCAACTTATAAGTATGAGAGAATGAACGTTGAATGTTTGGGACATAGTAATGCATTCAATAGGGTGTGGAGTCCATTGACTACATAAATAGGGTCACATTAGCTGACATTCACTTTTTCTTATTAGATTACTTCCTTGCACATTGAGGGAGGGAGGGAAGGAGGCTAGTAATATGTATGGTATATAGTTTATGGAAACTATAGTTATAAGTATATATTTCTAATTATTGCTAGTTAAGAGAAGGGGGAGAAAATGATTTGTAACAGAGTAGACACCGAAGAGGGAGTGGAAAATATGAAAAAGGATCTGCAAAAGTTAGAGGAATGGTCTAATGCCTGGCAACTAAAATTCAATGCAAAGAAATGCAGAGTAATGTATTTGGGGATTAATAATAGGAAGGAACCATATATGCTGGGAGGAGAGAAGCTGATATGCATGGACGGGGAGAGGGACCTTGGGGTGATAGTGTCCGAAGATCTAAAGGCGAAAAAACAGTGTGACAAGGCAGTGGCTGCTGCCAGAAGGATGCTGGGCTGTATAAAGAGAGGCGTAGTCAGTAGAAGGAAGAAGGTGCTGATGCCCCTGTACAGGTCATTGGTGAGGCCCCACTTGGAGAATTGTGTTCAGTTTTGGTGACCATATCTGGCGAAAGACGTAAGAAGACTTGAGGCGGTCCAGAGGAGGGCGACGAAAATGATAGGAGGCTTGCGCCAGAAGATGTATGAGGAGAGACTGGAAGCCCTGAATATGTATACCCTAGAGCACAGGTGTCAAAGTCGGTCCTCGAGGGCCGGAATCCAGTCGGGTTTTCAGGATTTCCCCAATGAATATGCATGAGATCTATGTGCATGCACTGCTTTCAAAGCATATTCATTGGGGGAATCCTGAAAACCCGACTGGATTACGGCCCTCGAGGAGGGACTTTGACACCCCTGCCCTAGAGGAAAGGAGAGACAGGGGAGATATGATTCAGACGTTCAAATACTTGAAGGGTATTAACGTAGAACAAAATCTTTTCCAGAGAAAGGAAAATGGTAAAACCAGAGGACATAATTTGAGGTTGAGGGGTGGTAGATTCAGGGGCAATGTTAGGAAATTCTACTTTACGGAGAGGGTAGTGGATGCCTGGAATGCGCTCCCGAGAGAGGTGGTGGAGAGTAAAACTGTGACTGAGTTCAAAGAAGCGTGGGATGAACACAGAAGATTTAGAATCAGAAAATAATATTAAATATTGAACTAGGCCAGTTACTGGGCAGACTTTTATGGTCTGTGTCTGTGTATGGGTGTTTGGTGGAGGATGGGCAGGGGAGGGCTTCAATGGCTGGGAGGGTGTAGATGGGCTGGAGTAAGTTTTAACAGAGATTTTGGCAGTTGGAACCCAAGCACAGTACCGGGTAAAGCTTTGGATTCTTGCCCAGAAATAGCTAAGAAGAAAAAATTTTTTTTAAAAAAAATTTAAATTGAATCAGATTGGGCAGACTGGATGGACCATTTGGGTTTTTATCTGCCGTCATCTACTATGTTACTATGTTTTAAAATGTTTGTATGTGTAAAGTGCTTTTTCTGATTTGCTCTTGATAATTCATTGTAGTACACTGTTATTATTTAAAAATCAATAAAGAATTAAACAAACAAACCAACCAAAAAAAACAGTCTTTCAACACTGACTTGGGTGAGTGGCATTGCTGTTAAAGTTCTAGCTATATCACTAATAACCTCTGGATAAACAAGGATGGTTTCTTCTATGGTCAGTTGAGCGGCCATACTTTTCCACTTCCTTTAATCCTTCAAAAAACTCTTTCTGAAACTTCTTTAATATGATATCAGCTGGTTGTTTTCCTGTGATTAAGCGACATTGTTTTACTCTAGAATATTCTATTGTATCCAATTAGGCTTCAAAGTCTAATTCTTCATTTGATAAGGATGATGTACCAGTGCTTATTTGCTCATTTAGTAATTGAGGTGTTTCAGGTTGTACTTGTGACCCTTTCATGCAAACTGTTACTTCATAGTGTGTCTGTTTTCCTGTAGCAATTTGGTCATTGCTTAACAAAACTTGGTTCATTGGGTCAATGTAAACAACAGCTAACAGGATTTCATTATCCAGCAAGAGACCCTCTTTTTTTCTTAATTGAAGATACAACGCCATCAGCAATTAATCCTCCTTCTGACAGATTAAGGATTTTTTCCTCCCCCAAGCAAATAGTATACCCCCGAGCAGCAGGGGGTGCTAATCAGAATGAAAAACAACAGATCCCAGGATGCACTGGGCTCAGTAGTTTAGAGCTGAGTTACCTCAGAGGAGGTGGAATAGTTGCTGAGTCACAGGCCTATATGGCACAGGCCGCTGGCCGTGGAGGGAGGGAGTAGGTTCCCTTCACGGCAGTGGTTCCCAGCCTACTCTGGGGTCAGGTTGTTGGTCTGGCTCTGAGCGCGTTGGGAACACCTCGGTGTGTGTTTGCCTTTCTCCCGGAGGGCAGCGGTATCCCTGGCTTGTTAGTGCAAGGTAGTTGCCTCTGTGGTGAAACTTGTGCCCTGCCATCCATCTATTCAATTTGTTGAATCATTTCTCCAAAGAACTTGGAACAGTTCATTGTACTCTGGCATTTATCTGTATGCCTCAGGCCTCGCAGTCAGTCCCTAGGGCTGCCAGGGGATCCAGCGATGTGTTTGGGATAGGGTTCAGCCCCGCGACCTCAGTGCTTAGGTTGTATCCTTAGTGATGGTAATGCAGCTGTTTGTGAGGCTGTGTATTTTGGACACTGGGCCACACATGGGGGTGACAGTATTGCAGCGGATAGGGAGGCACACTGTGCCTGCTAATGCACCTTCTTCTTTGATATTTGATGATTCGGGCAGGATTTGCTGTCTCAGCCCATTGAGACATAGGATCTTGTCTAGCTAGCGTTATCACATAACCAAGCGTTTGGCCCACCTTCTGGTACGGTCAGGTGGGGAGGTAGCTGCTTCTTGAGAACTTCGATATCCAAGGGATTGGTTAACTTAGTTCGTCAATAATGCCATACGATCTTATTGTTCTCTCTGGTTGCCCCTCGGCGATTCAGATCTTGAGGTAATGGAGACAGCGGCAGGGTTGACCCACAATGAAAGTCTCTTGGATTTCTGTTCTTTCTGTTCTTTTATGCCCACATATTTCATCAGTGTACATCAGGAAGCATCATTAGTGTACATTACCATTAGTGTACATTACCAGGAGGAGATTGATATTGATTTGAGGAGTGGTAGGCGACAGTTGTGACTTGGCAGAGGGCAGACGGAGTGAACGATGCAGGGGTCCATTTGATGTCAATGCAGTTAGAACCATTATCTGCAGGTACGAGTGAGACATCTATATATAGGAGCATGTCAAGGTGGCATCAATTCCTCTAGCCAATTTTGTGAAGGCAGCGTTCTAGGTCGCTTATCAGCGAGGTGGTATCAATTCCTCTTTAGCCATTTTGTGTAGACAACATTCTGTGTTGCTCGACAGCAGCATTGGATGGTGCGTTTGAGCATTATACATGCTAGCGGGCCAATCTTCCATGATATTCAATGGGCTGACAGAGCTCAGACCGGTAATAGCTGTGTTAGACCTCACATGCTGGAATGCAGGAATGTCCACTTTCTCTTGTCTGTCCGTGGCCATTGTCACACTGGACCAGCTCCGCCAGCTGTTGTCGGCACACAGCCATCGGCGCTCATTAGCTTCCTTGATCATGTTTGTGGACCATTACTCAGTGGCCTCTCTGAGGTGAAGGGTTAGGGGAGCACTCATACAGTGGGCCAATTCTTACCAAATACAGAGTTGATCTGACTAGCGGGATTGACCGCTGACAATGGTTTGCCAGGGAACATCACTTGCACGTCATGTATTAACTGTTTTTTCTTTCCTCGCTTAGTTTCTCTTTCCTCATCGGCGACATTGCCATGATACCATCATTTACCACTCGTAGTTGCTTGATATCTCAGACTTGGTAGTGGTACCAGCTCACTCGGTTAGTAGTTTCACCCAATAGGAACCCGCGAAAAAGGTAAGAGGTCGGATCCATTACTCAGAAGCATCTGGGAGGTGAGAGCGAGCGTCCCTGAGGTGAGGGGTTCAGTATAAGGACAAGGGGTAGACGCCAAAGGGTGTACATGTGAGTGTGGATATGCTATAGTACTTGTCTCAAGGCCGAAGCCGTATGCCTGGTGGGGACCCGAGATAGGTTTCGCTATCTCGGGTTGAGGCGGAAAGAATCCTAGTGGGGTCAAAGGCACAGCATACAGATAAGAAAGAACACTGCGTTACAGTTGTTGATAGCAAAAGATGTGGCGACGTATAGCCTTGCAGAAGCAAGTGAGGTAAGCACTCAGAGGCTTGTTTGTCTCCCGGCTTGGACGGCTGGGAGGCCATGTGACATGACTTCAACAACCGTCAGGTGGAGGGCCCCTCCTTGAACGGGATGGGGAGAAGGCGGGGCAGCTTGAACGGCTCTCCCACGAGAACAACGGTGGCCCAGCCAGAGATGCTGGGCAGGACATGGATCAGTTGATGGGTGTAAAGACTGAGATGCAGCGATATGATGTTGTGCCTATGGTATATATGTACATATATAAAATGTTCAGGCGAATGAATATGATGATATACATTGGTATCTAAATTGTGCATGGTGAAAGTTTTGGTATGTTGGTATTTGCTGTTTGTAGATGATGTTGTAGTAGGGCATTGATGGCTGCGGCCATTAATAAATCCACATATTGTCGAAGAACAGCGTATCTGTGTAATACTTGCAAGGTATTGAGAGTGGGTGGGAGGCAACCAGTGCCGAGTGCCAATTTTGTACTGGTGAGAAACCAGAATCAGAGAACCCAAAATGGGAGTTTTGGGAGAAAGAGTGGTAGGACACCTGGCTGATATTGCAACAGAATCCTTGCAGGGTCAGAGGAGCACAATAGATTAAGTGCGCTGGAGCCAGTAGACCACCAGGAGGCAGTCAAGGAGCTAGCCAGCAGAGAGAAGCAGGTTTTTAAACCCAGGAGAGTGATGAAACAGAAACTCAAAAGCTCCAAGAAGCGGAAGGAGACCAGTGAGGAGCAGCAAGTAGCAGTCCAAACCCTGACTCAAAAGACAGGCCACGAGAAGGAGCCTGGTCAAACCCTGTGATTTGGAGCCCAATGAAAGATGGAATAGGGTATCTGCTATAATGTTTCAGCCAGAAAGGGAGACTGAGCTCCATGAGGTCTACCTGGAAGAGGTCCAAAGCCCATCTCCAGTCCTAGCTAAGTGCCAAATTAAAGAACTGTTAGAAGACTAGCTATTTGCTGTTGAATAAATAGCTAAATTAAGGGAGAAAAAGAAAAACCGCCAGAGGCAACTGGTAGAAGTCCAGGGCCAGTTGTTTAGGCAAAAGAGGCTCGAAGCCAACAAAGCTGTTAAGACTCAGCTAATTGAGATGGAAGAATCTAAGAATAAAATAGTGAAGGAACTGATTGAGGAAATTGGCAACCTCAGAGCAAGGAATGCGATATTGTCTCAAAAGTTAAAGGACACAAACATTAAGGCAGTTAATGAGTCAATGGGTTCTGAGAGTGGTATTCTGGAGATAAACAATAGTGTGAACACCAAGCAATAAATACATTATTTTATATATATAAAATTTTATATGAAGCGGGGTATCCTCAGTGTGAGAGGTCAGCGAAGGGAGGAAAACCTCCAGCACAATGAACAACCAGGAAGGGATAGCAAACCCCTACCAGCACACAATCATCGGATACCTCACGTGTGCTCAAACAACATGGTGAAAATCAGTGTAATAAATAAATAATAATTAATTAATTATAATGATCACACAGATGAAATCAAACAGAAAACCACTCCTGTTATATCAAAGGAAATTGTTTTCATCTAATTCAAGCTAAGTCTGAATTCTGGGGAGTTGGCTGGGGGGTTCTCAGAATGGTTTTTTGTTTGATTTCACCTGTGTGATCATTATAATTAATTAATTATTATTTATTTATTACACTGATTTTCACCATGTTGTTTGAGCACACGTGAGGTATCCGATGATGGTGTGCTGGTAGGGGTTTGCTATTCCTTTCTTGTTGTTCATTGCACTGGAGGTTTTCCTCCCTTCGCTGACCTCTCACACTGAGGATACCCCGCTTCATATAAAATTGTATATATATAAAATAACGTATTTATTGCTTGGTGTTCACACTATTGTTTATCTCCAGAATACCACTCTCAGAACCCATTGACTCATTAACTGCCTTAATGTTTGTGTCTTTTGAAATTCCTATGGTAGTCTTTTTTGGAATCTTTTGTGTATTCCAAAAGTTAAAGGAACAAGTCTGATTTGTAACAGTCCAGAGGGATGACTATCAGGCCAAAGCAGAGGTGCAAATACCAAAGTGGAGCAGCTGCAGCAGGAGTTGACAGCGACATTACCAGGCTGGCAGTATACAAGACTGCAGGAGCAACTAAACGAAGCAGCACAGAACTGTGAGGCAATGTGAGCTGAATGGCAAGCTCCAAAGGAAGTTACAAGACATGCGCCTTAGGGAGGAGGAGGGGGCAAAGATGGCTGGGAGAACCCAGCAAGAGTGCACTCAGCTAAGAAAAGAGAATGATGTGTTGTCCTAGAAGTTGGAGGAGACCCTGGCTCAGCTTGCTACCGAGACTGCTGTGGGACAGGAGTGCCAGAAGCAAGTAGAAAAATTAGATTTGAAGCTGCAAGCCATTCAGGAACAGCTAAGAAAGAGATGGAGCCATCGAATGGAAGAAGAATCAGCCCAAGGTCCAGGGATGTGGCTTCCTGATGCGCTTATGGTGATACGCTTATAGGGCTGAGAGAAACTAACTGGGGAGCTCTGGAGCTGCCTGCCAATAATTACTGCTACTGGAGGAGCTTAGATCCATCTATGCTGAGGTAGAGTCATTGTGAGGATATCCTCTGCTAGAAAGGGAATTTGGGATTTGAGAGATTTAAAGATCGGTTTAGGGCAGGGGTAGGCAATTCCTGTCCTTGAGAGCCGGAGCAAGGAGCAAGGTCAGGTTTTCAGGATATCTACCATGAATATGCATGAGATAGATTTGCATCTCAAGGAGGCAGTGCATGCAAATCCATCTCTTACATATTCATGGTGGATATCCTGAAAACCTGACCTGGCTCTGGCTCTCGAGAACCGGAATTGCCTACCCCTGGTTTAGGGGAAGGGACGGGAGGAGGATTCTGGGCAGGAGGGAGAAACTGGGCAATAAGGGATTGAAGGGGAGAAATGTTTGGCAGTGGAGATAGAGGTTCTTTCCCAAAGTGTTTATAATCTAAGATGCTTAATATATATATAGAGATTTGATAATTATACTTGTATATGCTTAGAGCCTTAAAATGGTGATAAGTATTCCAGTATCAGAAACTACCCTTGTATAGAGCTTATGGTCTAAGAAGCTGAGCAAAGCATGTGGGGGATGGGAGATGGGAGGTGCAGGGAGAGGAAGATATATGGTTATAAACTAGGGCTTGGGTAAGGGATGGAAGAGAGCCCACTGGGAGAAGTAAGGCACTCATTATTTTTCTTATTTAAATAATTAGTATGTGCTTAATTTGTTTTCCAGTAACATAGCAGCAACAGATTTTTCTGCACACCTCCAACTTAAGCACAAATAAAAAAAAAAATAATTAGGAGATTTTGAGTCTGAGAGTCCATAGGGTGGTGAAAGAAGAGATATTCTGAGAGCCCTGTGGCCACCCACTGCCCTTACCCCCACCATTTCTCTGTTTCAGCCTCTTCAGATAGTTGAGTTACCAGTTGCCTATAATGCTTTAGGTGTGATTCAGACTTTTTGTATGGCCAATATATAAGCCATGAAATCAACTTTATTTGCAAAAATTTTAAAAAAACATAGACATCTAAAAGATGGCATAAACCGGTACTTAGATGTCTTTCTCGTTATTTTGTCTCCAGTGTGTCTAAATTTTAAGGAGGCATGTTAGAGGCATGTTTTGGGCAGGATTAGGGCGGGCTTAGCACTTGGACATTTTACAGCGATAATCATACATTTTACAAAATGTCCAGGGCACAATTTGGACGTTTTGGTCTAGACCTATTTCTAAAACGAATAAGAGCCAAAAAGGTAGACATACTGACCAAATTACTACTGGAGGGATGAAAATATGGCCCACACACATTATCCCAGTGGTCACTACTCCCTAGCACCCTCAAATATCAGTATGAAACAGTATATATCTGTCTCTATGACAGCTGCAGTTACTATGGCCAGTCCTAGTAGAGCTGCAACCAGGTCTCTGGAGTAGCATGGTGTGTAGTGCAGTGGAGAGAATGACACAGGGACAAATTTGTCCCTGTCCTCTGTCCCTGCCCCGTTCCTGTAAGCTCTGCCTTAACTGCACAAGCCTCGAACACTTATGATATTAAAGTGTTTGAGGCTTATGCGGATGAGGATAGAGCTTGCAGGAATGGGGCAGGGACAGGAAAAGAACTTGTGGCGACGAGACGGAAAAATGAGTCCCTGCGGTATGGGGGAAAATTTGTCCCACTAGAAATAAATACTCAAGGATTAGGGCCCGAATATATCCATTATTAACTCAAAACAAGCCCCACACGGACAAACGATACACACACCCAGCAACACTACAAGGTCTTACTTACAACTAACAACATTCACACTCCCCAAAGAGAAAGGGAAAAAGAAAAGAAATGGAGAAAAAGGCCTCAGTTCAACTTCATCTGGCCAAAAAAACTCCACTCCTATAAAAGTTGTTTATGTGTAAATGCTGAAAAATAGTCCAAGAAAACAGGGCAACTAAAGTAGCCTGCCAGGTGGTATCAAACAGCACGCGTAATACAGATGAAAGTCAGTGGGTGAATGTAACAAAAGGCAGTATAGTCCAGCTCATAACATCCACAGCAAAAGCAAGAAAAATAACTTAGCTGCTAATGGCCTCCAAATCCAGGCCAGGCAGTCCTTACACCCAACGGGGAACCCTCCGTTTCGCATCAAATCGCTGCGTCAGGGGTGTTCATATCATATCACTCAGTCCTCCATAGCCCCAGGTACGTTAGATAGATTGTGAGCCCACCGGGACAGATAGGGAAAATGCTTGAGTACCTGATTGTAAAAACCGCTTAGATAACCTTGATAGGCGGTATATAAAATCCTAATAAACTTGAAACTGGAAACTTGGTTCACATCCAGATATTCCAGACCCACCATACTCCTCAAACATCCTCACCACTTCATCGATCAAAACTGGCGCAGAGAGACTCTTCACCTCGGCTCTAAAAAGGCCCAAAAGCTCCGCCCCTCCACATGCAGCCACCGATCAAAAAACACTCAAACTCTCAAAAAAGGCGGGCCATTCTATTCGGGCATTTAAACCCTCAGGATAAACTGATTGTAGCTGATAGATCCATCTTTACTCCTTTTGCCACAGGAGCCGTCTCCAATCCCCCCATCGAACCGGGAGTGCAATATATTCAATCACAATACATCGCAGGGCTCCAAAATCATGATGTGCTTCTAAACAATGCATCGCCAATGGTTCCTCCAAACGCTGGGTATTCAAACATGATCTATGTTCAATAAGTTTTGTCTTGAACTGACGGTAAGTATGCTCAACATAGATATTCAAGCAGGGACAAAGAATCACATAAATCACCCCCTCGGTGGAACATGAAGTAGAACACCTCAACTTATAGACAAAACCAGTCTTAGGATGTTGAAACACATCAGATTTGATCATTAGAGAACAGACAGAACAATGGCCACACATCCGATGTCCCGGTGTTATGGCTGCATATGTGTCAGATGGAACTCTCAAAACATTGGGACTTAAAACATCGCCCAAATTTCAGTTACGCAAATAAGAGAACAAAATATTGAGCTGTTGAAAACAAGGATGTATCTTTAAAATGTTAAGATGTCGGCGGATCACCCGCTGTGAACATTTAGACAACTGGTTGTAAGTAGAAACGAAAGGAACCAGATCCTGAGTGGGAACCTCATCCCGATACTGTAATAAAGCCTCCCTGTGATTATAAAAAGCCCTCTTCCTAGCCTGGAATCCTGCGATGTATTGTGATTGAACATATTGCACTCCCGGTTCGACGGGGGATTGGAGACAGCTCCTGTGGCAAAAGGAGCAAAGATGGATCTATCAGCTACAATCAGTCCGTCCTGAGGGTTTAAATGCCTGAATAGAATGGTCTGCCATTTTTTGAGGTTTTTTTGAGTTTGAGTGTTTTTTGATTGGTGGCTGCATGTGGAGGGGCGGAGCTTTTGGGTCTTTTTAGAGCCAGGGTGAAGAGTCTCTCTGCGACAGTTTTGATTGGTGAAGTGGTGAGGATGTTTGAGGAGTATGGTGGGTCTGGATGTGAAGCAATGATATGAATACCCCTGACGCAGCGATTTGATGCGAAATGGAGGGTTACCCGTTGGGTGTAAGGACTGCCTGGCCTGGATTTGGAGGCCATTAGCAGCTAAGTTATTTTTCTTGCTTTTGCTGTGGATGTTATGAGCTGGACTATACTGCCTTTTGTTACATTCACCCACTGACTTTCATCTGTATTACGCGTGCTGTTTGATACCACCTGGCAGGCTACTTTAGTTGCCCTATTTTCTTGGACTATTTTTCAGCATTTACACATAAACAGCTTTTGTAGGAGTGGAGTTTTTTGGCCAGATGAAGTTGAACTGAGGCCTTTTTCTCCACTTCTTTTCTTTTTCCTTTTTCCCTTTCTGTTTGGGGAGTGTGAATGTTGTTAGTTGTAAGTAAGGCCTTGTAGTGTTGCTGGGTGTGTGTATCGTTTGTCTGTGTGTATCGTTTGTCTGTGTGAGGCTTGTTTTGAGTTAATAAGGGAAAATTTATCCTCCATGTCATTCTCTAGTGCAGTGGACTGCAGAGAAGGGGACCCAGGCCCATATGCCACCCTAACTAATACACTTGTGGTAGAAAGTGTGAGTCCACCAAAACCCCATTGTACTGCTATATAGGTGACACCTGCAGGCATAAAAGCTATTGGGATAGTAGAAAGGTTGGTTTTGGGGGAGTTTTGAAGGGCTCTTCATATAATGTATGACAGTTATGGTGAGATGTGTGTCTGGCACTCCTAATTTGAAGTCCACAGCAGTGCTCCCTAGGGTGCCCCCACTACTCTGCTGTCATGTCTATGTGTCCAGTTCATTGTAAATACTGGCCCCTCCTACATACAAATGGCTTGTTTTGGACATTTTTTATTTTGGACTTTTTAAAATCAATAATGGCAAAAAAAATTAGACATCTAGCTGGACAAAACATGTAGCTGGGCCACTTTTGGGGGGAAAAAAAAGATAGACTTCTAACTGGACAGAGGGGGAAATTCTAAATCTGGTGCTTAAACTTAGGTGCTAGTAGGTACCCTACAGGCGCCTAAGTTAATAGAAGAACGCCATTAGAAAGGGCAAAAAATGGCAAGGTTGAAGGTGCTTTAGGCCGCTGAACGCCAAAGTAGGTGTGGCCAATGCTGGAAGTGGCATTAGGTGGCTTAAAGCGCCTATATAGGTGCGATTCATGCAAAGATAGGCGCCGGAAATGTAGGCCCAGAAAACCCTGGCCTACATTTCTGGCGCCTTTCTTTCCTGTAGGCACAATTCTGAAACTGGTGCCAATGTGTGATTGACACGCGATTGGCAGCTGCTTTAAAGGTAGCCGCCAATATTTATTGCTGGTTAGAGAATCCAGCCTCAAATGTCTAGATGGGCTATTTAAAAAAGAAAGAAACAAAACAAAAAAAAACCCCATCTTGCGGGTTCGAAAATGGGCATTTTCACCACACGGTGTTTGGATGTTTTTCTTGAAACGTCCAAAGTTGAACTTAGATGTCATATCGAAAATGCCCCCTAAGAATTTTTGGTAGGTACACTGTGCTTTAAGAAAAAAGTGAAATTTATGACAAGAAAAAAAGAAGCTTCTTTTTTAACTCTTTTCCTTTCCATGGAATAATCCAACTTCTACATACTGTAGTTTCTTGTCACCAACATGGTACTGCACAAGTGCACAACGCCCTTCATCTGTGGTTTAAGTTTTCCCATAGAGAAGCCTTTATTTCATAGTTCAAAAACTGAGTGTGAATTTTTATGCCTCAGCCTTTTTAATGCAAGTTTCAAAACTAAAAGCCATAATTTAGTACGGTATGGTCTATTCAGTTAGTCAAAAAAAGAAAAAAAGTGGATGAAGGCTTCTACAAGCTAGAGTGAATGTACAGTATGTTGCATGCATCTGGCTGTCTAGCTCTTTGCTGTATTTTCTGGTTGGACATGGCACACAGATTCTACTGATAAGCTCAGGGGCCATCAAACACTCTATTCTTCTTGGGTCAGGGAGTGAGGGGAGATGTTCTTTCAAGGCTCTTAGGCTTGTGGTAAATCCTCTTGCCAAGTCTCAGCAGAACAAAAACCACACCACAGTGGTTGGAGTTGTTCCAAAGAAAAGCAAATTAATGTATAGGAATACTTGTTTCAGTTAAATAACTTGGCAAATGATACAGCAAAATCTGATTGAATCCATACAAAAAACAAAAGTCAAACTATAGTCCAAAATATACAATTCAAACAACTCTAGGAATTTGTTTACTAACCATTCTCCAGCAAAGGTTCTCTATGGAGCTCAAAAACTCATGATGCATTCTTTCTCTGTTTATGTTTCTTCAGTAGAAAAATTGTATTCATTCTGAATCCACTGCAGATAAGCTCCTACTGAATCCCTTTCAAACTACAACTCTGTAAAATTTCCACCACTCTGACAGTCTTCTCTCTAATTCCAAATAGATGGTTGGTTGAAAAACCTTCATCAATTCTTCATTGCACACAAAACCCCCTTTTTATCTTTTTAGGAAAATGTATATATCTTTGCAAAATATCAAGGAGGAGTAACAGACTATTTTGAATAACTGCAAAATATTGGATATAACCAGATGGATGGTCTACTTTGAAGGTTGAAAAATCTTTGGCTTCATATGTCAGCATAAGTTTTTATGTCTATGTTTTTATGTTTTAATAAAATGTGATATGCCACTAAACTTATACAGGACATAGCGTTTTACCATTAAAAAATCACAAATCATTAAAAAGAACACCATTAATTCAGCTAGGAAAAATGTTAAGCTTATACAAGACACAAATATACCATAATATAAAATTATATCTAATGTGACATTGTATTCTGCAGAGACACAAGTATACCCCCCCCCATCATCTAAATCAATGGTTCCCAACCCTGTCCTGGAGGACCACCAGGCCAATCGGGTGTTCAGGCTAGCCCTAATGAATATGCATGGAGCAGATTTGCATGCCTGTCACATCCATTATATGCAAATCTCTCTCATGCATATTCATTAGGGTTAGCCTGAAAACCCGATTGGCCTGGTGGTCCTCCAGGACAGGGTTGGGAACCACTGATCTAAATAATCACCAAAGGCTTGTCTGAAATACTACTACTTCTACTACTATTTATCATTTCTACAGTGCTGAAAGGTGTACTCAACACTGATCGTCCAGACCGCTAAGTTGTCCATCTTTATACCCCATTTTTGACCAAAAATTCATCCAAGTCAAAAATGCCTAGAAAAAGAACTTTTGGGCGTGGGAGGGGCCAGAAAAGTGAATGACTGAACACCCAGACACTGCACCAGAGTAGTGGGGTACCTTACAGGGAAAGGCTGTGAACTTCACAAAAAGGGTGCCACATAAACATCTCACCACAACTCCCTTATAGGTAATGGTGAGCCCCACCCGAACCTACTAGACTCACCTATCTACCACCCCAATAGCCCTTATGGCTGCAGGTGCCACTTATATGGTAGTACAAAAGGGTTTGGGGAGTTTTGGGGGATGCACATGTTTTACCATGAATGTAGTGATTAGAGTGGCTTATGGGCCTGTGTCTTCCTCTCCATGGTTCACTAACCCACCCCCAAGACCACTTAAGCCACCTCTGTGCAGCTCTACTAAGCTTTCCTATGCCAGGCTGCCAGGTGCTAATGTTCTGGAGGCAGATATGTAAAGTTGTTATTACGATTTTTATGGGGTGGGGGTGGGGTCTGTGATCACTGGGGCAGTGTATGGGGTCTGTACTATGTGTCTGCAGTGGTTATCTGGTCACTTTGGATACCTTCTTGTGACCTGGTTTTAGATGGCCTAAGTCACAACGTCCAAGTTCCGTCTAGGCAGTGTTGTAAAACTTTCGGTTATACATGTAGTACAACTAAGTCTATGACGGCCCACGGCCCGCCCAAATCCCACCCTCAACACTCTTCCTCAAACGCCCCTTTGAGCTCTGGGCGTACTGCAGAATTGTGAAGACCTAAGTCATTTTTATATACATCTAAAACTCAGTTTGATTATCAGCACTTGGACGACCTGTGTTACTGATCGTCCAAGTGCCGATGTAGGCTGTCTTTTAGACGTATTTCCAATTCGATTATGAACCCCATATCTTATAGAACTTTAAATAAAATTGTTAGTTTTGCAATTTTATAATTTCAATTATAATGTGCTGTGAAAAGCGTTTGATCCGTTTAGCGTGCCACAAAAAAACATATGCTTCATTTAGTGTGCCAGAGTAAGAAGTTTGAAAGACACTGGGTTAGACCAATGGTTCATCTATCCAGTCTCCTGTTTCCAACAGTGGTCAATCCAGATCACAGTTCCTGGCAGAAACCCAAATAGTAGTAACATTCCTTGCTACTGATCCAGGGCAAGCAATGACTTCGCCCATATCTGTCTCAATAACAGACTGTGGACTTTTCCTCCAGGAACTTCTCTAAACCTTTCTTAAACCTAGCTACACTGACTGTTGTAACCACCTCCTCAGGCAATGAGTTCCAGACCTTAACTATTCTTTGAGTAAAAAAATATTTCCTCCTATTTGTTTTAAATGTATTCCCATGTAATATCTTCGAGTGTCCCCTGGTATTTGTACCTTTGGAAAGGGTAAAAATTCAATTCACTCTTACCCATCCTACACCACTAAGGATTATTATGTAGACCTAATTTAACCTTTGAATTGGCAGATGGTGAAAACGGCTGCTTTATGTAACTTGATGTTGAACGAGAGCAACAGTGTCCAATAAAAGCCGTTTGGAGATGCAGATCTCTCATAAGAGCCATAGAAGCACATGTTGCTTCTGAGCAACAATGCCAAATTAGCTAATCTAATCTTCAATTTATGTATCGTACTGTACCTACATAGCTCCAAAGAAATCTACAATAAATAGAAGCCCATATAATAATATGGGGATTTATATTATGCTAGTCTCTTATGGATGCAAAAGCTGGACACTATGAAAAAAGACAGAAAGAAGATTGACTCATTGGAGCTTTGGTGCTGGAGAAGGATTTTAGGCATGCCGTGGACCGCCAGAAGAACTAACATCTTCTGGAATAGATCAAACCAGCTATGTCACTCGAAGCCCAAATGATGAAGTTACGACTTTCTTATTTTGGTTACACCATCAGAAGAGAGGGATCACTGAAGAAGGACATCATGTTTGGGAAGATCGAAGGAAAAGGGCGACTTGCAATTAGATGGCTAGACATGTTGAAAACAATAATGGGGATGACGCTGGAGAACCTTTCTAGACTAGCACAAAACCGATTTCTTTTTAGATCCGCAATTCTTCAAGTTGCTGGGACTCAAGCATGAATTGATGACACCTAACAACAACAACAACAGTCTCTTTTCCAAGCGGAAGAGCCCCAATCTTTTTAGTCTTTCCTTATATGAGAGGAGTTCCAGCACCTTTATCATGTTGGTCACTCTTCTTTGAATCTTTTTCAATTCCACAATATGTTTTTTGAGATATGGCGATCAAAGATCTGCACACTACTTAAGGCGAGGATACACCATGGAGGGATACAAAGACATTATAATATTCTCAGCCTTATTTACCAACCCTTTCCTTATAATTCCTAATGTCCTGTTTGCTTTTTTTTTTTTTTCCGAAGCTGTACACTGGACAGAAGATTTCAACGTGGTGTCTACAATGACACTTAAACAAATTTAACTTCCAGTCTCCTCTTTCCTCTGTGCTCTTCTTCCCTAAGTCTGAGGTTATCTGTACTATGTACAGAGGGTCGATCAGAAGACTCAACACCAATCTAGGACTTGGTGTCTTATCTAGAACAATGCTATGTTAGCTATTAAATAGCCCAAGTAGGTGTCATTATATATTTTGTTAGATTTTCTACTAAATTAGAAGTGTTTTTCCTTTGTATAAATGCTGCATCTTGATGTTCTGGCCTAATATATGAGTGAACCCAGTCCATAATTAGTGCACAGTATTCTAGAGCAAAAATAATAATAAAAAGCTGTAATTACTATGATAATAGAAAGTTGTTTCTTACTGTAAACATTGTGCAGCTGGGCAAGGCGTAGAACAATGCCAGTTACATTATGGAAGTGAAGGAATCACTTTTAGTTAATAATTATTTTTCATTAGAATTCAGTTTTTTGTGTTTTGAACATCTAATGTTTTTTCAGTCATATTTAGTATGAAGATCAGACAAAAGCTGCCCTGAATTAAATGGCAAAATTAGAAAGCTGCAATGAACCACAAGGTCAGAAACAGACTTGACTGAAATTTTCCTTTGATGTGATTGAAGCCAGTACTAGAGGAAACCTAACTAAATCCTTTGGGTATGTGACTGGGAATTAGGACATGTTTCCAAGAGCTGTGATGGCTTCCCTAGGGTATTCTGCTCAGAGGAGTGAGCTAAACTGTCACAGCTGCATGTCCCTGTAATGTCTCTGCTGTACGGAGGACTCTGCCAAGTTTGTGTTCTGCTATTGATAAGAGACTCTAGTCTCCTACAGACCTTGAACTGGAGCAGTAACTGTCACATTCCCCCAACTATTTGACAAAATATATTTTAGTGAGAGATTTTCATTAGCGCAGCTCTGTATGAGATTTCATGTGCTGCAACTTCTATTTGTCACTGTAAACATGAAACAATTTATGTACCAAAGAATTCCAGGCATAGATGTTGTGTGCTTAGGTTTGATTTCTGGGTTTGTTTTGAGTTTTCTGGGCTAGCAGGGGCTGGTGGTGCTCATAGCCCCTGGTGAGAGAGGGTCCCGGTTATTGCACTATGGCAACATCTACTGGTCAGACTTAGGGTGCATGCATACCAGATTCCAAGTGAGCCCTGTCCTAGAGACCCTGGCCAAGGACTGTCTTTGCAATAGGTTAGTGTGTGTTTGGAGAGGGGGGAAAAGAGTACTATGAAAGTAGAAGAACACCCCAAGGTGTTTCTGAATGAAGGTGTATGGAGCTGTAGCCCAAAAAAGCAAAAGGAGACTATAAAATTAATGGTGTTTGGATTCTGTGGAGAATTTAGTGGATTGGCAATTTCCTTCTCTATTCTTATATTCCTGAAACAGATGTTGGGATTGTATGAAGGATAGCAGTGAAGTGACTTAAGTCCCATACTGGATAAACTGGCACACCTTAAACTGAGAGGCCTGGCTGTAAGAACACATCCTCATGTTACACCAAGGGGGTCTATAGGCTTACAAACAAGAATGTAGGAAATTATAGGAAACTAGAGAGGGAATGGAAAAAGTAGAGGTCCATGGAACGCAAACAGTGGTGGAGATCATGTTGATAAAGATACAAGTATAAAATCAGAGAGAGTTAAGCATCCTATTACACAAACCTGATTGCAGGAGCCCAAAATGGAATTACGATGCTGTATTCAGCAGTAAAACTACTGAAAGCCTCACAAGTAAAGCCAGATGTTTATAATTTAACTCTAGCAGCTGAGACAATGGCTTCTTTTTTTTTTTTTCCAAGACAAGATTTCAAAGTTACATAATAAAAATGAACATTAACAAGAAGGTGCTTGAAAAGATTTTAATAATGGGTAGACAGCTGAGTTCAAAGAAGTCCAGTGAGAAGATCAACAGGAGGGCAAATAAGGAGCCTGAGTTGATTGTGTCTGAGCCAGAGTTTTAGAAATAAAACAGTAGGTAAAGAAGGTTAATAAAGCTGGTGGGGAGGTAGATATGAGTCTCTTTGATCTGTGGAGGAGAGTTTCTGATGCTGTAATATTTTGTTTGACTCGGTTGTGAAAATGGGAAAACATACAGACAGCTTCCATCATATGGTGTTGGTCTCCCTGTTGAAGAAAGAATTCAGGCAGATAGCTAATTTTCTATTTCTAGCCAAGTTAGTTGAGGGAACAGCGGCTTCAAAACTACAGATCATTTAGAGCAGTGGTTCTTAAACTTATGTTAGGGGACCCCCAGCCAGTCAGGTTTTCAAGATATCCCTAATGAATATGCATGAGGCAGATTTGCATGCCTGTCACCTCTATTATATGCAAATCCTCTTCATGCATATTCATTAGGGATATCTTGAAAACCTGACTGGCTCGGGGACCCCAGGACAGGTTTAAGAACTACTGATTTAGAGTACTATGATTGGCTAAGCCCAGGACAATCTAAGTTTCAGAAACAATATAGAACTGAGATAGTTGTCATTGCTTTGTAAGAAAAACTTAAGGTCAAACCATAGGAGCCAACTTTTCAAAATGATTGAGGGTACTCAAAAGCTCCGTCCCAGAGCCTGCCCAAGCTCCACCTCAGACCCCACCCCCATAATAATAGAACTAATTGTAATGCCACTTTTCCATTCATTTTTCATATATACACACAATAAAATATTATTAACAATACTTAATGGTTAACCACTGCTTCTCAATATTCATTTCTACTGGAACACCTGGCCTTGGTCACACATGCAGAACACAGATAACCCCTTTGCAAATACAGGACCACAAACGAAACCCTAAGATGCCAGACTCTACATGCAATACAACATCAGAGAAATAGAAAGAAAATAATTTCTTCCTGACCAGTGCAACCTATAGATAACAGATATAAATTCTCAAATCTGACACATTTCAATCACTAAATTGAAAATAAAATCATTTCCCCTATCTTTGTTATCTGGTGATTTTATTTTTTCTAATCATCTTTTCCCAGTCTCTGGTTGCACTTCCTTCTTTCTGTGCTCTTAACTGTGTTTCCAGGCCTTCTTATCCATTTGCTGGTTTTCTCTCCTTCACTTTCTGCCCTACATCCATTTTTGGCATTAACTTTAACATTCAACTTTCTTACATTTTTCTGCTCTCTTCTCAAAATCTGTCTACTTTCCCATGTCTTCACTTCCCATCTATCCATGTGTACCATCTCCTCCCTCTTTCTTCTCCTCTATTCCCATTTATATATAAGAAGAATTTCTTCTATCTTTCTTCCCTTCCATACCCATCGCTGTGTACCAGCTCCTCCCTCTCTGTCTCCTTCTCCTCCATTTCTGTGCACAATCTCCTCCCTTTCTCTCCCCCTCCTGTGGTCTGACATCTGTCTTCCCCTTCTCCCTCTTATGGTCTACCATTTTTCTCTTTCCCACAGCCTAGTATCTTTCTCCTCTCCCACTGTTTGGCATCTCTCTCCTCTCCTTCCTGCTGCCTGGCATATCTCTTTCCCCTCCTTTCCTTCTATTCCCTGGTCTGGCATGTTTCTCTCTCTTCTTCCATTATCCATCTCTGGAATATGACAACTCTCCCTTCCTTGAGTTATCTTTCCTCCCTCCCAGTGTAACATTTCTCCCTTCCTTTCTGCCCCTTGTAGTGCAGCATCTCTCACCCTCCCCACCCCCACCCCTGGGATAATTTAAAACAGTTCCAGGGGGCTCCGCAGTCAAGGCATCTTTTCCCCTTCTGTCCATCTCCCTCCCTTCCCCGTTTCCTTTCAAAGTGAAAATCTTCTGTTTCAGAGGGGCCCTGGCCCAGCAGCCATTATCACAAGCTGCTGGTGCTGTCCCGAAGATTTCCCTCTGCCGCGATCCACCCAGGTAGAAACAGGGCCTTCCTCTCTGCCGGGTTCTGCCTTCACAGAACAGGAAGTAGGCAGGACCCAGCAGAGAGGAAGGTCTGATGTCAATGAGAGTAGTGAATTCTGCTGCTGCTGTCGGAAGATGTTCATGACACTGGCCTCGGAGCACCTCCTTGGTAGCATCTGCAGGAAGGTGAGGGGAAGGAGGTGCACGGGTTGGAAGGGAAAGAGATTCCCAGACCTTATGCCGGTGCCCGGTGCTGGTCACATGAGGTCCCAAAAATATTGGGGGTGCTTGGGCACCCATAGAGCTGTTGCCTCTGGGTTAAACTAGAGTACGGTACAGAAAATTTGGCAATGCAATTGGATCTATCAGCTTTTGACTTAGGTGATCATGATCTCTAGGCTTAGAGCATAGGAAATTTTAGGTGGTATTCATAGGTGGCATGAAGCATTTTTACTAGACTGCTGGCTAGGCTAAAGATGTGGCAGGACCACAAGTTCTCCATTGTGTGAAAGATGGCCTTTGGAGTCCCCTGGGCCACCACTAAGTTCCATCTTATGTTCCATTGGAAGGGTGATTGAGAAATTCAATCTTCTACATTGTATCTGTGTGGACAATATTCAGGTAATTGTTCCAGAGTTTTACAGTTTTGCTAGCTACTGTAAGGATGGAAAAGTGTTTTAAGAATGTATATGACTAGATGATAACTCATCTGTTTAAGATTAAGTCAGAAAATAAACAAGTTCCTATGGGTAGAAGGTAAGGAAAATAGATGGTGACATCTGTGCTGGCTGGGGCTTTAGTTCAGTCTTGAATAAAATTCACACTACTGAAGTACTACTGAGGTACTGCAAGGCTGCCATGAGAGATCGTTTCAGCCATTTTGGAAATCCAGCTGCTAGGGGCAGGAGCAAGTGGTCCTTGCTCCTGCCCTCATCGCTTCACTAGTAGACCACTAGGGACTTCAGGTAGGCCCTGCGGCCTATCCTGAGTGGCAGTGGGGGAGGTTGGGAGAGAGATCTTGACTTGAAGGAGCAAAAGGCACTTTGTTCTTTTATGTGGGTGCTGGCTGATATTCAGTGCCAGTGCCCAAATAGTTAACTGGCCAAATTTAGGACAACTTCAAAGCTGAAATTTGTCCAATTAGCTAGGCGGATTCCGGCACTGAATATTACCAGCACTCGTGTAACATTGTTACATTGGCCTCCAAGAAACAGAAAGTTATGGTATTAAAGGCTTACTATTAAAGGCTTACTTTAAAAATAAGGTTGTTTTATTTTGTAGACAAAAAATAGTCCCAGATGTGGCTCATTACACACAACTAAGGAGTTCCTATATTTAAAAACATGAGTTCTTAATAAGGGAGTCACATTCTTTTTGAGATTCCCATGTAAATGCTTGTTTAGCTGGCAGGGGAAGAATTATGTCTTTTTTGATCCCACGCATATAGAAAATGTTCTTCAAATTGGTACGTAATGATAGGATCAGGATTAATGGTCTGGGTAGATAAATGTTCCTTAATAGTTTAGATCAGTATTCTTCAACTGCCGGTCTGCAGAAATTTCCTGCCGGTCCACAGGGCCCGAGATAAGAGTTCTTCAGCCGCTGGTCCGCAGTGCAATCGATGCAACATTATCTTCAGCCCGGCTCCATCTTCCTCAGTGCTGCAGTGCACAAAGCCGTGGGCAGCGGCTCCTATGTGCATCCTGCGCCTGAACTGGAAGCCTTCTCTCTGACGTTGCAACGACAGAGGGAAGGCTTTTCAATGAGGCGCGGGACACACGAGGAGCCACTGCCTGCGTCAGTGAGGAAGAGGGAGCCGGCCCAAAGATAACACCGGGAGCGGCAAAAAATGACCAGGCATGAGCAGGCCAGAAGGTACGACACAGCATGGGGGGAGGGAGGGAGGGAGACAACAAAGGTAGGGGGAATTATTTTAGTTTTAAATTTAGTGATTGGATTGTGTCAATTTTGAGAATTTACATTTGCTATCTGTATTATGCACTGTTCAGGAAGAAATGCATTTGTTTCTTTTTCTCTAGGGTTGTACTGCATACAGAGTAGTGCTGCCTGATTCACGATTCGAATCAGGCGAATCGATTCAATTTTTTAAAAAATTGGCCTCCCGATTCAATGGCCGACCCTTCCCCCGTGCCTTCCTAAAGCAGAAGCTGCAGCGTTGCCTCTTGCTGGCCATCCACTGCTGCTCCTGCTTGAGGGGGGAGGGTCGGTCAGAAAGGCCTCCCCCAGCTTGCTCGCTCTTTCTTCCCCCAGTTTCCCTGCTCTTACCTCCTTTATGCTAATAGGGCAGCTTTCAGGCTCACTGGTGTTATAGCTATCCCTGCAGCTGCCCGTGGTCCTCAGCGGCACGTTCTTTCTGCTACATCCTACCCCTGCTCTGACTTCAGGGGCAGGATCGTGGCAGAGAGAATGTGCCGCTGAGAACCACGGGTAGCTGCAGGGATCGCTATAACACCAGCGAGACTGCAAGCTGCCCTTTTAGCGTTATGTAGGTAAGAGCGGAGAAGGTGCAGGCTGCGGGGGGAGCAGGCATTCGTTCGCGGCTGGGGGGAGGAGAAAATGTGCCTTTGCGGCGGGGGGGAGCAGGCGTTCGTTTGCAGGGGGGAGCAGGCCTTCGCATGACTTTGCGGTGGGGAGGAGGAGAAAATGTGCCTTCACGGCGGGGGTGGGGTGGGGGGGAGCAGGCCTCGTGGAGGGAGCAGGCCTTCGTGCAGGGAGGAAGATAGAAAGTGCCTTCCTGGGGGGAGCAGGCCTTCGTGGGGGGAACAGGTCTTTGTGGCGGGGAGCAGGCTTTCAGGGCAGGGAGGCAGGCCTGTGCAGAGGGAGGAGGAGGAAGGAGTAAGAGAGGGGAGGGGAGATGACAGACCTGGGGTGAAGGGAAGAGAGAGACCAAAAAAAGGGGGAGAAAAGCAGAGGAGAGGTGCTGAACTAATGGAGAGAGGGAGAGGGAGAGAGAAATGCAAGACCACAAGGGGAAGGGTACAAGAGGGACAGATACTGCTCCAAAGTAGGTGGGCAAGGTGCAGGATGGCAGGAGCGATAGTAGGAGGAGAAAGCCTATACCTGGGGAAGGAGATACAGGAGGTAAGGAAGAGAGAAAGAAGAAGCTGGATATGGGGAGAGATAAGATGCTGGGCATGGAGGGAGCATAGGAACAGGGACACAGAAGAGAGATGCTGGATGAAAGGGTAGATGAAAAAAGGAGAGATGGTGGATCTGTGGATGGTGGGGTCCATCACTGCAGCTGCGGGGGGATGGAAATGAAAAAAAGAAAAGATGCTAGACCTCCGGGGGAGGAAAGGGAAACAGAAGGGGAGAACAGAGATGGAAGATAGATGGTTAGCACGGAGAAAGAAGAAAGAAGGAGAGCCTGATCAGAAGACAACCAGACCAACATGGGACCAACAAGATTTGAAAAATGACCAGACAACAAAAGGTAGGAAAAATAATTTTATTTTCTGTTTTGTGATTACAATATGTCGGATTTGAAATGTGTATCCTTCCAGAGCTGGAGTTGGACCGCAAACGTGAGCTAGGATTTAATAGAGAGAGGAAAAGCATTTTTTGTTTGTTTATTTTGTTTACACCACAGGACCAGTGTGGGTAGGAGAGGGCAAAGAGGGTGAAGAGGCTATAAAATAAACCCACCAGGATGTTTGGAAAAAACCACCCAATTGGGCAGGAAAATCGAATCGAATCGAAAAATTGATTCAATAGGCTGAATCGAATCGAATCGAATCGGAATTTTTTTTCCTGAATCAGGCAGCACTAATGCAGAGTATTAAATCTTAGGATTTTTTTATATATATTAGTACTTTTAGTTTTTGGTCCTGTATTTGCATGGGGTTATCTATTTTCTGGTAGGAATGAATGTTAAGAAGTATACAGTACAGTGTTCTTTGTGTAGTTTAATTTTGTAGTTAACCATTATGTGTATGTATATATATATATATGAAAAATGAATGGAAAAAATGGTGTTACAATTAGTATTATTATGGAGGCGGGGTCTGGCCCATGACTTAGCCCAGTGTTCTTCAACTGCTGGACTGCGGACCAGTGCCAGTCCACAAAATAATTATTTTATTTCCGACGGTCCATAGGTATCAAAAGGTTGAAGAACACTGGTTTAGATTGCATGTATATCTGTCTATTTGTGTGGTCAGATGGATCTTTAGAGATTACCAACTTTGTGGTTTATTTATTTTATTTTCAGAGACTTGACACACCACATGTGATCAGCAGTGGCAACTAGGTGGTTTACAATAAAAATATGTTTTAGTGAATGTACTCTCCCCCTTGTTGTGGCCTAGATCAATGTTTCTCAACTCAATCCTGGAATACCCCCTTGCCAGTCAGGTTTTCAGGATATCCTCAATGAATATGCATGAAAGAAATTTGCATATAATGGAGGCAGTGTATGTAAATCAAGTATATACATATTCATTGTGGATATCCTGAAAAGGCCATCAAAGCCATAGGAAAGTTCTTACCTGTTTCTTAGTCTGGGGAACCCACTCATGTAATGATGTCTGATCTCCATATCTGTGAAAGGACTTGTCTTTCCCTATGGACTAACCCAACTACTGGATCTCTTGATAATCTAGGATGCATTTCTTTGGATTTGTGGTCAAGCTGACATTTCTCAGACCTCAGAGGACAGCTTGTGCTAGTTTTTAATGGGTCTTCCAGTCAGCACTGTAGTATGTTGTCCTCCCTCTTTCCAGGTCCTTTTTTACTATGTAAAGGGGCAAAGACACTTTTTTTCCCCTTGTGAACTTAAGGGACTCATTTGCAATCTGGGCCTTCCAAAAGTTATCTGGATTATCCTCTCCTATCCATTCAGATATAACAGTTAAGGATTCTTGGGGACATTCAGATATCCTCAACCTTTTCTCAGCTCCTGTCTCCTGTAGCCTCTAGATTCTTGTCATACTTGGACGTCTCCAGTGGGGCTTAGGTTTTTGGGGTACTTAATGTACAAGTTCAGACAGGGCAGGATTAATTTCTCGAGGGCCCCTAGGCACACAACTACATTGGGCCCCCTGCCCCGCCCCACCCCACCATGCGCCCAGGCGGAAACAGGAAGCTGCGTCAGAGGGAAGCTTTGGGCAAGCAGCAGCACTTGCACAATTACAGTTCCTGTTGCCTTTCTAACCCACATTGCTTGCTTGTCTTACTTTCCGTCGATGGGGGGGGCTAGGTTGCAGTTCGGAGGGGAGGGGGGGTTGGGCCCGCGTTTTCAATCGATGCTGGTGGGGCCCATCACCGTTTGGAAAAAACAATGTTGATGACCTCCTTCATCGGGCCCCCCTGACCATTTCGGACCCTAGGCACATGCCTACTTGGCCTATTGGTTAATCCTGCCCTGAGTTCAGATCCTCCAGGAGGAAGATCCTTCAGGAAGAAGACCTCTGGAAATGATGCTTCTTTGGGGCCTGTTAGTCCAGTAGTGAGTTAGGCCCACAATGTCCAAAATTCTGGATATTCCTTTCCAAGAACAAAATTTGGAAATCAAGATAGTGCTCTAACTTTGAAGTTACTTGGCCCCAGGACTGTGTTTACTGAGACCTTGGTGATGCTGCTTCTGGTCTCCATTGACACAAGCTAGCATCACTCTTCATTCAAAGTTGATCTCAAGTCTCTTGACTAGCTTCCTTAGGATAAGGGTTTTAACACTCCCAAAGTATAACGCAGCCGGGGTTACAAAATTATGTGTTCTGGGGTATGAGGCATCAACACAGTTGTAGGTGTGAATTGCTGTCTCTTAATGTCCATTACTACATCTTTGATCCCTGGGTATTTTGGGCATCTTTTTCCAACTAAAGCAAGGCAGAGAATCTGGGTTTCGGGTTCAATATGTGGGTGGATGCCATCCCATTTCTACAATGGGCTTCAGCAGACCCACTTTCCATCTGTAATTTCCAGACTCCTTCCTATTATCCTAGGTTTCTTGGGCATGGACTGAGCTTGGTAGAAGGCATAAGCTATTTCCAAGGCCCTGTCGAGTAAGCTTTGTATATTAGCATACCCACTGCCTCATAGGTGGACTTAATCCATCCAAAAATTGTTACCATAAAACTATCTTATTCACCTTATTTTCATTTTCCTCTTCTGGTTGGAACCACTTTCATTCTGTACATCTTTCAACCAATAGAACAAACCTTTTTGACTTTTCCCTAGCTGGAGGATTCCTACTCACTCAAGAATAGTAGCCTTGATTTCACATATCAGTATAGGTAGAACTTCTATCCAGGTGGGCATCCTGAAATGTGTCTTGGCTACTCTCCATCAGCAGGTCACTTATCAAAGTGATCCAGGTTGCCTCTGGCCACCCAGTCAAGCAAACAGTTCACTCAAAGTTCACTAGAAAATTGGGGTCATTTTGGGCATAACTGGAGTCAGAAGGGCTGGTTGATCTGTAGTCATTTGCATAGTTTGGGCAATCTGTGTCGAGGAGGTCTGTTGCAGCTTCATCTCATTCTGCAGAATCTGCTGCTGCCCTCACTGATTTTGCAAACTCTGTAGCTCCTGCTATCCCTGCACCGGGTTCTTAATCATGTGCTAGGCCAGACATGGGCAACTCCGGTCCTCGAGGGCTGGAATCCAATCGGGTTTTCAGGATTTCCCCAATGAATATGCATGAGATCTGATAAAATTTTATTCATTTTCAAACTTACAATAAGTGTGACAACAAGTTAAAACATTTTAACATTAAATATATCACTTAATATTCAGCAATAATACAAATTGAAAGATGCATAGAAGGATACGGGTGAGTAAGATTTTTTTTTTTGTTTTTTTCTTTCGCCAGGTTACACCTGGCTGGGCCTCCGCGTGAGCAGATCGCTGGACTTGATGGACCTAGGGCAGGGGTGTCAAAGTCCATCCTCGAGGGCCGCAATCCAATCGGGTTTTCAGGATTTCCCCAATGAATATGCATGAGATCTATTAGCATACAATGAAAACAGTGCATGCAAATAGATCTCATGCATATTCATTGGGGAAATCCTGAAAACCCGACTGGATTGCGGCCCTCGAGGAGGGACTTTGACACCCCTGACCTAGGGTCTGATCCGGAGATGGCAGTTCTTATGTTCTTATCATATAACCTTATCTCCCTCCCTTCCCACCCTTTCATAACAAATATTTAATATCCTATATAGAAGATGATACACTAAAATTCCCCCCCCCTCCCTGAATATTGAACTTATAAATTTAAGGGAAAAATGGCATCTATTCATTACAATATTTTGTTAACAGCTCACACACATCTTGAAATTTCCTTAAATACCCCTGCTGTGTAGCTATTACTCTTTCCATTTTATATATATGACACAGTGAGTTCCACCAAAAATTATAATTCAGTCTACTCCAGTTCTTCCAGTTATAAGTAATTTGTTGTATGGAAACCCCTATCATTATAAGCAAAAGCTTATTATTATTCGAAGATATCTGACTCTTTGCCCTCATTGACATGCCAAATAATATAGTATCATAGGTCAATGCCACCGGGTTATCTAATAAACAATTAATTTGGTCCCAAATTGATTTCCAAAAAGCCATAATAAATGGACAATAGAATAATAAATTATCTAAAGTCCCTGCTTCGAGATAACAATGCCAACATCTATTAGACTTAGAGCTATCTAATTTTTGTAACTGAACAGGGGTCTATAATGCTCTATGTAACAGAGAAAAACCAAGTTTGTCTCATAGATGCAGACACTGTACATCTCATCCTCCAAGTCCAAATTTGTGTCCATTGAGACG
Organism: Geotrypetes seraphini; assembly: GCF_902459505.1. Lineage (NCBI taxonomy): Eukaryota > Metazoa > Chordata > Amphibia > Gymnophiona > Dermophiidae > Geotrypetes > Geotrypetes seraphini. The sequence goes on from NC_047084.1 coordinate 484,630,719, forward strand.
CATTAATTTGATACTTTATCTCAATGCTCCAAATGTCTCTCAGATCAGTCTTTGGTTTCTTTTTGATAAATCCAGTTAACAATTTATACCACTGGGCAGCCTAGTGCCCCAGGAAGTCCACCTGAAAGCATAAGAACTCCAAGCTATATTGATTATTAAGATTTTTCCATTCAGGGAACCCCTCCTGAATGGCCTGCTTCAGTTGCATCCATCTAAAACTTTGTGATTTATTGAGGCCATATTTATGTTGCAACTGTGAAAAATCAAGCAGCTTACCATTAGAAATAACATCATCTAATACATGTATGCCAGCTATTATCCAATACTTCCAGATGACCTTAAATTTGCCAATTTGAATCGTGGAGTTCAGCCATATAGTTTGATTTGTTGATTTATGAATTGGAATAGGTGTTAAATTACTCACATATCTCAATGTTTTCCATGTATCTACTAATATTCTATTTTCTTTATATAATCTAGGCATTTTGATACTGAGAACATGGCATAATCGCAGAGGAAACATGAGGCGCCATTCCAACCATAACCAATCTGGGATATTTTCAGTGGGCTCTGGTAGGACCCAATACATATCCTGGCGCATAATATAGGATTGATGATACCTATAAAAGTTGGGAAAATTTACCCCTACCTCTGCAATCGGCTTTTTTAGAGATACTAAAGCAACTCTAGGAGTTTTACCCAGCCAAACAAATTTTGTAAGAACACTATTTAATTTTTTATAAAAGGACCCTTGAAAAAAACCCGGCAACATACCCATTTGATAACAAACCACAGGCAAAATCATCATTTTAATAGTTTGGACTCTCCCCTACCAGGAAAGATGTAAAGGATTCCATTGCTCACACATTTCTGTTACTTTCTGTAATAAAAATTTTTCATTCATTTTCATTGTGTCTTCCAGGTATTTTTTATCCAAATACCTAAATATTCTATTCCATCTTCTTTCCAAAGAAAGGGGAATGACTCAATGAGTGGAAGAACTTCTGATTTATTCCAATTTATCTTGTACCCTGAAAATTTTCCTAATTTCTCTAATTCTAGTAAGCTTGGAATTGTTGTTTCCGAATTTCTCAAATGAAGCAGTATATCGTCTGCATAAGCAGAAATTTTATATTACCGATCTGAAATAAGGAATACCCTGTATCTCCTTCGCTTGCAGAGAAGGCATTTGATTGAGTTGAGTGGACCTTCATGTATCAAGCATTGGAATGGTTTGGTATAGGTTCAGGATTTATACAAATGATTCAAACATTGTATAGCTCCCCTGTTGCTAGATTGTATATTAATAATAATTTCTCAGAGCGTTTTAGTCTGCAGAGGGGGGTTAGACAAGGCTATCCCCTATCTCCTTTGCTTTTTGATATTGTATTAAAACCCTTGTTATTAGCTATGCATGAGATCTGTTTGCAAGCACTACTTTCAATGCATATTCATTGGGGAAATCCTGAAAACCCAATTGGATTCTGGCCTTGAGGACCAGAGTTGCCCACTCCTTAGCTAGGCTGTCTTGTTTGCATATTCCTTCGGCCTTTGGCCTTCCTTCTTCCAGTCTGGGCTTTCCTTTCCCTTCTGGGCCTTAAGGTTTAATTTCTTTCCCATTGCGCCACCCTTGCCTCTGGACTCCCTAATTGTGTCCAACTTAAGGAGAACCAGGGATCTCTTCTATAACCTATACATACCTCTTCACAGCCACATTGAGTGAGGAGGACCAACACTGTTTGTTTCAGTGGGTACTATGTGGAATTTTGTTGCAAACAGAAAGTCTGGAATTTACAGGTTGGGATATTTTTCCTCTGAATATAGAATAGAGGCTGTACCTCTGCTTTGTGACTGTTCAGGCAATCTGACCATTTAATGCTGAGTCTTTCACAGTTGTGCAGCTGCTGTTGTATTTCAGTGGATTTGTGGGCAATGCCTGGTGTTATGCACACAATATTTTATGCATTCTGGCATCTTAACAGGAGCTGGAAGATCTTGGGTTAGGCTCTAGTTACAGGGGGTTCCAAAGTGAGCCACATTCTGAGAGAAGGGAGGTTAGATGATCTGTTTTAATTGTAGTTGGAATGAGAAAGGGTAGTTAATCTCCATTGAAGCAGGCTAAAATACCAGTTTTTTTAATTTATCTATGCACCAATAGCAAACTTGGTCCAGGTTACTTTTGAAAGAGAACACACAGTTTTGCTGAGAAATGTAGCATATTTTCTACAGATTACTAAAGTAGAACTGTCTGGACTATGGTTGCTTACAATACATGCTCTGTCAGTGTGCCAGATTTAAAACAGCTCCCACGCAAGTAGTTTCTTGGTGCCATTTAACAGCTTGTTGAAATTGTATGTGTTAATTTGCTGGGGTATTTATACTCCATTGGGGGTAATTTTCTAAAGAATTGTCAGCATGTGAAGAAATTCGATCATGTTTCCCCTCTTCTGAAAAAAACACACTTGTTACCAATTCCACATAGAATTACTTTCAACAGAAAATAAAATTCAGGTAACAAATACAGTTCACGAAAGTTAAGAACAACATATCACCATATCAGGGAGAGTAACAGATGAGACTATAAGGAGTATATTTTTTTGCAAGAACAAGTCAACTGGCACTTTTAACATTCAAAATCCGTCAGTCAAAACAACCAATTTTTCTTGATAAACTACTCATCCCTTATGCTTCCTCCCCAAATCTCCTACCAGGGGAGTTCATAGGCCATTATTGAGATGGCTTGGGGAAATCCACTGCTTGTTCCTAGGAAAAACAGCATAAAATCTGTTTTGCTCATTGAGATCTTGCCAGGTACCTGTGACCCGAGTTGGTCACTGTTGGAAACAGGATACTGGGCTTGATGGACCTTCAGTGTGTCCCAGTATGGCAATTCTTATGTTCTTGTAAGTGTTTTAAAATTTATTGCCAGTGACTGGATACAAGCAAGTTAATGTATGGCATTCATCGATTTAAACTTTCTCTTCCTTCTAGGAAAGGAATTCAAGGAGTTAAGAATTCCTCTCTGGCGTTTAAATTTCCCCAATTATGGAATGAACTTCCCCTAATTTTGAGGTGTTCCAGTTCCTTCCAACTCTTCCGTAAACTTCTAAAAAAAATTTTATTCACTAAACATTTTGAAAACTAACTTGCTTGTATTTCAGTTTATTTATTTATTTATTTTAATTTATTGTTAACCGCTTTGAGCTTCCTTCGGTTGAAGACCCGGTATATAAGATTAAGTTTTAGTTTAGTTTAGTTTAATTTGTATATAATAAAAGGAGGGGCCAAGAGCACTTTGGCAGCGGAGCCAAAATTATTTATGTAGCATTGATATTCAGCTGCTCTCTGCATAACTTTATCCATTTACAAATAGTAGTCGGAACTTACACAGATAAGCTATCCATTTACGATTAGGGCTCCACACTCAGTGGTCCTGTCTGAAAGCTTACAGATGCCTAATAGTGAGTAGAAAAAGAAATGGATAAGTTATCTATTTCTGTTATGCAGCAAACTGTCTAAATCAGGGGTGTCCAACCTGCGGCCCGAGGGCTACATGTGGCCCCATGAAGTATTTTGTGTGGCCCCGGTTGAGGGCGATGCAGTGTTTTCCTCTGCTGCCCCCGGGTGTTTACCGTCTTGCCGGCTCCTTCCTCTGTCTTGCTGCAGCGTTTGCACGTTTGTGTGGCCCCAGAAACATTTTTTTGGGCCATTGCGGCTCAGGGAAGCCAAAAGGTTGACTGCATGGCGCCAAATGTAGTATTTTTACTGGATTGTGTTGGGAGGGTTGCAGTTGACATGATGACGATTATTGAGTCTAGTTAGCTCGCAGTGATGGTGGTGAGGTTGGCTGGCTAGGAACCTGAAAGCTTACTAAGGGTGGGCCAGCCTGAAGTTTCGCCTGAGGTGTCTGATACTCTTGCACCAGCCAGGGCACAGTGAGAGCAGTGGAGAGACTAGTACAGTTACTAGGTCCTGGAGGCAAACAGAGAATGAATATGAAAGAACAACAGAGGCTAGATCCCATATTTATTGGCGCCTCCTGCTGTCTGGTAGAAAATCTGTTGTTGAAATAAGGGCTTTTCCAGATAGTATTAACACAAACTGCTGAAGTCTGCCTGTAGCTCCTAAGCAAGTTGCAGGATATGTTTCTGGGTAGAAGCAGTCCTTCCATACCTCCTTATTTCTGAGGCCATAACGTTCAGGGCTCCACCTCTAGGAATTGTTGCTTCTCATTCCTGTCCTCAGCTGAGTAACTCGCCAAATGTGAATGTTCAGTCCTACAAGGACAACCAGAAATTGTAATCTTTTTGCATATCCAAGCATTACTGGCTGCAAATACAAATCCTTTCTGGTTAGAACTCTTATGTATCAAGCAAGTAAACAGCAATCTTGGTTAGGTAACTACATAAATGGAGCTAGGCTGACTTACGGCGCCTATAGGAAAGAAATTAAAACTGCATTGCTTGATAGATTTATCTCCTAAACAGAAGCTACACTAAGGGCTCCTTTTACAAAGCCACACTAGCAGTTTTAGTGCATGCGTGGAGAAACCTCATTAGAAAAATTTAAAAGCACAATAAAATGCTCCCTGTACAAAGACGCATTTGAGTCATAGATAGGTTAATTCTTCTATCATCAATCCCAGGCTCAAATACCTAAATTTAACCAGACCTTATGTGTAGATCACAACCTCCCCCATTCTCTCTTTAGGCTTAGCCATATTTGTAAAACATTTTCTCATTACCCTCCTGATGTTGTTTTTTTCCTTAAATGTATCTTTACTTTCCTTAAAAATTGTAGTTCACCCCTCTTCCCTTATGTATCGCTAATTATTTGTGTACATACATTGTATGTTTACTTGTACAAATTGTTTTATTTTGTCTCCCCAAAATTTTTATGTGTATAACAAACTTTTAAAAAACTTGAAACTTGAACTTGATTAGCGCGCGCTAGCCGAAAATCTACCACCTGCTCAAAAGGAGGCGGTAGCAGCTAGTGCATGGGGCAATTTAGTGCGCAGCTTTGTAAAAGGAGCCCTAAATCTAACAATTTTATTATATCTTTCTTGTGTAATATGTTGTACTTTTATAATGTTATAATGTTGTCCAGCTCTCTTCGGTGTGAACTGCCTAGAAGTTGTATGATTATGGAGGTATAGAAGAATAAAGTTATGTTATATTATGAATGGCTGTTAAAAAAAAAAAAAAGGGCTCCTTTCCCGATAAAAATTCTTCAAACACTGAGCTCGTATTTTGTGAAGGTCATTCCATGCAGAACATCCTTGACAGTATGTACTGGCTTAGTGAGGATCATCCAGGCACCTAACTTTGGGTGCCAATCACCTAATGTCCCCCTTTAAGAAAAGGGTGTACTATTACCAGCAGATGACATTCATTTCTAAACAACCCATCCCTAAAGGTGATGGGATTAAAGCGCGCCAGACAATCGCGCGCAAAGGAGCTCAGACAAATGTGCACAGGACGTCAGTGCGCCAGATTAAAAGTTAAATTTAAAGCGCTCCGAGGAGGGGTGTGTGTGGGGGAACCACCCCAGTTTACTTAGAAGTGTTGGCGCTGTCGTTGGGGGGGGGGAACTCCCCCCCCCCCCACACTTAGAGAGGAAACTGTAATTTTTCCTTAAAAGAGAAAAATTACACTTTCCTAAACTGGTGGGGGAGTTTCCCCCCCCACCCACCCACCACACCCCACACCCTCAGAGTGCTTTAAATTTAACTTTTAATCCAGCTCGCTGATGTCCTGGGCACATTTGTCTGAGCTCCTTTGTCCTCGCGCGCTTTCATCTATGTACCATCCCTAAAGTATTAACAAAAGTGTTATACGCAGAATAGCCAGCGCCAGCTCATCCTATGGACGAGGTGAGGCCCTGGCCCAGGGTGCTGGTGATAAAGGGTGCCAAAATCCCAGTCCAGCATCTCTCCTCTCTTCCCTCCCCTCTGCAGGCGGGGAGGGAGAGATGCCAGATTGAGATTCAGGATTGTGGTACCCTTTTATCACCAGCATAGACTTGAGAAAGAGGGAGAGCTATGAGATTAGGGAGGGAGGGGGGAGCTACGAGATAAGGGGGTGAGGGAGATGGCTGAGGCAAAGGGCGCTGTAGTTCCTTGAGCTGGCTCTGAAAAAAGCATGCACGGCACTAGCTGCTTCTAGCACAGAACCCTGTGCTCTTCAGTCTGGTTTGTTCTCAGTTAGGGGGCAAGTTTTATGCAGGCAAAAAAAATAAAAATGTAAGCATTATGCTTGCATTGGGAAGCTGTGTTCTAAGCCTTCAGTGCATGGCTCTAAAGCAAACTTTCTGCATCAGCCCCCATTGGTCTCTGAAGCTAAAAACATTAACGTTTTATCAACAGAGCCTATGATGTCTTTCATGCTATTATTACCTAAGAATGCAGTGACCGCGTCACACGCACCATTTAAGCGACAGATGCGCTAATGATTTTTCTCTCTGTCTCTTTAGAAAGACGTCATAGCACACCTGTCCCTTAATCGCTTCTCCATGGATCTGTAAAAACAAATCGCTAACTCCTCAGTCTATCTTCAAACACAAAAAATAATAATACTAATCATTTAAAGAGCAGCTGTCAACACAATTGAATAAAATCTGTCGGTGACTTTTCAAATCTTTCAACTCGGTTCTTGTTGCTAGTGCAAAAAAGCAAGGAGAGGCCTTCTCCTGCGGAGTCTTCCTGCTGTCACTTTTCTTTTTCCCTTCACTGACTTTTCCTGTCTCCAGTTGCACTTTGTGTGTGTTCTGGTGCATTGTGCTAATCTAGTCACACAACCTAAAGGATCCAGCTGTTGCTGTGTGCAGAGTGAAGCTGCAAGCTTGCTGCTGTTTGGCAGAAAGCCAGAGAGATAGATTAGAGGTTAGAACTGGAAACATTTTACATTTTGCCAAAGTAACGAATCCCACCCTCTCACTATTTTCGAAAGTCTGCAGCATTCCTAGAAACACAAATACGGAAGGACAGATAAGATTCAGGGCTGGTGCATTCTCCAGCTGCCCCCCGCATTAGCATGGATTTCGCTTCTCCCCCTTCCCTCCCCCCCTCTGAAAGACATTGGAATTGCAAACTGTCAGACTGACTCTTAAATATACAAGCAGATAAAGATTCAAGGCCTATTTATTCTGTCTGTTTTCCCATCCTGTTGCAAGAGCATAGATCAGTCAGGAAGTGTCACATTATAAATACATTTTACACTGAAAATCATTTTAAAAGTTCCAAAAGGTTTGCTGTTGAAGGCTGTTAAGTTAAAGGCGCTGGTTTAAAATCGGTCCACTTGTACCCGTTCTACCCCACATAGGATTTTGTAGACTTCAGTCATATCTCCCTTCAGCCCTAACCTTTTTAGTCTTTCCTCAACTTGGAAAAGAGACGGCTGAGGGGAGATATGATTGAAGTCTACAAAATCCTGAGTGGAATAGAACAGGTACAAGTGGATCGATTTTTTCACTCCGTCAAAAATTACAAAGACTAGGGGGACACTTGATGAAGTTATAGGGAAATACTCTTAAAACCAATAGGAGGAAATTTTTTTTCATTCTGAGAATAGTTAAGCTCTGGAATGCATTGCCAGAGGTTGTGGTAAGAGTGGATAGCGTAGCTGGTTTTCAGAAAGGTTTGGACAATTTCCTGGAGGAAAAGTCCATAGTCTGTTATTGAAAAAGACATGGGGGAAGCCACTGCTTGCCCTGGATCAGTAGCATGGAATATTGCTACTCCTTGGGTTATGGCCAGGTACTAAGGACCTGGATTGACCACTGTGAGAACATGCTACTGGGCTTGATGGACCATTGGTCTGACCCAGTAAGGCAATTCTTATGTTCATATAACAGAGGAAAAAAAACCCCTGCATTTTGGATTTTTTCCCTGTTAACTTAAAAATGGCACAAATAGTATTTCCCATGTTTCAAACAAATGCACATCCCTTATTTATATTTAAGTTAGCTTAGATGCTGTACACCAAGGGTTGGCCGTAAAGAGCTGTGTTTCAGGAATCTGACTGGGAAAATTAAAGCTAGAACAGCTTAATGGGGTATTTTAGGGTTCTGATTGTTTTCAAAGACTGAATAAACATATTAAGAAATACAGATTTTGCACTAGGACATACTGTAGCCAAAGTCCAGCAGTAAATCAATGACCTCCACTGACAGGCTCATTTGTAAACTGTAATGTCAGTCTCTCACTGACCTCTTCCCTTGCAAAAGGTCTTGAAACGTCACTAGGAACTTTAATGTACAGCATGCATTTAAAAAATGCTGCAATGGTATAGTAATTGATGGCAGAGAAAGACCTATCGGCCCCTCCAGTCTGCTCATTGTTTCTGGCCACAGTGCAAGAATGTATCCCAGAAGCTGCACTGCTAGTAGGATACCACTTTTATTAAAGTCAGTGTAAGCCCTGCTTCAGGCCACCTCTGAATAAGCAAGGGCCACACTCAGTACCAGGGCTGAGCCTTCCATTCTCTCAACTGTTCTTCCTATGGGGAGTTTTCTGGTGCACAGCATTTACCTTTAGCATCCAGGAATAGAATGTGCGCTCTGAAAGTAACTTGAGCTGAATTCGGAGTGGTGTCCAGAGCCTGATATTGAAAACACACTGAGCTCCTAAGTTGGTGCCCAATGTCCAGACAAATTTAAGAGACTAAGGGGCTCATTTTCAAAAAGGAAAGGCAACCAAAAAATGACATAAACTGGCACTTAGACCTTTTAATTACCAAAACGTCCACGTGACGATTATCAAAACTTACTTCCTAGACATCCTGCTAGACCAGTGGTTCCCAACCCTGTCCTGGAGGACCCCCCAGACCAATCGGGTTTTCAGGACAGCCCTAATAAATATGCAGGGAGCTAATTTGCATGCCTGGCACCTCCATTATATGCTGGTCTCTCTCATGCATATTCATTAGGGCTATCCTGAAAACCCGACTGGCCTGGGGGGTCCTCCAGGATAGATCTTTACAAACACAATGGCTCAACTGTATAGGATCTAACGCCCTGTTTCTTTACTCACTCCTCATTTAGGGCTCCTTTTACAAAGCTGCGATAGCGTTTTTAGCGCACATGGAATTTTAGCGCACGCTAAACCCGTGCTATGTGGCTAGAACTAACGCCAGCTCAATGCTGGCGTTAGCATCTAGCGCACGTGGTAATTTAGCATGCACCAAAACCACTAGCGCAGCTTTGTAAAAGGAGCCCTTAATCTCAGGCTTATATATGAAATCATACTGATTGTGGCACTGTGCTAGACTTTTTAGGCCAGATTCTGTAAACGGCGCCTAAATTGGCAGCTGCCTACAAAAACGGCACCGGCCGCAGGTCGATCATGCTCAGGTGCCATTTAAAGCATCGCAGCTAACGGTGCCTACCAGAAAACGTAGGTGTCTGCAATGTAGGCCAGTGTTTTACTGGCCTATATTGCAGACACCTAAGTTCTTTAGTGAATTGCACGTAACAGTGGCCAAGTCCCACTCCACCCTTAACCACACTCATTTAGGTTTAAGGCGTCGTTAGGTATCTTGCTGTAGATGCAATTCCAGGGCCTACACTGTAGATAACCCAGTGCCTACTTTTTTTTTTTTAATGAATTTTTAATAGGTTTTAAATGATGCTGTCAATTACTGTGCTGAATTAAAACAATTAAGTTAGGCGGGGGTAGGGCGCCTACCGCCGCCTAACTTATGGTGCCACTTATAGAATATAGCTTTTTGTCTGCTGTGCATCCAAAGTTCAAGGGAACATGTTAGAAGCGTGTTGTGGGCAGGCTTAGCGCTTGGATGTCTTGCTGTGATAATCAAACATTTATGAAGATGTCCAGGAGGTCTTTTAGATGTCCGGAATTAGACCTGTTTTACTAGCATCTAAGGGACAAAAAGGTACCCAAACTGACCAGATGACCACTGGAGGGATTAATTCATGACCCCCCACCATACTGCCCCAGTGGTCACCCGACTCCCTCCCACTCCCCACCCCCCAAAGATGTGAACAAAACAGTACATATCTGTCTCTATAACTGCAGCACCTGGTATGGGAAATCATAGTAAAAGCAGCAAGCAGTTGCCTGGGTGCTGAAGGAACTTAGTGAAGTTCTGATGGCTCACCTGACTGACCTTTTCAATGCTTCTCTAGAGTTGGGACTGGGACTGGAGGACTGGAGAAGGGCGGATGTGGTCCCTATACCCAGTGGCGTACCAAGGGTGGTCCCTCTACCCAGTGGCGTACCAAGGGGGGGAGGTCCACCCCAGGTGCACGCTCCAAGGGGGTGCACAGCCGGCCAGATCCGGAACCTCCCGCGCTGCTGCAAATGGCACCTCAGCGCGGCTGCCGTACTTAGAGCAGAGTCGCCAGCCGCGCTGAAGTGAACGAAGGTCCTGCGTTGACTGCGCCGTCTACCGCCTCTGTTCCGGAGGAGGAAAGTGATGTCGGGGGGGAGGGGACCGGCAGCCGCAGTCATTGCGGGATCTGGGAAGATAATTGAAACACTTATTAAAGATAGCATTGTGCAACACTTGGAGGATCACAAACTAATAAGGGCTAGTCAACACGGATTCAGGAAAGGGAAGTCTTGTTTGACAAATTTACTACAATTCTTTGAGATAGTGAACATACATATGGATACTGGTGATCCAGTAGACATAGTTTACTTGGACTTCCAGAAGGCATTTGACAAGGTCCCACATGCAAGGCTTATGAAGAAATTACTAAGCCACGGAATAGGAGGAGAAGTGCATAGATGGATTGGTAAATGGCTAGAGAACAGAATGCAGAGTGTTAGCATAAAAGGGAAATTCTCGGACTGGGTGAAAGTGACTAGTGGAGTGCCCCAGGGCTCGGTTCTTGGGCCTATTTTGTTCAATATTTTTATAAACGATCTTGAGGAGGAAACAACTTGCAATATAATAAAGTTTGCCGATGATACAAAATTAAGTCGGTCGGTTGGCTCTCAAAGGGACTGCGAGGAGCTTCAGAAGGATCTGAGACAGCTGGAAACATGGGCGACAAAGTGGCAGATGAATTTTAACATAAATAAATGCAAGGTGATGCATCTAGGAAAAAAAAAATAAAAATAAAGAACAAGAGTATAGAATGTTTGGAGTAACATTAGCAAAATGCGAACAGGAAAGGGATTTGGGGGTACTGATTAACAGAATCCTGAAGCCATCGGCGCAATGTGCGGCGGCGGCGAAGAGAGCAAACAGGATGTTGGGCATGATTAAGAACAGGATCACGAGTAGATCAGAAGAAGTCATAATGCCACTTTACAGAGCAATGGTCAGACCACACTTGGAATACTGTGTCCAACACTGGTCTCCTTACCTCAAGAAGGATATAACTATGTTGGAGAAGGTGCAAAGGCGAGCCATGAAACTAGTCAAAGGAATGAAAAATTTGAGCTATGAAGAATGCCTCAGGAAACTGGGACTGTTCACACTCGAGAGGAGAAGACTGAGAGGCGATTTGATAGAGACTTTTAAAATATTAAAAGGATTGGATGAAATAGACCAAGAAGCAGCATTACTAACATTTTCAGATGTGACACGAACAAGAGGTCACAGCCTGAAACTGGGTGGCAGCAGGTTCAGGACGAATGCCAGGAAGTTCTGTTTCTCACAATGATTGGTGGGCGCCTAGAATTCTCTTCCAGAGGATGTTGTGGCAGAGACTACTCTTCGGGGTTTCAAGCACAAGTTGGATATACACCTTCTTGCAAATCATATTGAGGGATACGGTAATTTCAGGTTTTCATAATAGAGAACCTAAATGGGCTGCCACGTGAGCGGAGCGCCGGACTTGATGGACCTCGGTCTGATCCGGTGAAGGCATTATCCCAGGACAAGCAGGCAGGTATTCTCACTAGTGGGTGATGTCATCCGACAGAGCCCCGACACGGACATCTCGAAAGCATGTCTTGCTTGAAGAAACTTAGAAGTTTCGAGATGCCCGCACCGCGCATGCGCCAGTGCCTTCCCGCCCGATGTACCGGGCGTGTCTCCTCAGTTCTTTTCTTTCCGCGGAGCTGAGAAGTTTGTACTTCATTCTGCGCTGACTGAAATTCAGTTTTTTGCCTTCTTTACCCGCGTTTCTGTTTTATTCTTTGATTTTATTTCAATTTTACTTTATTTTTCTAAAAAAAAAAAAAAAAGAAACTTAAAATTATTTCTTCCGGCAGTTCGGCCGGCCGGCCTCGTGGCTGCGGCCTAGCGGCTTCGACCTTGCAGCGTCGATTTTCCGGCCTATGTCCCGACCAATCACCGGCTTTAAAAAGTGCAGCAAGTGCCAGCGTGCGATTTCGATGACGGACCCTCACCGACGCTGTCTTCAGTGTCTTGGTCCGGACCACGTTCTGAAATCGTGCCGGCCTTGTTCCACGCTCACTGCGCGCTCGTTTAAGCGGCGCTGCTTGCTCTGGGAGTCGATGTTCAAGATGGAGACTGCCAAGGACATCTCTGCTACTGCGGCTGTTGAGGTTTCGCCGGTCCGTTCGAAACCTGCATCGCCGACTCCTGCATCGAGCATCGTGAAGCCCGCATCGTTCGCACCGGCTTCAGCATCGAGTTCAGCATCGGCGCCTGCTTCCGTCTCCTCGGTTCAGGTACCGCCTTCCACTGTCCCTCCTGTGGCCATCAAAGTGCCTAAAGCTGGCAAGCAGAAGCACTTGGCCACGAAGGAACGCGAAGACCATACTGGAGGACCCCCTTTCGGTGCGGATCCCTCCATATCGGCTTCGTTTCGTTCCCTGCTAGAAGCTCAGTTTGTCGAGCTTATGCGCACTATGGGACCCCGGCTTATCGCCAACATTCACGGTGAGCTTCCGACCCCGATTTCAGAGGGCGGTCCGCCTCCTCCCCCTCCTCCTCGTCGTTCGATCTCTCTGCTCGACGAGGGGGATCGGCGGAGGGCGGCGGAATCCTCCAGGAGGGCTTCCCTTCCTGAGATGCCACCTTTGGAGCCCATCACACCTCCACGCCAACAGGGTGCTCGGACGGCTCCTGATAATCGTAGTCCTGGGCATACTGCATCGCAGGAGGAGTTCTTCCGCACTCCATACCAGACATGGGTGGCGCTGCGTGAATCCGCATCTCTGCCACCTCTACGATCCACTGCATCGAGCCCTATCCATTTCCTTGAGGCTTCGAAGGATCAATCGATGCATAGAAGATCTCGTTCTCCGTCCCGTCACCGGGAGGGGCATCGATCTCGGCACTCTTCTCGCCACTCCTCACGTCATTCGGAGGTGTCTCCGCAGAAGAAGATGCAGCGTTTGGGATACTCCTCGTCGGATGTGTCCCAGCCGGAGGGGCCGGAGTATGAGGAACCATCTGCCTTCTATTCTCCATGCCGATCTCAGCTCTCCCTGGACCCGGAGGCTTCCACGTCTTCTAGCCCGTCTCGTCGGCCGGCCTTGGCAGACCAACTGTCTTTCTCATCCTTTCTCCGACAGATGGCGGATGTCTTGGATGTGACTTTGGACACTGGGTCCAAATATTCTAAAGAGTATTTGGACACCATGCATTTACCTCACCCTCCAGCGGAGACACTTCGGCTTCCTCTACACAAGCTGCTGGACCAGACTTTCATGCGCTGTTTTGAGACACCGTATTCCTTGCCTGCAGTTCCCAGTAAACTGGATGCTCGATACCGCATCGTTCACCACAAGGGGTTTGAGGGAGCCCAACTTTCTCATCAGTCCCTTCTAGTCGAGTCCTCTCTCAAACGTTCTCATCCCTCCCAAGTCTATGCTTCCGTGCCTCCGGGCAGAGAGGGGAGAACGATGGATAAGTTTGGTAGACGTATCTATCAGAACTCGATGATGGCTACTCGAGTACTCAACTACAACTTTTTCTTCTCTTCATACTTGGATTTTTTCTTGCCGGTGCTCCGCAAGTTCATTCCTTTCATCGATGCTCAGGCTCGTTTCCAGTTTGAAGAGGTGGTGGCGACCCTGTCCCAATTACGCCTTCAACTGATGCAATCCTCCTACGACGCCTTTGAGCTCTCGGCTCGTGCTGCGGCATGTTCGGTTGCCATGCGTCGCCTAGCGTGGCTTCGAACCATCGATATGGATCCGAACCTCCAAGACAGGCTTGCAAATGTCCCTTGTGCAGGAGCGGATCTATTTGATGAGTCTATTGAAACTGTTACTAAAAAGTTGTCGGACCATGAAAAGTCTTTTCAGTCTATTCTGCGTCCTAAACCGAAGCCTCAGCAGTCTCGTCCCTCTAGACCGCCTCAGATTTACCAGCGGCGTTATCAACCGAGGCAGACTCCTCCTGCGAGACAGCCTGCGAAGAGACAGCCTCCGCAGAAGACTCAGCAGAAGCCTCAGATGCCGGCTGCACCCAAGGCTACTCAGCCTTTTTGACTCTCTTCCAGGGAGCATAACCAACGTTCTGTCTTCCCCTGTTTTTCCCATAGGGGGTCGTCTCCATCATTTTTGTCATCGATGGGAGTCAATCACCACAGACCTTTGGGTCCTTACCATCGTAAGAGAGGGATACTCTCTTCATTTCCAACGGGTCCCCCCGGACCACCCTCCAAGAGAGTATCCTTCCAACTTAACGCAGACCGCCCTTCTTCTCCAGGAGGCTCAGGCCTTGCTTCGGCTTCGGGCCGTCGAGCCAGTCCCGTTAGATCAGCAGAACCAAGGGTTTTACTCCCGATATTTCCTGGTTCCGAAGAAGACGGGCGATCTGCGGCCCATTTTGGACCTTCGAGTCCTCAACAAGTTTTTGGTCAAGGAGCGGTTCCGTATGCTGACCCTTGCCTCTCTCTATCCCCTCCTCGAGCAGAACGATTGGTTATGCTCTCTGGACCTCAAGGAGGCCTACACTCACATCCCGATTCATCCGGCCTCCCGCAAGTTCCTCAGATTTCGGGTGGGACATCTACATCTGCAGTATCGAGTGCTTCCATTTGGCCTTTCCTCTTCGCCCAGAGTCTTCACGAAGTGTCTGGTGGTGGTGGCCGCTGCACTCCGGAACATGGGTCTCCAGGTGTTTCCATACCTCGACGACTGGCTCATCAAGGCCCCGTCGGCCCCAGAGGTCATTTCGGCGACCTTGACTACGATTTGTTTTCTGCAGAACTTGGGCTTTGAGATCAACTTTCCCAAGTCGCATCTTCAGCCCACCCAGACTCTCCCCTTCATCGGGGCGGTCCTGGATACCATCCAACTTCGAGCGTTCCTTCCTCCTCAGCGCCTGGATGCTCTTCTTCTACTCTGCCAGTCGGTGTCTTCTCGCCCGTCCATCTCAGCGAGACACATGATGGTCCTCTTGGGTCACATGGCATCCACAGTTCATGTGACGCCTTTTGCCAGACTACATCTCAGAATTCCTCAATGGACCTTGGCATCTCAGTGGACTCAGGTGTCCGACCCATTGTCCCGCCACATTGTAGTCACTCCTGCTCTACGGCAGTCTCTTCTCTGGTGGATGACCTCTTCGAATCTATCCAGAGGTTTGCTGTTTCGCTCTCCTCCACACCAGAAAGTTCTCACGACCGATTCATCGAACTATGCATGGGGGGATCATCTGGATGGTCTTCGCACTCAGGGGTTCTGGACCAGTGCGGAACGACTCCATCAAATCAATCTTCTGGAGCTCAGAGCCATCTTCAATGCTCTTCAGGCTTTTCAGCATCTGCTTCACGACATGGTGGTCCTAATTCGCACCGACAATCAGGTCGCCATGTATTATGTAAACAAGCAAGGGGGCACGGGCTCGGCCTCCCTCTGCCAGGAAGCTCTTCGAGTCTGGGATTGGGCGGTCCGCCACAACACCTTCCTCAGGGCTGTCTACATTCAGGGGAAGGACAATGTCTTGGCAGACAAATTGAGTCGTCTTCTCCAACCTCACGAATGGACGCTCAATTCCAAACCCCTTCATCAGATATTTGCACAGTGGGGGACACCTCAGATAGACCTCTTTGCAGCCCCCCACAACTTCAAGCTACCTCAGTTTTTCTCCAGGATCTACACTCCTCTCCGCCTCGAGGCAGACGCTTTTCTGCTGGGTTGGGAGAATCGCTTCCTATATGCGTTTCCTCCTTTTCCTCTCATTCAGAAGACTCTGGTCAAGTTGAGATCAGACCATGCCACCATGATTCTAATTGCTCCTCGGTGGCCCAGACAACCTTGGTTCTCCCTTCTACTTCAACTCAGCAGCAGGGAGCCCATACTTCTTCCAGTGTTTCCTTCGCTACTCACTCAACATCAAGGTTCACTACTTCATCCCAATCTGCAGTCCCTCCACCTGACAGCTTGGTTCCTTTCAACATAACTCCTCACCAGTTTTCTCAAGCAGTGAGGGAGGTCTTGGAGGCTTCCAGGAAGCCTGCTACTCGACAATGCTACTCCCAAAAATGGACTAGATTCTCCTCCTGGTGTGTTTCCAATGCCACGGAACCTCAGCGAGCTTCCCTTTCTTCTGTATTGGACTACCTTCTACACCTATCTCAGTCTGGTCTCAAGTCTACCTCCATACGAGTCCACCTGAGTGCTATTGCGGCTTTCCATCAGCCTCTACAGGGGAAACCTTTGTCTGCTCATCCTGTGGTTTCCAGATTTATGAAAGGTCTTTTTCATGTCAACCCTCCTATCAAACCTCCTCCTGTGGTTTGGGATCTCAATGTTGTCCTGTCTCATCTTATGAAGCCGCCGTTTGAACCTCTCAACAAGGCTCCACTTAAGTATCTCACCTGGAAGGTGGTTTTTCTGGTGGCCCTCACGTCTGCTCGCCGGGTCAGTGAGCTTCAGGCCCTAGTGGCGGATCCACCGTTCACTGTATTCCATCATGACAAGGTGGTTCTTCGTACTCATCCGAAATTCCTGCCTAAAGTGGTCTCTGAATTTCACATCAACCAATCCATCGTGCTTCCAGTGTTCTTTCCAAAGCCTCATTCTCATCCTGGGGAAGCTGCTTTGCACACTCTGGACTGTAAACGTGCTTTAGCTTTCTACTTGGATCGCACAAAGCCTCACAGAACTGCTCCTCAACTTTTCGTCTCCTTTGATCCAAACAAGTTGGGACGGCCTGTATCGAAGCGCACCATCTCTAACTGGATGGCGGCTTGTATCTCTTCCTGCTATGCCCAGGCTGGATTATCCCTTCCTTGTAAGGTCACAGCCCATAAGGTCAGAGCAATGGCAGCCTCTGTAGCCTTCCTCAGATCGACACCGATTGAGGAGATTTGTAAGGCTGCCACTTGGTCCTCGGTTCATACTTTCACCTCACATTATTGTCTGGATACTTTTTCCAGACGGGATGGACAGTTTGGCCAAACAGTGTTACAAAATTTATTCTCTTGAAATTGCCAACTCTCCCACCATCCCATTGGGGTTAGCTTGGAGGTCACCCACTAGTGAGAATACCTGCCTGCTTGTCCTGGGATAAAGCAATGTTACTTACCGTAACAGTTGTTATCCAGGGACAGCAGGCAGCTATTCTCACGTCCCACCCACCTCCCCTGGGTTGGCTTCTCAGGCTAGCTACCTGAACTGAGGAGACACGCCCGGTACATCGGGCGGGAAGGCACTGGCGCATGCGCGGTGCGGGCATCTCGAAACTTCTAAGTTTCTTCAAGCAAGACATGCTTTCGAGATGTCCATGTCGGGGCTCTGTCGGATGACATCACCCACTAGTGAGAATAGCTGCCTGCTGTCCCTGGATAACAACTGTTACGGTAAGTAACATTGCTTTTCTTATGTTCTTATGATTTTGCCGCAACTAACTGCGTCTGCCGGCCCAGCCCCCTCCAGCGTCACTTACCTCTTCCATCCGGGATGGAGAAAGAAAGGAGCATAGTAGGGTGGTGAAAGGGAGTCAGGGTGGCATGGAATCATGCTGAAGGGTGACAAAGGGGGGTCAGGATGGTATGGAATCATGGTGAAGGGTGAGAAAGGGGCAGATGCTGATGGAATTGTAGGGAAAGAGACATAAGGGGGAAGGATACTGCATGGAATTGGGTTGGAGGGAGAGAAAGGGGGCAGATGCTGATGGAAGTGGAGGGAAGGGAGAGGAGAGAGTGAAATGCCAGACCATGTGGGTGTGGGAGAGGGAAGGGAAGAAGAGGAGAGGAGAGATGCCAGACCATTGGAGGAGGAAAGGGAGGAAGATGGATGCCAGACTAATGGGGGTGAAGGGAGAAATGGAAGAGGGATGCATAAAGTTTCTAGAACGGGAATAGAAAGAGAGAAAATGCCATATAGAAATGACAGAGAGAGGGTAGACAGTGGATGAAAGGAAGAGAGTGACAAAAAGATGAGGAAAGCAGAAACCAGAGAAGACAAGGTAGAAAAAATTCTATTTATTTATTTTTTGCTTTACGTGAGATGCATCGCTGTTTCTGTGATGTTGCATTGTATGCAGAGTCCAGCTTCTTGGTGTTTCAGTTTAACCTTTGTCTATGTATTTTTATTCTATCTCCCCATTTACAAAACTGTAGAGCACTTTTTAGCGTTGGCATCTGAGCTGTTATCACCGTGGCTAAAAACCACACTACAGTTTTGTAAAAGGGGAGGAATTAGTTTGTGATTATATACTAAGCGAAGGTGTTTTCTGTGTTCTGTGTTCGAAAAGACATGGTTTTCTGTTAGGATTGACTGTGTAGGATTGATCTGTACTAGTCTGGCTTGTTTAGTTTTACAATGGGTTTATTGATGTACTGCTCACTGCAGTATGTAAGATGCTGCCTTTTCCTAGATATTCATGCGTGACGTGTGGATTGTTACTAAAAATCATGTTTTTCATACAAATGGGGGGTGTCAACGAATGATGGGCCCCGGGTGTCACATATGCTAGGTACACCACTGCCTCTACCCAAAAGTGGAAGTAAGGAAGAAGTAGGGCATTACAGGCCAGTAAGTCTGACTTTTGTGGTAAGCAAATTAATGGAAATGCTTTTAAAACAGAGAATGGCAAAATTTCTGGAATCTAGTGGATTACAGGACCAGAGACAACATGGATTCACTAGAGGAATCTGATAAATTTCTTTGACTGGGTGACCAGAGAATTGGGTCGAGGAAGTGCGCAAGATGTGGTGTATTTAGATATTAGCAAAAGCCTTTGACAGTGTACCACACAGATGTCTAATAAACTGAGTGCTCTTGAGATGAGCCCCAAAGTAATGGACTGCGTCAGGAACTGGTTAAGTGGAAGATGACAGAGGGTAGAGTTTCCCCTGATGCAGTGACTCAGCGAAACAGGGTCTTGTCGGGAAATCTATTAATTTGTATATTAGTATATCTGAAGAACAGAACGGATACCGGATGCCTTTATTTTTTGCTCAGTCTTTAATGACCGCTGGAGCTGGGATATTCTCACAGATAAGTGCTTGTTTTTGAATAATCTCTTGAATATTGAAAGTGAACTTATGATATTGTAGAACTTTTGAGAATTCTGAAAATTTCAATAAAGTAAATGGAGTTTTTTCTGACCAAGGATGTATTTCCTATAGCAGCTTTGAAGCTGACATAGAGACTGCCAGAAGACACTGATCCCTGGAAATACTGAGGTTTTTCTCTCCATTATCTTATATGATTATTTTCTACTGTGGTGATTTTTCCATAGCTTCTGGTGTCTATTTATTGAATATCTTTTGGTGAAAATTTTTTTTATAAATATTGTCCCCATGATTGAAAAGGAGGAGAGAGAAGGCAAATGTAATGACACAGTTGCCAAAAAATGAGATTTGCTGTACAGAAAAAAAAATTGTAGAATGCTTACAATATACAGCAATTAAGGGAAAACAAAAAGGCTGAATGAAGTTAAATTCAGTCCATGCTATTTAAAACAGCTTGCTTTTTTTTTTTTTTTTTATAAATGTAATGAGTATGTGAGTGAAGTTATATAACTGTATAGCAGGACTCTGAAATGAAATAATTCCAGTCCCACGCAGCTGCTATTCATTTAAGAATGTGCAATTGTATTTTGCCTCTTTTTCAATCAACTGCTGAGCTGAAATACCTTAATTTTCCCAACAGTTTTTCTCTCTCCACATCAGGGTACCCAATTTTCTTAATTAAAGCTTAATTTTTTCTTCTAAGTTGTGCCACCAGGCAAGCGCTTGTTTAAAATGCCAATCATAGTGTTTAAATAGTATATTTGGCGCCACTATTCGTACGTGGAAAGTGCTGATACTGTGTGGATAGTGTAGCTGGTTTTAAGAAAGGTTTGGACAAATTCCTGGAGGAAAAGTCCATAGTCTTTTATTAGGACATGGTGGAATGGAATGTTGCTACTCTTTGGGTTTTGGCCAGGTACTAGTGGCCACCGTGAGAACAGGCTACTGGGCTTGATGGACCATTGGTCTAACCCAGTAAGGCTATTCTTATGTTTCTTTTGTTCTTATGTAATATTCATCCCATAGTGCTGAGTGGCTAGTAAGCCATTGAACCACTGGCTGAACTCACCCCCGAGTGGAGGAGTGGCCTAGTGGTTAGAGCTGCAACCTCAGCACCCTAGTGTCGCAGGTTCAATCCCAGTGCTATTCCTTGTGATCCTGGGTAAGTCATTTAACCCTTCCAGGTACCAAAGTTAGATTGCGAGCTTGCTAGGACAGATTTATTTATTTAAAAAATTTCTATTCCACCTATCAACTAGGCAGATTACAAGTTGAACATACATAAATGACACATAACAAAAAATATTCAAATAAAAACAATACTAAAATACAAACCTAATGGCAATCAATAAAAAAGGTCCTAGGAGAAGAATACATCAAAGCAGTAGTTCTTATCAATAGAAGGCTTTAATGAATAAGTAAGTTTTCAGTAGTTTTTTGAATGATCCAAAATTGGAACATAATCTTAATGGTCCATTCAAGGCATTCCACAATTGTGGGCCTTTTAATCGATAGCGGACATCCAAGTTTTTGTTATAGTGCACGTCTCGGACACATTCAAGTGAAATACTTTGAGTACCCACTTCCTATTCAATGATATCTGCAGAGGAAAGATGGTATATCAAATAACCTTCACCATATTCAAGGCTGGAGCATGCATGACTCCCAGCATTGAATAGCTAGATATAGGTGCTAACCCAAGAGTTAAGATTGACTGATTACATAAGAATAGCCATACTGGGTCAGACCAGTGGTCCGTCTGGTCCAGTATCCTGTTTCCTACAGTGGCCAAACCGGGTCAAAAGTACCTGACAGAATCTAAAACAGTAGCAAGCTTAAAATATCCAGGGCTGCCCCCCTCCCTCCTGCCTTCCCAAAATTTCCTACTCAAAAAGTCTCTGCTATTCTATTCCATCCAGGTGTCCTGATGCCACCTGGTGAATCTCTTCTATTGAAGCACCTGAGCACCCAGGTTCCAGTATAAAATTCTTGAGTGATGCAGTAGGAGATTTACACTCCTGCAGATGCACCAGCCATAGCCTAAATTCCGCAGGGACACGTGTAACCTCCAGTACATGGGAGTTCTGCCCTGTGTACCCCTCCCTTGCATTTATGTACTGTGCTACCTAGGTGCGCTGGCAAGGGGGAGGGGGGGCATAAATGAAGGCATCTGGTTCTAAAATTACCCTTCTCATGCAACTGAAAGCTCAAGGATAGAGGACTTAGTCATGTAGAGGTGGTCATTCAGTGGAGAAGTCCTTTTGAAAATTTGTCCCTTTGCTTTCTGTACCAGTGACTTCACTTTTCTTCTATCTTATGCTTCCCTTGTTCCTGTAAACTACATCAAGATTAATATAGATTAGTATTAATATGGTAAGACCATAATTATTATTTCAAAAAGAGAAATTTGACTGTATTACTGAAGCTATGGAAATTCGCTGTCTGTCAAATGTCAGCTGAAATTTAAGGTAAGTGACTGAGTGGAGGAATGACCTAGTCAGTGGATAGAGCAAGGTTCGAATCCTGCTTCTCCCACTGATGCTTTTTATGATCTCTGAAGAGAAGGCACCTACCCACTACATGTTACAAAAATACTTGGATAAGGGGAAGGCTCTGGCTTAGTTCTAGTTGATGTTAATGTCTCCTTTCATACCTTAAGACTACAGTATTTTTATTATCTGCCTCAAGGTATGAGGCAGTGATAGACTAGCACTACAGTGGTTTAGCTCCTAGCTGGTAGGAAGATCAGAAAGAGTTCTGCAAAATGAGTTATTTGTCATTGCATGCCCTTGCAGTATATAATGTGGCTTGCTGCTTTCACCATCATTATATAGTCTTTGGCTAAAAGTATTGAAAGTTTTGAGGTTGGATTCTAGTTCTTAGCTGGCGATATTCAGTTATGTAGCTCTGTAAGCCTGGATAAGGAACAGGCAGTGGCTGCTATTGTACATCGGAGGAAGATGGGCAAATTAAAAGTGAATCCATAAAAAAGTGATTTATTATGGGTGAAAACCTAACTTGGAAACTAGATCACTGACTAGAAAGGACACGTTTAATGATGAAAGATCAAGTCTGTAGTCTTGGAGTCATTTGTGGTCTTTGAGTGCATTTCCAGCACAGACACTATTTCTGGCAATCAAGGCAGTAGCCAAAAACGTGCCTCCCTTTGACAAGAAAAATGATTGTTTATGCGGCTCTAATTGTAAGCCCAGATTGTTATAAGTTTGCTAGTAGGACTGATAAAGAAGAGGTTGAAGTGATTGGACGTTGTTTAGAATTCAACTGCTCAATTACTGAAGGGGGTGTAGGTTGTTAGAACATATTTCTCCCATTTTGCATGATCTACTTTAATTACTAGTGGCAGCAAAGATACAACTCATAGTAATACAGTAAAACCTTGGATTGCAAGTAACTTGGTTTGTAAGTGTTTTGCAAGACAAGAAAAACATTTTATTACATTTTAACTTGATATACAAGCAAAGTCTTGCAATACAAGTACATACAGCATACACGTGTCACATGTTCACAACTGAGCCAATGGTTCTTCTCTCTCTGACGTTGCAGGAGTGTAGTGACTATTCTAAATGAGCAAGGTCTTGCAATACAAGTACGTATAGTATTTTGTATTAAAGTTTTTGGGTTGTGGAACGAATCGTCTGAGTTTCCATTATTTCCTATGGGGAAATTTGCTTTGATATACGAGAGCTTTGGATTACAAGCATGCTTCTGGAACAAATTATGCTCACAAACCAAGGTTTTACTGTACTTGTTTGTTTATTCAATTTTCTATACCATTCTCCCAGGGGAGCTCAGAACAGTTTACATGAATTAATTCAGGTATTCAAGTATTTTTCCCTGTCTGTCCCAGTGGGCTCACAAGCTCTCTAATATATCTGGGGTATTGGGGGACCAAGTGACCTGTCCAAGGTCACAAGGAGCAGCACATGTCAGGGTGCTGAGGCTGCAGTTCCAACCCCTGCGCCACCCTCTCATAGTATGGTAGGAGATAGCATGGGTAACATAGAATGACATGACTTGGCAAAATGATAAGGCAAGCATATGTGATTAAACAGCATAGAAGACATGGAATAGCAAACACCGTGTGGCAGACATGGCATGAGAGATTGAAACCTGGTAGACAGTGTGCCTAACAATATGGTAAATATGGTGCATAGCATTCTAGGACATGACATGGTCAGATATAGGCCAAAGCACATGGAGGGACATAATCAAAAGGAACTCTAAGTCCGTTTTCGTCTAAGTCGCAAGTCGTCCAAACTAAAAAACAGCTTAGGATACATTTTCAAAAAATACATCCAAATTTTTTTTTGGTTTCAAAAATCATCTAAGTATACGTCCTATCGATCTGATCGTCCAAGTCGCTAAATGGTCCAACTTTATACCACATTTTCGGCCAACTTTTCGTCTAAGTCAAAAACACCTAGAACAAGCCCTGTTGGACGTGGGAGGAGTCTGCAAAGTGATAGACTCAATACCCAGACATGGCACCTAAATAGGCACTGCTGTGAACTTCACAAAAAGAGTGCCATGTCTTCATCTCACAACAACTCCCTCCAGAATCCCCTAGACCCACTTATCTACCACCCCTATAGCCCTTATGGCTGCAGGAGCCACTTATATGTCAGTAAAAGAGGGTTTTGGGGGTGTATGTTTCACTATCAATGCAGTGATTACAGGGGCTTATGGGCATGGGTCCTCCTCTCCATGGGTCCCCCAAGATGGTTTAAGACGCCTATGTGCAGCACAACTAGGCTTTCTTATGCCAGGCTGCCACAATTTTCAAGTTATGATTAATATTTTTAGGGGGGTTGGTGATCACTGGGGTAGTGTGTGGGGGGTCTGATTTATGTGTTTGCAGTGCTTATCTGGTCACTTTAGGTGTTTTTTTGTGACTTAGACCATCTTTTAAATGGTCTAAGTCCAAGTTCCGTCATAGAAACATAGAAACATAGAAGATGACGGCAGATAAGGGCCATAGCCCATCAGGTCTGCCCACTCTACTGACCCACCCCCAAGTCTACTATCCTAGGGATCCCACTCCTGGTGGCAGGTTCCCTTGGCTTAACCCTCTAAGGGTCGATCCTGTGCTGTATAACTTTTGGTTATACATGCAGTACAACTAAGTCTAAGCCTGCCCACGTCCCGCCCATATCCCACCCTCAACACTCCTCCTGACGTGCCCCATTTAGTTTTAGTCGTTCAGCGGCACTATGAAGGTCTAGGCCGTTTATAAATATATCCAAAACCCGGTTTTATTATTGGCACTTGGACGTTTTTGACTGATGATGGTCCAAGTGCTGACTTAGGCCGATTTTTGGACGTTTTTCACTTTCGATTATGAGCCACATAGCGTTTTAGATTCGAGACAGTGGAGGGTCGGACACTTTGTCAGAATGCATGAAATCTATTTGCATACACTGCTTTCATTGTATGCTAATAGATCTCATGCATATTCATTGGGGAAATCCTGAAAACCCAACTGGATTGCGGCCCTCAAGGAGGGACTTTGACACCCCTGGATTAAGCCAAGGGAAGTCTTGTTTAACCAATCTGCCATATATTTTTGAAAGCATAAATAAATGCATGGCTTAATGGACCTTTGATATGACCTAGTGTGGCAACTCTTATGTTCCTAAGGTCTCTTTCTGACTGACCTCATAACTCAGTGTCAGAAAGGACACTAATGTACATAGTAAGGGATAAATTTGTGACACTTTGCACCAGGGATCCTCAAATCCAATCCTCAAAGTCCACAACCCAGCCTGCTTTTCAGGATTTCCACAATGAATATGTATGAGATCTATTTGCATTTGCTGCTTCCATTGCCTGCAAATAGATCTCATACATATTCATTGAGGAAATCCTGAAAACCAAGACAGGTTGTAGATCTAGAATAGTGTTCATCAACTGCCAGTCCGTGGACCGGTGCCGGTCTGCAGAAATTTTCTGCTGGTCCACAGGGCCGGCACCTCCATCGGGCCCAAGAGATTGTTCTGTAGCCGCCGGTCCTCGGTACGATCAATGCGGCGTCTTTGGGCCGGCTCCCTGAGTGCTGCAGTTCACAAAGCCGTGGGAAAAAGTTCCTACCCGTGGTCTGCACCTGACCCAGAAGCCTTCTTTCTGATGTCGCAATGTCAGAGGGAAGGCTTCCAGATGAGGTGCGGGACGCGTGCAAGGAGCCGCTTCCCACAGCTTTGTGCAATGCAGCACTCAGGGAGCTGGCCTGAAGACCCTGCGTTTATTGCACCGTGGACCGGCCTGAAGCTAACACTGGGGGACAGGCCAGAAGGCAAGGCACATGGAGAGAGAGAGACAACAATGGTAGGGGAAATGCTTTTATTTTTTTATTTAGTGATTTTACATCTGCCCTAATTGTCTGTCCTAACTGTCTGTTCAGAAAGAAATGCATTTGTTTCTTTTCCTCTGGGGGGTTGTACTGCTTGCAGAGTCTTGCATCTTAAGGTTTGTTTGTGAATATTAGTACTTGTAGTTTATGGTCCTTTATTTGCATAGGGTTATCTGTTTTCTGGTAGGAATGAATGTTGAAAAGTATACAGTGTGCTTTGTGTATTTTAATTTTGTGGTTACATTACATTACATTACATTAGGAATTTCTATTCCGCCTGTGCCTTGCGGTTCTAGGCGGATTACAGTATAGAAAATATCTGGGACATTCCAGTAGAATTACATTTCAGGATAAGAGTAAGTTACAAGAACAGTAATGAGTTATGTTACTACAATTTCACAGAAGATAATACTTATTACAGAAGATAATACATATAACAGAAGATAATGCATTTTACAGAGGTAATACATGTCAACTCGATCGGTTAAATCGGGTGTAGTGTAGAAGAATTACAGTACATTCTAGATCACAGATAAAAAGATAATATAGGTGGGTATTTCCGAAGTCGTTGATTGGGAGCTCATTGGGTGGTGGTTAGAGTGATGGGAGATATTTTTTGAACAGTAATGTTTTTATTTCTTTGCGGAACTCTTTTATGTCTGTTGTTTTGGTCAGTAATTTTGAGATGTCAGAGTCTATTTTAGCTGCCTGTGTCCCCAGGAGGTTGTCGTAAAGTTTCTTATGACGAGTACCGTTGAGTGGTGGGTAGGTGAAAAGGTTCTGTGTTCTCCTTCTTCTTGGTGGGAGGTAGTGGTGAAAACGGTTATTTAGGTAACTGGGTGCCGTGCCGTGGGTTACTTTGAAAATGAGACAGTAGAGTTTGAATTGTGTTCTTGCTTTTATTGGTAGCCAGTGGGATTCAAGGTATGCATTGGTAATGTGGTCGTGTTTGCTGAATGAGTATATGAGTCTGAGGGCTGTGTTCTGGATGGTCTGTAGTTTTTTTATTGTGTTGGTCGGGCAAGGTAAGTAGAGGCTGTTGCAATAGTCTACAATACTTAGCACAAGGGATTGGACAATGATCCTGAATTGCTCTTTGTTAAATAATTTTCTGATTTTTCTTAGATTTCGCATTGTGAAGAATGCTTTTTGGGTGATTTTTTGGATTT
The DNA here is from genome assembly GCF_902459505.1 of Geotrypetes seraphini. Taxonomy (NCBI): domain Eukaryota; kingdom Metazoa; phylum Chordata; class Amphibia; order Gymnophiona; family Dermophiidae; genus Geotrypetes; species Geotrypetes seraphini. The sequence continues at coordinate 484,657,614 of NC_047084.1, forward strand.
GTGTTTGCATTGTGCAGCGTCTGTCTAAATGTATACCTAGGATTTTGAGGGCGCTCTGTATAGGGTACTTGATTGAGTTTACTTCCAGTTCTGTTAGGGATGGTTTTTTGTCCTTCTCTAGTAGTAAGAATTTAGTTTTGTCAGAGTTCAGCTTCAACTTGTGATCTGTCATCCATTTTTCCACTGTTTCCAATGTAGTTTTCAGGCGTCCTGAGGAGATTGGGTTGTTTATGTCGAATGGGAGGAGGATGGTTATGTCGTCCGCATAGCTGAAAGAAGTAATATTTAGGGCATCCAGGGTGGTGCCTAGGGAAGCTATGAATAGGTTGAAAAGTGTGGGAGAGAGGGGAGAACCTTGTGGTACTCCGCATGGATTGGACCATGGTTCAGATAGAATGTCTTTTGATTTGACTCTGTATGTTCTAGTTTTAAGGAAGCCTTGGAACCAGTTATGAACTTTACCTGAGATTCCTATTGCGTCTAGTATTTGGAGAAGTATGGAGTGGTCCACCAGATCGAATGCAGCTGAGAGATCAAATTGGATGATTAGCAGTCTGTTTCCTTGGCTGAGGTGACTTCGAGCTATGTCTAGTAGAGATACCAGAAGAGTTTCTGTACTGTGGTTGGTTCTGAATCCGGATTGGGATGGATGTAGGATGTTGTGGGCTTCTAGGTACATGGACAGTTGTTGTGCGACTAGTCCTTCTATTATTTTGATGTATGTTGGGATAGAAGCGATTGGTCTGTAGTTTGATGGATTATTTGTTGGACCTTTGGGGTCCTTCAGTATAGGCGTAATTATAATTTCTCCGAGGTCTGGTGGAAACTGGCCTTCCCTGAGTGTGGTTTGCAGCCATAATGTGTAGCTAGCTTTGAAGTTGGTGGAAGCAGTTGCTAGTAGGTATGGTGGGCAGTTATTCAGATCACATGATGATTTGCAATATTTTTTGTATAACCTGTCCAGTTCAGTCCACTGGGTTGTAGGGAAGTCGGTCCAGATCCTGTCTGCTGGTATTGCTTCATCTGTTGTGGGTTTTATTAGAATCTTGTCTATGTTGTTTTGTGGGTTAATGGATGTTGTTCTAATTGAGATGATTTTATTTTTGAAGTGGTCTGCTAATTGAGAGGCTGTAGGTGTTAGGTTTTCCTGGGTGGCTAGACATGGTTTGGTGTCGGTAAGGTTTCTTACTAGGTTGAACAGTTTTTTTGTGTCTGGTTTGTCGGTGCCTATGAGGTTGGAGTAATAGTCTTTGCGTTTTTCCTTCAGTTTGATTTTGTATTGCTTGATTTGGATTTTCCATTCTGTTTTAGTAATATCTTGTTTCTGTTTTATCCATGCCCTTTCTAGTTGTCTACATTTCGTTTTTAGTTGTAGGAGTTCGGTGTTAACCATTATGTGTTAATACGATTATATTGTATGTGTGTATATATGAAAAATGGATGGAAAAAATGGTGTTACAATTAGTACTATTATGGAGGAGGGGTCTGGGGCGGAGATTGGGTGGAGATGGGCATGACTTAGCCCAGTGTTCTTCAACTGCCAGTCTGCGGATTGGTGCCGGTCCACAAAATAATTCTTTTATTTCCGTCGGTCCATAGGTATCAAAAGGACATGTGCAACACTTACCCTTGAAATGTGTGGTCATAGACTTACATATAACACAGATTTGCAGTATTGATTATGGAGAAAACTTTGGAAGTTCTGGTTCTCAGTTTATTGTATTGACCCAGGAATCATCCAGGGAGGATGTTGTAATTGAGCTTTTGATACCACACAGGTTTCTCTTTAGAATCTGCAAACTTAAATAACCCTTGTGTCAGTGCAACTGGAGGTATCACTGCCTGCAAGGAATATTGAGTTGCACATAAATGCATTTTTTGAGTTCGCTGTAAAAGCTGACGAAGCAGTTACAATAAAGACTCTGTTCCCCCACTGGAACATCTGAATGGCTTTAGTGTGAAACAAGGCATGTTTTCTTTTCCATAAAGAGTAATTGCCCTGTTATTCTGGTAAATCCTCATTGCAGTCATTAGCATTGAATGGAACCACAAAGGCGGTCTTAGAGAACCTCGTAAAACACAGAGCAGGTCCTTGAAATGCAAAATGCAACCACACCAAACTGTCAAAAACTGACGTTGGTTTGTGCAGTGAAACTGGGGGAGTCAAAGTAGTCAAGAGATAGCGATACCATCCTCTTACGGTGCAGCTCTCAGAAACAAAGACCTGCTAAATCCTGCAGTGAAAATAAGCAGCCTTCAGCTAAATAAGAATATCCAAATACTTATTATGACTTCAAGTAGGCTGTCAGAAACATACTACACACTGAAGTCATTTATTTATTTTTTTGGGCTAGTTTGTCTAACAGATCTAATATCTAGCTCAGGCTCCCTGTCCGCCTCCTCCAATTTATGCTGCCATTTTGCTTGTTGGAAATCCTCACTGAATTATTATTATTTTTTTCCTAAATTCCCACAACAGGCGGGCTGCCAGAGAAATCCTGGCAACATAACTATAATGGTTGCATAAAGATCTAGGCACTGACATGATCAGCTAAAGGGTATCCAAGCTAATCATGCAACAATTGCTAGAAGGAAGGATGAAACCCGGCCACAAAGGACTGCATCAATGTCCGTTGCTAATTTAAGAACAATCTTCTGGTGGAGAGGTTTACTTCCACACGATAACCTGTTGGAGACCTGAATTAGCCTCTCCTTTCACTTCAGTATCCCATCTCGTTATCTGGTAGTTTTTCCTTGATTTTAGTCTGTGCCAGAACCTCTGGCTACTGCTCTCTACCCATGTCCGTAACGTTCACCTTGCCATCAATGCATCTGGCACATTTGAGTGACCCTTTCTGGTTCCTTTGTTATTTGGGCAGCCCATAGTGATTTCGGACTTTTTTAAATATCTTGGAGTGATCCTGGGTTATCAACTATAGTTTACACAGCACATCTCAGTAGTGGTTAAAAAAAGGGGGGGAGGAAGGGGTTGTTCATCAATTGCACTTGATGAAGTATATTTTGGATGAGAACGTATTGCCTTCTTTGCTCGATGCCCTTCTGGTGTCGCAATTAGATTCCAGTAATAGAGTCTACACAAGTAGAAATGTGGTAGAAATATGGTTACAGACCTTTCATAATTCTGCCGTTTGGTTATTGGGCAGTGCCCGAATGTAGGATCGGGTTACCTCTCTTTTTAGGTAAAATATCATTGGCTTCCGATTAAATTCTTGATACCGTTTAAGGTGTTGGTCCATAAGTCTTTTCATGCTCATATTCCCCTATATTTAGCCTCAGTGATTATGCCTTATGTTCCTGGGAGGGCTTTGAGATTGGCTGTTCCTTCGGCTTCAAAAGCGCATTGGGAAGCAATGTGGGGCAGTACATTTTTTGACTTGGGTCCAGTCTATGGAACTGTCTTTCAATTGATCCGCAGGCATAAAACATATTTTTTTACTCAGGCTTTTGGGGGCAAGTGGTTCTGAAGATGTTGATGTTGCCTCTTTGCATTATCCCTTGCTTTGATACCTCTGTTTATGTTTTACTGTAGAATGTTGTATGAAAGCTTGGGCTAAACCTTTCCTATCTTTACTTGAAGTTCTGTTTCTTATGCGTTTTGTGATTTTATAATATGTTATGAACCACTTTGACCTGTAAAGCTCAGCGATATAGCAAGTTCTTTGATAGAAACAAACAATACTATAATGCAGCTTGTGGTGAACACTGGGTACACACTGCAAGCTGTATTATGGCCAGTAAAATAACCCCAGGAACGTCGGCCCACCAAGCCACAGCATATATCTTATAAAGAACCCGGCAACATGTTAAAAAGCTGGTGTCAGAGTGCCCCCCCCTCCGAGCACACCCCCCCCCAACAGTGCCCCTCATCCAGAAGCCATCCAACCTGAGAAGTCCTCTCACCCTTCTGAACGCCGCCCCGGGGGCCTACCTTTGAAAATCCCTTGGCTCTAGTGGACCAGGCAGGAGTGATTACCATTTACTCCTGCCCCCACCAGTGCTAGAATCCAAAGTTGCACTGGCGACCCCTAGCATTAGTCTCATGGTGCTACCGTTAAGGAGTCATTTTTCCATCCTAGTACAATGGAATAACACCACTTGCGAGGTGACTAGCAAGCAGGGTTATTTATTTTACAAAATCATATAAAACACACACTTCCCACTTATATTTAAGTGCAAATACTATTCTATATATACAGGAGTCGGCCTCAGTAACGGAGCCTACGCGTAGTCGTAGTCAATGACTGGAGTATTCAGCGTAGTTTGTTTTAGCTCCTTTTTCTCCAATCATTGGCCATACTCCCGTATATTTATTACTGCTGCTGAACTAGATAGAATACGGCTTGATTCTTATATATTTGGCCCTGATGCAATGGGTTTGAACTGCTACCCACGAAACGTTGGCCACGTTGGCTTTCCTTGAAATACAAGCGCTGACTAAAAAGCTAAGTGACCTTTGAATAGCACTCATTATATATAATTGAAAAAAAGATAAAGTTTTGACATGGTAGTCTTTTCATAGCTGAAATAGTGCAAATATATGTAGAAATGAGAGTGTGTTAAGACAATAAAAATATTTAAAAAACTTTTTAGTGTGAGATGGTAAAAAAGAAAATTTATATAAAAAATAAATTATAGATTAAATTATTAGAAGTTTTTTAAATAACTAAATTTGAATAAATTGGATACTTTGTAATAAATATACGGGAGTATGGCCAATGATTGGAGAAAAAGGAGCTAAAACAAACTACGCTGAATACTCCAGTCATTGACTACGACTACGCGTAGGCTCCGTTACTGAGGCCGACTCCTGTATATATAGAATAGTATTTGCACTTAAATATAAGTGGGAAGTGTGTGTTTTATATGATTTTGTGAAGTTCCCACTAGGGTATTTCAATTTAGTGTGTTATCAAGCTGAGGTACTGAGATACTACAGGTTGTTGACTGAGTGGTAAATCAAGGTAGAGTAAAAGCCATACTTTGATAACTATCTCCTTAGGGTATATTTCTCTGCAGGTTGCAAAAGGTTAGGTTTTGGGATTCTGTACACTTAGAACAATTCTAAATTGACAATTACATATGTAATTGTCATTATGGAATACTAGCGTAAGTCAATATTTAAATGCCAGAATTTTGGTGCTGCCACAATCACCATGTTAATGACTAGAGGAGAGTGTGGCGTAGGGGTTAGAGCTACAGCTTCAGCACCCTGAGGTTGTGGGCTCAAACCCCACACTGCTCCTCGTGACCCTGGGCAAGTCACTTAATCCTCCACTGCTCCAGGTACCTTAGAGAGACTGTGAGCCCGCCAGGACAGATAGGGAAAATGCTTGAGTACCTGATTTATAACCCATTCTGAGCTCCTTTGGGAGGATAGCTAAAAAATTTAATACAGTCAAACCTCGGTTTGCGAGTAACGCGGTTTGCGAGTGTTTTGCAAGACAAGTAAAACATTTTCACAAATCGTGACTCGCAAACCGAGTGTTGACTCAATTTGCGAGTCCCCCCACCCATGAACCAGCATCACCCCTCCGCCCGCAAACGCCCCCGCGCTAACTGGCATCGCCCCCTGTCACGAATGCCCGCCCTCACCCCCCACCCACCCCCGTGCGAACCAGCATCCCCGCCAGCCCAAACTGAAGGCTTACCCCCATCTGGCACCGGCACGCTGCACCAACCCACAGGAGGTGCCGGTGCCCAAAGATCCTGCATCTTGCCGGACTGGGCCTTGAGCATCTGCGCATGCTCAAGGCCTTCTGGCTCCCGCCTCTCTCCGAGATTCTTGGAGAGAACGAGAGCAAGAAGGCCTTGAGCATGCACAGATTCTCAAGGCTCAGTCCGGCATGAGGCAGAATGTTCAGGCACCGGCACCTCCTGTGGGTTGGTGCTGCGTGCCGATGCCAGATGGGGATAAGCCTTCTGTTTGGGCGGGCAGGGGATGCCGGTTCACCGGGAGGGGCAGCGTTTGTGGGTGGGGGGGGCGATGCCGGTTCACGGGGGGGGATGTGGAAGCGCACCAGTGGCCTCGGTGGTGGGGGTCTTTTGGGGATGTGGTGGGTTGGGGTGGAGCAGTGCTGGTGGCCGGGTAGGGTGGGGAGGTGGAACCAATCGAGCGAGTTTCCCTTACTTCCTATGGGGAAACTCGCTTTGAGTAATTTGGTTTATGAGCATGCTTCTGGAACAAATTATGCTCGTAAACCAATGTTCCACTGTATATGCAAGCAACTATCTGTATTCTATAACCTTAGTGTGTAAATTCTGGACACACCCTGACCCACCCATACCCTCCCACAACCACACCCCCTTGCAGTTACATGCTAAAGAATTTGTGTGCAAAGGTTATAGAATACAGACTAAAAAGTGCAGTTATGCACGTAAATAAAAAGAGCTAATTAACAGCAATTATCACCAATTAGTTGTTGATGCCAAGTAGCAGCTAATCTGCCAATTAAGTTACATGTGTAACCATAGGAATTCTATGACCCGTGCGTGCAGTTTTGTGAGCTAGTGGCATCAAGGTTATAGATTGAAGGATAAATGTTTTAAAGTCTTAATTATGGGTCTTTTTCAGACTTTGAAAAGAAACCGTGTTCAGGTCTGCCCATGCTTGTAGATTCAGATGTGGAATTCTTTTCAGGCCTACTTCCCTTTTCTTGTGCTTGAGAAATATAATCCACAATCAGAAAAGGATTTGCCCTCCTTGGCCCTTACTGTACAGGCCTTTTCTAGCATTTTAGGTTGTAAACTTGTTTTGGGTTTTTTTTCCTGTGTTTTCCCAGGAAGATTATCTCCTTGGCTAAGCCAATAATCTGAAGATTTTTCCTCCTCTCATTGTATTTTTGAAAACCTTATTTTATCTATGTAAGGCTCTGTATTTTGTTTCACCAAAGACAAATTCTCTGCTTTGGCAAACTCATGCCCTAATTTCCTTCATTTGCTGTTTTGTTAAACTGGGTTTTTTCAACCTAATTGACAGTGTGAGCTATTTTAAAGTTTTCTGTAATAGGTTGTTATTGTGGCTACAAGTGGATCATTGTTTGGGTATCCTTTAAACCTGTTGAGCCCCCCTTGGTTTTTAAGGGCTATGGTGGACTATTTACTGGCTTTAATGTTAGTGTTGTTTTTCAGACAGTATCAGTATTTTATTGTGGCGGATGATATTAATTTCCATGTGGATTAGGCACTACAGTTTGACTCATTACAGTATTTCAGTTTGTTGAAAGTTGTAACTGGTCCAACTCCCCATGATGGTAATTGGTTAGATCTCTTGTTTGACATCTATACGCTTTCCCAGGCGTTCAATTTGAGCTTTACTGGGATTCCGCCAGTGCCGTGGTCTGACCACGTTGGGGTTCGTTTTACAATTTTAGCTGGACCTCAAGTTGATGGACCTAAAAGGCAGAACTAATCCAGATGAGTTTGGCCAACTCATGTCATGACCTTGATAGTAATATATTTTTTAATATTTATTAATGAAATCTTCATGTTTCATAAGAAATTAATTCAGAAATCAAAGTGCACATCAGGGGGATAAAAGGAGGAATTACAATTCTGACATAGTAATCATACTGCAATCTGAAAATTAATTCACATAACCCTTCTTGTATTTAGATCCATTCCGCCCAATATTCAGTGCTGTTTAATCAGCTAGGAAAGGCTCCTGGCTGGTTAAATAGAACTTATAAGTTACAGCTTTACTTTATTTCACAATACAGTCAACAATAATAATAAAATCTAACAAAACTAACTAATATTCAGTGCGAAATACCTCCTGAATGTTAGGGCTTAGCAGCTATCCCAGTCACTAGCTATATCCCGGCTAGGTTGAATGGCCAGATAGAGCCACATAAATAGCAGGTCTGTCTTTGGCCACTATAACTTAGCTCAGTGTTCTCAAACTATATGCGGCCCACGGCCCACCAGGTACTATTTTGAGGCCCTCGTTATGTTTATCATAATCACAAAAGTAAAATGAAACAATTTCTTGATCATATGTCTCTTTAGCTATAAATTACAATAATATTATTAAGTCTTAGCCAAAAGGAAAGATTTATAAACTATAAAGAGTTTTACCTCATGCAAAATTGTCATTTCTTTAATAAGACATTAACTATTTTTTTTTTGAGGCCCTCCAAGTACAGGTACTTGTCGACGTACGACCTATTCAAGTTACGACTGTTTGACTTTATGACACGTTTACGACAGTTTCCCCGCCAGCTGTTAGTAGCCCTAGTCTCCCGCACTCCCAAGTCTCGCTACGCAGCAGTAATAATATAAAAAAGAGGAGGCGCCACAACAAATGTTCACCACAAAGGGATTGTGCTGTGCTTGACTTAGAAAGTAAGAAAATGTTGATAAAATATTATTTTAAGATGATTACAATATCATTATCCAGTCTAATACAGTATTCCTACCTTAGTCTAACATAGGCCGACTTACGTCCCGATCAACTTACAACCTGTCAGTCAGAACCAATTACGGTCATAAGTCGATGAGTACCTGTACCTACAAATCCAAAATGTGGCCCTGCAAAGTGTTTGAGTTTGAGACCACTGACTTAGCTGGTCAACCAATGAGTGTTGGCTTAGCCAGTTTTATTTTTAGTAGCATATTTTTTTTTTATTAACTAGACCAGAAATTCAATGCTGGTCACCGGATATGGCCTGGCATTGAATTTCCAGTGTCAGCCTGGCCAACTCCTGTGGTCTGAATATCATCCCCATTGCACTTAAGCGTTAACCTCTCCCAACAATAATAATAAAAATGATTGGTGATATCACCACTTTAAGATGCTATTCATTACTTCCACCCAAGGCTCTTTCTTGGTTTCCAGAGGCCTTGTGAGACTTTGAAGGGAGAAGTTAGTTATCTCAAACGCACGCGGGTGACAAGAGGGATGTGCTGTGTTGTCATACTGCAGGCGTTAAGGCTCAGTGATAATTTTTTTTCTGTGCATTATTTTAACAGCTGGTAATAATGTAAATGCACGCTTCTGAACGGTGATGTGGAGAGGGTGCAAATGCTGATAAGATCTGGTTGTGATGTTTTTGCTGCAGACTATGCAGAGGTGGCTGAGTAGGCTCTATTCCCTGCTATACCATTGAATTCTTTTCCTTCTGTGACTGAATCAGTGTATATAGGCTTTGAACAGTTCAATTTAATATTCGTTATGGATTTTGAATGGCTGGTGAGAAAAATCAGCCCTGTACCGTATATACTGAATCCATGTCATTCTTCATTTCTATATAATTTATCCACCAAAGCTTTTATCTACAGTTTATGATTCTTTGACAGTCCATTATTACAACCTTGTTTAAAAAATCCCATTTGGACTCACAGGTTTGGGCAAAAACTGTTCATTTTTGGCTATTTTTATCAACTAGGCTGTATTGTGTAAGATTTCTTCTTGCCTGAAACATTGGATCAGTAGCAAGCTGGTTTCTGTCCCGGGAATGGGACTGAAATAGTGCAGTTAGCTGTTCGGGGTGAGGAATTTGGGTCATGGGGAGGACGTTTTTCAAATTTTGCTCAATCCATCTTCTGCTTTTGAACTTTTTGATTATACTCTTTGGTTCTAGTTTTGCCATAACTTTAGTCTGATAGGCATAGTTTATACAATTAGGTGGGGTCTTTTTTTTGTACTTTTGTGTGGCCACGGTCGTGAGAGTTGAGTCTTTCTAGGTCTCTTTTAAGTTGAGTGTTGGATCTCTAAGGAGTCTTCTCTTTTGCCACTATTGTTTCAACATCATCTTACAACTGTTTGAGGGAGGAAGATGCTTCTTGGAATTCAGATACCTGTGTGCAAATAACATACAATTATTATTCCTATTAGGAAGGGATATTAGGCAATTGGGTTCCTTGATAAATAAGGGATTGATTCTGAAATGGTTTATGGACAATATTGTTTTCCTGAATGTTCAAAAGATGATTTTATATTTATTTATTTAAAAACTAAGGCCCAGATTCACTAAAGATAACGACTTTTGGCCGATTCTCTGGCCGATTTTCAAACGGCCAGAGAATCGGCCAAAAGTCGTTATCTTTAGTGAATCTGGGCCTTAGTTTTTAAATAAATAAATATAAAATCATCTTTTGAACATTCAGGAAAACAATATTGTCCATAAACCATTTTCATTGATTTTCAAACAGCGATTGATTCACTGTCAAGTTTGCATGCAAATGATTTGCACAGACATGCAAACTCACCGACTCAATCGCTCACTGAGCGATTGAGTCGGTGCAGAGCCCTGACAGTAGTAACAGGAGAAGCAGCCTCCTATCACTGCTGCCAGGGCTTCTGCCGGATTTGTTTATTTGTTTTCTTGTTTTTATTAATGGCACAGATATTTTGCATGTATTACACACGTAAAATATCTGTCCCCCCCAAAAAAATGAAAAAATCTCCCCCATATACAAAATGCCCCCTCCCACCCTCCTCGAACCAAAAAAAATGCCAACAGACGCTCCCCCCTTGCGTGAATATGGCAGGAGGGATGGCCACTCGCTCCTGCCATTGCCCCCCCCCCCCTGAAGCTGATATGGCAGGAAGGATGCCCACTCCCTCCTGCTGTCGGATCGGGTCCCCTTCCTGCTGTCGTCTCCCCCCACCATCGCTCCCCCTCCCGTACTTTAAGTTGGGAGCAGGAGGGGTGCTCAGTCCCTCTTGCTTCTCTGCCAGCCGCCATCAGCAATGTGGGTCTCGGTGCATCATGTGATGGAATCGGTCCAGAGGAAGGCTTTATTAAAATTCTCAGTGGTCTTCATTATAAGGCATATGGGGACAGAATTAAAGATACTTTGGAGGAAAAGTGAGAGAGGGGAGATATGATAGAGACGTTTAAATACCTATGTGGCATAAATGTGCAAGAGGCAAGTCTATCATTTGAAAGGAAGTTCCGGAATGAGAGGACATAGGATGAAGTTAAGAGATGATAGTCTCAGGAGTAATCTTAGTTTCAAGTTTAATAAACATTTGGTTAATCGCCTATTCTAGATTCTAGGCGATTTACAATATAAAATGGGGTATACAAATTTAAAAAACATAAACAAATGTCATGTATAAAGATGGACAAACAAGTAAACGAGAGATGCTTAAGGATAACATATTATCTCTAAGCCAGTTTCTAATGCTATTTAATTTCAGGTTGATGGTATATATTTCATTCTTATTAGAAGGATCAACGGGATGGATGAGCTTAATATCGTCAGCGTAAGCATAAGGAAATACCTTTTTACAGAAAGGATGGTGGATGTGTGGAATAGTCTCCTGGTAGAGGTGGTGGAGTTCAAGAAAGCGTGGACAGGAGTGTAGAATCTCTAAGGAAGAGGTGGAAATGGTGCATGCTGTGGATAGGCAGATTGGATGGGCCATTTGGCCTTTATCTGCCATCATGTTTCTGTGTTAATTAATGTACCTTAGAGATATTTAAGGGTCTCTGCATATGCAAGGCTGTGGAGTCAGAGTCAAAGCAAATTTTGGGCTGTGGAGTCAGAGTCGGAGTCAGTGAAAATATGCCAACTCCGACTCCTAATAGAGTTAAATTGTATGTCATGCAATTATTATAATGCTTAAACTTGTTATTTCACAGCTAATAGTTTGATTACTACTATTACTATTAATTATTTCTATAGCGCTACCAGACGCATGCAGCGCTGTAGAGAAACCCATTTGTTTCAGGATATGTTTTACTTTTAGAATATATTTTGATAGGTTGTGGGTTCAAACCCACACTGCTCCTTGTGACCCTGGGCAAGTCACTTAATCCCCCCATTGCCCCAGGTACATTAGACAGATTATGAGCCTACCAGGACAGACAGGGAAAAATACTCGAGTACCTGAATGTAAACCACTTAGGGTATAAGGCAGGGGTCTCAAAGTCCCTCCTTGAGGGCTGCAATCCAGTCGGGTTTTCAGGATTTCCCCAATGAATATGCATGAGATCTATGTGCATGCACTGCTTTCAATGCATATTCATTGCGGAAATCCTGAAAACCCAACTGGATTGCGGCCCTCAAGGAAGAACTTTGAGATCCCTGGTATAAGTGGTATATAAATACTTAAATAAATTAAATATCCGGCCACCAGCATGAAATTTCTAGTCTAATTTTGGCCGGTTGAGACATAGCTGCTATGCCAGTATTCAGCGGCTAGTTAGCTAAGTCTCAACAGCCAAAAATATACCACCTGTTTAGACGGTTGTTTTTGGTCGCTAAACATAGCTGGCAAGCTGCTGAGCATTGGTGGTGACCGGCTATGTTGTGCTACATAGTCATTCACTGGCCAGTCATAAGAACATAAGGGTTGCCATACTGAGACAGATCAAAGGTCCATCAAGCCCAGTATCCTATTTCCAACAGTAAATAACCCAGGTCCCAAGTACCTAGCTAGAACCCAAGTAGTTAAACCAGGGGTCTCAAAGTCCCTCCTCGAGGACCGGAATCCAGTCGGGTTTTCAGGATTTCCCCAATGATTATGCCATGAGATCTATTTGCATGCACTGCTTTCAATGCATATTCATTGGGGAAATCCTGAAAACCCAACTGGATTGCGGCCCTCAAGGAGGGACTTTGAGATCCCTGAGTTAAACAGATTTTATGTTGCTTATCCTAGGAATAAGCAGTGGATTTCCCCAAGCCATCTCATATGGACTTCTCTTGTAGGATATTATCCAAACCTTTTTAAAAACCTTGCTAAGCTAATTCACTAAGCCAGGGGTAGGGAACTCCGGTCCTCGAGAGCCGTATTCCAGTCGGGTTTTCAGGATTTCCCCAATGAATATGCATTGAAAGCAGTGCATGCAAATAGGTCTCATGCATATTCATTGGGGAAATCCTGAAAACCCGACTGGAATACGGCTCTCGAGGACCGGAGTTCCCTACCCCTGCACTAAGCCATATATTCATTGTGAGATAGCTGGCTATCACCTGCTGAATATCGGCGGCTAGCCATTCCTGGCTGTCTAAATTTATTTATTTTTCTATTCCGTTCTCCCAGGAGAGTTCAGAACAGTTTACATGAATTTATTTGGGTACTTAAGCATTTTTCCCTGTCTGTCCTGGTAGGCTCACAATCTGTCTAATGCAGTGGTTCCCAACCCTGTCCTGGAGGAACACCAGGTCAATTGGGTTTTCAGGCTAGCCCTAATGAATATGCATGAAGCAAATTTGCATGCCTATCACTTCCATCATATGCAAATCTCTCTCATGCATATTCATTAGGGCTAGCCTGAAAACCCAATTGGCCTGGTGTTCCTCCAGGACAGGTTTGGGAATCACTGGTCTAATGTACCTGGGGCAATGGGGCGATTAAGTGACTTGCCCAGAGTCACAAGAAGCAGCATGGGTTTGAACCCACAATCTCAGGGTTCTGAGGCTGTAGCTTTAAGTTTCAAGTTTCAAGTTTATTTAAGAATTTTATAAACCGCCCAATCGGTCTTCTAGGCGGTGAACATTACGTTAAAAACTTGTATGGGGTTAAAACAATAATCATTGTTAAAAACATTTAACAACAATACATAACAAACAGGAACCAAAAAAAGGGAAAGAAGGGTAGAACTACAATTTATCAAGTAAAAGAGAGAACATATAGGGAAAAAACAATAAGGGAGGGAATAAAACTATGTAGCCCTAAAAAAGGCATTTAGGTCACAAAAGCATCAAGAAAAAGAAATGTTTTTAAATTTGTCTTAAAATGGCGAAGAGTTGATTCTTCACGTAAGTGGACCGGAATATTATTCCAAAGAGATGGAGCGCTGACAGAGAAAATGGTGGACCTCATTGGGTTGATAATCTTCAAAGATGGAACAGATAACAGATTTTTAGAAGAAGATCTGAGAATCTTAGAAGAGCTATAGGGAATAAGAAGATTATTAATGAATTCTGGTTGACTATTTTGTCTAGTTTTAAAGGTTAGTAAAAGAATTTTATATGTGATTCTATGTTCAACCGGCAGCCAATGAGCTTTATAAAGGAAGGGAGTAACATGGTCCAACTTCTTAGCGTTAAATATGATCTTAACTGCAGTGTCCTGTAGAATTTGGAGTCTTCTTATTTTTTTTATTAGTTATGCCCTTAAAGAGCACATTACAATAATCAATACAGGACATAACAAGGGAGTGGATCAAGATATTCAAGGAAGTCGGCTCTAACACTTTAGATATGAGTCTAATCATTCGTAGCCGGTAAAAAAACAGCGCTGAACAACTGTACTGATATGAAGATGATAATTGAGTTTACTGTCGACAGTGATTCCTAATCATTTTAAAGAAGACACGACTTGAAGAGATTGAGCTTTAAATGTAATGGGAGTTAAAAGAGAAAGTCCTTCTTAGCTTTAACCACTGTGCCACACTCTCCCCTTGCCTTAATTGGCCCCCTATGTTTATAGGATAGCACCTAAGTACAGTTGCTTGTGTAACTACAAACACTAATTATTGCCACCCAATTTAACAAGATAGGCATGCAACTGGTACTGTTCGACAGCCTGTGCACCCACATTTGTGCATGCAACCTTATAGAATCCAGGAGTAAGTTCTTTGTCTGTTCCCATATGTTTTATGATGAAGATTTTTTGAAGACTGTTGCAGGTGCAGTGTCCCGAACTGCACACAATAATCCAAATGAAGTCTCAAAAGAGACTTATACAGAGGCACTCTCACCACCTTTTCCTGCTGGCATTACTCTCTGGTTGCGCCCAAACAGCCTTCTGGCATTTGCCTCTGCCTTCTCTACCTGTTTGCCTACCTTAAGATCATCAGGAATTCTGTTCTTTGAGTAGGTGTAGTAGAACGATTGTATGGAATAAGACAAAGGACATCTCTGTTCCTTTGCCTCCTTTGTTATCGCATTCATTCTCTCACCAGGCACATGGGAAAGGGTGTTAAGTTGCTGTTTTGGTAGCTCAGGCTGATCACGTACTGCAGGATTTCCCATGCTTTGTATGCCAGGAAGCAGCAGCACACAGACATGTTATAGGGGCACTAATGCTTCAAGCTTTGCAGGTGGAACAGCTTTTTTCAGCCATATCACGGCATCTTTGCTGTTGTTGGGGACAGGGGAGGGGAAACACATACATACAAGTTTTCTTTCCTTTAAACTCTCTCTTTTTATTTCCCAGGAAAAAAGGAAAAGGCAGATAGAAATAGAAGGCAAGAGACAGCAGCTTGAGGACCAGATCCTTCAACTGCAGCATTTAAAGGTAAGAGCTTGAGATCTGGCAGGAATAGCATGACAGCCTTCTCTCTTATTATTGTATATACTCTAATATCAACTGAGATTTTGGGCCAAAAAAAAGGCCCAAAAATGGGGGTCTCAGTTTATATTCAGGTCAGCGCTGACTCCATCCCCCCCCCTCCCGAACCTGTTGCAGGCCTCTTCTGGACCTGCCGTGAGATCTGGTAGTCCAGCGGTGGGCCTGGACAGGAGGGATCCCTTCCATCTCCTGTCCCGGTCAACTCTAATAACTTTTACCTCCCTCCCCAGTGTACCTTTTAAATCCCTGGTGGTCCAGTGGTTGGCCGGGATAGCAGGGATCCGTCCCGCCTCCTGTCCCAGCTGATTTTAAGAATTTCTACCTCCCTCCCACCTCCCCATGTACTGTTAGCATCCCTGGTGGTCCAGCGGTGAACCGCAGCAAGAGCGACCTTCCTTCGTGCCTGCCCGTGCAGAGCCGCTAGCTGATTGGCTGCCGTGAACTCATGGCGCTGGTGACGTGAGCGCTGGTTTACAGAACTGGGGATGCTTCTTAGGTGTCTGCTGAGACTGGCGTTCTATACAGAATCTGTCCCTAAGCCCGCGATGGAGACTGCCCCAACTTTGTTGGTTGGGCTGAGAACTTTTCAGTGGCTCCTCGTAGTCCGTTACTCCTGTAGAGTCACAAAGTAAACAAATTGCCTGTTTGTGCATCTTTTATAAACTTACTTCACCTATGTACATTTATATATGCTCCCAAGCTGGCATAAATACTTGAGGATGCATTTTTAGCTGCAATTAGGGCAGGTTTTAAGAGACTATTTATAGAGACTCATGGTTTTATCAAATATCCTTAACATAGGCATCTACTTGGCCTTCCAATGTAGGTGAACTGTTAGAGAATTACTTTCCACATTAGTATACTGGACTATGTGGCGATACCATAAAATTACCAGAACAAGTCATTTCTATACTGCAAAACCGATAAGTTCGATGCGGTTTACAAATCTGGCAACTTCCACTTGCAGATGACCTTCACATGTCAGTGGCATCAATTCTATGTGTAGCCATCCCTTTGTTCTAATATTCAGCTTGTGGGAAGCAGCCTGGCTACCTCCTGTGGGCTGCAGCGATCCTGAAAATTCAATGTCACTAGCCAAGCTGATATTCAGCAGCTGGCTGGTTAAGGCCTAACAGCCAAAGATAGGCCTGCTTTTTAGGCGGGTCCATCTGGCCATGTGCCCTAGCCACTGAATATCATCAGTGATCAGCTATGTTGTATGACATAGCCGGTCACTGGGCTAGCTGGAGCTCTGGATAGTCAGCAGAAAATAGCCAACTGATTGGTACTTAGCGAGCCGGGAGCCATTACCCAGATTCTGAATATCTGAGGGTATATGTGTAAGTATTACCTACTTTGTAATGAAGCTGAAACTTCTTTTTTATTCTGGAGGCAGAAATAAACAATAGGAGATTAAGGAGAATTTAATTTATTTATTTAATTCGTTTTCTATCCTGTTTTCCCCAAAGACTCAAAATGAGTTACAGAATGATTCCCTTAAAGCAGCCTGGCCAAAATCAACAGTTTTTAAAAATCCATGCATGCCTCTGAGCAGGTGCAAAATCTGACAGCGAAATTTTTTCAACTAGACATAGATTCCTATTGTAAAAAGGGAAATAGGCATACCCAAACCATGTCCCCTTGAAATTTCTCTGTGGTGTGGATCTCTATGTATAAATAGCAGCTTTCTGAAATTGCCCTCTAGGGAAAAAGTACCTATCAGTGGTATATTAAGGGGGTAGGACAGCCCCGGGTGCCATTTTGGCGGGGGAGCTGGCACCTCTCCTCCTCTCTGTTTCCCAGTCCTTCCCTGTTACGCGAGTGCCTTGCCTTCTCACCATACCTCTAACTTTTCGCTGGTGCAAGCAGCAGCTCTCCCTCTGAAGTCATTTCCTGGTCGCAGGACCAGGAAGTGACATCAGAGGGAGAGCCGAGACCAGTGCAGGCAGCAGATTGGAGATGCTGCTCAAACCAGGGAAGTTAAAAAGGTGTGGGGGGGAAGGGAAGGGGTGCTCTTGCATGGCAGGGGCAGGGAAGGAACGGGGAAGGAGAGAAGAGGGCAGGAGTGCCACCGCCCCGGGCACCTCCCACTCTTGCTACACCACTGGTACCTATATATAATATGTAAACTGCTTTGGTTGTACCATAGAAAAGCTGTACAATTTATCAAATGCATGTCTCACACATCCATGTGTATATGATCTGTACAGTGCATGTACAGTACATATAATGTACATGTGTAAATGCCACTGTTCACACATGGAGATGCTTCTGAAATAACACCCATAGTTACTCATCTCTCATCCTCCCCAAAATTTATTTGACATTTTGCTGTTTCCATGGGAAACAATGGCTGGAACCCACATTTTTCGTGTCCTTTTATTGCACAATGTGTGTGTGTGTGTTGTGAGTGTTATGTTCTGGATGGCCACTCGGCATCTAACGTGGTGAATCGCTCGCTGGGAGTATGTGTTATCAGCCTTAGTCAGCTGGCAGAAGGAAAGTAGCAGTGGGTTTGCCCTGCCAAATTCCTTGCTCCGTAGTGGAATGTTACTGACTGGCAGATTGTGAAGAAGTCAGAGTCCCCTATTCATGCCATGAGCTCAGATTGCATCGTGGCATGAATAGTGACAGTGGAGTCTTGCACAAAGCTGGCTCCACGCTCATTAACGTTCAATCTCCAGTGCGTCGAGGGAGAAGAGGTTGCAAGGTTTTTCTGCACTAGCTTATTTTATGTGGCAGTGTACAGCAAGAATAAGCCAATCATAGGCAAGACAATTACAGCAGTAAATATACTCAGGATAATACACATTATGGCTTAGTTTGCTACCTACAATGTAATTTTATCCAGATGTTTCATATTTTATGGTGCTTGAGCTCAGGAATGGTTTTAGACTTGCTGGAGCCCAGGATAGAAATTAAGGTGGGGACCCCCGATCCCCTCTCCTCCCTGCCCCCCCCCCCCTCAGTTTCCCCACCTGCCATTCCTAGCACACATAAAACAACTTTAAATCAACGCAAACAGACCTTTACCAAATACAGAACAAGAGATCACAAACAGAAATAGAAATTAAACTGAGAACCTCAAGAAATTAAATTCAACAAGTATTACAACACTGGGGAAATAAGAACAGATATGCACCTTTTTTTGTACTGAACACACAGAGGTCCTAGACCCAGATCCCCCCCCCCAAATTAGCCACCTCCCATACCATGACTGGTTGGGACCCTGACAGTTGAAGACCACCTCCTCCAGTCTAGCAGCCAGAAATCTCCAAGCTCTGCAGCTAGCAGCAGTGCCCCTGAGCTGCCACCAGCTGCAGAGCTTGGAGAATTCTGGCCGCTGGCCTGGAAGAAGAGGCAGTGGTATAGCGAGGGTGAGTGGCTCCACCTCCCCTGCTCTCTTCTCCACCCCCCACACTTCCCGACCCCCCCCCTCCCTGCCACGCACACACGCCCCTTCCCTGTACTTCTTTAATTTTTTGGGTGTGAGTAGCATGACAAACTTGCTGCCCGCATCGGTGTCAGCTCCCTCTCTGACGTCACTTCCTAGGGGCGGGATCCTCCTTCTTTTTACTTTTCAGCTACCTAGCAACTTTCCATCTTCCTTTCTCATGATCTAGCTCTCCCATGTCCCATCTCACAGATTCTCCAGCCTCTTATTCCCTTCTATCTTTCATCTACTCCTCATTCCCACATTTCTGCCTCTTCTCATCATCTCCTTGCTACCCTCTCTGGTCTCTCCCATACGATTCCACAATTTTCAGTATATCCACACCCTCAATTCTTGTAACCCAACATTCCCTGTCCCTCTTCCCCCTCATGACCTGACATTTCCCTATCCTTTTACCTCTACCTTCGTCCTGTTCCATCTCTCTCCCCTTCTGTTCTCCCCCCCAGTCTATCATTTCATCTCCTCTCTCTTTCTCCTCCCCCCTGCCCTTTATGAAAGAACATTGTTTCCGCTCTTCCTGCTGTTCTTCCCTCCTCTAGCCTCATGATCCAGCATCTCTCCCTCCCTCCTGCTCGCCTGCCCCAGTTCCAACATTTCTCCTTCTCTTTCTCCCTCTCATCCTCTGCTCCAACATATGAGTTTCTCATTCTTCTCAACTGTCCTTCCATCTAGCATCTTCCCCTCCTTTGCCCTGCCTGCATCCCCTCTCTTCTGTCCATCCCATTGTCCACTAACTCTCTCTTTCTCTCTCTCTCTCTCTCTACCTCTCTCTGTGTTTCTGGGCCTATAATTTCTTTTTCTAGTCCCCTCCCCCACCTCTAATCTGGAATTTCCCCCTTTCTCTCATTCCTCCCCACCCCCATCCCTGGGCTAACTTAAAACAGCTCCAGGAGGCCCTGCACGTTGGACATCTCTTCCCCTTCTCCCCACCACAATCCATCTCCCTCCCCCTCCCCTTCCCAGTCTTCTTTCAAAACTAATTTCACTTTTCAAAGGGGCCCTGGCACGGCAGCCATTCTCACAAGCTGCCAGCTGCTTCCCCAAAGGGTCAGAGTCGGACGAGAAGATATTTGCGGTGTTTCTCAATTCACAGTCCGGCTCTGCCCCTATCCTCCGTGAATACCGCGGGAGAAGTGTAGAATGTTAGGAATTATCAGGAAAGGAATGGAAAACAAAGATGAAAATGTTATAATGCTCTTGAATCTCTCTATGGTGTGGCTGCACCTCGAATACTGTGTGCAGTTCTGGTCACCATATCCCACAAAAGATATAGCGGAATTAGAAAAGATACAGAGAAGGGCGACAAAAATGATAAAAGGGATGAGACGACTTCCTATGAGGAAAGGCTAAAGTGGTTAGGGCCCTTCAGCTTGGAGAAGAGATGGCTCAGGGGTGATATGATAGAAGTCTATAAAATAATGAGTGGAGTGGAAAGGGTAGATGTGAAACGCATGTTCACTCTTTCCAAAAATACTAGGGCTAGGGGCCATGCAACGAAGCTACTAAGTAGTAGATTTAAAACAAACTGGAGAAAATATTTCTTTACACAATGCATAATTAAACTCTGGAATTCGTTGTCAGAGAATGTGCTGAAATCAGTTAGCTTAGCAGGATTTAAAAAAGGTTTAGATAATTTCCCAAAAGAGAAATCCATGAGCCATTATTAAGATGGCTTGGGAAAATCCTCTGCTTATTCCAAGGATAAGCAGCATAAAATCTGCTTTACTACTTGGGATCAAGCTAGGTACTTGGGACCTGTTTTGGCCACTGTTGGAAATAGGATACTGGGCTTGATGGACCTTAGGGCTGTCCCAGGATGACAATTCCTTTGTTCTTAAGAAAGCAGCATGGCAGATTCACTATTTGTGCTGAGAGAGAAGATGCTGCTGCTCTTTTGAAGTGTTAAGTAATTTGTGAGGTTTTATTTTGATGTATTTATTTTGGGTTTATATCCAATCCTCCCAGGAGAGCTCAGAGCGGGTTATATGTTTACACTTCTCCCTCCATATTCGCGGTTTCAGCATTTGCAGTTTCAATTATTCATGGTTTTTAGTTTGCTGGCTTCTCCCCCCAAATTACATCAGCTTGCATAGAGAAATCACTGATTCCAAGCATTTACAGAGAAAATTGCTGATTCCCAGCACTTTCTTCACTGTGCTTTGCCTGTCCTTCAGGAACAGGCCAGGTCACCCACCATGTTATTTGCAGTTTCACCATATTCACGATGGTGAATTAATTATTAATAGAAATCATATTAATAGAAAACAGCAAATCTATATATATAAAATCGGAGGTATGTATGTGTGTATGTATGTGTGTGTGTGTATGTGCCGCGATCACGCAAAAACGGCTTGACCGATTTGAACGAAACTTGGTATGCAGATCCCTCACTACCTGGGGTGATATGTTCTGGGGGTCTCGCGGCCCACCTGCACACGTGGGCGGAGCTACAAACATAAAATCAGATTTCACCCATTCATGTCAATGGAAAAAATGTAAAAAGCTGCCATTCTCACAGTAATTCAAAAACGGCTTGACCGATTTGAACGAAACTTGGTATGCACAACCCTCACTACCTGGGGTGATATGTTCTGGGGGTCTCGCGGCCCACAACTCTATGTTGCTTGCTCAAGAATTTATATGTTCTTGCTCCAGGAGGTGAAACTAAAAATGTTGTTTATAATCACGTTTTACGTTAGTTGTATTGTATTCATTTTGTCAAATATTTCACATTATAATTTGAATATTGTACTTTTTATTAAGCTGTAAAAAAATAATTTCATTCACCACTATAAAGTATCTTTATTTGAATCCATTTACAGTGTTATTGCTATAATTAAATACCCGTGCAACGCCGGGGCATCAGCTAGTAACATATAAAAAAAGTTATTTGCGGTTTTTCAGTATTTGCGGTTCTCTTAATCCCCTATCACAGCAAATACGGAGGGAGAAGTGTACATACATAACAAAGCATGGCAAAATCTAACATGACAAACATGGCACGGTGTGACACAGCATGGCAAGGAACGACAAAACATAGGATGACAGTGGCGACACCGACACGGGCAGCAAGTTCATGATGTTGCTCATGCTGGGAAAATTACAGCGGTTTGGGGTTAGGGGCGTACACTGTGACAAATCTAGCTCTCCTCCTAGCTTTGTCACAGGAGTAACTAGGAAGAATAGGAAGCCCCTATGCAGGAGAGTTGACCATGTTGGCTCTGCTGAATGTGAGAGCGCTGACCTCCCTTGCACTGAGATTGTTGAATCAGACAGTGACGGCCAGGGAGAGTACAGACCAGCTGCAGGTTACTCTTCCAAGCCTGTTGTTAGAGCTCATAAGACCTCAGGGAACAGGAAACTACATCTCCCAGAAAGGCAGAGACCTAGTAGGAAGCTGCCATGTGAACAGGCACAGCTGCAGAGGGAGCTTTCTTCCTTCCCCCTCTTTAGAGCAGGGAAGGGTGATTTGGAGCCTGTTAAAACGAGGTAGCTGAGACCCAGAGAGGGAGAGGAGCAGAGAAGCTGCAAAAGTGAGCCTGCAAGGCAGCACAACTTAGCTCCCCAGTTGAATGCTGAAGAGTTGGAACGAGACTGTGATATGGTGGACTTGTCAGAGGTGTCTGAACCCACTGGAGAGAGACAGTCAGAGAGTTGGGAACCCATGGACACTGATATGCCAAGTATTCCAAGTCAGAGAGGTTGGAAGCCATGGACACCAGCTAAGAGGTTGGAAGTGTTATGATACTTTGTTGATGCTTACCTGTTTCTGTGAAGTTTTGGGACTAAAGTTTATTTTGTGGGCAGAATTGTCTCACTTCTCAGAGCTAGGCTCACACTGTTTGATGCTTTAAACTGCTGGGACATTTGCAAATGAGGGAGCATTTCTGCTTGCTCTCCTCACAGGTGGAAGCTAATTAACTATTGATAAGCTACTGCAGGGAATGTCAGACAGGAGGAGCTCTGTTTTATATAGTTCCTAGCTGCAGTCAACCTGTGCCAGAGTTCTAGCTTCGAGCAGTATACTTTTGATTTTTGGAAAAGTTTTACTTTCATGTAACCAGAGCCTTGTGAATTTTTCTTTACTGCTCCTCCATAGAAAGAGAGCACTGCTGAACCTACCTTTATCCTTTAAGGCTGGTGAAGAAGACTGAGTCGCAGAGACTGAAGTCCAGCTAAGTCTGGTTTTGTGTTCTTCTTTGCTTTTGATTTTTGTTATAACATTTATTCTAGTGTTTGTGAAGCCAGTGTGGCCAAGTTGGCCCTGTTTTGCATGTTTTGGTTTCTGAACAAATGTACTGGAAAATATCACAACTTACTGACAACATCAGAGCAACCTGACTCAGGGTCAGGAATAAAAGGTTACCTTTATTTTTTACTTTTCTGGGTGTGTGTGACTTCCTTGTCTGCTTTTGCTGTGATCATTTTACCTGTTGGTTTCCACCCTAGGCCTGTGCCTAGGGAGCCTGAAGGATTCCCTAGTTGGAGGGAACGCACTGGGAACAGTAGCGGTCACTGTGAACCTGGCTCACTGCACGGTTCAGGAGCCCGGGTTGTGACAACGCGGGTGGGAGGGGGGCAGAGAGGAGACAGGTACCAGTGCCCCCACCAAGATGGTGCCTGGGGCGGATCACCCCCAAACCCCCTTACTACACCACTGTGGCCACATAAAGAACTTGCATCAGCTATACCACATGAGACTAAAACCAAAAAGAATGAGAAGCCAAACTGAGCAATTTGTTTTTTAAAATCTCTCTCTTTTAATTGCTATACAGTACTCCCCTGAAATTCGTGGGGGTTCCATTCCAGGAACCTCCGCGAATTTTGAAAAACTGCAAATACAGTTTTTCACCTGTCAAAAGGCAGGCGAGGGCAGCTGGGGTGCCGGCGGTATGGTATTCTGCGACCGCCTCGTACTGTTACTAAAGTCAGGCTACACCAATCAGGAGCTTATTTGACACGCCAGATAGTGTGTCAAAGCAGCTCCTGATTGGTGTAACCATGATTTTAGTATAAGGAAGCGGCAGTCAGAAAATACCGTGAAGTACTGAGTCCGCGATTCGCGAACCACAAATTTGCAGGGGTTTACTGTATATGTGAGTTCTGATAATGGACAACGTGAATGCAAGTTAAGTGAATATCTTTTTTTCATTTTCTCTTTCCCCGTTTTTTTTTGTAGTCCAAATCTCTCCGAGAGAAATGGTTGTTCCAGGGAACGCCAGCTGCAGCCCCTGAAGAAGAAGAAGCACGAAGAAGACAATCTGAGGAGGACGAGAGAAAAGTGAAAGCCCTGGAAGGCAACATTCATAGGTAGAGGAACAATTTTAACTACATCTTCATCACCGTTTATTGCTGCCACGCTTTTCCAGCTACGCAGCTCAAAGCATATCCCAAGTCAGTTTACATTTTACGGACATCAAATAAATAGATCACAGAGCGCGTAAAGGGTTGCATCAGAATAAAACACGTCAAGATACAACTTAACACCCATTATTAGAATATAGTTTTAGCATGCTTAGGACCACTTTGGAGCATCTGGTAGGGGATGAAAGGTACAGAATTGCTACAGTATGCTAAAGTGGGGGAGGTAGGACATATTCCCCCTGATTGTATAAACTTGTGCCCCCAAATTTAAGATTAGGGGCAAATTCTACAAAGTCCGCCGATGTAATTGATTTAATTGACTAATAGGCTTAATTGGCACTTACCTCACAATTGCCATTAATTGGACTTAATTGAAAGTTAGGCACACAATTCACAAAGCATGATTATATAAAAAGTAGGTGTCTAATCCTAAGCACGTAGTTATAAGTAGGCATGGTTAGGGACAGATTGTGGGCGTGTTTTCGAGTTAGGTGCCTGTTTTTTACTTAGGCGCCATTTTGCACCCAACAGGCGCAGCCTCTTAGGCCAAGAAAACCCTGGCCTAAAAAGATGCCTAACGACTTCTAAGGCCACTTAAGACAGCGCTAAGTGCAATTCTATACAGTGCACCTAACTTTTATAGATTCGTGCTTAGGGCCACACTAGTCGGCACTGATTTTTTTTTTTAGGCGACATATAGAGAATCGGGGCCTTTGTGTGTAAATTTGCATGTGCAATTTATTGACCAAGGTCAATTGCATGCAGTTTTTGGCTTTAATTAGTGTTAATTGGCACCAACTGGCACCAAGAAGCAATTGCACCCGCAACTGCCCTTAGTCGCTATTCTAGAAATTGTGCGCACGAGTTGTATCGCATGCAACTTCTAGAAGGTGTGGATATGGGAGGGCATGGATTGGTCATGGTGGTGCCTAGGTGTGCAGGTTACAGTTCTCCCCCGAAATTCACGGGGGTTCCGTTACAGGAACTCCTGCAAATTTAAAAAAAAACGCATTTGCGGTTTTTTGCCTGTCAAAAGGCAGGGGAGGCAGGCGAGGGCAACTGGAGTGCCTGCGGGTGAAGAAAATCACTTGCGGTCTGCTCCGACCTCCTCTTCCTGTAGTAAAGTCGGGCTACACCAATCAGGAGCTGCTTTGACACGCAGCTCCTGATTGGTGTAGCCCGCCTTTACTATAGGAAGAGGCGGTCGAAGCAGACCGCGAATGAGCGAGTCTGCGATTCGCAAACCGCAAATTTGCAGGGGAACACTGTATATAGAATACTAAGCATTACATTCATAACTGCCTACAGATGCAAGCACTTACACCAGTAAAGATATTTAAATTTGGATGTATATGTTATAAGGTATTGCACGGTCTTGCACCCAGTTAACTTGTGGATCATTTTACTTTTTTTGAATTTAAGACGTTCACTATATACTTTCACCCTATTTGCTTTTCCATTCGTAAAAGTTTGTTTATATAAAATATACTTTCAAGAGCTATTATCATTTCAGGCTGCGACATGGGATAAGGATTTTTGCTGCTTGATAGCTAGCTCTCCATCTTACCAACATTTTAGGAACTTGTTGAAAAAGCATTTATTCAAGAAAATTTTGAAAGTTTGATAGTTTGCATTTTACTGTGTTTTGTTCAGTTTTCTTTAATTTTTGTTAACCGCATAGAACTGTGAGGTTTTGCAGTATATAAATAAATTTTTATGTTATGCTATTCTATAATGATATCTCCATGCAGAACTGCTATTATAGAATTCATGCTTAGCACGCATCATCCAGGCATCTAAATTTTGGCACCATTTCTTGAATATACAGTATCTCATTATGACTTATGGACCAAAAGCCGTTTCAAAGGGCCATGTTTTTGACAGTTTTCAGAAAATTGTCAGATCGGGAGCGAGACCGATGTAGAGGTGTTTAGCCTCACGTATTATTATGAGGTGAATAATGTAAGGATAATATTCATTTCATTTAATTATATTGTTTGGAGTCAGATATCCTAAGATTTTATCAGTGGCAATTACCCTGTGGTCAAAATATCCTAAGTGATTCTGATGGTTGTTCAAGTAAATAAATTAAAAAAAAGAAGTAATTCTATTGCAGTCAATAAATTATTGAATCAATTTAATTAAACAGCAATACCAAGGAGTAGTGGACACATGGTGAAAGTTTTCTTTATTTTTTATTTATCGTAAAGCTGTTCACGTGGGACAGACACAGAGGATCTCTGAGGGAATGGAAGGGATTGTAGGGCTGAGTGGTTGATGTGATTGGGCAGACTGGATAAGGTTGTAGGGTCCTTTATCAGCCGCCTTTATCTATCACTGTGGCCATCAGAACACTGATGCTAGTAAGTTAAATATGTTTTATTTAAAGATTCTGATAAAGAATGCAGTGTAGAGTTTGTTTACCCCATTTCACATTGCACATGTTGCATAAATTTCTCAAAAACCCCAGTCTATCGTGCTTTGTAAACCAGGTGAACTAAAGCGAAAGTGGTTATTGGAAAAGGTGCACACAGTTTTTACATTTGTAAATAGTGGTATTTTCATGGCTAGTAGCAATTTTAGAGAGCTGCAAAAAATGTTTATTTCACTTCCTGTGTCATTTGGGAGAGGATTGTTTTGTTTTTGTTTTTAAAAATTTTCATTTCAGGGCAATTTTGTTAAGAGACTATAGCCACTATCTTAACAAAAAAAACCCACACTGGTGGTAAACCATTCAACTTCCTCCCCCCCACACCAAGTAATAATGTAGATCCTGATTTGTCCTCAATCCCCTCTATGATCATCATTGGGCCCATCCCTTACCACCTTCAACCCCTCGGGCAAAAGCATGTAATATGAAGCAGGACTTTTCTTGGTAGCCCAAATGGCAGCAATTAAAAGTCATGCTTCAAACCTGGAAGGATCTCCCAACAGTAGCGTTGCGAGGGTGAGAGGCACCCGGGGCAGTGGCGCCTCTCCTGTGCCCTCTTTTCCACCCCCCACATGCACACCCCTTCCTTTTCCCCATATCCCGGCACGAGCAGCATCATCAACCTGCTATTCACGTTGGCGGTTGCTCTCCCTTTGACATCACTTTCTAGGCGCGGGACCCGGAAGTGACTTCATAGGGAGAGCCGACCCTGGTGTGAGCAGCAGGTTGGCGTTGCTGATCATGCTCCAGAAGAGCTAGAGATACAGGAGGGGGGAAGTGAAGGCACATGCATGGGGGGGGGGGGGAGGAGTGAGAAGGAGCAGGGGGGGGGCAGAGAGGAGGAAAGGTCTCAGTGTCTCCACCAAGACAATGCCCACAGCAGACTGCTCCCCACCCCCCCTTACTGCATCACTGGCCTCCAACACTTGTTCTGTCTGTTGCCTCTCTTTTCCCTCCTCCACCTGCCTTAAAGGGCCTGCGCAGTGGAGCCTGCAGGCAAAGTACATGCTCCCTACCCCTTGCTGCACTACTGCTTCCTGCTACAGCCCAGGCTCATTTCCTTTTCATTGCCAGTCCGGGCTTCATGCAGCATTGGCGATCATGCTCTTAAATGTACAGCAGTTCCAAAGGAAACTTCCAAAGGAACTCCAGAAAAGCCGTGAAAACCTTCCTCTTTACAAACCCAGCTCCTTGAAGACCCACGTCTACACCCCGGACAGATGAAACCCAAAGTCACCACCTAATATACCAAACGGAATCTCGCTAAAACTCGCATGCCACCGCAAATATAATCTGAATTACTACCACATTCTCTGACAACAAAGATGCACCCACCTGCAAAGAAAAGCTATTTCACCTCCAACTATATCTACACTGAAAACACTGCAATTTAAACCACCCTATGTCCACTAAGTCTGTATTTCTAAGTATGCATGTTGTGTCTATACTGTAATTGCTGTAATCTAAACCCCTTTGTCCATGCTGTAAAGTCTGTATGTCTCACTAAAATTTGTCCACCCATATTATAAATGTACTCCTGTAACCCGTTCTGGTCTCCTTTGGGAGGACAGGTTAAATAAATGACTAAATAAAAAGATGTAACGTGGTGATGTGCCCTATTCTCCTACACTAGGCTACATGGTAACTTTAAGGCAAGTGGGAGAAGAGGGCAGGTCTGTGCACTGTGCCGCCAAGGGCTGGTGGATGCTTAGGGTGGGGGGGCGCCAGTACTGCATGAGGCCCCGCTTGGGCGGTGAGCAGTAGGTGAGCCTGGGGTATAGAAGAAGTGGTAGTGCAGCAGAAAGCAGGGATCAAGCACGTCATGCTTGGGTTACCATCAGGCCTTTTGCGTATCATCGTTTGGGTCCAAAAATCATGCCTCCAATGTAATACTCTTCCTGCAGTGTCTCCTTGAGAGGGTTGGGATGTTAGGCAGTTGTCCTCCTAATGGAATCATAGGTCCTTCGGAGAACCAAAAAACACTGTGGAGTGGCGATGTTCCTGAAATGGACTTCATTGAAAATGTAAAAGTTCCACAAAGCAATGTAGCCAATCCACAAAGAAACCTTGAGGACCTAATTTGCCGAGAGCATGGGACCCAACATGGTCCATGTTTCGACAAGAGGGTCCCCGATAGTCCCGTATTTCTTCAGGGGTCCCTGATAGTCCTAAGGCAGTAGATACATGGAATAAACAGTCCAAAAGTACAAATGCGTGGAACTCTGCAGAGAATGCGCTGCATAGATCACGCATCTACTACCTTAGGACTATCAGAGACCCCTGAAGTAGACTATCTTGTCGAAACACGGACCGTGTTGGGTCCCATTCTCTCGGCGAATTAGGTCCTTAAAGTTTCTTTGTGGATTGGTTACATTGATTTGTGGAACTTTTACATTTTCAATGAAGTCCATTTCAGGAACATCGCCACTCCACAGTGTTTTTTTGGTTCTCCTTTGGATTTTATTCTCTGTGGATATTTCAGTCAATTTCTTTGGTTTGTTGCATCATAGGTCTTTTTACATTAGGAAATATCCTTTCACTGCTGGGGGTAATACCACCCTTTCCCAGGTTAAATCTTCTGCCTTACATACACTCCTGCTGACATGCCACTCCTCCCCTCCTGCCTTCACAATACCAACACTGCAAAATGTTTCAGAATAAGAAGGTCAGCCGAATCCCCTCTCATGCACGATGAGATCAGCAAAGTAGCAGTTGCGATGTGCTCACGTGCCACCATATGACACAGGCCTCAGGGGTTGCCTTAGATTAGAAACTCATGGTTCAGCATTCAGATCATAAAATGGGAGTTAGGAAAATGAATTGAGGGACATGGATTAGCATCTAATGGCAGAATTTCAGAGCATTAACCCAGAGATGCATCTACCCAGAGGTGGACAGATATTTCCACCAAAAAGGCTCTTGCAGGAAGGTGTGAGCAAGACACCCAACATAGAAAAATTCTAATGAGGATTGGACAAGTTCTTGGAGGAAAAGTCTGTAACTATTAATCATCCCTAGAAAGGAGCTATGTGAAATAGATCCATTTTCTGGGATATGCTGGGTACTTGTAACCTGGACCTGCCACTGTCAGAGGCAGGCACTAGATTTATTGGACCTTGGTCTGACTATGTATGACTTTTTCTTATGTTCTTTGTTCATCTCTAGTAGACATTCCTCCAGAGCAGCAGTTCTTAACACTCTTTTGGCTATTTTGGTAGATAGGCTATTGTCATAAGGCAGGGGTAGGCAAGTCCGGTCCTCAAGAGCCAGAGCCAGGTCAGGTTTTCAGGATATCCACAATGAATATGTATGAGATGGATTTGCATGTACTGCCTCCTTGAGATGCAAATCTATCTCATGCATATTTATTCTGGATATCCTGAAAACCTGACCTGGCTCCGGCTCTCGAGGACCGGAATTGCCTACCCCTGTCATAGGGAGAGTGAATTACCCAGTCACCTTTAAAGGCGATATTTTTAGGAAGACCTTATAAATTTAGGGCCCGATATTCAAAGGGAAATATCTGGATAACTGCCACCTGCCATAGTAATCCAGATATTTTCTTTAGTCTCAGTTATCTGCTGATATTCAGTATAGCTCTTTGGATAGTGCCAGGGCAGTTTGGAGGGTGAAGTGAGTGTGGAGCAGAATGAATAGTATTGCTCTCCAAATTGCGACAACAGACACTGCTGAACCCGGCACTTTAGTGCCAGCCACTTCCAGATAGTAATGCTGAAGTTCTGTATCCATTTCAGAAAAGATACAACAACTGCCAAGGCTGTACGTCAGCCGGTTAAGTTCTGGCAGCTAAGATGTTGGTCAGCATCTAGATTTTTTTTAATTTTTTTTTTTTAATTCATCTCAAGATAGTTGTTCTGTGTGCAACAGAAATCTCGGATTTGCTCAAAATAAAATCAGAAGCCAAGCTTTTTCATTGCAGAATACTAGAGGTAGGTCTTATCAGACAAATCTGACTCCGAGTTTCCAGGTTTATTTATTATTTGATATATCGTCTATCAAGTAATAGCTAAACGATTTACAATGAAAATTTTTTTTGTTGAAATAATTTTTATTAATATTTTGTGAATACATACAACATCACAACAGCAAGCAATAAGACAACAGCAGAACCAGAAGGTGTCAGGTTAAAACTGCGGAAGACAAAGGCGCGCGCCGACAACTGAGCGCAGCGCGGAGGTGCGCGCCGAAGAAAATAACTGTTTTTAGGGGCTCCGACGGGGGGTGTGGGGGGAACCCCCCCACTTTACTTTGTACAGATCGCGCTGCATTGTGGGGGCGTTGTGGGGGGTTTGGGGGGTTGTAACCCCCCACATTTTACTGAAAACTTCACTTTTTCCCTAAAAACAGGGAAAAAGTTAAGTTTACAGTATAATGAGGGGGGTTACAACCCCCCAAACCACCCACAACGCCACCACGATCTGTATTAAGTAAAGTGGGGGGCTCCCCAACAAAACCCCCCGTCGGAGCCCCTAAAAACTGTAATTTTCTTCAGCGCGCACCTCTGTCTTGCGCTCAGTTGTCGGCGCGCGCCTTTGTCTTCCGCGGTTTTGTCTATGAACCAAACCAGAAAGGTCTTCTGTGTTAATCCTTCACGAAGACCTAAAGGAGCCAAACCCCTCATCAAAGACACCAACCACAATCCAACCCCCCCCCACCCCGGTTTCCTTCCCCCTCCCCCCCTCCGCATTCCATTGTCAAAAGTTCAAAAGCGAACTTCGTGCTCTATGAGACAGACCCTCACAAACAGGAGCCCAAATGTTGGAGCGAAAGGATTGGCCAGTCTTGCATTACCATCAGGACCTAGTTGCATCAAAGTTTGAATTTATTTTTAGTATTAGAAACATAACCAGGGGAGAAGAGATGTACATATTCCTCAACATATTCCTCAACATAAGATGTACATATGCCAAAGAGGCGAGGAAGGAAGTAAGGAAGGAGAGCTAGATGGGAGTCACGCTCATCAACGTGCGTGCGTGATGCGCTTGTGACATGCTTGTGCGCGACGCACGCTCCTTTAGCGAGACAACACTCATTTACAGAGTTAAAAATTAAGAAGTCATCTTGCAAAAACACTCACAAACCACGTTACTCGCTGTCCAAGGTTTGACTGTCTATAGGTGAAACAGAAAAGCATTCCAATGAGAGTCTCACAGGGAAGGTGGGAGTGAGGGGTGAGAAACAGGAAGAGATGGATGGGTGATCTGAGGGTGACAAAGCCGTATAATTGTATGGTTTATAATGTGATAGGAATCAGTAAGGTAGTAAGGGGGGCAGGGAAGGGCAGTCCGCCCTGGGCGCTGTTTGGTGGGGCGCTGGCACCCCTTCTCCTCTCCACCCCACATCCTTCGCACTCCTTCCCCCTGCCATGTGTTTGCCTTCACCTCCCCCCTCCCTCCCATGTACCTTTAGCTTTTCACCATTGCGAGCAGCAATTCCAACCTGCTGCTTACATCAGCGTCGGCTCTCCCTCTGACATCACTTCCGGGTCCCGCAACTAGGAAGTGGCATCAGAGGGAGAGCCGACACTGGCAGCAAGTTGGTGACACTGCTCTCACCGAGGACGTTAAGGAGGTATGGGGGAAGAGGCATGCTTGCAACGGGGGGGGAGGGGTGTGTGCAGGGAAGGAGCAAGGGGGTGGAGGAGAGGCGCTACCGCTCCGGGCGCCTCTCACCCTCACTAAACCCAGATCTCTGTTAAGCAAGACCTTTGATACAGTTCCACAATATTGCAGAAGGGCCATAGAGAAAGGTTTCTCATTTTTGGATAATATGAAAAATCTGACACAGGATATACACCCTGGAAGGTACGGATAACATGAAGAGGGATCTAGTGAAACTTGAGGAATGATTTTGCACGGTAGAGCAGCTAAAATTCAATTCTAAAAAAAATGCACAGAAGTGCTTTGATGGGAGACGTACAGTATGGGGTTCACAAATTCACAATGCTGCCTTAGGCTGTCATCTATGGCAGGGATCTCAAAGTCCCTCCTTGAGGGCTGCAATCCAGTCGGGTTTTCCCCAATGAATATGCATTGAAAGCAGTGCATCCACATAGATCTCATGCATATTCATTGGGGAAATCCTGAAAACCCGACTGGATTGCGGCCCTCAAGGAGGGACTTTGAGACCCCTGATCTATGGGGAAGTACTGAAAGAGTAAAAAAAAGAGGGATCCTGATTTCTCCTCATTTACATGTAGCTTTCTCAGTTTATTATTCTTTAAATATGGCAGTCAAGAAAAAGGAGAAGAAAGGGATGCTAGACTGAAGATTGTTTTCATAACCAGCAAACAAGACCTGTTTAAAAAAAAGAGAGCGATGTTGATTTTATTCATGTTATCCTAGATCACAAATAAACTTTGTGGTTTGGCTAGAGTAGTTACAAACTAACACACTGAATAAGGAGGGCTGCCAAAACATACCCTGTTTGAAACAAGATGATATATGCTCTGGTTTAACTTAGGGAATCCTGGGTATTTCTGCCAGCTTCTAGAACATGGGTGGGCAACTCCAGTCCTCGAGGGCTGGAATCCAGTCGGGTTTTCAGGATTTCCCCAATGAATATGCCTGAGATCAAGTTTCAAGTTTATTCAAATTATTTGATTAAACGCTTTTCCAAATTACAAAGCGTTGTACATAAGATAAAAATGAGATTTTAAAGAAATCACTTATACATAATATATTAATTAGACCAACAGGGGTAATTGCTTTTAAAGGACCACGGGAAACAGTAGGAAAGAGGGGAGGAAATACAATTTTTGAAGAAAAAGTACATAAAAGGGAAGTACATTAGGAGGGTAGGAGAAAGAAGATTAATGGTAGAAGTGGGATCGAATGAGAGAGCCATTGAAAATCTTGTTTTAGAGAAGGTAGAAATCATGAAGTATTACCTCTAAATGAACTTTGTTTATTCAGTTAAAGGCTTCTTTAAAAAGAAGGCACTTTAAGCTACTCTTAAATTTCTGCAAATCTTGTTCGAGTCTTATGTATAAAGGAAGAGAATTCCAAATTATAGGAGCTGTTACAGAAAAAATAGAAGCACGGCGTGTTCCGATAATTTTCAAGGAGGGGACGTTAAGGGTAGACTGTGAAGATGATCTAAGAACTCTTGATGAACTATATGGAATCAGAAGCCTATCTATAAATGCCGGTGTATTGGTCTTAATTGTCTTGAAGACTAGAAGAGCTATTTTATACGTAATCCTATATGTTATTGGCAACCAGTGAGCTTTTTGCAGCAAAGGTGTGACATGGTCGAATTTTTTTGAACCTGAAATTATCTTTATTGCTGTGTTTTGTATCAGTTGAAGACGCCTTATATCTTTTAAATATGCCCCTTTTAATAAAGAATTGCAATAATCTAGTTTTGATATTACTAGGGAATGAACTAGTGTATTAAGGGAGAATTTATCAAGGAGGGGGACAAGTGATCGAATCATCCTCAACCTGTAGAAACAATTTTTGACCAGTGCACTGATGTGTGAACGAAACGAGAGTTTATTATCAATTAATACTCCCAAAATTTTTGTGTTGTTAGTTTGATTAAGTGGCTTATTGTCGATTAAGATTGGGTTAATAAGTTGTGTCCCTTCTTTCCCTGAGAAGAGCACAGTAGTAGTTTTGTTGATGCTTAGGGATAGTTGATTGACATTTAGCCAGTCATGGATTTTGGCTAGCTTTTGGTTAATGTCAGATATGTCAAGTGAACTTGTGGGATCAAGTGTGTGCAGAAGTTGGAAATCATCTGCATAAGCATATACTGTGAATCCAATGGATTGACAAAGGGTTAAGAGAGGGGCCAAATAGATGTTAAACAGTAATGGAGACAATATAGAACCTTGCGGGACTCCGTGGTTAGTTTGATATGGTTCAGAAAAAGAATTGTTGAAGTACACCGTAGAGAATCTATCTGTAAAATACGATCGAAACCATTCAAGTACTTGGTCATTTAGACCAATGGAAGAGAGACGTTGGAGAAGTAAATGATGGTCAATTGTGTCAAATGCTGCTGCTAAATCTAGGGAAATGAGAAGGACAGATTTATGTTGGTCCAGATAGTAGTGAATAGATATGACGAGACCTACTAAGGAATGCTCTGTTGAATGATTTTTACGAAATCCTGATTGGTTAGGATGCAGAACCCGAGTTTTATCAATGAAGTCTGATAATTGCTGAAATACTACTTTTTCGGTAAGTTTTGCTAAAAATGGAAGACTGGCTATTGGACGATAATTTGAACAATCTATGTGCATGCACTGCTTTCAATGCATATTCATTGCCCCTTTTCTAGACTTTTATCCTAACAGGTACTTAGGGAGCACTAAAGTGCTGTAGTAGGAAATTTCACTTGTGTTTGAATCACTTTGGGATTTTCCCCCTATTATTAGACTTTTGGTTCATTTCTCCCATTCATGTTAATAAAAAATTTTTAGTTTACTTTAGAAATGTAAAAGCGTGCAATTTGTAGGTCAATGTGCGTTAAATGTTTTTTTACTTTATAACAATTTTTATTGAAAGAATCAAATAATCAATACAATAGGATAATACAAAAATACAATAAATACAATAAGAATCATAATAATAATATTTCATACAAAATTTATATCATTCTTTCAAATTAAATTTCCATATGAACTACTACAATTTTATCTACAACCCCCTTAATTCCATCCCCTACCCCCCTACTTTTCCCCCTCAATGAAATCCTTCACCCCGGATGAAAGTTGACAAAAATAAAGAATTAAAATAAGTAACTGGAATTTAATTATTAAACCTAAATTCATAGTAAATCATTGATAATCAAACTTCGTATTCTTGGTGAAAGATTCTGAATATAAGGATCACAAACCTCCATAAAAAGATGAGTTTTTCTAGGCGAACGTCAAACCTCCCAACTCTCAAATAAAAATAAATGATGCAGTTGATTCTTCCAATGCCAGAAACTTGAAGATTCTTTCTGTAGCCAAAATTGCATAATACATTTATGCCCAATCATACAGGCTTTCTGAAATAAAAGACATTTAAATGTTTTAAGGTTCACTAATGACCTGAGGCATGCTAATGAATGCCCCTCTCTACAGTGTAGCCTATCAATATCTCTCCTACTACTCTTTCTACTACACCTCCTCAGATAAGCCGCTCTTAGCTGTACCCTTCTTCTCCACTGCCAATCCCAGACTTCGTTCCTTTCATCTAGCTGCCCCCTATGCCTGGAATAAATGACCTGAGTTTCTCCATCACTCCCTTTCCCTTACCTTGTTTGAAAGCAGACTGAAAACCCACCTTTTTGATATAGCCTTCAATCCATAATCCAACTCCCCACCACCCTAGCCAGCAGATTAACCATTCCCCCTAACTGTACTATGGCATCTGTTTAGCTTGTAAGCTCATTCAAGCAGGGACTGTCTTCTTTGTGACTCAGTACAGTGCTGCGTACGTCTGGTAGTGCTATAGAAAGTAGTAGTAGTAGGCCTATGGCCTTGCTACCTTGACTAGTACCTAGCTAGTACCTGGACGGGAGACCACCTGGAACTATAGTTTCCAAGTTTTCTAAGTTTTATTAAAATATGATATACTGCCTAAAAATTGTCAAAGCGGTTAACACGTGCATGTATAATCTTCAAGCTTCTCTATGGAATATTTGACCCTTTAGTCCCTTTATGTTGGAATTCCTTTAGATCTTGTCATCTGAGGAATACACAGAAATGTAAGCTATCTTTCCCTTCCTTTAAGGGAATCAAGTCTGCTGGGAAGTTTAGTCAATCTTTTGCCTTCAAGTTGGTAGAGATCTGGAATGGACTTCCTGACTCTATTAGACTGAGAGGCCAGCTTCATCTATTTGGTAAAGCCTTGAAAATTCCAATAAGTTAATTCACTTTAAATTAAAAAGATCAATTTATGTTGATCAAGACACATTATGTTATTTTCATCATTTCATTCAATTAAACAATATTTCATGTGTATTAATTTGTTCAATTTCGTGTTGATCAAGAGATATTTCTCACGCACCATATTATTACATCAGGTCATTTTTATTGTTATCGTCACTTTCAACATTGTTTTCATTCAATTATGTAATGTAATGTAATGTAATTTATTTCTTATATACCGCTATGTAATATTTTATGTGTATTTATATGTATATTTTATTATGTATTCTTTTAGATTAATATTGTCCCCTGAAGGCGACGTAGTCGCCAAAACTGGGTCCTAGTTGGGACTTCATTCGATTGTTTTTATGTTCTTTTAAAACTACACTTCAATAAAAGACTTGTATTCCCTGGCTGGTTGAGACGTCTCCAGTGCCTCTTTTTGCTACTATCTTAAATATAAAAACATAAAAGTCATTGTAGTCTTGTGAGCTGTGTTGCTTGTTTGCAGCCTCTTAACTACTTGAATGTTTTGTGACTTTTATGTTTTTATATTTAGGACTCCTGTATTAAAGCCTTCAAATTATAAAGTCTATATAGAAGGGTAAATCATATGTTGTAAATGAAAGGGCTGTTATGGTTCAAACCTCCCTTGAACACCTCCTATTCCAATGTGATTTTGTCAAATAGTTTCCCAGGCCCTCAGAGGTACCACCAATGGTTCAATAGACTTTCATAACCATTGGATTTATGCCCTAATCGTCATCGGGTACCTGGTGTTCTAGAAATGTGATTTTTTATATAATTTTTTTCCTCAATAAATAAGTTAAATTAGTTAAATACTTTAAATAGTAGAAATGCTTAAATAGTAGATAATACTCTGCACTTAGCTTGGGTGGTTAGCCTAGAAGGACAGAGTCGCCAACATGTTTCACCCCGTTAAGGTTTCCTCAGGGCACAATCCCTCACAACTATATACTCAACACGATGTGGCCACCATCCCAGGTGACTTCTAATCCACAAGAGTCCATACTTTGTCCTGCCTTAAAACTCAAGGTGAACCAGAAGAGCACTTCCATTGAGTTATGTTATTGAATAAATACAAAAAGATTACTATGAGAATATCACTTAATGGCAGGTATTGGGGTCCCAGGGTATTTTTTCTATTCATAAAGAAACAAATATAAGTTCTTTTACAACACTTGGGATTTTCATGCAAATTAGATCCATCAAGCTTCCTCTCAGCCAGGTTGGTAGTTTCTCCTGGCTTTTCAGCTGTATCTGAGGAACTTTCCATCATAGTACACAAATATACCCTCTTGAAATTCTATCACATTTATGTTTATGTGGGGACAGGAAGCCATAACAGAGGGAAAGCTTCCGGGGCCACTGAAGGCAGTGCGTTTACTTCACTCACACTGCCTGCGACCCGAAGAGTAGGGTTACCAGATGTCCGGGTTTCCTCAGACATGTCCTCCTTTTGACAGTCTATTGGGGCGTCCAGGCGGCTTTCTGTTTTGCCCTCATGTGTCCGGGTTTCATCATTTAGGGGGTGTTGTAGCAGTGGTGGAGGGCAGTGGTGGCAGCAATGAGGGGTAGCTGTGTGTGTGGCGGGTGGCGACCCGCTGATTGAGCCCCCCCCCCCCTCTACCCTCGTGAGATCTCAACTTTTGGGCCTTCTAAGCAGCGGTGAACAGGCTGCTCCTGGCCTGCTCACTGGGGCCTTCCCTCTGCCACATCACTGATGAGAGAGTCACTGCTGATACCGTGACTCGAAGAAGCAAACCTTGGAGTACAGGGAAGGAGAGAAAGGAAAGTTGGTAGCACAGAACCCAAGGTGAGAGGAGTTAGGAGTTGAAAGCACTATTGAAGAGATGGGCTTTTTAACTTGGACTTGAACACTGCCAGCAATGGAGCACACCACAGGGATTTGGGCTGTTTGTTCCAGGCTTACACCGCAGCAAGCTAGAAGGGACAGAGTCTGGAGCTGGCAGAGGAGAAGAAGGGCATAGATAGAAGAGACTTAGCTGAACGGAGCTCATGGAGGGGATATAAGTGAAGAGAGATAGTGAAGGGTAGCTGAGCGAATACATTTGTAAGTCAGTTAGAAGCTAGGGGTGGACTGGGGCAGAACTGAGAGAGTGACCAGGAGCAGGGCTGGGGCATGGCCATGTGTCCTCTTTTTTTGTCTTCATAAATATGGTAACCCTACAGAAGAGTGCAGCGCTAGGAAAAAAAAGGCTAAAAGAGTCCACACAAGTGCCGAGACTTTTCAGACTTCTGGTAACCCTATGTAAGTGGTCACAGGACTTTGTATAGGGTTTAACAGAATACCCTTATACCACATCCAGACCAATTGTTGAATGGATGGGAGAGCAGGGTTTGAGACTGAATATGGACAAGACTGAAGTAATGTTTGTGGGGAAACCTGATCATAAGTGGTCTATGGAATTAAAGGTAATAGATGAGTGAGTGAGTCAATGACCATTTTAGGCCTAAGACTGGATCCAGGCCTTAAAATGAAATGTCAAGTCTTTAAGACAGTGCAAGCATGTTTTGCACAGATTCATTTATTGCACTGAGTGAAACCGATGTTGTCATCTTTTGATTTTCGTACTGTTGTTCAGGCGATTATTTTGTCGAGACTCAATTACTGCAATTTCCTGTACCTTGGAATAACCAAAACGAGGTGCAGAGCATTGCAAATTGCACAAAACGCAGCGGCTAGATTGATAACGGGAATGTCAAAATTTAATCACATAATACCCTATCTCTAACAATTACACTGGTTGCCAGTTGCCTTCAGAATTCAATATAAAGCAGTGACGATTTGTCACCAATTCCTTTACGGTACTTTACCTGAACTATTCAAGAATAACATGACTACGGTAATTATCTACCAAACAGATCACAACGCTCTGAGAATTCAGCCTTACTAAAGGCAAATGTTAATCCAAAATACGTTGAGACCAGCTCAATGACCTTCTGTTGTGCAGGGGTCAAATTGTGGAATTCACTTGTGAGTCAGATATGAAAAGGTAGTGAAAAGGGCACATTTAGGAAATTACTTAAAACACAATTGTTTGTAAATGCCTTTTTCTAGATATTGATTCTTTATGATTGCTGATC
The DNA here is from genome assembly GCF_902459505.1 of Geotrypetes seraphini. NCBI lineage: Eukaryota > Metazoa > Chordata > Amphibia > Gymnophiona > Dermophiidae > Geotrypetes > Geotrypetes seraphini. The sequence continues at coordinate 484,697,152 of NC_047084.1, forward strand.
TCTGAGAACTTTTTTAAAATTTTCTGCATACGCCTCTTTTGGCATTGATTCCTCTATTGTTGGTTCTCCGAGGATTTGTCTATTTATGTTCATGAGTTTTTTATTTTTTGTTTTATAAATTTATGTATGTATTATCATGTAAACCGTTTAGGTTTTAGACGGTATAGAAATTTTTTAAATAAATAAATAAAAATATGCCATCCCCTCAAAAACTTGAATTTTTAAGTACACTTTTGAATTTGAATTTTTGCAGTAAGAACTGTGCTCCTTTTACGAAGCTGCATTAGTGGTTTAACGCACGTAATACCGCGTACTAAACTGCCGGCCGCGTTAGCCGATACCGCCTCCTCTTGAGCAGGCAGTAGTTTTTCGGCTGGCGCAGAGGTAAGCGCATGATAAAAAGTCTCGCGCGCTAAAAAGGAGCCCTATATGTAGCACTGAAATAAAAATAAAAAATGACATCTTATCTGAAGCAGTACTGCATTGAATCTACAACTTTTCATAGCTGACATTAATATGCAGATGATATTATTTTTTTCTTTCCAGTTGATGGATGGAATGATAATTTTGAGAAATCACTGAATGATTACATGAGTAAAATTGAGGAGTGGATGGGAAAATATGGGTTGAAATTAAGAGCTCCTTTTACAAAGCCGCGTTAGCGGTTTAACGCGCGTAATAGTGCGCGCAAAACTGCCAGCCACGCTAGACGCTAATGCCAGCATTGAGCTGGCATTAGTTCTAGCCGCATAGCGCGGGTTTAATAATAATAATAACAGTTTATATACCGCAGGGCCGTGAAGTTCTTTGCGGTTTACAATGATTAGAAAGATGCTGCAAATTGAGTGGTACATACATAGTTAGAGATTAATAATAATAATAACAGTTTATATACCGCAATACCATTAAGTTCTATGCGGTTTACAAAAGATTAGTGGAGTACAAGTTGAGTTGACGTACAAGTTGAATTAACTTAAGGGATGTGGAGAACAATGGGGAGAAAGGGCAAAGGAGGGGAAAGAGGGAAGTGGGTCAACTGTCTAGGTATTTCAGGAATAGGTGGGTTTTGAGGCGTTTCCTGAATACCTCATAAGTGGTGGGCAATAGGAGTTGTTCTAGGTCTTTACCCCATAGAGCAACCTGATGTGAGAGAAGATGCTCATGGTGTTTTTTTAGTTTGCATCCTCTAACCGGGGGAGAAACGAAGTGCGAGTGGGAACTTCTCTTGTGTTTGTTGGCTGAGAAGGAGAATAGGTCAGTGATGTATTTAGATTAGTGACTAACAATTTAAGGGATCAGTTTTTATGGGAGAGATTGTGATGGGAGAGATTGTACAGATTCGTTACCTAGGTACTTCAAGAACAGGTATGTTTTTAGGTGTTTCCTAAATTCACCATAGTTATTTGCGTGTATAATCAGTTTTTCCAGGTCTTTTCCCAATAAGGCTGCTTGATACGATAGAAGATGTTGATGGTGTCTTTTAAATTTACATCCTCTAGCCGCTTCGTAAAAGGAGCCCTAAATGTAGATAAAGCTGAAATAATGTTGGTAGGAAAATTGGATCGTCAATGGCCTATGGAAGTGAAAATTTCTGATGATGTTCTCCCGGTGCATGAGTCCATGACTATTTTAGGTGTAAGATTAGATTCTGGGTTAACAATGAAGTTGCAATTAACCAAGACTGTTCAAGCTTGTTTTGCACAGATGTATTTGTTGCATCGATTAAAACTAATGTTAGCATCATATGATTTTTAAACTGTCGTTCAGGCTATGGTCTTATCGAGACTTGACTAATGTAATGCTCTTTATCTCTGAATAACGAAGGTTAGATGTAAAGCGTTACAGGTTACACAGAACGCGGCAGCAAGACTAATAATGGGTTTGTCGAAATATGACCATATTTCGCCTCGTCTCCAAAAACTTCACTGGCTACCAGTTGCCTTCAGAATACAGTACAAAGTTTCAATGATTTGTCACCAATTTCTGTACGGAAATATCCCAGAATTGAATAAAAATAACATGTCTAGTTATATTCTGCAACGATCCTTGTGTTCTGAGAATTTGGCCTTGCTGAAGGCGACTGTGAATCCAAGGTTGGTTGATACTGGGAAAAAAATGTTTTGCTGTGCGGGTGTCAAGACTTGGAACTCTTTGGTAGGACAGATATGGATCTGTTGTGAGAGAAGTATGTTTAGAAAATTACTTAAAACCCAGTTATTTGTTGATGCTTTATTTTAGTCATACTTTTTATGATCCTGAGCTATGATATTAATCTGCATTCATGACATCTTCTTAACTTTTACTTATTTTAAGCTTTGCTTTTAGGCAAACTCATGATAGTACTTCTTAGCTATAAATTTTTTAAATTTTTTTGTATGTTTAGCTTATCATGTTTTAAGATTATGTATGTACACATTTGGCCTGTAAGTTCCTCCTTTTCCTTTCCTCATATCGTATGCATTTAATATGTTAACTTCAATGACTGCTCTGTTTGTAATTCGATTAATCTGATGTGAACCGCCTAGAACTCCCTGGGTATGGCGGTATACAAAAAAAATAAAATTATTATTATTATTACATCTTGTTAACCGTTTAGTTATAAAAGGTATAGAAATTTTTTAAAATAAATAAATAATTTCAGTAACAAATATAGATGACAAGCTCATTTTTTTTGGCTGCAATCTGCCTACTTCCAGGGTTGTCACATTATAAACAATGGCTCCTTTTCTACCGCCTGCTCAAAAGGAGGCGGTAGCAGCTAGCACACATGCTATTCCGCGTGTTAAGGCCCTAGCACGGCTTTGTTAAAGGTGCCCAAAGTTGTCGACTATCCTGTTAAAGATCAGAAGCATTACAGACAATACAATTCAACAAAATTCAACAAAACATGTCCCATACCCATAAAAAGTCAGATTTCCAACTTATATGTTGCACCAACTGTGCCTACGCCCAAGTCATCACACTCAGAGAGGAGCCTAAAATAATGGCCCCTCCCAGCTATACTTTTTACCCTTATTAGTTTTCATGTCTAGCTAAATCACGCACATAACAAATGATGCTTAGTCCAGTATTCCTTTATAATTTTTAAATAGTCAGCTCCATGCAAATAATTTAAAGGCAGTGTCTTCTGCTTAATGTTCTTTCATGGAATGATTCCCTCCTTTGCTTCCCCCTTCAAACATTAATATTTCTGTGAAATTAGTTTAATTAAAAGAGCCAAGCAGTTTCATTAAAGTTCTCCTGATGTGGTGGAGGAGTTGGGCTCATGTATCTATAACAGCTGGGAGCTGTAGTAAGCATAAACCGCAGCCTGGCATCTTTTAATCTCTTCATTTTTAACAAATCTCCTCCCCACCACCCCTTCTGACCTTAACTGTACAGTCTGACTGGGCTCAGCTCAGCAGGTAGATTCATTTCTTCCACAAGGCACTTGGCTAAAAATAGTTTTATGCATTTTTCCTCCCTCCGTTTCTAACAAACGAAAAAGACATTAATCAATGCACAGTGTTCTGCAACATCCAGGAGACAGGGGGCAGAGTTCTCATTCAGGGATTGGATCGCAGGCAATTCTGAGATTGAAATGTAGGCATGGCTGGCTTATTGAGGGGCCAAGTTTCCACGTTTATTTATAGATTGATATACTGACCATCAAACAAATATCTGGACGGTTTACAGTTGTTAAAATTAGAGGGGTTTTGTTTTTTTTTTAAGTAATAATAAAAATAAAAGAAAATAGGGTAACATAAAAACCAGACAAAGATCAAGATATGGACAAAGTCTCTGGTTTTATTCCCGCATAAGGCCTTCTACACTCAAAGTTGGATGAAGTCAGGGATGCAGCAGAATCATTGTTCAAAACCTCTGGAAGGAGAGGAATTCATGATCATTCTTAAGGACGAAACCAGATGATCACATCTGGCTCAACCATTAGGCAGTCGCCTAGACCACCAGTTTTTTTGGGGACAGAAAAAACAGCTGTAGTCAAAGCAAAATAATAGATCCTGACACAGCTACACAAATTAAAGAACCATCAATGTGTGCTTTACCCATAGGAAGGGTGGGTAACTTTCAAATAACACGCACATGTTAGAGCCCCGTTCGCGGGCTAAAGCGGGAGACAGGCCAGTGAAGCTTGCGATTTGCTCTTCTTGCTGCCAGGTCCTGCCTACTTTCTGTTTCCTCAAAGGCAGGACCCGGCAGCATTTCTCCCAATAGGTCGATCTTGGGCCGATCAGCCTTCCTCTCCCCGACGTCAATTCTGCCGTCGGAGAGGAAGTTCTGGCCAGTGGAACTTCCTCTCCAACGGCAGAATTGATGTCGGGGAGAGGAATGCTGGTGGGCCCGAAGCAGGGAGAGCTTGGCCGGCGGCCTGTTATCCGATGGCAGTGGCAGTGGCTTGGGGGAGGGCAGGGAAGGAGAAAGAGGGCAGGCAGGGAGACAGAAGGAAAGAAGAGAAACAGAAAAAAAGAAAGGGGGCATGAAGAGAGAAAGAAAGAGAGGGCAGGGAGAGAGGAAGAAAACGTTGGGGGGGGGGGAATGAGGAGAGGAAGCATACAGGCTAAAAGAAGGGAAGAAAGATTGGATGCACAGTCAGAAGAAGAAAGTGCAACCAGAGATTCATGAAATCACCAGACAAGGTAGGAAAAATTATTTTATTTTAAATTTAGTGATCGAAATGTATCTGAATTTATATCTGACGTCTATGTTTTACACTGTGGTCCCCTTTTACTAAACCGCAATAGAGGTTTTTAGCACAGGGAGCCTATGAGCGTCGAGAGCAGCGCTGGGCATTCAGCGCAGCTCCCTGCGCTAAAAACTGCTATCGTGGTTTAGTAAAAAGGGAGGGAGTATTTGTCTGTTTTTGTATGGTTGTTAGTGAGGTGACAGTGCATAGAGTCATCTGCTTTGACCTCTTTGAAAAATCCTGGAATAGGAATGATGATTAACATTTTCTATGCGTACAGTGTGCTTTGTGTTTTTTTTTTAATTTTATTGTTGGTAGATCATTTTGACTTGGTCATTTTAAAAGTAGCTCGCAAGCCCAAAAAGTGTGGGCACCCCTGGTATAGACTATGAAAGACTTGCTGATACTCGTCTCCTTCCTAATTTTTTTTATATTCCTATTGATCTGGTCAGCTTGAACCCACTAATGAATTTATAGAAGCAGGAGAACTTTATTTCTAACTGATCCTAGTCTCATATTTCACTTCCTATTCAAAAATGTTTTGTTAGAGTAAAACAATTACATTCCAGTTATTCTCTTCTGACACAGGATGCTATGCATAGACTACTACATTATTTGGTTATGATAAACTTAGCGATGCCCCTCCCCCCCCAAAGTACAGTATTCCCCCGCTCATTTGCAGATTTTCTGACCATGAATGACTGGGCAGGAGAGGGCAGCCGGCATGAAGCAGAACATAGTAACATAGTAACATAGTAGATGACGGCAGATAAAGACCCGAATGGTCCATCCAGTCTGCCCAACCTGATTCAATTTAAATTTTTTTTTTTTTTTCTTCTTAGCTATTTCTGGGCGAGAATCCAAAGCTTTACCCGGTACTGTGCTTGGGTTCCAACTGCCGAAATCTCTGTTAAGACTTACTCCAGCCCATCTACACCCTCCCAGCCATTGAAGCCCTCCCCTGCCCATCCTCCTCCAAACGGCCATGCACAGACACAGACCGTACAAGTCTGCCCAGTAACTGGCCTAGTTCAATCTTTAATATTATTTTCTGATTCTAAATCTTCTGTGTTCATCCCACGCTTCTTTGAACTCAGTCACAGTTTTACTCTCCACCACCTCTCTCGGGAGCGCATTCCAGGCATCCACCACCCTCTCCGTAAAGTAGAATTTCCTAACATTGCCCCTGAATCTACCACCCCTCAACCTCAAATTATGTCCTCTGGTTTTACCATTTTCCTTTCTCTGGAAAAGATTTTGTTCTACGTTAATACCCTTTAAGTATTTGAACGTCTGAATCATATCTCCCCGTCTCTCCTTTCCTCTAGGGTATACATATTCAGGGCTTCCAGTCTCTCCTCATACGTCTTCTGGCGCAAGACTCCTATCATTTTCGTCGCCCTCCTCTGGACCGCCTCAAGTCTTCTTACGTCTTTCGCCAGATACGGTCTCCAAAACTGAACACAATACTCCAAGTGGGGCCTCACCAATGACCTGTACAGGGGCATCAACACCTTCTTCCTTCTACTGACTACGCCTCTCTTTATACAGCCCAGAATCCTTCTGGCAGCAGCCTTGTCACACTGTTTTTTCGCCTTTAGATCTTCGGACACTATCACCCCAAGGTCCCTCTCCCCGTCCGTGCATATCAGCTTCTCTCCTCCCAGCATATACGGTTCCTTCCTATTATTAATCCCCAAATGCATTACTCTGCATTTCTTTGCATTGAATTTTAGTTGCCAGGCATTAGACCATTCCTCTAACTTTTGCAGATCCTTTTTCATATTCTCCACTCCCTCTTCGGTGTCTACTCTGTTACAAATCTTGGTATCATCTGCAAAAAGGCACACTTTTCCTTCTAACCCTTCAGCAATGTCACTCACATACATATTGAACAGGATTGGCCCCAGCACCGAACCCTGAGGGACTCCACTAGTCACCTTTCCTTCCTTCGAGCGACTTCCATTAACCACCACCCTCTGGCATCTGTCCGACAGCCAGTTTCTGACCCAGTTCACCACTTTGGGTCCTAACTTCAGCCCTTCAAGTTTGTTCAACAGCCTCCTATGAGGAACTGTATCAAAGGCTTTGCTGAAATCCAAGTAAATTACATCTAGCATATGTCCTTGATCCAGCTCTCTGGTCACCCAATCAAAAAATTCAATCAGGTTCGTTTGGCACGATTTACCTTTTGTAAAGCCATGTTGCCTCGGATCCTGTAACCCATTAGATTCAAGGAAATACACTATCCTTTCTTTCAGCAACACTTCCATTATTTTTCCAACAACTGAAGTGAGGATCACCGGCCTGTAGTTTCCTGCTTCATCCCTGTGACCACTTTTATGAATAGGGACCACATCCGCTCTCCTCCAATCCCCAGGAATCACTCCCGTCTCCAGAGATTTGTTAAACAAGTCTTTAATAGGACTCGCCAGAACCTCTCTGAGCTCCCTTAGTATCCTGGGATGGATCCCGTCTGGTCCCATCGCTTTGTCCACCTTCAGTTTTTCAAGTTGCTCATAAACACCCTCCTCCGTGAACGGCGCAGAATCTACTCCATTTTCTCATGTAACTTTGCCAGACAATCTCGGTCCTTCTCCAGGATTTTCTTCTGTGAACACAGAACAGAAGTATTTGTTTAGCACATTTGCTTTCTCCTCATCACTCTCCACATATTTGTTCCCAGCATCTTTTAGCCTAGCAATTCCATTTTTTATCTTCCTCCTTTCACTAATATATCTGAAAAAATTTTTATCTCCCTTTTTTACATTTTTAGCCATTTGTTCTTCCGCCTGTGCCTTCGCCAAACGTATCTCTCTCTTGGCTTCTTTCAGTTTCACCCTGTAGTCCTTTCTGCTCTCCTCTTCTTGGGTTTTTTTATATTTCATGAACGCCAACTCTTTCGCCTTTATTTTCTCAGCCACTAGGTTGGAGAACCATATCGGCTTCCTTTTTCTCTTGTTTTTATTGATTTTCTTCACATAAAGGTCCGTAGCCATTTTTATCGCTCCTTTCAGCTTAGACCACTGTCTTTCCACTTCTCTTATGTCCTCCCATCCTAACAGCTCTTTCTTCAGGTACTTTCCCATTGCATTAAAGTCCGTACGTTTGAAATCTAGGACTTTAAGTATCGTGCGGCCGCTCTCCACTTTAGCCGTTATATCAAACCAAACCGTTTGATGATCGCTACTACCCAGGTGAGCACCCACTCGAACATTAGAGATACTCTCTCCATTTGTGAGGACCAGATCCAATATCGCTTTTTCCCTTGTGGGTTCCGTCACCATTTGTCTGAGCAGAGCCTCTTGAAAGGCATCCACAATCTCCCTACTTCTTTCTGATTCCGCAGACGGAACATTCCAGTCCGCATCCGGCAGGTTGAAATCTCCCAACAGCAGAACCTCCTCTTTCCTTCCAAACTTTTGGATATCCACAATCAGATCCTTATCAATTTGCTGCAATTGAGTCGGAGGTCTGTAGACTACACCCACGTAGATAGAAGTTCCATCTTCTCTTTTCAGAGCAATCCATATCGCTTCTTCCTCTCCCCAGGTCCCTTGCATTTCGGTCGCTTGGATATTGATCTTTACATAGAGAGCTACTCCTCCACCTTTATGACCATCTCTGTCCTTCCTAAAAAGATTATATCCCGGTATGTTTGCATCCCATCCATGTGATTCACTGAACCATGTCTCTGTGATAGCAACAATATCTAGATCTGCCTCTAATATCGAGCATTTGTGGTCATCGCTTTCCAGCTATTTTTCAGCGATAATCTCCTTTTTCGTATGGATATTTGTGTCGTTTCACTTTCCGTTGCAATACTAAGAAATGAGTTGCTGATATTGCTTATGTTGCAGCCTTTACTACTATCACATCTTTTCTTTTGCCGGGGGTGGTCTCTATAATTGTCCTTCGTACATACACCACCCCCACCTTCTAGTTTAAATGCCTAGAAAAATATTGTTTAAATTTCTCTGCAAGGTTTCTTTTTCCTGCTGTAGTAATATGTAGCCCATCAGTGCAATATAGCTTCTTGTCCTTCCATGTACTTCCCCATCCTCCTATGTACCTGAAGCCTTCTTGATGACACCAGGCTCTGAGCCATCTATTAAAGTCCTCTGTGTTTTTCACTCTTTGCTCTCCTTTTCCATTTGCAGGCAGTATTTCAGAAAAAGCTAAAGTCTTTACAAAAGGTTTCACGCCCTCACCAAGCTCCCGAAAAGCTTTCTGTGCTGCAAGTGTGGAGTTGTTGGCCAGGTCATTTGTTCCCAGATGGATAACAACATCAGTGTTAAAATCCTTAGTTTCTTCCTTAATTATAGTCAGTATTTGCCTGGAACTCCTGGTAGCTGAGGATCCTGGAAGACTTTTCACTATTTTGGTCTCCTCGCCCTGTGTTCCTCTGATGATGGAATCCCCCAACAGTAATAGTTTTCTGTTTTTGGCTTTTTTATTTGTACTTAGGGTGCTCTTGTTCTCTTGAGTTACCTTCATTGGTTCCAGTCCCACCTCCCTTCTGTTTTCCTGTGTATCGCAGTGCACTAGTGGAGCGAAGGAATTCTGTAGAGGTAATATTAGTGAAGGTGGATGTTTCTGTGTTACATGTCGCAGTCTTCCTGAGCCTACTGTGACCCATTTATTCCTGGGCTGTTTTATTCTTTGAGGTAGAGGTGGTAAGTTGGTATGATTTTGTGGAGTGATGGAAGCTGCTTTAATTGTATTCAATTCCTGTTTAAGTTTGCAGAGCTCCTCCTTAATACTGGCAAGTTGAAGACAGATGGGGCAAGCCTTAAGCCTCCAAATAGTATGTCTTGGAATTAAAGCACCACAGTGATTGCATAGAATAAAGGTCATCTTGATTGGTTGTGAAGTGACTTGATTGGTTTTGAAGTGACCAGAAATATAGGCTCTATACCACCTAAAACACAGTATTTTAAACAAAAATGCAGGTTCTATCAGTGCTACCCTAAAACACAGGATTTATAACAGGATTTTCCCTACTTCAGTCACCCTGAGCCACAGGCACCAGAAATATAGGCTCTATACCACCTAAAACACAGTATTTTAAACAAAAATGCAGGAAGAGGAAATAAGATTTAACAGAGGAAAGAGAAGGATTTATTTTTTTGTGCTTTTTTATATTTTTTTTTAGTAAGAAACAGGGAGGAGAAGAGAAATTAAGCAGATATAATGCTGAAAACCAGTGAAAAGAGCAGAGGGACAGATTCACTCACGCTGCCGGTGGCCTGAAGAGCGCAGGTTTACTGCCTTATCAGGTCCCACAGAGGAGAGGAACACGGGGTGAGGATTGGGGGGTGGAGGGTGTCGCTGAAGGATCGCAAAGGGAGGAGTGGTCATTATAGTGCGTCTATGCATTATAGAATCGCACTTGGCATTGTCCCGCTGGACGTCAAACGACGCCTAAAAGTTAGACGTCCTTCACAGAATTTGCCCCTTAATGTGCCTATCCTTTGCAGAGACCTCAAGTGACTGTTGCTTTATCAAATTTAAAAAAAAAAAAAAAAAAATGGAGCACACTCTTACTAGAACCCCCCTCTTAAACACTAGGAGGGGAGTAATAAAAAAGGAACGTCTAAGTCCGTTTTCGTCCAAGTCACAAGTCGTCCAAAGTAAAAAAAAACAGCTTAGGACACATTTTCGAAAAATACGTCCAAATTATTTTCCGTTTCGAAAATCGTCTAACTATACGTTCTGCTGATCTGATCGCCCAAGTTGCTAAATCATCCATCTTTATACCACATTTTCGTCCAACTTTTCGTACAAGGCAAAAACGCCTAGAAACAGACCTTTTTGACGTGGGAGTGGTCTACAAAGTGATGGACTGGACAACCAGACATGACACCTAAATAGTGGGGTACCTTACAGGGCACTGCTGTGAACTTCACAAAAAGGGTGTCATGTCTTCAACTCCTTTATAGATAATAGTAAGCCCCCCAAACCACCTCCAAAATCTCCTGTACCCACCTATCTACCACCCCAATAGCCCTTATGGCTGTAGAAGTCACTTATAGGGCAGTACAAAAGGGTTTCGTTTTTTTTTTAGGGGAGTGCACATGTTTAACCAGCAATGCAGTGATTACAGTGGCTTATGGGCATGGGTCCTCTTCTCCATGGGTCAATAACCCACCCCCCCGATACGACTTAAGCTGCCTCTGTGCAGGTCGACTAAACTTTCCTATGCCAGGCTGCCAGTGATGATGGTCTGGAGGCTGAATTTTAAAGATGTGATTACGATTTTTATGCGGTGGGGGGGGGGGCGGTGGTCACTGGGGTAGTGTGTGGAGGTCTGTAGTTTGTGTCTGCAGTGCTTATCTGGTGATATTATGTGGGTTTTTGTGACTTAGACCATGTTTTAAATGGTCTAAGTCACAACGTCCAAGTTCCGTCTATGTTGTGCTGTATAACTTTCGGTTATACATGCAGTACGACTAAGTCTAAGCCTGCCCATGTCCCGCCCAAATCCCGCCCTCGACACTTCTCCTGAAACACCCCGTTTAGCTATGGTCGTTCAGCGGCACTGTGAAGGCCTAGGTCATTTTTAAAAACATCCAAAACCCGGTTTTATTATCAGCACTTGGACGTTTTTGACTTATGATCGTCCAAGTGCCGACTTAGGCCGGTTTTTGGATGTTTTTCTCTTTCGAGTATGAGCCCCTCGGGCTTACACACACCATTACCAGGCCAATCACTCAGCCTCAGTCCTGAACAAGCACATCCATTCCTTCTTACGTACAGCACAATTTAATTTTAAACCCTTTTCTGAAAAGTGGTGCTACAGCCTTTACCAACACTCAAAGCTGTTCCCTGCTTGTACACTCTTTCCCTAGAGGACAAAAGAAATTTAATTCTAAAAACTATTTTCCCTAGACAACTTTCTCCCTCCTTTACTAACATGTAGCACGGGTTTCAGCGCTGCTGGCGGCGGTAACTGCTCCGACGCTCATAGAATTCCTATGAGTGTCGGAGCAGTTACCGCTGCTGTCTGCGCTAAAACACCACGCTATGCGTTCGTAAAGGAGGGGGGTTTGTTAGCTAATCAAAATAAAGAGCTTTAACCCAGAACACTTCCTCACTGGAACCAGTCAATCATTACAGTTCTCCAGTTCCCTTTTACTATTCCTAGGACCGCTCCCTAAAGTTTCTTAGCTCACAAATCATTTTTTTAGGAAAGCCACAAAAATGTTTTTTAAATTCCTCCCATTTAGCTCTAGGCAACTTCCTAGATAAAACCCATTTTATCCTACCTGAAATTAAATGACTCCAACCTAAAAGAACCTCTGCACACACACACACAACGGCATCCACCAATCAGGAGGTGCTTCTGGGTGAGCAGAAATACCCGCTCTCCTGCTCTTGCCTGTGCCCTACCACTGGAGCCCCCAAGGTGGGTCATTTTTAATACACTGCTTTCTCGGGCTTGCACTTCGGTGCTAACTAGCCACTTTCAGCAAAGATAACCAGTTAGGTGCTGCTGAACATGACTGGATAGCTGTCGATAAGTGAGCTAACCAGTCGGCGGCCGTTTCCGGATGGTTAGCTCACTTTGAATATCGGCTGGCCTCTCTCTAACTTGTAATGGTCCTGGGGGCAGGTTCATGCAGGACCATTGAGGGTCCTGGTCTTCTACATAACCCCAGTTATTACTCTAAATCAGAACCCCATATGGAAACAAACACCCCCTCTGCAACACTAACAGCTCTTAATCATACACACATAAGCTAATCACACAACATATAATAGCAGGAAACAGAAAAAGAAAAAAGAAAGAAAGGTGGAGAAAAAGCCTCAGTTCAGCTTCATCTGGCAAAAAACTCCACCTTTCAGACAAACCCTGCACTCCAAAATATAGAAACCACCACAACGGAACAGGATATACAGTGGTACCTCGGTTTACGAGTGCACCGGTTTGCGAGTGTTTTGCAAGACGAGCAAAACATTCGCAAACTTGGTGCCTCGTAAACCGAGCTTGCCTCGCTGTACGAGCCCCCCCCCCCCCCGTGAACTGGCACCTTCCCCCCCGCGATCCGGCACCCCCCCGCCGCCAACGGGCACCCCCCCCCCCCCGCCGCAACCTGAGATCCCCCAACCCACCCAAACCCTCTTCTTACTTCCAGTGTAGCCTCCGCATCGGCACCGGCACCAGCATATCCTGTGCATTGGTGCCGGTGCCCGAAAATCTGCTTCCTGTGCCGGGCCTTGAGCATGTGCGCATGCTCAAGGCCTGAGAGTTCAACGTGAATGCGTGCATGCGTAAGGCCCGGCACAGGAAGCAGATTGCCCTCCTTTTCTCAATTACCCTTTCATCCGGCATCTCTCCCTCCTTCCCCTCCACCCTAAATCAGCTGCCTAGCTACCAGTGGCGTAGTGAGGGTGAGCAGCACCAGGGGCGGTGGCGCTCTTTTCCCCCTCCCCACCGTCGTGCGCCCCCCTTCCCTTTCCCCGTATTTTTAAAAACGTCTTTAGTGTGAGCGGCATGCTGCCCATTTCAGTGTCAAGTTCCCCTTTGACGTCACTTCCTAGGCATGGGTCCCGGAAGCTACTTTAGAGAGAGCGCCAAAACGTATGGGGGAAGGCAAAGGGTGTAGAGGAGGAAGAGTGCTGCTCTGCCCTTAGGAGGATCGCGCCCGGGGCGGCCACACCCTCCCCCCTCTTACTATGCCACTGCTGGCTATATTACTGCTCTATCCTCTCCATTTAAAAAAAAAAAAAAAAAAAAGTATTTATTTATTTATTTAGATTTTTATCCCGTCCTCCCAGTAGCTCAGAACAGTTTACAAGTAAACATTCACAATGGAGTGAATTGGACATACAAGATTATACAGTAGATTTAAATACTTGGACATACGAGACTGTGCAGCAGTGTAAATATAGGGACTATACAGCAAATTAAGAACAGTAGTTTAAATATAAGTAGTTTAGTTTAGATACAAGTTATTTGAGTATAGGCTGAGAGTGGACTATACAGAAATTTAGGCAGAAGATTAGAATGGAGAAAGAAGGGTAGAGGTGGGGTTTAAGGGGGTTGGGTGTAGACTGAGGGTGACCTTTAGTTGAAGAGGAGGGTCTTTACCATTTTCCAGGATGTCATTAGTGAGTTCTGTAGTCTGAGTTGAGGGGGGAGTTGGTTCCAGAGTTGGGGAATGAAGTGGCTGTAGGAGCGTTTGCGGGTGGTTTCTGAGAGGAGGGACCTTCCGGGGGGAATGCATAGGCATATCTCCGTTTTCTGATATTATTCCTGTTGTATTTCACAAAACTGCACAATCCAAGGGAGCCAATTAAGAACCTTTTTTCGGTGAGTTTGAACATCAGCAGAGGCAGGTAAGATGCTCCCCTCTGTCACCCCTCCAAACCCAATCATCAAATGATGAGGCGCGAAACAGGTAATACTCATATAATGAACTCTCGTGATATTTCACCTGCCACTTAATAGCAAAAGTCTCAGAAACATAAAAAAAGTAGCAACCTTGGAAGTCGCCGTTGTATGCATTTTGGAAATTTTGAGGTCTGTTGACAACTGCTCCCTCACATCAGGTCTGAGCCCATACCACTGCTTTATTTAATCAGAGGATAATTTCTGTGAAAAACCTATGTGGAAAGGGCGCAGATGGTCAGCCAGCCAGCACGTACCATCTTGTTCTGATCTGCCAATTCCATGGAACTGGTACTGGAAGAAAAGAATGAAATTCTCAGAATCTGTCCAAAATGTAAGTATATTTTAAGCAGCAGTAAACTGTGCTGTTGCAACAACAGAAAGAGTAGCGGGAAAAGAGCATGTTATGCCAGTAGCATCAAAGGGTGGTCAGGTGCCAAAAAATGGCTTGGGAGTGGCAAGGTTTGTTCTGCAAGAGACCTGGGAAAAAGCAACGTCTCTCCGATGCCAGATGCATGCCATTCCTGTTGAACTGCTGGGCAGGGACTTTACTGTTCCAGGGTGGAAACAGGATCCCATACCAGGAGCCTGTAGCTGGAGATCTATGGACAGCGGCCTCGATGAGGAATTCGTCACTGGAGGATGTCCAGACAGCATTCTGGACCTGCCGCCCAAAGACCTGGCAGGTTATAAATTAAATACCAGCCATTTGTCGTAACGCCTGTGGACGGAGCTAATTTGGCTCTCTTTATCACTCAGGCATGTCCACCTGTTGTAAAATAAAATATGGGGCTTTTGTGTTGATGTTTATTTCACTGCTGGGACTGAAGGGTGGAGCAATTACTGGTTTTCACTATTGTTAGGCAAGGGTACTCACCTCTAACATCCCACTTTCCAAAGAAATGTATATTGATACAAGATCCTCGATATGTGTCGTGTTAGGATAAAAACTTGTACCTTAACTATGGCAAATAATTTATTCAAATTAGTTTGGGGGTCCTTTGACAACTTTTGTTACTTCGGTATAGTTGTCTTTTACCTTTAATTTCCTTTAGATTTATTATTATTCCTATTATTATTATTATTATTCCTTTAGATTTATTATTATGCATCCAGGGAAGGGAGGGGGTTATCGCCTTTGTTTTATCCATCGATTGAGTGTACTGTAAGTTTATTAATTATATGTATAATTTTATGCACTTTGTATTAGCCTTGAAAATTAAAGTTTAAAAAAAAAAAACAACAACACACACTATGGCAAATTGTAACCTGTTAACTGTTCATATCGGGTATGTTGACCTGTAACCCATCCTGGGCTTTTTGGGGGAGGATGGGATAGAAAACGAATTAAATAAATAAATAATTATGCAGTTTGGGGGGCCTTAATTCCCTAAGGATTTTCCCCATAAACACAGAAGGGGAGAAAAGTCATAGTAAATGAAGCCCCGGGAGTGGAAAAATCAGTGCACACTGATGGGCTAACATTCAAAAAAAAGGGAAATGCCTGCCTTCAATTTTAGATGTACAGAGTTAAATGAATTTATAGTTGCATTTAGGAGCGTGTTTACTAAAGGGAGGTAGGATTTTAATAATAATAACAACTTTATTCTTGTATACCGCCTAACCATGAGTTCCAGGCAGTTCGCAATCAAGAAGAGCTGTACAATCAGTGAAGCATACATAAAATAAGGTTAAAAAAAACAATGATCATGTTACAAACTTATCTAACAAATATGTTTTCAAGGAGTTCATTTTTCCTAACTGGAAAGCAAAATTCTTATTTAAAAATCTCTTGAAGTAACAAGTGCAGAACTTGAGGTGTAGTAAGTGAACCTGGGCATAAATGTGTGTGTGTGTGTGTGTGGGGGGGGGGGTGCCCAGCATTTGCTCTGTATTTAGCGTATAGGATATACACTTACACAAATATGATGTTACATGCCAAGTCATGTAATGCAGGGCCTGGCACAAACTGATAGTTACACGAATAATCACATCCTTTTCGAGGACATGTCCGGGGGTCCGGACGGCTTTTCAAAACCTGGTAAAATCTGATAACCCTAGCTCTGCTGATCCTCCACCTCAGAACAGGAAGTTGACATCAGAGGGGAAGGGGGCCACTGAAGCCGATCATCGCATGCCTGCAGATCACAGACCGTAACTGTACCACGCAATTCCCTGTACCTGGGGCAGACCTCCCCCGCTGTCCCACCCTTGGTACCCTAGAGCTGGAGTCCAGAAGTTAATTGAAACAATTAAAATAAAAGTTTGGATAATTTCCTAAAAGAAAAGTTCATAAGCCATTATTAAAATGAACTTGGGAAAATCCACTACTTATTTCTAGGAATCTGTAAATCTAAAATCTGTTTTATTCTTTTGAGATCTTGCCAAGTACAGTAAAACCTTGGTTTGCGAGCATAATTCATTCTGGAAGCATACTCGTAATCCAAAGCACTTGTATATCAAAGATAATTTCCCTATAGGAAATAATGGAAACTCGACGATTCGTTCCACAACCTCAAAACTTTAATACAAAATACAGTACTGTATGTACTTGTATTGCAAGACCTCGCTCGTTTCGAACAGTCACTAAACCTCGGCTGAATTGGGCATGAGGCTTTTATTACTTTCAAATGCGCTCAATGTGAGCTGTGCATATGTTGTGCGCTTGAACTGCGGGTGCTTGTATTACGTTCAGCCGTGCTCAGCGATACAATGCACATATATTGTGCGTACTGGATGTGATGTGAGCGTACATACTCATCCTGCAAGACAACGCGTGTTTATCGAGTTAAAATTTTATAAAATGTTTTGCTCGTCTTGCAAAACACATTACTCGCTATCCAAGGTTTGACTGAACTTCTGACCTAAATTGGCCACTGCTAGAAACAGGATACTTGGCCTGATGGACCTTAGATCTATCCCAATATGGCAACTCTTATACCCTGGGCAACTGCCTAGTTTGCATAATGGTTAAGATAGGCCTGGCCTAGGGGAACAGAACAGACCCACAGCAGCTCAATAGGAGGCAGTGAAAGTGAAAGCTGTGGGGTTTTCTGCAGTTCCTTCCTCTCTTGTCCCTGCACTGCTGTGCTGTTTTGTGGGGACAGAAAAGAAGGGAGCAGCACAGCCTCAGCTCCTCTCTAGTCCTGGAACATTAGACTTCCTTTGGCAGCTTGGAAAGAGAAGGAGAAGCCACAGCGTCAAGACTAGTGGTGAATGAAATTGGAAAGAGAGGATCTGAATTACTGAAAATGGGTCCAGAGTTTTGAATGGTGGGCATGGAGGGGCCACATATCACAAGGAGGAGATGAATTAGTGGAAGGGGAAGTGAGAAGCTGGGAAGAAGGGGTGAATGCTGGAATATGGCTGGGGATGAAAGCATGAGATGATTGGACGAGCTTAAGGGGGAGGACATGAGAACATGGTTCATTTTTCTTCCTTCAGAGCTAGTAGCCCTAGCAAACCTACCGGTAAATAGAAGCAGCAGGAAATTACTGATTTAAAAAAAGGTACAGGCACTCTTTGCAAATATAGTAAATATACCTAGCAATTAGTGATGAAAAACAGCCAGATACTGCAGCATCCTAAGTATGGAAAATGTTCTATTTTTCTAATATTCCATTTCAAAGTCTAACCTTTCACCCCTGCAGAAATAGACCTCTGCACTTACCATATCAGAATGCCCAGATATTTTTAACTATAAGTTAACAACAGCAGCTTATTATTTCTATAGCTCTACCAGATACATGCAGCACTATACATTAAACAAGCAAGAGACAGTCCCTGTCTGATAGAGCTTACAATCTAATTATATGACAGACACACAGGACAAAAGGGGCTAGCTTTGCACAATGAGAGCTGACACTTCTCTATGATTGTCACCATATTCCTATATAAATAAGGTTACCACATGGCTCCAGAAAAAGGAGGACAGGTTGAAACATCTGGGTTTTACTTCCACTGAAAGCAATGGAAATAAAACCCAGATGTCTCAATCCATCCTCCTGTTTCTGGTGCCATATATGGTAACCCTATTTATAAATATTTACACAAAGCACACTTGTCAGTCATTTGCCTCTTTATTTCTTGGATTATTTTTATTATATTTTATTTAAAACCTAGATGTGCCACTCAGGAATAGTGGAGTGTACTGTCTATGATGCAAGTAGAACCCCCCCTATCCCCAACTGTATCCAATTCCTCTTTCCTCCATAATACCCCCTCCCCTTGGAAATTTGTGGTCAGTCTAACTCAGTGTCTCTCAAACGGTGTGCCCCGGCACAGTGGTGTGCCCCAAAGACATTCCGGGTGTTCTATGATAAAATTTTATTTTATTATTAAAAATTCCTTTCATAAGTATACACTAGAATAGATGACATGTACACAAGAGTTTGGCAATGCTATGAGAGTCTGTGTGCAGAAGGATACAACTGCCCAGAAAAACATCATTCTTTGACATGATTGGTCCTTGAAAATTAACAGCAGGTAATTTTATTTTTTATGAAGTAATTATCCTAACTTGAGCAGCAAAGCAATCAAGGTTTTGTTACCATTTGGATTTTCTTATCTTTGCAAACTTGGATTTTCAGCTCTGTCATAAATTAATAAAAAAAAAAAAAAAGAGAGAACAACTGCAGATGATGGATGATGAAATATGTGTTTGCTTATCAACTATCAAGCCGTGTTTTGAGTTGATTTGCACTCAAATGAGCATGTCCGTCGCTTCGATCAGCAATTCTATTCTATCCACTTTAGGTTTACCATTACAATTACCCACACATAACTTAAAAGAACTTGAAATAAATAACTCTCAAATTTAGGCCCCCCCCCCTTTTATCAAGCCGTGTTAGGGGTTTTTATTGCCGTCTGCTGCTGTAACAGTTCTGACACTCATAGGAATTCTATGAAATGTTGGAGCTTTTACCATAGAGGTCAGTAATAAAAAAAATCCCCTAATGTGGCTTGATGAAAGGGGGCCTTAATATTTTGTTGTCTTTGCGATTTTATAATTTCAGTTATAATGTTCTTCGAAAACCATTTGCTCCATTTAATGTGCTGTGGCTAAAAAAAAAAAGTTTGAGAGACTGCTCTAACTGCAGAAAATGTATGACAACTCCAAGCAAGTTATTAGAAGGAGGAGTGGAAGGGGTTCCTAGGACTAGTCATAAGTAACCCAACAAGAGCTAGTGGCCTTGTGCTTACACTAATATGTTGGGAACTAGGTAACCTTGGTCCAATCCTGTGTCTTTATCTTCCATTGTCTGAGGAACCTACTGTTCTGGTTTAGGTTGTCAGAGAGATGCTGATGGGACAGAGACAAACTTTGTCCCCATGTCATTTTCTAAATTGCTGAGATAATACACCAGTCTGCACCTTATCAGAAGCTAGCCAGATTCCACATACGCAGAACAGATACCATTCTTTAAAAAGATCAAACCTCAAATACATCACATATAGGAATGAATAAAAGTGTGCCAAGGATGTGATGTCTCCAATTTAGAGAGAGATGTGCCCCACTCTGTTGGATGCCTATGTTGTCTTTATTAAAAAAGCAAGCACAATAATCACCCAAATAAATATTTTTTCTTTAAAAAAAAAAAATTATTTATTCATTTTTACAACTTACAACAAATGTAATCAGAAATAACATTTAAACTTACAAACTTACAAACATCACTAGAATTTATATTACAATCATCTTAAATTAATGAAATTTATCCCCCTCCCACCCTTACCATATCATATGTAATCATGTATAACTTATAATATAGTCTTTTCTACTAATCCAAGCAATTAATGTAAGATTTAAAAAAAAAACCACCCCCACCCTCTCAGTTCCAATTATGTAAATAAGGGAAAAGTGTTATTTACTTATTACAATAATCTGTTAATGGTCCCCAAACATCTTTGAATTTATTAAAATGTCCTTTCTGTATGGATAATATTCTTTCCATCTTATATATATGGCATAAAGAATTCCACCAGAAATTAAAGTTTAATCTACTCCAATTCTTCCAATTAAAAGTAATTTGTTGAATGGCGACTCCAGTCATAATTAACAAGAGCTTATTATTTTTTGAGGATATTTGACTTTTTGCCCTCTTTGACAGGCCGACATTTTTTCAATAAACAAGCACATTCAAAAGTGGGACCTCAAAACTGGGGAGCTTAGAACAACTGAATCATCATTGATCAAAACTGATATAAAGTGCATAATATTATTATGACATATGACATAATATTATTATGACATATTATCAATCTCTCAGCTAAAATTTATATATATAGTAACATATATATATATATATATATATTCTTTCAAAGACTTTTTTACTATCATAACATAATGGGGAGATTTCCTCTTTTCCATGTCTATCCAACAAGATTGTGTTTCAGACAAACAGAAGGCTTTGCTTCAGGGAACGATCCAAAGTCTTTCATCTATTTTTCAGCAGATCTCCCTAATGCACAATCCATAAAAGGTCCTCCAGATACGATTCTGAGCTCAGGGGAAAAAAAAAAAAAGACAAGGTTTAGGTGGTGGTGGTGAGGGGGGGGGGAATTGGGGGATAGAATGGGCGGGGCCATGTGTTCTCATTTTTTAATGAAGAAATCTGGTAACCCTAGATAAGATGCTTCTGGTTTATTGATGGGATTTGGAAGTCAAAATTTCTTGACTTATAGACAAGTATATATATGTGTGTATACCTATAGATCTAGATACACATACATAATGAGGGCATTTTCCCAAAGACAGTTGCCCAGAGAAATAAGTTTATCTGAAATCTACCCACCCTCCTTGCAAATAACAGCATATTCTTTTAGTTTTTGGAGATTGTGTGACTGACTGTCAGGCCTATGTTTTACTTTGACTATAGATGCCCTGTTTCACCCCCAAGAGACTAGGCGATTGTCTAGTCTACCTAATGGTTAAGTAGGCCCTACTTTTGCAGTCTGTGTTTTTTTTCTTAATGTACTTAGTAAGATTAGGCATGTTTCCAGTCAAGGCCAGTGGAATTTTTTTCCCTGGGGAGGCCAAGCAAACCAAGCTATATCCCTGTTCCCCCCATCTCTCTGGTTGCTGACATTGTGTGGGTAAAAAAATGGTTGGGTCATCATGGCCCCTGTAGCCTACCCTGGTCTGCTTCTTATGTCTCCAGTAACCAGAATATTGATTCCTGCAAGGCTTTGAACAAAAATATAGATAGCTTATACATATGTATAGTACCAATAATGTAATAGTGGAAGTAGTTTTCTACATTATAACTGTTTTCCTTGCATTTATGAGATACAGTGACTAACCACATATCTTAAAAAGTTCTGGTGCCTAACTATAATATCAGTCACCACTAGGTGTCCTACTATAATTCCAAATCTCCAGATAGAAAATACTTAGAATCCCTGTGTGCCTTTCAAACTCATTTCTGGTTTTCAGAATATTTACAGTGAATATTCATGGTCACATCTGGGAACTGTCTTTATCTGACAGAGTCTTGGGGCCTAGAGGCCTCCCTCTGGCTCCTCAAAATAGCTCAAGTAATACTGCTGAAGCTATTTTCTCCTTTAGCAGTGTCTATAAAGATTAATGGTGATATACCTAAAAAAAAAGGCCAGTATGAAAGAAGGAAGCCATGGAAAGTGAACACAAAAGGTTTCCAGGGGCTAAGCCTCCTTAAAAAAATGACACAAAGTATGGCTGTTCTAACAGAATTATTCCCATAAAATGCTGGTCTCCCTCTGTGTTTTATTAAAGCATTTGCTTGTCAGACACTGCCAAGGTTCTCATGCTAAAGGACAAAGATGGCTAGAAAGATAGATGCATGCACCAAAGGCAGCCAGCAGAACCCGTCCTGCTATATGGTATACTAGTCTTTAAGCCCATTAGATTAACGGGTGCTAGAATAGATGTGTAGACTTAACAGATCACAACATTTAATGAAAACTTACCGTGTGAGCTGTCTGTCTTTTTTCTTTCTCTCTCTCTCCTTGGCCGCTGTCTGTCTTTCTTTCTGTCAGTCTCTCTCCCTGGCCACCTGTTTGTCATTCTTTCTTTCTCTCTCTCTCTCTCTCCTTGGCCACTGTCTGTCTGTCTCTTTCCCTGGCCCCCTGCCTGCCAGTGTCTCTCTGTTGAACCTGCCTGCCTGTCTCTCCGTGGCCCCCTTCTGTTCCTCCCCCAGAGCAAACCAAGATTGCTGTCTGCTCCCCATCACACCCCTCCCCCCAAAGCAGCCCCCTTTTCCTCTCCCCCTCAACTTCCCTGTGGAGCAGTAGCACATTGTGTAATTCTTACCAGCTCATCAACAACTAACTCCCTCTTATGACAGGCTGACGTCTTGCAGCACCTGCAGGAGACAAACTGCCGTTGAAACCGCCTCGTGCGCCGTGCTGCTCATCGCAAACAGCCACACGCACCGCGAATGGAACACGGCCACAGAAGCACACATCATGGCGGCAGGGATCACAGCCTCCTAAGTGCACATGCGTGCTTAGGATTTTATTATAGAGGATAAGAAACATAGCTGAGTGTGTTAACCACTCAATGGCTAGAAAAGGACAGGGAAGCTTGGTTGCTCTATCCAGGACCATATTAACTTGCTGGCACCTCCTACCCAACCTGCTTTGCTGCTGCTGCCGCCAATAAGACTAGATGGTGAGCTGGTTCATGCCTATTTGTGCCCTGTATGGCTTCACTGCTCACACAGCCCATGAATCGATTCAAATTAGCGAATCGGGAAGCAGTACTCTACAGCAGGGCTGTGCAGTTTAGATTGTTTTTTCCTTTATGTATCACTTTGCAGTTACATAAAATAATGAGTGGAATTGTCCTAATAAGACTGATGACCACAAATGTCCTTTTACTCATCCAATGTTCAAATGACTCGCAGGCTCATAGGCTCACAATCCAATGCTACAGTGCCATGATTAAATATTCTGCCACAGTCCTCTGAGCTAAAAAAAAGTCCTGGGCGTTCTGGAACTTTGCAGTTATCCATATTTGGCAAGGTTATTTATTAACAACTGTTAACAGCGAGCACGTGCTAAAATGTGTTATTTTTCACAAGACCCATTTTCAGATATGACCAGTCTCACGCATTAAAAGTGTGTTGCATCATTTGAAGACCGTCTCACTCTCACTCTTTGAGCCCCTTCTCTCACTCAGTAGAGCCTCAGAGCCAGTGCCCTGTTCCCAGTCACTACTAGAGAGTTGCGCGGGGACAGAAATCCCACCCGTCCCCACCCGTCCCCGCCAAAATCCCACCCATCCCCACCCGTCCCCGTGAGGAATCCCTCCGTCCCCACCCGTCCCCGTGAGGAATCCCTCCGTCCCCACCCGTCCCCGCGAGGAATCCCCTCCGTCCCCACCCGTCCCCGCGAGGAATCCCCTCCGTCCCCACCCGTCCCCGCGAGGAATCCCCTCCGTCACCATCCTTCCCTATAAACTTCAGAAATAGTTATTTTATTTAATTATGCTACTGAATTAAAGGCTCTGGTAGAGACCCATTTACAAATAAGCAAAGAGACTATTAATTTGGAAATATTAATTGGGAAGAATACATACTTTGTAAATGGGTTTCTACCAGAACCTCTAATGTAAATATAAAATATAAATACTCAGCTGATGAGAACCCACAAACTGTCAGCTGAGGACTTCCTTTGCAGTTGGCCTGGGGTCCCTTTTGCCAAGCTTGGCAGGCAGCAGTAGCGTCCCTGAGTCACAGATGCTGGCACCTCAGTGGCTCATGGATGCTGCCAGCGACTGCTGCGCTTGGTGGAGGGGAGTTCTGACCATCTCTAGAGGAGGTCCTCTGCTGGCGGTGCTTGGGGATCCCCACCAGTCACAGCAAGGGCCAACAAGTACTTCAACACTGTAGAAATAAAACCAGAAATGCATTT
This sequence comes from Geotrypetes seraphini, assembly GCF_902459505.1. Classification (NCBI taxonomy): domain Eukaryota; kingdom Metazoa; phylum Chordata; class Amphibia; order Gymnophiona; family Dermophiidae; genus Geotrypetes; species Geotrypetes seraphini. Next base: position 484,721,124 of record NC_047084.1, read on the forward strand.
CCTTTTCTTTTGAACACAAAACAAAGATATCTGCCATATACATTTCCCAAGGCAGATGACTCTATGCAATGTCACCTCGGTAACAAAATACAAAAATAGACAAATACACCCCCTCCCTTTTTACTAAACCACAATAGTAGGTTTTAGCACAGGGAGTTACGCTGAATGCCTCGCGCTGCTCTCAATGCTCATAGGCTCCCTGCGCTAAAAAACAATATTGCGGTTTAGTAAAAGGGAGCCATAGTGCAAAATATAGACAGCAGATATAAATTCTCAAAACAGACACATTTTGATCACTAAATTGAAAATAAAATCATTTTTCCTACCTTTGCTGTTTGGTGATTTCATGAGTCTCTGGTTGCACTTTCTTCTTCTGACTGTGCATCCAATCTTTCTTCCTTTCTTTCAGCCTCCTGTATGTTTCCTCTCCTCCAGACCTCATTCTCTCCCCCAACTTTTTCTTTCTGTCTCCCTGTTCCCCCTTCTTTCTGTCTCTCTGTCTGCCCCCTTTCTTTCTTTCTCCGTGCCCTCCCCCAAGCCACTCGGTTTGCTGCCACCGCCATCGGGGAATAGTCCCCAAGCCACCGCTGTCCCAAGCTTTCCCTGCAGAAGCGTCGCGCTGACCAGCATTCCGCTCCCTGACGTCAATTCTGACGTAGGAGAGGAAGTTCCGGGCCAACAAGGCATTTCTCCTCATTCCATCCAGCCTGAGCCCCATCTCTCCTTGATCCAGCATTTCCCTTCTGTGTCTGTCAGAATTACCATTCCACCTATTTTCCAGCATCACCCTTCTTTGTGTCCATCTCACCTATATCCCTATCTCACCACTTTTTCAGAATCTTCATTTGTCTCTGTCCTTGTCTTTACCCCATATTCACCATTTGCCCTTTCAATGTCTTTATCTCCCCCCCCCCCACACACACTTTTTCAGCATTACTTCTATGTCTCTATTTCACCTCCTCTTCATGTCCCCTCTGTATCTCTATCCTTATTCAGAAGGTCCTGCTTACCCTTTCTCTTCTTTGTGTCACTATCTCCATTTTCAGCTTTCCCCCTTTTTCCTTTGTTAATGCACCCTGTAGCCAGAATCTTTCCACCCTCTCTCCACTCCGGCCCAGCCCAGTATGAAATATTTCCTTTTGTTTCTCTCCCCTCTCTCTTCTCCTCCCTCACCCACGAGTCCTGCATCTGGCCCTCTCCCTTCTACCTGCACCTGGCAACACCCCCCTGCTCCGCGGCTCTCTTAAGCAACTCGTCAGCAGCGGTGATCAAGACAAGCTGCCGACATCGAGGCCTTCCCTCTACGAGTCCCACCTTTGTGGAAAAAGGAAGTTGAAACAAGCGGGACTCGCAGAGGGTAGGCCCCGACGCCAGAAGCTTGTGTCGATCGTTGCTGCTAAGTTGCCGAAGAGAGCCGCAGGTAGAAGGGAGAGGGAGATAGGAAGGCTGTAGAAGCTCCGGAGCATGACACCGAACCCGGCCAGGATGATTTCTTTTTCAGGCTGCTGCTGCCGCTGCCATCCCCCACCCGAAATGACAAAAAACAGCCTAATGCCCGCGTCGGGAAATAGCCATGTTGAGCAGTGAGCTCAGCACGTACACAGATGAAAGCCTTGCTTGCTGATTGGTCCGGCGGCACGGTGGGGCGGGGCCGCCGGACCAATCAGCAAGCAAGGCTTTCATCTGTGTACGTGCTGAGCTCACTGCTCAACATGGCTATTTCCCGACGCGACGCCAGACTTGCATCGCCAGAATTTAGGTAGGTTGTTTTCATCCCCGTGGGAGTCCCGTGGGCAAGGGGGCGTCCCCGTGGGAGTCCCGTGGGTCAGGGGGGCATCCCCGTGGGAGTCCCGTGGGCCAGGGGGCGTCCCCGTGGGAGTCCCGTGGGCCAGGGGGGGAACCCGCGGGATCCCCGCGGGACCCGCGGGATCCCCGCGATCCCCGTTCCCGTGCAGACCTCTAGTCACTACTTCCATGAGGGGCAAAGCTGAGAGAAGAAAAGTCAAGTGGCCCTACCCAGTAGGAAGAAATCTGAGCACACATCCCTGTGTACTTGTCTCCCCCCCCCCCCTTCCCACGCCACAATCCTTCCCCTTGTGCCTATGAGTGCATGTGCCCTGAAACTTATACAAATGCTTTCAGCCATTGAGTGGATGGTACTTTTCAGTCCAGAATTATTTACACAGTTAACTGCATACCGCCCGATATTCAACATTATTTAGCTGGCCAGGAATGGCTCATGGCCTAGGGTTACCAGACATCTGGGAAAACCCAGGCATGTCCTCTTTTTAGAGGACTGTCCGGGTGCCCGGAGTAATTTCCAAAACCCGGCAGTTTGTCATGATTTTGGAAGTCCCCAAGCTCAGGGCCATGACTGGAGGGCATTTGTCATTGCGTGGATGTTGGCACGATGACGGCATACGCATGCGCATGATGTCATGCTGTCAACATCCACACATACGCAGATGTGATCCCGAGTTCAAGGGAGGTTTGTGTGGCGGTTGGGTGGGGTGGAAGTGGAATGGGGCGGAGCTGGAGGCAAAACAGGACAGGGTTGAAGGCTGGATGGGGCGGGACCAGGTGTCCTCTATTTTTTTTTCATAGGAAATCTGGCAACCCTATCTATCATGGCCGGCTAAATAGAATTTAGCTTCCTAAGCATTAATATTCAGCATGAGATGGCCACTGAATGTTAGCAGCTAGTGCTAGTGGCTAGCTGGCTAAGTTGAGCAAGTTAGCTAGCTATCCATAAAATTCAGACTGCAGGCCGGCTAAGTCAGGCAACCAAATCGGACCACTTAAATAGCTAGTCTATCTTTAGCTGCTGTAAACTTAGCCGGCCAGCACTGAATACATGGCCAGCTAAGTTTTTAGTGGCCAAAAATAGGCAAGATATTCAATTCAGGTCACCGGAAACAACCCAGCATTGAATATTCAGGCTCAGTCAGCCCAGCTACCTCCCCTGGTCTGAATATTGGCCCATTGTGACCCCAGCAAATTCCTTTCAAAGCTTTCTTGCATTCCTTCATTTCTGTCATTATCTTTTCAGAGGCGTCAAAGGAAAGCAGATATCATGTTATGCTGCTCAGTTCTCTCAGTAAAGAAAGGTGGAGAACATTGATGGGACCTGGGCTTTTTAACACTTATAAATGATCCAGAAAAGGGAATGAGGTGATGAAAATGGCAGATGACACGTTTTTCAAAGCTGTTAAATCACGAGCACATCGGGAGGTGTTGCAGGAAGAGCTGGTGAAACTGCCTTGTTAGCAGGGCAGGATTAACTCTTTATTGGGCCCTAGGCAAACAGGTATGTTGGGGCCCCTCATTGTAATTTAAATATATTTTAAAGCTCCCACTGAAATGGAGCCTTGAATGATTCTGACTACAGAGGAAAACTGGCAGAGGAAGAAACAGCAGTTAAGAGGCCCTCCTCGCTGGCTCCCCCTGCTGACTTGAAGGCAGTACACAGGGAGTGAGGAAGAATAGACAGACTTCTGTGGTGAACAATGGCTCTGCGCCCTCCAGATTCTCTTCTCTGTAGCAGCAGCAGCTAACGTATCGGGGCAAAACTCTGCCTTGACTTGCACATTGAGAGGCCCCCTCCTAAATATTTAGGCCCTAGGCCCATGCCTAGTTTGTCTATGCTTTAATCCTGCCCTGCTTGTTAGTCCACTTTAAAGAGGTAAAACACCACCAATAAAAAGGAAAATAAGATAATACCATTTTTTCTTTACTAACATAAGATATTTTTAGCTAGCTCAGTTGACGTATCACATGATTGGGAGAGCCGCGGGGGAGAAAATTTAAACTGCCTCCAATTTAAACTGCAAACACAAGAAACGTCACTCAGTTGACGTATCACATGGGAGAGCCGCGGGGGAGAAAAACTAGCCTCCCCGCACAAGCTCCGAATGAAGAAATAATTGTAAGAACAGAAACCGTCAACTGAGTGACGTTTCTTGTGTTTGCAGTTTAAATTGGAGGCGTCCATCCCGGACAAGCGCCATTTTCTGCTCTGCCAAACTGTTGTAGCCTGACTATTTGGGGGCTACAACTCAGCTCAGCCATTCCTGAAGAAGGGGGTGTTCACCCCCGAAACGGAGTCCAGTAGGACGAACTGGTTATCTGCTGGCTGCGTTATCCTCAGAGAAGCTAAGTACTTCCAGTTGGCTTTTGCACAGTTGGATTTGGACGTTTGAACTTTATGTTCGGGCCCCTTGGATAAGGGGTAGAGACAATTTTATCTTGTTTTTTATTAAGTTTTGCACCTTCAGCACTTTTTTTGTGTGTTATTTATCACTAAAAATTCCACAGAGAGCCTGGGGATGTTTCACAGTTAATTGGGTGTAAGCCAGTGACAGCCATTACTTCTGGGGGCTCCCGGAGGGAGGCTGTGTGACTGAGGGCTCTCTTAATCTTAAACATTCGAAACTATCTTACTCAGTTTTCTGAGTGTCAGCAGAATAACCACTCTACAGATTGTCTCTCCCCCTTATCTAGTTCCATTTCTTGGGATTTTGGGAGATCTGTTCTCTTCAGGTCAAATAAGGGACATAAAGGGGGTCTTTTACTAAGGCGCGCTAGCCAATTTAGCGCGTGCTAAATGCTAATGCATCCATAGAATATAATGGACATGTTAGCATTTAGCGCGCGCTAAATCGGCTAGCACGCCTTAGTAAAAGACCCTCAAAATGAGGTAAGAACAAAAAAACCCCAAAATATTAATGATTGCAGGCAGGATCACATAAGCCCAAGAGAGAGAATTGATAACACAGGCATTATTAATGAGTAAAATTCAACCTGCGACCCCTGAGGAAGACAATTTTGTCGAAACACGGACTGTGTTGGATCCAAGTCCCCAATGATTTGGGTCCTAGGCATTTCTCATGTGGATTATTGAACTGTACTTTTAATAAAGCCTGCTTCTTGAACATCATCTTCTCCACATCGTTTTTGGTTTTGGCAGTTTTTTCAAGCCACCATGGGCTGAACAGAACCTGGATATTCAATGCTGGACCACGTCCAGGCACTGGTACCAAATATCCGTGTCACAGCAGCCACCTGGAAGCTAATTGTGTATCTGTCAATATTCAGACTGGCGTGCAGTTAACTTGGTGATCAAAGATAAGGCAGCCTTTTTGCTGCCTTAATTTTATTCACTTATTTAACTTCTTAGTAGACTGAATATCATTGTTTAATTGGCTCCACCCTCCATTCACAGATCACTCTGGCACTAAGTGGATTATGCACGGCGGTCAGAGCCGATCTTCAGCCATCCTATTAAGTGCTGCTGAATACTGGTGGGCAGGGTCAGTGGTGTAGCAAGAGAGGTGGGCGCCCGGGGCGATGGTGCACAGCATTGCTGCGCCCCTATTACTCTTCCCCCGCTGCTTGGACACCCCCCTACTCTTTCCCGGTACTTGGGTGCCCCCTGCATACCTCTTGAAATGTGCACTGGTGCAAGCAGTGTCTTCCACTTGATGCTCGCACCACCTTGGTTCTCTTCTGATGTCATGTCCTGGTCCTGTGATCAGGAAGTGATGTCAGAAGGAAGCCAAGGCCAGCGCAAACAGCAAGTGGAAGATGCCACTCGCACTGGCAGACATTTAAAGAGGCATGCAGGGGTTTGGAGATGAGGAGAGGCGCTGGTGCCCCTAGCGAAGACTGTACCCGAGGTGGGCCACTCCCCCCCCCCCCCCCTCTTACTACGCCACTGGCTAGGCCACTGAGTGCAGTTTAACTGGACAGGAGCCTCTATGGACCTTCCATGCCTTACAGCAGGGGTCTCAAAGTCCCTCCTTGAGGGCCGCAATCCAGTCGGGTTTTCAGGACTTCCCCAGTGAATATGCATTGAAAGCAGTGCATGCACATAGATCTCATGCATATTTATTGGGGAAATCCTGAAAACCCAACTGGATTGCGGCCCTCAAGGAGGGACTTTGAGATCCCTGCCTTATAGGATGCGAGTACAATCTTGGTTTTCTGTTTGACAATTCCCACCTACTGAATACTTTGGGGTGGGAGTTATAAAATCAGGACAGGAATAACATAACATCTCATAACACGGAGACACATGGTGAGCTCTGCACTCATAAATGCATCCAGTAAGGGCTGCATGAATATAGCATAACGAGGCATCATGGGCAATTCTATACAGTAGGTGCCAACAATTACACACTGAATAAATGTGCACACTTAACAGAATTCCACCTAAGTGCCATTCTATAAATACGCACAAATTTTACAGCGTTCATATTTTGCAGGCTAACTTATACATAGATGGAGTCTAGGCCAGGTTTGCAGTTATGCACATAGCTTACAAAATACTATAAGTTATGCTGGCATCTTTAGTGGGGACCAGGAAGTGACATCAGAGGGAAGGGTGAGGCCGGCACGAGCTGGGGGTAAGAGTAGGGTTACCAGATTTTCCTTCGGGTAAATCCGAACCCAAGGCCACCCAGTTCTACCTCTTTCCCGCCCTGTTCTGTCCGTTCCCTGTCCCCCCCTCCCCCCCGGTCGGCATCCGCTCATGTGTGGATGGCCCTTCCCGACATGATTACAACGGGAAGCTTTTCAAAACCCAGACAAAGTGCCAGGTTTTGAAAAGCCATCTGGACCCTCAGAAAGGAAGACATGTCTGGAGAAATCCGGACATCTGATAACCCTAGGTAAGAGATCCTTCTTGCAGCTTGGAAGATTTGAAGAGGTATAGGGACGGGGAATGGAATAAGGGTGCCTCCATCCCAGGCACAACTTCCCTCATTATGCCACTGCATTGTATACAGATATCCTCAATGCATGTGTGTGATATATATCTTAAAAGCCTGGGCAGGGGATCCACAAGGGTCAGTCTGAGGACTGCTGATGTGGAACTTCTGCTCTGAGAAAGTGATGGAATTCTTGACTTCTGGCTCGAGTCCCATATAAGCAGGAAGCTGAACACGGACTCTTCCTACAGACATTCCACAGTATGGGAAACTAATCTGAAAACTGCAGCTTCCCACAATTAAAAAAATGCCTTGCTCTAAAGATCTAAGAAGCAAGGCAGGGGTTTATAGTCTTTTCTGGGATGAAACACCTGACATTATTATACTTTTCTATTGGTTGCTTGGCACAGGTGTACTGCCCACCATGTTGCCATCTCTGTAAAGCTGTTGGGATCTTATTGGTTTGGAAAATAATCAAGAGTTTATTGATCACTTAAGGAATTGATATCAGGGCCAGCTGTGATCCCAGCTATTGTGGAAACCATTAGCAGTATAGAGGCAAGAACATGGTCTGTTGGTAAGAGCAGGGGACACACCCAGTCATTTGGGAGTTTAAGATATCCACAATGAATGTGCACGAGACAAATCAGTATGCACTGACTTCATTGTATGTAAAAGTGATGTAGCCACAGATGGGCCCATCCAATCTGGATTCAGGCCCACCCAAAATTGTGGTACTTTTGCTCTGGCTGAAGGGGATGCCCAAACCCCACCAGCTGAAGATTTCCTCCACAATCCACAAGCAGCACTTTGCCAAACAGCAGCTGGCAGCACTTGTCTCAAGCTGACACCAACACTGGCTCTTCTGCACATGCTCAGTTTTCACTTATCTGAAAGCACTGAGAATGCTCAGACTTCCGGCAGTGGTGCCAGCTCTAGGGAAGTGCTGCCGGCTGCCATTTAGAAGAGAACTTGCTGCCAGAGGAGGAGGAAATCTTTAGCTGGCAGGGTTTGGGGATCCCACCAACTCATGTATTTAGTATTTTAGAAAGAGGTAGAGAGTGGAGCAGAGCAGAGTGGATGAGAGCCAGGGGCTGGGGGAGGGGATGAAGGAAATCCAGCAGTGATGCAATGACAGTTTCAGTGCTGAACCCAGAACGAAAACCTGACTGATTGTCTTGCAGTACGCTAAATTTGTCCAAATACATTACTAGTTCCAGGTTGACCAAGCCTTCCATCAGTTTAACGAAGAAGGCACTGACTTCATTGTATGTAAAAGTGATGTAGCCACAGATGGGCCCATCCAATCTGGATTCAGGCCCACCCAAAATTGTGGTACTTTTGCTCTGGCTGAAGGGGATGCCCAAACCCCACCAGCTGAAGATTTCCTCCACAATCCACAAGCAGCACTTTGCCAAACAGCAGCTGGCAGCACTTGTCTCAAGCTGACACCAACACTGGCTCTTCTGCACATGCTCAGTTTTCACTTATCTGAAAGCACTGAGAATGCTCAGACTTCCGGCAGTGGTGCCAGCTCTAGGGAAGTGCTGCCGGCTGCCATTTAGAAGAGAACTTGCTGCCAGAGGAGGAGGAAATCTTTAGCTGGCAGGGTTTGGGGATCCCACCAACTCATGTATTTAGTATTTTAGAAAGGGTTTATAAGGTCTCCAAAGCAGGCAGCAGGAGAAAGTCTCTTGATTGTTGCTGTTGCAGCTTTCTGGTTCTCGCCGCACCTAGACAACTGCAACAACCATGATGCCAGCTGCAGAAGCCTAAAAGTATAAGGAAGTCTTTTTATCACCACAGGGCCCTCTGGAGCTGTGGGGTCCAGGGCAGCTGCCCTGCTTGCCCTCCCCCAGTGTCAGCCCTGCTCTCTCATCAGACTTCAGACTGCCAACAGCATCAGTCAGCCAAGCACAGTGCCTTCAGTGGCGCTGGAAATTTTCCCTCAGCATCAGCTTCCTGTCCCGCTAGGAGCAAAGCTTCCAGGCTGGCAAAGATGGCATATTCAGCTGACTAATGCTGCTATTGGCTCGAAGTCTGCTGAGAGAGACCGAAGACGCAAGGTGAGACAAGACTGCAGGCTTGCATTCAGCACTGGGACTAGCGCACCATGTGGAAATCTGGACACGATAAAGAATGGGCAGAAGCCACCCGGATGCCCAACACAACCCTCAAAAAGAGGAAATATGCGGGGAGACCTGAACATCTGGTAACCCTATCAAGGCGATAACCCTGTACCTTAATATTTCAGAACAATTCCTTCAGATAGACTGAGATATCATCACATTTTCTGATTTGGAGCAGAGAAAGGAGCTCATGTAAAGCTCTGCCAGCTCCTCCCTGTCCTCTGCTAATTGTTTTTTGTACCAGAAATGGACGACAAGCAAAGTTTTAATATTCTTAAGACTGAGGGCTGCTTAAACTTTGAGAAATGTGCCTGTATTGTGGCCACAGACACTAAAAGAAATTAGCAAGAACAATAGGAGGAAACTTCAGAGGGTGGAACAGTAAATTGAACTCAACCCACAATCCTGCAAGTTTCCTGCTAGCATAAGAGTTCACTTTTCCAAGAACACTTAGAATAACCTTGAAGTGACCGACATCTCCCATCATTAATAAGTTGATCGTCATGGCCTAAAACCTGAACAGCTTGCTTGAAACTATAAGGAGGATCCAAACATTAGATAGATTGTGAGCCCATTGGGACAGATGGAGAAAAATGCTTGAGTACCTGAATAAATTCATGTAAACGGTTCTGAGCTCCCTTGGGAAAACAGTAAAGAAAATTGAATAAATAAATTGATTAGAAGCAGATCTCTATTGATCTGTAAAATTTTCATATCACTTAGTTTGAATGCTGCAAAATAAAAACAAAAAACAGAAATCACCATTATAAACAACCAACAAAGTTGAGGCAGTCTCCAATCGAGGGCTATACACTTACCTCCTCTTTTACAAAACTGCGATAGCAGTTTCTAGAGCGGGGAGCCACACTGAATGGCCCACACTGCTCCCGACACTCATACGAACTCCAATGAGCATCAGGAGCAGAGCGGGCCATTCAGCGCGGCTCCCCATGCTAGAAACTGCTATCACAGTTTTGTAAAAAGGGGGGGCCTTAGTCCAGCGATTTTCCACTTTATTTATTCCGTGCTTTTCCAACAGAACGAACAAAAGTGGAAAATCACTGGACCAAGTGTATAGCCCTTGATGGAGACTGCCCCAACTTTGGCCTCTTACTAAGCTACAGTAGAGGTTTCTGTACAATACAATAAATCAATTTCTAGACCGCATAACCAAATAGTTATATGCTGTTCATAAAATAGTACTAAGAATACAGGATTCCAAATGCTCATAGAATTGTAGGTGCATCGGAGCATTTAGCCTGGGCTGTGGTAGAAACCTCTACTGCAGCTTAGTAAAGGGGGAAGGGGGTTGTTAGTTGGGCTGAGAACTTTTCAGTAGCCCTTCATAAAAGGGCTCTTTTACTAAGCTGTGGTAAAAATAAGCCTTTGAGCCATCTTTACACAGGTCTTCCACTGCGCTAAGGCCATTTTTATTGCAACCATGTACAGTAAATGCTTTTTTTTTTTTTTTTTTTTTCAATTTTTCCCCATTAATGGCCATGTGCTAAAGTTGCCATTAGTGTGCAGCCATTTTTTTTAAAGTGCTACAGCAGTACTTACTGCCACCCATTTTGTAAGTGGTGTGACCGGGTAAGACCTGGACTGGATTAGCTCGAGTCCTGACCTGGGGCATCCAAGCCTCAGCCGAGCGCTTGAGCGAGACATGGAAGGTAGAGGGGTGTCTGCATCAAATAAAAATGGCCAGCAAAGGTTTAGTGTGAATTACTATTTCTTTATTTTCTTGCTTATACTTTGGTGAAATGAACAACAAAACACAAACTTGATCTGATGGCTAAACAGCCTGTTAGCCCAACCAGGCTTCAGCAATTTTACAGTTCCACAAGCTGGCAGTTTTCCACAAACATGTACTTTCAGCAAGCTCTGCCAATCTTTATATCATAAAAACAAAAAACAAACTTTCAATATCAAAGTCCTGGAACCAGCTGGGCCTGCTCCACCCGGTTCTCTCACAGTGCTCCTGTGCTTTGTACAATATCAGAAGTAGTGCTTCCCACTCTTGTGTCCCTCTAATTTAATTAGAAGCAGTGATTCTTCACTCTTCTATTACCAGGGTTTGTGAGACAATTCCACCATATCAAAACAGCATATTGTTTTCCCCAAGCTTTTACTCAACAAGCATGTCTTCAGACAAACAGGAATTCTCAGGTTCCATTTTATAATCAAGTGTACACATTGCTTCTGGCATTTCTACTTCAAAATATTGTTACTTTCAGAAGAGTGCTTACAAGTTTCAATCATGAGAGTTTCTCCCTGTTGCCTGTGGGAAACACTGGCTTCTAGATTGCATCAGTCTGCCTCTTTCCAAGGGTTCAGACAGGCTCAAGATTTGTGGCTGCCCCCATTGCCTAGAGACTACACCCTTTTCTCTAACCCTGTGCTGATTGTCTCTGGGTTCATCTGTGTTTTTCTGGTTCTTTGCTGCTGAGGCTGCATAGCTTCCCTCCTGATTAGCCCTGTCCCCAGCAGAGCAGATTGCAGGAGCTAATCTCTTTGTGGGTTTTGCTATCCCCCAGCCTGGTTCCTGCTGGTACTTGTAGTTCTTTGCTTTTAGCATTCCCTATACTAGAACTAGGCAAGTATAATCGGGTCAATTTTGGGCTGCCTGTCACTTGGGATAAATTCTGCAGGGCAGTTTCCCTAACCTGCCTGCTTCTAGGAGCAGGTTTAGGAGTAGTTTTAGAGCACTGCAGGGTTTCTTCCAGCATGACAGGCTCTCCCTGTCACAGTGGTAAGATCCCCTTTGTTATCCATATGCTAACCAGTTAGCATGCAGTAATGTAGATACACTAAGGCCTGGATTCTCTAAATGGTGCTGGTATTTAGACACAAGTAGGCACCCAAACTCAGTTTTTTATTTTTTAAAATCTTTATTCATTTTTAAACTCACAATAAGTGTAACATTAAAATACTGTGACCGGGCCTGTCCCTGAGTAGGTGGGAAACCGAGCCCAGACCACAGGTAGATTTATTAATGCGCCTTTTATATGGCTGGATGAACAAAAACCCAGAGGACGGATTTCTTAGGAACTGGAACCAGGTTTATTGAAGTTCAAAAAAAAAACACACAAAAAAAAACATGTTGGAACATATAGCACGTTCTTCACATTTTCCTTCACCCAGCATAACAGGAGCTGCAGTCCTGGTGCCCTGCCTGGAGCTTCCCAGTCCATAAAATAAAGTAGGTTAACATCCCAAACCTCCCAACATCAACAAAACAAAAGTATGGCTTTCAAATTCTCCCACACAAAAAGTGTCCTGAGTTAAGGAACGTAGCCAAGCCCAACCTGGGCTTGCTTCCAAGATCTTCTTACCCCTCCAAGTCCTCCAGAGGTAAGTTAACTGAACAGTTCTCACAATTGCTTTTCAATTGGGCAGAATTGCTCTGACCCTGCTTCCAACACTGCTAGTGTTCAGGGCTTCCATTAGCCTAGACTGGATTATTGAGGAAAGGGGCAAGTCCTCTCATATCTCATATTCCCCCACGTCCATGTCCTCCCCGGTCTCACTCTCCCCAGGAAGGCTGTTCATTTCCCAGTCCATAGATCCATAACCCTGGCTGGTTCTCCACCCCATGTCCTCAGGCTGATTCTCCCAACCCCCGTCTTGCCTGGGTGTTAGCTCCTGGCCAACCGGTCCTTTCCACCGCCCTTCTCTTGGTGCACCCTCCCAGGGTTTGTATGGCCAGGTAAGGTCGCATCCAGGGCCTTCAATCTCCCACCTGCTGGGTTGTCTCCTCGATAGCCAATGGGGCTGGGGAACAGGAACTCCTTGGGAGCTGCACTCCCTGCTGGTGGCTGGCTGATTGTGATTAGCCTCACCTGAGCTCCCCAACTGATTTCCCTTTGTTGGTATTTGAGGCTTTCTGACCTGCAGACCTCGAGTGTTAACCCCACCCACTCCTGAGCTGGGTTTAGGTTTCAGAGAAGGAGGAAAGGAGTAATAGGGGGAAGAATTCGGTTCAAGTACCCTCCCCCTCTGGCTCTTAGGCTGGGTTATGACCGGGTTTTTCTCTTCCCTTCCTGGCTGTGCCAGCTCCATGCCTGGTTTTCTCGGGCTCAGGGCAGGGTGCATGCTGGGTTTCGTAGTTCTTTTGGCTGGGACAGGGGCTTCCCTGTCACAATACATACATTTTATACTTTAACATCACTTAATATATCTTCAAATTCTAACTCGCGTCAATTATCCCCCCTCCCTTATACCCAACAATTATTCATAAGCGAAAGAAATCATAAAATATTCCCACCCACCCCCACCCCATCCTGGACGTGTATGAACAAAAGGAAAAAAAATTTTATATTTATTCTATGCAGTAATTCCAATCTTTACAGTATCTTGTTAATGGCTCCCAAATATCCTGAAATTTCTTTAAATTTCCCTGCTGCATGGTAATTATCCTTTCCATTTCAAATATGTGACACAAAGGGCTCCTTTTACGAAGCTGCGTTAGCGGCTTTATCGCACGCACATTTTTAGCGTGCGCTAACCCCTGCGCTAGTCGAAAAACTACCACTTGCTCAAGAGGAGGCGGTAGCAGCTAGCATGGCTGGCAAATTAGCGCGCGCTATTATGCGCGTTAAACCACTAATGCTGCTTCGTAAAAGGAGCCCAAAGAGTTCCACCAAAAGCTGTAATTCAGCCTATCCCAATTTTTCGTAATCTGTTGTATGGCAACCCCTGTCATAATGAATAGAAGCTTATTATTATTAGAGGATATTTGGCTCTTAGCCCTCATTGACATGCCAAACAATACAGTGTCATAGGATAATGCCACCGGATTATCTAACAAACTATTTATTTGTCCCCATGTTGAAACAATGCTTTTAACTGAGTTTTAAGGCGCCGGAGCCTAAAAAATCATTGTCAGAATCATGTCTCTGTAGATGCTTTAAGCTGCCTAACACTACTGTGGGCATGCTTAACACCAAAAGTGGCATTAGGTGGCCTAAAGTGCTTATGGAGGCAGGAAAACCCCCTGTGTGAGAAAAATTGGCAGGAGGAATGCCCACTCCTTCCTGCTACTGGATGCTCCTCCAGACCTCCTCCTACCCCCTGAAGAGAGCAAGAGGGAGGCCTTAGGCATCTGAGTCAATCAGGGCCTTAGGCCCCTCCCCATGCATCACATGATGAACCGAGGAAAGGAAAGCCCAACATTTTGGACTGGCAGGCCTCAGAGCCGAAGGGGCTGATTTCCCTCCTGCTTTCTTCAGACAAAGTTACTGGGGGAAAGGTTCGGGGGAGCATCTGTTGGCAGGAGAGTGTGGGTATCCCTCCTGCCAATTTTTCTCACACGGTGTGGGGAGTTGGCATGGCTGGAAGGAGTGGGCATGCCTCCTATTGATTTTTGCTGCTGCGGGGGGGAGGGGGAAGGGGGGTCCGTTCCCAGTTCCGGTTCATCAGGTGGGGGGTGTTGGGGAAGGCCATCATCAATGGGGGTTGCTTTTTTTTAATGGGGCAGATATTGTTCGTGTGTAACACACAGACAGCATCTAAGCCCATTAAAAAAAAAGGTTTGGCATGTTATACCAGTAAATATTTTTATATTGGTGGGACAAGTAAGCGACTGGTCTTGACTAGTCAATTTTTTCGGATCGCTAAAATCGATCACTTTTTTTTGTGCATCATGAAGCCATGTTAGAGCATCAATCACTTTGCTACTTACATGGCATTTCAATATTAATGAGCTTATTTGCACGGCCGGATCGGAGAATGAGCGATCCTGCAGTAAAACAAACGGTGAACCATTTTCTGCATCGGGTTGGCAAATCCAGTCATCGCTAAAGCAGTCAAAACTGGTTTAGCAATGATCATTTGAGGATCGCTGACTTGAGTGCATCTGGGCCCCTATCCTTTTTTGAAGGTATTGAGGGAGGCAAGCTGAGGGGCTGGGCGAGGTTGGGCTGTTCGTGCTGTTGAAGCACGGGTCTCTAAGGACTAGATTCACTAACCTCCAATTCCGTGTCCGACGAATTCACAAAAGGCCTGCATGCAAATGGAGACGATCGTTGATGCCCCCCACCCATCGCACATGCGTCTAAGAGCTGCGACTTTTTTTCTTTTAATTTTTACTTTTTTAAACAGCCCAGTGAGCCCGTGGTTTTAACCTGCTTTAAACCCCCGTGTTAAAACCACAGGCTCACAGTGCAGGGAAGGGCAGGAGATCAGGGCTGAGTCAGGGCAGCAGGAGAAATTTGGGGCAGGCAGGAGATCAGGGCTGAGACGGGGCAGAGAGCAGATCGGGGCAGAGAAGCAGGGTGGTAGAAGGCAGGGCAGTCGGAAAGGACCTCAGTGACTGGTCCTCAGCAGTCGCTTACTTTGGATTGGCCTGCCCAGTTGGTGTTACTTTTTTATTTTAGTGAATCGCTTCCTTCCTGCTTTGCATGCCGATTCCCCTCATTTGCATGCATGGATCGGGATGGGATCGCTGCACAGGTTAGTGAATCGGGTCGGAGGGAAATTGGGTTGCAAAGGGCTCGCAAATCATCGGTACACGATCGGTTTGCTTTATGAATCTAGCCCTAAGTCCGCCAGCTGAAGTACTGATTTCCAGATTCACAGTTGAATCTTTCCAACATCCATATTAATGTACACTATGAGCTACTGAATTTCATATACCACATAGCAAGGAATGCTCTTTGTCAGCAGTATCTTGTGTTAAAGAAACCTTTTCTGCAACTAGACCAACTCCCACATGCTGTATATGTGTGCACTGGTTCTCACTGACAAGTGTTGATGAGTGATAATTTATTCTAGTTGTCTGCGTGTGAGAGTGCTGGGATGAGATCTGATTTTTCCTTCTGTTGTATGGTCCTAGTCTCTCTGCTGCTGATGGAAAGGTGAGTGCGATGAGCCATACCTCTTGTGTGCAATATATAATGTACAGTTCACATCTTGAAATGACAACGGGGTTGGTGGAGTAGAAATAGCTAAACTCTTTAGAGTCAAGAGAGCTTTTACAAAGTGCGAAAACAGAGACTTCATTTTTCATGTATTTTTCTTTGAGTAAAATCATTTCCAAGAAAGGAGAGTTGATGAACATATACAGTTGAACCAAAGGTAGCCTAAATATGCCTCTGCTTCAAAGTGGTATTAAGTTTGAAATGTTATAGGCACAAATGTTTCTGATAGGTGTTGGGGGAGGGGGAGCAGCTATTATATTAGTGTCCTACTTATGTTGTATGGTTGTGTATTGTATGGTTGTCCTACTTATGTGTATTTGCTTGTAATGTAATATGGCTGTAAATGTAGTATGGGAGATTTCTTCCAACATTTTTGACACAGAATGTTCTTGGTGATCAGTAGGAACCAGGCCTGAGATCTGATATCATGAAGGTTTACTTGCAGCTTCCTGCAGGTTCTTTCCCCTGTTTAATATCCAGCTCCAGTCTACTTTAGTCTAGTCCTTATAGTGATAGTCTGGAGCCATGCACCAGAATTCTTTCAGGACCCTGCAATTATTTGCCCTAGATCTAGCCATTAGGTGTCAACACTGCATAATGACTATGACTTCCTGTCCCTTAGGGTCTTTAAGCACTGCCTTCATTATGAAGGTTCCCAACATTTCAAAGAGAAGAACCACATAGGACATTTCAAACCAACAGAAGGTCTGCTCTTACCACTGCTCCACAATTAAAGAAAATCAAAACTTATAGATACAATTAGTTTATTTGATATACCGTATTTCATAACAATTGTAGTCAAATCAAGGTGGTTAACTTCTTCTGTAGGCCAGATTTAGCTGCAACCATGAAAATGTAGCAAGTTCTTAAAATGAGTTTTGCAGGTTACCTCTGGTCCATAATACAAGCAAAAGAGCAGAAGAAACCAGGACTTCAAGTGGACTTTATTAACAACCAAATGAAGATTCCATTCTCAAGACTCGACACGGACCGTGTTTCTGCTAAAAAGCCTGCCTCAGGAGTCCTTATGAGTGAGTCACCCACCCACGTATAATACAAAATAAGAGATGCAAGGAAAATTCAAATGTGCGGAATGCTCCCAAGAGAATGAAAGGTTTATTATTATTCATTAATAAACCAAACAAATGAAAAGATGAGTTCAAGATGAAATCTTGAAGCTATAAAGAGAGAAAAGAAAACTTGAAAGGAAATGGAGGAAATCAGATGAAGATGAAGAAGCCAGAAAAACCTGGCTTAGAGTCAACAGAATTTACATCTAGAAGATAAGAAAAGAAAGAATTCCTCTCTCAGGTCAAAATTTTTATTGAGATTTTAGGGAATAAAACAACAATCCAAAACATGAATACAGGAAAAGTACAAAACGTTAATGGAACAATATAGACAAGACCACATAGTAATGTACATTCCACCATATTCATAACCCCTGAACCAAATCAGAGAATCATAGCAGTAAGAGGAGAATTTAAGGGGGATATAGAAACATGAAAAGGAAGGGAAAAGAAAAGAAAGAGGGTAGAAGGAAAAGAGAACGGTGCTAATAATGAAAGGTATATCAGCCTTTAATAGTATTGCGCAGGAGTGGTCAAATTAGCTGGAATGTATATAAATATCCAAGAATTTCCAGGGAGAAGAGTGAGAAGATGAATGTATAGTGAGTGAGGAAATATAACGTTTTTCATAGGTATAGGATTCGTATTTGTGATACAGACATAATGAATTCCACCAGAATGTGTAATCTAGTAGAGGAGCTGACTTCCAATTCTTTAAAATGTGCATAATAGCTATAACAAACATGGCATCAATCAATTTACAGGGGCAGGTGGAGTTAGCAAAGCTTGAATGCTAAGATCTGACAATAATCATATCGAAAACAAGTTCTGATGAACAGGAAGTAATCTTCTTGATAGTGGGCCAAATGTTGGTCCAAAATGGGCGGACATGAGTACAATGAAATAACATATGATCTAAGGTACCATCCTCATCTAAGCAATGCCAGCATTTGGGATTTAGTTTGAGATTAGCCTTCCACATTCGAAACGGAGTCCAAACTGCATGCCACATGAGAAAGAACATGGATTGTGCGATTCTTGATGATAGCAAGGGTCTATTCGTCACAGACCAGAAAAGTTCCCAGTCAATATCTTGTAGAGAAATGGAAAGCATCTCATCCCAATGTTTCATGGAGTGTGGAGAAAAGGTAAAACGATGATCTCGTAAAATATGATAAAAGGTGGAGATAGCCTTACCTCCCACTAAAACACATGCACACCAGCGGTGAACAGATTTGAGGGTTGTGTCATCATAAAAGGTAAGAGAGGATTGTGCTATAGTAGTTGTCAACAAAATCCATTGAGAATAACACTTAAGTAATGCAGGGTATGCGGAAGATAATTCAACAAAAGGTATGAACGATTCAGAATTTCTCAGTTGTTCTACCGACCAGATACCCGCATTCTGCCATTTCTTCCAAGAGAAAGGTTTACCATTGTGTTTAAGCTTGGGGTTTTGCCATAAGGACATATCTAGGTTATCAAATAATGAAACATCAGCAGCAGAATCCAGATGACGAAGAGCAAGCTGTGTTGCGCTCAGCAATGTGTACGATTTCAATTGCTTAGGTAAGATCATGGTACAAAGTATGGATAATGGAAAGGGAGAGCATATGAAATTTTCCATTTCTAGCCAAGCAGGAGGATTCAATGGTAGGGGTTTTTGGAGCCAGTAGGCCCCATAGTGTGCTAGAGAGGCAGTGTGGTAAAGGTGGAAATCAGGGAGATTCATGCCTCCGCAAGATTTGGAAGCTTTCAGCTTGTTCAAAACAATGCGAGGTTTTTTATCTTTCCAAATGAATTTGGATATAGAGATATTAATCCATTGATATAATGATTTATGGCAATAGGAAGGAAGCATATACAAAATATATGTAATTTGGGGCGCTAGAGTCATCTTGACAGATGCTATTCTGCCCCACCAAGATAGATATAGAGGAGACCATTGTGAAGTCGTTTGAGTGATCAATTTTTTGATCCTATTCACATTAAGCTCCATGACATGAGAAGGATCTTTGTGAATCAATATGCCCAAGTATTTGATAGGATCATATGACCATTGAAACGGAAAATGAGACAGGTCTGATGGTGTGATGAGATCATTTAACGGAAATATATTAGATTTTTCCCAAATAACTAAATAACCTGAGAGCAGGGAGTACTCATTGACCAAGGATATGAGAGCCGGAAGGGAGGAGCAGGGATCTCGTATGAAAAGGAGAATGTCATCTGCGTATGCAGCAAGTTTAATTTGTCTTGACTGGGATAAGACACCCTGAATACTTGAGTTCTGACGTATAGAGGCAAGTAGAGGCTCTAGAGCTAAATTAAACAGCCTTGCCGGGTACCTCTATGAAGAGAAATCTTATTGGAAAGAGAGTTATTAATCAAGATGCGAGAAGAAGGTTGCCAGTATAACGTTTTGATCCAGTGGAGGAAATAAGGGCCTAAGTTGTACCAGTGAAGAGCTCGTAGTAGAAAGGGCCACTCAACCCTATCAAATGCTTTTTCCGCATCTATGGCCAAACCGACCACGGGGTCGTGAAGCGATTTAACATGAGTATTAATATGATGGAAGAGACGAAGATTATCTTCAATGTATCTGTTTTTAATGAAACCGACCTGATCATTATGAATGAGAGTGGATACTACTTTGTTGAGTCGCAAGGACAAAATCTTGGCCAGAATCTTATAGTCAAGGTTCAGAAGGGAGATTGGTCTGTAGTTTTTAATTTGAGTGGGGTCTCTTTCAGGTTTAGGAAAAACAACTATCGTGGCATCCGCAAAATTAAACTGTTTATCAGGAGATTGATGAAGAAAATTATAATATGAAAGCATATGAGGAGTCAATAGATCATGAAATTTCTTAAAAAATTCATTTGTGAACCCATCAGGTCCGGGCGCTTTATTATTGGCTAAAGAGGAGATAGCCCTAGATATCTCTGCAGCCGAGACAGGGATGTCTAAATCATTTTTAGTAGCTTCGTCCAATGAGGTATGTTTTATATTAGCCAAAAAAGAGTCGACATCTGTTTCGGATTCAGAGAAGTCAGAGCTGTATAATGCACTATAGAAGCGTTCAAATTCTGTAGCGATCTTGTCCGTTTTGGTGACAATTTGTCCTGAAGAGTCATGAATGGCCGATATATGGAGCTTTTTCGATTTGCATTTGAGATAACGGGCTAAGGGTTTCCCCATAACATTATCCCCCATGTAATGTCCCGAAGCGTACACAAATAAGTCTTTTCTAGCTGTTAAGGAGACAATAGAATTGTACTCGTATTTAAGTTTAAGTATTTGTTGATAGAGTGACCCATCTTTTAGATGGGTAGACATATGTTGGAATTCTAATGATTTAATGGATTGTTCTAAGTGTTTTTCTTTTTGGAGTTGGGTTTTCTTTTTCCATGCTGCCAGTTTGATGAGTTCTCCCCTTAAAGAAGCCTTATACGCTTCCCAGACTATGGCAGGGCAAATCTCAGGATCATGAGAGTTATTTTCAAAAAATTCAATCGTGAATAATCGGACCTTAGTGGAGATCTCGTCATCTAGAAGAAGATGATTATTAAGTCTCCACGAAGGAGTATTGGAGGTGGGTGGAGATATGGTGAGGTGTATAGAGATAGCTGCGTGATCAGTGAGAGTGATAGAATGTATGAGAGAGCATTTGATAAAGAGTGTATTAAGGAGGAAGAGATCAGAAAATAATCTATTCTGGAATAGGTATTATGTGGGTGAGAAAAGTGTGAGTACTCCCTGCCCTTAGGATGTAAGAGACGCCAGGGATCTATAAGAGAGTAGTTGGTTTTAAGATTGAGAAGTTCTTGATGGGATTTAGATTTGGATGGTTTACAGGAGGAGGATCTGTCTATGAAGAGATCTTGTAGTTGGTTAAAGTCACCTCCAATTATGATTGAGCAAGCTGAGTAAGGGAGTAATAAAGTTTGAAGATCTCTAAAAAATTCAGGATGATCTAGAACAGGGGCATATATATTGAGAAAAACATACTCTGATGAGCGCAACACAGCGTGGATCAGGCACCATCTCCCCTCCGAGTCAGTAGCATGCGAGAGAATAGTGAGTGGCAATTTATCATTGAAAAGAGTGGAAACCCCATTCTTTTTATGAGGAGCCGCCGGTGAGAAATAGTGGGAAGAATAACCTTTAATATTCAGTTTAGTAGCTGCCGCAGAGGGGAGATGAGTCTCCTGTAAAAATATGACATCTGGATGTTTACCATGAAGATAATTAGCAACCTTTTTCCGTTTGATGGGATGATTCAGCCCATTAACATTATATGAAATGATATGCAAATCAGACATTAATAACAGTATAATAAACCAGTGTTAGAATACCTATACAGCAATTCAGTACATATGCATAGTAATGTACAGTTAAATAAAGACCACTCCTGAAGAAAAGATGAAAAGAAAGAAGAGGAAAAAGGGATATACAAGGTGGAGAAACACATAGCATAGCATAAAGCAAAGCCATACCAGTGTATATAGTATGTAACAGTATGTGGGTGTTCCTGATGGAACAGGTGGTGAGCGCTAGAAGCAACCAGAACAGCACTACCACACAAACAAGAACTTGTATCTCAACAGGAGAATGCAGGTGAATAAGGCAGACAAGAGCTTCAAAAGCTCATAGAGCAGATAAGCAGCTAAGCAATTAAGCAATTAGAGGACGGTATCATTGCATTTTTAAAGAGTCCAGAAAAGAGCTAAGATCCTCCGGATCCACGTAGGTGGTGGTGCGGTTGTTATATGTCACCTTCATCTTGGCCGGGTACATTAAGCCATATTTGGCACCGACATCCTTCAGCCCCTGGCGATGTGAAAGAAACGCTTTCCTTCGAAGTGCTGTAGCTTTAGCCAGATCTGGCACAATGTAGAACCTTTTGCCCTGATGGAGTAGATGTGGGTGTGATTTTGAGGCATTGATGAGTTGCAGGGCATGTTGAAATCGAAGCAGCTTAGCAACAATGGGTCTTGGTGTCTTGATTTGTGCAGCAGGCTTGGATGGCACACGGTGAGCCCGCTCTATTTCTAGTGGGACTTCAAAGGATATACCCAGGGTTTTAGGCAGGAAGTCAGCCAGGAACGCCGCCATATCCGGCCCCTCCGAAGTTTCAGGTAGGCCAATAATTCTGATGTTCGATCGTCGACTGCGATTGGATAAATCTTCAAAGTCGCGCTGCAGGGTTGAGATGAGCTTGTCATGTTTATCTACCAACGATAATTTCATTTGTAAGGTGGAAGTGTGCGCTTCGAGTGCATCGATATGATGTCGGGCATCCACAAACTGTGAATTAAGCGATTCAATTTCTTCCCGAACAAGTTTTGTTTCTGCAACTTGCGCTTGTACTATTTGTTTAACTGCTCTAATTTCTTTGAGCAGGAGATCCTGATGCGGGTCCTCTGAAGTCGGCGCCATTTTGTCCGGCGATCCCGGGTCTGTTTTCGGCCGTTTGCCGCTCGTGGGAGCATTTAGCACCGCATCGCCTTTAGTAATTTTCGGGGGTGTCATGGTTACAGACAGGGAGATAGTGGCTAACTGCAGAGGAGTTGAAAAATCACCCGAAGTCTCCTCAAAATCTTATAATTAGTATTCGTGTGGAGGAACAGTTACCCCATGCGTCTGATCACCGCTCCGGTCAGGCTCCGCCCCCCCAGAAAGAATTCCTCTCAAAAAAGATCCTTTTACCAGAAACTCCACAAAAACTCTATACCAGGTAATGTATGGTTTGCTGGTGAAAAAAACAGAAAGAAATCACCAATAAATCAACAACTTTTTCACAGAGAAAATAATGAGTCGAATCTCTTTCATTTGAAAGGAAACTCTGCAATGAGAGGGCATAGGATGAAGTTAAGAGGTGATAGGCTCCGGAGTAATCTAAGGAAATACTTTTTTACAGAAAGGGTCGTAGATGCATGGAACAGTCTCCCAGAAGAGGTGGTGGAGACAGAGACTGTGTCTGAATTCAAAAGGGCCTGGGATAGGCATGTGGGATCTCTTGGAGAGATAAAGAGATCATGGTTACTGTGGATGGGCAGACTAGATGAGCCATTTGGCCTTTATCTGCCATCATGTTTCTATATTACAGAAAGACAATGGCCTAAATACCAACATATTAATAGACATACAGGGGAAATGGGAGACACAATGGAAGAGTTCAAACCCGTCACAGCAATCTGGGTGAAGATACTTCTGAGAAGAGTGAAACCGGGCCCACCATCCCTTGACACATGCCAGATACATACAATGAGAGAGCTCGAAGGCCCAGGACTCTCCTATCTCACGGGCCTTATCAATGAATCATTTACTCCTGAAGAGTAAAGAAAAAGATCTAGAAGATCCCTCCAGCTACAGACCAGTAGCCAACCAACTGTAGATATCTAAACTAATAGATAAGCTAGCCTACCAACAAATATCAGACTTCTTAGAAAATTAATCAAAGCTAGGCCAGGCCCAATCAGGTTTCAGAAGACACCTGAGCACTGCTAGTAGCAATACAGCACTCAGTCTACAGACACCATGCAAAAGGATAAGACTTAGTGCTGGGGTTCCTGGACCTTTCAGCAGCCTTCAACCTAGTCCAGCACACATGGACTTGGGTCTCAAAGGAAAAATCATGGCATGGATAGAATCCTTTCTAACCAAAAGGCTAACAAGGGTAGAATGGCAGGGGAATACAAGCACCTGGAAAGAAATAGATGTAGAGGTAACACAGGGATCCGCTATGTCACCCCTGTTGTTCAACATCTTCCTCCAACCACTGGGGAAATTTATCAGAAAACTGTGATGGGAATGTTATATTTACGTAGATGATGTCCAACTGATCATCCCACTGAAGAAACAGGAAGCGAAGACTAAAGAGTGGATCAAGACTAGTCTAGATAATATCTTCAGATGGCTCCAAACAAATGGACTAGTAGCAAACAAGAATAAAACGGAGCTACTTCTAATTAACAAACGGGGAGGAAATAGCCCAAGATACCAACTAACTCTGAATGGCAATACCATAAAATCATCTACAGAAGGGGCAAGGAACCTAGGACTATGGCTGAACCCAAACCCAGACATAACATTACAGATCAAACATATTGTGAAAAATGCTTATGGCAAACTCTACTGGGTTAGAGGACTTGTACCCTACCTCACCCATCAAGCAATAATAATAATAACCCTGGTACTCTCAATCTTTGACTACTGCAATGCAATCCTGCTGGGCATTCCAAAATACATGATCAAGCAGATTCAAATGGTGCAAAATGCAGCAGCAAAATTTCTACTGGGAAAATCGAGACAGATGAGTGCCATCTCACTACTGAAAGAGTTAAACTGGCTCCCAATTGAAAACAGGGTGAAATTCAAGATCTAGTTCAAGATCATTCATCTCTCAGAACCACAATATCTAGCAGCCAGACTACATTACCGTACACCAGCAAACGCTCGAGCCAAGAATATCTGCTGGAAATACCCTCCTTCAGAGACATCAAATACAAAAGCATCAGGATAAGAATGTTCTCAGTGATGGCTCCAAGGTAGTAGAACTCCCTTTTGAAGAAGTTAAAACTAGAAAAGGACACCAGAAAGTTCAAAGAAAGAGATGAAGATCCATCCTCAAATTGTCTAGCAATCTGATACAAGAAGGGAGATGGTTCCACAGCTTAGTCACAAATTGGGAGTAGGCTTCTTTATGAGCACACTCTAAATCAGAGGTCCCCAAAGTCCCTCCTTGAGGGCCGAATCCAGTCGGGTTTTCAGGATTTCCCCAATGAATATGCATGACATCTATGTGCATGCACTGCTTTCAATGCATATTCATTAAGGAAATCCTGAAAATCCGACTGGATTCGGCCCTCAAGGAGGGACTTTGGGGACCCCTGCTCTAAATGAAGTATTTTCACATAGGGGATACAGAAATGTTGTGAACGTAAGAACCGCTTTGGATGATATTCAGGTAACTTGTCCAACACATAATTTGGAACCATCTGATGAAAAAGTTTAAAAGATAACACCAAAATCTTAAAAATGCATCTTTTTTAACCAAAAGCCAATGAATAACAAACAAAGAAGAAGAAATATGGTTAAAAGGACATAGATTTTTCACCCTCTGCAAATTATGCAAATCTTTGGAAACCCATACAGCAATTGAGGAAAATCGGCTTCAGAAAAATAACATCCAAAGTTTCTGGCTAAAACACTCTTCATTCCCTGCTTGAGCACCCATGCCAGAAGCTCCCCAATCTTCTGTCAGCATAGTGAAGAACACCCCAAATTAGGGAAACGAAGTCTGTCCATGAGGCATATTCTGGCTGGCCCATGAACCTTACAAATACAGTAGGTTGCCATGGGAAAATGCTAATGTTCACTTTTGGAGGAAAAAGGCTTACTGCAAAATGCATTAAAGCCAAGGGTAATATAGAGGCAACACAAGGCAAGGGAGATCAAACAGAGGCTCAAGGGATGACAGCCCAGGAGGGGGCCGGTAGGGCTAAAAATCCCAGAGGAAAAGCGGGAAAGTGGGGTGGCAGGAATGTGGGGAAGCTGAAAGCCAAGAGGGTAAAGGCTGAGGGTAAAGCAGAAACACAGAGAGCGGGAAAACCGCCAGAAATCCAAGGGCAAGTGGACCAGGTAAAAGCAGAGGTGGAAGAAAAACAACGGGACCTGCGGTGCTTATACGTAAATGCAAGAAGCCTCACGGCCAAGATGGGTGAGCTAGAAGTCGTCACCAAGGGGGAGGACCTGGATATAATTGGAATTGTAGAAACCTGGTGGACAGATGAAAATCAATGGGATATAGCGCTGCCGGGGTACAAGCTCTATAGGAGGGACAGGACCCACAAAAAGGGGGGAGGCATAGCACTATATATAAAGGAATCTATCCACTCGGTCGGGATGGATATGGCAACAAAGGCAGAGGGGCTGGAATCGCTGTGGGTCATATTACCGGGAAACAAGGGTGCGGGCATAAAACTGGGGCTGTACTATCGACCACCTGGTACGCCAGAGGGAGTCGGACACGACTTGGAAACGGAATTGAGGCAGGAGTGCAGGACTGGAAGTGTAACAGTGATGGGGGACTTCAACTACCCAGGGATAGACTGGAGTACGGGTCACTCCAACTGCACTAGGGAGACAGGATTTGTAGAAGCTGTGAAGGACTGCTTCATGGAGCAACTAGTCAAAGAACCGACGCGAGGGGGTACTACTCTTGACCTCATCCTAAACGGATTAGGGGGGCCTGCAAGAGGGGTAGAAGTGGGAGGACCACTAGGCAACAGTGATCACAACATGATCAGATTCACATTAGAAAGGGGGACACCCATAGTTAGGAGGACTGCAACAACTGCGCTGAACTTCAAGAAAGGGAACTACGTTGCTATGAGGGAAATGGTGGGGAGGAAGCTCAGAAACATCTTTAGGATGGAGACTGTGGGAAGCGCCTGGATCCTATTCAGGGACACCCTGCAGGAAGCACAGAGAATGTACGTCCCCAATTTCAGGAAAGGCTGCAAGAACAAGCGATCAAAGGACCCGGTTTGGATGTCAATAGAAGTAAAGAGGGCGATAAAGGACAAAAAAGTATCTTTCCGGAGATGGAAAAAGGACCCAACGGAGGAAAATCACCAGGCGCACAGGAAATGCCAAAAGGAATGCCACCGGGAGGTTAGAAAAGCAAAAGAGAAATACGAAGAGGGGCTGGCCAAGGAGGCGAAAAACTTCAAGGCATTCTTCAGTTACATTAAGGGGAAGCGACCAGCGAGAGAGGAGGTAGGGCCGTTGGACGATGGGGACAAGAAGGGAGTGATTAAGGAGGATAAAGAGGTAGCTGAGAGGTTGAACACGTTCTTCTCGTCGGTTTTCACGAGCGAAGACACATCTAATATACTGGACTCAGAGGAGCTCATGAGTGGGGAACAGGCTGAAAAATTAGAGCACATAGAGGTAAGTAGGGAGGATGTCCTCAAACAGATAGACAGGTTAAAATGCGGCAAATCACCGGGCCCGGACGGGATCCACCCAAGGGTTCTGAAAGAACTAAGACAGGAAATAGCGGGCACAATCCAACATGTTTGCAACCTATCCTTGAAAACTGGTGAGGTGCCAGAGGACTGGAAATTGGCAAATGTCACACCGATCTTCAAAAAGGGATCGAGGGGTGACCCCGGGAACTACAGGCCGGTGAGCCTGACTTCAATAATAGGGAAGATGGTGGAAACTATGATCAAGGAAGGCATTAGCGAGCACATCGAGAGGAATGGCCTACTGAGAACAAGCCAGCACGGATTCTGTAAGGGAAGGTCGTGCCTAACAAACCTTCTGTACTTCTTTGAGGGAATAAGCAGTCGGATGGACAATGGGGAGCCCATAGACATCATTTACCTCGACTTTCAAAAGGCTTTCGACAAGGTGCCACATGAAAGGCTACTTAAGAAACTGTGGAACCACGGGGTGGGAGGAGATGTGCACAGATGGATCAAGCACTGGCTGTCGGGTAGACTGCAGAGGGTTGGAGTAAAGGGTCAATATTCTGAATGGCGGGGAGTCACGAGCGGTGTGCCACAGGGATCGGTGCTGGGGCCTTTACTCTTTAACATATTCATCAATGACCTGGAAAAGGAGGCAAAGTGTGAGGTTATAAAATTCGCAGACGATACCAAACTGTGCGGCAGAGTTAGGACCAGGGAGGAGTGTGAGGACCTACAAAGGGACCTGGACAAGCTGGAAGACTGGGCAAACAAATGGCAAATGCGCTTCAACGTGGACAAATGCAAGGTCATGCATATAGGGAAAAAGAACCCGTTGTTCAGCTACAAATTAGGGGGGGTATTGTTGGGAGACAGCAGACTCGAGAGAGACTTGGGTGTGCTGGTGGATGCATCACTGAAGCCATCTGCACAGTGCGCAGCAGCCTCGAAAAAAGCCAACAGGATGCTGGGCATCATAAAGAAGGGCATAGCAACCAGAACACGGGAAGTCATCATGCCATTGTATCGAGCGATGGTACGTCCACATCTGGAATACTGCGTTCAGTATTGGTCGCCGCACCTCAAGAAGGACATGGCGGTACTTGAGAGAGTCCAAAGGAGAGCAACGAAAATGGTAAAAGGGTTGGAACACTGCTCATACGCTGAGAGGCTGGATAGGCTGGGGCTCTTCTCTCTGGAGAAAAGGAGACTCAGGGGAGATATGATAGAGACCTTCAAGATCATGAGGGGCATAGAGAGGGTGGATAGGGACAGATTCTTCAGGCTGAAGGGGACAGCAAATACGAGGGGGCATTCTGAGAAACTGAAGGGAGACAGGTTCAAAACAAATGCAAGGAAGTTTTTTTTCACCCAAAGAGTCGTGGACACTTGGAATGCGCTACCGGAGGAGGTGATCAGGCAGAGCACGGTACAGGGATTCAAGCAGGGATTGGATGGATTCCTGAGAAATAGAGGGATCGTGGGATACTGAGGGAGGACCTGGGATGTAACACGGGTGTAGGAAGTTAGCCAGGAAATGAGTAAACCAACCTGGTCGTGCATGTGTAGACCGGAGGGCTAGGACTTTGATAAGAAGGCAGGACTTAAATGGGAAACCAAGGTGGCAGGGGAGCCCCTTCTGATGATTCAGACAGGTCTTGACCTGTTTTTGGGCCGCCGCGGGAGCGGACTGCTGGGCAGGATGGACCTGTGGTCTGACCCGACAGAGGCACTGCTTATGTTCTTATGTTCTTATTTGCCTTTTAGCATGTACAAACTCATGCACTAGCTATTTTTGTAAAATATTTTTTTGAGTGAGTTACTATCATCACCGCCATGCAGATGGTTACCTGTAAATGGAAGAATTATGACCGCCTAAATTTTCCTTTTTGGTGGGCAAATCTGTGCTCCAGCTATAGGTATGAAAAAATGAATGCCGATAGTTTGGGGCCCAGTAACTTATTTAAATTGGTTTGGGGCCCGTTGACATCTTATATTACTTCAATATAGTAGGTCTTTGATTATGATTCAATTTTCGTTTACTTTCATACACATCCAGGGAAGGGGGGGGGGCTATTTCTGTTCTAATTTTTACCTTTAAGTATTTGGGTGAGTGGAAGGTGGGAGGATATCATTAATTTGAATAGGGTAAGATTATTGGGAAAATCTATGTTTGTGTTTTATTGATTAAGTATTGGAGGGGTGGGGGGGAAATGATTGCTTATGTACATTTGTAAGTTGAATGTGCTTTTATTAACTTAACATATGTTATATATATTGTGTCTTGCACTATTGACGTTTAGAAAATCAATAAAGAATTTAAAAAATAAAATATTTTTTTGAGGAGGTGGAATCTTTCTCCTAGGACAAGCAGGATGAGTCAGCCACATATGGGTGTTGTCCCAACAGCTCCCAATTTGCGGATAAGCTCTCCAATAGCTCAGAGAGATTTTTTTTTTCTCTCTCTCTCTGAGCACGTGCAGTGCCCGGGCCCTACCCATTTCCCCCTGCTTCCCCCTAATCCCCAGCAGTGGCGTACCTAGGGTATGTGGCACCTGGGGCCCATCATTTTTTGACACCCCCCCATGTAAAAAAATATTTTTTGTAATGACCATGAAACGGAATAAATGGTCAGAATAGAAACAGGCAGTGAAAATTTTCTTATATTCCAAATATAACATAACATAAATTATGTCTGAATTGTCATGACATCAGAAGTACATATGGAGTAGTTGCAGGTGATGCTTGGGACAGTTCTGATTGTGTTAGTTCGGTTTTATGTGTTTTTTAAATAGAAGGGTTTTTATTTCTTTTTGAAGGTTTTGCAGTCTGTGGTCGATGTCAATTGGTTGTAGAGTTGGGGGTCGAGTGTTGCAGCTTGAATGGCTAGGAGGTTGTCAAACAGTTTTTTTCTTTTGACGTTTTTGGTTGGAGGGTGTGTGAATGGTGCGTGAGTTCTCCTATGTCTGTTTGAAGTGGATTGAATTATTTAGCTGAAGAAATTAGTTACCCCCTCATCCCACACACATTAATTCTCTTCCATTTTTGTTCCCATTATAAAAAACACTGATAATTTCCCAGCAAAAAAATACATTAAAATAAGAAGTGAAAACAAAGGCCCATACAGATGAGAACATAACATAAGAATAGCCTAACTGGGTCAGACCAATGGTCCATCATGCCCAGTAGCCCATTCTCATGGTAGCCAACCCAGGACACTAATACCTGGTCAAAACCCAAAGAGTAGCAACATTCCATGCTACTGATCCAGGGCAAGCAGACACTTCCCCCAAGTCTTAATAACAGATTATGGACTTTTCCTCCAGGAATTTGTCCAAATTTTTCTTAAAACCAGCTACATATCTGCTTTTACCATAACTTCTGGCCACTTCATTTTTAAGTTTAGATCTTTCCTTTCAAACAGAGACCTTGCTAGATATCAAATACAGCACAAGGTAACTTCACATGGACTTAGCTGTGCAGGAAATGTGAATCTCCTCATACACCCACCATATAGTGCAAAAATGTGCAAAGGTCTGTTTTTTTCTTTCGATCACTACATAGCCTAATGCCACACAAGCAGCACTGTTACAAACATATTCTGTAGGTCAATGCTAAGGATAACAAAGTTTCCTTCCTTGGACCAGAAGGAGATACTGATAAACCACTGGAAGAGATACCAAAACAACACCCAAAGACCCACTCAGTGTGTGAACCAGTTGAGTGGAGTGGACTAACTGGGGGGTGGAAATGGGCCCGGAGTTTGCTCAGCAGAATTTACCAGACCACCTCTTCCTCTCAACACATTGACAAGCTGCCACCATCACCACTAGGAACACCTCACTGGGTAGGCCAGCTATGCTATAAACTTTATAAAACACATTATTATATTTTCTTATAAAGCACATATTTTAACTGAACTCTCTGACATCCTCAGCCTTTCCATTCACAAAAATAGAAGGAAGAAAAGTTCCCATTTCCTGCTGTCTCAGGTGCCCGGCCTATACAATATTTTTTTTCTGCAGACCCTTCAAAAGTCTGACCAAATCCTCGTTTCACTTACATTATAAAGTACTGAGGATGCCATCTCTCCCCAATCCCAGGTCCTAAAGTCTAAGACAGTAGCGCAAACTAATGCTGCCTGATTCAGGAAAAAAAAATTCGATTCGATTCAACCTATTGAATTGGTTTTTCAATTCGATTTTCCTGCCCAGTTGGGTGATTTTTTTCAAAACTCCTGGTGGGTTTTATAGCTTTTTCACCCCCTTTGGCTTCTCCTAACCACACTGGCGCTGTGGTGTAAATAAAATAAAGAAACAAAAAGGACTTTTCCTCTCTCTGTTAAATCCTAGCTCACGTTTGCAGTCCAACACCAGCTCTGGCAGGATACACATTTCAAATCTGACATATTATAATCACAAAACAGAAAATAAAATTAATTTTTCTACCTTTTGTTGTCTGGATATATTTCAAATCTTGTTGGTCCAAGGCTCTGGTTTTCTTCTGATAACTTGCTTGCCAGGGTCTCCTTCTTTCTGCATGCTAACCATCCATCTGCCAACTCTGTCCTCCCTTTCCATTTCCCTTCCCTTCCCAGGAAGTCTGGTATCTTTCCTTTTTTTCATCTCCCTCCACAGATCCACTTTTTCTTAACTACCCTTTCATCCGGCATCTCTCCCTCCTTCCCCACCACCCCAGAGTCCACCATCTCTCCCTTTCTTTTCCTAATTACCCTCCTATCCAGTATCTCTATCCCTCCTCCACACCATCCCTTGTGTCCAATTTCTCTCCCTTTCTGTTCCTTCCCTCCCTAAATCCCATGGTCCATCATCTCTCTCCCTCTCCTCTATTTTCAGACCCATTATTTCTTCCCCCCCCCCCAAAGTTTGGCATATGCATGTCTCTTTGAACACCCCCTTCCCTCCGTGTACTTCTAAACCAGGGTCCCCCCCAAAGGCCTGTCCCCCCTTAAAGGTCTGCCTGTCCCCTCTTGTAGGCCTATCCCCCCCTTGTAGGCCTGTCCCCCCTTGAAGGCCTGCCTGCCTTTCCCCCCCTTGAAGGCCTGTCCCCCCCTTGAAGGCCTGCACCCCCCCCCAAAGGCCTACACCCCCCCCGAAGGCCTGTCCCCCCATTGAAGGCCTGTCCCACCCCCTTGTAGGCCTGTCCCACCCCCTTGTAGGCCTGTCCCCCCCTTGAAGGCCTGCCTGCCCCCCCTTGAAGGCCTGTCCCACCCCCTTGAAGGCCTGCACCTCTTGAAGGTCTGCACCCCCCCCGAAGGCCTGTCCCCCCCTTGAAGGCCTGTCCCCCCTTGAAGGCCTGCCTGCCTGTCACCGCCCTCCCCCTTGAAAGCCTGCCTGCCTGTCCGCCCGCCCCACCCTGAAGGCCTGATGCACCGACCCACCCCGAAGGACAGCTCGCCCCGCTGGCCTCCCCGCACCACCTATGAAGCAGCCGCAGCAGGATCGCAACGTCAGCGATCCCTGCGCTGCTTCCTGCGCCGCGGTCCCGCCCCTCCTCTGACATCAGAGGAGGGGCGGGACCGCGGCACAGGAAGCAGTGCCCAAGCAGCTCAGGGATCGCTGATGTCGCGATCCTGCTGCGGGCTGCTTCACAGGTGGTGCAGGAAGGTCAGTGGGGCGAGCGGTCCTTTGGGGGTGGGGGGGACTGAACAGCAAGGCCGGGAGCACCCCCTCAGGGCTGGCACCCGGGGCGCACCGCCCCCCCTCCCCGCTCCCCCCTTGGTACGCCACTGATCCCCAGTCTTTAGTTTCCGCCCGTTCCCACCTGTCGATTTTTCTACAGCTCTCCATTACAACTTTTCTACTCATCACCTTGAAGATACCTGAATCATCAAAAGAAATGACTGGGATGCAGGAGAAGGATGAATGCACTGGATCCTCATGAATCAGCTAGCATATTCGGATTGCCGCAAGCTAGCTGGCTAACACAGAGTTAATATAGGAGCACTTAGTACTGCCAAATAGGAGACAGTGGGAGCTCCCACATTAAGTTTTTTTCAGATAACCTGAAAAAAATGGAAAACATTCTAAAATACTGCCACATTAGAAATTAGCTTAGTATGCGGGAAAGTTCCATTTTAAGATTTTATTTATTCATTCATTTCTTTAGCCTGTTCTCCCAAAATAGCCCAGATTGGGTTACAGGATTACATACACAGCATGAGTCAAGACAAGACATGATTTGCATATGGTTATGCTGGTCATTGATGGGGGGTCATCCATCCCGTGTACTGATGATAGACCCAGGGGCAGTGTGTCAGCTATGGGCCTCAGTCCTGCATGTTTCTGCTCGGCGTCTGGGTGTCTGGTCTGGATGCTTTGCTGAAGTTTAAAGCCGGTGCTCAGACTGAGCTGAGGCTGAGGTCGACAAGGCGGGAGTTGGAACCAAGTGTGCCTGCTTCAGTCCCATTAATTCCGTCTGCAAGAGAAATCTCGGCTGGTCCTGAAAAACTGGTGTGGGTACAAAGGGTACAGGTTCTGCTGAGTGCTGAAGTGCCAGTAATGGAGGCACGCTTCAAGGCTGACACCAGTTCATTTTGTAGTAGTTCTTTCAGCTGGTCCTTTGGTGCTGGTTCCGTCGAATGTCGAAGTGCTGGTAATCCCGCTGTGGAGGCACACTTCAGAGTTGATACCAATTCTTTCTGCAACAGCTGTTTAAACTGATCCTGCATTGATGGTGCTGGTACCTCTGTAGATAAGGATACAGAGGACGATTCTTGCATCAGATGTCAAAGTGCCAGTAACCCCACTGACGAGGTGTGCCTCAGAAGTTACACCGACGGGAGTGGTGCAGCTTCAACAGGCTGTTGTTGCTTGGAATAGTTTCGATGGCAAGGAAGATTGGGAGGCAGTGGACTCAGACGTGGAGAGACACAGATTTCTGGTTCTCTTCTTAGGCTCCTCCCAGGTAACACTGATGCAGCAGACACTGGGGTTGAAGGGGTGGAGCATCGACGTCCAAATGTCCTTCCGTGAGAAATGCCTAAAGGGGAATAGCTGCACTTCTCCTCTGTAGCAGGATAGTCCTAAGGCAGAACACTGAGGTTTTACTTTTTGATGAAAAAGACTTCTGGATTTGGGGGAGGTCGGAAAAGTGATCCACCGATGATCCTTCTTTGCTTCTGAAGAGTTAAAGTCTATAATGGCATCAAGGAAGAATCCTAGGTGAGCTTCTCCGCTCTGCGGAAACGGGAAAAAATGAAGAGCCGGTAGCGGATATCACAGCACCAACGCCTTGCGTGGTACGGGCATTCACAAAGCTCTTAAAGTAAGAGCTCACTTTTAGACTTTCCTTTGCAGGGGCTGCGTGAGTGACGTCTCCCACATATGAGAATACGCTGTCTGCTTGTCCTAGGATAACGTACAGATCCTTGTACGTGTATGGTATGCTGATCTAAAAGTCCTCAAATAAAATTTCCACATGACCTAAGACTTGTTTTCATGAATAAAGCATTGGAAATGTATTCAACCGGGTTCCTTCCTTCTTTGAAAGTGCCGAGATTAAGAAATTTCTGAATTGACCCATCTGGAAAGGAAACACTTTATAACTCCTTCTTCCTGTCTTTTGTGTTGACTGGTTTTTCAGTAAGAGCAGCAGTAGCACGACCATTTCACTTGTTAGCTCAGGTCCACCGCAACAGACAGACATCAAGACTATCAGAGAAAATACTTGATGACAGACCAGAAGCAATACAAACTATAATAGTTATTTCTTTAGAAATTATAAAAAAAGAAGCTTAGATGCTCGCTGTGGTGGTTGCTGGCTAAGCCCTTACACTGTCACCTTCACCACCATCTTTGATCAGCAGAAATGAATTCTCAGAATTCCAGGATCTGAAATAACAGACAGACTGGAAACGCTGAGAATTCACAGTATTTCAGTTTTGTAGTAGAAACACTGAAGTTTGGCAAGATTTTAACAGCATGGGCTAGGTAGCTTTCTACAGTAGTTATGGAAAACATGTTTGCAGGAGGACTGTAAAGTTCATGGTCTTGGATTTGCAGGATCTTTGATTTGCCAGTGCTATCAGGAGGTCTCTGCACAGATCTTGGCTCAAGCTCATAACACTCGAAGGCTACCTTGAAAGGGAGGGGTTTGGATTGAGCTCATACCTTGTTCAGTGGCGCTACAACTGAAAAAGATTGAGCCAAATCCAAATAAATAAATGCACTTCATCGTCCCTAGAGAGCTTGCAGACTTAAGTTTATACCTGAGGCAGTGAAAAGTTAGGTACAAGATCAAAAGGAGCCACAATGGGATTTTGACTGGGCTTCCCTGGGTCTCGAACTACTGTTCTAATTACCAGGCTGATCCTCCTGAAGGACTCGCATCTTCCCATCATGGAATTGAACCCCATTCTCCTGTGTGACTTGGTTATGCTGCTCCTCCCCCTCACCACCAAGCAATGATACATGGTGGGATTGACTGAGGTCCTGATGCTCAAATGCTTTCAGTTTTACTGGCACAGAAGCTTTCCTGCCGATGTTCAAAAGGGTTCTCAGGACTGCTATCGATCCTCAAAAGGATGCACAAAAGGGAATGGCCCCATTTTACAAGGGAGGGGAGGGGAATTTTCGGCAGGTCTGGACCTGCCAGTAGCTGTTGTGCATTGGGGTACACAACAGCTGCACCTATTAAAAAAGGTTCCCACCTGAGCCAACAGCCCCTGCTCTCCCTGCGTGCTCAGTTCATCAAGGCTCCAGAGCTGCGATCAATTGAGCTGCAGGACTCCCCGAAGCTGCTGAACAGCGCTTCAGAGTTTCCCCTGCCGTTCAGCTGTTCGGGGATTCCCTTGCTAGCTCAGCTGATCGTGGCTTCAGAGTTGCGATCAGATGAGCCTGCAGGGAGAGCAGCAGCAGCGGGACTTAAAAAATGGATCTGACAGGAGGGATTGGGGGAGTAACTGTGCCTAGTGATTGCTCTTCTGAGCAGGCACCAATCACAGTTTCTCCTCTCTTATATGGGGCTACTCCACACAAATAGTATGCATTTGATTTGCATGCTATTTCTACGCAGGTTCTTCAAAAAGTTTCTGCACTTTCATATTTTCATAGGAAATATTTGGGGTGGGAGAAGTGGAGGGTGTGTCGTAGAATGGTCATGTGACTAGTCAAGCAAGCTGGCTCACCTTGTGTGGAAAAGTGATGTAATTTGCTTTAGAGATATTTAATACATAGCATTAAAAAACAGAAAAGTGTGGAAACTTTTGAAGATCCCTCATATGTGCATAGCCCTATAAAAGAAAATCACTCCCGGTATTTTTTACCAGGTTGATGGAGCATTGTGCATCTGACTCTGAGTGTTCAAGCAATTTACTGCATAGTAGCCGAAGTTCCAGGTCTGCTCCAAACTGGAGAGAAAATAAAGTTCGTGGCCTTTAACTTATAAGACTGCATCTTATTTCAATAAATTGTCTTCACATCAGGAATATTGTTCTAACCAAAACAAATATTTGCTCAAAAGTTATTGTCTTGAATGTGAATAGTCTGACGCAGTGTACATTTCGTGCAAGCTCCACAAGCATAATATCTGAAGGTCCCGTGGGTCTTTTCTGGAACACTAGGTTTCAGTAATAGCCGGCTGGAAGCTGGGTTTCTGTACACCATGTGACACCCTTTCTATCTGGTCTCCAGTGCATTGGATGCCTCTCACGTGTCTTTTCCTCTGGGTTGTACTTCCGGATGAGCACATTCTCCTTTAATTTTTCTAGGATGGTGCTAGATGGACACTATTTATTTATTTCTATCCCATTGTCCCCAAAAAGCTCAGTTACAGGTTAAACATACTTAGTGTATAGCTAACAGGTTACAATTTACACTAGATTTGCCAAAATTTCAGTACAAGTTTCCGATACAAGTTTTTTCCTAGCTAGACACATATTAAGGGTCTAATACTAATATACATAATATACAGTTTATCAGTTATAATTTACCCTGGTTATTCTTACAGTGTAAGTTTTCCAGTACAAGTTTTATCCTAATTGACACACAGACATTTTACAGGTTGGATTTGCTATAGTTATAATACAAGATTTTACTTTATAAGCTTTCCTTACCTGACACATACTGGGTTCTGTTACCAATGTTCATTTCTTGTTAGTCCATTGGTCAAGAGCAGGGGGGTTAGATGAAGAGGTATGCTTTTATTGCTTTCCTAAAGTTGAGGAGTCCTTCAAGGGATCTAATCTGGGGGGCAGTTGATTCCAGTGGCTCAGTATGTAGCGGAAGTAGGAATGTCGTTTGGCGGTTTGCCTTTGCAGGGCATGACCAAAGGGCATTTTGAGGCATATTTCAGCCTAGGATCGGAGAGACCGGTGCCATGTCATGCAAGGATTTGAACGCTAGAATCAGGCCCTTTAAGACACAACATTTGGATACAGGCAGCCAGTGAGCCAACATTAAAGCCTGGGAGACAGGGTCGCGGGCACAGAGGTTTTTTAGAAGCCTGATTGCTGCATTTTGAACACACTGAAGACGATGTACATTCTTTGCCGTGAGACCGTTGAATAGGACATTGCAGTAATCCATGCGGGAGAGTACTAAGGCATAGAGTAGTTGGGCAAAGTCGGACTCTGAAAAGTAGTTCCTTATTTTTAGGAGTTGTCGTAAGTAGTAATATGAGGAAGATACCACCTGTGGAGTTGATAGATAAATCCTTCGACTCCGACTCCTCAGTTTCTGGTACCCAGGACTCCGACTCCAGGTACCCAAAATTGTGTCAAACTTCTCGACTCCAACGCCGACTTCACAGCCCTGGATATAATAAAATGTTCCATTTCTTTTGGATTATTATACTTCTGCAGTTTTCCCCTTTTCTCTGTTCTCCACTGTTTTGCTCTGTTGTACTAAGTGAATATCCTGCCATGCCTGCCATGCATGCATTTATTTGGAATGACATGGGAACTGTAAACAACATTTCCCATGTTGATTCATGGGAATTCCAAAAGAAAAATTAGCAATTAAAAGCATCTTTAAAAAGTAAGCATTTAAATTTGCTTTTGAATCTGTCTATAAGACATTCTTCCTGTGTATATATATATATATATATATATATATGTGGAGGGAATTCCACAGTTGTGGAGTAATGAAGAGAAAATGTATTGCCTACAGGTATTAATGGATTTCAAAGAAGGGATTACCAGCAAGTGTTGGTTATCAGATCTAAGTGATCCAACAGGAGTATAAGGTATTAAAATTCGCTCAATAAAAGCCGGGGTTTTATGGAGTATTGATATGAAGGTTAATAGACAGATCTTGTAGGTTATTCGGTGAGCTATTGGGAGCCAGTGAGATTTCTCGAGAAGTGGAGTAATATGATCGAATTTCTTTGCTTTCCATAAGAGTTTAATTGAGGGAGTAATTACTGGGAGTATGTTTGTTCTTCACTTTCAAATCTGCTGATTATCCCTTCCTCTAGGGCTTGATTCTTCCAGTGTCACAACTTTTAACAGTGTTACTTCTGTACAATAGAACTCTCCTTGGAATTTGAGGTGGGAGAGTTCCTATGTGATGTATAAAAAGTAGGCTGTGAAAACTATAAGGCTGTTGTTTTAGGTTCTTTAATTTGTAATTTTTCAATTTTATTTCTTATCTTTTCATTACTTTTTATTCTTTAATTTTTTTTTTAGAGCAACATTTTGTTTAAAATTTGTAATTGCGATTAATTACAGTATACGATTTAAGGTATATTATGTTTTTTTATCCCCACTGTAGAGGTTTGTGTGACTTCCCCAGAGTCACAAGGAGCTACAGTTGGAAAAAAAAAATAACAAACCACTAATCAACAAACAATCACAATTAAAATTTTAATTGAAATGTGACCCTAATGTGGAACTAATGTGACCTCCCTATGAGGTCTCTGGTTGATTTTTGGTTTTGGTATTTGATTGCTATGCAACATCATTGTGGTTCTCCTAATCCCAATTATTTTATATACATTTCTACAGTAGCATAGTGGGGAAGGTTGGTGTTCAGTGTGGTGGCTCCTGGCATTGCCACGCCATGCAGCACACTCCCCACTCTTCCCCCCTCCTCAACTTGTGCCTCCTTGTACCACTTGAAAAGTTCACTGGCGCTCACACCAGCTTCGGATCCCTTCTTATGTCACATCCTGTTCCCAAGACCAGGAAGTGATGTCAGAAGGGAGCTGAGGCCAGAATGAGCAACAGGTGGAATATTTAAAGAGGTATGCAGGGGGGGGGGAGCAGAGAGGTGGAGAGGTGCTGGCACAGAAGGCGCCTGGGGCAATCTGCCTCACCCCCCACCCCACCATTACTATGCCACTTTTATGTTCAAATCTGTTTATATTATGAACACAAGAGAGAATACAATCAACAAAATCTAGAACTATCAACAAGGCAGAACAGGTCCAGCACAGTACACCCCCCCCAAACCCCCAAAGTACCTCCCCATCCAAACATAACAAACCCCCCAATGAGAACTAGAATGATGGCAACCTGTAGGTGACAAAATCACCAGAGGCCCATACTCTTGTGGCCTCTGGGTCAACCAAAAGCTGTGTCTCACAAAAAAAAACCCAAAAACTGTCCAGTCCCAAACTAGAGCTCAAGAACCAGCAGACTGCCTAGGAAATAGTATTCAAAATGAGGCTATGCCCTCTCGGGGACAAAGAAGCAAGATAAGTTCCCCAGATGAGTAAAAATCGACTCCGCTTGCGCAGGCGGTCTGTCACCTCACGGGCCTCCCACAAGGCCAGGATGTGCACCCTAGATCTCCATCCCCACAAGGATGGCGGCTCAGACACCGTCCAGGACTGTAAAATACACTTATGATCAAGGAGACACACCTTACGACACCAGAAGGAACCCCCTTAGGCAAACCACTGAAAGCACCCGGGAAATCCAGAATCAAGTGCTCCACTGTGCCCGAGAGGGTGCATTCATAAAGGCGCTGTATGTAAAGCGTAATAGACCCCCAAAAGGAATGAATTGTCCAACAATCCCACATAAAATGAACAAAAGTGTTGGGGCCCGGCCACATTTTAAACAAAGAGGAGAGGAAATACCGCCTAGTTTATGTAATTGCACCTGGGTATAATAAGCCCTATTATGCCACTTTTATTTGTGTGTTTTAAAGTTTGTCTTTGTTACTGTTACATTTTTGTTCCTTTTCATTGTGAACTACCTGAGTGTAACCAGTTGAAAAGCCATATATTAAATTCATCTAACTAACTAAATATATTGGCAAGTGATCCCCCTTTTGCTTCCTGCTCCATTGCTACCTGGGATTCAAAATGGCAGCTTTGATATCCCGCCCCCTAGAAGTAGTTTTGTAGTATACTACTAGGGGGTCAAAGAGCTACCATCTTAAACTCAAGCAACAACAGGGCTAGGTGCGAATGAAGATCACTTCTGTACCAACAGTATATTACCAACAATATCCCATGGCAAATGCTACAGTGATGATTGTTGGGTGTGTGTGTGTGTGTGGGGGGGGGGGGTGATGGAACATAGGAGAATGTGGAGTGATGCATTTTCTATCTGGCAAAGGATATAAAAATACTTGAAGCGGTCCAGAGGAAGGCGACGAAAATGGTAAGAGGTTTGAACCAAAAGAAGTATGAGAAGAGACTGGAAGACCTAAATATGTATACTGTGGAGGAGAGGAGGGACAGGGGAGATACGATGCAGATGTTTAAATACTTGAAAGGCATTAATATAGAACCAAATCTTTTCTAGAGAAGAAAAAATGGTAAAACTAGAGGGCATAATTTGAGGTTACAGAGAGGAACTTAGGAGCAATATTAGGAAATATTTTTTTTCACGGAGAGGGTGGTAGATACCTGGAATGCCCTCCCGAGGGAAGTGGTGGAGAGGGAAATGGTGATGGGATTAAAAAAAGCGTGGGATAAAAATAGAGGATCTCTAATTAGAAAATGAAGGATGTAAAGTAAAGAAGTAAGGCCAGTATTGGACAGACTTGCACGGTCTGTGTTCTATATATAGTGATTCGGTGTAGGGTGGGCTGGGGTGGGCATCAATGTGAACTCCACTAATATGGAACATGAGGATGTTACTGGCCAGATTTTACGGTAGACAACGGGATGGTTGGATAGGTTGGAGTGAGCTTGGACGGCAACTTCAGCATTTGGAACCTAGGACAATATCAGACTTTACAGTCTACGGCCCAGAAATATCAAAGAAAAGACAAGTTAGTCTAATCATGTATTTTTTAATGCGTATAACTTATGGGCAGATTGGATGGGCTGTTCAGGCCTTTATCTGCCATCATTTACTATGTTACTATATGTTAATGCTGGTACTAGGGGGAGGGGATGAGAGCTGGTTGAATAGGTCGACTGATGCTCTTAGATGTGTTCATGTGGTGATTTGGAAGGGGTTCGGTTGGGATCGGAGGAATTGGGAGTATAATCTGGAGGAGGGGTTTGGGGTGGTTTTCTACAAGTATTGTGTTTGTTTTGACAGCAGCTACAGTCACCCTTCAATGAAATTGCCTTGAAATGAATGGGGTTGATATTCAGCTGGCAGTGCTCAGTTTTTTGCTAACCACTGCTGGCATTATATCCAGAAATTCAGCGCTAGGTCATGTCTGGGCTCCAGCATTGAATTTCTTGGATTATGAAGCTGGCAGAAACCATAGCCAGTTTATTGCGATTGTCAGCACTTAACCAGCTATGGCAAACTGCATAAAGATAGGACTGAGTTTTATGTGGTCCTATTTATGCAGTGACTATGGCAGGTTAAGTGATAAACAGTGGCACTTAACCAGCCAAGAGCTGACTCCGCCACTGGGCCGCCCCCAAAATAGCTGGTCTGGACTTGGGTGCTAACCAGACATTTTCATCAGTGCTAACTGGTTAAGGGATGCTGATTATGACAGACCCAAATATGCAATTTAAGCATCCAGGACCCATTTCTGGCAAGTTAAATTGCTTTGAATATCAACATCAACATTTTTAAAAACAAAACCAAACAAGAAACCACAAATGACACAGGAAAGAAAAAAAAAAATCTAAATATAATATGTATTATTTTTGCTTGCACATCCCCTGCTCTCAAACCACAGGTACACAAAATTTGAACTGATTTTACAAACAAAAGAAGAACTTTCGCACAAGGGAACAAACCTACTAAAGCTAAAGGCTTAGTGCCTGATTCTGTATAGGACGCTCTGTCTCAGCAGCTGCCTAAGCGGCTTTTGAGAATCGCACATGGACGTCCTATATAGAATCACGTCTGTCCTAACCACCCCAATTCTCTAACTGATGTCCATGTCACAGATACCGTTTAGAGAATCTCGTTACCGCTGAGCTGATCACAACAAGGGAACCTCCCTGCCGTGATCAGCGCAGTGGCAGGAAACCCCTGAACCCCCCCCCCCACACACACACACACTGTCCACAGCAGGAGGGATGCCCACTTCCTCCTGTTGGTGCCCCCCTGAACCCCCACCCCCCAAAGCCCATCCAGAACCCCCATACCTTTAACAAGAAGGCTGACCAGAGGGATACCTTCTCCCTCCGGCTGGTAGGCCCACCTCTTCAGAATGGCAGGCCTTCCCCTTCCCAGTGCATCCTGGGATACACTGGGGAGGAGCCTAAGTCACCTGGGCCAACCAGAGTCTTAGGCCTCCTTCCTAGTGCATTCTCTAAGGCCACTCCCATGGGCCTTAGACCCCTCCCTGGTATATCCCAGGATGCACCGGGAAAGGGAAGGCCCACCATTTTCCAGTGGCAGGCCTACCAGCCAGAGGGTGTATGCCTCCCTCCTGCCTGACCTTCTATTTACAAGGTAGGGGGGGAGTTGGGGATAGTCTCCCCTTTAGGGGGATCACCCGGTGGGGGGGGGGTTAGTCACTGGGCGGGGGGATGTTTCAGGGTGGGTTCTGGTAGAAGGGAGTTGGCATCCCTCCTGCTTCTCGCGGTTGGGTGGGGGAGTGTTCTGGCAGAAGGGAGTGGGCATCCCTCCTGTTTATCACAGTTGGATGGGGGGTGTTTTGGGGGGTTCAAGCAGGAGGAATTGGGCACTCCTTCTATTGGAGGTTGCTCAGGGGTTTCCAGCAGGAGGAACTGGGTACTCCTCCTGCTGGAGAATGCTTCGGTGGGGTGGGTAACAGAGGGAAAAGAGAGACCTGGACCCAGAGCCAAAGGGGATGGGGCTGGATTGTGAAAGAAATGTTGGATAAGAAAGAAAGAAAGAAATATTGGATGCACAGTCAGAAGGAAGTGCAACCAGAGACTCATGAAATCACCAGACAACAAAGGTAGGAAAAATGATTTTATTTTCAATTTAGTGATCAAAATGTGTCATTGTTGAGAATTTATATCGGCTGTCTATATGTTGCACTATATTTGTCTAATTTTTCTTTAGTTGTTACTGAGGTGACATTGCACATTTTAAAGTTATCTGCCTTGACATCTTTGAAAACCCCCGAATATAAAACATTTTCTATGTGTACAGTGTGCTTTGTATTGTTTTTTTTAATTTTGTGGTTACCATTATGTATTAATAAGATTATATTGTGTGTATATGAAAAATGGATAGAAGAAATTGCATTACAATTAGTATTATTATTAAGGGGGTGGAGTCAGGGGTGGAATTTGGGCGGGTCTGGGGTGGAGCTTTTGGGGGGCCCCCCCAAACAAAAAAGCGTTCCGCTGCCTATAATTCCATGTGTATACAATGTCATTACTGTATCATAGTATTCATTTGGCAAACATTCATAGTTGGGAAGATAAGAAGAGAATTCATATATTATAAGAAAGTGTATTTATTGGGATTTCTTCTTTTACTATTAACCCCAAACAAGGTTATAACTTTGGAAAGGAAATTTTGGCTTTGTTAATGGACTGTAAATATTTTTATATGAAGTTTAGAGAGTCAAGTTCCTGTTCCATATTAATAGCCAGCCCCCATCCTTCTGTCTGATGGTGCCAGCTCCCCAAAAAATTCAACCTTAGCTATGCTTTCCATTTCAATGCTTCTTATTACCAACTTAAGCATATTTTGGAAAAATAAAATCAGTACTTAATGCACCAACATAACATATAGCTCTCTCTCCCCCATTGGACAATTCTATAACTGGGTGCCATCATTTAGGCTGCTAGATGCAGCACGCTGAGCTCTACAGTAATTCTATAATGGCTTCTGGATGCCAAGATTCCATTATAGAAGACTAGCGTAAGTTGGCATCTACACCCCTATGTTTAGACACACCCACTCATGCCTTGAC
This sequence comes from Geotrypetes seraphini, assembly GCF_902459505.1. NCBI lineage: Eukaryota > Metazoa > Chordata > Amphibia > Gymnophiona > Dermophiidae > Geotrypetes > Geotrypetes seraphini. The sequence goes on from NC_047084.1 coordinate 484,765,158, forward strand.
CACAGCAAGAGTAAATGTGTGCCCCTAAATGCATGCAGCACATAACTTGCAGTATTCTGCTCCACCCATGCCCCCTCCCCTACAAAACCCCCTTTGCATTTATGTGCTAAGAGAGTTGCTTGCTAAAAGTATAGAATGCCACCTAGTGCCCAATTAGAACTGACGTGCATAACTGTAACAGTTACATAAGTGGTAGTGCATGCAGTCCCTGGGTTAAGAATGGGTTCCATTTTTTAAACCGTTCCTAAATTGAATTTGTATGTAACTTGGATCCTAGTATTCTTCCCACCTTCTTCACATCCTTGAGGCCCCTCTTATATTCCTTTCCATCCATCCCACTGTTCCCTCTCCACTACCACATCCAACATTACTCCCTTTCATCTCTCTCTTCCCCATACATCTCTACCTCACTCCTACCACCATGTCAAATAATTCTCTCTACCTCCCTATTCTCAACAATTCTCCTCTTTCTTCATCTCCCTGTGTGCACCATCTCTCTTTCCCTCTCACTCAAGACACCCAGTTCTCTCTTTCTATTCCCTCCCCCACCTCAGCATCTCTTTCCCTCACTCCCTCCATTCTTCCATCCTACGGCTCATGCTCCCCTCTCTCCCTTCTGTGTCTCAAGTTCATGCCCCCTCCCTCCTTCATTCCGTCCTTTGTCTGAAGTTTGTGCTCCCTCCCGAGTCCCAACATTCCCCTCCCTCCCTCCCTTTTGTGCCCCAAGTATGCAAGCATGTGCCTCCCTCCAGCGGGTTTATCTTCTGGTTGGCTCCCTCCTCCTTCTGGCCTCAGTCATTTCTCTGCACAAAGCCGCAGGCAGCAACTCCTACATGCCTCTCTCAGCTGAGCTGGAAGCCTTTCCTCTGACGTCGGAGGAAGCTCCTCCCACATCAGAGGGAAAGTTGGCTCAGCCATGAGACGCACATAGGAACCGCTGCACGTGGCTTTGTGCAAAGAAATGACTGTAGCTGGAAGGAGGAGGGAGCCGGCCAAAAGATAAACACCCGCTGGAGGGAGGCACGTATTTGGGGCACAGAATGGAGGGAGGGAGAGAGAAGGATGCGTTGGAACTCGGGAGGGAGAGGGATGTGTTGGACTCAGGAGGGAGGGAGAGGGGCGCGTTAGAACACCGAAGGTAGAACAGGACCCCCTATTCTTAAGTACGAGTCCAAGGTAAGTCAGTTGTTCGTAAAACAGGGACTGCCTGTATTCTACAATTTACACGCATAATTGGCACTTAACCTCAGGTGACCTCTTATAGAATGAGGAGGATTGTTCCTTAAAATGTCATAAGTACAGCTGCACCTCCAACTCATGTGTCTGTTCTTTAGGCTGGAGCAGGACATCGGAGAGCTGGAAAAGGAGGAGTCCTTGATATCTGCCAAAGAGCAAGTCATCCGAGAGAAACTGAAGGAGACAGAGAAAACTTTTGAGGACCTACAAAAGGTAAAGGAAAGGGGGGGAAAAATGAAAAGCAAGATAATCTCAGACAAAATGTCACCTTCCTCCTGGGTAGTAAGCTATCAAGTGAAAGGGAGCCAGGTCAACTCTGGGACAGCTCCAAGGTCTGGAGCTGTGAAGGGTCCTTGATTTACTGTGCACGTGAGCCCAATGTTTAACAGGAAGACTGATCAATTGGGAGCTCGGGTGTACATAAAACAGCCTGGGTGGGCTGACCCAGGACTTCAGCCTGCATCCAGATTTTTATCCTAGATACAAAGAGAGAGTAGTATATGTAATATGTACACTCACACATCAGATCTGTTCTGCACATATGGCACAACAAGGTGGAAATGAGCTCAGCCGGGTATTAGCAGTGGAAAACAGCGCATTTTTTTGTGGGTAGAAGCTTGAACTGAGTGGGACTGGATGGGAGGCAGAAGCAAGTGACTTGAGAAGAGGGATCACATGGCTGTAGCAACACTGGAGGAAGGGTGGTGAGGATGGTGTAATTTTAACAAAACTGCCAAAGAAAAAGTGAGATTTTCAAATGGGAGAGTCCCAGCTCCACCCCCATTCCTACCCCACATTCTGGTTGCCTCCAGTCTCCTGCTGCTTCGAGGTGGGAAAGGAGGAACAGATTCCAACCCCCCCCCCCCCATGACTGGCACATTCTGCTGCCGACCTCATGAGATCACTGACAAGTTGTGCTGGCTCACAAGGCTTGAAGCTGCTCATTCAGTCATTATGGAAAGACGGGGGGAGGGTAATTCTATAAAACAGGCGCTGACATTTATGCACCAATTACACGCGTAAGTGTTTAGAACACTGTTGCATTCATGCATACATGCTGAAAATTGACCTAAGCCCTATTCTGTAAATACATACATATCTTACATAGTACATATTTGACAGGTAGGTGTACACATGAATGGAGCATGCTGGAACGTCCACCTGCAACTTGGAATGTACTATAAGTCAGACATTCCCAACCCAGTCTTTGGGACACACCTAGTCTCATTGGGTTTTCAGGATATCCACAGTGAATATGCATGAAAGAGATTTGCATGTATTGCCTCAAATGTATGCAAATCTATCTCATGAATATTCATTGTGGATATCCTGTAAACACGATGGGACTAGGAATGCCCTGAGGACTGGGTTGGGAATGGCTGCTATAAGTTATGCATATAGGTCCAGCACACGTGTTCATTAGCTCTGTGGATGGCATAAGCACTCATGCCTAATGGTATATATGCCCATGTATACCCATCTATGCTAGTATTCTATACAGGAAAGTAGGTGTCTGATTTCTTTCATAGAATAGGCACCTATCAGGCATCTTCTAGGTGTCTCTATATAGGCGCCTTTCATAAATCGCCCCACAGTGTAGAATTGGAAGAGGCAGGACAGGCACAGTTGCATTGGGTGGAAGTTTCTCATTCTTACAAAGAAGAAGGGATGGATCCGAAAGCAGGAGACTTCCAGCCTTGGTGGGAGACCTAGCACATTTGTTTTAAGAATACTGAGGGCCTCAGAAGCCTACAAATGAGCGCTTCTCTAGGGCATTCTTCAAACATATTAGTCAAATCAAACCAGGCGCCTGTCAGAAAAGTTACTGAATGAGAGGCAGCTTTATCACTAGTGTGCAGTTACTGAGATTCATTAAATCGCATTTAAAAGCAGATTCTTGATGTTTCAGAGAAGGCTTCATCCTTTCTTTAGTAAAAGAGGCCTGCGAACATGGCTCTTGCTTTGCTTACTCAGTCATAGAGCTTTCCATCATATATTTACCCCCGATATTCAAAGCTATTTAACTGGCTAACCGGTTATCTCACGCTAAATATTCGTGGTTAGCAGCTGAAAATTAACTGTCTATAGGATTCATTTTCAAAAAAGAAAGACGTCCAAAAAAACAACATAACGGGGATATGGACGGACATCTGCCAGCAAAACATCCAAAGCATATAATTGAAACAAAATTTTTAAAAAAGCTTTGCACAGCGCTAGTCGCTGAAATCAAGACATGTGATATGGGCAGCGTTAGAGGACGTAACATATAACAAAATTATTTGTTTGGTCATCCTGAAATATGCCCAGAGTTAGCCTAGTGTTTTAATCCCTTTGAAAGAAGGGAAAACAAGTTTTTATCTTTGAGAAGTTCTTGAATGAGACCACGGTTGGTGTTAGAATATTACACAACATATAGCAATGAGTCTCTGGTGATCAGTTGCAGTTACAGTTCGCTATAGCCTGGATGCTAGGGTCTCAAGGCAGGTATGAGAATAACATGTTTTTACAGCTTTCTGAAAAGGTAGCAGGATGTCTGGGGGAAGCTGGTTTCACAGTTTTGTCATACAATGAGAAAAGGATCGTTTCCAGGTGGTTTTCAGTTGGAGCTGGTATGCCGATGGGAATGCATAGCCAGCATTCCAGTTGGGATCTGAGTGGTCTGGTCGGGTGATAGATGGAGAGCTTTTCCACCATGTAGTGGGGGGTCATGCCATGAAAGTACTTAAAGGTGATAGTTGATTGAAAATGGCTCGCTTTCTTACAGGTAACCAGTGTACTTCATTCAGTGCTGGGGTAATGGGATCGAAAGGACTGAGATTTTTTAATAGCCTAACCACAACATTCTGGACTTTTTGTAGTTGATGTTGTTCCTTTGTAGGAAGGCCGGCGTACAATCCATTACAGTAGTTCAGGCGAGACAGCACAAAGGCGTATAGCAGTTGAGTGAAGTCTGTGTCGGAGAAGTATCACCTAAGATATTTAAGTTGATGTAGATAATAGAAGGATGAGGACACCACCTTGGAGGCTGATAAAGTCAAGTTTGCATCTAGGAAGATGCCTAGTCTGCATACTTGATCCTTGGGTTCGAGAATAGTGTTGGCAGGGCTTTCTATGTATCCATAATAGCTCAGTTTTGGATGGGTTTAGTTGGAGTTTGTTGGATGTCATTCATGATTTGATCTCATCAAGGCAGGTCCGTAGCTTCTTGAGTTGGGAGTTCCATATTGATCCTAGTGGGACATAAAGCTGGATGTCATTCGCGAATGAATGGATGTGGATTCCATGGTTCGAGATAATTTCGATGACTGGCTTGATGTTGAAGTTGAAGAGAAATGGGGATAATAGTGCTCCTTGAGGTATGCCGTATTTGAACAAATGAGATGTGTAGATACTGTATGAAGGGAATAATAGGGATTTACAGATTTACCTCTCATTCTACTGTATAACAGGCCAACTACAGTTAGGCACTGAGGTCTAAATATTGTATACGTCATCCAAAGTTGCATGTGCATAGCCAATTTGCACATACAGCTTAATTGTTTAACAATCTAATCTGCACCGATAATTGGCAATTAACACCTAATAATTGACACTGAGTAGCATTCATTAATTGGCACCACTTTGGAGGCACATTCTATAAAGTGGTGTGTGTCATTTCAAGTGCACGGTATTTCAAAAACTGTTTTAAAATATTTCCAGTCTGGGATTGAGTTATCCCATTCTCATCTGTGATAGCCACAATTTTTACTTTTTTTTTTTTTTTTAGCTTTAAGATAATTAAATAATATTCTTCCTGCTTTATTTGAATCTCAAAAGGGGGCATGGCCAAGGGAGGAGCATGGGCATGTCGTGGGCATTCCTAAAATTTAGATGCACTGATATAGAATATGCCCAGTCCACGCACTACAGGAGCTGGTATTTAGGCCTGGCTTTCCTGAGCCTAAATGGGTGCGCCTAAATGTTATGCCATGTACGGCCATTAAGCGTGATTCTCTATATAGTGGACGCCTTTTATAGAATCATGCTAAATGCCGTTCTAATCAGGCCTGATTTTGTAGGCACCATGTATAGAATTTGGGGGTGATTTCACACTTGAGTTATAGAATGCGAACACTACACATGTGAAAATATTAAACGAGTTAATCTGCTCAGTGATATGCTATAACTTATATGCAGAACTGATTTAGTGCATAACTTAAAGTGTTACATACTAAAGTGCCACATTTAGTTGCGTCCATTTAAGCCTTTTGTTGACATGGCAAAAGTGTGCATGCCTAAATATAGATATGTTGATGCAAAGAACACTTATGTGTGTAATTTGGGTATTTATTTTCCAGCGCCCAATCACAGAATTGCTAGGGTTGCCAGATTTCCTCTATGAAAAAAAGAGGACACCTGGTCCCGCCCCATTCTACCCCCTACTCTGCCCCCACATGAACCTCCCCGAGCTTGGGACTGCACCTGTGCATTTGCAGACATTGATGCAATGATGTCACATGCATGTATATGATGTCGCATCAACACATGCGTAGACGCTGAGGTCAGTGTCTTCCAAAACCTGGACAAACTGCCAGATTTTGAAAATTCCTCTGGGCACCAGGACAGTCCTCTAAAAAGAGAACATGTTTGAGTTTTCCTGGTCATCTGGTAACCCTAAGAATTGCCCCCTGGCAGCATTTGTTAAAGAGGGATTTTGAATTTGGCTTGCATCAAACCTGTACACCACATAACCATGAAGAACTGGTCCATTCCCTATTGTATATTCCATTGCTGGAGCTGCACAGTGCTTAGCTTTGTCCAGTGAACCAATGGTGGATGTCTGGGGGGATAAAGACTGGCCCCTGCTTCCAACCTTGTACAGAGGACAGTCACTGCAGGCACTGTTCCCGCTAAGCTGAGTGGGAGTCTTTCATCTAGAGCAGGGGTTCTTAACCTGGGGGTCCATGGATGGGTTTCAGGGGTTCCGTGAAGGTCAGGTAAAAATTAATATTTATGTTCACTATACAGCCTGGTTCTGTTGATTTTTCTCGAAGATAACGAGAGAGTAGATGCAGTAGTACTAGATCTGCTTTAATTTGCACAAGAGGATTATATTTCATAATTATAATGAGTGGCCATTACTTTTTTGCATAAAAAAGGAGTGTTTTTTTAGATTGTTTACTTTAAATTTTAATAGTACAGGCAGTCCCCAGGTTAAGAATGAGTTATGTTTTTAAAGCTGTTCTTAAGTTGAACTTGTATGTAACTCAAAACTTGTGAATTTTAAGATTCATGCTTCTTACCTCTTCTTCCAGCTGACTAAAGGGCCAACTGTCCCTAGTACCAGTGTTCCCTCTAAGGTACAGCATGCATAACCACACACTGTTCTTAATGTGGCCATACATCATTCCTGAATATGCTACAGAAGAAATACTGCTCAGTGAAATCAAATACAGCCGCAACTGCGTTCTTAAGTATGAGCTGCACTTAAGTCTGTCGTCTGTAACTCGGGGACTGACTGTACTTTGTGTATAGCAAAAAACAACAACAAAAGTGACCAATGGTGTTCAGTCTCTTTTTATTGTGATTGACACGATTGTGTTTAGGCCCACAAGGTGCCTGCCTCATGAGTCTACAGTAAAACATATATTGAAAAAGATATATATATATGGTATGATTACTTATATATATATATATATATATATATATATATTTATTTATTTATATATAAGTATATAATTATATATGATATTATATTTATATTTTCTTAATGTTTATTTATGTTCTTTCAGTTTTTATGAGGAAGTTTGTATGATTATATACTTATATATATAAGTAATCATACAAACTTCCTCATAAAAACTGAAAGAACATAAATAAACATTAAGAAAATATAAACAATATAATATCATATATAATCAGTAATATACACAATGCTCACACATATATATATATATATATACATTTAAATTATAAATTTATATAAACTAAATTAAATTAAAATCAATTTTTATTAATACACAAAAAACATATATAATTATACATAAAATACTTTGCTAAAAATTGATCAAAACCAAATAAGAATAAAAAAACTTAAAATATTATTTATGAAAGAGGTGTGTATATGGACTTTTATATATTATCATACCTTGTAGTTAAGTCATGATAGACAAAAATCACAATGCTCTTTTACTCATCATGGAAAGTACTAGAAAAAATAGAAATGAAGAAGAAAGAAGAAATACAGAAAATAGAAATCAAGAAAAAATAAAAAATACAGAACCAGAAAAGAAAATAAATATAAAAAGGAAATAATAAATTGTGCATACACATTATATAACAGCAAAGAATCTTTCAACTGGGAATATAAGCCAACATAAAACTAGGACAACCATTTACAATTGTGTATATTTGATAAAGGTATTGAGAAGCCAAGAAGTAACTTTGAAAAATGTAACCTCATTTGCCAAATTTCTATGAATCAAATTGATAAGACTAATTACAAATGAATTTTAAAAATACCGCATTTCAAATGGCATAAATAGATGAAAGCAAAAAGGCTTTGAGATATTTCACTACATTTAATGTTAAAAATATGATACATTAGATAAAAAATGTAATATATTGGATATAAAAAAAATTTTTAGGAGAAAGAAACAGAGACCCAAATTGTCAAAAAATAATATTAAAGTAATAAATAATAAAGAAAAGTGGAGGGAGGGGAACATGATAATTAGCTCAAAATAGTCAAAATGTGTGCAGATCATTAAACATATATACAGCATGGGGCTCATAATTGAAAGAGAAAAATGTCCAAAAACTGGCCTAAGTCAGCACTTGGACGATCAGCAGTCAAAAACATCCAAGTGCCGATAATAAAACCAGGTTTTGCACATATTTACGACCTAGTCCTTCATAGTGCCGCTGAACAACCATAGCTAAACGGGGTGTGTCAGGAGGAGTGTCGAGGGCGGGATTTGGGCGGGACGTGGGCAGGCTTAGACTTAGGGCTCCTTTTAGTAAGGTGCGCTAGTGGTTTTAGCGCGCGCTTAACGGGCACTGCATTGCCGCACACACTAAATGCTAATGCCACCATTGAGCTGGCGTTAGTTTTTACGCTTAGTGCGGGGGCAGCGCGCGCTAATCTGCAGTGCATGCTAAAAACACTAGCGCACCTTAGTAAAAGGAGCCTTTAGTCGTATTGCATGTATAACCGAAAGTTATACAGCACAGGATCAACGGAACTTGGACGTTGACTTAGACCATTTAAAACATGGTCTAAGTCACAAAAACCCACCTAAAGTGACCAGACAAGCACTGCAAACACATAATACAGACCCCCACACACTACCCCAGTGATCACTGACCCCCCACCCCCATAAAAATATTAATCACAACTTGAAAATTGTGCCTCCAGAACATCATTACCTGGTAGCCTGGCATAGGAAAGCCTAGTCGTGCTGCACAGATGCGTCTTAAGCCGTCTTGGGGGGTGGGTTAGGGACCCATGCCCATAAACCCTTGTAATCACTGCATTGATATTGAAACATGTGCACGCCCCTATACACCCCAAAACCCTTTTTTACTGGCATGTAAGTGGCTCCTGCAGCCATATTTCTGAGGAAGGGGGTCCATAGCTTTCATCAGATTCTTAAAGGGGTCCGTGACTAAAAAAAGGTTAAGAATCACTGATCTAGGTCGAAGAGACGATATTGTCTTTTGACTGAAACAGGGATCCAAGATGGCTGCCGCTATCTGAATGCTGTCGGGTCGTCTGAGAGCGTTTTTTCTCATACCTCTACGATGCCGAAAAGAAGGGGCAAAAGCGTTGGTGGTGCCTCCCAGCGACTGGTGCCCACAGTTCCTACCATCGAAGACATTTTCAGACGCCTGCAAATAGAGCAAACTGTTTCGGGGAATCGCTCGTTGAGAGTGCCGGCAGAGAGGAGTGCCTCGGCAGAAACCCACGGGCTAGACGTCACTCTGAGCCCCGACGTCAGGACGCCTCCCCTCCATCCGCTGCCGCTGGGAGCCAGCTCACCGCGAGAGGAGAGTGTGTCTGAAGAGGCAGTATTCTCCCCTCGAGATGCCAGTGAATCGGAGGGCTCGCTGCAGGAAATGGTTCAAAAGGACTTGCTTCTTTTGGAGAAACCAGCGATCGGACCATCTTTTGCTATGGAGGAACAAGGCACTGGGGAGGTAAACCAATCATCTGAGCCAGCTTATTCTACACTAATAGTTCCCTTTGCTCCAGTTAAACCCCCAGAAGTTACACTAGATTCACTTTGGGAATTAGTATTGGCATTGGGAAATTCCTTGAATCCTCAAATTAAAAATTTAAATAAAGAATTGAAAGACCAGAAAGAAGAAATAAAAACTTTGAAAGAGGATATTGTATTATTGAAATCAGACATGCAAGAAGAAAAGAAGGAAATAAAAATGATTGGAAGCCATCATGATATACTTGTAAAGGACAATCTGATTATAAGGAGAAAATTGGAAATACTTGAAAACAATAGCCGCATTAATAATTTACGCTTAATTAACTTCCCAAGGGTTCCATCAATTTCCCCAAGTGAAATGATAAAGCGTTACTTTCTGGAAATACTTAAAATTCCTGAGAATTCTTTACCACCTTTGTCAAGAGTGTATTATCTACCTACAAAGACTCAGGATTCTCAGAAGAAAGAAGGTGTTGGAAAAACTCAGGAAAGTTCCCTGGACGTTTCTGCTTTATTGGAACAATCAGATAGAGAAGTGGCTATTTCAGCCACTCTCTTATTGTCTGTGGCTTTGGCTCCAGACAAAGATTGGATTCTTAAACTTTTCTTTAAAAATAGATCCAGAGACTTCCTGGGTTTCCATATTCAAATTTTTCCTGATGTCTCTAGGGAGACTCAAAAGAGAAGAAGGGAATTTCTATTATTGAAACCAGGTGTGACTCAAATTGGAGGTTTATTTTTCCTTAGATATCCTTGTAAATGTGTAGTGAGGTATCATACTTTAAAATATGTGTTCTTTGAACCGGCTCATTTGACGGCCTTCCTCTCCAATAAGCGCCTTGAAATGGAATAATATCTAAGTCCAAGTAATAATTTAGCTTTATTTCAGCATCAGATAATGAGCTTTCTTGTTAATTATTAGATAGTTCAATCACTCCTATTTTTTTAAATCATGGATCCTAATTTGGAGGACTAGTGTGTGATTAAGTAGAGAAATAATTTCCTATTATAATTTGATTTATTTTTTGGATGGAAAGTAATTTTAATATTATGTTATCTTAATTACACTTTCTGTACAAGATGATATGCTTGTTAAATAATGTGAAAATTTATAAATAAATAATTAAAAAAAAAAAAAAAAAAGAATCACTGATCTAGTCTTGCCAGTGGGGGTGCTGATTCACTATCACATTTTTAATAGTAAGTGACAGGCAAGTTTCTGCAGGACTCTAGGGAACCTGCGTAACCCCAGGGACTGAAAACACAATATTGAAGCCCCCACCCCCTACTGGTAGCAGTGCAGTTGGAAGACATCCACTCAGCTTACAGGGAACAGTGGCTGCACGGTTTTGTCCATCTTTGCCCTTCCTGGACCAGTGGCTGCAGCAAATGTTGGCTAAATGTCCTCACTCCCTAAATTGATTCTTAGTTCTTTCTTTTGCTTTTGTTTTTACAGAGCTTTGCAAATCAAGATGGAGGTAAGTATTTTATGCTTCACTGTTCTTTTTTTTTCTCATTTGTTTGTAAATAGCATGGACTACATTCCTATTTAGTTTCTTCAGTCCTGTCTTATAGGCAAGATCTTTTAGGTCTAAATTGTTGCTACTAATGTAGTGTCATATTGCCTGCACTTCATGATATGCTGAGAAACCAACATATCAATCAATTTGGCTGGGTATTTCGGGTGTTCACGTTGACTACTGCTGAGTTAAATGATCGATATATGATCCTGCAGATATAAGAACTGGGCCTCTGGCCTTTTGTGCTGCTGAACAATGAACTTGTTTAATGATATCACAAAGGAAATAGAGAGTACAGTACCCCCCGAAATTCACGGGGTTCTGTTCCAGGAGCCCTTGCTAATTATGAAAAACCACAAATGCGATTTTTCACCTACCAAAAGGCAGGGGAGGCATGAGAGGGCAGCTTGAGCACTGGTGGGTGAAGAAAATCACTCACGGTCTACTCCGACCGCCTCTTCCTGTAATAAAGTCGGGCTACACCAATCAGGAGCTGCTTTGACACTCAGCTCCTGATTGGTGTAGCCTGATTTTACTACAGGAAGGGGCGGTCGGAACAGACCGCGAATGAGTGAGTCCGCGATTCGCGAACTGTGAATTCACAGGGGAACACTGTACTGTATTTCTACACATTAAATGGGCAAAAATTGTGAGTCTATGTAAAAATAAATTAGCATAATGTACCCATGTATATAACCAGTGGTATAGCGTGGGTGAGTGAAGCACAGGATGATGGCGCTCCTCCCCATCCTGTTCTCCACCCCCCTGCTCCTTCCCACTCCCTTCCCTTCCTCCGTAACTTATTTTTTTCCTGGCGCGAGCAACAGCATCAACTTGCAGCCCACGTCGTGTCAGCTATCCTTCTGATGCCACTTCCTAGGCCCGGGGCCCGGAAGTGATGTCAGAGAGAGGCGACACCAACGCGGGCAACAAGTTCATAATGCTGCTCGCACAGGGAAAATTAAAGAGGTATGAGGGAAGGGAAAGGGCACACAGCAGGGGGGGGTCAGGAAGGAGTGGGAGGGGGTGGAGAGGAGGACAGGTGCCAGCGCCCCTTACAAAGACTACACCCAGGGCGGACCACCCTCCCCCCCCCACACACACTCCCCTTACTACACCACTGTATATAACACATTATGAGGGGCGTTTTCGGTATGACGTCTAAATCCGAGTTTAGACATTTTTGGAAGAGCACCCAAAAATCGGGTAGAGAATGTGGTCATTTTTGAAACTACAAAACTTTTTTTTCCACAAATTACCATTTCCAGACATGTTTGCCCTTAGTGTGTCTATCATTTTTTATCATTGTCGAAAACAAACACGTCCAAATTAAAAACACACAGAACAAGCCATTGGGATGTGAGAAAGACCAGAATTCTTAGTAGATTGGCCAGCAGAGCAGTGGGGCACCCTAGGGGCACCAAAGTGAACTTCACATAAAAAGTCCCAGGTACACATTTCACCATAGCCCCCTTATATTGTATGGTGAGCTCTCCAAAATCCACCCAACTGTATACCACATCAATAACCCTTATGCCTGCACTGGGATTAGGATGTAGTTTGGAAGGCTCACAAATCCCACCATAAATTTAGTAGTTAGAGTGGAGTATGGGCCTCAATCCCAATCTATATTGTTCACTATGAGCCTGCTTGCTGCTCTAATAGGACTGGCCATAAGAGTATCATCTGAAACTATCATACGAGATAGAGACAGGCATCCACTGTTTCATTCACATCTTTAGGGGAGGTGGGAGGAGAGTCAATGATCACTGGGGAAGTGTGTGAGGGGGTCATGCTTACATCCCTCCAGTGATCATCTGCTCAGTTTGGGCACCTTTTGGCACTTTTTTGTTATTAAGACAGGTCTAGCCCCAAATGTCCGAATTGTGCCCTGGACATATTGTTAAATATTTGATTATGGCAGAAAAATGTCCAGGTCCTAAGCCTGCCCTAGTCCTGCCTACACCATGCTTCTAACGCGCCTCCTTGAGATTTTGTCGAAGTTTTGAAAATAGCGAACTGGAAAGGTTTGGCAAGAAAAACGTCTATCTGCCCCTTTATGCTATTTTTGGGATGGTTTTCTTTTTTGAAAATGAGCCCCTATATCAGTTTGTTTTTGTTTCTTTAAGATGTACTAACTGCTGAAATAACACATTTGTTTATAAGGACTTTTCTTTTAAGGTTCTTACGGGCATTACTTACTGAACAAAACCTGTAAAAAAAAACCAAAAAGAAAAAGTCTTAAAAACAAATGTGCTAATTTTGCAATTAGCATGCCTTAGTAAATATATACCAGTATAGCACGCCCATGCATAAAGTGTGCAGAGAGTGTGCGCGGTTTGTAACAATGCATATAGCGTGCTCATTATATGCATGAAAATATTGAAATTCTGACCTTTCACTTTCCTTTTATTTATTATTTGTTTGATATTTTCACTTTTCCCACTTGCACAACTATACATATGGTTTACTCTTACCATCATGTACAAGGCTTTTGAAATGCACAGCTAGGAAAGAGCTCTTGGAGGGTAACACTTGAAAGCACTCATGTGGCTGATGGCAGTGCCAAGCCAGTAGATGATATTTGTTTAACCTGAGGCACTTCTATATATAACTTTTACTTACAAAATAGCCAAAGTTATACCTTAAAGACAGGGGGTGGTTTGAGGCAGAGTACAGGCAGGCAAAAAAACAATGGAGAGAATTCTAGAAAGGGTGCTAAATGTTATGCACCGATAATCTCAGCGCTAAGCTAATATTCTCTAACAGCAAATTTGTTCACCAAATCCTTTATAGAATACTAGGATGAGTCAGCAATCGTGTGCTTAAAAAACATACGCTGGAATGGTCAGAATGCCCATGACCTCTCATGCTCCCTCCCGTGTGAACATCCCCCTTGCAACTGTGCACGAGAGCACTTAGGGCTCCTTTTACTAAGCCGCGTTAGGGCTGTAACGCACGGAATAGCGCGCGCTACATTGCCCCGCGCACTAGACCTTAATGCCAGCATTGAGCTGGTGTTAATTCTAGAAATGTAGCGCGCGGCAATTTCCTGCGTGCGCTAAAAATGCTAGCACACCTTAGTAAAAGGAGCCCTTAGGTGTAGAGTTACAAAACAGCGCCTAAGTGCACTTGCACACGTCCCTGCTATTTCACCACCATTCGGGCGCATAACTTCACTTGTAGTCTGGGAGTTGCATGCCAAATTGATGATGAAACTTTTAGCACACCCTAAAGAATGAGGAAGAATGTGTTTATCAGCAAAATTTAGCCACTGAGGCCCAGAGCCTCTAAACAGCACTGTGGTCGGTGGCCACCGTGGAAGTTGCTGCTGATCGCGTGCCAATCATGTGATGGTGCCGTGTAGAGAATCACGCCTCCGGTAAAGGTAGACACCAGAAATGTTGGCAGGGGTTTTCAAGGCCTATGTTTCCGGCGCCTACCTTTGATGTGACATTGTGATGTATCGAGCGAACTCACTCGGGCTTTAATTAGTCCTCATTAGAATTGTCTACCCGGGGGATACTGTCAAAAGCTTTAGAAATGCTTTATAGTTCTCTAAAGTTGAAAGGGGATAGATTCCGTACAAACATAAGGAAGTTCTTCTTCACCCAGAGAGAGGTGGAAAGCTGGAATGCTCTTTCGGAGTCTGTTGTAGGGGAAAACACCCTCCAGGGTTCCAAGACTAAGCTGGACACATTCCTGCTATACTGGGACGTACGCAGGTGAGGCTGGACTCATTTTAGAGCACTGGTCTTTGACCCGGGGGCCGGCGCGTGAGCAGACTGCTGGGCACGATGGACCACTGGTCTGACCCAGCAGCGGCAATTCTTATGTTCTTATGATACTGAAGCCTCTTCCACATTCTTTAAAACTGAGTGAAACAGAGTTCCAACAAGATCTTTCATTCTTTTCTCCCTCCCTCCCGAGTTCTTGGTGAGAGGTGTCCTACTCTCTCCGTATTACTAGACCAGTGTTTTTCAACCACTGTTCCGCGGCACACTAGTGTGCCGCGAGATGTTGCCTGGTGTGCCGCAGGGCCGCCATCAGGATAGTACTACCAGTCCTGCATTCAGGGGCTCGGAGCTGACAGGGGGCCCGAGGCAGGGGCGCCAGTAGCTCGCCAAGGCAAAGTGAGTCGATCACCCAGGACTCACTTTGTCTTGGCGATCTAATCTATCGAGCCGATAAGTCTTCTTCTCCCCGACGTCAATTCTGCATTCGGAGAGGAAGTTTGGGCCAGCCAATCACTGCCTTGCTGTGCTGAACTTCCTCTCCGATTGCAGAATTGACGTCAGGGAGAGCATGCGTCGGCGTCGGCTTTGGGGTCTGTTATCCATTGGTGGGTCCTGTTCCCCGATGGCAGCGGAAGTGGCAGTGGCTTGGGGAACGGCAGGGAGAAAGAAAGAAAGGGGGCAGGCAGGGAAACAGAAGGAAAGAAGAGAAACAGAAAAAAAAGAAAGAAAGGTCAGGGAGAGAGGAAGAAAAAGTTGGGGGAGGGAATGAGGTGTGGAGGAGAGAAAGCATACAGGCTGATAGAAGGGAAGAAAGATTGGATGCACAGTCAGAAGAAGAAAGTGCAACCAGAAATCACCAGACAAGGTAGGAAAAATGATTTTATTTTAAATTTAGCAAAGTGGAGGCAGTATTACCACAGTTTTCAAAGGAATTTGCCCAAATAACTTAATAGTTAACTGGGTAAATTCCCAGAGATGAAAACTTCCCTTCACTTACTATGCACAGTTCTGAATTTATATCTGCTGTCTATATTTTACAATATGGTCACCTTTTACTAAACCGCAATAGTGGTTTTTAGCGCAGGGAGCCTATGAGTGTCAAGAGCAGCGCTGGGCATTCAGCGCAGCTCCCTGCGCTAAAAACTGCTATTGTGGTTTAATAAAAAGGATGGAGGGTATATTTGTCTATTTTTGTATGCTATAAAAACCAAATACAGAGAGAGACTGAGAGCTGTTGACGAAGAGCTACGTGTGTGTTTTTCTTCGATTCCAGCCAGAATATCAGCTTTGTGTTCAGCCAAACAGGCCCAGGTTTCGCACTGAATAAAGTATTTTATAATTTTTCACTATTCTGTTTACTTAATATTTCATAATAAAGTAATTATAAAATACTTTCTTTGTGTTTATTTGATTCCTATTCAAGAGAATTACTTTATATATAGTCAATATAGGCACAGAGTTAAATTTTTTAACATTTTCTAATGGTGGTGTGCCTCGTGATTTTTTTCATGAAACAAGTGTGCCTTTGCCCAAAAAAGGTTGAAAAACACTGTACTAGACGATTTATTTGGTTTCTTATTTCAGTTTTTCGGCAGTTTTGAGGTTTTTTTTTTCTTTTGCCTATGTTTAGCTAATGCATGCATGTTCAGTTGTTCCAGACAAAGGCTGAGGTTCATTTGTACTCTGCCTAGGGACCCAAAGTTCATACATAGACTGGGTACTTGTGTTGAAGGGCAGGCCAGTTTGTTTGGGTTGAAATATAGTTATGTGCTTTTATGTTTAGACACCTTATTGAAAATTTGCCCCGAAGTGTTCTCTGAAATACATAATAATATTTTAGTACCCGTTGTATTTTTTTAGGTATGTTGGTATATAAGCAGTTGCATAAAATCATTTAGCATGGTCTGAGCTTTGTCCGCAAGCAGTGAAAAGTAGACAGAAACAGTGAAGCACTGGGATCTGGACCTCAGCTACAGACAATGGGGAGCTTGAAGGATCCATTCCAGGACTTTGAATTTACCTTGGGCAGTGTCTACCAAGAACTGACAAAATTAAAGATCAATAAATCTTTGGGTCCGGATAATTTACACCCCAGAGTGCTTCGAGAATTGAGAGATGTCCTGGTGGAGCCGTTAGCCGAGATTTTCAATTTATCCCTTAGCAAGGGAAAAGTTCCCTGGGACTGGAAAATCGCCAATGTTATTCCTCTTCACAAAAAGGGATGCAGGTCAGAGGCTGAGAATTACAGACCGGTAAGTCTCACTTCAATAGTGTATAAACTAATGGAGACAATGATAAAAAACAGATTAGACACGTTTCTGGATGAGGAAAAATTAAGGGACCCCCCACCAACATGGTTTTACGAAGGGAAGGTCATGTCAATCCAACCTGATAAGCTTCTTTGACTGGGTAACAAAAAAGCTGGACGGGGGGAGTCCCTTGACATCATGTACTTGGACTTTAGTAAAGCTTTTGATAGTGTTCCACACGTTGGGACTAGGAGGAACGCTGACTGCATGGGTAGAAGACTGGCTTAGCGGCAGACTTCAAAGGGTGATGGTAAACGGTACTCTCTCAAAATCATCAAAAGTGACCAATGGAGTGCCGTAGGGCTCAGTCTTGGGCCCAATGCTATTTAATATCTTTGTAAGGGATCTGACTCAAGGACTTCGAGGCAAAATTGCGTTATTTGCCGACGATGCTAAACTATGCAACGTTGTGGACAGGGCAACTGAACCTAACAGCGCAACCGCGCAAAACACTATGGAACAAGACCTACTTTTGCTAGAACAATGGTCCAGTACTTGGCAACTAAACTTTAATGCCAAAAAATATAAGGTGATGCATCTTGGCAGCGGGAATCCTTTCACTACATACACCCTAAACGGAGAAAACTTAACAAAAACTGACGTAGAAAATGACTTTTGAGTAATCATCTGTGAAGACATGAAGGCTGCAAATCAGGTGGAGAAAGCCTCAACAAAGGCTAGACAAATGCTTGGCTGCATCAGAAGAAGCTTTATCAGCCAAAAATCCGACGTTATATTGCCATTATACAGATCCATGGTGAGACCGCACCTGGAGTACTGTGTCCAGTTTTGGAGGCCACATTACCAAAAGGATGTGAAGAGAATTGAATCAGTTCAGAGAATGGCCACAAGGATGGTCTCAGGACTTAAAGATCTTTCATATGAAGATTGTCTGAGCAGTCTGCGCTTATACTCGCTCGAGGAGCGCAGAGAAAGGGGGGACATGATAGAAACTTTCAAGTACATAACGGGCCGCATCGAGGAGGAGGAGGAAATTTTCACTCTTACGGGTCCCACGGTGACAAGAGGACATCCGCTAAAACTTAGGGGAGGAAGATTTCATGGGGACATCAGGAAATACTTCTTTACCAAGAGGGTGATTGATATATGGAATGGTCTTCCACGTCAGGTAGTCGAGCCTAGTAGCACGCTCGACCTCAAGAGACAATGGGGAAAACATGGGGTTGCTACAGAGGTATGATAGAGGATAGTTTCTCGAGGGTGGAAGGGATCATGATTGGGCAGACTTGTTGGGCCGTCGGCCCTTTTCTGCTGTCATATTTTATGTTTCTATGACCCCCTCTGAATTTGTTTCTGTATCTATTTACATGGCAGCAGTGATAACTAAGTGAGACTAGGGCTCACTGTTATTATTGTCCAGGCTAAGATTTTATTCTGAGCATCTGTGGGTGTAAAGACAGCCTGACCCAGTCACAACAGGAAGCAGTTCCACGGGTTTATTTGTAGGTGGTACATCAAGATAGAACGCAACTTCTCAGCAGTGGCTTCAGCATGAACACTCACAAGTTAAGTCATGAGCTCTCATTGAATCCGATACAATAAAGTGTACTCAGCACCATTCTTACCCCTATCTCTGTGTTCTAAAGTTCCTTCTGATGCCAGAAAGGTTTTAGCACCCAAAGCATGAGCTTCTTTTAGAGCGCAGTCCATGCTGATGTATGTTGATGACCTGTATTTGGAAAGTGCACAAGCTCTGAAGCACTTTTTTTTTCCTTCAGTAGTAATGCTGACTTTTTACTACAGCCTTAGAGAAGAAGTAGCATATTAATATTCATTTACCTCTAAATGGAAATATTAATAAAATAAAAAACAGTCACCCACACACCTGAGTTCGCTGAGCTGCGAACCCCTAGACATGAGATCCCTATGTAGGAGCCAAGATCTCTGAGTCGGAGAGACTCTGCTTTGGGACCTCCAAATTTGAGACCTTCTTACCTAGGATCCTCAAATCAAAGAGTCTCTGTCCTGGACCCCCTGAGTCAAAAAATCTCTGCCCTGGGTTTCCAACCCTCTTACCTACCTACTCCCTCATCCACTCACTTACCCAATGTCACCTACTTATCTGCCCTTCTCAATAGGTCTCATTTTTTAAGTTCAGTGTTCTTTATTAGAGTTTCCAATATACAAAGTGCACATTAATATTGACCAATATGATAAATATACAGTAGGATTAAGCATACCAGGTCAATATACCAGGTCAAAGGACAATAAAACGGTAAACTTATAACAAAAGCTAGGAAATTCTGTTTTACCCAGAGGGTGGTGGACACATGGAACGCGCTTCCGGAAGATGTGATAGGCCAGAGCACTTTACAGGGGTTCAAGGAAGGTTTGGATAGGTTCCTGGAGGATAAGGGGATTGAGGGGTACAGATAGAACTAGAGGTAGGTCATAGAAAGGGTCAGAAACCACTTCACAGGTCATAGACCTGATGGGCCACCGCGGGAGCGGACCGCTGGGCGAGATGGACCTCTGGTCTGACCCAGTGGAGGCAACTTCTTATGTTCTTATGTAAAAACCTAAGTCAATCATGAGTGTGTACAGATATTATAAATAATAATAATTTTATTTCTTGTATACCGCCCTGCCAGTAGTTCTAGGTGGTTCATAACAGTGAAATTAAAAAGCATTTCAATAAATACAATCATATACTCACTACTAAAGAGCAAATTAATACATCATGGTTAAAATAGTTTCAAACACAGCTATTAATACCTCGGTTAATACAATCTAATTAGAAGAAAAGGTTACAAACACAGCCTAATAAAAAATGTATTTGTAAACTTATAATAAAAAAATCAACATTCTTGTTTATTGAACAAATTAGTTTTTAATAATTTCCTAAATATAGGGTAAGAATGAGCCTGAGCAATTAACGGGCTTATCCAGGAATTCACTTTCCCCGCCTGATATTCTAAAGTCATGTCAAAGAATGTTTATAACGACATGCTCTTGGGGTAAGGAAGATAAACATACCCAAAGAAATCAGAGAGTACAGTAATTAGTAAAGAAATCTTCAGAGAAATCCTGGCTCACTGAAAAATGTTATACATTCTTGATATTGTTGATTGCCCAATCAGTGGAGCCCACATTTTTTCACAAGATCTTAGTGCGTTTTTCTGCTCGGCTGCAATTGTTTCATACTTCACAGTTAGACATACCATTCATGGTGACTGATGTTAGCAAAGTCTTTCCAATTGGCTAAAATCACAAGAATTGCTATTAGTAACAGCAAGTGTTATTAGTAACAGCAATAGTTTTGACATATCTGGCGATAAGGGTAGTTGAGAGTGGGATATATTGGATACAATTATAGAATAAGGCCTCATTAATGTGTGTGTACATTCCCTGGTTCCTTTTGAGTACAGTTGATGACCAATTTTAAAAATGGTGGAGGGAAGATGCAGAAATATTGGGCAGAACTATGGGTATGCTTCAATAGGTTATGACACAACAGCTAATAAGCAACTGTTTATAAATTAAATCAGTGACCATTATGTTTCTCAATACCAATTATTAACAGTCCTCATCGACACCACCAGGGACTCAATACTTTCATAGTCTGTGGCTTTAAGTACCCTCTCTTCGTCAGACTCTTTTAAACTTTATTTTTTACTTATTTAATTTATTTTAATTTTAGTTATTCAACTACATAAAGTTGTACAACTATTTATAGCGACTATTTAAATAGTCACTATAAGCAGGAAGGGATTACTGCCTTGAGAAAACCGTAATAGGTGAAACATGTTGACTTAATATCCCTGCACTCCGACCACTGAACTAAGTACTTCTACACTTTATATGTAGTTGAACAACTAAAATTAAAATAAAATTAAATAAGTAAAAAATAAAGTTTAAAAGAGTCCGATAAAGAGAGGCCACTTAAAGCCACGGCTATGAAAGTATTGAGTCCCTGGTGGTGTCACTGAGGACTGTTAATAATTGGTATTGAGAAACATACGGTCACTGATTTAATTTATAAACAGTTGCTTATTAGCTGTTGAGTTGGTGGTTTCTCAGAAAGTTAGATTGATTGAAGATTCGAGTGCCTTGGTAAATTCATTAGGTTATGAGACATACAAATGCCCTGAATCTAGAGGATGATTTAGAGTTGGAATTTGATGAACACTCTATTTAAATTATGCCAGCAGTTAAATTAAGCAAAGAAATTTCCACTATTCTTAGGTCTTTGGTTTTATATAAAACTTTTTGTCAACATATCAAAGCATATCTTTAAAAATATATATGTTGTCTCTGCTGTTTTTTTAGTATTCTGTTCCTTTTAGAAATAGAATTACTATCTTGTATATGATTTGATATTACGATTCCTGGTTATGTCCAGCCTCTTAAATTGCTAGCTGCTCTGAATATTATTATTATTATTAATGCAGTGGATCCAGCCAGAAGCTCCCACACTTGCAATGTGAAGACCAAATGCACATCTTATTGTGAATGAAACGCTTGTCTGTGTTGTGAGAAGGGGAAAAGATAATATATTGGCTTATCTATACGTAGGCCCCCTTTTTGGACTCATTAACACCAAAGGCTTCAAGGTCTGCTTTTAAATACTCTTGGCATATGAGACAGAGTAGAGGTTTCTTTACGTTAAATAGGTTGAAGTGAAGCAAAGAGGGAACATCTGGGAACTTCCGTAAGAAACTAGATAAAGGAATAATGTTGTTTAGAGCAGTGTTTCTCAACTCAGTCCTGGAGTACCCCCTTGCCAATCAGGTTTTCAAGATATCCACAATGAATATGCATAAAATGAATTTGCATATAATAGAAGCAGTGTATGCAAATCAAGCTTATGCATATTCATTGTGGATATCCTGAAAACCTGACTGGCAAGGAGGTACTCCAGGACCGAGTTGAGAAACACTAGTTTTAGAGTATAAGGAGAGGGGGAGAGGTTTGGGAAATGGGAATGGAGGGATGGGGTGAGGGAAAGAGGAGGAGGGAATTAGGGGAAAAATCATTAAAATCTTACAAGTGCAAAATCCCCACCTGAGTAGAGAGTGTTTGTTCATATCTCAATGTTGAACTGGAAAATGTTATTGAGGTGTTTAATAAAGACACATTTTATCATAAAAATGATGGGGATCAGTTGAAGTCAGTGACCTCAGTTGAACTCCCGCCTTTTTTTTGGGGGGAGGGTGTTATTTTACATAGTTACGCAGTAATCAGGCAATGAGAATGGGTGTCTCCTTTAAGCATGCTGATGCCATGCAGCGAGAGCCTTTTGAATAATGGGTGCTGGGATTCCTTTATAGAATAGTGTGGCGCAGTGGTTAAAACTACAGCCTCAGCACCTTGGGGTTATGGGTTCAAACCCACGCTGCTCCTTGTGACCCTGGGCAAGTCACTTAATCCCTCCATTACCTCAGGTACATTAGATAGATTGTGAGCCTACTAGGACAGACAGGGAAAAAATGCTTGAGTACCTGAATAATTCATGTAAACCGTTCTGAGCTCTCCTGGGAGAACGGTATAGAAAACTGAATAATTAAAAATAAAATACTAGCAGAGCCTGTCATTAGGTTGCCTTAATGACACTAGCCTACATTGGAATCATGTTTGCTGTGCAGTTTGTAGCCTCTTAACTACTTAGATTTTTTGTGACTTATGTTTTTATATTTAAGACAGCCAAGGACCCCAAAAGACCCCTAAGGAAGGTATTTCTATTTTGCTGAAACACGGCCCGTGTTGGGTCATTTGTATTTTATACATTTGGTTTTTACCTTGAGGGTCACTTGTGACTGTATGAGTAGGTTGTTTTTAAGTGTATTGTTTTTAAGTTATTTGGACGCTTATTAAACTACAAACTGATACATCTGATCTTCTGTTCCACAATCTTTTTGTTGTTTTGTACCTTAAATGTACGCACCTGTAGTTAAACCAGCAAGGGTGCATATAACTCACAATATATTATCCTACCAAGTCCCACCCATTCATTTGCACACTTTGCTATTGACATGCGCCTTTAGAGAATAGTACTAATGGTGCATAAGTGCTCACTTTTTGTTCATTTATACATGCAAAAGGGTGCACACTCTTAACATAAGAACATAAGCAGTGCCTCCGCCGGGTCAGACCACAGGTCCATCCTGCCCAGCAGTCCGCTCCCGCAGCGGCCCAAACAGGTCAAGACCTGTCTGAATCCCCAGAGGGGGTCCCCTTGCCACCCTGGTTTCCCATTTAAGTCCTAGCTTCCCATCGAAGTCCTAACCCTCCAGTCCTGCACATGCACGACCTGATTGGGTTTCTATACTTATTACCTGGTTAGCTTTCTATACCTGTGATACATCCCAGCACCTCTCTCAGTATCCCACGATCCCTTTATCCCTCAGGAATCCGTCCAATCCCTGTTTGAATCCTTGTATCGTACTCTGCCTGATCACTTCCTCCGGTAGCGCATTCCAAGTGTCCACGACCCTATGGGTGAAAAAAAACTTCCTTGCATTTGTTTTGAACCTATCTCCCTTCAGTTTCTCCGAATGCCCCCTCGTACCTGTTGTCCTCTTCAGTCTGAAGAATCTGTCCCTATCCACCCTCTCCATGCCCCTCATGATCTTGAAGGTCTCTATCATATCTCCCCTGAGCCTCCTTTTTTCCAGAGAGAAGAGCCCCAGCCTATCCAACCTCTCGGCGTATGGGCAGTGTTCCAGCCCTCTTACCAGTTTGGTTGCTCTCCTTTGGACTCTCTCAAGTACCGCCATGTCCTTCTTGAGGTATGGCGACCAATATTGAACGCAGTATTCCAGATGTGGACGCACCATCGCTCGATACAATGGCATGATGACTTCCCGCGTCCTGGTTGTTATGCCTCTCTTTATGATGCCCAGCATCCTGTTGGCTTTTTTCGAGGCTGCTGCGCACTGTGCAGATGGCTTCAGTGATGCATCCACCAGCACACCCAGGTCCCTCTCAAGACCGCTGTCTCCCAACAATGCCCCCCCCCCCCAATTTGTAGTTGAACAACGGATTCTTTTTCCCTATATGCATGACCTTACATTTTTCCACGTTAAAGCGCATTTGCCATTTGTTTGCCCAGTCTTGAGTGCTTTCTTCTAGAATTGCTCTTTAAGTAACATCAGAAGAAGATAGGAATGATTATACTGGGGAACATTGACAATCTGTCTAGCCCAGTGTTTCTCAATTCGGTCCTGGAGTACCCCTTTGCCAGTCAGGTTTTCAGGATATCCACAATGAATATGCATAAACTTAATTTGCATACACTTCCTCCATTATATGCAAAAAATGTTAATGCATATTCACTGTGGATATCCTAAAAACCTGACTGGCAAAGGGGTACTCCAGGACCGAGTTGAGAAACACTGATCTAGCCCTGTATCCTGTCTCCAGCAGTGGCCAACTCAGGTCCCAGAATTCCAGAGTAGCATGATTCCTGCTACTGATCCGAGGAATAGTAGTGGCCTCTTCTGTATCTTTCTCAATAGCTGACTATGGACCTTTCCTCTAAAAAATTGTCCAAACCTTCTTTAAACCCAGATTTGCTAACTGCTCTTCCAGAGCTTAAATGTTCTTTTGAGTAAAATATTCCCTCCTATTTGTTTTTAAAATATTACCATGTAACTTCATGGAGTGATCTGTAGTCTTTGCAGTCTTGGAAAGAGTAAACAATCAATTCACATTCAGCTCCACTCAGGATTTAGTAGACGTCTATCATAATTCCTCCCCCCCCCCCCCACACACACAACTGTCTTCTTTTCCAAGCTGGAGTCCTAACCTTTTAAGCCTTTCCTCATATGAAAGGAGTTTCATTCCCTTAATCATTTGGGTCGCCCTTCTTTGAAACTTTTGCTATTCCCCTATATTTTTTTAGATAGAGTGACTAGAATTGCACACTGTACTCAAGGTAAGGTTGCACAGTGGAGCAATACAGAGGCATTATAATATACCACAACCACTTTGTTTCCTTCTATATGTGACTGCTTGCCCCTTAATGCTGTGGTGAAACACAGACACCATTGGGCATTGCCTGAAGCACAACTAGTTAGTAAGTAAGTGACAGGTCACACTGTCAGAGTATGCTGCTTGTATCTTGTGAAAAGAAGTTTGTCACTGAGCTGCTCTGAGTGAAACAAACACAGCTCCAGTAAATCTCTCCCTTTACTCCCAATGACACCTTGTACTTGTGTGTGTGCTAGTATTCTGTGCAATCACCAACAGGAGAATCAACCCTACGAGATATTAACAGAAAAACTGTGGAGATGGCCAACAAAATGATATACTTTATTAGTTCTTAAGACTCGACATGATCGTGTTTTGGCCTACTAGGCCTGCCTCAGGATGTTTTATTTAATTATGCAATTATGTGTGATCATTTTTTTATATTTACATTATAGTTGTTTTTAAGTATGTTTTTAATAGCATGATATTATTTAATATATCTGTGTGTCAACTATTTGTAGACTCCCGAGGCAGGCCTGGTAGGCTGAAACACGATCGTGTTGAATCTTAAACACTGGTAGGCCAGGGGTGGGAGGTTCAAAGGGGCCAACTCGGTAGGGGAGTTGCAGGGTTGGTTATTTTTTTATGCTGCTTTTAAAGGTGGCAGGGTTTGCTAAGATTGCAGGACCCACGATCGCGAGGGAGGGAGGAGAGCTGCCAGCTGGGAGGGGAGGCGGGGAGGGAGGCGACTCATGGTCATCCTTTACTCCGGGAACAAGGCCCTTTACCGCTCCCACGAGGTGGTGGAAAGCCTTGTTCCTGAACTCGCAGCAAATGGGCCAAATATTTTCCATTTCTGTAGGCTTGCCATGGCAAACAGTCACCGTGTCATTCGCTAATCTGAATCGTAATTGCCACTTGAACCAGTGCCCCTAGTCAATGTGTGCCCAACTATTACATATCTATTTACTATATCCTCATTATATATTATCAAGGAGTTTCTTTAACATCAACGATCTTCCAAAGTCTTCTGATATATTATGATTTACTTGAAAATTATATTGTTAATCCTTTCAAATGTCACTTTTCATTTCTCTTCATACAGTCTTATATTCTGGTTATGGGATATGACCTCAGTGGCTACTTCTGTACAGAATAAATCTGTTGAAAGTACAGAATTTCAGTGTAGCTAGCCTCCTCATTTGCCAAATATTGGATGTGTCTTGACCAATGAGGAGGCTAGCTACACTGAAATTCTGTACTTTCAACAGATTTATTCTGTACAGAAGTAGCCACTGAGGTCATATCCCATAACCAGAATATAAGACTGTATGAAGAGAAATGAAAAGTGATATTTGAAAGTATTAACAATATAATTTTCAAGTAAATCATAATATATCAGAAGACTTTGGAAGATCGTTGAAGTTAAAGAAACTCCTTGATAATATATAATGAGGATATAGTAAATAGATAGTGAATTATATAGTTCCTCATATAAATAGAGAAAGATATTTGCCAAATATTGGATGTGTGATTCTCAACTATTAGATAGACATCTTTTACCCAGTTATCCAAAGATGTTGGTGTTACTACATGTTTACTTGATCTCCAACCTTGGGTTGTTTTTAAAATTAGCTACTCATGGACTATCACTGTTAGTCTTTCAAATGATTTACCAAAGCCTTTCCATTAGATATTCTCCTTACTCTGGAGGAAAGTTTCCTCAAGAAGTCATTGCTTGATTCTTCTCTTGTTGAAAACTATAGATGATAGATGTTGATTTTATATCATGTTAGTGATTGTTTTATGTCATTTTTATTTGATTTTACAGTATGCATTTATTATTATAACTTGCCTCAGTTTTAAGTGGGACATGAGATTTAAATAAATTTTTAAAAAATAAACCTCTGTTTCATTTCAAAACTTATGGAGAAAATTGGGTTTGATTATCTTCTCTCTCACACTGATCGACTTTCAGTGCTCTGCCCATGCCAAATGGGTTTTTTAAACTCACCACAGCATAGAAACTACTGTGTAACAGCCTTCCTAATTGAGTTTCACTCATTCCATGATGCTGATAGGGTCTCAGTAGGAACCTGATCCCCTCTGGGCACAGGGTACAGAAGCTGGACTCAGGGATATAACCCAGATCTCCCGCATGACAGTGCAAAACACTGCTGCTCAGCCATCATGCCATCCCCTGCTTTCCTGTTTTTGGAAGATGAGAATTCCAAAGCTGCCGCAGACTTCAATCCTTATGTTGGATGTAGAGCTGTTAAGAGCTAGAAGTGATTTATGTGGCATTGTTTCATTTATTTTATTAAAAAAAAATCCAAAGCCTGCTCTCAGTTAAATAATGCATTAAGCTTGGTCATGTGGACCTGCACCTTCCTACCTCAGTGCCTCTATTGAACTCCAGTCACATGGCGTCATATGGTGGTGACATTCCACTTTGTTCACTTTGATCTAGGCATTCAGTAGAAAGCTCAGGTCTTATGTTTGAAAGGATACCTTAACCGCATGCTGTGTAAGCAGTGAAGCCGCTGGTTCCCTGTGGCACTGGAATCTGACAGTAGTTTCTGTTCTCTCACACCACAAGCAGTGAGCTACATTTACTCCCAGATTCCCGACCTCCTAGCCCTTCATATGCACAAATCAGAAACAATTCCTTGGCCGGATGGGACAAGCCGAGTAGCAGGGCTAGTGCAAGGGGATGTGGCACCCTTGACAAGCGTTCTGCCTAATGCCTCCCCCCAATTAATTTTCAGGCCCATAGTCTGCCCCATCCCCAATACTTCATTCTTGATACCTTTCATTTCATTTCATATCATTGAAACAAAATGTCGAGAAAAGTGTGGAATAATTTGTAAGTTTCATGGCTCCACATCATTCTCTTCTTGGTTGGACTGAACTTTTCAGCGGCCCCTCGTATATAAAAAAAGAATCATCACAAAATTTAATTTGCAATTTTAATTATACAGTATGTTTGTTGCACAAACTGTATAAACTGGAGTGCTGAGGACCAGTGGGTTCCCGCTAAATCAAGGTAATAAATAGACACTTAACCGGTTAGTTGATATTCGGTTAAGCCAATATTCCACAGTCTAGTGCAGGGGTGTCCAACCTTTTGGCTTCCCTGGGCCGCATTGGCAGAAAAATAATTTTCTGGGGCCGCACAAACACACAAACGCTGCAGCAAGACGGAGGAGGGGGCCGGCAAGACGGTAAACACCCGGGGGTAGTAGAGGAAAACACTACATCACCCTCGACCAGGGCCGCACAAAATACTTTAAGGGGGCCGCAGGTTGGACACCCCTGGTCTGGTAGTTAAAGATAGGACTGCTATTTATGCAGTCCAATTTAGATATTATTCTTATCTGGTCTGACCTTGAATATCCATGCCTAACCAGATAAGTTGCACGATATAGCAGGTATAGCCAATAACTAGTTAACCATAAAAATGCTATTTAACCAGTTAGCGGTCGTTTCTGGCTGTTAATTAACACTAAATATCAGAGGGATCTATATCTTTTATAATAGTTTATAAAAGATAATCCCAGAAATACTACTACTGCTATCCATTCAGTCGTGTCTGACCCTTGGATACTCTGTAGGCCAGTCATCGTCATGCTTCCCTGATTTCCATGGCTTCTTTCAATTGCTTCATATTCATTCCCGTGTTATCTTGATGGCCATCCAGCCAACAAGACTTTGGTCTCTCCTGCTTCCTTTAACCACTGACCATTCTGAGTAGCATCTAATTTTCTAGTGAATTTGCCCTTATCACATGTTCAAAATAGGTCAGTCTCTGTCTGGTAATCTTGCCTTCCAGGGACAACTCTGGGTTTATATGAGCAAGTGCATCTTTGTTGGTGATCCTAGCTGTCCATGGGATTCGTAGAAGTCTTCTCCAGCACCACAGCTCATCCCAGAAATGCAAAGTCATAATCAATAGTGTGGTTCTTGAAATAGTACTGATGCCTTGGGTTTCAGTCCTATTCAAACGTCAGACATCTCAGATTTCCCAAAGCTGAACAGGCAGTTTAGGAAAACCAAATTGACCAAAAACAGAATCCAGCAGCACTTTGACTTGCTAACAACATCACTGGCCTCTTCTAGTGCTGTATAGAAGTGGTTGAAACATGCAGAGGGTGATATTATAACAGAGTCTAGGCATATACATCTGTGTGCCTTTAGCTCCAGCACAAAGCTATACTTTTCAGGACAGGTAAATATTATCTGGCTAATATTTAGACTACAGAAGCTATCTCATATGGTTAGTGGCAAAACCGGAAATTCAATGCTGGTGCCATATCCGGTGACTGGTACTGAACTTCCAGGGGTATTTTTGGCAGGCCAATATTCATCAACTAGCTAGCTAAGTCCTTGCGGACAAAGATAGACCTGCTTTGTAGCTCCCCCATCCTGCTCTGTCCCTGGCTTGAAATCTGTTGAAGTGGTGTATATTCTGATACAAAAGGTATTTTTCTGTTTCTGGAGGACTCAGAATTACAAAATAAGAGTTGAAGTAGAATTTGAACCTGGCTCCCTTGGGTTAATGTCCACTGCACTAATCACTAGGCTGCCTCTGTGCTCTGCAGGGATGTCTGTGTGTCTGTTCTTCTAAGAATGCTGCCAGACAGATGTCCTTGACCCTGCTTTTTTGCCATTCCTGTGTTGGATGTTTCAGTTTGTTAAATGACTGTTCAATCATGCTGGAAGTCCTCAACATCTGAATGTCCAACTCATGCATGCTTGAACAGGAAATCCTGATATATTTTCCTGTTGGAAAATACATGTAAGATGGACATCCATTTTGTACATTATGAGCCAGACATATCTGTTCTGATTTGGATGTCCCTTCAAAAATGCCCCTCCACATTCGTGACTCAGGCATGTAGTGGGGGGGGGGGGGTCATGCACTAGAAAAAGACTAAAGAAAGGGTAGCACATGTGTAAAGAGAGAAGACACAAAAGGGGCTGTGCATGTCTTTGCGAGAGTGCAGTGAAACTGTCTTCATCAGTGTAGAAAAACAAAAAAACGACCCAAGTTTCCACAGAGAAAATGGCAACCCAAACAAAACAAAAACGTGGAAACCAACAATGTTCAAAATCTTCTTTTTATTTCTTCAAGGAGAGCTAAAAACACAGTCCACATTTGTATTGCACGGACCCAACACCGGCCATGTTTCGGTAAAACACCTTCCTCAGGGGTCCTAAAATATTAATGAGGAAATAAATAAACAAAAATGAGAACTATGGGCTCCTTTTGCTAAGCCGCGTTAGGGCTTTAACGCGCGGAATAGCGCACGCTAAATTGCCCCGTGCGCTAGACCTTAACGCCAGCATTGAGCTGGCGTTAGTTCTAGCCGCGTAGCACGGGTTTAGTGCGTGCACTAAAACGCTAATGCAGCTTAGTAAAAGGAGCCCTATGTGTTAGTGAATATCGTATGACCACCGGTTCATAGACAGTAACGCGGAAGACAAAGGCGCGCGCCAACAACTGAGTGCAAGATGGAGGCGCGCGCCGAAGAAAAAGACTGTTTTTAGGGGCTGCGACGGGGGGGGTTTGTTGGGGAGCCCCCCCCCCCCACTTTACTTAATACATATCACGGCGGCGTTGTGGGGGTTTTGGGGGGATGTAACCCCCCACATTTTAGTGAAAACGTAACTTTTTCCCTAAAAACAGGGAAAAAGTTAAGTTTTCAGTAAAATGTGGGGGGTTACAACCCCCCAACCCCTCCCCACAATGCCCCCACAGTGCGGCGTGATCTGTATTAAGTAAAGTGGGGGGTTCCCCTCACACACCCCCTGTCGTAGCCCCTAAAAATAGTCTTTTTCTTCGGCGCGCGCCTCCACGCTGCGCTCAGTTGTCTGCTCGCGCCTTTGTCCCAGTGCGCTTTTGACCTGACACCATGACCACCGTGCGATGTTTGAAAGGAAACGAATGTTTGAGAGAAGAATGCAAAAGAAATGTAAAACAGAGTAATAAAGCATAAAAAAAGACCACTAAAAAAAAATTGGGTGCTACCATTATGTTAACTTACCCCTGCAAGTGTATTATTAAGTATATGGGATTGAAATATATATTTATGCACCTGATCAGTTAAGATCCTTTTTGGACTGGAAGGGATTTGCCAGAGATGGAGTGTCTGGCTCAAGTAATTAGTAACTGGGGGGCTTGACGTATTATGCTTTTTCCTTAACAATTTTCTCCATTTATCTCTCAGTAATTTTGATTCCTCCGCAACACTTTGTTTGTGGTCTAAAAAAGAGTTATTTCCATAAGGTTGTTATTACTTTTTTGTTTGTACTTAGATTTACTATTATGTTGGTTTATGGCTCTGTATTTCCTTAAACAAGTTGTTATACTTGTGAAAAAATTTATAATCAATAAAAATAAATTTTTTTAAAAAAAAGACCATAAAAAGACATAAGACACAAAGAAGGGTCCATGTTGGGTCCGTACAGTACAAATGTGGATTGTGTTTGTAGCTCTCCTTGAAGAAATAAAAAGAAGATTTTGAACATTGTTGGTTTCCACATTTTTGTTTCATCAATGTAGAAGCAGAAATAGACCATTAGTATTGTACTTGGGAATATATATTAAGCAGGGAGACATTAGAAAACATAGGTGAAGATGATCATTCAGAGGTTGCAGTTTCCCCTCAGCAGCTTCCAAACCCCTCTCCTGTCTTTTGCAGCTAAAGAAAGCACTTGATTTCCATTGCAGTAATAAAGCTTGACTGTGCTTCGTGGTTGCATGCTGCCACAGTTCTGCATGTGTATGTAAGCTTGTGGTGCTCCCATGTCAATTTATCTAAGTCCTGTACTCTTTACAAAGTGTGAACGCCCGTCTTTCTAGTTACAGTGTGTGACTTGCTCCCTATGCTATACCTCTCACCCAGCATTATGCTAACCTACAAAATGATTTGCTCTTAGCCAGGACGCACAGATCTTTTCTTTTGTCTGGCAATTAACTGTTCACTGGCTTGCTTTGTTGTAACACGCACTTCCTCTCTTGTTTTCATTCAAGCTGTGTACGCCATGGAAATTAATGTGGAGAAAGACAGACAAACGGGAGAGACCAAGATTCTCTCCGCATCTGCCCTTGGTCCAGAGGGGATCCATCAAAGAGGAGTAAAAGTCTATGATGATGGTAACAAGGTAGTCTACGAGGTCCACAACAGTAATGCTGTGCTAGAAAACGGAGTGCATAGGTTAAGCGCCAGGGATGTAGATGAACTTATACAGAAAGCTGGACAACCAAACACAAGATGGGGATATGAAACTAAAACAGTGTCAGAGAGGACAGTTGTTGTTGATGGAAAGCCTGGCCACCTGAAAGAGCAAATGCTCTTCAAAGAGGCAAAACTGGAAATGGTAGATAAAGGCAGCAAGGAACTTTCTGGGAATCCAGGACATCAGCAGAACAGAACGACTGGAGAGGGCGTCCCTGAGGCCACTGCAGAGCAGCCGGTGACCATGATCTTTATGGGTTACCAAAGTATCGATGACGAAGACGAGACAAAAAGGGTGCTGGGCTACGACGACACCATCAAGGCAGAGCTGGTCCTAATCGATGAAGACGACGAGAAGTCGTTGCGAGAGAAGACTGTGACAGACGTGTCCACCATTGACGGAAATGCTGGCGAGTTGGTCTCTGGAAAGCTGCTATCAGACACCACCGAGCCCTCCTCACCGGAGGGGAAGGAAGAAAGCCTAGTCACGGACCCCATTCCAGGTACACAAAAGAAAAAACGCTGTCATTGCTGCCTTGTCATGTGATCTCTTCTTTCTCATCTCCCGAGCAGCGCCCGTGCGGTCACCTGCTTAGAACTCCCTGAACTACTGAGCACAGTACTGTGAACTGGAAGTGATTTGTCTTCAAGGTCCTGGCACCAGCTTCTTCTTCTTTCCTTTCAGAAAAGTTAACCACAGTCACCTTTTCCTCCCCTCCCCCTCAAAAATCATTTCACTTTGTGTTCTATGTATACTAAATTTTGAGTGTGCCTTTATATATACATACTGAGGTCAATATTCAGCCGTACGGTTAACGTATAATTTGAAATCATTTAACTTAGATGGTTTCAATGTATGCATTTATTCAACAGCCTTATCTGTTCAGGCAGCACCATCGAATACACACACATAATTAGGAATGGAAAGCATGAGGGTGCACACTTAGAATATATGCATGTAATAAGCAGGTCTAAGCAGGTGCAAATGTGGTCATTAGCATTTGCAGGCTCTTAGGGCTGAGGCTGGCTGCCTGTTTTATGAAGGCGTGTAGACTGGCCATATTGTCTTATAAAATAGGCATCTAGGGGGATTTCTCACATAGGTGTTCTGTTAAAGAATCAGAGCCACTGTGAGATAAAGTCTATATATGGCGCTAAAAAAAGATACGCGCTAAGCACTGTCCTATAAATTGCGCTTCAAGTTTGGTGCCACTTACAGCATACGCTTAGCGCCGGGATCCACAGCATTGGGCAGGGGGGATTTACACCGACTGAAAACCGGTGTGATTTTCTGCTCCAAAGGTGTATTCTGTGAAAGCATGCGCAAATCATTGGAATGCTTTACAACCCAACCATGCCCCTCCTATGCCCATGCTCCCTCTTCGGATCCGCGCACTAGAATTTACACGCATCTTTTTACAGAATATATAAAAAATGGTGCATGCATAAATTCTAATTCTTGTCGATAATTGATTGTTACTGCCCAATTATTGGCACTGATCGGCTTGTTATTAAATTAACTTGTGCTTGCAAATTGGACAACTGAAAGTGCCATATATAGAAGCCGTGTGTGTGTGTATTTATGAAGCTCTATGGGTATATACATACAAAGGCCTGCTGAAAAGTTCTCATCCCAACCGTGGATATGGTTTAATCAATGATCTGAAACAATGTCAAAAACATAGAATTTTGTTTCTGTAAATTGGCACTTAATGAAATAAGATAAAAACTCTTTTCAGCTACGGTGCCAAAATAATGCTCAGAATTTAGGAAGTTGGTTGGTTGGGTTGAGACAGAGCGACCATATGGCTCCAGAGAAAAGAGGACGGATTGAGACATCTGGGTTTTACTTCTATTGAAAGCAATGTAAGAAAACCTGGATCTCTTAATTGGTCCTCCCTAGGCTGAGAACTTTTCAGCACATCCTCATATAAAGTAACGTGATACAACACACATTTGAACAAGATTGCCCGGTTTCAAACTTCTGGTGATCACGACAAGTTCTAAAATCTGCTCTTTAGTTGTGTTGGTCAATTTCCCTTTCCAAAAGTTAATTTCTACAGTATGATACCGAATTTAAAAACTGACTCGCTTTTTGGGGCAGGGTTGAAGGGCAAATTGCATTTAGCTTTCTTAACTTTAAAATGAAAAAGTGGATGTAAAAGCCACAGTTAAAATAATAATGGGAAGGTCATTTTTTGCCTTATGCTCTTCCAGTTTACAGTATTGTTCACTTAGGTCAAGCTAAAATGAACTTGATGTGGAAAGAAATAGGTGTGCCTGTGTGTAAGTTGTGAGTTTGACTGATGTCTGGACAAGAAACATTATTTTCTGTTCCATTAGAAGCATTTATTTGTACCATCTTTTTTTAAAAAAATAATACCATATTTCTTGATAACTGCACTTAAATTGTATATATGCACACCCATAAATACATACTTTCATAGATTCTACTATATGAACAGCAGAAGAAGTCAGTCTTTCTAGGGTACAGCAGGAAAGAAAGGTGACTCTTCCATTCATTTTAAGACATCTGTCTTTTTAGATGATCGTGCATTTTCAAAAGAAGAATTCTTTTTAAGGAGTGAGTTCTGAAGTAATCGGATTCCTTTTTAAAAGTCTTTTCTAAGTTGAGGTGGTTTATGGTGTTTCCACGTTTGGTTCACGGATGGTGCTTTATTGTGCATAACCTTCAGTTCTGCAAATCTGTTCCCAGCACCACGTTCTGTGCTCTTGTCTTTCTGTGCCAATGAGACAGACACTTTATGGCAGCTTTAACATGAAAATGAAGAAAAAAAAAACAAAACAAAGATTCAGAAGCATTATCTTAGCACAAGGAATAGCCCGTGCTATTCAGCGTAACATTCCATCAAAGAACACAAGGAGTCAAGACTTGGACAATGTCGGTAGAGGAAGCCCGGTTTCCACTGACATTTGAGCTATCTGAGTTTCTTTCCACTGATGTAGCCATTCAGAATTCCAAAACGCCTTAATCCAGAGATGCACACCATGATTACCATCACTCTTTACACCTGAGCATTGTGTTGCTTCAGTAGATGACTAAGAAAGGGAGTTGAGCACACAAGTACCAGCTGCCCATGCAATTACATACAGTATGCATAAGAATAGCCTTACTGGGTCAGACCAATGGTCCGTCTAGCCCAGTATCTCATCTCCAAGGAGGCCAATGCAATTGTAAGGAAAAATATTTTTGCAAATATCATTTAAAACACCCTCCTGGTAACCAAGTTGATATGGAAGCCTTTATGGAAGGCTTCCACGTGCATGTTGGGTTTTTTTAAAACCTGTACAGCCCCTTGGATGCAAATGTGCTGCTGTAAAAACTTAGGATAATCCTTGTCACCCTGACTCAGTGGACATTTGGCTAGATGCACTAAAGTCAGTGATTGTCGCTAAACCTGTTTTCACAGCTTTAGTGATGATCGCTTTTACTGACCTGATGCAGAAAACAGCACACTGTGTGTTTTACCCCTCGATCGCCCATTGTACGATCTTGCCATGCAAATTAGCTAAAACCCCATGCAAAGTAGCCAAGCGATTGATGCGCTAACATCACTTGGCTATGCAAAAAAAAAACCCCAGGGGTTTTATCTTTTGTTAAAAAATGAGTGGTCTAAATGTATGTCTGCCTTGGGGGGGTTCTTATTTTTTCAATGGCACAGATATTTTGTGTGTGTTAGACACGCAAAATCTCTATCCCATTTTTTTTTAAAAAGTCCCCCGCCGCCGATTATCGCCCTCCACAACGAGCCCCCAAGAAACGGCACCACCAACAGCAGCGAAATTGGCTGGAGGGATGCCCAGTCTCTCCTGCCTGGCTAAATACCCTTGCTCCATGCACCCACCTGGTCCTGGAGCCCCTGCACCACCAAACCTTCCCCCCCACAACCGTCCCCTCCCTTCCCTCCCCCCCCAAAAAAAAAGGCAGGAGGTATGCCATAAGAATTGCTGCTGCTGGGTCAAACCAGTGGTCCATCCTGCCCAGCAGTCTGCTCACACGGCAGCCCCCAGGTCAAAGACCAGTGCTCTAAATGAGTCCAGCCTCACCTGCATATGTCCCAGTATAGCAGGAACATGTCCAGCTTAGTCTTGAAACCCTGGAGGGTGTTTTCCCCTACAACAGACATTCCAGCTCTCCACCAATCTCTGGGTGAAAAAGAACTTCCTTATGTTTGTACGGAATCTGTCCCCTTTCAACTTTAGAGAGTGCCCTTTCATTCTCCCTACCTTGGAGAGTGTGAACAGTCTGTCTTTGTCTACTAAGTCTATTCCCTTCAGTATTTTGAATGTTTCAATCATGTCTCCTCTCAGTCTTCTCTTTTCAAGAGAGAAAAGGCCCAGTTTCTCCAATCTCTCTCTGTAGGGCAACTCCTCCAGCCCCTTAACCATTTTAGTCGCTCTTCTCTGGACCCTTTCAAGTAGTACCGTGTCCTTCCTCATGTACGGCGACCAGTGCTGGACGCAGTACTCCAGGTGAGGGCACACCATGGCTCGGTACAGCGGTATGATAACCTTCTCCGATCTGTTCATGATCCCCTTCTTTATCATTCCTAGCATTCTGTTTGCTCTTTTTGCCGCCGCAGCACATTGTGCAGATGGCTTCATCAACTTGTCGATCAGAACTCCCAAGTCTCTTTCCTGGGAGGTCTCTCTAAGTACCGCCCCGGACATCCTGTATTCGTGCATGAGATTTTTGTTACTGACATGCATCACTTTACACTTATCCACATTGAACCTCATCTGCCATGTCGATGCCCATTTCTCAAGCTTGATTATGTCACTTTGTAGATCTTCGCAATCCCCCTGTGTCTTCACTACCCTGAATAACTTCATATCGTCTGCAAATTTAATCACCTCACTCGTCGTACCAATGTCCAGATCGTTTATAAAAATGTTGAAGAGCATGGGTCCAAGCACCGAGCCCTGCGGCACCCCACTGGTGACACTCTTCCAGTATGAGTATTATCCATTTACCCCCACTATCTGTTTCCTTTGCTCCAGCCAGTTTTTAATCCACTCCCTTCTGCCACCGGCTGCTACCCCGAACCCCACCCCCAATCCCCCATACCTTTGGTAGACGTTTGGAGCTGAAGGGGAGCACAGTCCCTCCAGCTCCAAAATCCACACATGGAAAATGATGGGCCTTCCCCTCCCCAGTGATGCACGTAGAGGAGGCTAAGGCCCTGATTGGCTCAGAAGTCCAAGGCCCCTTTCAAGGGGAGGGACCTTGAGTGTCTGAGCCAATCAGGGCCTTAGGCTCTTCCCTCTGTATCCCCTGTGATGCATTGGAAGGGACTAAAGTTCTGATTTGATCAGACATCAGGCCTTAGGCCTCCTTGTGCATCACATGAGATACAGAGGGAGGAGCCTAAGGCCATGATTGGCTCACATGCCCAAGATCCCTCCCCTCCCAATGCCCATACATCACTAGGTGCACCGGGGAGGGTAAGGCCTGTCATTTTCCATGTGAGAACTGTGGAGCTGGAGGGACTGTGCTTCACTCCAGATTGCAACATCTACCAAAAGTACTGGGGGTTTGGGGGAGCATCCGGTGGCAGGAGGGAAAGGGCATCCCTCCTGCCTTTTTTTTTCAGGAGGAAGGGGGAGGGCAGGGGATAGTTGGGAGGGTGTTGGTGGTGTGGGGTTTCAGGACCGGGTGGGGGTATGGCACAGGGGTATATGGCCATGCAGGAGGGAGTAGGCATCCCTCCTGCCATTTTTACTACTGTGGGGGGTTGCGGTCATTGGAGTGGGCCATCGGCATGGGGGGCTTTTTTTTATTTTTTAAATGGGGCAGATTTTGGGTGTGTAACACACGCACAACATCTGTGCCATTTAAAAAAAAAAAAAAGAAGCCCTAACAGCAGTGATCACTTGGCCAGAATTTTTCAGAGACTCGGCCAACAGCGCTCCAGTCAGTATTACCGACTGACTTTAGTGCATCTAACCCATTGTTCTACATTTTCCAAACAAACCTGTTAAAAGCTGAACAAATTCAATCTTGCCTAGATCTTGTATAAGCAGTGGTATACCTAGCATATGTGATACTCGGGGCCGATCATTTTTTAACACCCTGCTCCTTTATATGAAAAATATGATTTTAGTAATAATCCACAAGTCGCACAGTAAGAGTGTACCTAGGAAAAGGCAGCATCTTACACACTACAGTGAACACTAGAACATCAATACACCCATTGTAAGACTAAACAAGCCAGATTAGTAGAGATCGATCCTGCACAGGCAATGCTAACAGAAGACAATGTCTTTCATATACACAGAACACAGAAACACCCTCACCCAGTATGGAATAAGTCAGTGGTCTCAAACTCAAACCCTTTGCAGGGCCACATTTTGGATTTGTAGGTACTTGGAGGGCCTCAGAAAAAAATAGTTAATGTCTTATTAAAGAAATGACAATTTTGCATGAGGTAAAACTCTTTATAGTTTATAAATCTTTCCTTTTGGCTAAATCTTAATAATAATATTGTAATTTATAGCTAAAGAGACATATGATCAAGAAACTGTTTTATGCTACTTTTGTGATAATGATAAACATACCGAGGGCCTCAAAATAGTACCTGGCAGGCCGCATGTGGCCCCCTCGGGCCACAAGTTTGAGACCACTGGAATAAGTAATCACAGTCTAAAAATGGAAAGACTAAAGTTAAACTGAACCACTAAGAAGCCAGACTCTGCATATAATGCAACAATACAGAAACAGTGATGCATGTCCCCTAATATTGTGCAAAATATGAAGATAGCAGATGTAAATTTGAAAAAACAGAAATAACAATCATCACTTTACAAATTAGCAAATAAAAATAAAACAAAAATGGAAAATAAGTTAATACCATTTTATTGGACTAATACAATTTTCAGTTAGTCTTCAGAGGCCAAAACCTCCTTCCTCATGACAGTAAAATATACTGCTGTTACGGTATCCTGTCCTGACCTGAGGAAAGGGGTTTTGGTCTCTGAAAGTTAGTTTTAAAAAAAAGGATAATTTTATTTATAATTTATATTTATAAATATTTATCAACACAGTTACAATACTACTTTATCTTAAAGAAAAAGATAAAGAAATAGAATTTTATTTTTACCAACTGTCTGCCTCTCCCTTCCATCTCTTCCTCCCTCCCCCCATTGGTCTATCATCCATCGTCTTCCTTTTCCCCCTTCCCTCCCCCATGGTCTGGATCTCTGTTTCCTTCCCTTCCCTCTCTCCCTCCATCACCCCCTGTGGTTTTTAGCATCTCTCTCTTTTCTCCCTTCCTCCCTCAGAGCTGGTATCTCTGTCTTCTTCCCTATACCCCATGTTCTAGCATCTCTCTCCTCGTCTTCCCTTCTTCCTCCTCCCTCCCCCATGGTCTAGTATCTCTCCCTCCTCTCCTCATCCTTTTCTTGTGTTTCCCAGTTTTCCTTCTCAATTTATTTTCTGCCTCTGTCTAAATCAAACTCTTTCTTACTATCCAGTCCTCAATTTCCCTCTTTTCACTGTGTCCTACCTATAGCTTGCCGTATCTTTTCTTCCCTCCCTCCATTATCTCACTAACTCTATCCTCTTCCACCCATCCAGCATGTGCCCTTTTTTCTTTATCCCCTCCTAGATGTGCTGTCTTTCTCTACCCCTTCCATCTAGCATCTTTCCCTCTCTCCCCTTTCCACTTGAATCCAGCATCTGCTCCCCTCTCTCCACTTCCATTCAACATCTGTTCCTCTCACTCTCTTTCTCCTACCCACTTCCATCCAGTGTCTGCTCCTCTCTATCTTCCTCCCCTCTTCCATCCAGTGTATACACCCCTCCCTCTCTCTCTCACCACTTCCATCTAGCGTCTGCTCCCTCTCTTTCCCCCACTAACATCTAATGTCTGCTCCCTTCTTTCTCTCGCTTCATCCCACTTCTGTCAGAGTCTTCCCCCTATTTCTCCCTCCTATACCAATTCTATCCAGTATCTTGCCCCCTTCTCTCTCTCCCTCCACCCCATTTCCATCAGCATCTACCCTTTCTCCATTTACCCCACTTCCATCAGCATCTGCCCCCTCTCTCTCCCTCCACCCCATTTCCATCCAGTATCCTGCCCCTTCCCTCTCTCTCCCTCCCTCTACCCTAATTCCATCTAGTATCCTACCCCCTCACCTCCCCACCACTGCTGCTGCTTTCCTAAACCAGCAGTGAAAGTAAACTTAAATGCAGCCATTGCGGGACCTTTGTGCACCTTCCCGCAGCTTCCAGCTTGCTCAGGAACAAGGAAATGAAATTGGAGCAGTCGCAGGGAGGGGTCCGAAAGTCCTGCAATGGCTGTATTTAAGTTTATTGCCACTACTGCTGGTTTGGGAAAGCAGCAGAGGCAAAGAAGGGTGGGGGGTCCTGGTATGCCGGCTGTGCACCCCCTTAGTGCTTGTGGCAAACTGCCCCCCCCCTAATAAGCCACTGTGTATAAAAAATCTTCCAAGAGTGGTTGATGGCTGGTTCTTCACTGGGACAGTACGAAGAAGCTAGAACCAGAAGAATTACAAGAACAAGATTTTGCAGTTCCATTTGATGCAGACGGCATACTGGAAATGCAGACAATTTGTGACAGGCATGTCTAAATCACTTTCAAAGAGTTTGCCACCCCATTCAACAAGATACAGCTATTCTTGCAGTAAACTCTGCAGTGGATCCACTAACAACCCAAAGGAGAGCCAGGGCATATTTCTTCTGCTTAGCAGTTTCTCTTGATACTTTCCTTAGATAAAATCCATACTGACCATTGCACTCACACCAGGCTGCAATTTGACTTCAGATTGCTCACACATCTCTAGTTAAGGGATTCATCTTTGATTTCTTGTGGCCTCCTTTCTGTTTTATTTGACATGAATAATTTTTTCTAACACACTACTTGCTGGGTTCATAGGCTTGCACATCTGGATGAAGCCTTGAATACATCCTGACCCAGTTTCCTCATGTTTTTGGCCATTGTGCAGACTTTCTGTCATGGGAAATTTTCTAAGCAGTGAGTTTGTAGCTCTTTCTATTTATTCATCTGCCAACCTAGCCCCTTGCTTTTTCTTACTGCCTGCATTTTATTATAAAAGAAATCTAATATTAGATACCAAGTTTAGGCCCTCTTATACTAAGCCGCGAAAGAGGTTTCTACCATGGCCTGGAGTAAAATAGGGGGGTTAATTTTTTTTTTTTTTTTTTTTGCGGTGGGTTGTTTTACGGTGGTGAAGGAGGCAGAGAGATCTGTTCTAAAATCCCTTTAAAAAGGAGCGAAGCAGATAGCCACTGCTACCTCAATATTTGCAGGCTTTGCAAGAATCATGCGCAGCTGATTGATCCTAGATATTTTTTATGACTAAGGCCCCCTTTTATCAAGCTGCGTAAGGTTTTTAAAAAAAAAAAAAAATTGCAGACCACTGCGGTAAAAGCTTCAATGTTCCTAGGAATTCTAAGAACGTCGGAGCTTTTACCGAGGTGGCTGGCGATAAAAAACCCTAATGTAGCTTGATAAAAGGACGCCTAAATTCTTGGGAATGCAGCTTTTCAGATGTAAGAGGTGGAGATTAGTATAGTTTTCTCAGTATTATAATGCTAAAGTTGTTTTGGGTTGGCTTTGGTTTGGGGGTTTTTTTTTATGAATGGCATCTGCTTTTCAACATTTTATTAAAAGTTTTGAAGTTTTTGAATTTGAAAATACTTATGAAGCATAGTGCCAAGCATTTAGGCTCCTTCGTGCCAGTCTGCTACATTACAAAGGGTAGCGTGGCAAAAGCAATGGTTTTTTTTCACATGAACAAGCCAGTGTCTAGTGTATTTTCAAACGCTTACTACATAGCTCTCAAACCAAAGCGAAAGGCATGTTTGATGGCCCTTCTCAGTTTAAGGGTCTTCCTAAGTCAAAGGGGCATAATGTAAACAATGAACATAATGGAAAATGTCTTTCCAGACAGGGCAGACTCAGCCTATGGACCAGGGCATCGGTGATAATGGGCACCAAAATCCCAGTCCAGTATATCTCTCGCTGTCTTCCCTCACCTCTGCAGGTGGGGAAGGAAAGATGTCAAACTGAGATTCAGGATTTTTGGTTCCCTTTAGCATCGGATTGGGAGGGGGAGAGACTTGAGATGAAGGTGGGGGGGGGGGCTACTAGATCATTGTGACGGTGCCGATGCAAAAGTTGGCTGAGGGCATCACAGTCCCTTGAACCAGCCCTGTTTACAGATTACTTCATCTGATGCTAATGAAGCACTCAGACAAGCTTGTCTGGCCATCAGGAATAAAGAGATCTTATCTAATAAGCCAGAGAATGATGAAATGACCAAAATATAAGTTATAATTTGGGAAGATAAGGACACTCTTCTGGCGTTAAACATTACTCCTCAAGGCTGAATTTGGAAATGTCCTTGGGAGCTGAGAAAGGCACGTTGGAATAACCAGTTCATAGAAGTATAATAACTGGATTCTTAAAATGATGTTAAGTTTTTATTAATATTAACTCTTCTGTCTTCTTCAGGAGGCAGCTACATTTCCCAGAATTGGCACAGTGTTCCCCTGGGGATATGCCTGACTTTAACACTGGTACTCCCACATTTTTCTTCCTTACCAGTTCCAAGAAATTGTTGCAGCTGACTCAGAATAGTTAGTAAAGGACAGGCCATGTCTGTTCTGGGAAGGGGGGGGGGGGGAGGTCCCAGATTCTGTGATCTCCATACACATATTTATAGGGTAGCTTCCTGTAGAACCAGAGAGTCAATATTCAGCAGCGGTATGTAAATAGGGGTCGATTTTATAAAGGACACCAACATCTAAACACTGAAATGTAGTGTGCTAAGTGCATAAGAACATAAGAATTGCCGCTGCTGGGTCCGACCAGTGGTCCTTCGTGCCCAGCAGTCCGCTCACGCAGCGGCCCCCAGGTCAAAGACCAGTGCTCTAAATGAGTCCAGCTTCACCTGTGTACGTTCCAGTTTAGCAGAAACTTGTCCAACTTTATCTTGAATCCCTAGTAGGTGTTTTCCCCTATAACAGAGCGTTCCAGTTTTCTACCACTCTCTGGGTGAAGAAGAACTTCCTTACGTTCGTACAGAATCTATCCCCTTTTAACTTTAGAGAGTGCCCTCTCATTCTCCCTACCTTGGAGAAGGTGAACAATCTGTCTTTATCTGCTAAGTCTATTCCCTTTCTTATTTTGAATGTTTCGATCATGTCCCCTCTCAGTCTCCTCTTTTCAAGGGAGAAGAGGCCCAGTTTCTCCAATCTCTCACTGTATGGCAACTCCTCCAGCCCCTTAACCATTTTAGTCGCTCTTCTCTGGACCCTTTCGAGCAGTACCATGTTCTTCATGTATGGCGACCAGTGCTGGCCACAGTACTCCAGGTGAGGGCACACCATGGCCCGGTACAGTAGCATGATAATCTTCTCTGATCTGTTCATGATCCCCTTCTTAATCATTCCTAGTATTCTGAAGCCGCTACGGCTTCATCAACTTGTCGATCAGAGCTCCCAAGTCTCTTTCCTGTAAGTTCCGTAACAGCATCTGAGTGCCCAGATTCTGCCGTAGAACGCTAGTGTAAGTCAGCATTTACGGGCTAACATTTAGGCATGCCCATGTAGCCATGCCAACAGCAGGCAGAAATATGTGTGCCTGAATGTGGCACTTCAGCACATAAAGGACAGAATTCAATAAGCTATGCAAGTAAATGTTGGACACGCCTGTGCCTCGCCCATGCACCTCCCCCTGCGCTGCCCCTTTCCATTTATGCACTATGCAGCTTGCGCAATAACAACATAAAATACCGCTGAGCTCACACCTAGTGCTTATGCGCATGATTGCTGTTTCATGCCTGTAAATGCTAGTTTTCTATATGCAAATGGTGCTTACATTTACGTTCTAGCATTAGGGGATGGGATAATTCCATAACAGTGTGGCTGTATGTAGGTCATTATTCTGTAATGGAAAGGAGGGTATGCAGATGCATATGCAGTTAGGTGTAAGAACCTAAACCAGCCATACAGCTGACATGAGTATTTGCCCCTACATGTCGGAGACACACATATAGCTTATAATATTCTCTAAGTTATGCACGTTATATAAGAGATTATTATTTTTTTTTTTATTTAAAAAATTATGGGGTGCTTTTACTAAGGCGCATTAACCGATTTAGTGCACGCTAATCAATTTAGCACGTGCTTAATGCTAAGGCGCCCATAAAATATAATGGGTGCCTTAGCATTTAGTGCGTTCTAATCTTTAGCATGCTCTAAATTGGTTAGCGCGCCTTAGTAAAACGACCCCATAATTTTAAAATAAAAATAAATAAATAACATTCATAAATATCGAACATTCATAAATATCGAACAGTATATACAAGTTCAAAAATAAAAGGAAA
This sequence comes from Geotrypetes seraphini, assembly GCF_902459505.1. Classification (NCBI taxonomy): domain Eukaryota; kingdom Metazoa; phylum Chordata; class Amphibia; order Gymnophiona; family Dermophiidae; genus Geotrypetes; species Geotrypetes seraphini. Next base: position 484,809,730 of record NC_047084.1, read on the forward strand.
CACTTTTCTATATGATTCAGAATGTCTATCGCACTAAGGCATTTGTAGGTAATTACGATATCTCATCATAGGAAAGCATTCACATACAATTGCGTTTTCAACATTTTCTTGAAACCTAATCTATCTGCACATAAGCACAGAACTCCTGGCAGAGCATTCTAAAGCTTTGCACCCCCTCCCCCCCCCCACTGACAACATGGTCTCGCCAGTGAGAAATTGTCACCTTACCACCCAAACCCAGTTTATTATGGCTGTATCTCAGTGGTAGCACTCGATGTATATATATCAGTGGTCTCAAACTCAAACCCTTTGTGGGGCCACATTTTGGATTTGTAGGTACTTGGAGGGCCGCAGAAAAAATAGTTAATGTCTTATTAAAGAAATGACAATTTTGCATGAGGTAAAACTCTTTATAGTTTATAAAACTTTCCTTTAACAGTTAAAAGGAAAGATATATAAACTATAAAGAGTTTTACCTCATGTAAAATTCTCATTTCTTTAATAAGACATTAACTATTTTTTCTGCGGCCCTCCAAGTGCTCTATTTTTTCTGCAGCCCTCACATTTAAAGTTTAATATCTTTTCTTTCTCAAAACTGGCACATTTTAATCACTAAATTGAAAATAAAATCATTTTCCTACCTTTATTTGGTAATTTCATCAGTCTCTGACTGTGCATCCAATATTTCTTCTCTTCTTTCAGCCTCCTGTATGCTTCCTCTCCTCCAGACCTCATTCCCTCCCCCAACTTTTTCTTTCTTTCTCTATGTCTGTCTTTCTTTGATTCCATGTCCCATTTTTTGCTTTGTATCTGGCTCCCTGTCCCCCCCTTCTTTCTTTCTTTCTTTCTTTCTTTCTTCCTTCCTGCCCTCCCCCATGCCACTGCCACTGGGGAATAGGCTGCTGCCGCTGCCGCCATCGGGAACAGGCCGAGATCTCCCTCTTTCTCTTCTCCACGGGGCCGACCAACTCTCGCCGACTGACGTCAATTCTAACGTCGAAAAGGACGTTCCGGGCAGCCAGACAGCGAATGGCTAGCCAGAACGTCCTCTCGACGTCAGAATTGAAGTCGGGCGGCGAGAGTTGGTCGGCCCCGAAGAGAAGCAGGGAGATCAAATAACACGGTGCCGGCCTGAGAAGGGAAGGGAAGCAGGTTGGGCACCACTGCTCTAGACGAGCCGCACTCTAGGGAGAACAGTGAACCGCCCCCCCCCTTGGTAGGCCACTGGAGCAGCAGCGTGTCTGGCTGGCTCTTCCGTGGATAGCGCAAGGAGCCGCCAACCCGCGGCTTTGAACGGAACGAGCCGGCCAGACACGCTGCTGCTCCAAAAGGAAGATAATGATCCAGTCCAGACTGCGGGCCGCAAATAAAATCTGGAGAGCCACATGCGGCCCGTGATATATATATATATTCAACCTATATTGTGCAACCTATTTGTATAAATATCTGTTTTATTCAGTTGGATCTTCAGAGATAATGTAGTAAACTCCTTTCTTGCCAAAATAGCGGGCAATTTGAATGGAGAAACATGGTCAGAATAGGAGACAGCCTTGAAACAGCCTAACGGCGAAACATGTCGGCATGAGTCCCCAGCCAAAAATTACTTTAAACGAAACATAAGTACTTAAGTTTATTATAAAATTATACAAAAGATTAATTTGGAAACCTGTGAAATAAGTATTTGAGATAGAAACAGATGGATCAATGATGACTGGATCATAGTTTCTCTAAAAGTTAAGAAAGGAGTTTACTGATTTATCTCTGAAGATCCAACTGAATAAAACAGATATTTATACAAATAGGTTGCACATTATATAAGATAAGCACATATTTACAGAAAAACACTTATGTGCACATTTGGCATTTATGCACACATGTGCACGCCTGCTATTCTAATCATTTACATACATAATAGATGCTTAAATGTTAGCCTCTGTTTTATGGAACTACCTCCTAATGACCGGTGCTGAGTATCCAGATTCAGTAGTGATATTCAGCTGCTCTCTGGATAGCTAACCTGATGGCTTTAGGAGAGCCCCATTAGCATACTGACTTTATCTGGTTAACGGAGTGAATATTGCCAAAAACTAGATAACATGTGGGACTGCCCTTGCTTTCTCCACAGATCATCCTGGTGCTATCTGGATTTTACCACCAACACAGGAGAGTTATACACACACAGAACTACTTAAGCGATAAAAAGTTGGGTGAGATCGGGCAGTCAACATGTACATTGCAACCCCCGAGGAAAGCACTATAAGTGCCAAAACACTGCCCACCTTAAGTCAGTTCATAAAAAAAGTTCTTAAATAAAGTTCGCGAGTGAAAATATCCCAAGTGGAAGTATCTCTGCAGCCCTACTTTTTTTTTTTTTGGTTCTGCTGTCTGGATTTTCAGCAGCACTATGCAGATGAGGCTGCTGAAAAACAAGGGATTCCACCAATCAGCCGCTGCCTCTACCCAGTTAAATAACTTTGAATATCAGGCTTCAGATCTTACAAATTAACAGTGCCAAACAGAAGCCTAAGGGGCGGAGTTATCCATGTGGGTTATCATTAGTACACGTTATTTTAATGTTAATCCCAGTTATCGATAACTAGGTCTCATTGCATAAAATGGGACCTGTGGTAAAAATAACAAAGCACCGGAAGATCCATGTTGAAAAAAAAAAAAAAAAGAAAGGAATAGGAAAGGAATTGGTGCATACTGTATGTTTTTAACGAACTCATTAGGCCGAACTGCTGACTAATGGACCACCAGCATTTCTTGAGGACCCTCAGTGTGACTCTTTCGGGCCACAGAACACATTAGCCAGCATTATTAGCACAGAGACTACGTTAAAGCTCAGATTGGTTAGGGATGGAGAGCTCAGTCCGGTCGGGTTGCCGGGCTACAGTGGTTTGGCAAGCACATTTGCCAGCATATAAGCGAGACAGAACAAAGTACAAGAAAAATAAAGATTTGCAAACTGATTTTGTGACATTTTGCTAGAATGAACCTCTCGCCTTAAAAAGTTTGTAAAGCTAATGTTAGTTTACAATGTGCTCTTCCCTAGTCATTTGGGGAGACCTATGTAGCTTTTTAAAAGTTAGTACATTTTAATGAATGTTTTCTAGATGTCCATGCGTCTGTTTTGTTTTTGGGGGGGGGGGGTCTTGCTCATTCTTCATGGTGTTCCCACATTTTATCCAAGAAGCTGTAGTGGCAAAACTCAGTGTTCTGTTTCTATTTTTTAATTCCTTACTTTCATCTCCTCATTACAGAACTTTTGTTAACCTTAAGAACCAGATGGTGCATTTTAATTCTAAGAATGGATATGCAGAAAAAAAAAAAAATTAGTAGGCTTTAAAATCTTATATAAATATATCTCTATCTATACATATATGTATAATCTATATACCCAAATGCATATAATCACATGTATACATGACTGATTTTTTAAACTGTGGCTGATGTATGATATGTGTTTACAAGCTATAGTTTGCCTTGGTAATGTGAATCCAGTGAATGGCAGAAGGGTACTCACACACCATCTTACGATTTGCCTTCAGCATTCTCTTCTCCCAGTTGCCTTCTCTTGCCAGCTGAGTTCAAAAACTGTATAAGCACAACATTCTCTTTCAAGCCCCACTTCCCTCCACCTTGTTTCCCCCCCTCAAAAGGTTGAGTGAAATTACACCCCCTTGACTTAAAGACGCAAGCTCTCATTCTGGCCTGCTGTGTTGCAGTGGAGTGAATAGCACAGCCTAACGCCATGCAGCTTGGATAGTCGGTCCTGCAGCTGTCCCATGGAGCACTCTTTCCAGATTCACCACTAGGTTAATTGTGCTTTATGGGCCTGTATCCTAATTGCAGTGACATAAATGGGCACTAATTGATATTTTGCAGCTGCCTAAGTAGATTGTTCTAGAAAATGACACAGGGACAAATTTGTCCCCATTCCCCCAGGAACTCAATTTCCCCATCATGTCCCCTTGAGTTTTGTCGCTACCGCTGTCCCTGCCCCATTCCTTTAAGCTCTGCCTTAACCGCACAAGTCTCAAACACTTACGATTTTAAAGTGTTTGTGGCTTGTGCAGATGAGGATGGAGCTTGCAGGAATGGGGACGGGATGGGAAAATGATTCCCTGTGGGGACAGAGAAAAATTTGTCTCCATGCCATTCTCTAGATTGTTTTTAACTAGTGTATTTGCACTAATCCTTGGCTAGAAGGTGAACCGAACCAAACCAGGAGGTGTGAACAACTCGCACAAGCTTTTCTGGAACAAAAAGAGCAAACAAATTGTACCAATTAGTCTTTAAAACATCTAATGAGTAGACAAAAAGCCCACCGTTGCCACATTTCACCTGAGGCTGCTTCAGGCGAAACAGACATGTGATTCCTTGTTTTTCTCAATCAGAGCTTTATATTCCTGATGAGAAAAACAAGGAATCACATGTCTGTTTCCCCTGAAGCATGTACTTTAACTCACATCCAGCAGAGTTTCCAGAAGCAGGGTTAGGACAAAAACAACATGCATAGTTTTGAAAAGTACCACAGATAAAAGAGGTGCAAATGTGCTGAGTACTTTTTCGTTAGGAATGTTTAGAGTGAATGTACGAGGGCCATTTTTAAAGTAAGAATCATTATTGTAACTCAAAAACTTTCTAATTACAGTGAAAATATGTCCTAAACTATTTTTCAATATAATCCCCGTTGACGCCCAAACATTTTTGAGATTGGGAGATGAGCTTGACAATACCCTCATTGAAAAAGTTTTCCTCCTGTTCCATGAACCAGTTGTTGACAGTTTCGTGGATGCCATATGCGTTTTCCGCCCAAGAATTCCTTTAATTTTGGGAAAAGATGAAAGCCCAATGGTGCCAGGTCCAGGCTGTATGGAGGATGGTCCAATATCTTCCACCAAAACTTCAGCAATACTTTTGCTGTGTTTTGAGCAACATGAGGATGCCATTCTTTTCTGTTTGTGTTCTAGTGTCAACATTCTTGGAACCCACCTCACACAAATCTTCTTGTAGTGAAGGCAATCAGTGACAATTTCGTAAACAACAGAACAAGAAACATAAGAAAAAACTGCATGCAGCTCATCAATTGTGAATCTCCTGTTCTGCTGAATGTGTGCATCAATTGCAGTTTCCAATTCTTCATTGATGACAGATGAGCATCCAGATTTTGCTTCATTGTGCACGTTTGTTCTCCCTTCGTTAAACAACCGACACCATTTCCGTACATTTGCCTCATTCATTACACCTTTACCATATACTTCAATTAGCTGTCGATGAATTTCAGCTTGGTGAATGCTCTTTGCATTTAAAAAACGAATCACCGATTGCACCTCACAATTGGAGGGATTGATGATAGACATGGTTAATGAAATACCTCTGCAAAATTATGCCTGATTCACTGAAAAGCTTGCCACTGATAGGCAGGGTTACAGACAAGTCTAGACATGTTCCCGACAATATTCCAGTCCCAAGCGCCTACTTAGGTTGTAATTATACGCAAACGATTCTTACTTTAAAAATGGCCCTCGAACTATGTTCTTCCACTTAAAAAAAAACTTGCTGTAAATACCATTTAAATGCATGTACAAATTTTGAGATAGTGTATACAATATGAAAATTTCTCTCTAACATGATTTTAGCACGTGTTAAAAATGTGTTATGCATGCTAAAATGGAAAATCTTAAAATAAATTATTTTGGTTTCTGTCATTTTATTTCAAGACATGAAACTCCACAGTAAATGCTGTTGTATCTATTAACTTTTCAACAACAGTGTGCCTGTTTTTGTCAATGCTATTATGCCCTCTTTTCCTTTCCCTCTTCCTAGCTATTGCCAACAAAATCAAACCTAGACACAGACAGCCCCTCACTAAGCTTTTATATTCAGAAGCAGGTAGATCTTAACACACACCTCCCTACTGAATACCCCACACATACCATCTTTGACTACTCTCATCTTCTCTGCACAAATCCAACAGATTTCCAAAACCTGTCATTTCTTTCTCTATATCACCAAAATCCAACCCTTCCTCACTGAGCACACTACCAAAACCCTTATCCACACTCTTATCACATTTTCCTAGATTACTGCAACAGGTCTTCCACGTAATCATCTCTCTCCCCTTCAATCTGTTCAAAATTCTGCTGCACGATTTATAAACTAAAATTTTGGGGGGCAAGTCCTAATAATAAGATCGAGAAGACCTCTCTGAGATTAGACTATCCAATAAATTCCACTATTAAAATTCTTAGAGTCATCCTGGACCGAAACTTGACTTTTGAAGTTCATACCAATTCCCAGATCAAAAAAATGCTTTTTCACTCTATTGAAACTTCGTACTTTTAAACATTATTTTGATTTTTCCTCTTTTCGATTACTGGTTCAATCTTTGATCTTAAGCATCTTAGATTACTTTAATATAATATATTTGCGATCTTTCAAGAAAACCATTAAGCGACTGAGAATCGTCTAGAATGCTGCAGTCCGTCTCATTTATGGTCTCAAGAAATCGGATCACGTAAGCTCTTATTACAAAAAAAACTGCACTGGTTGCCTGTGGAAGCAAGGGTCATTTTTAAGTTTGCTTGCCTTTGCTTCAAAACTATAACAGGTTCATCTCCAATTTATCTTTCACACCATTTCATATTCCCAGGCACAACTTGTACAAGTAATGCTTATTTGTTTGCTTTTCCATCCTTGAAGGGTTGTATCTATAAGAGATTTCTTGACAGAACATTATCATTCCAAGAAGGCAAATGGAATAAATGTTTAACCAAATTTATTCCAAAGGCATTTTCTTATCAAACTTTCAGAAAGTCAATTAAAACTTATCTTTTTAATAAATTTCTCTGACTCCATATCAAGTTTATCAAGTTTATAATAACATTTGATTAATCGCTTATTCCGAATTCTAAGCGATGTACAAAGTGATAAAATTACAAAATATAAGAAGACAAACATAAAAGAGATGTACTATAACTACTAATACATTGTAGTAAATAAAATTACAAACATAAATGACAAGTTTCATAACTACTAATACATAATAATAAATTAAATTACACGTACATTAATAAAAACATAGGGAAAACTCGGGATGAAATACAATCTAGTTATAAAAGTAGAACAATTAAGGTTAAAAACAATAGGAAGGGGAATAAAAAACAATCAAAGTAGTTAAAATGGATTAAGAGCCAAAAGCAGTTCAATTAAACATTGAATGCATCTTGAAAAAGAAGACTCTTTAGTTTGCTCTTAAATATCTATTTTGATGTATCTTCCTTCCAGATAAATTTGATTCACTTCAATATGTCAATGTAATTTTGGAAGCTTTTGTAATATCGCTGTCTGTATACAGTCTCTTCCTCTGTAAACTGATTTGAACTGTTTGTGGTATTGCAGTATATAAAAATAAAGTTGTTATTATTATTATTATGTATTCCACCAGAGTCACTATACTCACATCCCTCCTTTCCTCAAGTCACTTCATTGGCTCCCCATTCGTTTCTGAACACAGTTCAAACTTCTCTTACTAACTTACAAGTGAATTCACACTGCAGCTCCTCAATATCTCTCCTCTCTTATCTCTCCATATATTCCTCCCTGGGAACTCCGTTCATAGGGCAAGTCTCTCTTATCTGTACCCTTCTCCTCTACTGCCTACTCCAGGCTGCTTTCCTTCTTTCTTACTGTACCAGACTGTCTGAGTCAGTACATCAAGCTCCGTCCCTGGCAATATTCAAATCCAGGCTAAAAGCCCATTTTCTGAGGTTGCTTTTAACTCCTGACCCCCCACTCGCTTGTAAAGTACCCAGAGAAATTCCTTAACCCCCCCTACTTGTCCTGTTTCTTTGATTAGATTGTACAAGGGGATGCTGAAAAGTTCTCAGCCCAACCAACCAACTTCCTAAATTCTGAATGTTATTTTGCCTCTGTAGCTGAAAAGTGCCAGTTTGCAGAAATGGAATTCTCTGTTTTGACATTGTTTCAGATCATTGATTGAACCATATCCACGTCATTCTCTTCTTGGTTGGGCTAAAGCATCCCCCTCATAAGCTCTACTGCGCAGGGACTGTCTCTTGAATAAGAACATAAGAATATCAGTGCTTGGTTGATCTAGAAGTACTTTAATAGTAAAGGAATCCAAGTCCCTCTGCAAAGCAAACAGATTAGCATCTTTAGGGCTTAGCCAGACTGGCTTGATAGTGTAAGTAAGAGAAATAATATGTACGAGGGTTCTTCAAAAAGTTTCTGCACTTTCATATTTTTTGCGGGAAATGGTTGTGGCAGGAGAAGTAGTAAGCAGGCTGTTAGTAAGACACTGGGGAAAATGTATTTGCTTTTGAGATAGTTAATAAACAGTGTTTAAAAAAAATAAATAAATAAAAGTGCGGAAACTTTTTGAAGATCCCTCATTATATGTATGTATGTAGGATGGAGTCGGTCCAGAGGAAGGCTACTAAAATGGTGCTTGGTCTTCGTCATAAGGCGTATGGGGCCAGACTTAAAGATCTCAATATGTATATTTTGGAGGAAATGCGCGAGAGGGGAGATATAATAGAGATGTTTAAATACCTACATGGCGTAAATGCGCATGAGTCGAATCTCTTTCATTTGAAAGGAAGCTCTGGAATGAGAGGGCATAGGATGAAGTTAAGAGGTGATAGGCTCCGGAGTAATCTAAGGAAATACTTTTTTACAGAAAGGGTGTAGATGCATGGAACAGTCTCCCAGCAGAGGTGGTGGAGATGGAGACTGTGTCTGAATTCAAGAGAGCTTGGGATAGACAGAGAGAGAGGGAGAGATAATGGTTACTGCGGATGGGCAGACTGGATGGGCCATTTGGCCTTTATCTGCCATCATGTTTATATGTATAGTAAGCAGAATCTTTATAAACAGAAAACCATATTATTAGATCTTTTTTTAGTTATTGTATTTCTACAAATGAGCCCTGGGCAGCTGTGTTTGGCGGTATCTTCCCCTGGGAAGGGTTCTTCTATTGCTGATCAGTGGCAGGAAACACCACCCAGATGAAACTTCTTCTTTTTTTTTTTTTTTTTATGATAGCTGCACAAAATATTGAGAAGTTGCCCAAAGCCACCACCAGGTAATGCCACATCCAAGTTCTTGGCCAAATCCAAACTTCTTGCCTGCCCAATAACCTTTCGGACGTACATGCTAAAAGTCTCAGTGCTGTAAAATGGAATAGGGCAGGTAGAGAATGTTGTGCGAGGTACAGCTTTGTGGAGCATGTGGGGTATGGCTGGGAATTGCACCTTTTGTAACCCACTCACTGTGGGAATACACAGCATACAGTAGCATAATCTGGATCCTGGGCAGCCACCGGGTTTTACAGTTCCTTGGAGTACCTGATAGACTTTGTAACCTGAAGTGTACTTTTTGGCTGTTCTGTTTTCTTCAGATTAATGACAATATATATGTATACATATGCATATATATGTGTATGCACATGAACACTGCCAGCAGCCGCCAGTGCTGTAATTGTGATTTCTCTCTTTTTTCTGTACAGTATTACTGGTAAATAAATTGCCTTTTCACTGCACCTGCTGTTGTGTCTCTTGTCTCTGCTGTGTTTCTTTTCTGATTTCCAAACACCAACACATTATGGTGACAATTCTGTAAACCGGCGCTTAGCACCAAGATTCCATGATAAAATACTAGCTTAAGCCATCATTAGTGCACCCAGTGGCACAGCGAGGTTGAGTGGTGCCTGGGGCGGTGGCACCCTCCCCCACCCTCATCCCCCCCCACCGTGCACGCGCACACCCCTTCCCCGTACCTTTTTAACTTCGGCGCGAGCAGTCACCAACTTGCTGCCCGTGTCGGCTTCGGCGCTCTCTCTGACATCACCTCCTAGGCGTGGGTCCCGGAAGTGACTTCAGAGAGGGCGCCGAAGCCGACGCGGGCAGCGAGTTGGTGGCTGCTCGTGCTGAACTTAAAAAGGTACGGGAAAGGGAGAGGCGTGTGCGCATAGCAGGGGGAGGAGTGGGAAGGGGGAGACGGAGAGGAAGGGGGTGCCAGCGCCCCAAGCAAGATGGCGCCCAGGGCGGACTGCCCTCCTCTCCCCCCCCTTACTATGCCACTGGGTGCACCTAAAGTTAGTTGCCAATGCTTATGCCAATTCAATGACATTTGTAACTGTTGGCATCTAATTGTACCCTGAAGTGCTTGTAACGTTTACTTTAATATTCTATACGTTACGTCCATATTCCAGTGACAGGCCCATAACCTGCCCATATTATACCCTCTCATATTAAGCAATGTTGGCGCCAGTTTATAGAGTCACCCTTTATGATCTCAGCCTTCCAGCATGACACACCTGAATGCTTTTTCTCTCTAAAAAGGGGGCAACTTAAAACCACTAACCCACCACTGCCCTTCACTGTCTAGCACTATCACTGTCGCTCCTATTCCTGTACTCCAGGTGCTTCAGCGCATGGTTTACACATCCTACCTCTTGCTATCCTTGCTACAATTTTCCCTAAGGTAGCCCCAGTAACACACAGCAGTGATAACTGGCTTAGTACACTAACGGGGGGACTCACTGGAAAAATCACTTGTTGATATGTAGAAAGATAACGTGCCCATGTAAATAGTGATTTCAGAAAGCCACTATTTACACATGGAGATCCACACTGCACAGATATTCCAAGGGGGTGTGGCTTGGTGCAAGCCAAAAATCTACACACAGGTGTTTCCCAGTTTACAACAAGATGTACAAGGATATGGGAAAAATTTCCCCATTGGTGTTATTGCTGCTCAGAGACATGCACAACATTTTTAAAAGTGCTCATTTTGGCCACGGTTTTCCACATGGGCTTAAGGGAGTCATTTACCTTAATCCTCTGGGGGTGAGTATTCAGTCGGCAGCGCTCAGGGTTTTGCTGACCACCATTGGCTTTATGCCCAGAAATTCAATGCTGAGCCATGACTGGGCTTCGGCATTGAATTTCCGGGTCTGCAGAGCCAACTAGAGCATAACCAGTTAAGTGCAATATTCAACACTTAAGCGGCAGTGCTGAAGCACGTAGATTAAGACTGACTTTGATGCGGTCCTATGTATGCAGTGACCTTGGCTGGTTAAGTGGTATATATCGGCACTTAACCGGCCAAATGCTGACTTCACCCTAGAATGCTCCCAGAATAACTGGTTTTGAGTTTGGCTTTAATTGGACATTTTCAGCCAGTGACACACTAACCAGTTAAGTGCTGCTGAAAATGACCTGTTAACCCAGAACAAACGATTTAACCAGCTAAGAGCTGTTTCTAACTGGTTAAATGGCTTTGGATATTGACACCCCCACCCCCTGATTTTTATTTTCACCTCCAAAACTGCAGCCTCACTACTTCATTGGTGGCATTCTTACACTTAAGAAATTTGTAAAATGGGCCGGCTATATGGGGAAGTTGCAAAATTGCTGCTTCTGTGTGGAAGCTGCGGAACTGATGTTCGTGATGCCAGGGTTTATTGAGTTAATATGTAAATATAAATATCCAAAATCCAGCTGGAATGATGGTATTGATTTCAAATATGGCTCTCTGTTTGGCTTGAAGCAGAAGATTAATATCTCCGTCTCTCCATCGTTGTTTGCAGGTTTTGAAGACAAAGGATTTTAATTCTTCAGTGGTGTGATCTAGAGCAGTGGTCCCCAACCCTGTCCTGGAGGACCACCAGGCCATTCGGGTTTTCAGGATAGCCCTAATAAATATGCATGAGAGAGATTTGCAGATAATGGAAGTGACAGGCATGCAAATCTTCTCCATATATATTCATTAGGGCTATCCTGAAAACCCAATTGGCCTGGTGGTCCTCCAGGACAGGGTTGGGGGGTCCACTGATCTAGAGCTTGCCAATGGCTAACTAGCGGAGCAGGCATTACTTTTCTAAGGATACAGTTTCTCTGTTCAATAACGCGAGTCTCAATTTGGGGGGGTTTCCGATGTATAAAAGTTTGCAAAGGCATACAATGACGTAGATGACATCTTTCACACTATACCATTCCATGATTAGATCACATCTTGATTCTGCATGATTGCATATTCACCATATTCAATATTTCTCACTCCTCTCCATAAATTATCATCCGCTCACAAGTTGCCATTGAAACATGTATTCCGTTACAATTTACTATTCTAAAATATACTTATGTTAAACCTTTAGGACCCCTGAGGAAGACGATTAAGTTGAAACACGGCCCGTACATTTCAAGCCAATGTGGATTTTGGATATTTAGATTTAGATATTAACTCAATAAACCCTGGCATCACGAACATCAGTTTCACAGTTTTCTTCCTTTATGGTTTTGGTTGCACCATATTGCTGCAGACCACTTGGGTTTCGATTTGTGATTGTTGTCTGTGTAGAAGCTGCCAAGTTCATGCCACTCAATTTTTCCACATATATATTTGTAAAATGGCTGCTCCCCTGTGCATGCCAGCAACTATATGAACACTCCTCCACATCTTTATGTGTATTTTACAAAAGGCTCTGCACTTAGCAGAGCTCTTTTTAAAAATACTGACAGAATTGAACACGTCTTGACCTAGATGTTTCAATTCTGATTTCAGTATTCTATGTAAAATGGGCTTTCAAAGTTTATTGTGATCAATCAAAGTCAAAAGAAAGAGAAAAAGAGCAGCCTTCATTTAAAACTCTTGATGGGTTTTCAAGCCAGTTTTAAAACTATAGGACAAAGTTTCTCCAAGCAGAATAGAATGCATTTCAATCCAGTTTTATATTCATTCTGAGAAAATTAAGTTGTACTGTAACTCCCTATGAGTGGAAGACTTAAAATTATCTGATTATATAACAGATATTTCACAAGCTGAAAGAAACTACAGTACTTGTTATGTCATCATTAACTGATGTTCTTATAATTCAAACAAGGTAAGTCCATCAATTGACATGAGACATAGGAAAGCTGAAGGTGCATTGTGCAAATGTAGCCCAGTGGTTAGCGCATGGCCTGAAAATCAGGGGAACAAGGTTCTTACTCTGGGCAAATCACTTAACCTCCCATTACTCCAGCTACAAAATAAGTACCTATATATAATATGTAAATTGCTTTGATTGTAACAACAAGAAAGGTGGCATATCAAATCCCTTTCCCTTTACTGGGCCTTTAACTACAAGTCTGTCAGTGTTGGATTATAAATAGCAGATATATAGGGATCCTAATAGTGCAAAAACATCACAAATATGAAGCAAAAAGCACAATTGGCCTCATAAAAAGGGTTGTGTAACACGTTTATTTTATTTTATTTATTTTTTTAAGTTTCTTTTTTTTATTTATCTTTATTCATTTTAAAACTTTCAATAAGTGTGATACAATATACAATCAATTTCATTTAACATCACTTAAAACACTTACAAAATTCCTTCAAAAACAATTACCCTCCCTCCCCTACTTTCATTTCTTCATTCAAAGACCTTAAATATCCCATCCTCCCCCCTCCCTTCCCCTGGATGTGTACAATCAGCACAGGAAAAGAAAAAAAAATATTATCAATCATTACAGTATTTTTCTAATGGTCCCCAAACCATCCTAAATTTCTTTAAATGCCCCTGCTGCATGGCCAAAATACATTCCATTTTGTAAATGTGACATAAAGAATTCCACCAAAAGGTATCATTTAAACGATCACAATTTTTCCAATTTTTCATAATATGTTGAATGGCAACCCCTGTCATGATGAGTAAGAGTTTATTATTATTAGATGATATTTGACTCTTAACTCTCATTGACATACCAAATAAAATAGTATCATATGCCACCGGATTTTCTAATAGAATATTAACTGGTTCCATATAGATTTCCAAAAATTGAGTATTAAAGGACAATAGAATAGAAGATGATCTAATGTTCCAGCTTCAAGATGACAATGCCAGCATCTATTAGACTTGGAACTATCCAATTTTTGTAAACGAACTGGGGTCCAAATTGCTCTATGTAACAAGAAAAACCAAGTTTGTCTCATAGATGTACATCTCATCCTCCAATTCCAAATTCATGGCCATTGAGATGCAGTAATTTGATGCTTAATCTCAATGCTCCAGATATCACGTAGACCAGTCTTGGGTTTCGTATTCAAAAATCCAAATATTAATTTATACCACTGAGCGGCCTGATGCCCTACGAAGTCCACCTGAAAACATAATAACGGCAGACTATACTGACTTACCAATATTTTCCATTTGGGGAACCCTTTCTTAACAAATCACAAAATTATAGATGGTTACACGTTTATTAAAGATGACCCAATACAGTCCATGTTTCAGCTGGAAGCCTGTGTCAGGGTCAGTAGATTAATGTGTTTCCACAAAATTTCCAACACACAAGATTAACAAAGTGTCATACAGCAGGTAAACTAAACACCGCGCTCACATGGTCAACACTAGTGGACAAACACCAGCAGTTTAACACAAAAGCCACATAGCAAACATACCTTTTGTTGAATAATGTCAGATATGTTTCCAGCTGAAACATGGACCGACAGGTCATCTTAGTGTTCCACATCCCTTTTCTTGAGGCAATTGTGCTTTCTTACTTTATATTAGCATTGGATTATAAACCTAATCAAATAACAACACATGTGATATTCAGGCCCAGGTGCTTATGCTGGGCATGGAATTAATATAAATGCAGGCACCTACCCATAGTTTAATGTATTCTGCAAGTTACACATTTGAGTGGGAGCCCCACCCATGCTCCGTCCCTGCACTGGTCACCGTATATGAAGAAGAACACGGTACTACTCGAAAGGGGCCAGAGAAGAGCGACTAAGATGGTTAAAGGGCTGGAGGAGTTACCGTACAGCGAAAGATTAGAGAAACTGGGCCTCTTCTCCCTCGAACAGAGGAGATTGAGAGGGAACATGATCGAAACATTCAAGGTACTGAAGAGAATAGACTCAGCTGATAAGGACAGGTTGTTCACCCTCTCCAAGGTAGGGAGAAAGAGAGGGCACTCTCTAAAATTGAAAGGGGATAGATTCCGTACGAATGTAAAAAAGTTCTCCTTCACTCAGAGAGTGGTAGAAAACTGGAACGCTCTTCCAGAATCTGTCGTAGGGGAAAACACCCTCCAGGGATTCAAGACAAAGTTAAAGTTCCTGCTGAACCGGAATGTACTTAGGTAGGGCTGGTCTCAGTTAGGGCGCTGGTCTTTGACCAGAGGGCCGCTGCGTGAGCGGACTGCTGGGCACGATGGACCACTGGTCTGACCCAGCAGCAACAATTCTTATGTTCATATGTACACACTGAGGGACATTTTCAGTATAATATCTATATCTGAGTTTAGATATTTTGGGAAAAGATCCAATAGAAAAAAATTTCCATTTTCAGACCAGAAACATGTCTATCTTGGGTTTACTTGTTTTTTTTAATGACAATTTCTAGATGCGTTTCCCCTCAGTGCATGTCTTTTTGAACCATAAAATAAAAAAAGAGCATCCAAATGAAAAAGGCCCAGAAAGAACCATTGAGGCATTCTGTGCTGACTGGCCACACAGACATCCCAGTAAAACAGTGGGCACCATAGGGGGCACTGCAGGGAATTTCATATAAAAGGTACATATCATAACCACCTTAGCAGTATATGTGAAGCCCTCCAAAACTCACCTATAACCTACTGTATACCACCTCAGCCCTTATACCTGCAGGTACTATCTTTATGTCAGTATAGTATGTTTTGGGTGGGCTTTGGTGGGGTCATACTTTCTACCACAAGTGCAGTAGTTAGAGTGAGATATGGGCCTGGGTCTCCTCAGGAGTCCATTGCACTGACTACCAGGCTACTCCAGAGACCTTGCTGCTCTAATAGGATTTGCTATAACATCTGAAGCTGTCATACAGGCTGGTATGTACTGTTTCATTCACATCTTTGGGGGGTGGGAGGGAATCAGTAACCATGTGGGGAGTAATGGCGGGGGGGGGGGGGGCATACCTTCCTAGTGTGACCATATGGCTCCAGAAAAAAGGGGATGGATTGAGACATCTGGGTTTTACTTCCATTGAAAGCAACCAAGATGTCTCAATCTGTTCTTCTTACTTCCATTGCTTTCAATGGAAGTAAAACCCGGATGTCTCAATCCATCCCCTTTTTTCTGGAGCCATATGGTCACACTATTCATGCCTCCAGTGGTTAACTGGTCAATTTGGCCATCTTTTGGGCATTTAATTGCTGTTAAAATAGGTCTAGCTCTAAACGTCCAAACTTTGCCCTGGACATTTTCTAAAATGTTTGATTATTGCAGAAAAACGTGCAAATCATAAGTTCATCCTAGTCCTGCCCACACCACGCTTCTAACATGCCCCCTTGAGATTTAGATGAACAGCATAGAAAATAGTTTCTGAAAATTGAAAATTGGAAGGGTTTGGCAAGTAAAACATCCATCTGCCCCTTTATGTAACTTATTTTTTTAAAAAAGAAGTTTTTATTAGAACTCAGGAGCAATACAACAAGCCAGGAAAAGCTTACAATGGTAGAAAAGCCAAATGCAAAGAAAAGCAAAAATAAGGACTCCCAAGTTAACAAAAAAAACCCAACAAATACGGATAGCAAACTTCCAATATTTATACAAAATTTTTTGTTTTATGCTGTAAGGATAAGTCCCACACACAACCCACCCTGATCCACACAAACTCAAAAATATAGATAACAGTGCACCAAAACACAACTTTAAGTCACTTTCTGGATTTATTTTACTTTTTAAAATGAGCCCCATTATATATATAAGTGAATTGGGTATGTGCAGAATAGCTCTTAGGCAGCATGCTGGTATATGTGCATCTAAGTGCTCATGTACACACATATATGCAAGCACACATGCAAATGTTAGCACCGAATTTATAATTCTATAAAATAGTCACTGACATTTGCACACTCATAGTTTTCACCCTTGCAGGCACTACCATGTCTGGGAACCAGCATTATATATTTGGTATGAGCGACTGGCTGGTATTCAGTCTTTAACCCATTAGGAGAACATAAGAATAACCTTACTGAGTCAGACCAATGGTCCATCAAGCCCAGTAGCCAGTTCTGACTGTGGCCAATCCAGGTCACTAGATAGGACTGCTATTTCTCTGGTCCTATTTGGCTGGTTAAGGGCTGAATGTGCTGACTCCGCCCCCAGAGCACCCACACAATAACTGATTTGGGCTTTAGCCATTAGAGGTGATATTCAGCTACACTGTCCAGGTAAATGCTGTGGAATGTAACTTTTGGGGCTGGTCAGTGTGAGGGAACTGGATAAGACCCTTTCTTAACTGGTTAACTCACTTTGAACATCAACCCCATTATTTTCAGTTCAATATATCTGATTCCAGTGGCTTTTTGTTATTATCAGTGTGCCAGCATATAGAGAAATCCTTTGATTCTAATCATGAATTTCCCAAAATTGACAATAAATTGGTCTTTTAAATGCTTCCTTTCTCTAATGTTCTTTATGGAGAATTTTGGCAAGACAGATTTCACATGGCAATCACAAATCTGACTGGATTCTGAGCATTCCTTCAGAGTAGGCCCTGAGGAGAAAAGGACCATGGTGTGTGGGTGGGAGGGTCAGAAGTGGAGGGCAAGGTGAGGGAGGGAGTCCAGCAGCAGCAGCACACCACAGTGCCTTCTTCCTGGAAGGAGCCTGCTGGCATAAAATGACCAATTACAGTAGCTAGCAAATAAATAATTAGCCACCAGACTGAAAGAAATTACACTTGTGAGCATGAGGCCTGTGGTCATAATCCTGCTTGTTGCTACCTAATAACAGCTTTGAATGCCCTTCAATATATTTCAACACTTTTTTTTTTTTTTTTTAAATAAAGGATATTATTATACCCATTTAGAGACTGGAAAATGCACTGGCAACCAGCCATTTGGAAGGTTTTTGCCAATTATTTTACGCACAATGTTGAGACTGCAAAAAATTGGCCTCGGGACCTAGAATTCCAGCAGAAAGATCAATTGCCCAAATACCTGAATAAATTAATGTAAACTGTTCTGAGCTCCCCTGAGAGAACAATATAGAAAATTGAATAAATAAATAAATTCTGCCCCTCCCCCCCCTCAGGCGTACTGAATGCTCTGTGCTGCTCCCGACACTCATAGGAACTCTATGAGTGTTGGGAGCAGCGCAGAGCATTCAGCGCGCCAGCCTGCGCTAAAAACCGCTATCACAGTTTTGTAAAAGGGGGGTTGGGTTAATTAAATAAATAAATAACATACCCGTTTACAAAGGCACGGTAGTGGCTGCCGCCCGGCAAATGCTCCAGCACCCTCTGAATCCCTATGGGTGTCAAAGTGATTACCGCAGCCTGACACAATAATTGCCTTTGTAAAAGGGGGCCATAGTGAGGCATTTGAAAACTAATCTGACTTCAAGCTGTAGAATGCATTATCAGCCTCATTATAATATGCATAGTTCTTATCCCTTTTAAGGCATGTAAAGTCATGCCAGTAAAAGGATACAGGAAGCTCTGACCATGCTTGGACCATGATGTCGACACCAACTAAGGGTAAGAAACCAAATCTGCTTGCATATTGCCTCTAATCTTATTTCACTCAGTTTCATTAAATATAATGGGCAAAAAGTCAACAGAACAAAATGTATGTTAAAAGAAATAACTTTTTAAAAATATTCTTTAAAAGTGAAAGCAGCTTAGTAAGCTACAAAGCCTGAACAAGTGCTAGCAAACAAGATCAGCATGTCCAAAAATTTAAGACACCAGAATATTTATTTATTGATACTGTTCTCCCTAGGGAGCTCAGAATGTTTTACATTAATTTATTCAGATAATAATTTTTCCCTGTCTGTTTCAGTGGGCTCACAATCTATCTAATGTACCTGGGGCATTGGGGGATTAAGTAACTTGCCCAGGTCACAAGGAGCAGTGTGGGTTTGAACCCACAACCTCAGAGTGCTAAGATTGTAACTTTAACCACTGCGCCACACTATGGAAGCCATTGTTATAGTCCTGGAGAAATTTCAGAAAGATTCCACAAACCCTCAAAATTACAGGCCTAGTTATCCACTAAGCATTGATTATAAATGGGGCAATTAAATCTATAACTTAACACCTCATTTTAGGTGCCAAATTTGGTGGGTGCTGAGCACCAATTCTATAAGAGCATCTGGGCACCGAGATGCCATTATAGAATGCCAATGTACATTAACACCGGTGTGTCTATATGTAGGTGTCAACAGTTACACCATGTCTATGTGTGCACCTTAGGGTGCCATGTGATGTGTGTAACTTACAGTGATGCAAAATGGAGAAAAATAACCCAAATCATAGTTACCAGATTCTAGGGTCCACCTTGGGGGTCAACGCCCAAGAAAAAGATCTGGGTGTTATTGTAGACAATACGCTGAAATCTTCTGCCCAATGTGCGATGGTGGCCAAAAAAGCAAATAAGATGCTAGGAGTTATTAGAAAAGGTATGATAAACAAGTCTAAGAATATTATAATAACTCTGTATCGCTCTATGGGGTGACCTCACCTGGAGTATTGCATTCAGTTCTTGTCGCCTTATCTCAGGAAAGATAGGTTCAAAGAAGAGCGACCAAGATGATAAAGGGGATGGAACTCTCTCATATGAGGAAAGACTAAAGAGATTAGGGCTCGTCAGCTTGGAAAAGAGATGGCTGAGGGGAGATATGATTGAAATCTACAAAATATTGAGTGGTGTAGAACGGGTACAAGTAAACCAATTTTTTACTCCCTAAAAAAATTACAAAGACTAGGGGATGCTCGATGAAATTACAGGGAGATATTTTTAAAACCAATAGAAGGAAATATTTTTTCACTCAGAGATTATTTAAGTTCTGGAACACATTGCCAGAGGATTAAGGTTGCCAGATTTCTTCATGAAAGAGGACACGTGGCCCCACCCTGTTCTGCCCACAGCTCTGCCCTAGCCGCCCCCACACAAACCTTATCTCTTCCCCAAGTCCGAGCCATGTCTGGAGGGCCTCCAGCATGCGCATGCTGTCACATATGTGTGTGATGTCATCGCATCACATCTGCACATGCTCAGAGGCCCTCCAAATGCGGCTGAGCTCAGTGTCTTCCAAAACCTGGACAAATTGCAGGGTTTTAAAAATCTGTCCTGGCACCCGGACGGTCCTCTAAAAAGAGGACATATCTGGGTTTTCCCAGACATCCGGTAAACCTACAGAGGATGCGGTAAGAGTGGTCAACATAGCTGGTTTTAAAAAAAGGTTTGGATAGGTTCCTGGAGGAAAGTCAATAGTCTGCTATTGAGACATACATGGGGGGAAGCCATTGCTTGCCCTAATTTGGAAGCATGGAATGTTGCTACTACTTGTGACCTGGATTAACCATTAGTCTGACCCAGTTAGGTTATTCTTATGTTCTTATTCTGTAAGTTTCATTTATAATTGGGAAACCCACTCTTGCTCCTCCCACATCTATACCCATCTTGCATTAAGCAATTTGTGTGCGTAATCTGTAGAATAGCATCTAGAACTTTTGTGCAAAAGTGCTAGTATTCTATAACTTATGTACGATGGAGGCGGGGATTCTATATACAATGATGAAAGTTAGGCACTGAAAAGATTAGCACTGAGACCACTGCACCGACCACAAGGCTACTCCAGGGACCTGCTTACTGCTCTGCTAGAACTGGCTATAACATCTGAAGCTGTCATACAAGCTGGTATGTACTGTTTCATTCACATCTTTAAGGGATGGGAGGGAGTCAGTGACCAGTGGGGGTTTAAGGGAGGTCATGCCTTAATCCGTTCAGTGGTCATCTGGTAAATTTGGCCACCTTTTTGGCACTTATTTGTTATTGAAACAGGTCTAGCCTCAATAATTTTTGCCCTGGACATTTTCTGAAGTGTTTCATTATTGCAGAAAAACGTCCAAATCATAAGCTCACCCAAAACAAGCCCCCTTGAGAGTTAGATACACTGCATATATAGAAACATAGAAACATGATGGCAGATAAAGGTCAAATGGCCCATCCAGATTGCCCATCTGCAGCAACCATTATCTCTTTCTGTCTCTTAAGAGAACCCATGTGAACTTCCGGAAAGCAGTAAAGACCCTCCTCTTCAACCGAAATTCTAACTGCAAACTACTCCTTGACCCCCTTATATTCCCCCTCCTTTCTGCACTCTCCTCTACTTGTGTTGCTGTATAATCTTTGAACTGTCCAAAAAGTACTTAAGTTGCTGTATAGTCTTGTACTGTCCAAAATGTTTTCCATTGTGAATGCTGGCTTGTAACCCGTTCTGAGTTACTGGGAGGATGGGATAGAAATCGAAATAAATAAATGTGTATATCCCAAGCTCTCTTGAATTCAGACACAGTCTCTTGTCTCTACCACCTCTTCCGGGAGACTGTTCCACACATCTACCACCCTTTTTGTAAAAAAAAAGTATTGCCTTATATTACTCCTGAGCCTATCACCTCTTAACTTCATCTTATGCCCTCTCATTCCAGAGCTTCCTTTCAAATGAAAGAGACTCGACTCATGCGCATTTATGCCATGTAGGTATTTAAACGTCTCTATCTTATAAACCACTCTATAATACAAACTACATAGAAACCATCTAAAAAAATGGGTTTTGAAAATAGCAGTTTGGACATTTTGCCAACAAAAATGTCCATTTGCCTCTTTGTGCCACATTTTAGACATTTTTCTCATTCAAAAATGAGCCCCTTTGGCCCAAATTCTCTAAACAGCACCATAAGTTAGGCAGTGGTAGGCGCCCTACTGCTGCCTAACTTAATTGTTACATAACTGGTGCGGTAATTGACCATGTCATTTAAAACCAATTAAAAAGTCATTTTAAAAATATAGTCACCTATAGACACTTACAAAAGAGGACGCCATAATCACATCTATTGAGGCACAATGTAGGTCAAAGTGGGTGTAGTTTACACTGGAAAAGACCGTAGATGCCGCTAGTTGCCTCTATAGATGCGATTCTCATCAAACATATTCATCGGTAATGTAGGCCTGCAAAATCCTAGCCTACATTACCGGTGCCTATGATAAACATAAGCCGTGATTCTTTTATAGTCAAATATATTTTATTGAGCTCAACAGGAAAACAAAATGCGTCATATACAGGAAAGACAAGCTCAAGTTATATCGCCGTGATTCTTTTAAAGGCTGGCGCCAGTTGATGGCCCTTTATGTTTCAGGCCTTGAAAGAACTGGATTAGATGACTGAGCCATAGATTTTATCAACATACTACATACCAGTCCAAGAGCACTCCTATGGGTTATTTCCTCACCTATTTTTCAACTTGACTGGGGTACAAGACAAGGCTGTCTGCTATCATTGTTATTGTTACTACAACCATTGGCCTATGTGGATAAAAATTAAAGAAGATCAAAGAGCAAAACTAGAGAATAAATAAGGTATCCTTAAACGCAGAAGAGTTCTTCCTACATTTCTGATCTGGAAGATTCTCTCCCCATTTGATTCAACTTATGCAACAATATTCAGCATTGCCAGGTTACAAACTTAATTGGAATATATCCTCTGTTCTCTCACTGAATTTATATTGGCTCAGATATTCAGTCCATCTGAGCTGAACCCAACCTGGATATTAAATGCTGAAGCCATTTCCAGGCATCGGCATTGAATATCTGGGTCAGTCACCAACCCAGAAGTTATATGGGTACTGGCCAATAATTAGTGCCGGCACTCAATATTGGTCGCCGTACCTTAAGAAGGATATGGCGATACTTGAGAGGGTCCAGAGGAGAGCGACATGAATAATTAAGGGTATGGAGAACTTTTCATACGCTGAAAGGTTAGAGAATCTGGGCCTCTTCACCCTGGAAAAGCAGAGACTCAGAGGTGACATGATAGCGACTTACAAGATTATGAAAGGTATAGAGAGGATGGAGAGGGACAGGTTCTTCAGGAACTACAAAAACAAGAGGGCACTCGGAGAAATTGAAAGGGGACAGATTTAGAACCAATGCTAGAAAGTTCTTCTTCACTCAGAGGGTGGTGGGTACCTGGAATGCGCTTCCAAAAGATGTAATAGGACAGACTACATTAAAGGGTTTTAAAGAGGGACTAGATAAATTCCTTAAAGATAAGGGGATTGAAGGCTACAGATAAAGGAGGACACAGGAGCAAAAAGGGCATATATAAAAGGGAAAAAGGGGGTTTTCAGGATATAAGGGAGTAGGAATCAAAGGGTTAGACAAAAGATCACTTACAGGTCATGGACCTGATGGGCCGCCGCGGGAACGGACCGCTGGGCTCGATGGACCCTTGGTCTGACCCAGTGGAGGCAAATTCTTATGTTCTTATGTTCTTAAGCAGGCAGAGATAGAACTGAATATGGCTGGTGTCTGCATAATTGCTAGCTCCTCCCTAATGCTACCCATAGGCCACTCTGGTACTAAACCTACAGTGGCACGGATAAATATATGCTCTTAACATTTCTCCCTGTCATTTCTGTTCCCTGCACCTCAGAAAAGACATAACAGAACTAGAAAAGGTACTAAGAAAAGCAACCAAAATTATAAAAAAAAAGGACAGAACCATTTCACTATGTGGAAATGCTAAAGAAGCCATGGCTCTTCAGCTTTGAGAAAAAATGACTGAGGGTAGATATGGTAGAGCAGTGTTTCTCAACTTGGTCCTGGAGAACCCCCTTGCCAGTCAGATTTTCAGGATATCCACAATGAATATGCATGAAGACGTTTGCATACAATGGAGGCAGTGTATGCAAATCAAGTGTATGCATATTCATTATGGATATCCTCAAAGCCTGACTGGCAAGGAGGTACTGCAGGACCGAGTTGAGAAACACTGGTAGAAGTCCTGGAGTAGAGTGAAAAAGATAACTGTGAATCAATTGTTTACTCTTTCCAAAAGTACAAAGATTAGGGACATGCTATGGCAGCGGAGGGCAATCCCAGTCCTCGAGGACCACAATCCAGTTGGGATTTCAGGATTTCCTCAATAAATATGCATGAGATCTATTTGCATTCACTGTCTGCATTGTACAGAAATAAATCTCATGCATATTCATTAACAAACAATACACCAGCGGGACTTATCATAACTCCATAAATAGTTCCAATAAATTACTTATATAACCTCAAACAAAGGAACTATAAATTCTCTTAATTAAATATATTTTATTATATCATATTAATGAATATCATTCTTAATAAATATGAATATTCTCAATAAATAAACACATAATATCACAAATCATTCATACAACACATATTCCAAAACCCTCCCCATGTCTTAGTGCAAAAGGTTCATGGGCATCACCCGTCCAAGCGGGTTATAAAACGAACAGCAACTATCCTTAGCTTCAAGTCAATTATTATCATGCAAGTTCCATACATAAATGTGGACTATTATAATTGTATTTATTTGTGTTTTTTGGAAGAAGGAATAAATAAATCATCTTTTTAGAACATCATCATCCACAGTTTTCTGTTTTTATCATATGAAAAAAAAGCACCAACAGCTGATTTGGCTCTTCCCCCAAAATAGTTCTGTGCATGTGTCAAATTTGCTCTCACAGTGACTGATCGGACGGGATTATGGTGAACCTCCGTGCAAATCATTTGCATGCAAACTTCTTGGAACATCAGCCGCTGTTTCAGAATCGTCCAGTCTTTAGCTTAAGGATGGCTCCTCCCAGAAGGATGTCTGAGGTGGAAAGAGGCTCTATTTTGATTATTCTTGTACTATTCTAGCCGGATTAGGCAGCACTTCTCTCTTTCTCAGCCCTCAACTCCTTAGTAGGTAGTGGGAGATAAGTTCCTGTATTTCCTTGAACAGTGCTGTAGCTTGATAGGCTTTGTCACTGATACTCTTTCTTGGCTCAGCAAGGTCAGAAACTGTGATAGTTAAAGACCTTTCTCTAGTAAATTAGAAGACATTGTAGCTTGAAGGTTAACAATTAACTCTGTCTCCTGGAATAGACAGTATCAAACCCTGATCTTGCATTGAAAAATGGTCTAACTGAGACTCAGAAACCAAAGACAATGACCCTCTCCTCCCCATGGGTATTTTTATGAGCCTGGTTTTCTCTCCAAGGGCGTATCCTCCAAGGGAGGAGCCTGAGGCATCTGAGCCAATTAGGGCCTTAGGCCCCTCACCATGCATCACATGATGCATCGGGGAGTAGCCTAAGGCCTAGTGTTGTTGCAACAGGAGAAGGAGCAGGAGGTGTTTTCAGTACCTCCTAATCCCAACTGTAAGGTAAGGGGTATGGGGGGGGGGGCCTCCAGTGGCAGGGGAGGCATCCCTCCTACCTTTCTCGTCAGGGAGTTGGAGGTCTTTCCGGGCAGGATGGAGTGAGCATCCCTCCTGCCTTTTTTTTCAGGGGGGGGAGGGTAGGGGATCTTTCCTGGCAGGAATGAATGGGCATCCCTCCTGTCATCTTTTTGGGTTTCGGGGGGTGGGATGATGGCTTGGGGGTGCTAGTGGGGGGGTGCTTTTTCAATGGGACAGATGGTGCGTGTTTAAGTCGCACAGAAAATCTGTTCCATTAAAAAAAAAAAGCAGAAGCCCTGACAGCAATGACAGGAAGCTGCTTTCCCTGTCACTACTGTTAGGGTTCTGCCATGTGTCAATCGCTCACTGAGCGATTGAATCGGTGGATTTGCATGCAAATGATTTGCACCTCCATGCAAATCATTTGCATGCAAACTTGATAGTGAATCAGTCGCCGTTGGAAAATCGTCCAGAGAATCAGCCAACAGTGATTGAGTCGCTATCTTTAGTGAATCTAGCCCTATCAGTTAGAAAGGAAGGCATAATCCCTGTTCTGGAAACAGCAAGGTTTGGAAAAGGTTAGAACCGCTTTATTATGTTAAAGGGATGAACCTTAGCTGTCTCTGCACAAGTTAAAACTGTGACTCTAAACTAGATTTGTAAAATGGGGCAACTCCACATGGAAGCTACTGGGCTCCTGCGGTTCATTTTTTAAACACTTAACATTTGCGAAACGGCGGTTCCCACTGTGCATGACAGCAAATACAAGAGCACTCCTGCAGGGATTTTAGAAAAGACTCTGTATTATTAGAGCTTTTTCTATAATACCACCAGAATTGAGCACATCCTGACGTGGACATCGCATTTACAATCTCTGCGTTCTGTTTAAAATGGGATTCATAATGGAGGTCACCTGACATACAACATACCCAAACAAAAGCCACTAAACGGAGTGCAGCCCTCACTCTGTGTGCACTTGTATAAAGCCTGATGCTGCTTGCAAGAAGGATGAACAACAAAATCCAAATAGCACCAAAAAGGTTCCACAAAATAAATGAAGCAGCAAAACGAATAGATTGTGGAACAGATCAGATGTACCAGCCAACATTGGAGTCTTGTGGGCTGTGCTGCTTGTTTGTAGCCTCTTTACTTGGATTTTTTGTGACTTTTATTTAAGACAGCCAAGGATCCTATTAGGCATTTTTATTAGGCAGCCAAGGATCCTATTAGGCATTTTTATTAGGCAGCCAAGGATCCTATTAGGCATTTTTAGGACAGCCAAGGATCCTATTAGGCATTTTTATTTTGCTGAAACACAGCCCGTGTTGGGTCATTTTTATATTATATGGTTTCTATCCTGTGGGTTTCTATCATGTGACTGTATACACCCATTGTGGATTGTTTTTAATATTATTGTTTTTAAGTTATTTGTACGCTTATTCAACTACAAACTGGTACATCTGATCTTCTGCTCCACAATCTTTTTTATTGTTTTGCTTGAAAGAAGGTGGCACAGATCGGGTGTCTTTAAAAATCTCAAATGCTGTTGCCATAGTGATGGTAAGTGCATTATAAAGAAGCAGCCATCATAACTAACACACACACAACATCTGTGCCATTAAAAAAAAAGCCCCAACAGCTGAGTGGCAGGAGGCTGCATTGGGGACTTCCCCTGATGCTCAGCTGTTCGGGCTTCCCCAAAACGGCTCTGCTCATGTGTCAAATTCGCTCTCACAGCGACTGATCGGATGGGATTATGGCAAACCTCTGCACAAATCATTTGCATGCAAACTTGTTGAAACATCGGTTGCTGTTTCTAAATGGACCAAAAAAATCAGACCACAGCGACCCGCACAGTCTAAGCAATCGTGTTTTGTGCATCTAACCCTAAGTCTTTTAGCTCCAATGAAATAAAGGTTGAGGTCTGGCTCCTTGAGTATTCATTCACATATATCCAGGGATTGCTTTTCCTTCTTTTCTATCTCCTCTATTGGGTTAGCTAGTTCAGTCATTGCAGCAGGAGACCTTGGTCAGGGCCAAACACCAGAGCTCTTTTGGGGTCCTTGCAGTCATAAGTCCTAAATGCAGAGACTGTGTCACCATTGCACAATAACCCCCAGAGGACTATTACCCCCAGAGGACTATTAACGCTGCGTGTGCTGCACCCCCAGGCCCAGACAGCCTGGGAATCAGGAGATCCAACACACGGCCGATCCCAGGTTAACTTTTTTTTTTTTACCTATAAAAAATAAAGCCAGCATACTATGCAATGACCTGAAAACAGATCGCGTCACGATTTATAAATAGCTGTTCCCTTTCCAGTGATTCAGTTCACAGTGCCAAGCCCTACCTCCACCTTCAAGACAAAAACAGAAAGCATCACATTGCATTCAACCCCCTCAAGCAATCATAAATTGAAGCTACCATGAAGAAATGGTTGATACTACTAGACTAATTCATGCGTCAGAACAAGGATAGGCATAAGCAGGTCAGGTTTTTCAGGATATACGCAATGAATAGGCAAAGGATAGATTTGTATACAGTGGAGGTAGTGCATGCAAAATTATCTCATGCATATTTATTTTGGATATCTTAAGAGCTTGACCACCTGTAGTACTCAAGGACAAGAGTTGCCTATCCCCGGCCTAGAATATGTGTATCAGCAGGATGTGGTTAGAACTTACTGTTCATCCTTCTTGCCACATCCTGGTGATACAGAACAATAAAGTACTTCTTTTTTTTTTTTTAATTCTTTATTCATTTTACATCTTACATCAAGTGTATAAATAATTGACATATTAAAATTGTATACATCACTTGAATTTCTTATCCAATTAACCTTTAATACATAAAATTTAATCCCTTCCTTACCATCCCTCTCCTTCTATATGCCATCAGATATATCGTATAAGAATTCTTATCTAATGAACTAAATATTTAATCATATTCAGAAACCCCCCCACCCTTCATTTGTATTAGTATTCATATTGGAAAAATGGTATTAATTCATTGCAATATTTTGTTAATGGCCCCCAGATTTCTTTAAATTTATTACAATTTCCTTTTTGTATTGCAATTGTTCTTTCCATTTTGTAAATGTGACACAACGAGTTCCACCAGAAACAATAATTGAGTCTACTCCAATTCTTCCAATTAGATGTAATATGTTGTATGGCAACTCCTGTCATTTAATATAATAAAGCCCTAAGCGCGCATGCGCACTCCCACCTGCGTGCACCCAGAGCCGAAGTTAGGAGTGCGCATGCACGCGCGGCGGCACAGAGCCTGTCGGGACAGGGCGGCTCTTGCAGTATGAAGGATGTGAACTGGCCAGGGCGATGTCAGCGGGGGCCGGAACGGACTTTAATTGCTGCCTCCCAAGCTTCTCCTCCTGCTCCGGCTGGGCCCGTGTTAAAAAAAAAAACAAAAAACCAGCACAAACCCAGAGCTCGCTTCGGGTCCGGCAAGGGCTGCGGCTCCTGAAACCTTCCGATTCAAGCAGCGTCTGCAGCACTCTACGAACTGCTGGCCCGAAGCAGCAGTGTGTAGAGTGCTGCAGACGCTGCTGGAATTGGAAAGTTAGTCGGGGGTTAGGAGAAACACTGCTGCTGAACAGGGAAGTGGTGTGTGGGGGAGGGAATCCTGCTGTGACTGCTGCACAGGGAAGTGTTGGTAGAGAAATGCTGCTGCATAGGTGGCAGGGAGAGAGACACATAGAAAAAAAAAAAAAAAAGAAAGACACAGGGGCAGGGAGAGAGACAGACAGCGGGAGGGAGAGAGAGAGAAAGAAAGACACACAGACATATATTCTAGCACCAGTTAATGTAACGGGCTAAAATACTAGTAATCAATAAAAGTTTGATATTATTTGTTGAAATTTGGCTCTGTGTTCTCATTGGCATACTAAATAGAATTGTATCATACGATAATGCCACATGATTCTCCAATAAACAATTTATTTGGCCCCAAATTGATTTCCAAAAGGCTAAAATAAAGGGACAATAGAAAAACATATGATCTAGAGTCCCTACTTCGAAAGTACAATGCCAGCATCTATTAGACTTAGAACAGTTCATATAATAAAATGTATCCCAAAATAATAAATTCTTAGAAAGTGTTAAAACATTATTGTAGACTTGTAGTATGCATATTTTACGGGTAGGGGAAAACGAGGCAGGAAAGACCTTTCTGAATGCACATATTGATATTCAACTGAACAAGTTCAATTGTACCGTAGGTGTGAATGGACAACTGGTACATCTGGAAGATGAGAGAGACTCCTGCGTAAGCGAGGCCATCCCCAATGAGCTCATAATTGGGGTAAGTCTGCATTTATTCTGTGCTACTGACTCTTCATGTTTCTAATGTCTTGTTAGGTTGCTGATCTAGGCTGTCATGTTGTATAAAGACGGGTTTGCTAGTTTCCAGAGGCACTATAGACTGGAAGTGATCACTTGTGTCTCACCGGCTGTATGACAGCGAGGCAGGCTTCTTTCAAAATCAAGAGCAGCTGGTATGTCAGACCTGCAGGCTTGAGATACAAATACCCTTTCAAAATACATATTTAGATTACAGTTCCCCCTCTGAATCCGCAATTTTTTTTTTAAACAAAACTCTGCATTGGATCTTCCCCAGGTCTAGCGGCGACGCGGGGCAGAATCAATCATCCTACGCTCCTGCTCCATGCAGAGCCGTCATCAAAATGGCTGCCGTGAGTTCCCGTTGTAGACTCGGAGACTACAACGGGAACTCACGGCAGCCATTTTGATGACGACTCTGTACGGGGCAGGAACGTAGGACGATCGATCCTGCCCCGTGTCGCCGCTAGACCATCAGGTAAGGTCTGGGGAAGGTCCAGGACACAGGAGGGGAGGCAGGGGTGGGTCAGAGCCGGCCCTATAAATTATCCGTGATTTTTCAATATTGTAATATTCAATATTGTAAAGATTAATTTGAAATTGTTTCCCTTATACTTATCGATTTAAGGGGTAGAGAGGGGGGAATTTTATTATTACATGTTTTATATGAAAATGGAATATAAGGGTGGGTGGGGTGGGAAAAGGGAAGGGATATGTTTTTATGTAATATATCAATGATTGTTTGTAAGTGATGTAGTTAATGTTAATCTGAATGAATATATTTAACACTTAATGTAATTTTGAAAATGAATAAAGAATTAAAAAAAAAAAAAAAAAAAATCCCCGCAAATATAGAGGTTCTGCTGTATAATGATCTAAATGAATAGAAATATGTGAAAGACAATTCTATGAATATAACCAGGTGTTTGCAGTTACATGTGCCTTGCATGCATAAATGTCAAGAAAATTGGCACTTGTACATATAATTGCACCTTCTGCTATTCTATAATGGAGTTTGTAAGTGCCTTAGTACTAGTGGCATAGTAGTGATGTACCACCCCGGGCACCATCTTCATGGGAGGTGCTGGCGCCTCTCCTCCACCTCCCCACATACCTCTTTAAATGTTCTCCTGTGGGAGCAGCATCTTCCACTTGCTGCTCACACTGGCTTCGACTCCCTTCTGATGTCACTTCCTGGTTGCAGGACATCAGAAGGGGGCTAAGGCTGGTGTATGCAGCAGGTGGAAGATGCTGCTCTGCACCAGCAGACGTGTCGAGAGGTACGCAAGGGGGTGGAAGGCGCTCATGTGGCAAGTAAGAGTCGGGAGGCGCACGGCACAGCGATACCGGGTGCCACTGCCCTGGGTACCACACTCCCTTGCTAAGCCACTGCTTAGCACATAGCTGCAAGAGGGCACATACATGGGTGTGGCATGGGAGGGGCATGAGTATCTTATATATTCTATGCACTGCAAGTTGCAAGGCACACTTAGACACGACCCTGTACACCTGGCAATAGGGTCATGGCCAGGTTCCCACTCAACCAGTGGGCATCAGGTTTATGTTTGAGGTACAGCACGGTTTCTCAACTCATTCCTCAGGGAATCCCCAAATCAGTCTGGTTTTCAGGATATCCACCATGAATGTGCATGCACTGCCTCCATTGTACACAAATCTCTCTCATGCACATTCATGATGGATATCTTGAAAACCAGACTGGCTTCACAAGGACTGGGTTAAGATATAAACGCCACCAGAAGTCCAACAGGACACGAACCCATGGAAGCAAAGCAGACAAGGAAACAAGTGGAAATGGGCAATGAGCAGTCCACTGGAGCCAGCAGGATAAAACAAAGCTTGTTTATTTCAGTCCAGAATATACAGTAATATGGACCTGACACAGTACTGTGTTTCGGCGAGCCAAACCACTTGCATCAGGGGTCACTAATATAATCAAAACAAAGAAAACTAAATTAACAATCTAATAAACATGTATAAATACAAATACTTTGTCTTAATGTATGTGTATTTATTCAAGGAGAGACACGATCTTTTCCGTCACAGCCCCTCAAACCTGGAATTCGCTCCCAATCAATATAAGGGAAGAAAAATTATTTAGAAAATTTAAAAGTCTCCTGAAAAGCTGGCTTTTTAAGGACGCTTTTAACTGAGTTATGCAAATTTTATATATTCAGGATGTGTGTTAGAGTACTAGTAATGCTGATAGGTGAAAATTGAGTAGTATCCTTTTCCCCATCCTATTGTTTCATCACCTTGCCCTTTTTATTTGTTTATAAATTGTATTTAACCCTTTATTTATTATTTTTTACCTTATGTGGTTGGTTGGTCTAAAGTTGTTTAACTGTCTGGTTTGATTAATGTGGTTTTCTTTTTTACCCCAATTTTATCGTTATTTGTAAATCGCATTGAATTACGATTTTGCGATCAAATCAAATTTTTATTAAACTTGAAACTAGATTATTTTATCCTACTGGCTCCCGTGAATTGCTCATTGTCCGTTCCCACATGGTTCCTTGTCCGGGTTAAGATATACCACATCAACACACCTAACTTGAGGTGCCAAGTTATAGAATTACTCCAACATAGTACAAGCTCTGAATAAAAGGAGGATTGGTCAAAGGTCAGCTTGTATGAGAGGAATTGCTTTATAACATCTTTTCAGTTGTGAAGCTAGGGTGAAGCTTTTCTACAGAGTATGACTAGTCTCTGTTCTACTCCTAACAAACATTCCCTTAAGGAAACAGTAGCTCTGGGCTTTTTTTCACTTGGTGCCCTCCCTTTAAATGCTTCACGTGCCCTCCCTTCTCCCTCCCCCTACAAGTCTTCCTGTCCAGCACTGCTCGGCTTTGGCAAAGTCTGCATGTTGATCTTAAGATATTTGTTTGTGAGTTTGAAGCATCCAGAAATTAGCTTGATAGTACAAAGTAATTTCAGTCATTTCATTATTGACCTCTGCCAATGTAATTTTGTTCTGTGCTTCACTTTGGGAATTCTCAGAGGTAAGTTCCTAAACTGCTATGCTACCATGTCTGCTTGTCCATTGTCTATGTATATATGC
Organism: Geotrypetes seraphini; assembly: GCF_902459505.1. NCBI lineage: Eukaryota > Metazoa > Chordata > Amphibia > Gymnophiona > Dermophiidae > Geotrypetes > Geotrypetes seraphini. Next base: position 484,842,433 of record NC_047084.1, read on the forward strand.
ATATGTTTCAGTTCCATTGTCAAACCAGCCAACAGCTAATCTTGGCTAATCTTGATAAATGATGTGTTCATGGAGGTCTTTCACTGGATGCCCCCAATGCTCTCCCTATGTTAAACTTGGATAAGACAAATGTAATTTGGTTAAAACCACCACATCTTATATACCAAGCAAACAAACAGCAAACTTGGCTAGACAACTACATTCATGGAGCTAGGCTGACCTACGACGCTTTTAGAAAAGACATAAAAACTGTCTTATATGACATATTTATCACCTAAACAGTAACTACACCAAACACTAAATCCAATTCTATTACTTCTACTATGTTCACTCTTGCGTATGTCTGTAATTTTTAATAAACTGTATATCACTAATTATCTGCATATTGTAACTCGCTGATTGTCCAGCTCTCTTCAATGTGAACCGCCTAGAAGTCACATGATTAGGGCGGTATAGAAGAATAAAGTTATTATTATTATTATTATTATCTAATATTACTGTGGGGGGAAAGTAATCAAGCCACTTCTGTAGAAGCGGTGAAACTCCAAAATACAGAGGTTACATTGAAAAATTAAGGGCTCCTATTACAAAGCTGCGTTAGAGTTAATGTCGCGGCGAAGCCTAATGCGGCTTCATAAAAGGGAGGGTGGGGACTAAATTCCTGTGGGTTTGGTTGGATCTAAGTTTAACTATGGAAACTCAGGTAATAACATGATCAAAAAATATGGTTTAAATTAAAATTGTTGCATAGAATTAAATATTTTTTTGAGAGAGAAGTTATCTGCAGGTTATAATTCAGTCTCTTAATACTTCCTTGGATTGTTGTAACATATGTCTTCCTGCCAAACAGATGAAATGACTGCAGATTTCGCAAAATGTTGCTGCTAAACATATTCTAGGGGGAAACAGATTTGATCATGTTACTCCGCTATTACGAGAATTTCACCGGTTGCCAATTGAGGCAAAAATCGAATTTAAAAATCTGATTTTTATTTTTAAAATTTTATATGGGTTGTGCCCAGGTTACATGACAGATTTGATTACCGTATATCAATCAACTAGGCATTAATAATAGGAAGGAACCGTATATGCTGGGAGGAGAGAAGCTGATATGCACGGACGGGGAGAGGGACCTTGGGGTGATAGTGTCCGAAGATCTAAAGGCGAAAAAACAGTGTGATAAGGCAGTGGCTGCTGCCAGAAGGATTCTGGGCTGTATAAAGAGAGGCGTAGTCAGTAGAAGGAAGAAGGTGTTGATGCCCCTGTACAGGTCATTGGTGAGGCCCCACTTGGAGTATTGTGTTCAGTTTTGGAAACCGTATCTGGTGTAAGACGTAAGAAGACTTGAGGCGGTCCAGAGGAGGGCGACGAAAATGATAGGAGACTTGCGCCAGAAGACGTATGAGGAGAGACTGGAAGCCCTGAATATGTATACTCTAGACTAGAGGAAAGGAGAGACAGGGGAGATATGATTCAGACGTTCAAATACTTGAAGGGTATTAACGTAGAACAAAATCTTTTCCAGAGAAAGGAAAATGGTAAAACCAGAGGACATAATTTGAGGTTGAGGGGTGGTAGATTCAGGGGCAATGTTAGGAAATTCTACTTTACGGAGAGGGTAGTGGATGCCTGGAATGCGCTCCCGAGAGAGGTGGTGGAGAGTAAAACTGTGACTGAGTTCAAAGAAGCATGGGATGAACACAGAGGATCTAGAATCAGAAAATAATATTAAATATTGAACTAGGCCAGTACTGGGCAGACTTGCACGGTCTGTGTCTGTGTATGGCCGTTTGGTGGAGGATGGGCAGGGGAGGGCTTCAATGGCTGGGAGGGTGTAGATGGGCTGGAGTAAGTCTTAACAGAGATTTTGGCAGTTGGAACCCAAGCACAGTACTGGGTAAAGCTTTGGATTCTTGCCCAGAAATAGCTAAGAAGAAAAATTAAAAAAAAAAAGAAAAGAAAAGAAAAAAATTTAAATTGAATCAGGTTGGGCAGACTGGATGGACCATTCGGGTCTTTATCTGCCGTCATCTACTATGTTACTATGTTACTATGCATTTGCATTCTTCCTGAGAACTGTTATTGGTAAAGACTGTAAGTTGCTCTCCTGTAGGACGAGAACACTTTGGGGCAGAACTGCAGAGCTTTGGAATTCATTCTCCTGTGAAATAAGAAATCTATCTAATATTGAGCTTTATAGGAAGGCAATAAAAACATGGTTATTACAGAAGTATCTTTGACTAAACAGGGTAGATATTGACTATATTTTAAGCCGTACACTAACTATTTATAAATTACTGTGATATTATATTATCTCTTAGTGTGATCTACTTTGGCTTACCAGACGTCTGGATTTCCCGGATATGTCCTCCTTTTCAGGACATGTCAGGGGATCCGGATGGCTTTTCAAAACCCGGCACATACATAGTTTACATAGGTGCCATAGGATGAAATGATTGCATGGCATTCTAAGGTTAGCGATGAGATTGTAGCGCTAGTTGTAAAAATCTGTCAAATAACAAAGTTTTCAGTTTTATTGAAAATCAGAGGTACACTGTAGTTCAGTTCAGTCCTGATAGTCGTAGGAAGGCTACTCCAGGTTCTGGTGGCTACATAGGTGAGTAGTGAGTTAAATATATGTTTGTATTTGACTCCTTTGGATGAAGGATGATCAGATGGTATGTGTCAAAAATTCTAGGTGATGAGGAGTTGGAGACGAGGTGTATTATTAGTTCTGATGTGTTGGTAAGATAGGTGCATAAGTGGGAGCCTCGCCTATGTCTTGCCCCTGTGTAACATAACAAAACATAAGAATTTATTTCTAGACCGCTATTACCGGAGAGTTCAATGCGGTTTACAAAAGATTAACCATAATACATAGTTTGGAATGAAAATGAGTGTAAACCCCATGCAGATACATGCTTTGGAAGTTAAGTGGGTATTTGCAGAATACTGCTTAGGAGGCATGTTGACATATATGCACATAACTGCACACATATGCAGATACTTAAGAGTTAGAACCTAGTTTATAAAACTGCGCTTATGTGGTGAAATTCAGCTTATGAAGATATGACTTAAATATGTAAGTGGGTAATAGGCTGATACAACTTTAAAATGACTTTAAATGGAATTTTATCCCTTTAAAGTTGTGCAATGGCTGTGCCACTGAGAACTTACCTTAAATAGTGTCGTGAGTTTCTATTGTTGCTGCGACTTGCAGGATGGGATACTAGGTTAACACAGAAAAATGTTCACATAATAGAGACTTGTGTATGTTTTGAAGGATAACTACTGCACGGTACTAGAGAGCATGACCAAGCTACTTAAGGTAACAGTTAAGAGCAGGGTACTTGGTATCTCATGATTACACAGATCTGGCAAGAGCTGTAAAATCTGGTCCTTGCCATGGAATTCCCAGTCCCAAAGGAACTACTACTACTACTTCTTATCATTTCTATAGCGCTGAAAGGTGTAAGCAGTCCCTTCTCGGAAGAGCTTACAATCTAACGTTGACAGACAGACATGACATATAGGGTTGGGGATGCAGAACCTAAGGTGAGAGGAGTTAGGAGTTGAAAGCGCTCTCGAAGAGGTGGGCTTTTAACTTGGACTTAAGTACTGCCGGCGACGGAGCACACCGTAGAGATTCAGGCAGTTTTTTCTAGGCATATGGTGCAGCAAGATAGAAGGGACGGAGTCTGGAGTTGGCAGAGGAGGAGAAGGGCATAGATAGAAGGAACTTGCAGGGGGGGTGGGGAAACATAGGGGGAGATAAGTGAGGGGCAGCCGAGTGAGTACATTTGTAGGTTAGTAAGAGGAGTTTGAATTGTATTCAGAATATGAGTTGTGCAGCCGAATTCTGGACAGATTGAAGGGGAGAAAGATGGCAGAGCAGAAGACCTGAGAGTAGTGAGTTGCAGTAATCTAATGTGAGGTGATGAGGTCGTGGATAAGGGTTTTGGTAGTATGCTCAGAGAGGAAGGGTCGGATTTTGGTATTATAGAGAAAGAAGTGGCAGATGGATGGAGGAGAGAGGAGTCAAAGATGACCCCGAGATTGCAAGCAGACAAAACAGGGAGGATGAAAGCATTGTCCGTAGCAATAGAGAATGGGGGAAGCAGGGAAGTGGGTTTAGGTGGGAAGATAAGCAGTTCTGTTTTAGCCATATTCAGTTTTAGATGGCGGTGAGACATCCAATGTTGGACAGGCAGGCTGAGACTGGGTTTCAGTACAGATATCTGGTATGGAGAGGTAGATCTGGGAGTCATCATCATAGAGGTGATACTGGAACCCGTGGGAAGAAATCAGCGCTCCAAGTGAGCAGGTGTAGATTGAGAAAAGGAGGGGTCCCAGAACAGAGCCTTGAGGTACACCAATCGATAGCAAGATGGCTGTGGAGGAGGAACCACCATTGCATACACTGAAGATACGATGGGAGAGATAGAAAGAAAACCATGAGAGAGCAGAACCCTGGAATCCAAGCAAGGACAGCGAATCAAGAAGAAGGCAGTGATCAACAGTATCAAAGGTGGCAGACAGATCGAGAAGGATGAGGATAGAGTCGAGGCCTTTGGATTTGGTCAGGGACAGGTCATTGGAAACTCTGGTAAGGGCAGTTTCCATAGAATGCAGATGGGCAAAAGCCTGATTGAAGCAGATCAAGAATAACTTGGGATGAGAGGAAGTCCAGGCAATGGCAGTGAACAGCAAGTTCAAGTAACTTGGATAAGAAGGGGAGGAGGGAGATTGGGCAATAGTTGGAGGGGCACTGGGGTCCAGTGAGGGTTTTTTGATGAGAGGTGTGACAACGGCATGTTTGAAGGCATCAGGGACAGTTGCAGTGAAGAGCGATAAGTTGAGGATGTAACAGATAGAAGAGATGACAGAGGGCGAGATAGCACTCAGTAGGTGAGTGGGAATCAGATCGGAGGAGCAGGTAGTGGGTTTGGAGGATGAGAGAAGATGTGTGGTTTCCTCCTCAGTGATTTCTGAGAAGGAGGAGAGGGTGGCAGGTGTTGAGGGGAGGTTAGCAGAAGGGATAGGTGGAGTGATGAGAGGGGTGAAAGTCTGGTTGAGAGCTTAAGGTGAATCTTCTGGATCTCATTTTAGAAGCAATCTGCCATAGTTTGGGGCTGCTTTGAGTAGGGAGTTTAGTGTGGTGAAGAGATGGCGAAGGTTGGAGCTAAGAGAGGTGGTTAAGTGGGTATAGTATTCTTGTTTGGCCAGCAAGAGGGCAGACTGGAATGATGTCAGCATGAATTTGAAATGTGTAAAGTCAGTGTGCACACGGGATTTAAGCCAGAGCCGTTCAGCAGAACGGGAAAAGGAGCGCAGGTAACGGATTCAGGGGGTCAGCAAGGGTTGGGGTTTGACAAGCCTAACAGAGCGTGAAATTGAAGGAACAGGGGTATCTAGAGCAAAGGAGAGAATGGTATTGTAGGAGTGGATGGCTTTGTTGACGGTCTTGTGTGATATAATAGTTGAGGAGAGGGATGGGACAGCAATGGAGAGGGCTCTAGGATTAATAGCCTGAAAGTTCCTGAACGTATTGGTGGCAATTGGCTGTGTCTGGGGGGTAGAGTGATAAATTGTGAACATTAACAGATGATGGTCGGAAAGGGGGAGGGTGGTATTGCAGAATTTGGAGGGCAAGCAGTTGGAGGTCCAGGCAGCATCCTTTCTGATGTGTAGGGATGGTGGAGCACAGCTGGAGATTGAATGAAAATGTTAGGGCAAGGAACCTGGAAGCATAGAAGTCAGAGGGATCGTCAACATGGATGTTGAAGTCGCCTAGGATGAGGGAAGGGGGTGAGGACTTGAGGAAGAAAGAGAGACAAGAGTCAAAGTCAGTGAGGAAGGAAGGAACCCTCATGAATGATTCTCCCCTCCCCAACTCTGCTAAAATGTAATTGTGTTAGCAGTTTAATGTCTCATCAGTTGCCACTGCTTGGGCTGTATAATTATGGTGGTTAATCAGAGCTCCTGGTTTCCTGCAGCAGCTCAGGGGTAAGTTCTGTGGCACAAGTATTAACTTTTGTTCAGGGTGGAGTTTCCCATGGAAATGTTCAAGAACCGCTGTGTACATGCTCCAGTCAGGAGACTGGGCTGCTGCTGTTCAGAGCTCTCCCTGGAGTACTGCCACCAGAGGTCAAACTGTGAAATGTCACTGGCCTCACCCTTCCCATGGCATAACTCATGTGAATGCTTTTCATCATCCCACATGGAGCATCACTGCAGGAGGCATTACATAATGTAATCGCCTTTTCCTAAACACTAGGCATGGGGGGGGGGGGGCAGCTTTAAGGAGAAAATGAAGTTGGCAGTCAAAATAAATACAGCCACTGAATTCCTTCTTTTTTCCTGACTTGTATTCTGTCCCTGAGGATGTGCGAGTGTGCTGAGATTTTGAAAGCTTTTCCTCCTTAGTTGCTTCCACTTTTATGTGTGTAAGGTAAATCATGGTAACATAGCAACAGAGTAAATGATGGCAGATATAAACCAGCATGATCCATCTAGTCTGCCTAGTAAGGTAGCTAGAGTTGAACTGGCTGCTATGAGCAGGTTCGACCTCTCTATGCCTTAGTTTAGGGCTATATTTGCTGCTCCATGCAGGTTACCCCCTTCCCCCAAACCTTTTTTGAAATGTGGTCATTTAATTTTTGCTTTGATTCCATCCTCTTGCTCTATAGGGATCCTCTTTATTTATCCTGTGCCATTTTGAATTGTTATTCTTTTTGTCCCCACTCCCCACCCTCAGCACCAGGATGGCATTCCAGGCATCCACCACCCTTTCCATTAAAAAGTATTTCCTGACATTGCTTGTATGTTTCCCTCTTTGCAGCTTCATTTCATGTTCTCTAGCTCTCTAGCGTTCCCACCTTGAAAAAAAGATTTGGTTTTTTAGTTCTCTTCTTTTCTGGTGCAGATCATGTACCATTTTGGTCGCTTTCCTCTAAACAGCTTCAAGTCTTTTTTACATCCTTAATGAGATACAGCCTCCCAAACTGAACACAGTACTCCAATTAAGGGGGCATGGTTCTCTTCTGTCTCTCTCTGTTGCAGCCTAACATCATTCTGATTTTGGCCATCAATTTTTTCCCATTGTTTTGCCACCTTGAGGTCCTTCTCTGCTCTATGTACAGCAGCCTCTTTCATCCTACCACATACAGCTACTTTGGATTCTTGTACCCAAAACAAATCGCTCTGCACTTCTTCCCATAAGGCGTATGGGGACAGAATTAAAGATCTCAATATGTATACTTTGGAGGAAAGGCAGGAGAGGATACAAGAGATGTTTAAATGTCTACATGGCATAAATGTGCATGAGGCAAATCTCTTTCACTCGAAAGGAAGCTCTGGAATGAGAGGGCATAGGATGAAGTTAAGGAGTAATCTAAGGAAATACTTTTTTACAGAAAGAGTGGTAGATAAGTGGAATCGTCTCCTGGTAGAGGTGGTGGAGACGAAGACTGTGTCTGAATTCAAGACAGTGTGGGACATGCACGTGAGATCTCTTAAGGAGAGGAGGAGATAGTGGATGATGCAGATGGGCTTCACGGGATAGGCCATTTGGTCTTTATCTGCCATCATGTTTCTATGTTTTTATTAAGGCTTAACTGCCAAGTCTTAGCCCATGCTTCTAATTTCTATACATCACTTATGTTGTCTGCAATTTTTGTGTGTTCTGCAAAAATGCCATTTTTACCCTTCTAAACATGTTACCCTTCTAAACATGTTCTAAACATGTTCTAAACATGTTAGATATTGAGCAGAACTAATCCCTGAGACAATCCATTACTCACCCTTCTTTTTTTTTCTGAGTAAATTCCATTTTTCCTCATCCTCTGCCATTTGTCAGTTAAACTATGGATCTTCTAGCATCTAGCTCATAAGTTACCTGTGTTGTTTTTCTTTGATAATGTGCTTGTATAGATGGGAAGAAAAGTTCCCCAGGACCCTGCACTGCCTTTTCTTTGAGTGAAAGAACAGAGAGGAAAGTATACTCTCTGAAAAGGCCATTCTATAGGAGCACTTGACTCTTGACAATCTAAAAATGCTCCTTGGAATCCTGCAGGTATTTTGTAGTAGCTATGAGACAGCAACTTTCAGAAGGCCAGTGAACATGGTTAAATCTCAGGTTCTCCAGACAAATGGTTTTGAAAGTTGTCTTTGGAAAGCACAGACCACAACATGAAAGCTGAAGAGTGCCCCTAGAGAAAGGTAGGACTGACAAAAGGCTGACAATTGCCCAGCCTAGCTAGTTTAAAGAGAGAGAGGCCAGTGGCTGTCTTGGTTTTTAAACCCTTAACGATATTGTTAGTAACCTGCTGACCACCAGCCTCCTCAGTTTTTCTTCCACTCCCTGCCCAAGTCCCAATTCTCAGTAATATTTACATTGAGGGGGAGGGGCCCTGTCTTCTTCCTCCCATCAGTTTTCTGTTTTTGAAGAAAAGTTACACCAGAAGAGACGGGAGGCAGGATACCTTTGGAACTATAGCACACCTCTGGGTAGTTCACAGTCCCTAGGCTGCAGCAGTGAGCGATGCTACTGCAAACTTGGATAGGAGCCGGGCTCAGCATACAGCAGAGGTGGAGAGACACTGGACTCTGTGGATATGTGAGGAAGGATCTGTCATGTTCTTTTCTTTTTTTTTTCTTTTTTTTGTTTAATTTAGCTAATTGCCCAATGATATGTTCAACCTTAAACACCTCAGTTTTTAGAAATTTTATTCCAAAAAAAGGTTTACAACTGTAATAAAGAGAAAACCAAAAAAAACTCTGTGGAGTGACGATGTTCCTAAATGGACTTTATTTGAAAGTATCAAAGTTCCAAAGGTACACTAAAATCATCCACATAAAATAATTCCATCCACATAAAAGTAAATCATCCACATAAGAGCCTTAAAGTAGAGAATGACACGGTGGCGGTTTACCCGCGGCCACCGCATTTTAGCCGCGGGTCACCCGCCGAAAACGGGGAAGAAAACTAGCAGTCGCTGCGGCGACGGGGACAAGGCCATTCACCGCCCGCGGGGCGGTGAATGGTCTTGTCCCCCGCAGTGAGGCATGAAGGATCGCGCGGTCCCCGCAGCTCACACCCGCCCGCCCAATCGATTCCAGTGTCTAGCCAGCTCTCTCCCCTCTCCTCACCCCAGTCCGCAGATCCTCCTCCTCGGCGACCCGCACGTTACCAGAGAGCCGCGCACACCCGCCGCTGCTCAGCCTCGATCTTCTGCTCTGACGCAACCGGAAACAGGAAGTTGCAGCAGAGCAGAAGATCGAACACTGAGCAGCCGCGCGTGTGCGGCTCCCTGGGAAAGCGCGCAGGTTGCCGAAAAAGAAAACCCACAAACCAAGGTGAGGAGAAGGGAGAGAGCCGGCCAAACACCAGGATCGACCGGGCAGGCAGGTAGTGGCCGCGGGGACCGTGCGATCGCTAGTGTTCCCGGCTCAAATTGGAAGGAGGGAGTGAAAGGAAAAAGGCTTATATGGATGCAGCGGGGACGGTGACGGGGCGGTGAATGGGATGGCAGTGGCGGTGACGGGGCGGTGAAAGGGATGGCGGTGACGGTGACGGGTCGGTGAAGGGATCGGCGGTGACGGGGCGGTGCAGAGGATGGTGGGCCGGTGACGGGGCGGTGACGGGGACAGATTTTTTCCCCGTGTCATTCTCTACCTTAAAGGACCTAGTCCGCTAGGGATACAGGACCCAACACGGTCCGCGTTTCCATTGCAAATGCAAGCAGTGTCTCACTTCCGGTTCACCACACAATTGTTTCCCACGTATACACCTTTATAGGACCCCCAGGGACCCCTGAAGAAGACTTTTTGTCGAAATGCGGACCGTGTTGGGTCCTGTATCCCTAGCGGACTAGGTCCTTTAAGGCTCTTATGTGGATGATTTACTTTTATGTGGATGGAATTATTTTATGTGGATGATTTTAGTGTACCTTTGGAACTTTGATACTTTCAAATAAAGTCCATTTAGGAACATCGTCACTCCACAGAGTTTTTTTGGTTTTCTCTGGATTTTCTTCTTTGTGGATATTTTGGGGTCAATTCCTTTTGTTTTTTACAACTGTAATAAACATAGAAGTTGATATTTAGTGTGGATTTATTTGGATACGAATGGCTCATCAGATCCATAGCTGGATTTTCAGTTCATTATCCAGATAGTCCATTTCTGCAGCCCAGGCAGCCAGGTTTGTTTGGTTGGGAGTTTTGTTTTTTGGGGGGTTTTTGGGTGTGGGGGGGGTTAACAGTTTTGGACACAAAATTCCAGCCACCAGGGTCAAAGGGCATCAGGCAACCTGGCACTCGAGATTTCTCAAACTCTATGCTAATGCATACACTTTTTTGTCATCCTGTAAGACTTACAATTTAGTTTAGAAAACAAGACAAATAAAAGACATCAAATAATTATTTATTATAATAAATATGTTTAATATCAAGAAGGTTTTGATCAGGAAGAGCCACTGTTTAAAATTCAAGAGCATCCTTAGAAAGGTGGGTTTAGTAGGTTAATAGATTATATAGGAATTACGTAATTCACCTATAGTTTCCATATGGAATTTGAATATGACCAAAAAGAGGTATGACATACTACCAACTCAGGAAGACTGTGCCAGGCATGTTGCATAACTCAGTGGAAAGGGCAATGACCTGAGGAGTCACGAGGTCATAAAGACAAACTCTGCTGCTGAATTCTGAACAGACTGTAGTGCAGAATGTGAGAACTGTAAAGAAGTGGTTGCAGTAATCTTAAGTAGGAGGTGATGAAAGAACGGGCAAAGGTATCTTCCAGCTGTTACCCTTTACCGACATACAAAGCTAGGTTTCTTCATAAAACGTAAACATCCAAAATGATCCATAGCTGGAAGAAATAAACAGAAAGATTGCCACAGGAAGATGGTAGACTTCAAAGTCAGCATTGCAAGGTACCTTGACTCTGTCCTAAAAGTGGCACATTCAGAGTATTTGTGAAGATGCTTGATGGAGGAGTGGGGTAAGTCTTTCTCTCTGGTGCTGAGGATATATATCTTGTCTTGAGATGTCTCCACAGTAAGGTTTTCAGTAATTATAGGCAAGAAGCAGACAGGTGGTGCAGCATGGCCTCATGGCCATGTTTTCTTTGAGGTTTATGGCCTAACCCTTCTGACAGAGCCCCAGGAGGCATCCTTCTTAGTAGCAAGCTCAGTCAACATCCAGGTTACCTAAGTGGAACACTACTGTTTAGAGTGAATTGCATTAGTTTGGTCAGAATATTAATTCTGTTTGTAAGAGGCCATGTTGTTTTGCTGGTACTCATGTGCTGTTGACTCTGGACTTTACTATGGGGCCTGCGGTTTACATTTTTTTTTCCTAACTCTGTTTTATTTCTGCTTCTGTGAACTGGAATATTCTTTGGAAAATTGGAACCGTGCCACAATGAACCATGTTCATGGTTTAGGTTCAAAGATGTGTGTATGTCTATAAACTGTTTCCCAGGGTTCACAAAGGTCATTTATTTAAGAAAGAGGTGCTGCCCTCGGAGGATAACACCTCTGATAGGATGGGAGAGGTCGAGAAGGCTTGGAAGGAGCTGGCTTAGGCTTTGGTCTGACGATGGAAGCAAAAGATTTCTCATGCTCAGACAACTTCTTAGTGGCAGCCTCTATCGATTCATCAAAGAGGTCATTGCCTTCACAAGGAATATTGGCCAGACGATCCTGAATGTTGGGATCCATATCAATGGTGTGAAGCCAGACAAGGTGGCGCATTGCCACTGAGAAAGCATTGACCCTCGAGGAAAGTTCAAAGGCATCATAAGATGATTGAAGAAGGTGTAACCGGAGTTATGCTAAAGTAGCAATGACTTGCTGGAACTCTAAAAGCCTTTGTTGACCAAGGTCTTTAGAAAAGCCAGGGAGTATATCCATAAAATACTTGAATTAAGTAGTAAAGATAAAATTATAACTTAAAACCCTGGAGGCCATCATCAAATTTTGATAAAGACGACAGCCAAACTTGTCCATGGTCCTACCTTCTCTGCCAGGAGGTACGGTAGCATAGACCCTGGAAGGATGACTCCTCTTCAATGAAGATTCCACAAGAAGGGATTGATGAGATAGTTGGGAGTTCTCAAAGCCCTTGCAATGTAGAGTTCTATACCTCAATTCCAACTTGCCTGGAACAGCAGGAATAGCATAAGGAGTCTCCAGGTTTCATTTGAAAGTTTGAGAAAGAAGCCTGTTAAGAGGAAGTTTGAGAGACTCCGCAGGAGGCTAAGGCAAACTCATTTCTTCTAAATACTCTTTAGAGTACTTAGAACCAAGTCCAATTAAGATAGAAGAGATTTGATGTTATCAGGTCCCTGTCCAGTAAACATTCATTTTGAGTAAACATTCATTTTGAGTCTACATCATCTGCTCAACCACCCTTTTAAGAACCCTAGTAACCAGGCATAGGATTTGCATCCCACTGCCAGCGGTCACCTACATAAAAATTAGGTCAGCCATTATACTGAACGGGAATGACATGAGTTGTGACCACTATTTTTTTTAATGTGGTGAAAGTTGTATAAGATATACTAAAGAATGGTATGTGATATTAAAAATGAAAATTTCTTGAAAAAGGGAAGCTTTCTATAATAAACTTGAAATATTGCTAAAATAAATAATAATAACTTTATTTTTGTAGACCGCAATACCACAAAACAGTTCAGAGTGGTTTACAGGAGAAGAGACTGTACATTTACAGCGAAGATACAGAGAGTTAGATTAATCAGTAGCAATAACAAAATAATCCAGTAACAATTACAAGGGAGTGCAGAATGGGGATAGTAAAATCCAGGGGAAATGAGGTATATAGGTGAGAAGGGAGAGGAAAGGGAAGGAAGGGAGGTGGGGTAGAGTTTAGTAGATTGGTCGAGAGGGATGGGGTTAGAGAAATTTATCAAAAAGGTATGCTTTTATATATTTTTTACTATTTTGAAATTATAGGCCTTGAGAGATGTTTTGGACTATTGAAAGTAAATGAAGAAAAAAATGTTTAATCCATTGATAATTTGGATGAAGAGACATATGTAGTAATGGTTCTAATCAAGTAATGTTCCTCAAAAACATTTTTCTGATATTAAGAACTTTAGAGGCCTCTAGTATACTTGTATCATGTTGTAATAGCATGTTTTGTCTGTGTACAATTCATGTGTTTGTGAAATTTTATGAACATCTAATTTAGAAAAGATCTCACATAAGTGGATGATCATAATTAACCTGAAGCAAAACCAGCTGCTGCTTTGCTCAATAATCTGTGGCTCTGCCCAAAGCGTGGACACCTGGCACCAGGGAATAATACGTGTGCTGATTCTAGTTGCTAATCTCATTTTTTCGCATGAAGAAACTCTCTGAGAATAGAGCTGAAACCACAGGACTAACTCACCTCTTCCCTAGGGCCTGAATTCAGGTAGAGTCCTGTGACTTGGGACTCCTAGCTCAGAGTGACCCAGTGTCATCTGACCGCTGCCCTCAAGTTCATTGAGGTAACCACTGAAAAAAATATTGACTTGCTCTTATCGTGGTTATTCAGTTAACGTAACTCTCTTTCAATAGTGTTAGATTGTCAGAGATGTGTTGTTGTTGTCATATAGTGAAAAATATGTGTTCCAGGCTGAGGAAGCTGAATAAGTAGAGCGGGTTTCCTGAGGGCCGGCCCCTGGATTCCAGATGCATGCTCCTCAGTCCCAGTGCTTCTCTGTTAAGAGGTTTGGCCTTGAAGTCTCCTGGTTTTGCGCATGGAACAAAGAGCCTTCCGGGATTCTCAGCCAGTATGAAGACTGTGAGACCTTCATACTCAGTTCCAAAATTAGTGTCTTAGAAAAGGAAGAGAGAAAAAGCAGTGAGCGAAAAAAAGAAGCACGAGGAAAGAGACAAAAAGAGAGCAGAAAACAAAAAAGGGCATATTAACCTTCCCCCACTCCCCAGGAAAGAAGAGTCCTGGGTTCCCAAGGAGACAAAAAAAAGGAGAAACAGCAGGAAAATAGAAGTAGAGAATTACAGAAAGGAAAAAGATAGAAAAACTGTGGAAATGTATAATTAAAGAACCTAAGGGGAAAAGATAAAAGAAAATTAATGGAAAGCATGAAAGTATTAAGATATGGAAAGATAAACATTGGGAAAGCCTTTGCTTGCCCTGGGATCAGTTTTCTGCCACGACTGGTGACCTGACTTGGCCACTGTTGGAAACAGGATACTGGGCTAATGGAATATTGGTCTGACCCAATATGACTATTCTTATGTTCTGATATGCAATACATGGGACAGGGTTGGAAAGAACTAAGGAAAATACTGGTGTGTGGAAAGGAGGAGAAAGTAAAGTATAGCTTAAGGAAGAAAAGAAAAGAATGCAGCCTGAGAAGAGGTAAAGAGTTTCACTTTTTGTGCTAATTCTCATACCAAAATTATTTCATTCTGGTGAAATTAATATGTATAGAATGTTTTCCCCCAAACTTGGGACTCAGAGCAGTTTATATAATCATAATCAGGGAGTATTTTCCTTAGCGAGGCTGTTAAGTAAATGACCAGCTTCTTTGGTTTTTATAAGTTTTTAAGTGCATTCTGCTTATATTTATAATGCCTTAGAACACGTGTCAAACACAAGGCCCGCGGGCCGAATCCAGCCCGCCTGGCCTTTTTATGTGGCCTGTGGCAATGCTCCTGAACTTCCCCTTCTCACAGCCCAGCATGTCCTTCCGCGTCGGTCCGACATCACCATCACGCCAGAAAGTCTAATCTAATCTAATCTAATCTAATGCTTGACTTTATATACCGAGTCATCATTACAATAGTTAAGATATCAAATAAAAAACCAGAAAAGAATAAGACTAAGTTTGGTAAAGTTAATTTTCAAAATGTTAAGCAAATAAAGTAGTTTTTAAGAATTTGCGAAAAGGTTGAAGTGAGCCGGAACTCCTTAAAAGAAGTGGGAGGTCATTCCACAGATGAGATAGCTTAAAAATCAGAGAGTGACTTCAGCAGCAATTCGGTAGTATTGTCCTACTAAGACTAACCCTCTCCTTTGCTGGCAGCAGCATGGGTTTTGGCGCCGGCACCAGTGATTGATCCGATGCCCACAGAAGTCCCGTGAGCGTCGGAGCAGCTGCCGGAATTGGGGCCCATGCTTTTCGTCAGCAAAGGAGGGGGGTAAGTAT
The DNA here is from genome assembly GCF_902459505.1 of Geotrypetes seraphini. Lineage (NCBI taxonomy): Eukaryota > Metazoa > Chordata > Amphibia > Gymnophiona > Dermophiidae > Geotrypetes > Geotrypetes seraphini. The sequence goes on from NC_047084.1 coordinate 484,857,620, forward strand.
CTTAATAAAAAATCCGGCCCACGACTTAGCCTGTGTTTTAGATTTTGGCCTCTTATGTGATTTGAGTTTGACACCCCTGCCCTAGGAGATCCCACGTGCCTGTCCCATGCTTTTTAAAATTCAGACACAGTCTTTGTCTCACCACCTCTACTGGGAGACTATTCCACACACCTACCACCCTTTCTGTAAAAATGTATTTCCTTAGATTACTCCTGAGCCTATCACCTCTTATCTTCATCCCATGCTCTGTCACTCTGGTGTTTCCTTTCAATTGAAAGAGACTTATATTATGCATATTTATGCAAAGTAGGTATTTAAATGTCTCCTCTCTCCCACCTTTCCTCCAAAGTATACATATTAACATAGAAACATGTTGGAAGATAAAGCCAAATGGCCCATCTAGTCTGCCCATCCACAGTAACCATTATCTCTTTCTCTCTCTGAGAGATCACATGTGCCTATCCCACGCCTTCTTGAATTCAGACACAGTCTCTGTTTCCACCACCTCTTCCGGGAGACTGTTCCACGCATCTACCACCCTTTCTGTAAAAAAGTATTTCCTTAGATTACTCCAGAGCCTATCACCTCTTAAATTCATCCTATGCCCTCTCATTGCAGAGTTTCCTTTCAAATGAAAGAGACTCGACTCATGCGCATTTACATCACGTAGCTATTTAAACATCTCTATCATATCTCCCCTCTCTCGCCTTTCCTCCAAAGTATTCAGATTTAAATCTGTCCCCATATTCCTTATGATGAAGACCACACACCATCCTTTTTATATCTTTTTGAAGGTGCGGCCTCCAGAATTGTACACGATATTCTAAATGAGGACTCACTAAAGTCTTATACAGAGGCATCAATACTCCTTTTTCCTACTGGCCATAACTCTCCCTGTGTAACCTAGTATCCTTCTAGCTTTCGTGTCACCTTTTCAACCTGTTTGGCCACGTTAAGATCATCACATACAATCACACCCAAGTCCCGCTCTTCTGTCATGCACAAAAGTTCTTCACCCCCTAACCTGTACCGTTCCTTTGGGTTTTTGCAGCCCAAATGCATGACCTTGCATTTCTTAGCATTAACTTTAAGCTGCCAAATTTCAGACCTTTCTTCAAGCTTTGCTAGGTCTTTCTTCATGTCATTCACATCATCCGGGGTATCTACTATATGCCAGCTGTGAATCATCAATGATTGCTGCATGCTAAAAACGTTTTAGAGGCTTTTTCTCCACCTGTTTTTGAATTTCAATGTTGAATCTTAGAGAGGTAGCCCACTGCTGGTGAGTGACATTTTTTGTAATTTTTTGGTTTTACTGTCACTACTTTTTTGATCTTGAAAGACGTTTAAATACCTGAAAGGTATTAATATAGAAAGAACTAAGGCACTTTTACCTATGCTGAACAGTTGGTGAAGATGGTCTAACTCAGTGATTCCCAACCCTGTCCTGGAGGAACACCAGGCCAATCGGGTTTTCAGGCTAGCCCTAATGAATATGCATGAGAGAGATTTGCATATGATGGAAGTGATAGGCATGCAAATTTGCTTCATGCATATTCATTAGGGCTAGCCTGAAAACCCAATTGGCCTGGTGTTCCTCCAGGACAGGGTTGGGAATCATTGGTCTAACTTACAACACTGTGCTGTAACCCAGTGGTTCCCAACCCTGTCCTGGAGGACCACCAGGCCAATCGGGTTTTCAGGATAGCCCTAATAAATATGCATGGAGCAGATTTGCATGCCTGTCACTTCCAGTATATGCAAATTTCTCTCATGCATATTCATTAGGGCTAGCCTGAAAACCCAATTGGCCTGGTGGTCCTCCAGGACAGGGTTGGGAACCACTGCTGTAACCCATTCTGAGCTCTTTGGGAAGGACAAGATAGTGTTCATAAAGCAGGTTATCTTTGACACCTATTCATAAAGTGGCTACAATGTCTTCAAGGACCCTAGAACAGTGGTTCTTAAACTTTTCCTGGTAGACCCCCAGCCAGTTGGGTTTTCAAGATATCCCTAATGAAAATGCATGAGTGAGATTTTCCTATAAAGTTGGTAGTAGGCTTGCAAATTTCTCTCATATACAGTACATTCATTAAACAACCTATCAGGGCTTATCATAAATTTTTCAATAGCTTTAACCACTTATACATTCTATACCAGGGGTAGTGAACTCTGATCCTCGAGAGCTGTATTTCAGTCGGGTTTTCAGGATTTCCCCCAATGAATATGCATGAGATCTATTTGCATGCACTGGTTTCAATGCATATTCATTGGGGAAATCCTGAAAACCCGACTGGAATAAGGCTCTCGAGGACCGGAGTTCTCGACCCCTGTTCTATACCGTAAATTCCAAAAAGCTAATTAAATAATCAATTCACAATATTCATCATTAATTCTAACATCTTTGAAATAATTTTAGCAGCATGATGAGAATGATACATGTGTGTGAACTGGACACTACTTGCTATTAGAAGATCAAATGGATATTATGTAAAGGAAGCAATAGATGAACATTTAAATCCAAGCATGTTTTATGCTGGTTGCTGCTATTTATGTTATTTGATTGCTGCGATACCCAGATGATGGATGGACATTTCATGAAATTTTTTAAGGGATTATTTTATTGATTGTAAGAATTGGGGAGGCTCTTTGTGTGATGTATTAGATTTATATGTAGGTTATATGAGATATATTTAGGAGTATTGAATAAATTATTTCAAAGATGTTATAATTAATGATGAATATTGTGAATTGATGATTTAAGTAGCTTTTGGGAATTTATGGTATATAGAATATATATTCATTAGGGATATCTTGAAAACTTGATTGACTGGGTGTCCTCTGGTACAGGTTTAAGAACCACTGCCTTAGAACATATTTCTTCCTTGCTTTCCCTCTCTCTTTTTTTTTTTTTTCCAATTAATTTGTAGTTTCTCCTTTTTTTCTGATCACTGTGGGCAGGGGCTGTCCTGCTTCCTTCTCTGTTTCTGTTCGAGGCTTCTGTAGCATCACTCAGAGTACCAGTAACTGAGTAGCCTACAGGCAGGATAACAAGAAACCCCAGGGGTCATGTCGAAGGGGTACGTTTTCAGTCAGTCTGCAAGTACAGAAAACCAAAAAGGAAGAAGGGTGCCCAAAGTAACCTTAATCCCAGGCACACTTTTGTCCAGCAGCTGACTGGACAAAAGGAGCATGACTGCAGATTGGTTAAAAAAAAATAAAAATAAAAATAAATGAAAGTACACCACTGGCCATTTTTAAACTGTGTCTGCAAAGATAGTCCATAGTAGGATGTGTTGATGACTTCTGATGAAGAACTAACTGTATTATTTATTATCTGCCCATCCAAAGTCCTAGGTGGATAACTGCAGAATACTAGAAATAAGCGAGACACACAGCAGGTACCACACAGATATAAAACAAGAGCACATCAAGCCGCAGTGCAAAAGCTTCACAAAATAACACAGTGAATTTTTTCCTCAGAACTAATAAATAAGATTCAGAATGTACAATGAGGGAGAGAAGCATAACCGGAGGGAAATAAGACAACCTTTGGAACAATCTACTTGTGACACCACAGGTAGAACTGTCTCTTAAAACAATTAAGACAAGCCTGAAAAGTCATCTTTTTATAATCTCTGCATTTGGGGATCAGATGGGTAGCTGCAGTGGAGGCTGGACCATTTTTACCTGTAAGTACCTGTGTTTTCTGCATGAATTTTGACCTTTTGCTTTCCTATCCGGAGATGGAGTTCCTTTCAGCTGTATTACTTTTATGACTATTACCGCATGTATTACCATGTATAGTCCGCAGCCTATACATGGGTTTTGCAAACCTGTGTATGGAGCATCCTAGTTATATGGGGCGGCTTATATAAAACTTTTAAATCATAACCTCACCCCAGTACCTTTTTAGGAAGCTCTCCCTCGCTGGCGCGCAGCTTTGGTTTTCAGCAGTGCAGGGCAGCTGCGATCTCTTCAGCATCCGGCCTGCCCCTGCACCGCTTGCTGAGTGGCTGAGGTCAGTTCTCGCAAGTCTCGCGAGTCCTGCGAGAGCTGACATCAGCCATTCAGCGGGCAGTGCGGCGGCAGGCTGGATACCGAAGAGATCACGGCTGCCCTGCACCGCTGGAGACCCGAGCCACGCGCCAGCGAGGCGAGCTTCCTAAAAAGGTACCGGGGAGGGGGGGGGTATGAATGTAAAAGGCAGGGGAGGTACCGGAAGATAAGCCGTGGCTAATACCATGGGGCAGCTTATATTCCAGTTTTTAAACATAAGTCACCCTTTTCTGCGGCCTATACATGGGTGCGGCCTATGCAAAGGGGCGGCTTATATGCGGTATATACTGTATATTGTATATAAACTGCCTAGGCCTGTTTAGATTTCGGCAGTATATCCCATTTAAATAAACATAAACCATTGTGCCATGCTCAACTTGAGCAAATACCATATTTATCAGATAATAAGATAGACATTTTTAAAAAGTGAATTGAAATTGGCCTGCATCATGTACTCAGTGCCTTCCACTGTTCTTGACAGTCCACAAGGCCAAAGGTATGCCAGCTGCTAGCCTTCCAGCACCATGGAGCGAGATAATATTATATAGATGCACTGAAATATATATTCAGGTAAAAAATTTGGTATGTCTTCCTGCCTGACAAAGATAGCTTGTTGAGACATTTATGCTACTGATTTCCTTGTCAGGTCAAACATGTGTTATATTTCTTACAAGTATGATCCTAAGAATTCTTAGATATTTAAGGTGCTTTACTTATGCTAATGTCCTTATTTCTCTTTCATCATATTGGCTGTCAGCCAGCGTTAGATCACGCTTATTTCAAAGTGACAAGAGCAGCTGCTTAGGCTGTAAGTTTGTTACTGCATTATCGACCTGAGTGGCAGAAAATAAATTAAATGGAATAAATACTAATCAATGGGCTGCAGACAGATATTAAAACAGATGTTTTACTTACTCTGGTAAGCCTGGATTCTAGCAAAGCAATGCCTGTGTAAACATATTTTAAAAAAAAGTCTTTCACTCGTCTCCTCTGTTTTCTCTTTCTAGCCTTTTTCCAGTTCAATGGCTGCTCAGTGTGGCATTTGCTCATGAACTGTGCCTTTGCATTACATGTATATTGGCAATATCAATCAGAGTCTGTTTTTGCACCTCTTTGGCTATATCCTGACTATGAATCCTCCCAGCTCATTTTACACTGCATTAAAGCCCTATCTCTTTATTCTCTAACCGATTTGTAACCAAGAACTCTCGAGCCTTCTCAGTACTCTGCTTCATGTATTCAATGACTTTACAGTGTGCCTATTTTCGCTGATTGTTCTCTGATTGTTCCAGTTCCTCTTATCTCTGTATCCTACTTACATGTATCCAATGTCTTTACATTGTGCCTATCATCGCTGATTGTCCAGCTCTTCTTATTGTAAATTGCCTCAGACTATTACGGCTTTGGTGGTATATAAAAATAAAATTATTATTATTACTCATCCCTGTAAGTTAAACTATCTCATAGCACTTAGGTTTTACCTGGAAAGCAGCCTTTCATGGTAAACTATCCATCATACCTTACAGAACATTACATTACATTAGTGATTTCTATTCCGCGGTTCAAGGCGGATTACATAAAAGTTTTCAGATATTACATAAAAGTTTACATAAAAAATTTACAGGAATAGCATAAGAGATGTCATAAGAATTACCAAAGAGTTGTCGAGATCTTAAGGTGGTAAGTGATGGGTAAATAGAGGCATTTTAGCATTAGTTGGGTAATTAGAAGTGGGTTTATATATATATATATATATATATATACAATATACGCCTCTTTCATCATATTAATGCCCATGCTAAAACACTCTCAGATCCCGTAATCGGTTTGGCCATAGATGCCGAAAAGGCCTTTGACCGAGTTGAATGGCCTTTTCTATTCCAAATTTTAAAGTGGTACAACTTTGGCCCGTTCTATACAGATTGGATTAAAACTTTATATCATCAACCCACAGCTCGCATTTTAATTAATAATTCTCTCTCCAACAAATTCTCCCTACATAGAGGCACTCGCCAGGGCTGCCCTCTGTCGCCGCTGCTATTTAATTTAGCGTTGGAACCTCTCCTCTCTGCTATCCGACAATGCCCAACAATAACAGGAATTGAAACCACTTATTGTCATATCAAATTAGCAGCATACGCTGATGATGTCCTTCTCTTTATCCGAGATCCTGTTGCTTCCCTTCCCTCACTCGTTAATATTGTCTCTCATTACTCCAAGCTTTCTGGATACTCAGTTAACTGGGAAAAATCAGAAATTTTCCCTCTTAATGATCTCATTTACCCCTCAGATCTCGCCCAATTTCCCTTCACGTGGTCACACGGAGCTGTAAAATACTTGAGCAGTGTTCCCTCTAAGCGGGCGGGTGTTGTGAGCAAACTTTTTTCACTGTGAGCTAAAAATATCGGGCGCCAGCAAGTTATGAGCCAAATAAATATGTTGTCAAAGTTGCTGATACATGAGGACGAGGTATTCAAAGGAATTTTAGGCCTACACGCTAAATTAAATAACGTTAAATAATATTTTTAAGAACACAAAACAACGCATTAATTCTTGAAAGTACAAAATTCTTTTTTTTTTTTTTTTTTTTACCAGAAAAACTCAAATTTATTTTAAAACAGTCTACAGAAATTGTAGGGATGAAATGATATCTTAATAAATGTTTTACAACAAATGTAGTTATGTCTGTTACATCCATATGTGTAAACTGTAAATTAAAAACAGTCCAGAAGACAATACGTTTGATGCTTTCAATTTCTAGACAATCTATCAATTCCAGCTTCTACACAAAAGTATAAATACATTAAAACAAAATATTGAAAACCATTTTATTGGGCACAAAGTTTGCCTTCAGTGAGAAGAGTTCACTCAATATGTTGTAGAATAATTGTTGTGAAACTGGAATGGAATCAATTCTTCACTCAAGTTAGATATCATCAATATCTTCATCATCATCCCCAATATCATCAAACTGGATTTCATCGTCATCACCGGGGCCAAATGTGTCCGTTTCATTGATTTTAGCATGTTCTGGAAGTTCTCCATAGGCTTTTAGGCTCCAAAATTCTTTATTAAGATTGTTCTCTTCTGCCTTTTTCTGATTTCCAAAAATTGTAAACACTGTCTATGTTTACATTATTTCCTGTGGCTAAATAAAGTTTGATTCTAATTAGGCATTCCAAATGTTCTACTCTTAACTTATTACGAGTCTTTGTCTTTATAGCATTCATCAAGCTAAATCCTCTCTCACAATCGGCACTTGAAGCCTGAAAGGTGCCACACACGTCTAATAGAGCATTTAGTCCACTGAACTGTTTATGCTGCTGAGCAAAATTGTACATTTCCTGAATCGTTTGTATAGCTCCTGCTTTTACTTTTTCAGCAATAATATATTTGAACTCCGAATATTCTGAAATAAGCTGCCTTTTGAAACAATGTTCATCATCTTTGTTCATTAACAGAAAATAACGGTTAGATAATCGTGAAAATTGTTCATTTCCAAATGTAAATTCCTCTAAGTTGGACGGATTTGAGATACAGTCTTTGTCGAAAACACGCCAGTCCTCTAATTCATTGTCAGGAAATCTTTTGTCCATATGATCACAAGTTTGTGTAATAAATGTAAGAATATGATCTGTTTTAATTACAGAATTACAAGATGAAATGAGAGTTTCAACATTTTCATTGAAATGTGGTTTTTCTCCCAGATATTGAGATCTGAGTTTCCTTAATTTGGCTTTAGTGAACTGGAATGCATCCAAAGGTGCCAAACAACTCTTCTGAAGAAGCTTACACAGTGATCCAAGCTCCTCAAGAACATCGCAGAGAATAAATAGCGCAACTTTAAATTCCAGATTACTCAATTTAGTCAGGCAGTATTTGTGCACGGGATCATTGTCTTCTTCCACCTGTTCTTGACAATATTCTAACAGGATGTCATAATTTCTAACCACTGCACTTACAGCAAAGTGCCGAGACAGCCACCTAACATCATGTATAGCTTTAAATGAAATGACATCTGAGTCTGCAGCATTAGCAATATCCTCCAGTTTGGCTTTTCGTACGCTCGATCTACTGAAAATCGTATACACGGTGCGTATTAGAGTTTCGATCTCTTTCATGAATGGGATCGTTTTCCATGCATCGTCTATGCCTAGATCTTCGCGGTGAGCTACACAGTGTTGCTCTAGAAGATGAGGAACTGATTGACGTAACTTTGCAGCTACACCATTATGCTTCCCAAGCATGACTGATGCTCCATCGGACGTGAACATGACCATACGACTGAAATCTAAATCGTTCTCACTATAAAACTGCTTTATAGCATCAACTATAGCTGTGCTGTCACAAGCAGTTAGATGTTTGATGCCAGCAAAAACTGTCTCATGAATGTTGCTGCCACTTCTTCTAAATTTAATGTATATTATGAGCATTTTCGAAACAGAAATATCAGTACTTTCATCAATTATTAGGGTATGAAAAGGAGACCTCCGGATTTCTGTAAATGTTTCCCGTTTAACAATGGCATTTATGCAGTCAAGGAACTCGAAAGCATAGTTTTTGCTTCTCCAGCTATCAGGTATTTTTACGTATTTAGCCATGTGATTGTGAATTTCCTGGACGGATAGCATGGACGAATTCAACTTTACCGCTAGCAATATATTATCAATTAAAATGTTAACTTCCTCTGGACTTGATTTATATCTCTGTGCGTATTCGATTCTGTTGTTCCGACTATCGGGAGTTTCTTTCAAGAAATTCATTAGAAAACCTCGGCTTTGATTGTGAAGCTTTTGAACCGCTTCTAAATGAGAATTATGATTCAGATGACGCTTTAAATAATCAATTTTCCACTCAGACCAAGTCTTCCCTGTGCTCCATTCTCCGTTAACACCTGCTTTTCGGCATAGGGAGCAAATTAATGCGTTGTCCGTGTCGCTATATTCGAATATTTCTTTCATCGCCACTGTTTTCCGTCCACTCGCGTGCGGCAACGTGGTGTCAACCAAAAACTCGGTCAGCCATTCCTTCTTAAATTGGCTGCGCTTTTTCTTTGTGCTGCTACCAAACTCTTCATTCTCTTTACGCTTCGACATTTTCGAATGGATGTAAAAATTATTTGACTGAATCTATGGAAGATCGCAAAAGAAAGTTTATGCACACGCTTCAAACGATCGAAACTTGAAAAGAACTTGCTTCATGCATGTATAGATAAACAATGGCGCTCGTGCGGCCTCAGTTTTGTAGCGCATTACTAATTTACTAGTAGTAGTACCGTGTTTCCCCGATGATAAGGCAGGGCCATCAAATAAGACAGCCCCCCCTTTTTAGACAAAAATATAAAATAAGGCACCCCCACAAATAAGCCACCCACCGATACCTGCGCTTACCCGAATCGAGTGGTACGGTGGGTGACTTCATGTGGTGCCTAGTGCAGGAAATCACTCGCGTCTGCTCTGACCGCCTCTTCCTGCACGAAGTCGGGCCTTATCCAATCAGGAGCTGCATGTCAAAGCAGCTCCTGATTGAATAAGACCCGGCTTCTTGCAAGAAGAGGCGGTCGGAGCGTACGCGAGTCCGGCTGCCTCTCCTTGTTGGCGAGCTGAGCGGACCGTCGGGATCGACCCCCCGCACTCCCTAGGTACGCCTCTGCAAGTCTTGCCTTGCCCGGATTTGCCGCTCTCTTCCGGTGTTACTCCCCCCCCCCCCACCCGACTCTCCTCTCGCCGCCCTGCCATCTGCCGTACGCCTCTTCCGATCGCCCCCCTCCCTGCTCGCACCCGGGATCCGGAAGGTTCGCTCCCCACATTTCGCCCCCAGCAATTCGCCCCTCACATTTCGCCCCCAGGTATGTTTCGCCCCCACACATTTCGCCCCCACACATTTCGCCCCCCGGATGTTTTGCCCCCACACATTTCGCCCCTGAGCCCTGCAGCCCTGAAATCAACCTGCTCTCTGCCTCCCCCAACTCTCTCTCTGGCTCCCCGGCTCTCCAGTGCATCGCGCCCTGCCCGGGGCCGGAGCAGGGCGGCTGGGAGACAGCGACGCGGCCGCCAGGGTCAGAAACCCCAATCCCCCCTCCCACACAGCCGGGCCGCCCAGGGAGGGGAAGACAGCGACGCGGCCGCCAGGGTCGGAAACCCCAATCCCCCCCTCCCACACAGCCGGGCCGCCCAGGGAGGGGAAGACAGCGACGCGGCCGCCAGGGTCGGAAACCCCAATCCCCCCTCCCACACAGCCGGGCCAGGGTCGGAAACCCCAATCCCCCCTCCCACACAGCCGGGCCAGGGTCGGAAACCCCAATCCCCCCTCCCACACAGCCGGGCCAGGGTCGGAAACCCCAATCCCCCCTCCCACACAGCCGGGCCAGGGTCGGAAACCCCAATCCCCCCTCCCACACAGCCGGGCCGCCCAGGGTCGGAAACCCCAATCCCCCCTCCCACACAGCCGGGCCAGGGTCGGAAGCCCCAATCCCCCCTCCCACACAGCCGGGCCAGGGTCGGAAACCCCAATCCCCCCTCCCACACAGCCGGGCCGCCCAGGGTCGGAAACCCCAATCCCCCCTCCCACACAGCCGGGCCGCCCAGGGAGGGGAAGACAGCGACGCGGCCGCCAGGGTCGGAAACCAAACCCCAATCCCCCCTCCCACACAGCCGGGCCGCCCAGGGAGGGGAAGGACTCCAGCCACGCTGAGCAGATGAGACGGCGGCAGCCACACCACCGGGGGCGAAACATACCTGGGGGCGAAATGTGGGGGGCGAAATGTGAGGGGCGAATTGCTGAGGGCGAAATGTGGGGGGCGAAACTTCCGTGAACCCTCGCACCCCCACCCCGACGTCCGATTCCTCCCCCAGCCTCCCCTTACCTTTGCGACGCGTGTGTGCGCTGTGACGAGAAACTTGTGCGCTGCGATGTAATATTTTGTGCGCCAGCGCACGCCAGCGCAGCTTAGCGGGAACACTGCAAGTTGGGAGTGTTAATACATAAAGATCCGATTCAAACTCAAGATCTAAACATATCTAAAATTAAAAGTTTAGTTCTTAACACCCTGTCTCGTTGGTCTCCACTCTTCCTTTCATGGTGGGGCAGAATAGCTTCTATCAAAATGACCCTTACTCCTCAGATAAACTATACCCTCTCAATGCTTCCCTCCTTATGCAAGAAGAAATTTTTTCATTGGTTGAATAAGAAAATATCTGACTTTGTGTGGAATAACAAAAAACCTCGTATTGCTCTCGACAAGCTGAAAGCCTCTAAAATTAATGGGGGTTTGAATGTACCAGATTTTCATTTTTATTATATCGCATCATTGGCCAAATATGGAGCCTATTGGATTATTAACCCTAGTACCCAAGACTCACCAACCTGGTTTGACCTGGAACGGTTTTTATGTGCACCATTACATGTTTCATGCTTGTTGACGGTGCCAGTGCCCAAACTTTTGAGAAAATACTCCTTATTGAGTGCAACGCAGCATGCCCTTCATATACTAGACGTAATCGCAGAGATTTCAATTAAAGACAGTCCACTCTTGTCCATTTGGAATAACCCCAAAATCCAAATCAATAGTAAATCTCTTTCATGGAAAAGGTGGCAGCGGGCTGGTTTGTGGTCTCTCCATCAGATAACCACTCTCACTTCGTTTGTTCCCTTTGTCACAATTTGCTCTACTTACTCATTGTCTCCTTCTGCTTACTCACAGTGGCTTTCTCTTACTAAGACGTTATCTTCTATGTCTATACGCTTTGATTATATGACATCCATTCACACTTTGTATCACTGGTCCACATTGGCTATATCAAAAGGTAAAGCGATATCTCTCTTCTATAGTATTCTAAGAGATCACTCTTTCACATTTTCCTCTCATTCCATGAAACATTGGGAATCTATGCTGACAACCTCACTTACTGATGTTGACTGGGAACTCTTCTGGTCATCGACAAACCGACCTCTTTTATCTTATCATCCAGAGTCTCACAATCAATGTTCTTCATTATGTGGAATGCGGTATGGACACCCTTTCGGATGTGGAAAGCTAACCTAAAACAAGACTCTATATGTTGGAATTGTATGAAAGAAGCTGGGACTCTTGATCACATGCTTTTCCACTGTGCTAAAGTTCGTTCCTTTTGGACATGCATTTGGGACACCATAAAGTCTATTACCAATTGTTCAGAAGAAATTTCCTTTGACATTATAATTCTCCGATCTCAACACCCTTGTTTTACACAGTCTAACTGTCCTCCTAAACTCATTGATGCAATGTTTGTGACTGCCCTTATGCACATCTTGAAAAATTGGAAGTCCTCTTCATTACTAAACTATACCTTTTGGTGGAATTCTTTGAGCATGTATCATAAATTTGAATCATATGCTTATGAAAAGAAAAATATAATTCGACTTTCCAAAAGTTTGACACAATGTAAATCACCCTGGAAATTCCTAGACTCATATGTTCAATCTATTTCATAGACACTCCTCTCTTCTTCTTCTTCTTTACCTTCATCTTTTTCCTCATTTTATTCTTTTTCTTTCTTCCTTCAATTTCTCTTTCCTCTTATCTTTTCTTTTATTATCTTTTCATGAACAGTCCTAGTACTTTAGATCTTTTAAAACGATTCAATTCTACATTGCACAATATAACTGAATATTTGTTATACTAAATGTTTTGTTTTATTTTTTGATACCCTGTACTTGAACTGTTTCTTATATTTTTTCAAAAAACTCAATAAAAAATATTGAACTTAAAAAAAAAGAAGTGGGTTTAGGTAGGAACTGGTCATGTTTAGGTAGGAACTGGTCGTGTTAGATAGGTTTTATGTATTTTTTTGAAGAGTAAGGTTTTAGTATCTTTCTTGAAGGTTTTGTAGTCTGTGGTCAATGACAGCAGAATGGTGATTTGTCTGTCCAGTTTAGCTGCTTTGGTGGCTATTAGGTTGTCATATAGTTTTTTTCGTTTGACATTTTTGGATGGTGGGTGTGTGAAAAGTGAGTGGGTTCTCCTGTGCCTGGATGAGGAGGATTGAGTTAGTCGGTTATTCCAGTAGGTTGGGCTTTCTCCGTTAATGGCTTTGAATAGTGTGCTCTTGCCTGTATTGGGAGCCAGTGAGAGTCATGGTATGCTTCTGTGATGTGGTCATATTTTTTCAACTAGTAGATGAGTCTTAGGGCTGTATTTTGTATAGTTTGTAATTGTTTTATCATGGTCGCTGTACATGGGAGGTAAAGTATGCTGCAGTAGTCTATTAGTCCAAGGATAAGGGATTGTACCAACAGTAGGAATTGTTTCCTGTTGAAGAATTTTCGGATTTGTCTTAGATTTCTCATGGTCATGAATGATGCTTTTATTACCTTGTTGATCTGTGGTTGCATGGTGCAGCCTCTGTCAATTAGTACTGCCAGAAGTTTTAGTGTGGGTTGAATAGGGTATGAGATCAAGTTTATTACTAGATTTGTTAAGGTAGGAGTTTTATTGTTTTCTAGGAGAATGAAGTTTGTTTTGTCAGGGTTGCTATGCTGTCCTGTAACTATGACAAATTGCAACCTGTAAACTTATTGTATATTATGTATGTTGTTGGTATTAGATCCCTAATATGTGCCAAGTTAGAATAAAAACTTGTACTGTAACTATAGTACATTGTAACCTGTTAACTATATATTATGTATGTTAGTCTGTAACCCATTCTGAGCTCTTTGGGGAGGATGGGATAGAAAAATAAATGAATAAATAAATAAATTTTATTTATTTCCTTATCCTAATATTATCCTTATCCTATATAGTGGTACCTCGGTTTGCGAGTGTTTTGCAAGACGAGCAAAACATTCGCAAAATCAGCGCTTCGGAAACCGAGCGTGCCTCGATTTACGAGCGCCCCCCCCCTGCAATCCGGCACCCTCTCCCCGCCACGATCCAGCATCCCCCAGGCATCCATCCACCCACCCGATCACATTTCTTACCCCCGTTTGGCACCGACATCGGCACCAACGCATAGGACATGCCGGTGCCCAAAGATTTGCCTCCTTCGTGCTGGGCCTTGAACATCTGCGCATGCTCAAGGCCTTCGGGTTCCCGTTCTCTCCGAGATTCTCGGATCTCTGAGAATCTCAGAAAGAACGGGAACCCGAAGGCCTTGAGGATGCGCAGATGCTCAAGGCCCAGCGCGAAGGAGGCAGATCTTCGGGCACCGACACTGGCATGTCCGGTGCGTTGGTGCCGGTGCCAAACGGGGGTAAGAAATGTGATCGGGTGGGTGGGTGGATGGATGCCTGGGGGATGCCAGAACCCGGCGGGGAGGTGGTGCGATGCGAGCGGGGGGGGGGGGGGGGATTGCCGGATCATGGGGGGGCGAAACGAACAGGGGGATGGCGTATCATGCGGAGGGGGCCTTATTGAGCGGGGGGAGCGGTTCTTGGGAGGGGGGAGCAGCGCCACTGGCCTCGGGGGGGGGGAGGGGGGGAACGTATCAAAGCGAGTTTCCATTATTTCCTTTGGGGAAACTCGAATTGATATATGAGTATTTTGGTTTACGAGCATGCTTCTGGAACGAATTATGCTCGTAAACCAAGGTACCACTGTAATTTCATTTATTTCCTTATTCCTAATAAACCAGTCTAGACTCTTTCCAGTGCAGATGGAGGTAGAGATACTTAACTATACCTGGAATTCTCCAGTATTTCTCTACCTCCAGAAGATGGTCTGGTGTAGCAAGACCCTTGTGTAGGCCTTTATGGCATCTCCCATCAGTTTTCCCTTCACAAGGCAGGAAGTAGAGCTCTAATCTCCAGTGCTTGTTGCAGCTGGAGGCAGTGGAACTGGTCCCCTATCAAAAAGAGGGGCAGGGTCATTAATCCATCTATTTCATAGTCTTCAATAACCCCCCTCCCTTTTTACAAAACTGCAATATCGGTTTTTAGCGCAGGCCAGTGCACTGAATGCTCTGCGCTGCTCCCGACACTCATAGAGTTCCTATGCTGGACCCATGGGAGGGGGAGGGAAGAAAGAAAAAAATATACTGGACCTGGGGAGTGGAGGGGAGTTAGGGAAGAGAGAAAAGTCATGGACTGGAGGGGTGAGAAGTAATCAACCTAAGGAGGGGAATGAATAAATGATGGATTCAAGGGGGGGTATGGTGGGAAGAAATGATAGATCCAAGATGTAGAGAGAAATTATGGACTTGAAGGTGGATGGAAGGGAGAAAGATATTGGTTCACAGGTGCATGGAAGGAGAGGAGAAATATTGGGCCACAGGGGCAGAGAAAAAAGAGATGTTGGGCCACAGGGGCAGGGAGGAAACAAATATGCAGATCTCAGGCTACAAGGAAGGGAGTGAAGGGTGGCACGTGCCTGAGCGTTGCCATTCAGCTCCGAGTCTCCCTTTAGCGTAGCAGAGCCAGAGAGGGGACTACACAAAACACAGCAGTCACACCCAGGAGCAGGGAGGTGGGTTTGTTTTCCCTAATCTCTTTGGGACTGTCAATCTCCGGTGTGCCCTTTCCTGACTCCCCCCCCTACACTTCTGTGGTTTTGTAAAAAAAAAAAAAAAAAAAAAGGGGGAGGTGTTTCTCCCAGTCATTTCCTTTCTGTGCGCATTTCACTATGAACAACTTTATTATACTTATGTGAATTAGAGTTTTCTTCACATACACTAAGGGTGTCTTTTACTAAGGCATGCTAGATGATTTAGTGCACAAAATGCTAACGTGCCCATTATACACGTTAGCATGCGCTAATATTTAGCGAGCACTAAATCAGCTAGCATGCCTTAGTAAAAGACCCCTAAATGCAGAAAAAAAAACCCAAAACAAAACAGAAAGACTTCAAAGCATTGATGATAAAATGAGGATATGTTTGCTCATACAAGTCTCAATATTGAAAAAATTGCCAAAAAACCTTCAAGCTCATGATGCTCATTGAAAGTGACTGGGCGTCAGAGCATTTACCACATGGTACTCGGCTGTGCGGCTTTGTAAAAGGAAGGGTTAATTTATTAAAACACGGTTATTAGCTTTCTGGAGTTTGTTACTTCTATTCATAGTTTAGCTAATGTTTTTGAATTTTGTACACAAAGCTCACTACAATTTTTTTTTTGTATGCTTTACAATGTGCCACAAACCAAAAAAAGTTTGAGAACCACTGCCTTAAAATCTGCAAAAAAATAAATAAATAAATAAAAGGGGGGAGGGATTCCTGCTGCATTAAAGAAACTGTCTGCTGTGACCTGTAATTTCTAGTACAGGAGACGTTTTAAAAAAACAAACAAACCAAAAGGCGCGCCACGTGAAAAACAAGTAAAAAGTTGTCTTTTATCTTCTTTTTAAACTGATGCCCTCTCGACTATGCAGTCACGTTCAGTTATCGCATGGATAGGAACTCGAGAACGCATCCCGGAAACATGGATAGCCCCAGCTCTATTTTTAAGAACGACTAAAAAAAGTTCGTGTCAACATAGATGCATCACCCTAAAACAGGTTGAAAAAAAAAAATACCCCCTCCCAACCACTGCTCCTTCCTACAGGGGACGGTTTGCTGCGCAGCCCAGCTGCTGTAACTCGAGAGCAGCGCTCTCGCCTCCCCTTCATTCATTATTTCGGAGGGGGAGGGGAGGCGGAGCGTGCAGCGGCCACCTTGCACGCGCCGGCTTCAGACTGCAGCGGCTCCCGCTGCTAACTTTCATCCCCTTACCAGCGCTGGAACGCAGGAGCGCATACTCGAGGTGCTCCTCCGCCACCCTCACGTGCCCGGTAAGTGCGTCCGCCTCGCGCCGCAGGTGCAGCGAAGCGAGTCAGCGCGTGCGCCGCTGGCGGAATTTCACTGCGCTGTGGTTCGGTGGTAGAGCGCGGCTCGTGGTGCGGAGGCTTTGGCCACCGATGGCAGGTTTGAAACTTTAAAAATGTCTACGATGAGAGTTTTTTTTTTGTGTGTGTGTAACCGAATTTGGGAGCAGTACTTTGTTCTTAGCCGAGCACCCTTCGGTGAGAAATAAAGGCTAGTGGAGGTTGACCTGGGGATACTGTACGTGTGCGCCGTGGAGGGAGAAAACTCGCAGTTTGCTGTCAGGCGCATCCCTCAGAGTCAAGGGCAAAGATACAACTCCAGGCTAGGCCGAGCCTTTTGCAAGAGGGAATGCAGAACAATTCTACTGTTTAAATAATCAGATGTTTCTTAATTCTTTGTGTTTTGAATGTTGGGTGCCCCTTTGCGCTTGCTTCGATTTTTATAAATATGCATAAATTAAGGGTATTGAGAGAGAGGAAAGGAGACAAATTGAAATAAAGCCGGTAGTTTAGACGCTGCCTCCCTCATTTTGTAATCTTAGGGGTCCGTATTCAAAATTTGTGTGGCAGTATCCTGGGGATATTCAGCAGCATTTAATCTGATAATGTAATTGAATTTCCCATCTAACTGCCTATGCTAGTTTGTGAGTGATTTAGCGACAGAGATAGAGTGAAGGGGAAACTTGGCTGTCCCAACTTCATAAAGTTGAGACAGCAAAACAGCTGCCCTAACTTGATGTGGCCAGTGAACCTGGCACAGATGTGAATATTGGTCAGTGCCCAGTTAATTTACAGGTCATATCTGACTATTCAAGTCTAGGAACCACACATGCCTCAGCATTGAATATCCAGGGTTAGTTTAGTCCGCAGCCAGAAGCATTTTGCAAGCTGCTCACTGCCACAGGCTGAATAGACTGGTTAGTGCCCAAATGTAGGCACTGTTTGTGTTCTAAGATTATAGGATAGTAGCAAATTAATGTAACCAAGATCCATTTTGTAAGAGATTCACCCAAGGCCGTGCACAACAGGTTTTGTCAGAATGCTCCATTCCTGGCTGCTGTATCTCTGTGCTCTCTATTCATGGGCTGGCACATCCTCACTACTGTATACTGATCCAGTGCACTTCTTGTGGATTTAAGATTATTGGGGGGAGAGGAATTTATCCAGTAATGGCAACACCACTAATAGTGATGGAGCTGATTTTTTTTTTTTTTTGGCACTTGACCCAAAGAAAAAAGTTGCTAGCCCTTAATGTATTGTTCATTGCTTGTGTGTAATGTTTCACTTTATTTTAGTTAAAGGTGGTGATTTTTCAGTCACTACATTCAGTTTAGAAGTCAAAACATGTTTTTGGTTTTTAAATCTTTATTAATTTTCAAAACTATTGATAATAGTGCTGTCCGATTCAGGAAAAAAATATTTCGATTCGATTCAGCCTATTGAATCAATTTTTCAATTTGATTTTCCTGCCCAATTGGGTGTTTTTTCCCAAACATCCTGGTAGGTTTATTTTATAGCCTCTTCACCCACTCCACCCCCTTTGCCCTCTCCTACCCACACTGGTGCTGTGGTGTAAACAAAATAAACAAAAAAAGACTTTTCCTCTCTCTGTTAAATCCTAGCTCACATTCGCGGTCTAATGCCATTTGTCGTTTTCTTCTTTCTCCATGGTAGTCATCCATCTTCCATCTCTGTCCTCCCCTTCTGTTTCCCTTCCCTTGCCCGAAGGTCTGGCATCTTTCCTTCCTTTCGTCTCTATTCCCGTAGCTGCAGCGATGGACCCAACTATCCCCAAATCCATCATCTCTCCTTTTCACAATTACCCTTTCATCCAGCATCTCTCCCTCCTTTCCACCACCCCAGGGTCCACCATCTCTCCCTCTCTCTTCCTAACTACCCTCCTATCTCTATCCCCCCCACACCATCACTTGTGTCCAACGTCTCTCCCTTTCTGTTTCTTCCTTCCCTAAATCCCATTGTCTACCATCTCTCTCCCTCTCCTGTTTTTAAGATCCAATATTTTTACTATCCCCCCAATCTCCCCTCTCCATAATCTCCTGCAAGTTCATCTCTCCCATCCATCTTTTCCCCATCTCTCCCTCTTCAGTCCACCAACTACCCCAAGTCCATCTCTCCCTTTCCCCCAAGTCCATCTCTCCCTTTCCCCCAAGTCCATCTCTCCCTTTCCCCCAAGTCCATCTCTCCCTTTCCCCCAAGTCCATCTCTCCCTCTCCCCCAAGTCCATCTCCCCCTCTCCCCCAAGTCCATCTCCCCCCTCCACCATCCATCTTCCCCCCTCCACCAAGTTCCTCTCTCCCATCCATATTCTCCCCATCTCTCCTTCTCCAGTCCACCAACTCCAAAAAGTCCATCTCCCCTCTTCCCCCCAGCTCTGACTCCCAACACAGAAGCTCAGTATTTGGCTAGCAGAGGGTAACACTCATGCATTGAGGCACGTACCAATAGCTCCGGGCACTTTGCATAGCGGACAAACTCTTTTCCCGTGAGCTGCAGAAAATGTGGCCTTGCAAAAACCGATCGAGGAGTGTCTCCGCAGCACTTCCAATGTGCTTGCGCCGCTCCTCACAAGCCCCCACGTGCCACCACGTTGCCAGGCGCTCACAGGTATGCGGGGCTCTGGCCATCATGTGGCGGCTGATGAAAGGCCAGCTGCTGGCAGGGCCTGGGAGAGCAGGCACGTGCCACTGAGCAGCAGCAAGAACGGTGCATGCAGGTGGCGGATCAGGGGTGTTTGCCGGGCTCCGGAGTAAGCATGAGCGTGCATGTGGGAAGATGAGGCGTGGGCATCTGCTGCCAGCCAACCAATTAAAAATCACCTTGCTACCGCCAATCTGCATGTAGAGGTCCACTTGGCTTTCCCTTGCTTCTGATGTAACTTCCAGTTTTGCAAAACCGGGAGTTACATTAGATGAAAGGATTCCGGTGGCAGAGGGAAAGCCTGAATGGGTCTCTAGCAAGGAGGTCAACGAATCGGTGAGTTCAGTTTTTTGCAGAAACAAATCGATTCACCCAAAGTGAATTGGTGAATCGATTTGAATCGCAAATTGGGCAGTTGATAATTTAATAGGTGTGTTATCTACAGTAAAGTGCCTAGTGAACCTAGTGATGGTGCAGCCCCAGAATCTTTGTGAGTAGATTATGGCCTCAAATTTAAAAGATATTTGGAGTTTGTATAAACCTAGATGTGAAGAGTCAATGTGAGGTGCCTAGGAGATGTTTTATTCAGCCATAACACAGACACCTGTGGCCAGAGAGTTATAAAATGGTTGTTTTAGGGGGGGGGGAATTCATCCATGTGTGCTACTGTTAGATGGGTTATGCTACCACAAGTTATGCTATTTTAGCAGTTTCCCATTTTATCCAATGAGATCTTGTGCTAAAATAAACCCATCTTAACAGTAACACACATGGATGAATTCCTCCTCAAGGGTTCCCTTGAGAGAAAAGGGCACAGAATGCTTTTCTTCAGCTGAAATATTATAGGAGTCTTAATTTTGCAGAGTTCATGAAGTGTATAAATGGCCTAATGTGTGGAAATATTTCACCTGCTAATTTTTTCTTGTGCTACAACAGGGGTGTCATGAGATCTATTTGCATGCAGTGCTTTCATAGTATGCCAGTAGATCTCATGCATATTCATTGGGGAAATCCTGAAAACCCAACTGGATTGCGGCCCTCGAGGAGGGACTTTGACACCCCTGTGCTACAAGAATGCTGTTTAGGTTGACATGGTAGGACGGGAAGGAATCCACTTGTGTCTGTGGACCTTTACTTATCTGTCTGATTGTTTTCAGACCTCTGAAATGTCCCATATGCATTGTGAGAGGGGGGTTTAGAAAGCAGATGAGATGCCTCTACAGGGACCAGACTCCTCTTGAGTTTAATACATGGATTCACAACCCAGTCTTTGAGGTATACCTAACCAGTTAGGTTTCTAGGAAATCTGCCATGAATATGAATGTGATAAAATTTGCATAACTACCTCCATTGTATGAAGATCTGTCTCATACTTTCATGGCGGGTATCCTAAAAAAAAATTGACTGGTTAGGTGTTCTCCAAGGATTGGATTGAAATCCTCTGCTTTAATGTAATTCTGGTCCTGTGAACCCTATTGCCTTGCTGGACTTGAGCATTATGTATCTGTAAAAGCCACTGGCTATGAAAAGGTCATAATCACTTGCTGTCAGCAGCAGGCTTTATTTTGGATAATTTTGAAGTGTTTATGCTGCAGGGTAGTGGGAATCGCCTCATAATAATATAAGGCAGGTTTGCTGGGGAGAAAAGTTTGTTCTCGGTATAGCGTGAATAACCCACCTTATTGGGGTTGGAGTAGTAGACTACATCATTTGTTATGCTATAAGCGGCCTTCTATTTCTGTAGAATCCTCGCCAGTTGAGTTTGAGATGGGTTACAATTTGGGAGGGTTTGTTACGTAGAGGTAGATACAATCTGGATACGAACTTGAAAGATTACAGTATAGGAAACATGGGGATACAGTTTGGTTGATCATAGGGGTATGGGGGTCAGAATAGGTAAATTTATTATGTAATAGGAAGATAGTGTTGCATAACAGGTAGATAAAATATGGAGTCCAGGATAAGCTTGAAATTACGTTGTAGTGATTTTGTGGTGAGTGTCAGATATGTCAGTCAAATCTCCCCTGTTTCTTTCTTTTCATCTTAAGATTTCACTTGTGCTTGACTAGGGTTCCATTAGAGTGGGAGGGGGGAGGGTTTATTTGGATTATATCTGTTATATTTTAACCTAGAAAAATAGAACATAGAAACATGGTGGCAGATAAAGGCCAAATGGCCCATCCAGTCTGCCCATCCACATTAACCATTATCTCTTCCTCTAAGACAGACATATCAAACTCTAGCCCACAGTGTATTAAAAGTTGGCCCGCAAGACATTTACCTTTTTTTACTTAATCTGGCCCGCCGCTGCTCTTCATGAGTGTCTGCCTTTGCCTGGTCTCCTCTTCAAAGCAGCCTGCTGAGGATCGCCGGCTGTAGCGAACCTCTTAGACTTCCGTCGACCTCGGTAGCACGTTCCCTTTGACGTAATCCCATACGTCAGAGGAGGGGCGGGACCGCAGCAGAGGGAATGTGCTACCAAGGTTGACGGCAGCCTGCGGGGTTTGCTACAGCCGGCTTGCTACGAGTCGTACTTAAGTTGGGCGTCTGTAACTTGGGGACTGCCTGTACTGCTCTTTTTCGGGGGGGGGGGGGGTCTCATATCTTCAAGCTACTCCACTTTCATGGACTGATCTTTATTTGGTATCAACTCAGAATAGCTGACCTGTCTTACTCTTTGTCATCTAGAAGCTCCAGTGGTTCAAAATATTTCAATTCACATTTTCCAAGACCATGATCCTGCCACCTATCCCCCTCTTTTGAACTCTTTTCTAGATAATGTTTTAGGCTGCTAATTGGAAGAATAGTGCACTCCTTATATTTTAGTCCACTATCTTTCCGTCAAACACCTACCAGCTCAAATAGTAAGAACTCTTGTTATATCATAAAGGATTATTTCTCCTACTCCAACAAACCTGTCAGACGTTGTCTCACATTTAGGGCTTTACATCTTGGTATACTGTTATGTTTGTCTTTTGTTACTGTTGTACTTGGTTTACTGTTATGTTTTGTCTTTTGTTACATGCCATTGCAAACTCTACATTCATTGGATTCCCATAGGTTGGTCCTCCCATCTCCAGGATGGCCCCTCATTTTGAAGTAGTCTCTCTCTCCCTTTCTCTGTTCAGAATTGGCTTTTCCAAAATTCAAAGCACTGTTAAAGGCTTTTTTTTTTTTTTTTTCAATGGGCATTTAACACCCCTTCGATAGGAAATACGGCAGGCATTTTAGAAGGCAGCTGCATGGAGGCAGGAGCAAGAGGGCTGTGCGCCTACAATGAAGACTCCCAGGACCATGAGGTATCTCGGTAGGCCGGGGGGGGGGGAAGGATTGTGGTGTTGTCTATGGGTTGGGGGTAGGGAACCGGAATGGGGAGGGAGGGAAGAGAAGTGCAGAGACCTCCTCTCTGGCATCTCGTTGCACTCCAGAATCTCGCCGCGATACACTGCTGTACAGAACAGAGCTTGGGGAGAATTCTTTAAGTGATGCTCAAAAGGAAAAAAATTGGTGCTAAGCATGATTCTTTAAAGGGCATGTGCCTTGTATAAATCACACTTGGTGCCAATTTCTGTGCCTAATTCTAGGCACCAGACTTGCACCTGCTGAAACCTGGGGTAAATGCTGGTGTCCAAGTTAGACACATTGAGGCAGTATCCTGTAAGAACTTGTGTTAATTTTTAGGCCTGACACACCTATGCCTCCTTTTGAGTTATGCACTATGAATGTAGCCAGATATGCTTGCAAATTTTAATGAGTGCCAATTATTGATAATTAGTTGTTAGCACCCAGTTAGTGACATTTATTTATTGGTTTGTTGGCCAATTAATTTGCTCATGCATCTTAGGAGCGCGCCCAGAGTTTGGCACACAAATCAAGGTGCTATATATGGAATCCAGGAGTTAACACCCACATTTTGTTTGCTTTTTGATGCATAAATGTTGGTGACCTATATAGAGTTGACCCTACTGTTAATATTTCTTGGTTCCTTCCTGTTTGACCTCTGTGACATCTTCCCTTGCCTAAACCATGCCTAATGAATACTGTATGTGTGGTAGTATTATGAAGGGCTTTAGAATTGTGAATTGGTAAATAGATAAAACTGTTTAGACCTTATGAAAAAAATGCTAATTTGCTAATTTATGCATCTAGTGCATGAAGACATCAATATTTACCTATAGACAAATGAAATAATCTAAAAGCCAATGAATTTTGCAGAAGTTTGCATGTGATTTGAACAGGCTATTGCAATTGAGTTCATGGGCAACTTGGCCAGCCACCTCCTGTGTGAAAAATGGGTTAGCCCATTTGTTCATAAGACTATATACAATTATCCTTGAGGTCTCTTAAATGTATACAAAACAGACAAGCAAAAAAGTGAAGTACCAATGACAAATCCAGATGGGTAAAATGTGATAGATGTACTTGGTCCTTTGTCTGTGTTCCTCTTAAATGTATGTCACCTTATGAATCTTTGACAAGAGGATGGCTCACAAAACAAAAAAAATATGGGCAGAGATAATAGTCCCAGCGTGTCTTAATTTACTAGAAATTACATGTATGTGTTATATTTTCAAATAAATGAGTGTCTTTGGTTGTGATCTGTTGTCATTTTCTATGTTTATTAATTACAACCCCCCCCCCCTTTACAAAACCATGCTATGGTTTTGTAAAAAAGGGGGGGGGGGATGAAGTGTTGCAGGGAGTGAGGTTGCCTTTCAGCACATGGTGGAGGAGTGAAGCTGCTGTGCTTGGTGATTCCCTAATTCTGGTCTCCAAAGTTTGTTTGTTGTAGGTTTATTGTTTCACTTTAACTTTCTACATCGCACTGCGAAGGAGCTTACCCAATTCGTTTTTCAGTCCACTAAATCATTTTTTTAATCAGTTGTAATCCATATGGTTCCCTTGAAAGTGGGTTTAATACCTTTTAGGACCCCTGAGGAAGGAGTGTGTTTTCAAAACACGGACCGTGTTGGGTCCCGGTTTTCCACACAATTGTATTTTGGATACAAACTGTTCATTGCTGCAAGTATTGTGTTTTAAGTAAAGTTTTGCTTTTTAATTAAAGCCTTGGCATCTTGTACATCATTTCTGCAGTTTTCTCTTTTGTTTGTTGGTTGACATACTACTGCAGTCCCGTTGGATTTTTTTTTTTTTTTTGCTTGTGTTTGCCTTGTAGGTTTATTGTTGGTCATGGATTTGATTTACTGCCTTTCTGTTGTACATTACAGGGTGGATAAAAAATGATAAAAAAAAATAAAATAAAATCATTTAACCCTTTATTTGGCATTGTTGCTCAGAAGCAACATGTGTTTCTATGTCTCTTATAGGATATCTGCATCTGCAAATTCCTATTACTTGGCACTGTTGCTCTTGTTTAACATTAAGTTACATAAAGCAACCATTTTCACCATCTGCCAATTAAAAGATTAAATTGGATTTTTTAGAAATAAAATGTTTGGGGGGTTTTGAGAAAAAATCTGTTTAAAGATAGTTTTCTATTTAAGATACACTATAGTGCAAAAGTTATTCATCATGAAATAAGGATTAGTTTTTAATTAGTTATTTATATAAGTATTTTGCTCTTGGCTGCTCCTGAAAAAAGTAAAATAAAATAGCTGCTATTTCATTTATTCAGTAGGTAGCTGGCAGTTTTCTTTAACTGACAATTTGCAAGAATTCATTATTAGTGCTGTGGTTTTTCTTTTAGCTACCTGCAGCCCTAATTAGAGTCTGTGTTTTTCCCTGTTTGAGGTTCCTGCATCTGCTGTAGTAGGAAGATTCAGCGGATATTTTGGCACCAGTGGCTGTCGGTGTCTAATGTCAAGGCTTTTGGTAACTTCTGAAATTGGACCCAGTTAGTAGCCAAGGTAGTTCTTGGAATTTCTGAAGGGATGTTCCTAGTGGTAAAAGGTACACCCCCCAAAGAGGATTTAAGCTCTGCTTTTGGGCTGAATTAGTCTTTGGAACCCTCTCCTGCCACTGATTTATCTAAGGGAGAGGCCCCAGACTGGCTGCCTATGCCTGAAGCTGATACCTAAGGGAGATGAGGATTCAGCCTATCTGTACTACCCAGGTTAGATATTATAGGCACTTGCAGAAGCAAGAAATGAGAGATGAGGGCAAGTTCCATGCCCAAAACCTGGTTCTGTATTGATGTAGTGTAGAGAATGACAAGGTGGCGGTTTCCCCGCGGCCACCGCGTTTAGCCGCGGGTAACCTGCCAAAACGGGGAACGAAAACTAGCAGTCGCTGCGGGGGCGGGGACAAGGCCATTCACCGCCCTGTGGAGCGGTGAATGGTCCTGTCCTCGCAGTGAGGCATGAAGGATCGCGTGGTCCCCGCAGCCCACACCCGCCTGCCCAATCGATCCTAGTGATTAGCCAGCTCTCTCCCTTCTCCTCACCTTAGTTTGTAGGTTTTCTTTTTCGGCGACCCGCACACTATCAAAGAGCCGCGCACCCGCTGCTGCTCAGTTTCGATCTTCTGCTCTGATGCAACCGGAAACAGGAAGTTGCAGAAGAGCAGAAGATTGAACACTGAGCAGCCGTGCGTGCAGGTCGCCGAAAAAGAAAGCCTGCAAACTAAGGTGAGGAGAAGGGAGAGAGCTGGCTAGGATCGATTAGGCAGGCGGGTGGGGGCTGCAGGGACCGTGCGATCGCCCGTGTTCCCAGCTCAAACTGGAAGGAGGGAGTGAAAGGGAAAAGGATTCTGGGCCAAGGGGATGAAGATGGAAAGAAAAACCCACAGCAGGAAAGAAAGGGAAGGACAGGTAAGGCAGGTGAGCCAGATGCTAGAAGCAGGGGGGGGAGGAAGAAAGAGGGAAAAAAGCTAGATGGGGTTGAAAAGAAGAGACACACTGGTATGGAAGAGGAAGATAGGGGAAATCTGGACACAGGAAGGTAACAGAAAGAGGGGAAATTATGTGCATGGGGGCATAGGGACAGAGACATAAAGGGGACATGCCATGGGGATGGCATATGGACACAGGGGGGGGTGCAATGGCAGATACATAGGGGAGATATTAGAAATGGGGAAAATAGGAGCACAGAAGCGAGATGGTTTGTGGGGATGGGACAGGGACCGAGCTCGCAGGCTCCAGTGGCTTGCACAAATTACATTGTAACGTGCCATGAAAATAAGAGGGAGGAAGGTAGATAGATAGGCCACGCAAGAGGAGCTGAAGGGTGGTAGAAAGGAACAGATGGTAAAGGAGGGAGGGAAGGGTGGTGGTGGAAAGGAATAGGACAGACATTGAAGGAGGGTGGAGAGGAACAGACCCTGAAGGGAAATGTGGAAGACAGAATGGGAAGAAGACAGATGCCAGACTATGGGGGAGTGGAGGGAAGAAGATGGGTGCTAGGCCAATTGGGGGGGGGGGTGAAGGGAGAGGCACAGTAACAGCAATTGGAAGATGCAGAGAGAAGACACACAGTGGATGGAAGGAATTGAATGAGAAGATGTGGAAAGCAGAAACCAGACAACAAAGGTAGAAAAAAAATTCTATTTATTTATTTTTTGCTTTAGGATAAAGTAGTATATTAGTTGTGTTGATAAAAATTTATAAACAAAGCCCTGCCAGCTGAACATCTCTTTCTCTAGTTCAGCAGCAGGAACTTTGATTTATAAGAAAGGAATAAGCTAAATATTACAATACTAAGGCTTATATGGATGCAGCGGGGACGGTGACGGGGCGGTGAATGGGATGGCAGTGGCGGTGACGGGGCGGTGAAAGGGGTGACGGTGACGGGGCGGTGAAAGGGGTGACGGTGACGGGGCGGTGCAGAGGATGGTGGGACGGGGCGGGGACAGATTTTTTCCCCTTGTCATTCTCTAATGTAGTGCAGTAAATCACAAACTGTGTGCTGTGATGAGATTCCAGGTATGCCGCCAGGGATTGAAGAAGGGGCATTGGATGTTTTGGGCAGGACGTCCGCAAACCCAGTAGAAAAGTCCATTTGCAAAGCTGTCAGACATCTATCTTTTATTTTTGAAAATGGTCTAGGTATAACGTTTGGTCCTTAGGACGTCTACCTTTTTTTGGCCCCGAGCTCAGGGAAAATGAGACTAGGTTTCTGTGGGGCGGAGTTGTTTGGGTGCCACAGAAAAACATTTGCTCCGTTAGTGAGCTGGAGCAAAGCAAAAGTTTGAGGGACACTGCTGTAGTGAGAAGGTGTGGGGACCTATCTCACCCTCTGGAATCTCAGTGGAAGGAGAGGGAGTGTTTGGTTAGGCAGCACTACCATCCAAGTAGCCCATAATACAACCCTTTGGGAACCTACATCCGAGACAGAGGAGAGAAAATAATAATAATTGGCACAGAATAAAAGGTTACTGGTATCAGACCATTATAGCTAAGGTATTTCATTTACAAAGCACTTGACATCTGATAAGAAATGTACTATTTTTGAGACTTATTTTTGTATCAGTGTGGAGATTAAGTTTTGGAAGGGGGGGGGAGAAAAGGATATCCTAAGTGTAGGAACTGTTATGAAAACTGCTTCTTTCATCAACTGAGCAACAGTAAAGTTTGAGTTTGGAGTTTACCTAAGGTCTATGTTATTGGAGTGAATGGACAGTCTGATGCCAGCTTGCATGGCTCCCCAGCTTTAAAGTTGGTCCCGGCCCTGATCTTGAGAAACAAATTCTTTGTTCCCCTTTGCCATCATCTTGGCAAGGTCTAGGCATTCGCCTAGGCACCCATCTATGAAAGGAGCTTACCATACCATACCAAATAATTTCTTAAATCCTGCAGCTTTCTACTAGGAATCATTGTGGTTTACAACATAATTACAAAGACATTTGGCTGGAGTTATAGTAAAATTAAAATCATTTAGTGTTCTCTTATTTATAAAACTCCCATTTCTAAGTATTTGGAACTCTCTTGGCATGACAAACTCCGGAACATAAGAATTGCAATACTGGGACAGACCAAAGGTCCATCAAGCCCAGTATCCTGTTTCCAACAGTGGCCAACCAAGGTTGCAAGTACTTAGCTAGATTCCAATAGTAAAACAGATTTTATGCTGCTTATCCTAGGAGTAAGCAGTGGATTTCCCCAAGCCTATGGACTTCTCTTTTATGAAATTATCCAAGCCTTTTTTAACCCCGCTAGGCTAACTGATTTCACCACATTCTCCGGCAGTGAATTCCAGAGTTTAATAACACGTGTTTGTTTTAAATCTACTACTTAGTATTTTCATTGCATGCCCACTAGTCTAGTATTTTCGGAAAAAGTGAACAAGCATTTCGGTGACGGGTCAAAAGCGCGCAAGGACAAAGGTGCGCCGACAACCGAGCGCGGACAACTGAGCGCCGAAGAAAACCCGTATTTTAAAGGGCTCTGACGGGGGGTGTGGGGGGGAACCCCCATACTCTACTTAATAGGGATCGCGCTGCCTCACGCTGCCATGTTGGGGGTGTGTGGGGGGTGTAACCCCCACATTATACTGAAAACTTAATTTTTTCCATAAAAAACAGGGAAAAAGTTAAGTTTCCAGTATAATGAGGGGGTTACAACACCCCAAACCTCCCACAACGCCAGCATGGAGCCCTTTAAAATACGTTTTTTCTTCAGTGCGATGAAGTCCTGTGCTCGGTTGTGGTGCGGCCTTTGTCCTTGCGCGCTCTAGACTATGAACCTGAACCAAGCATTTCACATCTACCCTTTCCATTCCATTCGGTATTTTATAGACCTCTATCATATCATCACTGAGTCGTCTCTTCTCCAAACTGAAGAACCCTAACCGTTGTAGCCTTTCCTCATAGGGAAGGCTTCCCAAACCTTTTATAATTTTCATCGCCCTTCTCTGAACCTTTTCTAATTCCGCTATATCTTTTTTGAGATACTCCAACCATCACTGTACACAGTAATCAAGTTGCAGCCGTACCATAGAGCGATGCAAAGGCATTATAACATTTTCATCTTTGTTTTCTATTCCTCTCCTGATAATTCCTAACATTCTACTTGCTTTCTTAGCTGCCACCGCACATTGAGCTGAGGGTTTCAGTGTATCCTCAAGAATGACACCTAGATCCTTTTCCTGGGCAGCAACTCCTAACACAGAACCCCGCATCGTATAGCTATAGTTCGGGTTCCTCTTTCCCACATGCATCACTGTGCACTTGCGCACATTAAATGCCATCTGCCATTTTGATGCTTAGTCTTCTAGTCTCGCAACGTCCTCTTGCAGTTTTTCACAGTCCTCTTGTGATTTCACAACAGTCGGAATGCCAGGGCTGCACTCAGTTTTTGGTGTTTTGGAGCTGGATAGGAACATGATGGCAGCTAAAGGCCAAATGGTCCATCTAGCCTGCCCATCCGCAGTAACCATTATCTCAGTGTATCGCAAACTGTGTGCCTCCTGAGATTTTAGGTGTGCAGCAGCACACTGGGGAGGAGGAGAGAGGCACGTCCTGTAGGCAATCAGCCGGAGCCAGCACCTCTCTGTTCCTCCAGCCCTCTTCCCTGCTGGCACCTCCCAATGGTGTCTTGGGGCCCCGTCTGAAGGGCTTTCACGCATGTTCATGACATCATCACGGCGATGCCCGCACACTTCTGGGTGCCTCGAGCTGCGACCACTTCCTTTAGTGTGCCGCAGCTCAAGAGAGTTTGTGGGACACTGCATTCTCTCTTCCTCTTTCTAAGAGATCCCACATGCCTGTCCCACTCCTTCTTGAATTCAGACACAGTCTTTGTCTCCACCAAACATTTTGATTAGGATTTTCTTAATCCTATTACATCTGAAGCTGTGCATTAGTGGAGGGCCGTCCATTTTGGTTGAAAGGGGTTTCAGTAATCAGTTCCATTGTAAGAAAGTAAATAGGCATTTAAAGTAACTAATCTCCACTCTAGCATATTAGAGTCCAGGCTTTTCTCCCCCACCACAGCTCAAAGAAACTGTATTCACCTTTGACTGGTTTCTCTTCTTTTTCTTAAGAGTTTCAAGCACTGTGACCTGTGTTCACATTATTCTCAGACTTCCTGTCGGCGCGTGCCCTGAAAAATGTAAAGGTTTCAGAGCAAATATTTCTATCGACAAAATAACCCATGCAGACAGAGCCCACCAAGGAAGTCTGATGGTTACGGCATGCTTCACCAGAAAGGATTCATCACAGCATTCCTAAACGTTCTACAGATAATGAATTGCAAACATTTTACTGAATTTTTTTTAAAATACTTAATCCATTCCTAATATTCAGATCATAAATTCTAACTGAGCTTTGAACAAGCAGGAGGGGAGTGTGTTCTGCATGAGAGGACTGAGTGCATCTGTGGTTGTGAAATACAGCCTGTCTTAAAGCTCATCTGTGCTTTAGATCAAACCTTTTACTAGGGCAGAAGAATCTAAGCATATGTGACTGTCTCTGGGAAATGATGATTAAAGTTGTGGACCCAAATGTTGAGAGTGGCTGATTTTTCATGTCATGGGTCCATAAGCAGTCTAAAAAATTTACTGTTCATGTTTTAACTTATGTAACTTTTTTTTCCCACCATAAAAGGATGGGGTTTGGATTGTTATATTACAAATTGTTGCTCTAACAAAATTATTTTTTTATTTCTGTGATCTTTAGTTGCTTTTATTTAGAGATGGTCACATATGCTTGGTATAAACAGAAAAAAGAAAATTGCCATACAGACTAAAAAAAGAATTGCTTATAATTGCTGGTGTACCTCATTTACCCCCTTCCAAAAATTACTCAGAAAATATTTTGTTTTAAAGCAACATTTCATTGCCATAAAGCTGCAGTGGTTCCAAACTTGTCCCAAGGAACCCCCCAGCCTGTCAGGTTTTCAAGATGTCCACAATGAATATTAATGAGAGAGATTTGTATGCATCTCCTCCACTGTATGCCAATCTCAACTATGAATATTAATTGTGCATCGCCTGAGAACATGACCTCCAGTACAGATTTGGGAACCACTGCTATATAGGTATTCTGTAGAATGGGTGCTAACATTTTCCATGCCTATTACTGTACACTATATGTGTAAATGATAAGAATAATAACATGTAAAGAGGTAATGATGAAAACAGGACAAGCAATTAGGTCTGAAAACCCTTCTTTGAATGTGAGGGGTGTCTGGTTAGGCAATGGGATACAGTCTATTGGATTTGATTGGCTGCTTGGGAGAGGTTGAACTTAATTCCTTCCAGCTTCTGCAGTCTTGCTTCTCTGTGTAGGAACATATGCCCTGATAGGAGGATGGAGATTTTTTTGTGATGGGAAGCATTGCGCCCTAATGACCCCAAACTAGAAATCTTTGTAATTGGGTTGTTGTTTTTTTAATACTAAACTGGCCCCTGCTTGAAAAATAGCAATGTAAGAGCCAGGTCTGCCATCAGACAAAGTGGCAGACATTCTGGCAACCTCCACCATCCTGTCTCTACTTCCATTCCCTTTCTAGTTTTTAATCTCCCCCTGTATTTATTTGTGTTGCCCCCTTCATCTATTTTTTGGTTTGAACTGCAGCTGCTCTCTCAGTCCTTTGAGAATAGAGTGGGATTTTTGGCAGCTGATAGCTGAAATTCAGAGAGTGTATAGTACAGGTATTAAATAGAACTATAATGGAGGTATGCCATCAACAAGTCTATGAAAAAAGATGGGGGAGATTGTACACTGGAGAGAGAGTCAGGGGCCACACTTAAGGTTTTGGGGGGGGGCGTGGCTGCAACTGGCCTCTGGATCTCGCAGTGAAGAGCAGGTTCATACTTCACAGGCTCATACTTCATTAGCTGTCATCGACTCCTGAGATTTTTTTCCAGACATTGATGTAGGAAAAACTTTCAAGCCTAGTTTCCCTCTCATAGGAAGTGAAATCTGGCTCAGAGCATGTTCTAAGGATCCTTAGATTAATGGGGTGGTGTCCTTTTTTTTACGGAGTACTCCACAAACAGGAAAGAGGTTACTTTCAGAGGATGGAAAGTGTATAAATCAGGTGGGCAGTGTCTGGAACATGGATTCTGGCATGGGACAGTTATGCTGTAAGGATATATCTCTCTGAAAGAAAAACTCCATGTACTGAGTGTTTCAAACCAAAGAATTAACTTTACTGAAGCAAAATTCAGATAAAGCAGTAGTAAAAATGTACACAAAAAAATCAATTATCTTTACATAATGCACGCCTCACAAAAATATAATGTTCAATTAAGAAAAAATTAAAATCCACAGTGTGTCTCTTCTCCAGACTTACTGAGTAAGCTGCAGGAATGCTAAGATTCTCTGAAGCGTCCCTGCAGCTGAATTCTTTTCTGACACAGATATAATGTAATACCTGGCTTGTAATGTCGTTCCTTATCATCATGAACAGCAGCAGCAGATTTGTGGGTTATGACCATCTGTTAGCAGGTGGAGATAGCATTATGCAGGATATCTTAGTCCTTGTTCAGCCAGTATTCTCTATCTCCAGCAGGTGGATGGATGGTCTCATGAGCTCCAGGTCGTCTTTGCTCCTGTTCCAAATTCCGTCAAGTTGGGGGTGTTTAGGTTATATCGTGCCTACTTTAGGGGTACACTTGGTGGCACCAGGTCTCTCCCCCACTCTAGCCTCCCTCTATGCCACTGCCCCATTCTTCTTCCTCACAAGAAAGGGGGGAAAAACCCATTCTTTGGCATCTTTAAATACTTGCGGCCACAGTTTGGAGGGAGCTGAATTATTACCAAGCCACTGAAAACTGCTTTAGGTCTGTCGGCCCTTTACAGTGGTGAGTAAACCTTATTTAAGTTTCTTTTTCTTTCTATCTTGGCTGAGAATTTTAAACACTGCTGCCATGACGGGAAGTGAAGAGCAGTGATGGGGCAATGTTCGGGCTGTCCCTCAGGGTCAGAGCCTTCAGATTTGGCATTGGTGGTGGTGAGGCCATCTAATTCCTGCATAGTCTAGTAGTTGCTCAGTTGCTGGCACCTGTGGCCATTTTGAAGCCCATGTTTCAAGCTCTGCAGGTGAGAGCTCTTTCTGCTATTTTCTCAGCCAGTTAATTTCATTGTCTGCAATATATACATGAAACAGTTTCAAAATAAAAAGCAGTTTTCAGTTTCTTTGTCTATATGCTCCTTTTACGAAGCCGCATTAGCAACTTTAGCGTGCGACTTTTAATCACGCACTAACCCCTGCGCTAGCCAAAAAACTGCTATTACGCACGTTAAACCCCTAATGCAGCTTCATAAAAGGAGCCCTATGTTTTGATGTTTTCAGTTGTGAAGAGATGGTAATTCAGTGAAAGCTCTTCCTCCCTAATTCCTCCCTCAGTTGTGAAGTGATATAATGAAACTGGAGCTGCTATGTCTTAACGTTTGTGTTTTTGAATACCCTGAACACTTATGTGCTGCTTTTAATAATAATAACATAATAATAATAACAGTTTATATGCCGCAGGACCGTGAAGTTCTATGGGGTTTACAATGATTAAAAATGCTACAAATTGAGTAGAACTTGCAAGTTAAAACTAGTGAATAGCGGCTCTAGATATCAGTTATTGTGGGAAAGATTGTACAAATCAACTGCCTAAGTATTTTAGGAACAGATATGTTTTTAGGTGTCTCCTGAATTCCCCATAAGTATTAGCAAGCATAAGTAATTGTTCCAGGTCTTTACCCCATAATGCTGCTTGAAATATGTATGTACATCGCCTAGACGGTTTGATAGGCTGTATATCAAAATAAAAATAAACTTGAAACTTAAACTTGATCATCAGTACTCCCTGCAGGTTGCATGTTGATGCTAGAAGAAAAGAGGTTCTGAAAACAGTGGTTATGGTGATTGAAAAAAACAAACCCGTGCATAATTATTCTATTCACAAAAGTAAACCAGCTAGGACAAAGTGGGAAGAGGGAAGGAAGTATATGGCAAAAGAAAATGGGTGAGTCCATAAAGTACAGTGTAAAATAAGACAAAACAACCCAGAAATGTATAATTGGCATTGTCGGAAACCAGACAAGGGCTGAGAGGAGTTTGAATTGAGCTGTGAGAGGTAGGTTTGGCTGGCATGAAAAAAAATAACACTCAGGGGCAAGAGCTGTTTTGATAGAAAAGGAAGGCAGAAAACACCTGATTAAAGAGGATCTACAGTATGAGTTGCAGGGAAAAGTGCTATTTTTGCATAACATTTTGAAAAAGAAAGGAAGGACAAAAATAGAGTAAGTGAACTGGAGACAAAGGTCAGATGAGAGCTTTGGATGATGGGAGTGATGAAGGATGTGTGAATAGCACATTTCCTCCTGCAAGCAGTTTTGTACAATGAGAAATTTAATCTAGAGCATTAGTGCTGGAAACCATTGCTGCAAACTAGATGATTTGGTTTAAACATATGTACTAGGTTACTATGTGGCTCCAGAAAAAGGAGAATGGATTGAAACATCCAGGTTTTACGTCCATTGCTTTCAATGGAATTAAAACATGGTTGTCTCAATCTGTCCTCCTTCCTCAGAAGCCATATAGTAAACCTAACTGGAAAACAGAAACATCTTCCTTTATTCATTCATCTTTCTGATAAGAGTGAAAAGGAATGTCAGGAGTCCCCCAGAGGACACTTTTGATAAAGCATAAGAATGAGGGAGTGAAATTTTGCAAAGGAGTGCTGACATAGCACAGTTACTTATCGTAACAGGTGTTATCCAGGGACAGCAGGCAGCTATTCTCACATGTGGGTGACATCATCCACGGAGCCTGGATGCGGACAGCCTCACAAGCAGACTTGCTTGTAGAAACTCTGAAGTTTTGAGTCTGCCGCACCGCGCATGCGCGAGTGCCTTCCCGCCCAGCACAGGGCACGTCTCTTCAGTTCAGATAGCTAGCAAAGGAGCCAACCAGGGGAGGTGGGTGGGTTGTGAGAATAGCTGCCTGCTGTCCCTGGATAACACCTGTTAAAGTAACATAGTAACATCCCTGGACAAGCAGGCAGCCTATTCTCACATGTGGGTGACCTCCAAGCTAACCAGAATGGGATGGAGGGAGTGTTGGCAACTTAGGATAATAAATTTTGTAATACTCTCTGACCAAAATGGCCATCCCGTCTGAAGAAAACATCCAGACAAAACTGACAGGGTTGATGGTCAGTCTAGAAGAGGTATGCATGCAGATTGATAGGCTTAAAAATGATAAATCCCCAGGACTGGATGGCATTCATCCAAGAGTTATCAAGGAACTGAAAGGGACTATAACTGAACTGCATCAACTAATAGCTAATCTGGCGATCAAATTTGGAAGGATTCCAGAAGACTGGAAAGTGGTGAATGTCAAACCGATCTTCAAAAAAGGTTTGAGGGGAGATCTGGGAAACTACAGACCGATGAGTCGAACCTCGGTACAAAGATGGTAGAGGCGCTGATAAAGGACCACATCATTGATCACCTTGACGGACATGATCTGATGAGGACCAGCCAGCACGGCTTCAGCAAGGAAAGATCTTGCTTGAAGAACTTGCTGCACTTCGAGGGAGTAAACAGGCAGATAGACAAGGGCGAGCCAGTTGACATTGTATATCTGGATTTTCAGAAGGCACTCCATAAGGTCCCGCATGAATGACTGCTTTGAAAAATTGTGAGCCATGGAATCAAGGGTGAATTATTCATGTGGATTAAAAACTGTTTGGCAGATAGGAAACAGGGAGTGGGGTAAATGGACAATACTCAGACTGGAAAAGCGTCACGAGTGGAGTGCCGCAGGGTTCGGTGCTTGGACCCTTGCTCTTCAACATATTTATAAATGACCTGGAAATTGGAACGATGAGCAAAGTGATTAAATTTGCGGACAATGCAAAGTTATTCAAAGTAGTGAAGATGCAGAAGAATTGCGAAGACCTGCAACGTGACATAAATATGCTCGAGAAATGGGCCGCGACATGGCAAATGAGGTTTAATGTGGATAAGTGTAAGGTGATGCATGTCGGTAACAAAAAATCTTATACACGAATACAGGATGTCTGGTGCGGTACTCGAAGA
Source organism: Geotrypetes seraphini (assembly GCF_902459505.1). NCBI lineage: Eukaryota > Metazoa > Chordata > Amphibia > Gymnophiona > Dermophiidae > Geotrypetes > Geotrypetes seraphini. The sequence goes on from NC_047084.1 coordinate 484,894,049, forward strand.
AACCCCCCAGGAAAGGAGGTAGGCTCCAAAGGGTGGTAGTGAACGGCACCCCCTCCAAAATGACGGAGGTGATTAGTGGAGTACCACAGGGCTCAGTCTTGGGCCCAATCCTATTCAACATCTTTATAAGAGACTTGGCAGAAGGGCTTCGAGGTAAAATAACATTATTCGCCGATGACGCCAAACTTAGTAATGTAGTGGGCAAATGCACAACAGACGAAGATTCAGTGCCCGACAACATGATGCACGACCTACTCCTACTGGAGCGATGGTCTAGGACATGGCAACTCAACTTCAATGCCAAAAAATGCAAAGTTATGCACCTGGGCAGCCAGAATCCATGCAAGTCTTATACCCTTAATGGCGAGATCCTAGCAAAAACGGTAGCAGAACGAGACTTGGGGGTAATTGTCAGTGAGGACATGAAGTCTGCCAATCAAGTGGAGCAGGCTTCGTCCAAGGCAAGACAAATCATGGGCTGCATACGAAGGGGTTTCGTCAGTCGTAAGGCGGAAGTCATTATGCCATTGTATAGATCCATGGTGAGGCCCCACCTGGAATACTGTGTGCAATTCTGGAGGCCGCATTATCGCAAGGATGTGCTGAGACTGGAGTCGGTGCAAAGAATGGCCACCCGGATGGTCTCGGGACTCAAGGATCTACCATATGAAAAACGGCTTGACAAATTACAGCTATACTCGCTCGAGGAGCGCAGAGAGAGGGGGGACATGATCGAGACGTTCAAGTATCTTACGGGCCGCATCGAGGCGGAGGAAGATATCTTCTTTTTCAAGGGTCCCACGACAACAAGAGGGCATCCGTTGAAAATCAGGGGCGGGAAACTACGAGGTGACACCAGGAAATTCTTTTTCACTGAAAGAGTGGTTGATCGCTTGAATAGTCTTCCACTACAGGTGATTGAGGCCAGCAGCGTGCCTGATTTTAAGGCCAAATGGGATCGGCACATGGGATCTATTCACAGGGCAAAGGTAGGGGAGGGACATTAAGGTGGGCAGACTAGATGGGCCGTGGGCCCTTATCTGCCGTCTATTTCTATGTTTCTATGAAAGAGACTTTGGAGTACTGGTCAACAAATCAAAGCTGTCCACGCAATGCTAGGAATGATTAAGAAGGGGATCACGAGCAGATCAGAGAAGGTTATCATGCTTCTGTACCGGGCCATGGTCCGCCCCCACCTGGAATACTGCATCCAGCACTGGTCGCCGTACATGAAGAAGGACACGGTACTACTCGAAAGGGTTCAGAGAAGAGCGACTAAAAGGGCTGGAGGAATTGCCATACAGTGAGAGATTAGAAAAACTGGGTTTCTTCTCTCTTGAAAAGAGGAGACTGAGAAGGGGACATGATCGAAACATTCAAGATAATGAAGGGAATAGACTTAGTAGATAAAGACAGTTGTTCACCCTCTCCAAGGTAGAGAGAATGAGAGGGCACTCTCTAAAGCTAAAAGGGGATAGATTCTGTACAAACGTAAGTAAGTTCTTCACCCATAGAGTGGTGGAAAACTGGAACGCTCTTCCGGAGGCTGTTATAGGGGAAAACACCCTCCAGGGATTCAAGATAAAGTTAGACAAGTTCCTGCTGAACCATAACATACGCAGATAAGGCTAGTCTCAGTTAGGGCACTGGTCTTTGACCTAAGGGCCACCACGTAAGCGGACTGCTGGGCACGATGGACCACTTGTCTGACCCAGCAGCGGCAATTCTTATGTTCTTAAAGGCTCTTGAATTTGGAATTTAGATGAAATGACCAAGAATTATAAGTCGAGCAAAACAAACATTATAAAACAGAAAGTCTTACATGTGAAAAATGAAGAAGGGGGAAGGAATGGTAAAGGTTGTAAGCACCATTCCAGTAGATGAGGAGCAGCCACAGTGAATATGAAAAATGCTTCTCTTGCTGCATAGTAGCACTGGCAGGACACAGAATATAATTATACTTGGGTTGATTTTTTTTGCCCTTGATGGTACTGTTCAGGGTCATGCTGTGGAACTGGGGGCGGAACCTGTTCTGTTTTCATTTCTTCCTGCCTTCCAGGTGTAAAAATACCTGTTGGTTGGTCAGGATCACGAGCTTTGGAGAGAGGGGGGGGCAGCTTCCTGATTTTACTTTTATTTTGCACTTGGAACTGTGTGAGACCTTGTCTGCCTTTTCTTCATGTTTTCACATCTGGGACACTCAGCAAGGGCATACAGCTACACAGTGTCCAGATAACTAGTTGTTTCAAAGAGGATAAGGGTCAAGCTTCACACAGCAAGTCCTTGTTTGTGTGTCATTCTCAAGAGCAAGCTGTGCCAAGGGAAGCGAGGGCCATGATTGCCACTTGGATGCTTTTCTCTTTATTTGCGGTAGGTCTGTTGTCTGTGTCTTTTAAAATGTACGGTATGTTTTTGTTTAACACCTGAAGCACTATAAATGTTTCAAGTACAGTCAAGTGACTTAGGGACATAAATCTATTTGTGTCAGATAAGTCTTGTCTAATCTTTGCTTTGTAATGCAAGAACATTCCTGCAGCTCTTCTATGGGATACTGTTTTTCCAAAGTGACTGTACACTAACAGTTTTTTATTTATTTATGTTGCTGTGTTGTCTTCTGCTTCACGGCTATCCCAAGAATATCTGATGCCCTAAGTGAGCCAACAACAATGTACCTCAGCTATGCCCTACCTGTAATCTGGCATCTCCCCTTCTTTTCCCTATTTCCAACTCCCCCTCCTCCCCAGGTCTCCAGCATCTTCCCTTTCCTGTACCTTACCCAGGTATTCAGCATAGCTCTCCTTCCTTCATCTTTCTCTTCCCATCCCATGTGTCCAGTATCTCTTTTCTCCCTGTCGAAGTATTTATTGTCTGTTCTCTACCCCTCCCCCCCAAGTATCCAATATTCCTCTGAAGACAAGTAGGCATAATATTCTTACAGGTGGGTGATATCCAGACACTGCCAAGTGTACTCTCACTTTAAATCTTTAGGCAATGCCCAAACCGCACGTGCCAGTGTCTTCCCTCCCAATGCTTTCTCGTGGAACCATCGGTTCTCAGTTTTCTGCAGAGCCGAGACTATGTCTTCGGGTTTCTCCTAAGTGTGTCAGATATCTTTTTGTGCCCTCTCAATTTTATTTTGTTGAAATTTTCTTCATAACTCTTTATTTTTCTTGATTTTTAGTCATTCCCTCAGATTTTGACTTCGTTCACCCCCCCCCCCCCCCATGTCAAAGAGAGTGCTGAGGCCTTCAAGAAATGTGCTTGATATAATCGGACCATTTCAGGCTCTGACCCCCTCAATTTGTTTGTGTGTTCGCTGTGACCTCTGTCTGCTTATGCAGAAGAGAACACTTAAAGTCCGACAACTTCAGTGTGAAAGAATTTTTGGTTCAACAGGGGACATCAACCATGGCAAGAGATTCAGGAACCCAATGCACAGCCTGCATCTACATCAGTATTGAGACCGCATAGAGAGCATTGAGCATCAGGTTCTGTTCAAAGGCAAGACTCGACGTCATCTTTCTCTATGCCTCAACCATCGGGGGAGGTAGCACGCAAGAGAGCTAAGAACCATAAACATTCTTCCCCTTCTAGGCATGGCATGATGTCATCTCAGGTATTCACCTCCTTGACGCACTGTACATTGCTCTCCATCGCTGCAGATCTTATCTTCTTTTAGGCATGCCTTGACATTGATGTCTCCTTGCCCAGACAACATGTAACACAGACTGTTTCCACACTGATCTCTCTTCCAGTGCAGACTCCGACTCTCCAGGAGGAGATCTAGGCTATGCTCAAAACAAGAACTTTTGGGGTTACTATAGAAGCAGTTTAAACAGCCTTTAAAAGGCGACGATGCTTGCCTCAGCCCAGCAAGAGGATGCAGCGAAGCATCAATTGATGATGAGGTCACGCACCTCTTCTCAACATCAAGGTCGGCAAGGACCCATTCACCACATACGTTGTCATCGGCAGAGGAGTATTTCCTGGGTCAGAACATCGACCCCTGCTTCGATGCTCCTCTCAACACACACTCCCGGATTCACCTAAGAGAGAGTATTTTGAGGAATTTGACTTGGATATCTCAAACCATTCTGATCAGAATCTGGCAAATTTGTTAGCAGAAGAATCCTATGGCATACCTTCTGACCCTTCTCCTCTCCTGCAAAGGTGCAAGTCTCCACCAGAGAGCATTTTCTTTAACTGGCTTTAAAAATCAAATGGGTCAAGCTCTTCTCATTAAAATGGAGCCAGAGGAATAATTTCATAAGAGCTTTTTGAGCTTCTTGACTATGAATCACTACCAACTGACTGTATCAAGGATACCCTGTTTAAGTACGGGGAGACCCTGCTATCAGTCGAGGTAGTGCCTAAAAAACTTGACACAGTGTACAGAATACAAATGTGTCCAGGGTATGAGAGAACACAGCTTCAACATCACACTCTATTTGTGGAATCTGCTTTCTGCTCTAAAACTCTTACACAGTTCAAGGTCTGCTCCTCCAGAAAGGGAAGACAGAACATTAGACTCTTTTGGTAAACACATTTTTCATTCATCCTTGCTCATGAATAGAATTATGGACTAGCAGTTCAGAGGGCTGGTTTGGCAGCTGTGTCAGCACTGTACTGCTGCCTCTGAAGCCTGCTATCCTAGGCAAATACCTAGACTGCCTTATGGTAGGGCTGGCCTGCCTTGCATTCTTTTCACATTTTTATTTGAGGGGGGGCACTATTTTTGTGTTGAATGTAGTGGGAATAAACAGCACAGGTCCCAGCAGAGCATGCTTTGAACCACTGTTCCCATGTGCCTTAGCACTGCCCTGGAGGAACCAGCTTTAGAAGGCACAACATAGTTTAATTTTAGGTTGGAGTGCTTGGGTTTCTAAAAACGGCAGAGGCTGATGGTACCTTATAGACCAGGGGTTCTCAACCCAGTACCCAGGCTACACCTAGCCAGTCATGTTTTCAGGATACATATAATGATTATGCAATAGATAAATTTGTATTCAGTACTTAACACTGTACGTAAATATATTCCATGCATATTCATTGTGAATATCCTGAAAACCGAACTGGCTAAGTGTGTTCCAAGGAGTGGATTGAGACTGTTACATACTAACTGATTGCTTAGGCATGAACTTTCTAGGACTAGTGGTTAGTTGGCTACTTCATAGGACTGTTTCTCAAAAACTAATGTCTTGGTAAAGGGCAGTTCTATAATTGAATATTTAACACTATGTGACAGCATAAAAAAATAGGAGTAGGGTTGGGGAAGCTGACCTTCCAATACAAACCATCCCTTGTTTTCTTGCGGTGCCTATGTGGAGGAATCTAGTTGAATAATTTCCCCCATATGTTTGTTCTATTTGATATACAGTCCGTTCTCGTTATTTGCTTGTTCCTGATTTGTGATTTTGCTTATCCACGGTTGCATGCATTGTGACTGCTATTCACATCATGTGTTTAATGTATTTGCAGATTTCTGACCTTAGAAAAAAAGCTTTGTTTCCTTTCTCTTTCACTTTCACTTCCAGTTTTGGCTTTGCTTTCAGAAACGGCCACCAAGTGTCAAGAGGGTGCATTACAAGCATCTGCAGGTAGAGCTCCAAAGAGAAAGTGAGTCTGAGTGACAAAATACATGGTTTTTTAGACAGGCTTCATTCGGCAAGTCTTTCTGCTGTCAGCCATGAATGCAGTGTGAATGAATCTATAGTCCGATCGATCCGGCAAAAAAAGAAGATAACGTTCTGTTCGCGAAGCTGCACCAGAAAGTTCCAAAACAACATCTGTCGTTCATGATCAGTCAATGAAAAAGATGGAGAAGTGGTAAAATTTGTGGATAATGCAAATGGTGAATGATAAAAACACAATGGACAGCATTGTTAGTTTAACCCCCTCCTTCTCAGACTGAGGTAAAAGGTATCCCTCTTGAAATAAGATTTGTTTGTAGTCGTGAACAACGAGGGTTAAATTGATACCTTTTTCCAGGAGGAGTGATTTACATTTTAAAAAAAATAATAAATGTAATGTAACTTGGAAATAAAAATGTTAATTAAACCATTAACAAAATAGATATAAAGAAGCACTAAGGACTCTTAATTTGAAAATAGAATTTAATAAACAAATGCTGTGTAACAAGTCTAGACAATGAAATTTAGGGCTCCTTTTACTAAGCTGCACTAGCAGTTTTAGCGCGCTCTACATTGCCGCGTGCTAGACTCTAATGCCAGCAGTGAGCTGGCATTAGTTCTAGCCACATAGCGTGGATTGCAGCAATTTGCGTGCTAAAACCGCTATCGCAGCTTAGTAAAAGGAGCCCTAAATCAATAAGAAAAACCCTATCCTAAATCTAATAACCCCATAGTTGCCTAAAATACTTTCTAAGCTAGGAAAAAAAATAGATAATTGATGTTCCCTATACTATTTCCCTCCCCAAAATTTCCTATATATAATCACAAAACTCATCCTTCCTCTAAACATTTCATGCATATAAATCTTTTCTCAAAATCCCAAAAATCTTTACAGAAAATATTCCCAGAAAAAGATTTCCAAGGCAGATTCACAACTTTGCTGCACTAATAGTCTCTCACAGCATTTCACAGAAATCTGTCACAGGACATCTCATTAACTTCTCCAGAAATCAGCACCACAAACTTATTACACAGAGACTGAAAATTTCTCCAGAAATCAGGTTTCAAAAGTAGTTCACCAGTATTCTCTCACAACATTCCACAGAAATCTGTCTCAGGACCTCTCATAAAATCTTCTCCAAAAATCAGCACCAAAGATTTGTTACTCAGAGAATCTCTCAAACATTTCCCAGAAGATTCTCACAGACTATTTCTAGCATCACATAGTTTCACAGATAAAACAATTTTTCACATCAGCCAGAAAGAAATGTTTTCACCATTGGATAAATACTAGAATCTATATATCAAACCTCAACTTCAACCAAAACATCCAATTCCTATTCAAAATTCAGCAAAACCAGCTATAATTACTTTCTCACAAGGCACAGAACCCAAACTACCTGCACATAGATCCAAGTCACCCTTCTAACTGTCAAATCAGTTAGAATGTTTAAGCAAACCTGTGCAGGAGATCAGCAACAGAATACCAAAACTGAACCAATACAAAAGATACACAAACCAAACTTCTCAAAATAGAAAAACAAAAAACCCTCCCACAGGTCTTACATTCCAGATTTTCTTTGTTTTAAAAACCCTTTAAAATCTTCTTTAAACCCTGTTTTTCACACTCTGGTAACTTTTAAACTTTTAACCCTGGTTACATTAGGATGAAAGCTAGAGACATTTACAAACATGTCACCCAGGGGCAGGAATACATGAAACCTTTTCCTGTGAGTTCAGGTTGGCTAGTGCGTTTTAAAAAGTGATATGCGCTAAAAAATGTAAGCCTCCTGGGAAGTAGGTTCAACTGACGATGAAGCTGTTGAGGAATTTAAAACGTACCTGCTAAGTTGAAGAACAGGGGTATGTGCCAGAGGAGGCATTCAATGTGGATGAGACTGGTCAATGGACATATATAATGAAAATGGCAGCAAAAGCCCCAGGATTCATCAAGGCCATTCATTTTTTTAATTTTATGAGATGTTCTAACCCTTGCTATCTTCCTTTTGTATCCTTTGTTGTCTTTCTTGTTATCGTAAATTGTTCATGTTAGCTCCCCAGGTTTTAGATAAATTTTTTAATGTAAACCGCTTAGGATTGTTTTAAGTGGTATATCAAACCGAAATAAACATGAAACTTGATTTAAAGATCACACCACCATGCCACTATACCTGGAGGAGGAAGGAGTAGAACGGTACTGAATGGAGTAGAATGGGAACAAGTGGATCGATTTTTCATTCTGTCAAAAATGACAAAGACTAGGGGACACTCAAAAACCAATAGGAGGAAATATTTTTTCCACTCAGAGAATAGTTAAGCTCTGGAATGTATTGCCAGAGGTTGTGGTAAGAGTGGTTAACATAGCTGGTTTTAAGAAAGGTTTGGACAATTTCCTGGAGGAAAAGTCCACAGTCTGTTATCGAGAGAGACATGAGGGAAGGCACTGCACTTCCCTCTCCTCTCGATCTTCCCTGTCTTTCTCTCTCTGTTCCTTCTCTTGTTCTCCTGTCCTGTGTATGAGATGGCACTTCTTTCTAGTTTCCTATTAAAGACTGTACACTGCCTTGTTTTGGTCCTCAAGTACGGCACTACAGTCCATTCTTGTTATTCGTGGTAGCATGGTTCCTGAAAAAGTCTGTGAACCACAAAATCATGAATGACAAAATGCTACACCTATGGGAAAATAGAGGTTAGGTCCCAGACGTACATTTTGTACCTCAAAACCATGTAAAGTGAATAATGGATCCTATAGGAAAAATAAAATTAGGTTCCTGCATGGGACAGCATTTGTCAAAAATCATAGTAGAACATTTAGAATGTTGCAAACGTATTTTTTTAATTTGTAGTAACATTCTTAAATAAAATAATTGCACACACAGCTACACACAACAGTGCTAAAAAATAAATAAATGTACGGTATTGCACAACCATAGTAAGCAATTAATCTGCTCATCAACCATAGTTTTCTTACCATTAGAAGTATAGTGACGCTGTTAAACAAAAACAATTGCACACATCAGTGCTGAAAAAAATAAACACCCGTAAACCACACTGGAATGCTATTGTGCTTTCTAAAAGAGGCCTTTAGTGTGCTCACCATTAGACCAAAACGGTTCAGGATGCTATAGCACAGACTGGGAAACGGACATATGTAAAGAGATGGTGCACTACCATCATGAAAACATTGGCTGCCAAAAACCAGTTTTAGATAAATATAGGTGTACAGTACTGTAATTTATCATTCAAGATGTATCAGTCCAGCTTGATCAACCTCTAGCACAGTGGTTCCCAACCCTGTCCTGGAGGACCACCAGGCCAATCGGGTTTTCAGGTTAGCCCTAATGAATATGCATGAGAGAGACTTGCATATAATGGACGTGACAGGCATGCAAATCTGTTCCATGCATATTCATTAGGGCTAACCTGAAAACCCGATTGGCCTGGTGGTCCTCCAGGACAGGGTTGGGAACCACTGCTCTAGCACATGAGTCAAGGTTGAAAGGTCAACTTCTGACACATCAACTTCTGGAGAGGTTCAGGCATGTAGCTTCTACAGATACAGTACTGTCATTCCGACGATGGAGATGTCAGTGCCGGTAGGTAGACTTCAACCTGATCAAGCTCTGGCGCTTGAGTTGAAGCTGGCAAGTCGACTTCTGTCACATCAACCTCTGGTGTGCGAGTCTTGCAACTTGTTGACTGAAAAAAAACCTGTCAGCCTTGTCTGCTTGGCTTTTCTTCTCAAGTCCTGTCTCAGCATTAAGGGGCAAATGTCAGACGTTTGAATTTTTGACTGTGCTTCAGCATGGGATCACATTCCTCCATGTTACTGAACGGTTTTTCCAATGTTGATGCCCATCCTGGTATGCAGTTCAGGTCCTTTTAAGTGCACGAGGATTTTGGGCTCTGTAGACCATAAGATGCTTGCATTTGAAATCACCCTTGGCATTGGCAGTTCGCAGCCTTCTGCAAGTGATTCCCTCTGCTGCGTCACTGATGATGTCATCAGTAATGTTGCAGAGGGAATCGCCAGCAGAAGGCCGCGAACTGCGAAGCAGCCTGTTTAGAGTGCTGTGGCTGCCGACGAGTGCTGGAGGGAGGTTTGTCGGTTGTCTCTCGGTGGGTCAGCGGGGTTCGCAAGGGAGGGAGAGCTAAATGTTCCTTTTCAGAGGAGCCCCAGCTACAGGGAGAGAAGCGGTTTGCTCTGGGTGCTCTAAGGCCTGGCATCTTTAATTTCTTCGGGCAGCAACAGCGTTTACATTTAGCTGCTGTTGCTGGCTTCGGGTCAGCGGGGAGGGCCTGGGATGATGACGCGAATCCAGCAAGGGTGAGGGAGATGCCCAAATGGCCCTAAAGCATCGCACCAGCGGGCCCCCCTGACCATTTTTGGGCCCTGTCCTTTAATACGACTCTGATGGAGCTGTTCTCACAAACTGCCGGCGGCTGCCCCGAAGCTTTCCCTCTGTGGTGATCTGCCCTGTCAGAAACGGGAAGTTATGGCAGAGGGAAAACTTCAGGGCAGCCGCCGGCAGCTTGTGAGAACAGCTGCTGTGTCGGGGCCCTTCTGTGCAGGAAAACTTTGGCTACTGGCAGAGCCGCACTCAAGTGGCTAAAAGAGCCGCATGTGGCTCGCGAGCCGCGGTTTGTCGACCACTGTCCTAGACCAAAGCTCTTTGCAAGAGACACAGAGGGCTGACCTCACTCCCTTAACTCTTAACTATCTCACTAGAATTAGAGAATGACACGGTGACACAATTCATCACCGTTCCCGTCCCCGCGGATAACCGCGGGAAATAATCCCATGCCATTTTCTAGTGTCTATTTCAACCTCGGTCCTTCTACACCAGCATTCTTCAAAGCAAAGCTTGCGGGTCAGTGGTTGTGGCCATTCATACTCTGATTCTTCCCTCTCTCCTTAAAGAATGACATGAAGATGGTTTCCCACGGTTATCCGCGGGGACGGGAACGGTGATGAATTTTGTCACCGTGTCATTCTCTAACTAGAATCTCCTCACAAATCCTTTCACCAGTCCCTGTGACATTCCTGTAAATACTGAGATATGGGATGAGCACCACCTAAAATAATTTTAAGGAAATAAAAAATAGGCAAACTTACGTGCTGAGGAACTGGTTCGGAACAGGGTTTGTCTTGTGTTGATAATATTTTGCTTGGTGATGTGCCTTTAATAGTAGAAGAAGCATTTCCTTTCTGGCTCAGCAGGACTTTTGTGAACAATAGAAATGAAGCCCAAGCAGAGTTTCCTTCTGAATCTAGCACTTGCTTTGCCTCCCTTACAGTATCTGAAGCCAAGCCACTTATCATAATGTACGGCAGATTTCTAGGCTCGTGCTGTTTGAAATAAATATTCTGAGCAGCTCTGATGGGTATGGATGTTATTGGACATGAACAACCAGGAAATGTGTGAACATTGCATGAGATCTCGTTTCCTTCTTGGTATGGAAATTTGCACGTAATTATGGCAACACTTGTTATGAATCTTTTTTTTTTTTTTTGGTAGTGGTAATATTAAACTTTTGATAAGAGAAAGCTGCAGACCACAGTCACTAACTGGTTCATAGTCTAAAGCGCGTGAGGACAAAGGCGCACGGACAACTGAGCGCAGGACTTCATCGCGCCGAAGAAAAACCAAATTTTAAAGGGCTCCGACGGGGGGTGTTGGTGGGGAACCCCCCACACTTTACTTAATAGAGATCGCGCTGGGTTTGGGGGGTTGTAACCCCCCCTCATTATACTGGAAACTTAACTTTTTTCCTGTTTTTTAGGGAAAAAGTTACATTTTCAGTATAATGGGGGGGTTACACCCCCCCAACATGGCAGCGTGAGGCAGCGCGATCCCTATTAAGTAGAGTGGGGGAGTTCCCCCCCACACCCCCTGTCATAGGCCTTTAAAATACAGTTTTTCTTCGCCGCGATGTCCTACGCTCAGTTGTCGGCACGCCTTTGTCCTCGCACGCTTTAGACTATGAACCCACAGTGCAACCAGGCGGAAGGATCAGCAGGGCAGGATTACTTCTTTGAGAGCCCCTAGGCACACAACAAGTATACTGGGCCACCTAGCCCTGCCCTCGCCCCGCCCTCATTTATTTACTTATTTATTTCCACTTGTATTTCTTTTATGATATAATTCAAAACAAACAACAAAGATTACCATACCAGTGCCAGTGCACAGTTTTTCTTCTATGCAACCCCCCAAACATCTCTGAACAAATTACTCCCTTCCTTCCCTTCCCACCTACTTGCCCAGGACTTTAACTCTGAACCCTTTTCATACGTATATAAAAGTGGTCAAATGCATTGTAAAGCAGTAATACTATCCAAAACATAAGTCTATATTAATAACCAAGTTTGCAGCTCCTCTCAACTACCTTACTCTGTCGTCCAACTTTAACCCATATGTATGTATAAACAACCAAATCTGTAACTCCTCTGGTACGTTCCACTCCATGCATGCTAATTTGTAACAAAACAACAAGGCAAGTGGTCCACCAAAGAATCCAAAGTAGAACAGCGAGGGCAGACAATAAGGAGATTCAAATCGGGTTTATTCAAGGTGCTCCCAGGAACCATGCCTGATGCATTTCGCCAAACAAGGCTGGTCAATACTAACTGAAAACCATGTCTTTCATACATACAGGACACAGAACCACCCTCGCCCAGTATGGAATAAGTAATCACAAACTAACCCCCTCCCTTTTTTTTTTTTTTTTTTTTACAAAAGCACCGAAGATGTTTTTAGCACTGGCTGGCGGGCTGAATGTTCTACACTGTTCTGACGATCATAGGAATTCTATGACCATCGGAGCAGTTCAGAGCATTCAGCATGCTGGCTTCTACTACAAACCGAAGGAACGGTACAGTTTAGGGGTGAAGAAACAGTGGTGTATATCCCCCAATACTGAACAAAATATAAAGATAGCAGATATAAATTTGAAATAAAAGAGAAATAATAAATCACTTTACAAGTTAACAAATAAAACAAAAAAATGTAACATAAGATACCATTTTATTGGACTAATACATTTTTAAATTAGGTTTCAGAGGTCAAACCCTCTTTCCTTAGGTCAGTAAAGTATACACTTCTCCCTCCGTATCCACAGGGGTTAGGTGCAGAGCCAGACCGTGAAGTGTGAAAAACCGCGAATAACTTTTCGGCTGGCTCTGACCCACCCCCGCCTCCCTCCTGCATCCCCGGAACCTTACCTGGTGGTCTAGCGGTGATGTGGGGCAGGAGTGATCTTCCTATGCTCCTGTCCCGTGCAGAGCCGTCACCAAAATGGCTGCAGTGAGTTCCCGTTGTAGTCTCAAGACTTTTCAGAGTTCTGTAAAGCACGATAGGCAGAGAATCTGTGCTAATTTATTTATTTCCAAACTAAAAACTATTAAGTCATACAACACTCAAATCTTGTTCAATCTTATTCAAAAATAAAGGATGATAATACTTCAGAGGGTACCTGTGATTTCCGCTAATGCTACCATTCCACCTCCATACAGCAGGGGTTTCCAGCCCAAGATTGAGCGGACTACATGTACCAGACTGCACTGGGATTTACAGCTCAGTTCTGAACTAACTTAACAAGGTAACCCTGCTGAGTCAGGAGGCAGGGTTCAGCAGGGACGTGTTTATCTGACACAGAGGAGAACCATTGGGGAGAGGTCCCCACGAGAGAGAAGTCCCTGAAGAAGAAAGGAGCCCCGGAGAGAAAGAGAGATTCCCCCATTCCTAGCTGTAGGCTAAAGGAACCTTGGAAAAGTATGGGACGTGTGCAAGAACTTCCAGAGTAAGAAGCCAAGCTCATAAGGAAAATAAATGTGGAAGTGACTATGAAAACTAAGCAATTGTTTGTGCCTTTCCTGAGTCTGTGAGGAAACAGACACAGGTCTCTAGAAAAATAAAAGCTTTCTTCTTGTTGCACCTTTTTACAGTGGTTGTCTGTGCTGCTTTGAGTGCACGTGGGCAGTGCTCTGGGTGAGCCCACTGCCCCAGTACCCCAACATGGGTTGTGTAATCAACTCACCGTGGGCATTCTTAGTGCCCCATCACAAATCGGGAAAAGCACCTTATTTCAATATTTCAAATAATTGCTTATAGCTATAACTTAGCTGTGAGATTCAGGGGTAATATATGAGGGGGTGCTGAAAAGTTCTCAGGTCAACCAAGAAGAGAATGATATGGATATGGTTCAATCAATGATCTGAAACAATGTCAAAACACAGGGCTCCTTTTACTAAGGTGCGCTAGCGGTTTTAGCGCGTGCTACAATACCGCACGCACTAAATGCTAATCATCCATAAAGCTTGCATTAGTATTTGTCATTTAGTGTGTGGTTAGCGCTTGCTAATCTTTAGCGTGCACTAAAAATGCTAGTGCACCTTAGTAAAAGGCGCCCACAATTTCATTTCTTTAAATTGGCACTTAACAATATAAGATAACACTTTAATAATGCTCAGAATTTACGAAGTTGGTTAGTTGGGCTGAGAACTTTGCAGCACCCCCTCGTATAGACGGAATTTAAAGACTATTTTTGAATAAGAAGATTTGAGTGTAGCATGACTTAATAGTTTTTGGTTTGGATGTTATCCCTTGTGTTAAGCCGGCCAGTTGTATACTTATAGATTTATTTATTTAATTAAAATATTTATTACTCATATTATTCAGTAATTCTAAGTGGGGTACAATAAAGCATACACAATAAAAACACAAACTAAACAAACAAAAACAACAATATTGATATTCCCCCCGCGATGGTCAGTGTTTTTTAAACACTGTCACTGGCAGATTTAGCCCCCGGTATTCAGTGTTGAGTCATGTCTCCAGAGTCACAGTTTTATAGTCTTAATCATGATTCTTTGCAGCTAGCCACATATTAATAAGCATCGGTAAACCATTTATAGTTCCTTTATCACTAGATATATGGATCAAATAAAAATAATCATAGAGCATCTGATCCTCAAGTGGAATATGAGGATATACTGTACGTACGAGGGTAAATCAAGATGTAAAGGCAAAACACATTTAACAACTTTAATTGAACCAGCTGTGAGCAATTGAACGTTTCACTTTTCCACATAGTTCCCCTGAAGGACAACACATTTGTTGTATCGTTCAACTAGCTTCTGCATTCCTGCAGAGAAGAAATTTTTCGGCTGTTCCTGAAGCCAGATGACCGCTGCTTCCTTTATTTCATCATGCTTTGTCTTTTGCCCTCTTGGTTGCAGTGATGCACCTATATCTCATCGCTGGTGACAATTCTCGACAGAATACTCAGATTTCAGGAAATGGGTCGTGACCTCTACACGCTGTTGTTTGTGCAGATCAGTAAGCTGTTTGAAAACACATCATGCGCCGACTTTCCTGTATCCCAAGTCATCATGCGTTATGGCAAATGCAGATCCATAACTGATATCCAAATCTGCATCCAATTGAGACACCGTTATCCATCGGTCTTCTCTAATCAAAGCATCCACCCTATCAACGTGCTATCGTGTGCACAATGTTGATGGGCAGCCAGAACGACCTTCGTCAGTAACACCTGTTTTTCCCACTTTAAACATTTCATTAATTCATGGTGCTATGTCCATACTGAGTCAGTATCTGATGGTGAATTTCCACAGGCTTTACTCCCTCTGCCTAAAGAAAGCTCACTACTGAATGCTGTTCTTCAATGGTGCAGTCTTTCAATGGAACTTCCATGTTTCTGACCTCGTGGCTGCCACGTGACTAAAGGCCGAGCATTGCACTGTGCATGGACGAACTATCCAACAGGCAATGTATGAGTACATATGTTGCATTTTGCTAGCTCTGCTCCGGTTATCACGTAATTTAACAATTGCCTTTAATTTTTTATTTGCTCTCATATATGTAGATAATTGCTTGCACAATTAGAAGAGCTCTACCAGGGATGGCAAATGATGATTCTTCATAAAAATTCCCTGTATCTGTTGATTGAATATCAGAGATAATACTGTTGGGCTGATGGCCAAAGTTGACTTGCTGCAGTTGAGCTACACATGACAGATGATGTAATGCATGCAGGCCTAGAAGGGACACTGTTAAGGGACTTATTCAATTAGTGCTTCCCTAGGATTGCTCTAAAAACAATGCCTATGGTGCTTGGAATAGTGAAATGAGCTAATGATTGGTTTTGGAGGGTTGGCACATTGATTTGCGTCCTTGTCATTAAAATGCAAGCTATGGTAGTCTTGTCTTTTCTGTGGCCTTTATCTCCCCTTGAACTCCCTCCTGGTCACATCCTTTAATTGCTTTGAATAATTTTCCAAGAGAGTCTCTTATTAGTCAATGCTATTAGTGCAATGATAGCTCTCAAAACAGATGCTGGCTGAGCTGAGTTTTTCAGAAAAACTTCTTCCTCTTTTTAAAGAGAAAATGTGCCTGCTGATGTAATAAGATTAAGAAAAGGATTGTTTCAGGATGCTGTGTATGCAGAAGGACACGATCATATTACATTACATTAGTACATAACATAAGAACATAGTGATTTCTATTCCGCCAATACCTTGCGGTTCAAGGCGGATTACATAAAAGTTTTCAGAGAATAACATAAGAGATGTCGTAAGAGTTACATATGAATTACCAGAGAGTTGTCGAGATCTTGAGGTGGTAAGTATTGGGTAAATAGAGGCATTTTAGCATTAGTTCGGTAGTTAGAAGCATATTAGAGTATATTAAGGGTATAGAGTGGGTAGGTGGGGTTTGGGTGGGAACTGGTCATGTTAGATAGGTTTTATGTATTTTTTGAAGAGTAGGGTTTTAGTATCTTTCATAGTGACATATAGGCAGGAAGAGAAGCCATATTGCATATTATCTGAAACATTCCACTTGCATTATTAGCAGTGCTCTGATGGTGGTAGATTGCATTCTAAATGTTTGTGAATGATTCTATGTGCATCACAATAACGGACAGAAGATCAGTGTTTGAGTCAATGGCATAGACAGACCTGATTTTTATTGGGGGAGAAGGAGCTGAAGTAGATAGACATTATGCACACAGGTCTGAGCTGTGATACTTATACAGTGGTACCTCGGTTTACAAGTGCACCGGTTTGCGAGTGTTTTGCAAGACGAGCAAAACATTCACAAAATCGGCGCCTCAGAAACCGAGCGTGCCTCGATTTACGAGTGCCCCCCCCCATGATCCGGCCCCCCCCCCCCCCCACAATCGGCACCCCCCTGCTCGTGTCGCACCCCCTCCCCCCCCCCCCGCCGCTCTTTGAGTGCCTCCTGGGGTTCGGAGCGTGCTATGGAGCGGGAACCTCACTAATCTAGGGAGGCTTCCCTGTCCTTTTCGGCGCCGGGGCGGTCTCGTTCGGCGTTGCCCCCCGGCGCCAAGGGAGCGTCCTGCCCGTCCTTTACTAGGTTTGTCCAGGACATGGGTCGGGTGTTGGATTTGGACCTCCAGGCTGACTCCAGATATTCGAAGGAGTATCTGGCGGAGCTGGACATGCCGTCTCCGCCTAGAGAGTCCCTTCGGCTGCCGTTGAACCCTGTGCTCTGGCAGACCTTCATCAGGAATCTTGAGACTCCCTATATGGTGACGGCTGTCCCCTCTAAGATGGAGTCGAAGTAGCGCACGGTACCCTGCCTGGGGTTCGAGTGCCCGCAATTGTCTCACCAGTCGTTGCTGGTGGAATCGTCACTGAAAAAATCTCACCCCTCCCGTGTCTTGGCGGCGATCCCTCCGGGTCGTGAGGGCCGGACCTTGACAAGTTTGGCCGCAGGCCTTACCAAAACTCCATGATGGCCTCTAGGGTGCTGAATTATTCCTTCACCTTCACGTCCTATCTCAAACACCTGATTGGACTGTTGACGGCCTTCCAGGCGGACTTGCCGGCCTTCCGCCAAGGGGCGTTTGGCCTGCTCCTCGAGGTTTTTGCAAATTTGAGGCTTCATCTGTTCCATGCGGCATACGATGGGTTTGAACTTTCGTCCAGGGTCTGCGCCTTTGCGGTGGCCATGCGTCGGCTGGCTTGGCTGCGCCTGGTCGACATGGACCCGAATCTGCAGGATTGGTTGGCCAACCTCCCCTGTGTTGGCAAGGAGTTATTTGATGACACCATTGAGGCGGCTACGAAGCGCCTCTCGGAGCATGAGAAGTCGTTTGCTTCATTGGTCAGACCGAAGCCAAAGCCTTCCTCGTTGATGCCTTATCGGGCTCCCCCGCGGCGTTATCCGCAAAAGTCTACTCCGGACTTCTCCCGGCCTCCGCCCAGACGTCAGCAGGCACATCCTAGGGCCTTGCCCAAGTCCCAGCCGTCTGCCGTTGCGAAGCCCTCCCCGTCTTTTTGACGGGATGAGCGGATGGGGGCGGGCCCCCTCCGCACCAGTGTCAGGCCTCCTTCCTATCGGGGGCTGCCTCAGAGCCTTCTACTCTCGTTGGGCGACCATCACGTCGGACGAGTGGGTCCTGGGCGTGATTTCCTCAGGCTACTCTCTCAGCTTTCGGGAGCTTCCTCCCGACCACCGCCCAAGCACGTATCCTTCCAATCGGGCGCAGTTGTCCCTCCTTCTCTCGGAGGCTTGGGCCCTTCTTCTCCTGCGGGCGGTGGAAGTAGTCCCTCCTTGTCAACAGGGGCGGGGATTTTACTCCCGTTACTTCTTGGTGCCAAAAAAGACCGGGGACCTGCGCCCGATCCTGGACTTGAGACGCCTCAACAAATACCTTGTGCGGAAACAGTTCCGGATGCTTTCCCTTCCGGTTCTTTATCCCTTGCTAGACGAGGGCGATTGGCTCTGCTCCTTCGATCTGAAGGAGGCCTACACGCATATTCCGGTGCATCCCGCTTTTCGCCGGTTTCTACGCTTTCAGGTGGGAGAGTACCATCTTCAGTACCGGGTCCTCCCCTTTGGTCTGGCTTCGTTCCCTCGGGTCTTCACGAAGTGTCTCGTTGTGGTCGCAGCGGCCCTGCGGTCCCGGGGGTTTCAGGTGTTTCCCTACCTGGACGACTGGTTAATCAAAGCGCCGTCCCGGGAGGGGGTTATCTCAGCGACCCGACAGACTATTATCTTTCTTCAAAGTCTGGGGTTCGAGGTAAACTTCCCAAAATCCCAGCTGTGCCCCTCTCAATCTCTACAATTCATCGGGGCCGTGCTGGACACGGTTCGCCTCCGTTCGTTTCTTCCTCCGCCTCGATTGGAGACACTCGTCTGTCTGAGTCAGCAAGTTTCTCTGCTGCCCTCGGTATCGGCGAAACGCATGATGATTCTGTTGGATCCAATGGCTTCTACCGTCCATGTCACACCGTTTGCCCGATTGCATCTGCGGATCCCTCAGTGGACATTGGCCTCTCAGTGGCGTCAGGACCAGGACTTGATCTCCAGTCCCGTGACGGTGACTCCCTCTTTGAGACACTCGCTCCGTTGGTGGGCCAACTCTTCCAATCTTTCCAGGGGTTTGCTCTTTCTCACCCCTCCGCACTGCAAGGTCCTAACCACGGACTCTTCGGAGTATGCTTGGGGGGCTCATCTGGACGGGCTGCGCACTCAGGGGCTGTGGTCAGCGGAGGACCGTCGCTGCCACATCAACGTCTTAGAGCTTCGGGCCATTTATCTGGCCGCAGTGACCTTTCGCCACCTGCTTCACGATTAAGTGGTTCTCGTTTGTACGGACAATCAGGTGGCGATGTATTATGTGAACAAGCAAGGGGGCACGGGGTCCTGGTCCCTGTGTCGGGAAGCTCTTCGACTCTGGGATTGGGCGATTTCCCACAACATCTATCTTCGAGCGGTTTACATTCAAGGGGAGCGGAACTATCTGGCGGACAAGCTCAGCCGCCTACTCCAGCCGCACGAGTGGTCGCTTCACTCTCAGGTCTTACGACAGGTGTTCGAGCAGTGGGAGACCCCCCCCAGATAGATCTGTTCGCCTCCCCCCTCAATCACAAACTGTCTCTCTTCTGTTCCCGGATGTACTCCCCGGATCGTCTCGAGGCCGATGCCTTCCTCCTCACTTGGAAGGGGAAGTTCCTCTACGTGTTTCCGCCTTTTCCTCTAATCCTGCGGACGCTGGTCCATCTCAAGTCTACGCAGGCCACTCTGATCCTGATTGCTCTTCGGTGGCCTCTCCATGGTTCCCCTGCTTCTTCAACTCTGTGTCAGGGAACCTCTACTTCTACCTGTTTTTCCCTCTCTGCTGTCTCAGAGTCGGGGTTCACTGTTACATCCCAGGCTGTTATACCAGGCTACAACCTACTACGTCGCGACAGAGAGGGCAAGTTAGGGGGAGGGGTAGCACTATACACTAAGGATAACATCAAAACTACCAGAATTACACATATTAGATACACTGGGGAATCCCTCTGGGTGAATCTGGCCAGAGGAAATGAAAAATGCCTATACCTTGGGGTAATATACAGACCTCCAAGACAACAAGAAGACAAAGACATAGAACTAATCGAAGACATAGAGAACATCACTCTACGGGGAGACACAGTGCTATTAGGGGACTTCAATATGCCCGATGCAGATTGGAACACACTCTCTGCGACTACGTGTGGCAGCAAAAGAATTTTAAACTCCATAAAGGGTGCACGACTCAAGCAAATGGTACTGGAGCCCACCAGGGACCAGACGATACTAGACCTGGTACTCACCAACGGAGACAGCGTCACGGATGTCTCAGTTGGAGATACACTGGCCTCCAGCGACCAGAGTTGGCTTAACCTCAAAAAAGGTTTCTCAAGGTCAAACACAGCAACCAGGGTTCTCAACTTTAGAGGCACAGACTTCGACCGCATGGGAAATTTTGTCCATCAGGAGTTACAAAAACAAGCACAACCTAACAATGTGGAGGATATGTGGTTGACTCTGAAGTCCACCCTACACGAAGCAACAAACCGCCACATAAGAACAGTAAGTAAGCGCAGGAGGAACAAAAGACCCCAATGGTTCAGTGCAGAAATTTCAGACCTCGTTAAAAAGAAAAAAGAAGCATTTATCACCTACAAACATTTAGGAAAACAAGAGGCGGAAAAAGACTATCTGGACAGGTCAAAAGCTGTCAAAATAGCAGTCAGGGAGGCCAAACTCAGAATGGAAGAAGATCTAGCACGGAACATTAAGAAAGGGGATAAATCCTTCTTCAGCTATATTAGTCACAGGAAAAGAAACAAAGATGGAATAGAACGCCTGAAGAAATCGGACGGTAACCTTGTAGAATCAGATTCTGCCAAGGCAGAATTACTAAACGAATACTTCTGCTCAGTCTTCACCTGTGAAGCGCCGGGAGCTGGTCCACAGATTCAGATGGGAGACAGCCAGAAGGACCCGTTTCAAGACTTCGAGTTTACGCCCAGTAGCGTCTACTACGAACTATCAAGACTCAAAGTAAACAAAGCCATGGGACCGGACAACCTACATCCCAGAGTGCTCAGGGAATTGAGAGAAGTCCTGGCAGAACCACTATCTGTTCTTTTCAATCTTTCCCTACGCACAGGAAGAGTCCCCTTGGACTGGAAAACCGCCAACGTTATCCCACTCCACAAAAAGGGCTGCAGGACAGAGACGGCAAACTACAGACTGGTAAGTCTCACGTCTATAGTGTGCAAGCTCATGGAAACACTGATCAAACGAAATATTGACACAATCCTAGACGAGGAAAACCTACGTGATCCCCGCCAGCACGGATTCACCCAGGGCAGATCCTGCCAATCTAACCTAATCAGCTTTTTTGACTGGGTTACTAGACAACTAGACGCCGGAGAGTCACTGGATGTAGTATATTTGGACTTCAGTAAAGCTTTTGATAGCGTCCCACACCGAAGGTTATTGAACAAGCTGAAGTCGATAGGATTAGGGGACACTCTAACTACATGGGTTGAGGATTGGCTGAGTGGTAGACTTCAGAGGGTGGTGGTAAACGGTACCCCATCCAAAACATCAGGCGTGATCAGTGGAGTGCTGCAGGGGTCGGTCTTGGGCCCGATTCTATTCAACTTATTCATAAGAGATATGACCCAAGGACTTAGAGGAAGGGTATCACTGTTCGCCGACGACACCAAACTTTGCAACATAGTAGGTAAAAACACCTTGCCGGATAATATGACGCAGGATCTACTGCTGCTGGAACGGTGGTCAGCAACATGGCAGCTAGGTTTCAATGCTAAAAAGTGTACCTGGGAAAGAGAAACTCGCACAGAACTTACATACTAAATGGTGAGACCTTGGCCAGGACC
The DNA here is from genome assembly GCF_902459505.1 of Geotrypetes seraphini. Lineage (NCBI taxonomy): Eukaryota > Metazoa > Chordata > Amphibia > Gymnophiona > Dermophiidae > Geotrypetes > Geotrypetes seraphini. Next base: position 484,915,889 of record NC_047084.1, read on the forward strand.
ACGACGGAACGTGATCTAGGGGTGATCATTAGTGATGACATGAAGGTTGCAAATCAAGTGGAGAAGGCTTCCTCCAAGGCAAGGCAAGTGATGGGTTGCAGCCGCAGAGGTTTTGTCAGCAGGAGACCTGAAGTCGTGATGCCGCTGTACAGGTCCATGGTGAGGCCTCATTTGGAGTACTGTGTTCAATTCTGGAGACCACACTACCAGAAAGATGTGTTGAGAATCGAGTCGGTTCAACGTATGGCCACTAGGATGGTCTTGGGGCTCAAGGATCTCACGTATGAAGAAAGACTGAATAAACTACGGCTGTACTCACTTGAGGAACGAAGAGAGAGGGGAGACATGATTGAAACGTTTAAGTATATCACGGGCCGTATCGAGTCGGAAGAAGATATCTTCTACCTCAAGGGACCCTCGACCACCAGGGGGCATCCGCTGAAAATCAGGGGAGGGAAGTTCCATAGCGACTACAGAAAATACTTCTTCACTGAAAGAGTAGTGGATCATTGGAACAAACTCCCACTGCAGGTGATTGAGGCCAACAGCGTATCAGATTTTAAGAGAAAATGGGATGTTCACATGGGATCCCTAGGGAGTAAAATCAGGGGGGCGGGTATTTGGAATGGGCAGACTTGGTGGGCTTTAGCCCTTTTCTGCTGTCTTTTTCTATGTTTCTAATCTGCGGTCTCTACATCTGACAGCTTGGTTCCTTTCCACCTGAGTTCTCTTCCCTTGTCTCAGTCGGTGAGGGAGGTTTTGGAGGCGTCTCGTAAGGTCTCGACTAGACTCTGCTACTCTCAGAAGTAGACTAGATTCTCTTCTTGGTGTTCGTCTCATCATCTGGATCCTTTGTCGGTTCAAGTGTCCTCGGTCCTGGAGTATTTACTTCATTTGTCTCACTCAGGTCTTAAAACAAATTCTATTCGTGTGCATCTTAGTGCTATTGCTGCCTTTCATCGGCAACTGGATGGGAAGTCCCTTTCTCTTCATCCTTTGGTTTCTCGTTTCATGAGGGATCTCTTGAATGTCCATCCTCCTCTCAAGCCTCCCCCTGTGGTTTGGGATCTCAATGTAGTTCTGGCTCAACTTATGAAACCTCCGTTTGAGCCTATGGATAAATCTCATCTCAAGTTTCTCACTTGGAAGGTGATCTTCCTGCTTGCGCTCACTTCTGCTCGAAGAATTAGTTAGCTGCAGGCGTTGGTAGCGGACCCACCTTTTACTGTGTTCCCTTATGACAAGGTGGTTCTCCGCACTCATCCTAAGTTTTTGCCTAAGGTGGTGTCTGATTTCCATCTCAATCAGTCCATTGTTCTTCCGATGTTTTTTCCGAAGCCCCACTTTCATCCTGGAGAAGTGGCGCTTCACACACTTGACTGTAAGAGGGCATTGGCTTTTTATCTTCAACTCACTCAGTCTCATCGGAAGATTCCTCAATTGTTTTTGTCCTTCGATCCTAATAGGTTGGGACGCCCTGTTTCCAAGCGCACCTTGTCCAACTGGTTGGCTGCTTGTATTTCCTTTTGCTACGCTCAGGCTGGTCTCGCGCTGCATGGTCGGGTCACGGGACATAAGGTCCAAGCAATGGCGGCTTCTGTTGCGTTCCTCAGGTCAACGCCTATTGAGGAAATTTGCAAAGCTGCCACTTGGTCTTCGGTTCACACTTTCACCTCCCACTACTGCCTGGATACTCTCTCCAGGAGCGACGGCCAGTTTGGCCAGTCGGTTTTGCGTAATCTGTTTTCTTGAATTGCCACCTTCCCTCCGTCCCTTTTTGGTTAGCTTGGAGGTCACCCACATGTGAGAATATGCTGCCTGCTTGTCCTGGGATAAATCACAGTTACTTACCGTAACAGGTGTTATCCAGGGACAGCAGGCAGATATTCTCGCTATCCTCCCGCCTCCCCGAGGTTGGCTTCTTAGCTGGTTATTTGAACTGGAGACCACGAGGAGGGGATGCGCCCTCTAGTGGAGCAGGAAGGCACGCATGCATGGTGCAGCACAGCAAACTTGAATCTTCAATCAAGTTTGCTTGAAAAGCTGTCCGCGTCGGGGCTCCATAGATGACATCACCCACATGTGAGAATATCTGCCTGCTGTCCCTGGATAACATCTGTTACGGTAAGTAACTGTGCTTTATGTTTTGATGTAAAGTGACGCATATGTCTAGTAGTGCTATAGAAATGATTAGTAGTAGTACATCTGAACTGGATTGCTACTGTTGGAAACAGGATACTGGGCTTGATGGACCTTCGGTCTGTCCCAGTATGGGAGTTCTTATGATATCTTGACAGGTATAATGTACTTCAAAGTGATCCCATTGCCAAAGAAAAGATGCTGAGCCTAATGGCCCATTTATCAGACCATTTCAACCCTGGTGATTGAATCAGAGAGAGGAAACCTTTGCTGGGGAACTGGGTTTGATTCCCACTGCAGCTCCTTGTAACCCTGGGCAAGTCACCTAATCCTCCATTGCCCCATGTACAAAAAAAAACCCAACTTAGATTGTGAGTATACTAGAGACAGAGAAAGGTACCTGCATGTATAATATGTAAAACTGCTTTGGCTGTAATCACAGAAAGGTGGTATATCAAAATCCATGACCCTTCTGAAGAAGCACATGTCACCCATTGAACACCACCTCCTTTTCATTCACATTGCATGTATACACAGCCCTAGTCTTCATCACATATACTGTACATGAAAGGGAAGCTAGCTCTTTAAAAAAAATAATATGGGCATCCAAGCAGTTGCATTTCTAGAGCCAGACAAATGTTAGAGAGCATCCTGACTGGGCGTGTCCTAAGTATCTCTCTCCTGGGCTCACTGACACACTTTCCAACTCTTTGTTTTGCAAACAGAATAATCTCTGAGCTAATTACCGTAATACTCATCAATGTTATCTGTGTGCATGCAGACAAGGAACACAATAGCATGGAGAATAGTCTATTAGCTTCTGTTCACAGACTACACCTACAGTGTATAGATTTTTAAAAGACACCCAACATGATGGAAAACAAGCAGGAGTAATAACTAATTTTGTTTCCTAGTCATTTTGACAGTGTAATTATAAGTATTGATTATCTGCCTGACTTATTTGGCCTGACTAAAAAATGCTTCGCTATTTTATGGAAACTAAGAACCATAAAAAAATATTTTGACATGGAGTCCTTCAGGATATTAGTTCAATCCACCATCCTGTCTACCTTAGACTATTGTAATATCACATACCTAGGGTCAACCAAGAAAATATTGCTAAGACTTCGCCTAGTTCAAAATGCGGCTGTTCGTCTGATCTTTGTATTAAAAAAGTTTGACCATGTAAGCCCTTTTTCTGTGCAACTTCATTGGCTCCCTTTCAAAACTAGAGTTATTTTTAAATTCAGTTGCATTTGTTATAAAAGCATTCTTCGGACTACTACTATCATACTTATCCACCCAACTAAAATTATTCTCATCAAATAAGAACACAAGAAACTCAGGTATGTTTATTATGTACCCCACTCTGAAAGCCTGTCATTTTTAAAAGTTTCTTAGACAAAACTTGGCATTTCAAGCAGGGAAAATGAACTCTTGGCTGTGTCCTCTAATTGCCCAATCCCAATCTTACCTTGAGTTCAGAAAATCGATAAAAACCTATTTGTTTGGTAAATTTATGCGATGATTTTACATTATATTATATTATACTGCATCATATTGTATTTCACTGTATTGTATTCCATTTAATTCTACTGTATTTTGTGTCTTCGCTGATATGTCTCATTTCTCTTGCTGTGAACCGCCCGGAACTTCCGGTTGGGCGGTATATAAGAAAATAAATTATTATTATTATTATAGTTCCAAGTTCAAACCAATCTCATTCCTTTAAAGCAAATCTTTTTCATACAAAATAGTATTGCTATTCATTCTAGTTAAAACTTAAATATTTATTTATTTAGATTTCTATCCCGTTCTCCAGGGAGCTCAGAACGTGTTACAATTGACATTCACAATAAAATTATAGGACAAAGTTTATAGGCAGTCGTAGAAAGACAGGAGGGGAGGAGGAGGGGGAGAGCAGGGGAGCGGGAGTTAGGAAGGGGAGCAAGGAGAAGGCAGTCTAAGGGGCTGTTCACTTGAAGAGGTGAGTCTACAGTGTTTTCTGGAAGGTCAGCGAATCTTGTGATCTTATTTGAGCAGGCAATTGGTTCCGAAGACGGGGGACAAAGTAGCTGTATGAGCATCTGCACGCTGTTTCCCTTTGAAGGGATCTTCCTGCAGGGATGCATAGTTGTTTCTCAGACTCAGAGCGGAGTGGGTGGGCAGGGAGTGTATTGAGGTAGTTTTGATGTGATGTAGGCATGGGTGATGTGGTGGAATCTCTTGTAGTGTTTGTTAACTGGTAGCCAGTGTTCTGCATGGAGAGCTGGGGAGATGGAGTCGTGGTAATCCAGGTCATTTAGGAAGCGGATCGCAGAGTTCTGGACACGCTGGAGTTCCTCGCTATCCTTCTGCAATCTGATTGCCCGGCATAGCTTTGTGTCGTCTGCAAACTTGATGATCTCACTGGATGTTCCTTCTTCTAGGTCATTGATGAAAATATTAAATAAGATGGGCCCAAGTACTGAGCCATGAGGCATACCGCTAGTCACTTTCTCCCAGTCTGAGAACTTCCCATTTATGCCCACTCTCTGCTCTCTGCTATTTGTCTACCCATCTTAGTACATCTCCCTCCATTCCATGGCTTTGTAGTTTCCTGAGAAGTCTTTTATGTGGAACCCTGTTGATCTACCAACAATAAAATTTTTAAAAACACAAAGCACACTGTACATAGAGAAAATATTAATTATCATTTATATTCGGGGTTTTTTCAAAGAGGTCAAGGCAGATGACTTTAAAATGTCACCTCAGTAATAACTATACAAAAATACACAAATATACTCCCTCCCCTTTTACTAAACCGCAATAGCGGTTTTTAGCGCAGGGAACTGCACTGAAAGCCCCACACTGCTCCCAACGCTCATAGGCTCAGCGCCAAAAAACGATATCGCGGTTTAGTAAAAGGGGGCCACAGTGCAAAATATAGACAGCAGATATAAATTTGAACACATTTTGATCACTAAATTTAAAATAAAATCATTTTTCTTACCTTTGCTGTCTAGTGATTTCATGAGTCTCTGGTTGCACTTCCTTCTGACTGTGCATCCAATATTTCTTTCTTTCTGCCTCCTGCATGCTTCCTCTCCTCCAGACCTCATTCCATTCCCCAGCCAACATTTCTTTCTCTTTCCCTCCATGAGTCCAACTTTTTCTTCTCTCCTTGCCCCCTCTTTATTTCTCTCTCCCTGCCCCCTTTCTTTCTGTCTTTATTTCTCTCTCCCTGCCCCCTTTCTTTCTGTCTTTTTCTCTCTCCCTGCCCTCTTTCTTTTTCTCTATCCCTGCCCTCCTTTCTTTCTTTTTCTCTCTCCCTGCCCCCCCCCCCAAGCCACTGCTGCTGATTTCTCCCTCCTTCCCCGACGCCAGGTGATTGGCTGGCCCAGAACTTCCTCTCCGACGTCAGAATTGACGCTTGTACACACCTTGCCTGGCATCGGAGAAGCAGGGAGAACAGAATGCAAAGGTGTTGCGAGTCGTGATCTACTGGTCGATCGTAATCGACCTTTTGGGCACCCCTGACTTATATAGTGCTGAAAGGCATATGCAGTGCTGTACATTTTTACATTTAATTACAGATAAATAACTGTGCTTTATCCTTGGACAAGTAGACAGCATATTCTCACATGTGGGATGTGAATTTATGAATTGAGGACCAGGTGGCTGCTTTACAGATGTCCTCAATGGGAGTTGAACATGGGTGAGCTACTGAAGTTGCCATTGCTCGATCTTTATGTGCAGTAACATGACCTTGTATCATCAACTCAGCCCGAACAAAAAGAAATATAGTCCACCAGCCAAAGTGAGATGGTTTTCTTGGTAATAGGAGCTCCGAGTCTGTATGATCAAAAGGAAGGAATAGTTGAGTGGATGTTCTATGAAGTTGATGCAATCCAAATAATATGAAAGAGCACGTATGGAATGTATGGAATGCTGCTTCACCAGGGTGAGAATGTGGTCCTGGAAAGAAGATAGACAGAACTATGATTGATTCAGATGAAATTCCGAAACATCTTTTGGGAGGAACTTGGGATGTGTGCAAAGATCCACTCTGTCATGGTAGAATGTTGTATAAGGTGGATCTAACACAAGCGCTTGAAGCTCCACTGATTCAGCATGCCAACATGATACAAAGGAGAAATACCATTTTCCAAGTTAGAAACTTGAGAGATAATGTTGAAAATGGCTGAAACAGTCGTTTCATCAGAGAGGAAAGGATAAAATTAAGATCCCAAGCGACTAGAGGAGGCTTGATTGGTGATTTTCTATGAAAAAAGCCTTTCATGAATCTGGAAACTAAGGAATGTACAGATAATGGCTTTTTATGTAGAAGTGAATGAAAAGTTGTAATAGCACTGAGATAAACTGACTGAAGTAGTTTTGAGACCAGAGTTGAAAAGGTGTAAAGATAGTCCAGTACCAATGGGAGAGGACAAGTGGTTGGATTTAATGAGTTGATTACACTAAATGATTGTGAAGCGAGTCCACTTAGAGGCGATAACTTCGTCAGGTGGAAGGTTTTCTGGAAACTTCAATAATAGCTGATACTGGTGCAGTATGTGGAAGCATCTACTAATTGAGAGATAGATACCATACTGTGAAGGCTAATGAACATAGATTGGGATGGAATAAAGATCCCTTATTCTATGTCAGCAAAGTTGGAAAGATTTAAAGAGTGGTGGGTTCCCCGACATGGTACTGCATGAGGAGAATAATAATAATAATAATTTATTTTGTATACCGCCATACCCAGCGAGTTCTAGGCGGTTCACATCAGTTAATTAGAGGTACAAACAATTAAGTCATTGAAGATAACAGGTTAGGAATGTACAATAAAAAGGAGCAGGAAGAGATTCCTGGTCATTAGTGGATGGGGGTGAAAGAAGTAGAAGTAAAGTGTATTAAGAGTTCAGTCTGTGGAATAAGTGTGTTTTGGGTTGTTTTCTGAAGTCAAGGTAGGCGGGGGCATCGAGCACAATTTGGGCTAGCCATGGGTTCAGTTTAGCCGCCTGGAAGGAGAAGGATTTGTTAAGGAACCTTTTGAAGGAACCATGGTTGTCATGGCCACTGAGGTGCTATGAGTATTGTATGGGGAGCCCTCCAAAACTCACCCGAAACGTGTACCCACTTACCACCCCACCTACCTGTTACCACCCCGGTAGTCTTTGAAAATGGTGATTTGTGACATTTTGACAATCCAAATGTCCAGGTGCTACCTTATGATGTCTTTTGGAAATTTTTCTTTTTTTTGAAAATGAGCCCCATACTCTCCTTGTTTTTTTTGAATAGGTATGTTTATTCATTTATATCTTTCATGGCTTTCTGTTTCTGTAACAAAATTCAGATTTGATGAGAATCTCTAATGCCATTAATGTTTGCTGTTTTGGCTGGGAAACAGATTGTTGACATTATTACATTTGCTAGTTCCAGTTTCTGTTTAAAGATAACATCTTTCTTTCTTTTTTTTTTAAAGTTTGTGATGAAGCTTGTACAGATTTCCACATTCCAGTTATGTGTCATTGTGCTTAGATGTTCTCACTTTTTGGATAATGTGCTCCCTATTCCAGAATGGGAGCAGTTGTATTGACAGAACCTTTGATCTCTCACCCCATCACCCCCACCTCCTCCCATCTCAGCAATACTGAACCATAGTCCCTGGTGTGCCTTCTTGTTTTCAAAAGCTGTTATCTGTGGGCTTTTCAGGAAGCAATGTAGTAGTAATTTTCTCACAAACCTTATCATGTCTGGGGTTTCCAGTCCTCCTGGGATTCCAGATATTCACATGTTTGCTCATCTGTCTCTGGATTTCATTATTTCTCTCCCTCATTCTTAAATCGCTTGGTCTTAGCTCATTATTTCCTTTGTGTTCCCCTCTGGAATGCCAGTTCGGCTCTCTATTTCCCTCATTTTCATCTGGAAATAATCTCTCAAATGTTCTACTCAATTTAGCCTGTGGACCCCTTGTTCTACTGTAAGATTGGAAAAAACTGTTGCATCAAATATGATGGGAAACATTGTGATTTGTATGTACGAGTGTATATCTATGGTGATGTATGCATGGGGGTCTGATATGTGCATCAGGAAATGTGTTTCTGGCTGTAGATATGAGTTTATTACATTTCACATTTATTTAATATTCTGCAAATAAAAATTTGCAGTAAAATAGGATAAATTGAAAGAAAAAGGGAAAAGAAACACGCTGATGACCTAATTTATAATGTTCATATAAAATATATAAACAGTTAAATAGAGGTTTGTCTAATTTTATATCATGTTTATGACACAAAAGGAAGAGAGAAAGTGAAAAAAAGTAGACAAGACTGCTATTGAGAGTTATGCAGGAGCTGCAAAATTAGATAATGAAATTACATAGTTTGACACCCTGTCATGTTGGAAGAAACCCTGCAGTGCTCTAAAATTGCACCTAAACCTGCTCTTAGAAGTAAACAGGGTAAGGAAACATCCCTGCTGAATAAACTCTAAGTGAAAGGTAGCACTGCCCTGACCCGATTATCTTTGCCTAGCCCTAGCTTGGGAACAGCTAAGGATAAGCAACTACAAATCCCATCAGGCACTAGGCAGTTGGTAGCAAAACCCAGAAGTGGATTAGCTCCTGCAGTCAGCCCAGCTGTGGGCAGGACTAATCAGCAGAGAAGCTACCAAGGCTCAGCAGCAAAGAGCTACAGGAACTGAGCTGAATCTAGAGGCAATCAGCCCAAAGTAGGAGAAAAGGGTGTGGCTTCTAGGTCATGGAGGCAGCCACAAACTTTCAGGATACCTAAATCCTTGAAGAGATTCCGGTGCAAGCCAGGATTCAGAAGCCAGCGTTTCCCAAAGAAAGCAGGTAGAAAACCTCAGGACTGAACCCTCTAATTATTCTTCTGAAGGTAATGAGGCATATGATGTAGAAATGCCAGAAGAAATGTTAGCAAATGATGTTGAAATGGAGTCTGGGGAATCATGCTTGTTTGAAGGCATGATTACAGAGTAAAGATTTGGGGGAAAAGTAAAAATGCTGTTTCTGATAAGGTGGCGTTGCCTCCCAAAGCTAATGACAACAAAACCGTTAAGAATTACTGCTTCTGATTAAATTAAGGATAACTTCTGAATTTGCATAAGTACAGGAGAACTGTGGGAGAACCTGGCCAAGCAATGCAAGTGGGTTCCAGGACTTAAAATTGAAAAGTTATTTTTGTGATTAAAAAAAACCTGGCAGAGCACAGCTTGGTGAAGGCACCTTGGTAGAGACTTTGTATGCCATCAATTGTTGGGATTGATTGGTCAGGGGATCTAAACAACCCAGATCTGTTAAGGGTAGGAAGAATCCCATGCTTAGGGTGAGAAAGCTAATTACATCCTGAGAATTGCTCCAGAGGCAAGCTTTTGGAAATTGCCAGATTTTCTTGAACTGTAAAGCTGAATAAGCATGATGAGCTAACCAATGAGAGTTTTTGTTGGTTTTGAATTGCCCTATAGTATAAAAATGAACATAAAGAAAGAATTCACACTGAACACTTTTTCCTTGATTTTTATTTGATGTACACACCCCTCTACCCTCCATACCTCGCTTGACCGCTCAGCCGAGGTTTGGATGACCTGAGTCAGGACTCTGGTCTAGTCCAGTATAAAACATTCATTCTTACTTTATTCTAGTTCTGTCAAACTCATGGCAAATAATTTTAGTTCTCTCCCTAAAAATTTAGTTCTCATTCCATTCACAAAATCACAATAATTTCATTTCTTATTTTTGGGGTTTGTGGCACAAGTAACCTTAGCACACAGGAAACATCATGTAAGGGCTGCACTTTTTGCCATGGCTTTAGTAAAAGGACCCTAATGATAAGACTGGGTTTTATATGGCCCTATTTATGTGGCTACCTTATGCACTTACTCCTCCACTGCCCCAGGTACATTAGATAGATTGTGAGCTCGTCAGGACAGAGGGAAAATGCTTGAAATACCTGTGTGTAAGCTGCTTTTTAGTGTGATTATATAACTACAAAAAAGGCAAAATATAAGTCCCAATCCCTTTTCCTTAAGCACTGAATATCGGCACTTAACTGTACTGTATAAGTGCCAACTACACCCTGGACCACCCACAATTTAGCCAGTTTTGGCTTAGATGCTAACTGCAGATATTCAGAGCCACTAACCAGTTAAATGTCACCAAATCCGTCATTAGCCCCTGAATAAATTATGTAAATGGACAGGTACCTCATGGGCTTTAAAATCATTTTGAATGTGGACCCCTTAATTTCCTAGGGTTTCATAGGCCTCATCTTTCTGGACTTGCCCTGATCTCTCTCTCTCTCACTGATGACTAAAAAAAAAGGCAGAACTTTGGTTAATGAATTCCTCTGCCCTTTTCAAGTGCTGTAAGGTGGCACATTGTATCAATTACTCTTACAAAATAAGATTTCCCTTTTTTCAAAGGTAGCTCAGTTAGGGGTCACCAATATGTCTTATCCTGCCCAGTATAGAACTTGGATGGGAAGCTGGTGCTGTGGGTGCCCTATTTGAGACTGGAAATAAAGGGCATTGAAATGAAGGCCCAGTGAGTATTGATGCTGTGAAGATCAGAATAGTTCTCTTATTCGGTGCCCTCTGTGACTTCTCCATTATAACAGTTGCCCTTTTTTTCTAGGAGGGAGTCTCTGGCCTGTGTTAAAATCAACATCTGAATGTTCCTTTGTGTTTGTTGCTGTGAGTTTTTCTTTTCCTTTGGGGGAAGCCATTCTGTGGTGTTAATGGCCCCTGATATGAGTACAAAGAATATTCTGCCCAGCACAGTAGGTCTCTTATTTGCTATATTTTCAGTATAAATAGGTTTTCTCCTGTATCCCCACCTCCTGTGAAATGCTCACCATTCATCTTCCATTTCTGTACCTTCCCTTCTACTGCCATATCCAACATTTCTGTTTCTTTCCCACTATCTACAATCTCTCTCTCTTTCTCTCTTCCTGACTTGTGCCCTGTGTCAAACCTTTCTATTCCCCTCAATGCAGCATTTCTCCCTTTCCTCCACCCTATGTTCAACATATCTCTTTCTCTCTCCACCATGCATGTCTCCCTTCCCTCCATCATATGCAGGATTTCTCCCTCTCGCCCCTTTCTACCTCTTTGTTGCATCTCTCTTTTCATCTCCTCCACCTCATGTCCAATGATTCTTCCTTTCTCCTCTCTACGCCCAATGTGCAGCAGCTTTCCATCTCTCCCTCCTACCCCCCTGTGTAGTAACTTTCCATCCCTCCCATCCCTTGTGCTGCACTTCCTCATTGACGACCCCCCCCCAAAAAAAAAAAAAAAAATGTGACCTGACATACTTTTGGGCCTCCTAATGCAGCAGCATTGGTGGCTAGCAGAGGCAGCGCTCTGAGCAGGCTGCTCGCTGCCTGCCCTGCCAGGGCTTCACTCTGCAGCATCATCATCACTTATGTCATCAGTGATGCAGCAGAGGGAAGGCCTGGGTGGGGCAGGCCGCAAGCATCCTGTTCATCGTGCTGCCTCTATTCACCAGCCACCACCGCTGCTTCTGCTTTAGGAGACCCGGATATATGTCAGGAGACTCAGAACTCACTGGATCGGTGAGTCTAATTTTTTAGAAAATTAATCAGTTCACTAAAGTGAATCGGTGAATTGATTCAAATTGGTGAATCGGGCAGCACTAGTGTCCATGCTATCTATATAGCCCCTGGAATATTCAATGGAAAGTTCCCTAGACAGTATTCATGAAGTGTGTGGGCCTTTCTTATGTGGAATCTCTTTACAAGCCATGACAAATATCTTCTGTGTTTGCAGGAACATCGGTAAAATCCCCCCAATGAATTTTGCTAAACTCCAGACCTAGCTAAATCATTTTTTTTGTACCCAAAAACTATAGATTTACCCCATTTCATGAAAATCCTTAGGGCTGTTTTCAAGATAAAATTTACCTACGTACATAAAAACATACAATTATTGCTCGCTTTATGTTTCTGGATTTGGTGCAGACCCTGTGTCATTTTGGGAGTCCTTTTCTGAACCACCTTTACTCTCTCTCTTTCTCATTTTGAAGGTATAGTCTCCAGTATTGACACAGTATCCCAGATGAAGCCTTGCAGATGATCTCTACAGAGATATTATAACATCCTTTGTATTACAAAAGCATCCCTCTGGCGCTGGCCACTGACTTGCCACTCTGTTTTACTACCTTAAAATTATCTGACATGATCTCTTTCTTCCTTGTACTCTAAAAGGAAGTTTCTTGATTCCAGGATTTTTTTGTAAGGTTCTCAGTGTCTGAATTGTTTTTCTGACATTTGCATTCATCCAGCATCCTTTGATCAATTCTCCACTATTCCATGTCAAAGCAGTATTTCAGGTAGCCGTAGAAAACCTCGTATTGCATGAAACAGGTTGCTGGAATAATTATGAAAGTATTCACACAGAACACTGTCTAAAAAGTCTCAAAACAGATTTTAAACATGTGGCAAATCTAAATGCTCACAGTCTCTACATTTTCTTATAATGTGCAATATAGATTAAAACAAATTGTAGGTGGCAGACCTGTTTGGCTACCCTCAAGATACCAGATTCCATGCAAGAAGCAACAGTCTGCTGTGAACAGTCCAGACACAAGACCCACCGGCATTAATTTAACAAAACAGCTTTCAAAGCATCAGCTACTCACAAAGGAAATAAAACAAATTAGTCTCATGAGGGTACACAGGAAGGAGAACTTCAAGAGCTATTTAAAAAAAAGAAAAAAAGAGGGAAAGTGAGAGCAAGGACCTGAGACCCAGGAGATCATGTGAACAATGGTGAGAAGTGCAAGGGAAAACAAGTAGCTATAGATGAGGGAAGACTTCCTCTTCAGAACTCATATCTATCCTAGACAGATATGGACTCAGATGTAGAGAGGAGTGAAAGAACAGACGTCAGGCCTTCCTGATATGCCACTAGTAGTATTCTACACCTGTTCTTTACTTTCCCTTAGTTGAGCATTCATATAGCATTGTAAACCAGGCCACTGGATCACAGACTTCATAGGTATAATGAGTTCATTACCTGTAGAGCAGTGGTTCTTAACCTGGGTTCGACCGAACCCCAGGGGTTCGGTGAGTCAGTCTCGCGGGTTCGGCGGAGGTCAAAACACACCTCCGACTCATATAGCGCTTTGGTCACGTTCAATCATCTATCAGTTATTCAGTGATTTTGATCAAGACTGATCGTGTACTCGGTTTCTTGATCTATCAATCTGTAACTAACACCTTATATACATCAATCAATTCCTGATCAAAATTTGTGATTTAACTGATAGATGATTGAACGTGACCGAAGCGCTTATGATTCGTGATGATACGCCCCGCTTGTCCATAATTGGCTGCAGGTGATCACGCAACATCGCTTGGCCTATCTGTGCTGCAGGGGATTTGATGCGCACAGTAGTTGAATTGTAACTGTTGTGATGGTACGTCGTGTGATACCTATCTTAATATTTTAATCCCTCTGAGAGGCAACAGCAGAAGTCACACTGATTTGCAGTAAATTTCATTATTATGTTATTATTATTCGAAATATAGGAGAACTTTTTTGTTTTCAAAATTGATTTTATTTTTTTCCTCACTGTATACCTATGTTTTGAATTTGTAAAAATCATATTTTATTTTTCCAATAAAGAAGGATTCGGTGAACACGCATATAAAACTGGTGTGGTTCAGTACCTCCAACAAGGTTAAGAACCACTGCTGTAGAGCTTAATGGGAAATACCGTTAGCTGCTAAAATTACTAGAAATGTCAGTGGAATGAGCAGGCTTTGAATCTTAGTCTTCCAGGTCCTAATTCATTATTATAATTATTAGGCAACCCTGCTTCATTCTGACCCTCAGACTTCCTACCTCCTGGGAGAGCAAACTAAACAACTTGAAAGGCAGGATGTTAATTGTTTGCAGATTCTCAGCTGCATCTCCCTGTTCCAGGCATGTCAGTGACTACCACATTTCCCTTTAGCCTGTGAAAAATCTATCACACTTAGGGCTCCTTTTACTAAGCTGCGGTAGCGTTTTTACCGTGCACTGCAGATCAGCGCGCGCTGCCCCCCGCGCTACACGGAAAAACTAAAGCCAGTTCAATGGAGGCATTAGCGTCTAGCGCGCGCGCTAAAACCGCTAGTGCAGCTTAGTAAAAGGAGCCCTTATTCTTCATTTCAGTAACATATATGTGATATTTGGCTGCAATAATGCATCTAGAAATCTGAATGCATTTCAGCTTCTTTCTTTCCCTATTGGGCAGTCAAGAAAGTGCATCAAAGTTCAGCTTGTTGGCTTTGGTGAGCCAAGATCCAGAAACTGCCCCAGATGATGCATCCCCCTGAAGCAACTAATTATTTTTGGCTATTAACCACCAGTTGTCCTTTAAAGAAAATTCAACTAGTAGAGCTTGCAAATACAAGAACATTGGTTCAACATCCATTGACAACACAATAGGTTTTGGAATGGTAACTTTTGAACAGGATCTAGATAATCCTGATAAACCTCATAGGTGTTCACCCTCCAGCAAAGTTACATTCATAGGAGCCAACTCGGTGGGTGTTTGAACTTCCCCAATATTGAACAAACTCTTTGGCCCTGATTCTGAAAAGTGCCGTCCCGATTTTAGGCAGCTGTAGGCTTCCTACAGCTGTCTAATCAACCAATCGGGATGCACGTTTTAAAAAAAAATGCTCCCCAGGCAGGCCGCCTATATTGAAGGCACCTCTGGGAGCCTAGGGAGGCCTGCAAGATGCCTAAGCTCACCTAAGGGCCTTAGGCAAACCTAGGTAGCCCTACACATCTCCCTAGTAGAGGAAGAGACGCTTAAAATGTAGGCCAGCAAAATGCTAGCCTACATTGTAAGTAGACGCGGCCGCTATACTTATCACAGCAAGGGATCTCCTTGCTGCAATAAGTATAGTGGCCGCGGCCGCCTGTCCAATCACCGGCAGGAGGGTGCCGAACCCCTCCTGTCGGAATGCCGCCCCCCCAAACTCCCAATCGCCGGCATGAGGGTGCCGAACCCCTCCTGCCAGAACGCCACCCCCCCCCCAAACTCCCAATCGTCGGCAAGAGGGTGCCCAACCTCTCCTGCCAGAAAGCCAGACCCCCTCTGGACCCCCCATGCTAAAGACCTCCCCCCCCATGACTCCCCTAACCTCCCCTCCAACTAACCTTTAAATGTTGGTCAGCTGGACGGGTCTTGCTGCCGTCCAGCTGACAGCCCGCCTCGTCGAAATGAGACGGGCCCGCCCCTTCCCAGCCCATCCCTGCTAAGTCTTAGGTATAGCGGGTCCGCCCATCCCCACTAATCCTAAGGCCTGATTGGCCCAGGTGCCTACGAGCCTAGGCCAATCACACCTTAGGGTTAGTGGAGATTTCTAATATTGCCACTGAAACAAAAAAAAAAGTAACAGAAAAAATTAAATGAAAAATCCAAATTTCATTGAAAATTGGTGCCAAGTCCACAAGTAAAAAGTTCATGCAATCTTTCTCCCACTGCTACCGGTTTGTTTATTTTTTTTTAAAAACCCATACTCTCAGTAAACTGAACAGAACAGTTTTTTGTGCTGCACATCCCTAAAGATCTCTGCATTCCAGTTTGATTTGCAAATTTTGGCTAAGCTAAGCTGTAATAGAGGTTTTTACCGCAGTTCAGGGCGTTAAATGCTCCGACACTTGTAAGAATTCTGTAAGCATCAGAGCATTTAGCACTCTGGGCTGCGGTAAAAACTCTATCGCAGCTTACTAAAAGGGGGGTGGGGGGTAATTTGAGTAGTTTGGCTGTTAGATGAAAAATTGGCATTTCTGTGTGTTAATTCTGTATGAGAGAGAGCACCAGCCGATGAATAGAAGTGAAAGGTCTATGTTTATTTTATTTGATATACTGTCTTGGAGTCAAAACAAGACAGTTCACAGTTTATATTATGAAAAGTTGCCTGATGAACTAAAGGGAGAGGCGTCGGTCTTGTGGTTTAGGAAAGAAGTGAAAGTGCTGCTGTTTCCTTGAAAGTTATATTATTAACTGAGAGTTTATAACGTTTTATGGTTGTACATCATTTTGATTGGAGAAGGTATATAAAATTTTATAAATAAATAATAAATAGAAAAGTGCCAAGGAGTCAATTTTCACTGCTAAACTTGGAAATTCAATGCTAGGCCATGTCTGGACCTAGCATTGAATTTCTTTTTTTTTTTTTTCCAAATCTTTATTCATTTTAACATATACATCAAGTGTACATTAAAATATGAACACAACATATTACATTATCACTTGATAATTCCATAACAATATATAACTAAAAGATTTATATCCCACCCCCATCTCGTATCTATACATGAATAATATAATTCCTATGTATATTAATCAATTAAATTATGCACATAAATATTAAATTATCATAACCCACCCATCCCCCCATTCTTTCAATTATCATATAAGGAAAAAGAATAATAAATTAACATTAATCATTATGATAATTTATTATTGGCCTCCACACATCTTTAAATCTATTAAAATGACCATTTTGTATTGCAAGTAACCGTTCCATTTTGTGCAGATGACACACTGAGTTCCACCAGAAGCTGTAATTTAGTCTAGAACAATTTTTCCAATTCAATGTTATTTGTTGTATCCCTACTCCTGTAAGGATCATCAAAAGCTTATTATTTACTGCAGATATTTGGCTTTTATTTCTCATACACATTCCAAATAAAACTGTATCATATGACAATGCCACATGATTTTCCATAAAGAGGTTGATTTGCGGAGACAGCTAACACAGCTGATTAAGTAAGGTATTCAGCACTTAACTGACTGTGGATTAGCACATAAAGATGGGGTGGCCTTATTTCTCGTATGCGGTTAGCCTGGCCAGTTAAGTTCTGAATATCTATACTTAAGCAGTGAAGCGCTGGCGCTGACTCTGCCCCTGGAACGCTCCCAAAATAGCTGGTTTTGAGTTTGTTGCTAACTGGTTAAGTGCCACTGAAAATGACTGGTTAGCCCCTAACTAGTGATTTAACTATCCAGGAGCCGTTTCTGGCTATTTAAATCATGTTGAATATTGAACCCCCAAATTTTCAAATAGGAAAGTACAGTAGAAGAAATTAAGAAGTAGTTGCAGTTATAGGGAAGAGTAGAAGGAAATGCAAAGGCTGCTGTACCAAAGGTATCATTAAAAAGATACCTTTTCATGGCTACTTTAAATTTAGGGAGGTTAAGGAAGGAGGGTGATAAGATCCTGGGTGTTGGGAAAAAGTGGGAATGGCTATGAGAAAAGAGAGTAAAAGTATGGAATATGAGTGTACAGGCACAATCAAAAATTACCAGTGGTTCTGCCATAGTTTCTTCATTCCCTCCATACAAATTTCTCTACCAGTCTGCTTGACTACAACGGGAACTCACGGCAGCCATTTTGATGACGGCTCTGCACAGGGCAGGAGCTAGGAAGATCACTCCTGCCCCATGTCACCGCTAGATCACTAGGTAAGGTCGGGGACACAGGAGGAAGGTGGGGGTGGGTCAGAGCCGGCCCAAAAACTTATTTGTGATTTTTCCCTATTGGCGGTCCGGCTCTGCACATAACCCTTGCAAATATTGAGGGCCTGCTGTATAGTCGAATCATCCTATGTATTAAAGGCTTGTGTGAAGAGCCAGGTTTTCACCTGCTTCCTGAAGTAGAGATAGTCTGGAAGTAGATATAGCCTTTGGGAGCAAATTATAGAGGTTGGGGGCTACTCCTGAGAAGGCTTGCCAGCAGGTATCACATCATATATTTCTTTTGATGAGGTTATAGGTATTGATGCTACTTGAGAAGATCTCAGAGGTCACAAAGGTGTGTAAAGGGTTAGCTTATTCTTTTAAGTATTCTGGCCCATTTTGTCTGAGGACCTTGAAAATCAAACAAGTTTGAAAATCTCCCCTCAAATTTGCAAGTGCCACCCTTTTCTGAACTCCCTCTGAGCTTTCCCTGTGCTGTGCTTCCTGCTTTGAATCTAAAAGAAAGATGCTGAAGCCATATGTTTTCCATTACAGTAGCCGTTATGCCATTTTAGGACAGGCATGTTCCGCTGTGTAAAGTAAGAACGTGCTTGAAAGACGAGCGTGATTCTTCAGTGGAGTGCGGCATTTTTATTCAGTGCAGAGGATATCATGTAATCACAGAAGCACTTCATGTTTGTACTGGAGTGGAAGTATCCTGATGAGCTTTGAATCGAAGTATGTGTGGGGAGTCAGACAGCATGGAGGAACTACATCACATGCTTCTACACTTCTCCCTCCGTATTCGCGGTTTCTAGCTTGCTGGCTCCTCCCCCCAAATTACATCAGCTTGCATAGAGAAATCGCTGATTCCAAGTGTTTACAGAGAAAATCGCTGATTCCCAGCACTTTCTTCACCGTGTTTTGCCTCTCCTTCAGGAACAAACCAGGTCTCCCACCATGTTATTCGCGGTTTCACCATATTCACGATGGTTTTTAATAGGAAACAGCCAATAGCATATGAAAAAGTTATTAGCGGAACATTTGCGGGTCTGTTAATCCCCTATCACAGCGAATTCGGAGGGAGAAGTGTATTTTAATTAAATCTCTGGAAAGGAGTAGAGCCTGACCATGGGGCAGGTATTTGTGCTTTGAATAATCTGGCATTTTCTGTCAAACACTGTCGTGCCTTAAGTACGGAACTGAAAAAGCTGGTCATTTAACTGTAATTGGATTATACAGTATATTATCCTTGGATTGAATACATCGGTGTGTATCAAACTGTGTGCCACAGCACAGCGGAGTGCCCTGAAGAGATTCCTGGTGTGCTACAAGAGATTCCAGAATTTAAAAATTCCTTTCATCTGAAAAGATTACATGTACGTCATCTACGCAAGAGTCTGTCAATGTTATGAGTATCTGTGTATATAAGGACACAACCGCCCAGACAAGCATCATTCTTTGATGTGATTGGTCCTTGAAAACTAACGCAAGCAATTTTATTTTTTATGCAATAGTTATTCTATCGCGCAACAAAGCAATCAAGGCTTTGTTACCGTTTGGATCTTCTTATCTTTGCAAACTTGGATTTTCAGCTCTGACAGAAATTAAATAAAAAAGAGAGAGTGACTGCAGATGGTGAATGATGAAATGCGTGTTTGCTTGTCAACTATCAAGCTGTGCTTTGAGTTAATTTGCACTCAAAAACAAGCTCATCCATTGCATTGATTAGCAATTCTGTTCTATCTACTTTAGTTTCACCATTGTTGCAATGACCCATATATAGCTTAAAGAACTTTAAATAACTCTCTGATTTTAGGTTTTTGTTGGTTTTATAATTTGTTATAATTTGCCGTGAAAAAATTTGCTCCATTTAGTGTGCCAGAGCTAAAAAAGTTTGAGACACTTATATACAACATAAATGGCGTTTAATATTGTATGTGCAAATTTAGGCACATACCCAATTTGCACTTGTAATTTAATTATGTAACAAGCCAATTAGTGCCAATAATTGGGTGCTAACATCAATTATTGGCACCAATTGAATTTTCTCACACATCTTATTAAGCGCTATTCTGTAAAGATATACGTATAAATCTTTTGGCACACAACTAAGAAGGGATGTGGCCTTGAGAGAAGCATCCAGGCGAGTCAGGGGCTTTTGCTAAAGATATGCACAGTGTTACAGAATTTAGGATTCTCATCTAATTTACATGCGAGGATTTAATCAGATTTTAGTTGATGTAAATTAGAGAATGACACGGACAAATTTTCCCCGTCTTTGCAGGAACTCAATTTTCCTCATTCCATCCCCGTGAGTTTGTCACTGTCCCTGTCCTCACCCTATTCCTGTAAGCTCTGCCTTAACCACACAAACCTCAAGCACTTATGATTTTAAAGTGTTTGAGGCTTGTGCAGATGAGGACAGAGCTTGCAGAAATGGGTCGGGATCGGTAAAATGAGTTCCCTTGGGGATGGAGAAAAATGTTTCCCCGTGTCATTCTCTAGTATAAATCCTCTTGCCTAAAGTTGGGCTTGGATCTTAGCACTGTGTGCCAATTCAGAGAACCGTTTATGAAATAGTGCTCTGCATTTGGTTTTTCTGGCCCCCAAATTTGGTCTTGTACTCATAAAGGAAGGGCATTTTAACGTGTTATGCATTGGCCAGTTCCACTTATTGTGGAGACTTAGCTGTTTGTTTGCTTATCCATCCATACACATAGGGGAAGGGATTTTAGATTTAGCTTGCACATTTTCCAGTTGTAGCTCAAAGTGAGTTACATTCAAATACTATAGGTATTTTCCTCTCTCTGTCCCCAAAGGGCTTATAATTTAAATATGTGTATAATTATATGATCTTATTTTTCTCTTGTCTTTGAATATACTCTCTGCTCTGTTGTGTCCTGTTATCTCGCCCCACATGGTAATTACAAAATGACCTGCTGTGATGACCAGAAAAGCCTGGTAAGTCAATTTGTCCCTTACATATCCTGAGCCATCGTCATTAAGGGCCTTGAAGATTGAGCAAAGCATTTTAAATTCAATTTAGTATATTAAGGGCAACCAATGAATGAGACCTGTGCTTGGAGAAAGCGGTGTGCCAGATCTGAAGAAACATGGAAATGAGGCCAGAGTAGGAATTTAGGAAGAACTGGTACAGAGAGTTGTTCTGGATTCTTCACAATAGAAGAAGGAAATTAAAAGTACCATTTTCGATCCTGCATAGAGAACTGTTTTATCCTCAGACTCTAGCAACTGCTACACTCCCTAAGGATCAATTTATTATTCATAGTTTATTTATTCATTCAGTTTTCTATACTGTTCTCCCAGGGAAGCTCAGACGTTTACATGAATTTATTCAGATATTCAAGCATTTTTCCATGTCTGTCCTGGTAGGCTCACAATTTATCTACTGTACCTGTTTAATGGGGGGATTAAGTGACTTGCCCAGGGTCACAAGGAGCAGTGTGGGTTTGAACCCACAACCTCAGGGTACTGAGGCTGTAGCTTTAACCATTGCACCACTTTGACAGATTAAGGAGAGTATATAGGAAAATGGTCCTTCTTTCACACTGATGAAGATCTGTCTTTGGAGACAATTTGGTATGTGAAATCATTTGGTTAATGCTTCTTTAAACATGGCTGGAACGTTGGTGGTCAAATTAATGGTAAATATAAAAATAATTTTTCTCAAGACAGGAGAGGACACTACTTCAGCTTCTCTAGTGGAGAATTCATAAAGGAAAGCGTATACAGTCGACTCCGCTTAAGTGCATGGCCTCCAGACTGGACCGCAACGTGTGCTTAATCGGAGTACCACTTTTTAGTTATGAAAAATCACAGTACGCTGTAGCCAAAAGCAATAAAACTTTTATTCAGTAAAAATAACGCACGTAAAACAATGCTACATGGTTCAGTTTTAGAATCAGCACTGGTCTGTCTAATGCAATACACTGTAAACCAAGGATGTCCAACCTTTTGGCTTCCCTGGGCCACGTTGGCTGAAAAAAATTTTTCTGGGGCTGCACAAATGCACAAACACTGCAGCAAGACAGAGGAGGAAGCTGGCAAGATGGTAAATACCTGGGAGCAGCAGAGGAAAACACTGCATCGCCCTTGACCGGGGCCGCACAAAATACTTCACGGGGCTGCATGCGGGACACCCCTGCTGTAAACCTTTTTTTAAACCAGCATTCTACTAAAATAATCAGTCATTGTTTTCTGCAATCAAATTGCACTATTCAGGTTTGGTATCTGAGTACTGATGCTATAAAACTGGCCTTAGTCGTGACATCCATTTATCTCCAGATAACAACGCAGCATGTGTAGGGACTTCAGCGCGTCCGAGAAGGAAACAATCTCTGCAGGTGTTTCATTAGTCGTGATGACCGCAGCAGTATCCTCGTCCTCATCAGATTCTTGGTTGTTGAGAGTCCAACTGGGAGTTCAATGGACGAAGTGTCAGCTTCAGTTTTATCCTCAATGCGTGAATGAAGCTCGCCCGTTGATAGCTATTTGAAATCGATGATGAGACTCGACTCCACGTCTCCCGTACCTTGTGAAAAGAGTTGAGCACCATCATTTTTCTCGCGAGCTCAGCAGCTCGGTGGCTGGATTCCGTTCTTGCATCAATCACTGCCATCACATATCTTAGGTCGAGCGACCTGTAATGACATTTGAAGTTGGTGATTATCCCTTGGTCCATCAGTTGGATCAAAGATGTCGGTGTTTGGCGGCAGAAACACGAGTTTGATGTTGGCTAGTCATACATCATTGCTATGTGCTGCACAGTTATCACACAGCATTGCAATGTGTCTCTTAAGCCTTCTCATCATATTGTCAAGCTTCTGCAACCATTCAATCTACAGTGTCGCCATCATCCATGCGTTTTTGTTGCTTTCATATTCAACAGGTAGGCGCTTAATGTTTTTGAAGCACCGAGGATTTCGATTCTTCCCAATCACCAGTGGCTCGAGCTTTTCACTACCATTCATATTGCAACTGAGTAGCACTGTCAATCATTCCTTTGGCACTTTGAAGCCAACAGTTTTGCTGCGTTTGAAAGCCAATGTCCCATCAGGGATGGCATGCCAGTACAGGCCCATCTCATCGGCGTTGAAAACGTCGCATTGTTCATATCCACCAGTGACTGATGGCAACACTTCCATGACACATCTTTCTGCACCAAACTCATCAGCATCTTGTTTTTCGCCATGCTGCTGCTTAAATTTTATGCCGTTATGAACTTTCCACCTCTCCAGCCATCCGTTTGTTGTTTTGAAGTCTTCTATGCCCAGTTCTTCGGATAGCTGTGCTGCTTTCTCCATCAGCAGAGGCCCACTGATTGGCAGTTGACGACTTTTAGCTTCAGCAAACCATCGCAGCAACGCCTGTTCAACGTCTCCATCCTTCCCAATTCTTTTCCATTTCCTAGTTGGATTGCTGTTGTTTTGCCAGTCTTTCAATATGGCTTGCTTTTTTTGTAAATCCGAGAAATCTGGCTAGGATGAACGCTGTAATGTTTTGCATTAGAGACCAGACATCGACACGTTCAGCCAGAGACAATGACTTTTCACCAGCCACAGACAAAGGTTTTTTTCGACGAGATGCGAAAAGTTCGAAAGTTCGAACACCTGGCCAGGCCTAGAATGCTGATCTGAAACACGTGGCTCATCAACGTGAGAACGTGATTGCTTTTAACCGGAGTGAAGGTAACGTGAACGCATATAGGTGGTGCCTGTAACATCAATGCACAAATCAGCACATGGGGCATTACTACATGGTAATTAGCACAGGATGCTTACTGCCTACAAAATAAGAGGCAATAGGTGCTCACACACCAAATTTTTTTTATTGTCACAAACTAGTGGTACAACGGAGGAGTCTTGAGGATAAGATGTCAATAATTCAGCCACGGGTATACAATTCAAAGTACACTTTATTGGTAGTAGCAAGGAGCGAAGGAGGGGTGCTGCGCACTTAGGAAGACAGTGTCCAGGGCCTCCTGCACCCTTCTTACTATGCCACTGCTTCTGCAGCTTAGTTAAAGGGCTCCTAGGTGTTTTTGCAATTCTAATACATAATAACATATAATAATAGTTAAGAACAATTAATACAACCTTAATAGAGGTTTACCTTTAGGCTATAGTTAACAATAAAAGACAAATAGTTCTACAAATTACACAGTAGGTTAATGACAAGCAAAGGCCTCCTGTATCCCCTTATCCAGTTTACTGGCTAAATTATAGAGAACTTTAAAAAACCATTACTTCTTCAGTGACCTTAATCCTCTATTCTATAGATTTTTTACTTTCTTCTGTAATTTTGTATAAGATGTCTCGAGTGTTAATTCTGGGGGAAGCTCATTGTACAGTTATGTGAGTATTGGATCTTTTTATTCTTTTGGAGTAGTCTTTGGTTGGTTTGGCAACTGAGCAGCTGGTTGTTCTTTTGTTTAATATTCTCTGTTTCAAAACTCTGGGGCGGTTCCTGAATCTTCAAAACTGTACAAAAGCTCATTTTATCCTCTGATATCAATTGATGCATATTTTTTATATTTTCTCAGCTTTTTTTTTTTTTTTTTTTAGCTTTTGCGCATGCAGTTGATTTAAATGTTTTCATAACATTTCCAAAAGCATAAATAGAAATGAAAATAAAGTGTTGCTTTTGCAGCATGCACTTGTGCTCTGCCCCCAAACCATCTTATGTCTAATTCTGTAATGAAACCTTAATCCTGTTTCTCACTTCACTGGTAATCTTATTACAGCCCTTTCACACACAAGGTGATTGCAAGATCATCTTCATTATTGCTCATAGAAAGTACATGTATTTTTGCTGTTTTATCTAGCATGAGAATTAGTGGTAGTTTACTTATATTCTCTTTAAGCTCCAGTTCAAAGTATTGAAATAAACTTTGGGCCCGATATTTGGTAGGATTTATCCAGGAAGGAGCATCTCCTGCACAGGTAAGTCCTGCACACTGGGTCATACCTGGATTTTCAGCAGCACTTACTTAAGTAATACTGCTAATAGCGCCAAGATGGTCTGCCCAGATTATATGGGCAGAGCCAGGAGTTTATCCAGTTACCAGCAATCTTCAGTCTGGTAACTGGTGACTATCCAGATAAAATTAGGACAGCAAAAGTGCTAGGACAGTTATCCAAGTACTGGTCTGAATATTGCGGTAAGTGCTTGTGGGGTGACAGGATAATCGCGCGCCAGACGCCAGCGCGCCAACAATCCAGTGCCGACAATTCAGCGCAAGACAGAAGCGCAAGGAGGAAAAAATAATTTTTAAAGAGCTCCGACTGGGGGTTTGGGGTGGCAACCCCCCACTTTATTGGTTAGAGTTCGCGGTGCTGGTGTGGGGGGGTAAAAAAAATCAGAAAAAGTTCTGTTTTCGCTATAATAGAGGTTTCCAACCCCCCGAACCACCCCCTCCAACAGCAGCACGAACACTAACCAATAAAGTGGGGGGTTGCCACCCCAAACCCCCAGTCGGAGCTCTTTAAAAATTACTTTTTCCCCCGCGCGCTTCTGTCTTGCACCGAATTGTCGGCGCTGGATTGTCAGCGCGCTGACGTCTTGCGCTCCACTGTCTATGAACCGCTTGTGGTAGCATTCTGAGATTATGATGTCATTACACTCAAATATTTAGCACTGGGTTATAAAAAGCTTGTGGCAGTTGGCATTTAAAATAACGCTGACCCCTGTGTACTTAATAATTGACCAGCCTAATATTAATGCCTCGGGCCTAGTTGCAGTAAATGATGCGTTTAGAGTGCTGCACTACGCTTTAGAACACGGTGTTCTGTCGCATACTAAAAATGACTTTTTCTCCTAATACAGCAAATTGATGGCATGCAAATTACCCTTAATAAACAAAAGGGGCAAACTTCAGTAGTAACTGCATATACAAAAAGAAGAGTTTGCTAATCAATCATTACAATGGCTTCCTGAAATGGGGGGAAAAATATATCTGTTTCAATAATTAACAAATGAGCCTCATAGACACTAACCACAAGTGTCGCAACCATTATGCTCTTATGGAGTACAGCATCACTATCATTGACTTTAAACTCAGGTTAAAAAAGAGCAGTAAAGCTGGGGGGTTTTGTTTTACTGTTCTTTTTTCTGGAGTTTATGCCAGTGATAGAGATGTTTTATTTATGTATTTATTCAGTTTTATATACTGTTGTCCCAAGTGAGCTCAGAACGGTTTACATGAATTTATTCAGGTACTCAAACATTTTTCCCTGTCTGGACTGATGAGCTCACTATCTAATGTACCTGGGGCAATGGGGGAATTAATGACTTGTCCAGGGTCACAAGGAGCAGTGTGGGTTTGAATCTACAACCTCAGGGTGCTGAGGCTGTAGCTTTAACCACTGCACCCCCCCCCCCCCAAGAGCATAGTAGTTGCGATACTTGCGTTCAGTGTCTATGCTTGTTAAGTCTTTGAGACTTGTTTGTTAATTTTTTTTGTTTAAGTTACCATGTTATTGAAAAGTGTACTCTGTCAGGAAAAAACAGTATACATCATCATGATAATATATAGCTATTTGCTATATCTTGAGTAATATGTCTCTCTTCTTTTTAGCATGTGAGCAGAGATTGGCTTACAAAATTACAGGTAGAATTTAAAATATATATATATATATATATAGGTCTACTAGACTCCTCTCACATCCCCAACACCCACCCTGCAAAAATGCCATGGTCACACTTTGGGCCCTGCACCCCTGACCTCACCCTAACACCCCCTCCCAACTCACTTGGTTCAAGGTGACCCTGGCTTGTGAGCCCTCTGCTAGCGTGGCCCTTGGCCAGGCACCCCAGACAAGGGAAACCCTTGATCAGAGATCCCCGAACCAAGTTTGTGACTGACAGCCTTTAAGAATTATTAATGGTCAGATATATTTCTTTGGAGGGCTGCCAGCCCCTGAGCCGGGTTTTGGTATTAAAGTTTTGAGATGCACAGATATAGATGACTATACTGTGTTTTCAGATCAGCCCTTATGTCTGTGAAAAGGACATCCTGGGATCTTACCCCACAAAGTATTATAAGGAGTATTATGAGCAGTAGTATAAGTAGGAAGTGGTTTATAAGGCCTGGACCTTGTGTTGGATAGTTCTCTGGTGTTTCAACTAAGTTTGTTCTAGGAGATTTCAATTCCTGAGAGGTTGTAGCGTTCCCCCATACTTCTCATGCTGCTTGGTGTACTTCTCAGGCTCTGTTGCTTCCACCACACTTCAGAGGTCTTGACCAAAGGGGTGGTAGTGCTTCCTTCATGGGGAAATAGGTATAGGTAGGATCACCTAGATGGGTTATTAGCCTAGGGACATAGAGAACACATCCTTCAGGGCTTTGGTTGGCATGGGAATGAATTTCAACTACCTTGGCTGTGTCTTTAATGTCATTCTTTCTAGGCAATAAGACACTTATTTCAAAAGCAATTTAGGATGTGCTGACTAAAATCAACATTAACTAACCAAACACACATCCACAGTACTCATTCAAATCAACATGTTTGAATAGGACCGTCAGAGGTGATATTCCCAAGGCAATGTCAATGAGAATAAAAATTCACCAATATCTATCTTCATTAATCCAAATTTCTCATCTGTTCAGTTTCTTAAATATTCTTAAGTATTCAC
Organism: Geotrypetes seraphini; assembly: GCF_902459505.1. Classification (NCBI taxonomy): domain Eukaryota; kingdom Metazoa; phylum Chordata; class Amphibia; order Gymnophiona; family Dermophiidae; genus Geotrypetes; species Geotrypetes seraphini. The sequence continues at coordinate 484,943,175 of NC_047084.1, forward strand.
TATCATTTGGGTTTAAAGTGTCAGATCAATATCCAATCATGCTTTACAGTGCAGTTCAAAATTAAGGCTCCAAACTTGATGGTGATGGGTAGAGAGGGATCTTGCAAAGCTTGAAGAAAGGTCTAGAATTAACTACTAAGATTTAATGCTAAAGAATGCAGGGTTATGCATTTGGACAGGTTGTTCACCCTCTCCAAGGTAGGGAGAACAAGAGGGCACTCTCTAAAATTGAAAGGGGATAGATTCCATACAAACATAAGGAAGTTCTTCACCCAGAGAGTGGTGGAAAACTGGAACGCTCTTCCGGAGTCTGTCATAGGGGAAAACAACCTTCAGGGATTCAAGACAAAGTTAGACAAGTTCCTGCTGAATCGGAACATACGCAGGTAGGACTAGTTTCAGTTAGGGCGTTGGTCTTTGACCAGAGGGCTGCCGCATGAGCAGACTGCTGGGCACGATGGACCACTGGTCTGACTCAACAGTGGCAATTCTTATGATTGCAAAAACCCAAGGGAGTGAATGGTACAGTATAGGGGTGAAGCACTTTGTACAAAGGAGGAGTGATCGTATCTGATTATCTTAAACTGGCCCAACAGGAGGTAGAAGAGGTGATGGCAGAAGCAAGAAGGATGCTTGGGTGCATGGAGAGAGGAAAAGGAAGATAATAGTGCCTTTTTATAAGTGAGACCCCTCATTTAGAGTACTGTGTACATTTCTGGAGACCACACCTTCAAAAAGATCTAAACAGGGTGGAGTTGGTCCAGAGGCAGCTACTAAATTGTTAGTGGTTTTCATCATAAAGCTTATGAGGACAGATTTAAAAATCTCAATGTGGAAGAGAGACGAGGAGGGAGATAATGATAGAGGCATTTAAATATCTCCATGGCACAAGTGCACAGGAGGTGAGCTGTTTTCAATTGAAAAAAAGCTCTGGAATGAGGGGACATAGGATGAAGGTGAAAGGGAACAGACTTAGGAATAATCTAAGGAAATAATTCTTCACATAATTATGGGTAGTGTATGCATGGAACAGCCTCCCAGTGGATGCTGTTCCAGACAAAGGATATGCCTGAATTCAGGAAAGCACATAGGATCTCTAAGGGAGAGCAAGGGATAGCAGATGGTATGGATGGGCAGACTAGATCTTTACCTGTTATTTTCTGTGTTTCGGTGAACCAACTGTAGTGCATGTGATGTGATAGATTCACAGCCTAGCTCCATGTTATCCATTAGCTTGCGGTCAGGGCCTTCAAAGGATTCAGTGAATTTCCTGAGTAGGCTGATCCTAATTATCTGTCTCTTCTTCTCCACCCCACCCCCAGTTTTGTATCATTTCCTGCTTACCATTTGCCAAGGCAAATGTCCTTTTCCTTCCTAAGAGCTTGCACTAGAAGACAGCACATGGGCTGCAGGTGCAGAAAGCAACTGAGAATGTTTGGAGAGCTGTTTTGCATCTGCTGAGCCTCCAGTCTCATGCTGTCTTGTTTCTGGGCCCTTGCTCTGTGCCAGTTTATCTCAAACTATGCCTCCTGAGATTTGAGGTGTGCCACGAGACGCTGGGGAGGAGGAGAGGTGCCCGCTGACTGCCTACAGGACGTGTTTCTCATGGTGAGAGACACATTCTGTAGGCAATCAGCCGGCGCCAGTGCCTCTCCTTCTCTCCACACATCTTCCCTGCTGACACCCCTGTCTGGGGGCCTTCGCACATGTGCAGACTTCAACATGATGACATCACACATGCCTGTATCATCATCGCTTCGACATCCGCGCACTTCCAGATGCCTCGAGCTACACCCGCTACGTTTAGTGTGCCACAATTCGACAAAGTTTGAGAGACATTGCTCTATGTCATTGATAGCCAAAGCTTTAATTTCTGGGAGCTCACCAATGCTCAAAGTCTGCTGCTGTTGCCGCTGAATTCAGGCTGCCAGCACTAGATAAAGACCCACTTGTCCAAGCAGGTAGAAGACAGGTACTAAGGAAGAATTTGTTTAATTGGCTTAATGGTTGGCCTGTTAGAGTGGGGACAGTAGAGAGATTTAGACCAGCATAAGAGGGATAATGATGGAAGAGCGGGGTGCTGAGTGCTATGGGAAGGTGCTTCAGCCAGAAGGAGATAGATAGAAAATACTAGTATTAGGAAGAGGTTGGTTTGAGTAGACAAAGGATAAGGAAATGAAAGAAGGAAGCTGAGGGACAAAGAGAAGGGCCAGGAGTAGAAAAAAGGGCAAAGGGAGGTGAACAGAGAGAGGAGGCAAGTAAGGAAGAGTGAGGCTCTCAAGGAAGGAGAGTTTGGGGCAAGATGCAAAAAGACAGAGTGCAGGTAAAGAGGTGAGAGTCGGGTATTTGCGGGGAGGGGGGTGTTGGGCAGTGTTTCAGGGAAAAGAGGTTTGGGAAGGAATACTGGTGGTGTTTGTGTGGGAGCAAGAGGTGCTTCATTGGGGCTATTGAGTCTTTATCTGTTGCTTTTTGGGAGCAGGAAGTATGGCATTAGGTTGTCAAGCTCTTGTCACTTTTCTGGGAACCTGAGGGGGTTTTTTTTGTTGAGGCTTCTGAACTCTGTTGTGCTGATGGGGATAAAAGCAATTGCTATGAGGCTGTGAGTCGGATTGTTTTTATTTGTGCAGGAGATTTCATATTGGGATCACATTTCCCCTCTTTTTGTGGGGGCAGGAGGTGGTGGTTGGCTATTGAGCTCTTATTGTTGTTGAATCCTCTGTGCAAATGTCAACATATGTCATTGATTTATCATAAGAGTTTGGTCTCGTTCTGTTAATGTCTGACTTAGTATATACAGTGGTACCTTGGATTACGAGCATAATCTGTTCCAGGAGCATGCTTGTAATCCAAAATGCTCGTTTATCAAAGCGAGGTTCCCCATAGGAAATAATGGAAACTTGCTTTGATACGTCCCCCCCCCCCACGAGAACCGGCATTGCTCCCCCCGAAGGCCCCCCCTGCGATCCGGCATCCTCCCCACGTGATCCGGCACCCCCCCCTGTGATTCAGCACCCCCCCCCCCCCCGCGCATGCTGAAGGCCCAGCAGAAGAGGAGGCCGATCTTCGGGCACCGGCACCAATTACAGGACATGCCGGTGCCCAGATGACTGTAAGAAGCGGCGGGGGGGTGCCCAATCGCGGCGGGGGGGTGCCCGATCACGGCGGGGGGGTGCCCAATCACGGCGGGGGGGTGCCGGATCGCAGGGGGAGGGTGCCGGATTGCGGGGGGGAGGGTGCCGGATTGCGCGGGTGGCACTCGTAAATCGAGCCATGCTCAGTTTCCGAGGCGCCGATTTTGCTCGTTTTGCAAAACACTTGCAAACCGGTGCATTCGTAAACCCGAGGTACCACTATACTGATATTTGATCTCTAGATTTTTTTTTTTTTTTTATAGAAAATCCGAACTGCAGAAGGCAGAAAGCTGTGGCGTAGCAGCCTGGGCAGGAGAGATGGCAGAGAAAGACCAATTGAAAAGACCAGCCTGCCTAGTTATTTTTATCCATAATTCACAGGGTGTTTCTGTTTATATTAAAAACATAAGTTTCATACAGAATGTTTTTGCAAGGGTGCAAATTTCAGGTATTAGCTACAAATTTACCTCGGGACTAGCAAGTAGATGTAAAATGATTAATCCCTAGGACCCACAGAATACCTTTAGGGATTTAACTGGATAAAAAAATCTGTAAATCCCTAGCACTTGTAAATCAGCATGCCATAGCTGGTAATTAATGTAAATTTCAGCTGTACACATGCCAGCTGTTAATTCTAGCATTCCAATGGAACACTGTATTCTAGAAACCAGTGGTCTGTCCTCAGGAGACCAAAGAAAACTCTGTTGTACAAATACTGCCTTAAGAACCATTTCCTCAGGAATTACTTGACCTACTTCAGTCTCACAAAGCTCACTGGGTATACTCTTGAGGTTTTTAAAGCAGACAATTGGTTGTTTCTCTGGTGAGAATATGGTCAGGTTAACTTTATTTTCCATTAATCCAAAAGATTCCCATTTAAAAGATAACATTATTGTAAGGTTGTAGGAAAATGGTATTCAGTTTTCTTTATGATTTAAGACTGCATTCTGTCATCTTGTCTTGCTGAGAGAGGAATCCTGCAGCTTTGTACTGCAATGTTACCTTTCAGTCTCAATAGGCATCTTCCTCCCTCGGAAACAAGCTTGGATCTGGTTCCTGTTCACACACACTCATTCTCTCTTGATCCATATTGAGTCTACAGTTCTCCCTCCGTATTCGCGGGGGTTAGGGGCAGAGCCGGCCCGCGAATACGGAGAAATCATGAATAACTATTTCTATGTTCTTGCCCAGACTCTTCTCAGCTTTGCACTCTTTGCAACCCACCTCAGTGATCCTTGCCGCGCATTCTCTTTTTTTCATCTCAGCGGCGCCTGCCAGCAGATGTTTAAAAATCCGAGGACTGTTTTTAATTCCCCCTTGTGCCGCGGAAGGGGAGAAAGGAGGGCTGTTGTCGCGCGCACCTCAGCCCTGTTCCAGGAGAAACCTGCCTCACTGCACGCATGCTGCACTCTTGGAGCCAGCAAGGCGGGGGAGTCGACATGGGCCGGAAGGGGTGTGATGACACTGATTGGCAGCCACCCTAGCCAATAAGATGTCAGAACTCCGGGACTAACTCCGCAACAGAAAGGAAGAGGTAGGGATGAAAGGCTTGTCCTATTGAGAGAGGGGAAAGCTTGACTGCCTACTCAAGTGCCCTATCAAGATGCAAGAGGGTTTCCCTCCCCTCCTACACTGAAAAAGAGGCGACAGGAGAAGCCTGTCCATCAAGCGGGTTACCATGACGAAGGGTGTGGTGCCAGGGACAGCTGCTGCCAATTAGAAAAGGTACTTGACAATCGGAGCGTTCTGCCGCGCAACAGCCAGGCCAGGGAAAAGTAAGTTTATTGCTGTGGGTGCAGGACCAGGGCGGGGGAAAGCTATCAAATCAGAAACCGCAAATACAGAGGGAGAAGTGTACTGCTAAATAATGGTATTTACTGTAAATTTCCTTATCTCCTCCCCTAACCGCCACCCCAAGTCATTCTTTCTACCCCCTAACACATACACCTCCTTTTTCTTTTATTCGCATCAGACATCTTGCTTACTGGTGGTTATTACAAAAATTTATGTTCCTGCAGGTTGCTGAACTGATCTTGATGTTTTGAGCTGACTTATCTACGAGGACTGTTCAATAATTTATCTACCTCAGTATGAAAGAAAAGTTTTCAACTTTTTTTTTTTATTTATCAATATAGTCCCTTGATAACTCCATACACTTAATCCACTTTTCCTGCAATGACTTTAACTCCTTTAAAAATAATTTTTATTCTGTTTGACCTTCAAACCAGGATGTCACAGCTTCCTTGTTTTCTTCACTTGAAAACTGCTGTCCATGGAGAGATTTCTTTAAAACTCATAACAGGAAATATCCAGGTCAGGACTGAAGGTTGGATGGTTCAGCTGATGAAATCCACATTCTCGGATGGTGGCCTATGATTGTCTTGACACGTGGCACATTGTCATGAAGAAGCATCATGCCTGCTGTGAGTTTTCCTCGTCTTTTCTCTTTGACTCCTGCAAAGCGGTCATTGTGTTGTCATAAATTTCTCTGGTATGGTTGTCTTGTGTGCCATGAACTCCAAAAGCAAAAGTCCTTCATCATCACAGAAGACAGTTGGCATGACTTTTGCCTGCAGATTTTTCTGTCTTGAACTTTTTTGGGGGTGGTAGATGACTTATTCTTCCACTGCATTGACTCCATTTTGGACTCAGGATCTCTGTGATAGATCCAAGTCTCATCTCCAGTCACCAAACAGTGAAAAAAATTAACTTGGTCTTCATGGAGCATCTCTAAGTTCTCCTGACAGCATGGAAGCCTCATGGCCTTCTGACATGGTGTCAGCATTCTTGGAATCGATCTTGTACAACCTTCGACATGCCCAACTTATCACTGAATGAAGCTCCAAGTCTAGCAGTTTCTTACTTGTTTCGCATGAAGACTCTCTTGACATCCTGTCTCTTGGAATGTTAGACTCGTACTGAGCTGCAACTATGCATGAGTAACCTTGAGACATGTTGCAACATGCAAAGATTTATTTTCAACACGCTTGCTACTTTCTTTCATACTCAGGTAGATAAATTATTGAATGGCCCTCGTATGATGTGTAGGTGTAGCTGTGGAAAGATAATTTATTTAAAACTTAATTACTCACCTTTTCAGAACAAGCCTTTGCTTACTCTACCTGTATGTAATTTACTTTGCACTCAGATTTGAAAAGGTCAGTAGTCCCATTTCAAATCCAAAATCATCATGTGTTTTTTGGTGTGGTTTGTTTTTTGGGGGGACTATTTTCTGCAGGAACTCCATCTAGCCTTGGCCTGGTTTTATAATAATTTAAACAGATCTATATAGTCCTAATTCTAGTATTGGGTTGCTTCTTATGTAAGTCATTAATATCCTTCTGAAAAATTACTGAAATGTAAGTTGGAAAAAAACCCCAAGCTGGATTCACCCACTTATGTACTGTACTGTTCTAATGTAGTTAGCAGTCTGCCAAAATGTGGCTTACTTTCCTTTAAGTATGCAGGAATAATCATCTAGGTCACCTTAGGAAAAGGTGCCAATCAGATTTGAATAGGAGGAGATCTGTTCTGGGAAAATAGACCAATAGCAGTGAAGCTTGAGCTTTTGGAGAGAAGCATAAAGCTCTGAGATAATGGAGAAGCTTTGTCCCTTCTTTCCTAGAGGTGGTCCAGTAAGGAGCGAACAGAACAGCGGTAGGTAGTGGCATAGCTAAGGAGGCTGGCACCCAGGGCGGTGGTGCCTAACATCGCCGCACCGTATGCCCCCCCGCTCTTCCCCACCACGTTGTCTGCCCTTCGCTGCTTGAGCACCGCCACCCCCCCACATACCTCTTGAAAAGTTTGCCAGCACGAGCAGCATCTTCCACCTGATACTTGTGCTGACCTTGTCTCCCTTCTGATGTCATGACCAAGAAGTGACATCAAAAGAGAGACAAGGCTGATGCGAACAGCAGGTGGAAGATGTTGCTCGCACCAGAAAACTTTTCAAGAGGTATGCAGGAGAAGAGGAGAAGCCCAGGGGGGTTCACCTTCCTTACTATGCCACTGGGAGGAGAGAAGAAAGCACAAGTGTTTCCAGTCTCCTGGTACGTAAAGAGTTCCCATTAGTGCTGCCCAATTCTGGAAACAAAATTTTAATTCGATTCAATTCAATTTTCCTGCCCAATTGGGTGGGTTTTTTTCAAACATCATGGTGGGTTTATTTTATAGCCTCTTCACCCCCTTTGCCCTCTCCTACCCACACTGGTCCTGTGGTGCAAACAAAACAAACAAACAAAAAATACTTTTCTTCTTTCTATTAAATCCTAGTTCACGTTCACAGTCTAACACCAGCTCTGGAAGGATGCACATTTCAAATCTGACATATTGTAATCACAAAACAGAAAATAAAATTATTTTTCCTACCTTTTGTTTGGTCATTTTTCAAATCATGTAGGTCCCAGGCTCTGGTTGTCTTCTGATCAGGCTTTCCTTCTTCCTTCTTTCTCCATGCTAACCATCCATCTTCCATCTCTGTCCTCCCCTTCTGTTTCCCTTTCCTCCCCCGGAGGGCTGGCATTTTTCATTTTTTTCATCTCCATCCCCCCCTGCAGCTGCAGTGATGGACCCCCACCATCCACAGATCCACCATCTCTCATTTTCTCAACTACCCTTTCATCCAGCATCTCTCTTCTGTGTCCCTGTCCCTATTCTCCTCTCCAGTAGTATCCCCCTTGTGTCCCTGTTCCTATGCTTCCTCCATGCCCAGCATCTTATCTCTGTTTCATGCCTCTCCCCATATCCAGCTTCTTCTTTCTCTCTTGCTTACCTCCTGTATCCCCTTCCAAAGGTACAGGCTTTCTCCTACTATCTCTCCTGCCATCCTGCCCACCTACTTTGGCGCAATATCTGTCCCTCTTGTACCCTTCCCCTTGTGGTCTTGCATGTCTCTTTCCCTCTCTCCATTAGTCCAGCACATCTCCTCTGCTTTCCTACCCCTCTTTTTCGTTTGGTTTCTCCCCTTCACTTCACCCCAGGTCTGGCATCTCCCCTCCCCTCTCTTACTCTCTCTTCCCTCCTCCTCCCTCTGCACAGGCCTGGCAGGCATCTCTCAATCTTCAACAAACGAGTATAGCAAATGTGTTATACTGCCCCCCCACCCCCCGCGAAGGCCTGCCTCCATGCTGCGAAGGCCTGCTCCCCCTGCAAGCCTGCATGTTCCCCCAGCTTCCCCGCTTTCACCTTAAACTAATACTGCAGCCTGCAGGATCGCTGGTGCTATAGCGATCCCTGCAGCTGCCGTTATCCTCAGCGGCATATTTCCTTTGCCGCGATCCTGACCGTGATGTCAGGAGGGGCGGGACCATAACAGAGAGAACATGCCGCTGAGGACAACGGGCAGCTGCAAGGATCACTACAGCACCGGCGATCCTACAGGCTGCCTTATTAGCTTATGGTAAGAACAGAGAAGCTGGGGGAACATGCAGGCCTTTCCGACTGACCCTCCCCCCTCAAGCAGGAGCGGCAGAGGATGGCCAGAAAGAGGCAGCGCTGCCACTCCTGCTATCGGAAGGCACAGGGGGAAGGGTCGATCATTGAATCGAGAGGCCGATTTAAAAAAATAAATAAATAAAATTTGAATCGATTCACCTGATTCAAATCGAAAATCGGGCAGCACTAGTTCCCACTGATCAGGGGTTGCCAGTCAGATCCACAGCTGTTCTTTGAGAGACAGCATGCCCTCAGGAAGGGCCTTAAACTTTGTCAGGAAGAGTCAGACAGTGAGGTTGCTGGCATCAGACCTGCAGGCTGAAAACAGTGGCTCCAGTGAATGCTGCCACCTAACATGGCATGGAATAAAACACCTACCCAGGTCCTGTCCTTTTGTCTGCATAGAGAGGAGAGTCCAAAGCACATGGAGAAAGAGTTAGAACACTAAGGGCTCCTTTTACTAAGGTGTGCTAGCGGTTTTAGCACACGCTAAAATACCGCATGTGCTAAACGCTAACGCCTCCATAGAGCTTGCGTTAGTATTTTTCAGTTAGCGCATGGTTAGCATGTGCTAAAAATGCTAGCGCACCTTAGTAAAAGGAGCCCTAAGGGCTAGATTCACTAACCTCCACGATTCACTCCGATCCGTGTTCGATCCGAGGCAGGCCAACTGATTCACAACGGGTCTGTATTCAAATGGGGTTAATCGGCATGCGCAGACCATCTTCTTTGCCTGTAGATGGTCTGCGCATGCGTTTGATGTCTGTGGTTTTAACTCACGGGTTTAAAGCGGGTTCAAACCACGTGCTCGCACTGCAGGGAAGGGCAGCAAGCAGGAGAGTCAGGGAGCAGGGCGGCCAGCAAGAGTCGGGGCAGAGAGAGCGGGGGCGGCAAGCAGGAGAATCGGGGCAGGGAGCAGAGAGCTTATAATCCCACAGCTCCTTTTAGTCTCTCCCTTGTTAGGCCTTTCTGGTTTCTACTGTCAGGTTTATAAATAAATATACTTTTGTAATGAACAGGTTACCAGGCAGTAGCATAACCCTCAACCCTGGCTCCAGAAACCTGCTCAGCAAAGGTTCCTATCAGGACCCCACACTCCATCACTACAGCTTATAGTAGGAGAATCGCGGCAGAGAGCAGGAGATGCTTTACTTGAGGCAGAGAGCAGAGCAGGGCTGGTGGAAGTTGGCTGGGATTTCAGGGCAGCATGGAGCCAGGAGAGTTGGCAGGAACGTGTGCGACTGGTCCTCAGCAGTTGCTTGTTTTGGAATTGGCCAGCCCAGTCGGTGTTCCTCGTTTTTTTATGTGAATCGCTGTTCCCCCTCATATGCATGCGTGGATCAAATCGGATCGGAGGATGATCGGCACAGAGGTTAGTGAATCGGGTCGGAGGAAAATCGGGTCGGTACACGATCGCAAACATGATCGATGGGCTTAGTGAATCTAGCCCTAAGGCCTAATTGTTCAATACCTAATGCTGGCACTAGGAGTGATTAGCACTGGAACTGAGCGCATGTTAATAGGGACAGTACTATGTTCAACCTGCGCGCTGAAGATCAGCACAAATTGTATTTGGATAGATTTAAATCAGGGTGACTGCTCCAGTGCTCAGAAGACAGCACAGAAAATAATGCTGGCCTTAATTCCAAAAACACACTGTCAAGTTGAGGATGGGGTTCAGGTTTTGAGGAGATTTATTCAACATTTTTCAAAAAAAAAACCCAAGTCTACAAGTCTGAACAAAGCCAAGTATGAAGATGAGCTTTGATGTAAGCCTCTTAGGGAATTTAAACTGCAGAAATTTTTTTTTTTTTGGGGGGGGTGCTTATATTTCATGATAGTGGGGGAAGGGTGTTGATGTGGTCTTGCATTTTCTGTTTTGCCTGGCACCATGTGTACAGAAGTTTGCAGTAAGCACAGCTCTTATGCACATGTGTCAATCACATTCCTCCCCCTTGCTTTCACTTTATTAGCTTACATAAAATTTGCATCCACTTTGCTTTGGGGGGGGGGGGCTGTTCTAGTTTTCAGTGCTGTTCTTGCTGTATGGGATGTGAGCTCTTTCCTCTAGTGTCAGAGTTTTGAACATGGGACTCCAAGAGAGCAGAGCACTATGCTAAAGTTTTGCCTGCAGAGACTTAATACATCTGATAAACAAGATAAGGGCTACATATAAAGGGCACCATATAAAGGAGTATTTTCAGCTAATCAGCCTGAGGAGAAATGTGAAATTCTGAACTGTTATAAAACTGCTTGACTACCTTTGCAATTACCTCACCTTAATTTTATGAACAAATCTGCCTTATTGTTTTCATTTTTCTTTTATTGCATATGCATGTGAATATTACTGGAGAGTCCATTAAAGCAAATTTTATTTTAACTGCAGAGTGGTCTCCAGTCACATTTTTGCCTTTTTGTAATTTTGCCGGAGCTTAAGTTTTATTGCACCTGGTATTTTAAACTCACCTGTGGGAAATCTCTTACTTGCCTGTGTAATGTGAGAGAGAACTTTGGGTTTTTCAGACTAAGGGCTCCTTTTACTAAGGTGCGCTAGCGTTTTAGCGCACGCACGAGATTAGCGCGTGCTATAGCTGAAAAATTACCGCCTGCTTAAAAGTAGGCGGTAGCGGCTAGCATGCGTGGCATTTTAGCACGCGCTATTCCATGCATAAAGGCCCTAACGCACCTTTGTAAAAGGAGCCCTATATTTTGGACCATAGAGCTTACCATCATGATTATGTACTCACCACTTAGATAATCCTCAGTATTGATATTTAAGAGACCCACTACAGCAAGAAAGTACAAACTTCAGAAATACTATTTATCTTTGTATGAATTATCATATAAAATATAGTTCATTTGGTATTCATTTATTCCCAGTGAAATAATAATATGGGGTATCTCGGGGGCATCTCTCTCTTTCCATGTTTCAGGCATCAGCTCTGAGCAGGAGAGATTTCTTGCTGTATAAACAGTTATTTATACCTTCCCCCTACTTTTGTAAAAACTATTTTCTCTTGGTATTTGAGCTAGAAAGGGGTTACTGTTAACTAAGCAACAAATTATAAAATTACCCTCTATGGTAGGTATTTTTTTAAAAAGCGTGCCAACATTTAAATGACAAGAATGCATATGATCAGAGTATTTGCACATGTTATGTTAATCAGGTTTTCTATTCCGCCTTTACCTATTCAGTTCAAGGTTGGATTACATTACAAGAGGTTGGGTCAGTTACCCAGGAAGTTACAAACATGCAGTAGGGTTGCTAGTACAGGTAGATCAGTATAGTTAGGTCATAGTTTCAAATATATAGTTACAAATACAAGTAGATCATCGATTCTTTTTGTCCCTGGAGTTGCATTAGACAGTTTAGAAATGGGTTTTTCCTTGTCATCAGCAGCAGATGAATCCAGAGACAAGTGGGTTAAGTCCACCTACCAGGAGGTGGAGATAGAGAGCACAAAGCTGAGCTCTCATATATGGTTGAGATAGCTGTGAGTTTTGGTAGGAAGCCATTGTGACGAACCATGCCTGTTGCTGGGCCTTAGCAGCATTGGCAGAGGCCTTATTGGGCCTATTCTTGGGGGTCCCTCAGTTTGGCTGCAGTCTGCTTTCTTCCGTATCCTTTAGGAGTGGTTAGTGCAGCCACCTGAAGACCTGGGTTCAATTCCCACTGCAGTTCCTTGTGACTCTGGCAAGTTACATAACCCCAGGAACAAAATAAGTACCTGTATATAATATGTAAACCACTGGTATATAAAGTCCCACCCCCTTTCTCTGTTTTAGCAGTCTAGGCATGAGCATTTATACTGGCTCTTTGGCTAGTGTAAGTGGTCACACCTAATTTATGACTCCTTTGATCAAACAGTGGTAGAGCCTTTTACTGCAGGCCAGCAGGGTAAATGCTCCGATATCCATAGGAATTGAATGAGCGTTGGAGCATTTACCTTGCTGGCCCATGATAAAAGGCTCTACCACTGCTTGTTAAAAGGAGCCCTTAAACACACACATTTGTGCTGCTGTATATTCTGTGCCTACTTTCTTTAATAAAATAGGCTTCAGATAAGCGCCCCTTTATAGAATTACCCTCCACATATCTGGCTGTATTGTAGACTATGAAGACTAATTTTTGTGCACTGTGCACACATAAATTAGACGTTACAGCCTGGGAACGTTCATGGAAGCTAAAATGTAAGTGAATTCTTGTAGAATTACATATTGCATTCTCATTGCTGTCAATTGACTACAAGTGCCATGTATCATGCTGGTCCCCCTATAATGAATTCCAAACAAATTAATAATGAGTTTTAGTCACTCCTAGGAAAGTGTTGCCGCCATCTGCAGTTAGAGACGTTCAGACCACAACTTGAATAACAGAATGGAATGTTTCCATAAATGGTTGAAACAGTCATTCCCAGCAATTGTTTAAGACAACAGTAAGCTTTATGCAGTGGCCTATGTCTGCAGCTGTGAAAGGTCACCACAGAAAAGTTTCCCTCCATATTTGTAATATACGAGACAAGCACGTTACTAGTGAACTGCAGTGAGGCTGATTGTACACATTATGTACAGTCTGTTCTCGTTGTTCACGTGTTCCCAATGCGTGATTTTGTGTATCCACGGTTGCAGCCATTGTGACCACTATTCACCATTCATACAGTGTGTTTGCATATTTGTGGACCTGCTCTTCCAAAAACAGCTTTCTTTGCTGCCATATTTACTTTGCAGGTGGCATTTGCTTCCATTAATAATAATAATAATTTTATTTTTTCTATACCGCCATAATCTTGCGACTTCTAGGTGGTTCACAGTGAAGATTAGCTGTACAGTCAGCGAATTACAGCGTACAGATAAAGAAGAGGTCACTGGGCAGTCAGTGATTACATGGTGCAAATTGGCAAGAGGAAAGATATACATAGGTTACATTATAATTTTGACATGTTACATTGAAATGGTTGACAAGCCAGCGAATAACTGGATACAAATTGTGAAGAAGACATTGAACAGTCAGTGATTACAGGATGCCGTTAATGAGGAAAAGTGGATTCAGTATGATGAGCGGTAGCTTTGAAAAGGGGGGAGGAAGTCTGGCTAGGAAATGAATTTATTGAATAGAGTGGTCTTTATTTCTTTCCAAAAGGCGCCGTATGTCAACCTGGCGCCATCAATGAAGTAGCCTAGCAAGTTTGCTGCCTACCAGCTTGAAACTTGAATGTTCTATCCAGAAAGGTTCGGTATCTGCAACCTGCGATATTCAGGTAGGCAAAGAGGATGTGATTTCTGGTTGTCCTTGTGGGGGAGTAAAATTCGAAATGAGATAGTAAATAGTTAGGGGCCATTCCCCACACCATTTTGTAGCAGAAGCAAGAGAATTTGAATAGGATTCGTGCCTCAATTGGCAACCAGTGCAGCAGTCTGTAGAAGGGACTAACGTGGTCACTTTTCTTTAGTCCGAATATTAAGCGAACGGCAGTGTTTTGAACTATTCTTAATTTTCTCACAGTTTTTTTAGGTATACCCACATAAATGATGTTGCAGTAGTCCAGGGTGGATAGAATCAATGACTGTACCAGTAGTCTGAAAGATAGCGGATCTAAATATTTTTTTATGGGGGTTTTTAGTTTCCAAAGTATGGAGAATCACTTTTTAGTCACCGAATTTGTGTGTTCCCTCTCTGGATCCCCAGGCATCCATCCAGAGAGTGAATTAACAAGAATCTGTAGGTATTCCAAGTGAAGTCCCATGTAGAAACCTAACCCTATTTTCACAATAGGATCCTTTATTCACTTTCCTTGGTTTTGAGGTGCGACATGTATGGCTGGAACCTAATCTCTATTTTCCCATAGACACAGTGTTTCGTTATTTGTGGGTTCGTGAACATTTTTGTGAATCTTACTACTGCGAATAACGAGAACGGACTGTATCTATACAGACTTCTGTCTTCGTTTGCTATGATGCAGTTGGTGAGCCCTGGTCTTAAAAAATAATGTCCAAACAAAGCTACACATTTTCAGTAGTGTGTCTGTTAAAAAGAACTTGCTCTATTCAGCAGATTGACTCCCTGTTAGAGAGAATGTATTCTTTGCAGGTTCTTGAAAAGAATTAGAAACTTGTAAGAATCCTCTTGCATAATAGTAGCATAGGAAGGTTCTAGTATTGATGAAGTCAGATTCTCAACTCAATGTAGCCCCGACCCTCAGGTTAAGTCCACATTAACAGTTTCTTTAGGTTGGCTGCTGTAAGTCAGTATCCCTGAGCTCCTCTTAAGGTGTCTGTTTTTCACTTAAATCACAGCCTGTTCAGCTTCTCCCAAAAGCGCTTTGGGATAGATTCACTAAGTACATCAATTGTGTCCCGACCACTTTGCGACTCGATTCACTAACCTGGCCGATCCTGTCTGTCCCTGATCCGATCCGCGTATGCAAATGTAGGAAGGCAGCAATTCACTACACAATTTAAACTGGGCTGGCTGGTCAAAAAAGAAGCAACTGCTGAGGACCAGTCGCTCACGTCTTTTCCTGCTCTCTGCCGCCCTGCCTGCATCTCTGCTTTCTGCCCCGAAAGGAATCAGCGCCCCCAACTCTCCTGCTCTTGCCATCCCGACTCTCCTGCTCTCTGCTGCCTTTCCCCGCAGTGCGAGCCTGTGGTTTTAACCCACGGATTTAAAGCAGGGCTGCAATGCGGGGAAGGGCAGCAGAGAGCAGAATAGTTGGGATGGCACAAGCTCTCGTAAAGGGGAAGAAGCAATTATCAGCACAAAAAGTCTATAGGCCAAGCTGTATATTAGAAAACTAGCTTTATAACCCGTTACATTAACGGGTGCTAGAATATATGTGTGTGTGTCTGTCTTTATTTCTTTCTCTCTCTGTCTCCTTAGCCGCTTTCTGTATTTCTGTCTTTCTTTCATTTGGCTGTCCACCACCACCCCTTGCATGCTCCCCCTGTCCATTCTCCCTTCCTTTTACCTTCCCTGTGTCCACCACCACCCCTTCACTGCTCCCCTTATCCAGCAGCTCCCTTTGTTTTACCTCCCCCCTGTCCATCAGCACCTCTTCCTGCTCCCCCTGTCCAGCAGTAGGCCTCCCTTCCTTTTTTCCTCCCTGTCCATCAGCACCTCTTCCTGCTCCCCCTGTCCAGCAGTAGGCCTCCCTTCCTTTTTTCCCCCCCTGTCCATCAGCACCTCTTCCTGCTCCCCCTGTCCAGCAGTAGGCGTCCCTTCCTTTTTTCCCCCCCTGTCCATCAGCACCTCTTCCTGCTCCCCCTGTCCAGCAGTAGGCTTCCCTTCCTTTTTTCCCCCCTGTCCATCAGCACCTCTTCCTGCTCCCCCTGTTCAGCAGTAGGCCTCCCTTCCTTTTTCTCCCCCTGTCTCCCATCAATCCAGCATCTCCCCTCTGTCTCCTCTCAGCAGCTGCCGTTCGCCATCTGGTTGAGCCGCTGCCGACAGGCGGGGTCCAACTCCGGCGCGTCACTCGCGCACAGCAGCTGGAGCAGCGCCACCATCACCGCTTCTGGACACTGCGGGAGCCCTTCTCGAGGGGGTGGGACAGGCTGCTGAGGAGCTTCGGGGGCTACTGCTGTTAGCCCCGGCAGAGACGGTGCGGCCGAGCTGAGCTGGCGGCAGAGCCCTCTTGTGTGTCCCCCCCTCCCCGGTGCCAGCGTCGCTCTCCCTCTCAGTGGGCCGGGCCGGAAAAGGAGGACACTTACGGTTGAGGGACGGCAGGACTCCGTGTTCACTCCCTCTGTGACAGGGTAAGGTGCAGTCCGTCTGTTGTGTGGAGACGTATAAGCGCGCATGCGCACTCTTGTGGCCACATCCCGACAGATCAGGGAACACGGCTTTAGAGTGCGCATGCGCGCTTACCATTTTATTATTATAGATGTTGCCGATGGGAAAAGAACATTTCTTAATAGTGAGATTAAACTTAATGGCCCAGAAAGTACAAGCAAGTAACTGCAGTAAATGTTCAACTGCTTCCTTTCTGCTAAGATGATTCCCCCATGCCTTACATTTAATAATTAATTAATAATTTATTTTCTTATATACCGCCCAACCGGAAGTTCCAGGCAGTTCACAGCAAGAGAACAGACATATCAGCGAAGACACAAAATACAGCTCGTCCTTGTGTGGAAAGCATGTGCAGACCATCTACAGGCAAAGAAGATGGTCTGTGCATGTGTCAGGATCGCTCTTCAGCGATCCGTGTGGTCGGTTTGGGGCGTGCCTCAGATTGCAATAATTTGCATGAGGACACGTCGTGAATCAGCCACGGATCGGATTGCCCACTGATCCAACCCGTGAATCTAGCCCTTTGTTTTTCCACTCAGGAGCAGCTCACCTCAAATATCAGTTCAACAGAAGTCTTTCACAGTTACATACTTCTTCCCACCCTCCTTTTCTTAGAAGTGCTCTATATCCAAAAGCAAAGCAAGCCACAAAGGAAAACCCTCAAAAAGTGCATGTGGGTAATGACTTTTCCCAAGTCTCAGGCAGGTGGCCCTACCAAGCCCTTACCTAATAGAAGAGGTGGCTAATATCTGCCATCCTTTGCTCCCCCCCCCCCTTCCTTTGCTAGCAAGCACAAAACAAACACAAAATTTCTGCTAACGGGTTATGGAGCCAAAACTGTCCCAAAATCCCTTTTTTATCTGGTCTCAGTTTTGCTCAAAAGACTTAAGGCCATGGTTTGTTTTGACTGTGTTTTTGATGGAAGCCAAAAATTTTGTGCTTTGTCCTGTTGTCTTCCTCCCTCCCTTCCCCTCTGAACAGGAGTTCCTTTCCCCCTTGCCTACCTATAGTTGTAACCCTAAGGCCTATTTTACAATCTTTGGCCGTTTAGAGGTGTAGTTAAGGCAAGAGTGATCCCCAATCACTCCTTCCCCTGCAAGCTCTATTCTGAAAATGGCTGCCATGACCTCTGGTGGTAATGTGCTTTTTTAAATTCTGGATTGTGCTTCAGGCTGGTATAATTCTCACAGTGTAGACCAGTGTCTGGACTCCAGATTGAATTTTAATAAGGATCTACAGTATATATTAACTAAATACAAAACAGGAAATATCTCAGTGCTACTTTCTCTTATTGTTTATGCATAGTTTAGATCAGTGTTTCTCAAGTCGGTCCTGGAATACCATTTTGCCATTCAGGTTTTCAGGCAGTGTATGCAAATCAAGTTTATGCATATTCATTGTGATTATCCTGAAAACCTGACTGACAAGGGGGTACTCAAGGACTGACTTGAGAAATACTGGTTTAGATAAGCATAAAGATCTGGTAATTATGACTTTTTTTTTTTTAACTTGTTCGTACAAGTGTCCTATTTCAGAGCAGTGGCGTAGTAAGGGGGGAACCGCCCCAGGCACCATTTTGTTGGGGGCGTCGGCACCTCTCCGCCACCCCATGACACACTCATGCCCTCCCTTTCCCGACCTCCCTCATACCTTTATTAATTTTTGCCAGCTCAGGCAACTACTTTGGCCTGCTGCTTGTACCAGCCTGACTCCCTCTGAAATCATTTACTGGTTACAGGGCCAGGAAGTGACATCAGAGGCAAAGCCAATGCTGGCGCGAGCAGCAGGCCGGAGAAGCTGCTTGGCAAAGATTTAAAGCAGTTACGGTGGGCGCGAGAGGGGGAGAGGAAGGGCAGAGAGGAAGGCATGGGAGGGTGCCATTGCCCTGGGCGCCTCCCTAACCTTGAAAAAAGCAGTTTTTGATAGCCTCTAACTCTAATTGCTAAATTTTGAATGATTTGTAACTTTTTGATAACCTCATTTGTATAATCCACATAAATATTAGTTTCACCCTAATGAAATTTTTTAGAGGACACATATAAACTGAAGATGTGGATCAGTATTCAAAAGCACTTGCTATCCAGATAAATGCTGCTGGCCATGAGATTCAGAGGCAATATCTGGATAGTGTTTCTAAATATTCTTGCATACCTTGAACTTACCCTGACAGTGGCAGTATTCTGTGTGTTGTTCAGAAATGGCATTTAATATCCAGGTATTTTTTGACTGCCACAGCCAGCATTAAAAAAAACAAAAACCCAATAACTGTTGACCTTAGCAGCTGAATATTGGGTAGATTTTTTTCCCCTGTGGATTGATTATCAGTTTCCAGGGGCTGTCTGCTCCATGAACAATGGGCTGATCTATTCATTGTGCTAAAAGAGAGGGTGTTGTTTTAGATGGGTACTTTGGTGGCTTGTTGGGTGTAAAGGTTCAGACTACAGCATGAATCTTACTTTTGGCCTTCCCTATGCTAAATTAACCTGACTTAACAGTAGCCCACATTGATATTTTCCCCCCTTTGTTTGTTTTGCATTGCCTTTTTGGGGATTGTGTATCTTTTATCTTTTATTTCGTATCTTAGGAGCACAGGGGCTGAATGAATGTCAGTCACTTTTAAGGTGAGTTTTTCTGTGCTAAACAGAGTGAATAGGTTTTTTTAAATAATAATTTAAAAATCCCCTAGGGAAATCAGGGCTAGATGCACAAAACACGGTAGGTAAGACCATGTGAGTCACTGTTGCCTGATTTTGGGGGGGGCCAACTCTAGAACAGTGATCGATGTTTCCATGCAAATGATTTGCACAGAGGTTCGCCCTAATCCTGTCTGACCAGTCGCTTGCAGAGCCAGTTTGGGGAAGCCCCCAAAGCAGCCTCCTGCAAATCAGCTGTTGGGGCTTTTTTCTTTTTTTTTTTTTTAATGGCACAGATGTGTGTGTGTTACACGCGCACAATATCTGCCCCATTAAAAATAAAAATGCCAATCCTCCCCGATGACCCACCCCGGAAGCAGAATAGCGGCAGGAGGGATGCCCACTCCCTCCTGCTCTTCAAGCCCGCCACTGCAAAATGGTAGGCCTTCCCCTTTCGGGCGCATCCTGGGATGCACAGGGAAGGGCCTAAGGCCCTGATTCGCTCAGATGCCTTAGGCCCCTCCCAGGGGAGCAGCCTAGGGTTCTGAGCCAATTAGGGCCTTAGGCTCCTCCCTCTATATCTCGGTGGGTGTGTGGAGCAAGTAGAGTTTGCTTCTGCCCCAATCACTCAATGAGCTACCAGGGCCATATGGACAGCTAGGCCTGGGAGAGGGGTGTGACTCAGGTTGGCAGGGGGGGGTCATATGCTATTGGGAGGTGGGAACTTATGTGCATGTACATTGATTTTTAGAAGTTTACATGGTGATGGCCCTGCCTATTTGAAGAAAGATCTAATGTAAAAAGCCTTCTCATGTGCTTTGTTCATCTGGGATTAATTTTAGCAGTTCTGTCTGTAAAGTAGTTTGTTTAGACTTCATATGCTACAGCGTTTTTACTAGCTATTCCTTTTGCCTGGAATCCTCTCAGATGCCTTTAGATTGGCAAATTATTTGAATTTTAGAAAGCAGTTGAAAACCATTTTTAATCAGGCTTTTGGTTACATTAATCAGTGTTATTAACTTTACTGCTGTTAATTTTCTGAATTTGGCTTTAATTTTTGAATTATATCCAATCCACATGAAAATAACGACATTTGCATGTGTAGGCTGCATTTTTAAAAAGCACGATTTACATGTGGAGTTGCACACCAATCAGAAGTTTCAAGGGGGTATGGTGGAGGGGACAGGACTTGGGCAGAACAAAAATCTACATGTTTATTATGGAATACATGTTTATGGGGAAAAAATTCCTGTCTAGATTTTACAGCTCAGAGGCACACACACACATTTTTAGAGTGTTTGTTTTGATCAGGGCTTTACATGAGAGAATAATCCTCCTTAATCCTGTTTATTTCTACTACCAAAATGAGGAAAAATAAAAATTGTGTCCTTGCTACGATTGCCGTTCGTGCCGTTCATTTTTTTGTACAGTGTATTTTGGTAAAATGATAGCTCCTACTGCACAAGCAGCCAAATAAATACCTGCAGGATTGCATGAGTAAGAAATAGCTCTGCATTGGCAGAGCCTTTTCTAAAGTAACAATGGATTTGAGTACCTGGATGTCTCATTTATGATGCTACACATCGGACTACAGCTCCCTCAATTGTTCCCCTCGACCCTGAAGAAAGTTTCTTTTGAAACATGCATGTCGGGAGCGGTGGCGTAGATGAAATTTAAGCTAAGCGGTTTACATTAATTTTATGGATAAAGTAAGAAAATAGGTTAAAAAAATACATTAGTACTTTTCTCGTGGATATATCATTTCTGATGCTTACATTCTTTGTAAAACGGGCCTTAATATATTTTAAACTTATTTTGAATTTTTGTTTTATCTTGGACTTTTATTTATCTTTTTTCCCCCAGATTCTGTAAAGGTTTCGCAAATTTGGGCCCAGATCTAAAATATGTTACTTAATGAGCCATTAACAATCAAATTGTTGACGTGCAGATCTGCCTGTGCACCATTCTGTAACATTGCACAACTGAATTGTCTTGCGTACAACTTGAAAAGGAGAGTGTGGCCATGGAAAGGGGCTTGGGCAGCACAGGGACATTCCCAAAATTTAGTCGCAGTGCTATAGAATAGGTTCATATATGTGCTCAGCTACCATTAGTTGTGTGCCAGCATTTATGCCGGTGAAAGTCCTCATGCCAAGTGCTGTTCTAATAAAAATTGCTTAGTGCTAAGCATCCTTTATAGAATTGGCAATTAGCACAATCTTAACAGCATCTAACTTTGGGTTTCATGAATCTGCACTTATGCTTTATTTTTTAATCTCATTTTATGTTTTAAAGTCGCTGCCTTTGCGGATGATCTTTTGGCTCTTCTGACAGACCCGTTTTCTTCTTTGCAGGCCCTTTTGGAGACTATTAGGGAATATGGTGATTACGCTGGTTTTCGTCTGAATCTAGTTAAATCTGAGGCTTTACTGTCTTCCTTGGCCTTGACTCAATGGGGTGACTCCTTCTCCTTGCGATGGGCTACGGACTCCTTTCGGTATCTGGGGGTGTATCTTACAACCTCTACAGCACAGCTTTATTCGATTAATATCGGTAAGTTTTTGGTTGATACTAGGGTCCAACTTGAGGCCTGGGGTGACCTCCCTTTGACACTGATGGGCTGTATAGCCTTGATTCGTATGGTGATTTTCCTGCGTTGGCTGTATGTGTTGCAAACTTTGCCACTTTGTTAAAAAAGGATCTTGCTCATTTGAACCGTTTACTTTCGCGCTTCTGCTGGAATTCTCATAAGCCAAGAGTTCACTTTCATTATTCGGTGGGTGGTTGGACTAGGGAGGGACATTTGAAGCCCCTTGCTGCTTTTGGGGATCACTTGGGTGGGTGCTGGGGTGATACTTTCGCCTACTGTCAGGTTAAACACTATCTTCTCTCTCTTCCTCAGGAACGGATTGCATAGCCACTGAGGGAGCGCCTTCAGGTTTTATTTGACGGGGTGGCAGTCTGTTCTACTTTGGTGTCAGCATTGTATAAGGCCCTTTTGGCATTTGCAGACCCCAAAAATGTATCCAGGATATGAGGGAACTGGGGGCGTGAGCTTCAGATGGATCTCAGTCATTGGAATATTCTGCGTGCCCTGCAGGAGGTCCCTCGCTTGATAACGGGAGAGGTGTTTCGAGAGTGTTATGTTAGAGTAATCTATAGGGCCTATTATACCCAGGTTCAATTGCATAAAATGGGAGGTATTGACTCACCCCTCTGTCTGAAATGTGGCTGGGATCCCAATACCTTTGCTCATTCCTTTTGGGATTGTTGGACAGTAGAAGTTTTTTGGCAGTCTATAGTCTATTACTTCCGGGGCTTATTTTTAAGTCCAGTTGCCGTACTGTAGAACAAATAGTCCTTGACCTGCCTGAGGCTTTCCCTGGCCTTCCTAGGAGGGGGGGGGGGTCCCCACTGGTGTCATAAGGTGTGTCTCCTTGCTCACAATTGCAATCCTGGACTGATTCTGAGCCTCCCTCCTTTTGGACCTGGAGATCTCTGGTGCATCATTTGGCCACATGGGAGGCCCGAGAGGCGGTTGGTCGCCCTTGTCGTAGGCGTAGTTTTCTGCTAGTTTGGGGAGTCTACCTGGCTTCCTTATCTCCTAGAGGTCGTAGCCTTCTCTTGAACCCTCTTGCTTAGCTTTGCTGCTGTGCAACTTGTTCACTCCCAGGATTGGACACTGCAGGCCTCTTTTTTTTGGGGGGGGATCCTTCTTGAGGATTACAAGAGCCACCAGAACACGGGCCTTTGGAATGTTGAAGACCTGTTGGTCGTCTTTTGTATACTTCTTTGGGGGGGTTCTGTTAGGGGATTTGGATGGTCAGGTAGGGTTGGGGGGCAGGGGGAGGGGTTCTCTACTCTTGTTCTATCGAAGCAAAATCAAGGGGGAAACCACAAAAATTTTGTATTGTTGAATGTTGGTTCCTTGGTTTTGTTGTATTCTTTGTTGCGTGCTGTTGCTGCATTCACAATAAAAAATATTTGAAAATAATCTCATTTTGTGTTCATTTAGGTTTAAGATGATAAAAGTAATTACATTGCAAACCGCCTTGTCCCGTACAAGTAAAGCGGTATATCAAATCTAATAAGTGTAAACATAATTCAATTGTATGTGCTGATTGCAATCGGCTATGACCAGTTTTTAATTGTATAGGTGGTATATGAATAGTCTAAATAAATAAATTTGGCTCCTGAACATCTCTGGTTCTTTGAACCTTACTGTTGGCTGGACATGCCATGGATACAGACTCTCTTGCAAAGTGCATGCATATTGGAGTATTCTGAGTTCGTGGACACTTGGAATGCGCTACCGGAGGAAGTGATCAGGCAGAGTACGGTACAGGGATTCAAACAGGGATTGGACGGATTCCTGAGGGATAAAGGGATCGTGGGATACTGAGGGAGGAGCTGGGATGTAACACAAGTATAGAAAGCTAACCAGGTAATAAGTATAGAAACCCAACAGGTCGTGCATGTGCAAGACCGGAGGGTTAGGACTACGATGGGAAGATAGGACTTCAATGAGAAACCAAGGTGGCAAGGGAGCCCCTTCTGGTGATTCAGACAGGTCGTGACCTGTTTGGGCCACCGCGGGAGCGGACTGCCGGGTAGGATGGACCTATGGTCTGACCCGGCGGAGGCACTGCTTATGTTCTTATGTTCTTTGTTTTGTGTATTATTTAAAAGAAAGCTGCATGCTCTCTATCTATGGAAGGAAGCGACTGCTGTGTGTTGGTTTCATCTCTGCATTCTGGGTTGTGAAGTGAATTACCCTTAGAAACATAGAAAAAAGCAGCAGAAAAGGGCTATAGCCCACCAAGTCTGCCCATTCCAAGTATCCCCCCCCCTGAATTTACTCCCTTAAAGATCCCACGTGAGTATCCCATTTTCTCTTAAAATCCGTCACGCTGCTGGCCTTTATCACCTGGAGTGGGAGTCTGTTCCAATGATCCACTACTCTTTCGGTGAAGAAGTACTTCCTGGAGTCGCCATGAAACTTCCCTCCCCTGATTTTCAGCGGATGCCCTCTGGTGGTCAAGGGTCCCATGAGCCAGAAGATATCATCTTCTGACTCGATGCGTCCTGTGATGTACTTATATGTTTCAATCATATCTCCCCGTTCTCTTTTTTCCTCAAGTGAGTACAGCCGCAATTTTTTTAATCTTTCTTCATACGTGAGATCCTTGAGCCCCAAGACCATCCTGGTGGTCCGACTCGATCCTCTGTCAATATATTGTTGTTTGCTGAACCGACTCGATCCTCTGTCAATATATTGTTGTTTTTAAATCTTTAAGCACTTTTTTGGTTCCCTTGAATCCTGGGAGCAGCCATGTTCAGAACAGTATGACATAGGAGTTTAAAGCAGCCTCAAAAAAGTGGTCCTAACTCCCACTCCTGTAAAATTACCTATGTCCATCCTAACATTCTCTCTGCAAGAAATTCCCCAAACATAGTATGTCCTGACTGACTGTCCAAATTAGATTATAAGCTCTTCAAATCAGGCACAGTAGTAGTAGTAGGACCTTGTATAGAATGGTTTGTGTGTGTGAGAGAGAGCATGCATGTTTTCATATAATACAGACTGCATATTATTACTTGTGATGTGTAGTTTTGACATTTGATCCCATAGACACAGGATTTTAAGAGCTCTTAGAATGTCTGGTTCACTATATCACCCTTTCCCCCATTACACACACACTGCCTTTCTGAATAGGGCGATAAAAGTTTCAAAAAAATGATTTGAACAAAAAAATATCCTATACAATTTTTGAGATGTGTATTTAGTGGTAAAATGATCCTGTCCTCTCCAGAAAGTTCTGGCATTCAGCTGCAGCTCCTCCTTGTACTTCTAAACTCTGTTGCTGCATTTATGTGCACATCATTCCAGGGACTGAACTGTTTAAACAATCAATATCTGTGATGCAGGGCTCGGTTTGGTGCCAGAGTATTTCATGACTGAAGAGCCTGTTCTTTCATTTTTGTGGTGCCTCTTTTTCCTATACAAATTGATTTAGTTTTCGAGTATGTTCTGAATGTCCTTGTGGATTAAAGCTTCTCTGTAAAATAGGACAAAACATGTGGTGCGACATCTGTCCCACAGCAGGTCGTCTTACATGCCTTCTGTCCCCCCCCCCTTCTTTTTTTTGTCATCGATGCTGCAGGGACCACAATTTGAACATGTTGGATTTTCCACTTAAAAAAAAAAAGTTCTGTCCTGCTGTGGAGAATGTAAACCAGGCAGACACATCTGTCCGCAGCTTAAATTCCGCCACACAAAGTAGAACACAAGCGAAGGATTTTGCTTATTTACTCAAGTTTTGTTTTGGAAAGGGTCCCTTTGTGTGAATAGGCTGGAAAGGGAGAAGAAGGGCAGGGCTATCGCTTTCTTTTCCAGCCCTCCCAGACCCTATGACATCACTCTGCCTGCAAGAAGGCAGGGAAGGAATTTTGATTCCAGAAACCAGGATAGAGGAGATTTTACAAGCAAAGAAAGGGTGCTTTCCTGAATGCAGGAACTCGAATATCGGCACAGGGTAAGCTGGAGTACACTGACCTCTGCTTCCTTTCTTCTTCCAGTAATGTGCAGACTGCTGAGCAGTGCTGTAGTTGATCTTCACTATATATTTTTAACTGTTCTGGGAATTGCGGAGGAATTTTATTTCGATTGCATGGAGTAGCCTCCAGAAAATGGACTGAAAATGTTCGTGCCTTGCTGAAATGCTCGCTCCCTGTCTTTCCTTGTGTCTTGACTGGGCAATGTTTTGCGTGCCCTTGAAAAAGAAGTGACTTTGCGAGTTTTGACAGCCGACTGGAAATCTCCTTTCTGTGCTGCATTTCTGTTCCAGGCAGAGTGAGTTGTTTTGCCTTGAGTTGATTTATTCCTTCCTGGACTGGGATGCTGAGAATTTTCCACCTTTTCATGACCATTGTGAGAGGCTGCATGTTTGTATTTGCTGTGCAGTTATGTATGTGGATACATCACGGTTGGGAGTTAGACATGCATTCTGATTTGGCAACATGGCAATGAATTTGCCTGAAGATGGCATTTGTCCTGTGTCTACATTGAGGACTTTAAAATAAAGTGCTTGTAAAGCGTATTTTATGCAGCCTCCTGTAGGAAGGATACATGTATCACAGGATCTAATGATGTACTGTAGAATGGGTACAAGAACAGAGGTTAATATCATAAAGGTTAATTCATTGGGCACATGGGTACAGTAGAAAGTATGTTTTAGATAATTCTCAAAGTAAAAGATGTAGTCATAGGTGGGGAACCTACAGTATATAGGTTTGCAGGCTATCTGTAATAAATATGCACAAAATATATGCAAGTCTGTTCTTTATGAATATTTTTTAGGGATAGCCTGAAAGCTCAACTGACTTACAACCCTGGAGAACTGGAGGTTCCCAAACCCTGATATGCAGTCATTGGAGAGACAATCCGGGACACTCCCACTAAAAGCAGTGGACTGGCCCCAGGAGTCTCCTCCATGAGTCTTTACTCCTTGCCCATCACATTTAAGCAGATGGTACCGTACAGTATAAAAATGTATGTCTACATGCTCTAAATATAGGTATAGTTCTATATAAGTATGTAAAATCTCCATGTAGTTAAAGTTCCTGAATGTGGCAAGGTCATGCAGCCACATACATGCCTTGTGCATCCCTAGATCCACAATGTTGACTACACGGTCAACTGCTAATGCTGGTTGGTAGGATATAATGTTCATGATCTGTTTTTTACAGGTAAATGAAACTGAGGTATAGTCAGACACTGAAACTGAATATTCTATTACTGGAATTCCTGCAATGTTTAGATTATAAGGGATGATCAGTTGTGCACATTTTGCATTTTTTGCTGAGAGGCTTTGGGATAGTAGAGCAAAGCATGTTTTCAATTTACAGTGTGTGCAAGGTTTTCTCAGTCAGATGGGAATGAGGTTTGGGGAAAAATGCTTGGTTGAGATGAAATTCCATTACTGATTTAGGTAAGTGCTTTAGATAAGAATCATGGGTGGGTCCTTATTTTGTTTCTACGGGCATTTAGGAGGTAATTTTTTAAGGGAGAATATAGTTAAAGTGCCTATGTGAAGTCTACTTTATAAAGACAAGTAGACACTTACTTATCTTTATAAAATATTAGCATAAGTGCCAGATGTGGACATTTACACCAGCCTAGAGCTAGTATAAAAATCTGTATCAGTATTTGTCAAGGAAGCACTTAAATTATAGTATTTAATAATCTTCATAAACACAACACAAACTCCAACACTGTGCATGTCCACCAACAAAGGACACATCATCATGTGAAAATGTGCATTTTTGTGCCAGTCTGTACTTTCTCCGAGGACAGCAGGTGGGAAGGCACCAGCTTGTGCTCTGTATGGACACTGCTTAAATTTAAAGTGACAGTGTACTTGGTAGTATTTGTGCCGGGTTCCATGGCTAATGTGACTATTTATTTTTTCATCAAAAGGGGACATCTATTAGTTGTCAGTCCCGCCCCATCCCACCCTAGCCCCACCCCAATCCCACCCTGGCCCCGCCCCCAATCTCTTCCATTCATTTTTCATGTGCACATAATATCTTATTCATAATGGTAACCATAAAATTTTTTTAAAACTACAAAGCTCACTATATGCAGAGAAAATGTTAATTATCATTTATATTTGGGGGTTTCAAAGATGTCAAGGCAGATGACTTTAAAATATGCAATGTCATCTCAGTAACTTTAGAAAAATAGACAAATATAGTGCAAAATATAGACAACAGATATAAATTCTCAAAACTGACACATTTTGATTACTAAATTGAAAATAAAATCAATTTTCTTACCTTTGCTGTCTGGTGATTTCATGAGTCTCTGGTTGCGTTTCCTTCTGACTGTGTATCCTTTCTTTCATTTCTTTTTTTCTGCACTCAAGCCCAACAATTGTCCATTTCTATTCCCTCCCTCTTTCCTTCCTTCCTTCCTATGTCCTTAGTGCACCCAGTGCCTCCCTCCTATGTCCTTAATGCCCCTTCCTGTGTCCTTAGTGCCTCCAGTGCCTCATGCCTATGTCTTTACTGCCCCCAGTGCCTCCTTCCCATGTCCTTAGTGCCCCTTCCTATATCTTTAGTGCCCCCAGTGCCTTCTTCACATGTCCTTAGTGCCCCCAGTGCCTCCTCCCCATGTCCTTAGTGCCCCCAGTGCCTCCTCCCCATGTCCTTAGTGTCTCCAGTGCCTCCTTTCCATGTCCTTAGTGTCCCCTGTGCCTCCTTCCCATGTCCTTAGTGCCCCCAGTGCCTCCTTCCCATGTCCTTAGTGCCCCCAGTGCCTCCTTCCCATGTTCTTAGTGCCCCAGAGCCTCCTTCCCATGTCCTTAGTGCCCCCAGTGCCTCCTTCCCATGTCCCTCTCACTGCCTTCCAGACTTTGTCCCACCCCCAAAGCTAGCCTGCCTATCTAACTCCCTCCCTCTCTCCCTGGCTAAAGCCAGCCTGCTTGCCTGCCTACTTCCTTCCCTTCCTGCTGGGGGAAAAAATGCCTCCCTCCTTCCTTTCCCCCAGTCCGCTGCTATCTTATCTCCCTGCTGCTGCTAATCGCCGACACGAAGTCTTATTTCCGAAGTCGATTCTGACATCAGAGAGGACATTCTGGACCAGCCAATCTCTGCCTGGCTGGCCCAGAACTTCCTCTCTGACGTCAGAATTGATGTCGGAAAGAAGACTTCATGTTGGCGATTAGCAGCAGCAGCAGGGAGGTAAGATAGCAGCGGACCGGAGGAAAGGAAGGAGGGAGGCTTCTTTTTTTTTTGCACGGCAGGGAGGGACAGGAAGTGATCGCCTGTCCCGTTGCCCCCGAGCACAGCTTCAGGACGCTGTCCCTGAACACGGGACATTTTGGCGTCCTGAAGCTGTGTGTGGGGACAACGGGACAGGAGGTCTGAAAACGGGACAGTCCCGTTCAAAACAGGACGTATGGTCACCTTATCCATGGATGATGTCACCAACATGTGCGAATGTACAGTGTGCCTGCTATCCTTGGAGAAAGCCTGCTACGGGTATCTTTGCTTTATAAGAGATCCATTACACATGTGTTTGGCCATATCTGCATGTAAATAACAGAAACACATCGAAGTGGGCATGTATTTTACCACTTAAAATACTTGCCCCCATATAAAATTATCCTCTAAATGTCTAGTTTTTATTGCTTGTTTTTGTTTTGATTTTGTATGAAAAAATTAAAAAAGTGGAAAAATACAGAAGGCAATCAAATACCAAAATATTTCTAATAAAAATATACACAGTCTTCATAGTTCCCCCTAGATGAGAACTGGTAACAACATTATGGGGCTCATAATAAGAAAAAAAACCAAATGTCTAAAAAGTGGCCTAAATGGGTACTTGGACGATCAAAATCCTGATCGTCCAAGTACCCATAACCAAAGCTGGTTTTAGACGTATCTAAAACCAACTTAGGCCTTTCCCCTGCCTCTAAACGCATAGAGCGAAAAGAGGCGTTTTTAGAGGAGGGGAAAGGGCGGGAGGTGGGCCGACCTAGACCTAGGCGTGTACAGCAGGTATAACCAAAAATTTTGACAGGTTGCCTAGTGGGCACTTATACATTTTGACTTAGACCAAGTCAAAACAGGTATAAGTGCCAAAAAAGGACCCGCTGAGCTGATGGCGGCTGCCGCGATCAGCTCAGCAACAAGGCAACCTACCCCCCCCAGCAACCATTACGGCAGGAGAGATGGCTCATCTCCCCTGCCGCGATGGCGATCACCACTCTACCTGAACTGCCACGACCCACAGCAGGAGAGATGCCCAATCTCTCCTGCCGCGGTTTGTGGCAGTTTGGGTGGAGGGGTGATCGCATCGCAGCAGGGGAGATAGCCAATCTCTCCTGCTGCGATAATGATCCCGAAGTGGCATCAACCACTATATGAGATTGGCTATCTCCCCTGCCGCGATGCTATCATCCCCCCCTCAACAAGATCGGGCAGGATGGGAAGGAGCCCAAGCCCTCCTGCCAGGGTGAGCCCCAACCCCCTCTCCCCCACAACGATCGGGCCAGGAGGGAGCCCAAGCCCTCCTGGCCAGGCAACCCCCCTACCCCCACTAAGATCCGGGCAGGAAGGATCCCAGGCCCTCATGCCCTCAGCGCATCCCCCTCCCACGATTGCTCCCCCTGAACCCACGATTGGCCCGCCGACCCCGCGACCCCCTGCAGACTCCTTGACACCCCCAACCTCCCCATACCTATAAATACGTTGGCCGGACGGATGGGTCCCAAGCCCGTCCGTCCGGCAGGCCCACCATCCGTCGAATGGCGGGCCTTAGGGCCTGATTGGCCCAGGCGCCTCAAACCCTGCCCACAGGTGGGGCCTGAGGCACCTGGGCCAACCGGAATCAGCCCAGTAGCCTTAGGCCCCTCCTGTTTTCCACTTCTACTTCTTAATGCGAATTTTAGAAAACTGTTCAAGGCTTATCTATATGATACATTTCTATAACTGATCATTTTGGATTTGTTTATAGTTAGTTGTTTGATAAAGTTAGATAAGTTCCTGCTGAACCAGAAAGTACGCAGGTAAAGCTAGGCTCGGTTAGGGCACTGGTTTTTAAAACAAGGGCCACCGTGTATGCAGACTGCTGGGCACGATGGACCACTGGTCTGACCCAGCAGTGGCGGTTCTTATGTTGTGTTCCTCTTGCTTATTGTAAACCACAAGGATCCACATGGTTTTGTGATATACAAGTGGCATGTTATGCTATGTCTGTAGACCTCAGTCATATCCCCCCTCAGCCATCTCTTTTCCAAACCAAAGAGCCCTAACCTCTTTAGCCTTTCCTCATACGAGAGCAGTTCCATCCCATTTATTATTTTGTTTGCTCTTCTTTGCACCTTTTCTAATTCTGCTATATCTTTTTTGAGATACAGTGACCAGAACTGAACACAGAATTCAGGGTGATCTAAAAACATTTCTTTTTAAAGATGCTTTTAATATTTAATTTAACAGTTCTTAAACCAGCGATTTTATTTTATTGTATTATGCTCTGTGGTTATTTGTTTCCCTACTGTATTTTTCCTTTGTTTTGCTTTTCTTTATTAATTGTATTTCAAACCCCTATCTTACCTTATTTAATGAGTATAATGTATTAGTTATCTACCCAATGTTATTATTTAAAGTTTGTACTGTTTTGTCTCTATTTGATTATATTAATCTGTTCATCGCTTAGAATTTGATTAAGCGATCAATCAAGAAAAATATTAAACTTGAAACTTCGTGAGGTTGCACTATGGAGCAAGACAGAGGCATTATAATATTCTTGGTTTTATTTAGCATCCCTTTTCTAATAATTCCTTGCATCCTGCCGCATACTGGGCAGAAAAATGAGCATAATGTTTACAGTGACACCTACCGTGTTTCCCCGAAAATGAGACAGTGTCTTATATTAATTTTATGCCCAAAAAACACACTAGGTCTTATTTTCAGGGTATGAACATGATCGTCTCTCTCTTCCTCTCCTTCACCCCAGTTCTTCCTCTTTCCTTTCTCTCCCTCACATGTGCAGCATCTTTCCTCCCATCCCTCATGCAGCAGGACCCTTGCCCAGCTTCTCTCCTCCCCTCCCTCCCATCTCTCATGCAGCAGGACCCTTGTCTAGCTTCTTTCCTTCCCTCCCGTGTGCAGCAGGACCCTTGTCTAGCTTCCCTTCCCTCGCATCCCTTGTGCAGCAGAATCCTTGAGTGAGCACCTACACACACACACACACCCCCGCACAGCCGAACCCCCATCCTTCCCTCTCTCCCTCCCATCCGAACCCCACCGACCACAAACGAGCCCTACATACCTCCCTAAGCAGCATTGGGCCGGCAGCACTCCAAACAGGTTGTTTCGGCCTTGTCAATACGTGAATTCACTCTGCCGTGTTACTGATGATGTCATCAGTAATGCGGCAGAATGAATTCACGGGTGGACAAGGCCGAAATATCTTGTTTAGAGTGCTGCCAGCCCGACACTGCTGAGGAAGGTATGTAGGGCTCGCTCACGGTCGGGGGATTTGGATGGGAGGGATGGATGGGGATTTGGCTGCTCGGGGGGGGGGGGGGGTGTTCGCTCAAGGGTTCTGCTGCACAAGGGATGGGAGGGAAGGGAAACTGCTGGCGAATCCCAGGACTAGGGCTTATTTTGGGGTAGGACTTATATTAAGACCTACCCCGAAAATCCTGCTAGGGCTTATTTTCGAGGTAGGATTTATTTTTAGGGAAACATGGTAGATCTTTTTTTTGGATGCTGCCTCCTAAGGTGGACCCTAGTATCAGGTAACTATGATTTGGATTATTCTTCCCAGTGTGCTTCACTTTGCATTTTGGCCACATTAAATTTTATGTCATTTGGATGCCCGGTTTTCCAATTTCCTAAGGTCTTTCACAGTTCGCATGTGTTTTGATAACATTAAATAGGTTATGTCATTTGCAGATTTAATTACCTCACTTGTCATTCCAATTTCTAGATCATTTATAAACATGTTAAATAGCACCAGTGTCAGTACAAAACTCTGTGGTACTCCACCATTCACCCTCTCCCATTGAGAAAAAATGACCATTTAACCCTACCTTCTATTTTCTGTCCAATAACCAATTCCTAATCTACAACAGAAAATGACCTCATATCACACGACTTTTTAATTTTCTCATGAGGAACTTTGTCAAAAGCTTTTGGAAAATCTAGATACACTACATGAACCAGCTGACCCTTAGAAGAAAAGGTTTGCCTTCTGCGGATGATACCAAGATTTGTAGCAGAGTAGACACCAAGGAGGGAGTGGAAAATATGAAAAAGGATCTGCAAAAGTTAGAGGAATGGTCTAATGTCTGGCAACTAAAATTCAGTGCAAAGAAGTGCAGATTAATGCATTTGGGGATTAATAATCAGAAGGAACCGTATATGCTGGGAGGTGAGAGGCTGCTATGCACGGGTGGGGAGAAGGACCTTGGGATGATAGTGTCCAAAGATCTAAAGGCGAAAAAACAGTGTGACAAGGCAGTGGCTGCTGCCAGAAGGATGCTGGGCTGTATAAAGAGAGGCGTGACCAGTAGAAGAAAGAAGGTGTTGATGCCCCTGTACAGTTTGTTGGTGAGGCCCCACTTGGAGTATTGTGTTCAGCTTTGGAGACCGTATCTGGCGAAGGACATAAGAAGACTTGAAGTGGTCCAGAGGAGGGCTATGAAAATTATAGGAGGTTTGCGCCAGAAGACGAATGAGGAGAGACTGGAAGCCATGAATATGTATACCCTAGCGGAAAGGAGATACAGGGAACATATGATTCAGACATTCAAATACTTGAAAGGTATTATAACATGTGTTAGGCATAGAACAAAATCTTTTCCAGAGGGCATAATTTGAGGTTGAGGGGTGGTAGACTCAAGAGCAATGTAAGGAAATTATTCTTTTCGGAGAGGGTGGTGGATCCCTGGAATGTGCTCCCGAGAGAGGTGGTGGAGAGGAAAACGGTGACAGAGTTTAAAAAAGCATTGGATGAACACAGAGGATCTAGAATCAGAAAATAAGAGTATATATTGAAGAGCTAAGGCTAATCCTGAGCAGACTTGCACAGTCTGTGTCTGTATATGGCTGTTTGGTTGAGGATGGGCTGGGGAGGGCTTCGGTGGCTGGGAGAGTGTAGATGGGCTGGAGTGAGCTTTGACGGAGACTTCAGTATTTGGAACCTAAGCACAGTACTGGGCAGAGCTTTGGATTCTTGCCCAGAAATAGCTAAGAAGAAAAAATACATTTTTTTTTAAAATTGAATCAGGTTGGGCAGACTGGATGGGCCATTCAGGTCTTTATCTGCCGTCATCTACTATGTTACTATGGGTATTCATGCCTTCAAAGAAATGAAGCAAATTGGTGAAGCAAGACTTCCCTTGGCTAAACCCACGCTGCCTCTGTCCATTAAACCATGTTTGTCTACATATTCTATAATTTTATTCTTTATAATAGTTTCCACTATTTTGTCCAGCACTGAAGTTGGGCTTACCTGTTTAATTTCCCAGATCACCCCTGGATCCCTTTTTAAAAGCTAGTATTACGTGAAGCCAGAAGTTACCTGGTTAGTGATTTGTTTATTTATTTAGGGGTCCTTTAATTAAGCTGCAGTAAGCACTAATGCATACTTACCACAGGTTATAAAGCACTATCATGGGGTGTGCTTAGGTGTCCTGCAGTAGTTTTGGGATCAGCCTATATTACCCTTGCGCTAAAGAAAATAGACATTAATTAGTGCAGCTATTTCGCTGCATACTAACTGATTAGGATGTGGTTAGCACATGATTCTTTACAGCCACCTATTTTGTAGGTAGTAAGGGCTCAAGCGCTAATGGCCACGTGCTAATTGGGAAATTTGCATGTCCTCAATAAGAGGCCATTTTGCCTCAATGCAGAGGAAAGACCCACACTAGGGATGGCGCTGTTTACATTTTAGTGCTGCTTAGTAAAAGGATCCCTTATTTTGTCATTTATTATCTACTTACAATCTAAGCAGAGTGCAAGAAAAAGAGTTATATTGATAAAACATACACAACAGAGAACAAAATAGGCCTACTAGACATACCATTAAAACAACTACCAACAAAATAAACTACATTTATATGTCAAAGATCTGCATTTAAAAAAATGCAACTTGAGGGGAGTCAGCTGGACCTGCAAGACTGAACAGGCACTGCCCTAGATGCCTGCTCCAGTGTTTAGATATTGTGAAGCCCTTCATCACCTAAAAGGCATCCCTGTCTGTGTTGTGGTGAGAGTCAGCTGGACCCACGAGACTGAGCAGGCAGTGCCCTAGACGCCTGCTCCAGCGTCTAGGGCACTGCCTCTTTGGAGCCCCTGAGGAGCCACAGAGAAGCAATGAGTGTGGAATTTTGCTTCGTTCCTATGGGAAAGCATAAGGCCAGAAAAAGGGACATATGTGTCCAGCATTCAACCACCCTCCAAGATCTCTAGCATCTCTCTCCTCCCCTGATTTCCCTCTTCTTTCTAGCATCTGAATCCTTCCCTCATCTCTGAGATGGCCAGCGTTCCACTTCCCCTCCTGGTTTCCAGCATCTCTCTCCTGTCCTCCTTCTCAACCCCTCATTATCTTCAGCATCTCTCCATTCCCCTCCCCTCCTCTCTTCAGCATTGCTCTCCTTCTACCTCCTCTGCCTGTGATATCCATCGTTCAAACCTTCTCCCTCACCCATCTTCAGCATTTCTTTTTTTTTCCTGCTGTGCTCACGAGGTATTTACTCTCTTACCATGCTCCCCTGGAGTGGCAACTCTTTATAAACTATGTTGGAAACATTGCACAGAAAGCCCTGGTGCAGGGCCATCAGATGCTCAAGGCTTGCTGGCTCCCATTTTCTCTGAACCTCCTATTACGGAGAGGATAGAAATTGGCCAACCTTAAGCATATGCAGATGCAAGATGAGAGAAAAATAGGCATCATGGGGAGAGAGAAAGGGAGGAAAAAATTTGAGGGTGCCATGGCACCCCATGTTCCAGAGCTTATGATACATAAGATTAAATACATTACTAGTTTACACTAATCATTTCTATAGCGCTACTAGAAGTATGCAGCACTGTATTTATTATAGTCAGGTACTTTCTCTGTCTCTAATGGACTGGACTAAGCTTTTATACCTGGGACAATGGAGGGTTAAGTGACTTGCCCAGGGTAACAAGGAACTGCAGTGGCAATAGAACCCAATTCCACAGGATCACAATCCGCTGCACTAACCATTAAGTTACTCTTTCACTTGTGTGCATTAAATATTTTCAGAATGGATGTTCAGGAAGCCAAAGCAAAGATGTGTAGATTATTTACTGTAATAGAATCTGAATATAAATAATTTTGCTCCTTTCCATATGCTTGTTGATTGAAGGGCATACCGGATAGATAGATATGCATTGATGAGAGAACACCTCCCAGGCTCCAGTGTGCTGCTTAAGCAGAGAAAGGAAAGGAGGCACAGGGATGTGGGTGGGTGGGTTAAATCAGGGTAAGGAAGAGAAGGCATTGGTCTCTGCTTAATGTTATTGCAGGTTCCCATTGCTTGAAGAGCAGGTGTTCTGCTCTGCAATGAACAAGTCATAAGCAGAACGTATGCATCCCAGGAACTGACGGAGTCAAATTTGTACAGTAATATGGTTAACTTTGTAAAAAGCATGGAAGAAACATCAAGGACAGTTGGCTGATGAGGCAGGTCAGATGCTATTGCCTGGGGACTGAATTTACTCATATCCTGCTATGCTAATGTCTATGTGAAATGTAGTACATTGGCTCTATTAACAGTGAAGACATTTTTTCAGAATTTGCAGCTTGGATTTTTTTTTTAAATTTCTGCTGATAAAAAAAATTCCCATAGATTCAAGAACTTAAAAATAAATATGTCCTTTTTATGTAGAGCCCATTCCTGGGTTTCTGTTGCATTAACGTGGTTTACATACAATGCCTAACACTAATCATGTTAGCCACATCACTAGTTTGCATGTAAAGATTTGGGGGTTTAGAGGATTGTACAGCTGTGTGGATCACAATAAACAATGGAGAACTCTATTGAAAATGAGAATACCCAAACACACAACTCAGCTGATAAAGAGACAATATGAAAATCAAGAATCTGCAGTGAGAACGGAATACGGCAACACTGATTGGTTTCCAATAAAATGTGGTGTCAGGAACTTTACCTGTTCAAATGTATGGTGAAACCATCTTCAGAAAAGCAAATTTGGAAGAAGAAAGTGTCAGTTTCAAAGTTGGTGGCCAAAATATAAACAACCTGTGCTATGCAGATGATACAACACTCTTCACCATCAGCAAAGAAGACATGCTGTATCTGCTGAGAAAAGTTAAAGCCGAAAGTCATAACATGGAACTAGAACTGAACATAAACAAGATGACGATCATGAGCACGGAAAATTATGAAGATTTTGAGCTTG
The DNA here is from genome assembly GCF_902459505.1 of Geotrypetes seraphini. Lineage (NCBI taxonomy): Eukaryota > Metazoa > Chordata > Amphibia > Gymnophiona > Dermophiidae > Geotrypetes > Geotrypetes seraphini. The sequence continues at coordinate 484,980,125 of NC_047084.1, forward strand.
AAGTCGATAGAATAGAAGTTGTAAAGGATTTCAGTCTCCTGGGCTCATTTGTAAACAAAGAAGCAACTAGCAGGGAGGAAATACTCTGTAGAATAGCACTTGGTCACTCTTCAATGAAGGCTCTCAACAAAATATTCAAAAGCAAGAAGGTAACACTCCAAACGAAGATCAGACTTGTCCACGCACTCATTTTCTCAGTGGTCAGTTACGAATGCGAAAGCTGGACATTATGGAAACGAGACAGAAAGAAGATTGACTCATTTGAGTTTTTGTGCTGGAGAAGGATTTTAGGTAGGCATGTCATGGACCGCCAGAAGAACTAACAAATCTAATCTGGAAGAGATTAAACCAGCTATGTCACTCGAAGTCCAAATGATGAAGTTACGATTCTCTTATTTTGGTCACACCATCAGAAGAGAGAGAGATCACTGGAGAAGGACATCATGTTTAGGAAGATTGAAGGAACCAGGCAAAGAGGACTAAAAACCTGCAATCAGATGGCTGGACATGTTGAAAATAACCTATGGGGATGATGTTGGAGGACCTTTCTGGACTAGCACAAAACAATTTCTTTTTAGATCTACTTACCTCCTGATACTTCTTCCCTTAATGGTAGGAGTTCCTGAACTTTTTTACATTTGATGTTTAAGCCTGGTTTTTGAAGTCCAGGGAGTTTTTTCCCCCATGTTGGGTTTTCTCCCTGGTTGTCTGTTTATCCAGAGCGGACCAGTGATAGTCCTTTAGTCTCCCTTTTTCAAGTCTTGGTACTTCAGGGAGTGGTATCCTCTGGATTTTGAGGTCCATTTAATAAATACTGGTATAAGCTATATGTTCTGGAACTCCTTACGTTAAGTTTTTGACACTCAATTTTGTCCTTTGATTAGTAGTTAGTAAGAGTGTCTGTTGCTCTTTGACTATATATTGACTTAACGACATGAGTCACATCTGAACAGACACCCCAGTACAGTTGCAGAAGGGAACCTTCTCCTTCCAGGCAGCCAAACTAAATTCATGACTTGCCCAAATTGTACTTGACGCCTCCTCCTACCTTGACTTCAGTAAAAAACTCAAAACTCACTTATTCCACGAACAGAACCCCTAACACACCTCTCTCACCTCTTCAACTCCCCTCAATCCACGTGAACCTCCACCTTCCCCTCTTATTGTACCCACCAAACCAATTTAACTTCAACAACCGGTTTTTCCTGTAAATAAATTTTTACCTTCCTATTGTACACTCTTGTATATTCCTGTCAACTCCAATGACCTGTACACTCCATAATATGCTAATTCCAATGTTTTTCATTGTCTGTAATCTTAATTAATTGCTGTGAACCGCCTAGAACTCTCTGGGTATGGCGGTATACAAAATAAAGTTATTATTATTATTAATGTGCTATCATTTCTCAGGCTCATTCATATATGTCTTTTAGGAAGCTGCTAAAAACTGAATTATATAACAAATTTGTTAATTGATTGTTTTCTATTTTGACTGGTAAAATGTATATTGTTCTTTTAGACTGTTCTTAGCTTGATTTTAATATATATTTTTAAAATCAGTTGTATTTTATGTACTGTTTGTATAAATTCTCTTTGTATGTGAACCGCCTAGAACTATATGGTGTGGCGGTATATAAAAATAAAATTATTATTATTATTAATATTTCCCAGGTTTCACAATGACAGAATGGTTAGAGAAAATAGAAGTGTTGGCTGGCATGCCTGTCCTTCATAAATTAACCTTGGGTGCTTCTGGAAATGCTGTGGAGATCCTTAATATCAATACCCCCACCCCAAAAAGCAGCAATAAGCGAAATGAAGACAAACCACTATGTTAGTTTCAAGTTTTTTCAAGTTTTATTCGGATTTTATATACCGCCTATCAAGATTATCTAAGCGGTTTTACAATCAGGTACTCAAGCATTTTCCCTATCTGTCCCGGTGGGCTCACAATCTATCTAATGTACCTGGGGCTATGGAGGATTAAGTGACTTGCCCAGGGTCACAAGGAGCAGCGTGGGGTTTGAACCCACAACCCCAGGGTGCTGAGGCTGTAGCTTCAACCACTACGCCACACACTCCTCCATGTTACTACTACTATTACTATTTATTATTTCTATAGCACTTCCAGACGCACACAGCGCTGTACATCAAACACACCAGAGACTGTTCCTGTTCAAAAGAGCTTACAATCTAATTATGAAAGACACACTGAACAAAAATGGTGCACCATATAAAGATATCAGAATATTTATTGACAATATTGCACAGTTACATTAGCGCTATAACTTCCATCACGATAATAGCAAAAAGACCTTGTTTCAAATGCAGCTGCATGCATAACCATATAACCCTGACCTGACCAAAATTTTTTTTAATAAAAGTGCCCAGGAAAAATTTTAAAACCTACTTATACAGTCAGCACAACGCTGGTTCACAGAGTGTCCTCCAATCCATAGAAATTTAAAGTACATTACATAACTCTAATGTTTTTGTTCCAAGAAAGGGGCTCTATACCAATATTTATATGGCAAGATCTAGTTTAACACAGGTTTGCTCCCAGGCTTCCTTGCTAACAATTTATTGGCAGAACATGTTTTTGTGCTTCTTAGGGGGGAATTCATGAAAAAGCATTAAGCATGTTAGCACATTCTAATTGCTAAAGACACCTATGAGGAGAGTGTGGCATAGTGGTTAGAGCAGGGGTCTCAAAGTCCCTCCTTGAAGGCCGCAATCCAGTCTGGTTTTCAGGATTTCCCCAATGAATATGCATTGAAAGCAGTGCATGCACATAGATCTCATGCATATTCATTGGGGAAATCCTGAAAACCCGACTGGATTGCGGCCCTCAAGGAGGGACTTTGAGATCCCTGGGTTAGAGCTACAGCCTCTGCATTCTAATCTAATCTAATACTTGGTTTTGTATACCCAGACTTCAATCTAAGAGAGCTCGACTTGGTTTCCAATAGTTAGATTAAGCTGAGGCTGTGGGTTCAAATCCTGCACTGTGCTTTGTGACCCTGGGCAAGTCACTTAGTCCTCCCCTGCCCCAGGTATGTTAAATAGATTGTGAGCCTACCGGGACAGATAGGGAAAATGCTTGAAGTACCTATATGTAAACCACTTTGAATGTGGTTGTAAAACTACAAAAAAGGTGGTATATTGGTCCCAATTCCTATTATATTCCTTTGGACATCTTTAGTGGCTAACGCCCTTTCTGGAATTTCACCCCTTAATGTTAGCACCATTAGAACAAGGGCGAGCAAGTTTTTAGTCCCAACTTAATCCCCCCATTGCCCCAGGTATGTTAGATAGATTGTGAGCCCACCGGGACAGAGAGGGAAAACTGCTTGAGTACCTTAAATAAATGCATGTAAACCGTTATGAGCTCCCCTGGGAGAACAGTATAGAAAATTGAATTAAAAAAAAATATATATTAACAGCTAATGATTCCTCTAAAGACTGACCAGGTGCTTGCAAACTATTTTTTGTGTCAGAGAAGTTCTAGAATTTTTTTTTTCTTGTGAGCAATAAGTTCTAAAAAACAGATTTGCAAGTGTTTTTGTGAGCGACGTTATAAAATCTATGAGCAATGGTTAAAGTTATCATATGGCTCCAGAAGTAGGACGAACAGATTGAGACATCCAGATTTTACTTTCATTGATGGAAGTAAAACCTGGATGTCTCAATCCGTCCTCTTTTGTCTGGAGCCATGTGGTAACCCTAGCAATGCTTCTAGAATGTATGAGCAATTGTTCATGGGCTCCACCTAGAGGGAACATAGCCAATGGCCTCACTGGGTAAATAAAGTTGTTCCCAGGGGCCAAGGAGAGGATTCCTCAGATTCAAATCAGAACATAGCTGATTTACCTTTGACACTGTACCCAGAAGAGCAAGACACCTTTTCTGTGCTGCCAACTCATACATTCTCCTGCATACATGATTTCTCAAGGGAAGAAAGGAAGGGGTTCTCTTTCCTTTCTGTTACTCCCATCTTGTGCCATCAGCCATCCCTTCTGCCTACCTACCATTGAACAACCCAGAAAGGAGAGCCTGAACAGATAAAGGTGCTGCTCTAGAAGGACTGACCTCAGAGTCCTCCTTATCAAGACAGATGCTGGTAGGAGCAGCCTTTATTTTTTTTAATATCTGTTTATTGTCAAAATAGAATAAAATGGATGCAGTTCTGCTGACTTACCTGTCAGGGCAGGGCCAGTACGCCCCTCTAATCTCATGTGTGGTTGCTTAAGAAGAGGCAGCCACAAAGCAGCTCCTTCCTCATCAAGAACACACCAGAAAGTATGTACCCATGTGCTGGGAGAAAATAGCTTTCATACACAGTCGCCCACAGCCTTCCTGTTCTGGTTCTGACTGGGTCAGGAAAATCATGCCATTGCCCTTTTGGGGGAGTTTGCTTAGGGTTACTAACTGGGCCTTAGTGACCTTGCTTTTAGTCTCTAGGGCCTGATATAGGTAACTGTTCAGGGGCCCATGTTTGCCTTATAAGGTTCACATCTAGTAGGATATTCCTTGGAGGATTTTAAAGTAGTGATAATTTTGAAAAAGATTGATTCATTATGCTTTGATTTCTTAAAAAGTTTTTTTAAATGTCCCATACTTATGGCATTATTGTTTGCTTTAAAGATAGGATAAAAATGCAAAATATATATACAGGAAGTCCCCGGGTTAAGAACAAGTTAACGTTTTTAAAGCTGTTCTTAAGTCGGATTTGTATGTAACTCAGAACCTGTAGATTTTAAGGTTCTTGCTGCTTACCTCTGCTCCCAGCTTACAAAAGGACCAACTGTCCCTACCAGTGTTCACTCGAAGGTACAGCATGCACAACCACATACTGTTCTTAATGTGGCCATGCATCATTCCTGAATCTGCTACAGGAGAAGTGTATGCCACTGGAAATACTGCTCAGTGAAATCAAATGAAGCTGCAACTGCGTTCTTAAGTGCGAGTCGTATTTAACTCGGGCGTCTGTAACTCAGGGACTGCCTGTATAGAAATGGCATTAACTTTGGGACAGTTTTTAGGGGGGGTTCCTGAGATGTTTATTAGTGGGATTGCAGAGAGAATTCTAGACCTCTCCCCACTACTTAGAGAAACTCAGTTCTTTCCCTTGGATTGCTAATGTTACTGACTGAACTTGGTGGTGTGGGTGCTGTATTTAATCCACTTTAAAGTAGAGAAATAAAGGTTAATAAGCAAAATTAAAAAAATAATTCAAGGAGATTTTACTGGATTAACTTAATAATTTTTGGCAAGCTTTCATGAGCTAGAGCCCCCTTTGTCTATTCAAGATAAAAGGAGCAAAAGATGGCAATATATTAAACTCAGAAACATAGGCTGTATAGTCTTTATCTGCCTTTGTTTTTCTATCTAGTCTGCCTATCCATGCCATCTGCTATCTTCTCATTTACCTTAGAGATCCAATGTACTTGTCCCAAGCTTTCTTGAATTCAAATACAGTTTTTATGTCCTCCACCAGGAGGCCATACCACACAAAAAACATTCTAATGATAGTTTGAATAGATTCAAGCTGAGATTGGGGAGTAGGAGACGGGAGTGATAGATGATGGAAGAGAAAGTGTCAAAGCTGTAGAAAATTAATGTTTATAATGTGTTAGAGAATCCAAATCTTTAAGTCCTAGATTATTTTAAATTTCCCTTTAAACATCATGGTCATAAGGTCATTGATGCAGTACCCCAGTCTTCAGAAGTGCTCCTCTCTGGCATCTCATGTGAAGCCCTAATCAAAATGATTTTTGTCTTTAACATCTGGCTTTTTTCTCCAGCGTAGCATCCTTTGTCACATTTTCTGCTTTGAATAATGTATATTATATTAATAATGTATACAATAATTATTAATGCATAATATAAATATTCTGACTAAACTCAGCGGTTGTGTTTCCTCCTCTTCACCTATCATGTTGCAATAACATATGCTTATTGAGGACATCTCTAGTCAGATTGTTCTCGGGCCCTTTTTATGTGTTCATTATTATCTAGCTTTCAGGGACTAGGGACTATTTCACAGTTTACAGCCAGAAATAGATGAAATGTATTTTTTGCCTGGTGTGTTATTGTTTTTAGAATTCCAGCAGAATGTAAACACCATAGGATTTGTTGCCTCTGGAAATTTAATGGCTTTTAAACAATGTTTGCCACTGTAACTACAAAGATTTAAAAAGAAAAAAAATTGTAATTTTGCATAAATGGTGGTTATGAATCTGATTAGACCCATGATTTAATCATCATGTTTCATATGTACTGTACTTATTGAACTAGAACAGATTGAAGTTAGTAAGGAATACGATTGTTTGTCTTATTTTTGGCATACTTCAAGTTCAAGTTTAATTACATTTGATGAATCGCTTATTACAATATCTAAGCGATGTACAGTTTTAAAACCAACAGATTGTGGTAATACATATAATTTCAATGGGCTAGACAATAGACAGACAAACTTCACATACAATCTTCACACCTCAAATAAATCAGTTAATATGTTACCAAGGACCTCAATGGCTGCCTTCAGTTGGCTTTGGTGATCGAAACTGAACTGTTAGTATGCTAAACTCTTCTTTAGTTCATTTTAAATAAATGTATAGCTCTTTTCACTGTTTAACTATTAGAGAACAAGTTTTCAATCTTCCCATAAATTTAGAAACGTATATATAAGAAATACTCATCTTTAGATGTTCAGAAGAAAGCTTGTGGGAATCCAGACATGATATCAAGGACTTCCCCCTATAAAAAATAGTTTTGTATAAGAACTTGTCCCTTCTACATAAGAAAGAAGGAAAAAACAGCCAATAAGTTGAAATTTCTCCTATCTTAAATCAACATGCCTTCCATCTCATTGCTATCACTCCTCAAAATGGCAATGGTGTTTTGTCTTGCAATTTTTCATAATCCTTTTGCAATTTAACATCTTTGAACAACTTTGTGTCATCAGCAGATTTAATTATCTCACTAGTTATTCCCATCTCTAGATCATTGATAACTATGTTAAAAAGGAGAAGTCCCAGCACAGACCCCCAGGGAACCCCACTATTTATACTTCTCCATTGAGAATATTGACTATTTTAACCTACTCTTCTGTCTTTCAACCAGTTCTTAATCCGTAAAGTGTATTACAAGTTGGAAGGGATAGGACCTAAAAGCAACTTCAAAATTATGGGCATTGAGCCTGGATTTGAATACCACCAGAGATAGAGCCTGGTGTACTGATTCAGGCAGGTTGTTCCAGGCATACAGTGCAGCAAGACAAAAGGGGCGGCGTTAGCAGTAGAGGAGAAGGGTACAGACGAGTGACCCAAAGAACGGAGTTCCTGGGGAAGGGTATAGGAAGAGATAAGAGAGGAGAGATATTGAGGAGCCACAGAGTGAATACACTTGGAGTTTAAATTGTATGCGGAAATGGACAGGGAGTCAATGAAGCAACTTTAGGAGAGGGGTAACGTGAGCATAACAACACTGGCAGAATACGAGGTGCACAGCAGAATTCTGAACTAATCCAGGCAAGAGGTGACGAGGGTGTGGATAATGGACTTGGCTGCATGCTCAGAAAGGAACGTCTGGATTTTAGCGACGACTTACAGCAAGAAGCAACAAGTTTTGGCAGTTTGTTGAATATGTGAAGAGGAGGACAGATAAGTCAAAGATGACCCTGAGGTTGCAAGCCGATCAGACAGGGAGGATGAGAGCATTATTCACCAAAATAGAGAATGTAAGGAGAAGAAAGAGGCTGGTTAAAAAGTTTTGACTATGTGTTTTTGCCTCCAATGCAGTCTTCTTTCAGTGTCTCTCTTTGCCTTCCTTATCAGCTCCTTGCATTTGACTTGCCATTCCTTATGTTGTTTCCTACTATTTTCAGCTGGATCCTTCTTCCACTTTTTGAAAGATTTTCTTTTAGCTGTAATAGCTTCCTTCACTTCACTTGTAGAGAATGATATGGTGACAGAATTAATCTAAATAACCAAACCCAAGTGGTTTTTAACAAAAATACATACTCATGTGTCTAATAATAACCACTTAATAATATACTCTGTATCACACTGAGGCCTCAGATTCGGAGCATACGCGAAGTCCTATCACGGACTAAACGATCAGCGTATTCCAAGCTCCACACTCCAGTCATAGGCCTCCTAATTGCACTAGTTTATTAACTTCTATTTTATCAAAAAGTCTTTTTTCTTGTACTTTTTATCTTTTTTTCTTTACTTATTTTCAAAACAGCACTACTCTTATAATCTAAAAATTTTCTAGGTGCATTCTAAAATGTTTATACTAAATATATCTTCAAGTGAAATACAAAGCATCCGAATTTTTAACAGGCAGACAGATCACTTATCTTAATAGAGACTTGAATGTTAAAGCCTTAGCCTTCGTCTATCTGAGCTCTATTAAGATAAGTGATCTGTCTGCCTGTTAAAAATTCGGATGCTTTGTATTTCACTTGAAGATATATTTAGTATAAACATTTTAGAATGCACCTAGAAAATTTTTAGATTATAAGAGTAGTGCTGTTTTGAAAATAAGTAAAGAAAATAAGAGAAAAAAAGATAAAAAGTACAAGAAAAAAGACTTTTTGATAAAATAGAAGTTAATAAACTAGTGCAGTTAGGAGGCCTATGACTGGAGTATGGAGCTTGGAATACGCTGATCGTTTAGTCCGTGATAGGACTTCGCGTATGCTCCGAATCTGAGGCCTCAGTGTGATACAGAGTATATTATTAAGTGGTTATTATTAGACAGAATTAATCACCACAGGAAACCATCCCATGCCATTCTTTAATATCTATCTCAACCTCAGTCCTTCTATACCAGCATTCTTCAATGCAAGGCTTGAGGGTCAGCGATTATGCCCATTCATATTCTGATTTTTCCCTCTCTCCTTAAAGAATGACATGGTGGATGGTTCCCCGCGGTTATCCGTGGGGACGGAAATGGTGATGAATTCTGTCACCCTGTCATTCTCTACTCGTTAACCATTCGAGCTGACATTTGTTCTTCCTTCATTTTTAATACATGAATTATAACTGGTCTGGGCATCCAGGATGGTATTTTTGAATATTATCCATGCCTTTTGTAAATTTTTACCCTTGCAGCTGCTGCTTTGTTCTTTTTTTTTTTTTTAACCTTTCTCCTCATGTTATCATAGTCTTTTTTAAAAAAAAATTAAAGATAAATGCTATTGTACTTACTTCAGAGAGTTAGTTACCAGGGCACTGGGAGCCAGCATCATTTTGGCCTTAAAGGCAGTCAAGAGCAATGTTGTTGGATGTCAGATGTTGGCTCAAATGTTGGGTCATTCGTGTCAGGTGGTCCAATTTTGGAACATGTCCCCAGTCGACCATCTCAGAATTCCATGAAATTTTATGGAGTAGCCTAAGGTCTTAAACTATGGTGTGCAAAATATTAGACTCTGATATGCATTTGTTCCTGAACTAAAATATCTGACGTGAGGGGTACTCTGGTTCCAGTCATGCACAGACTGACAAAAGTGGCTACTTTCAGTATCTAAAGTACATAAACCAAAACTGGTAGAAAGCTCAAATTTGGCTTTTTTCTACAGTTTTTCTACTGATGGAATTACCCAGTTTAGATTTTTTTTTTTCATTATTTGCCCAGCAAAATGGACCAAAAAAATTCATCGCACAAAACGAGTCTCATGCTTTGATCATCAATAACTTTGAAAATATTTTATCAAATGCCTCATAGCTTTACAAGTGTATTAACAATGTTGGTATTTGTGCCTATAAATTATGAACTGTCCAGAAGTCCCTACAAAAATATGGCATGGTAAAAATGCCCTTGTAAACTTGTGCTTTAATTTTGCCTTGTTTTATTGGCTTAGGAACCACTAGCAAGAACCACTGCAATGCATCATGGAACATGCTTGTATTATACATAGAGCTACTATATTTTTTTATTTTAAACAAAAGCGGAAACATGCTGGCTCCCAGCTCCCTGGTAACCCACAGTGACAAAATACATGTTTCATGTTTTTTCCACATTTGGACAGAAGCCTCAATTAATTTATTATAAATAGCAACCACATTTCTCGTCCATGGAGACCTAGGATCTGCTCACATTGCTTACTGTCAAGCAGGACTGTGGAGTCAGAGTCAGAAGCAATTTTTGGGTTCTGGAATCGGACTCGGTGAAAATGTGTCAAATCTGACTCCTAATAGATTTTAATTGTATATCATGCAAATATTATAATGCTTAAATTTCTTATTTCACAGATAATAATTTGATTAACCCATTTTTTTAAGGATATGTTTTAGAATATATTTTGATAATAATAATAACAGTTTATATATCACAGGACCATGAAGTTCTATGCGGTTTACAATGATTAAGAATGTTACAAATTGAGTAGAACTAACAAAGTTAAAGATGTTGATGATGTCTTTTAAATTTATATCCTCTAACCCAGGGGTAGTGAACTCCAGTCCTCGAGAGCTGTATTCCAGTCGGGTTTTCAGGATTTCCCCAAGGAATATGCATTGAAAGCAGTGCATGCAAATAGGTCTCATGCATATTCATTGGGGAAATCCTGAAAACCCGACTGGAATACGGCTCTCGAGGACCGGAGTTCCCTACCCCTGCTCTAACCAGTGGAGAAACAAAGTTCAAGTGTGAGCTTCTCTTGTGTCTATTGGTTGAGAAAGAGAAAAGATCTGTTATATATTTAGGGGCTAAACCGAATAGTGCCTTAAAGCAAAAACATCCAAACTTATACTTCACTCATGCCTCCATATCAAGTTCTTTGATGATTACAAAATGTAATATATTTTACGATAATGATATTTGTGAAAGGGCACCTAGAGAATGACATGGGGACACAAAGCATATTCCCATCTCTGGGAACTCTGTCCCTACGAACTTTTTCTGATCCCATGTGGAAAAGCTTCTAGTAGTTGTGATTTTATATTGAAATTATTTTATTAAAGTATAAAAAGAAACAATATTCTGTACAACTGTCATTTTATAAATCACAAACACAGGACAAGGATCAACAAAACTCCTGTCTCGTCCCCTCCCCCTCACAAATATCCCCTCCACTATCAAGACAACTGAACAAGCCAAATTACTACAAAATGCTGCATAGAAAAATCATGCTAACAGAATGCCTTGGTCAGACACAGAATACAAATGCTACTAAATCCATAATAGCTGACCAAAAATGATAAACATAAATTAAACCAAAGTCCCAAGAAGCCACACCATACGTGTAATACAACACCTATATAGTGTTAGAAATAAAGGAATCTGAATTAAAATGGAGATACCATAAATAAGAGTCTGAGCTGAAGGCTTTATGTACCAACTCCACAGCCCTGCTGTCAAGTTAGAGCTTTCTTTCATGAATAACTCCCCACCGCCTAGCGCAAGCAGGGCATCTGCCACCATGTATAAGATATCTATATCCTTGGCAGAGAGGATCGTAGAAAGTGAACAGGCTGGATGCACTAGTGGGTCTATTTCCCCTGTCATCTATTATAGAGAGGATCATAGAAATTGAACAGGCTGGATGCACTAGTGGGTCTATTTCCCCTGTCATCTATTATAGAGAGGATCGTAGAAATTGAACAGCCTGGATGCACTAGTGGGTCTATTTCCCCTGTCATCTATTAAGCCACCATCTTACCTCCTAACAGCCCTGCTAGGGTTGAAGTTGCCAGGATCAGAGATTTACCACTTAAATTTAAATCAATATGAAGTTAAGTTACAATCTCAGATACTAGAAAAAAAATTCAGATATTGCTTATGTGCACTTGCAGCTATTCCTAGGGTTACCAGATTTTCCCAAAGGAAAATCCGGACCCCCATGGCCACGCCCCCAGCCCCACCTCCCTTAACCTGTTTGTGCATTGGGACAGCATTCGCGAATGCCGTCCAAATGTCGGAAGCTTTTCAAAACCCGGACAAAGTTCCAGGTTTTGAAAAGCCATCCAGACCCCTGGGCATGTCCTCAAAAGGAGGGCATGTCCTCAAAAGGAGGACATGTCCAAAGAAATCCGGACGTATGGTAACCCTAGCTATTCCACCAGTCATTGTGGTTGAACAGAGAAGTTTCTGACTCTTGTGCTTCTGGTGTGTATAGGAATAGCTCACAGTGCCATGGTATTTGAAAACCACATAAGAATAACTAAGTTCTCAGGATCGAGCAATGACTACATTTGCTTGATAGAAAGAAACATGAGGTACAGAATCCAGGGACAGGTTCCTGGTTAGATTTGTACTGCTAAAGAAATTACATTTTCTCTGATTTGGTTTCTGTTTGCATCCTAGCTTTAGGTGCTTGAAAAACTTAATTTTGAACCTAAAGAATATTTTCCCCGGCCCTAAAGTAGTAAAATGGAATATCAATTTATTTTTATTAGCCAGTGGGAAATGGACCCAAGCAGTTCAGATATAGGGCTAGATTCACTAAGCTTACCGGTTGTGCTCCGACCAGTTTGCGAGCGTTCCCCGACTCAATTCACTAACTTTCTGCCCAATCCACACCTGATATGATCCGCACATGCAAATGAGGGGAACTAGCACGCATAAGTAGGAAGGCAGCGATTCACTAAACAGAAGAAGGAACACCGATTGGGCTTGCCGTTCCAAAATGTAGTGACTGCTGAGGACCGGTCGTTTACTGTCCCTGCCGACTCTCCTGTTCTCTGCCGCCCTGCTCTCTGCGAGCCCATGGTTTTAACCCACGGGTTTAAAGCGGGGCTGCACAAGGTACATTCCCATGGAAGTCCTCTCCTCTGTATTATAGCAAACCCTGCACCACAATATATGTGCCACACAGTGCTGTGTCCGGAGCTGTGGGCTGACGGTCTCCCACTCCTGCCCGCCACCTCGCATTGGCACACAACGGTGGCCAGACCCATTTCAGGTGGACTTTCTTTCATCAGGAAGCCCGGAAGAAGAAATATCGCCATTATTGACATCTTTTCTACAAGGAGCTGTGCCATTTCTTCAGTAAACCCAATAGCAATCGCAGTAAGTTGTGTGTATATTTTAAGCGCATGTTCGGATCACATCTACAGGCAAAGAGGATGGTCTGCGCATGCGTCTGGATCGCTCTGCAGTGATCCATGGGGTCGTTGTGGGGCGTGCTTCCGATCACCTAATTTGCATAAGGACTCTGTAGTGAATCGGTTGCCCGGCAAGACTGGGCCATGGATCGCCCAACAACGGTGAGTTTAATGAATCTAGGCAATAGTTTCAGCCATGCCCCCGAGGCTGAACTTGCGTTATATATAGCACTTAGCAGCTGCTACAGCCAATAGCTAAATTTTCTGAATCTGTGAAAAGCAGCTGGAATGCATCCCATCTTGCTTGCATATAGTGAAGGGCTTTATCAGAGCACTTCTATTAATTGCCATAATGTGAAAATCAGATTTTAGAGGAGAGCGTCAAATGCATCCTTTGATGCAAAATGGTACAGTATATCTGAAGATTATGTTAGTGAATTGATGTCCTTTTGTGCAAAAACATTCCAGGTCAGACTGGATGGCATTAGGTTCAGATGTACCACAGGGTTCATCTCTTTTCTCATCTGTAAATTTTTAGCTGACTTAGGTAATTGGCTATCGACTGTGTGCAGATAATATTCAATTTTATTTCTCAGTGCCCAACAAGATAGAGGAAGGGTTCTGTCTGATGGCTTTACATTACAACAATTGAACACAAATCCTTTGGTTATCTCGTTCTGATCAAATACCACTTCCTTTTAGCTTTCATTTTGAGGGTTTCTCATTTCCTGCTTTAAATTCAGTTAAAAGTTTTTGGGAGTGGTTTTAATTCATGCCTTTCATTTAACAGATTTCTACTGTCATCAAAACTATCTTTTTCAATATAAGGTTGGTGATGAGAATGAAGCACTTTCTATCCTCTGAAAATTTTCAGTTAGTGATGCAAAATTGTGTTTTAACCCATTTGGACTACTTCAGTGCTCTTTTTTTTTGTCTTCCACAAAATTCCTTAAGAGCTCAGCAGGTAGCCCAAAATTCTGCTTCTCATGTAATTAGGGGATTTAGTAAAATGGATTATATTACTACTCAACTTCTTAAACTTTATTGACTTCAGTCACATGTTGGTGTTTAAAGCTTTATAAAATGATGTGCCAATTATTTTAAGGTATATAAAAAGCTACCATCCCACCAGGAATTTGAGATCTCAAGGAAAATATTTACTAGGGCCCATATGAGGTCTGTTCAGAAAGTTCCAAGACTGATTTTATAAAAATTTCTTAAACAATCTTACAACTTATTCCATTGGGTCCCCTTCAGAGTACTCCCTTTCCCTACGTATACTTTTCCCAACATCATTTCCACTTCTGGAAATAGTCCTTAAACGCATCTTCAGGATTCGCCAAAAGTTGCTTCGTTGAATTTTGCTTTGTCTTCAATGGTATTGAATCGCTTTGCTTTCAGTGTGGATTTAAGTTCAGGAAACAAGAAGTCAGCAGGGGGCCAAGGCAAGGAGAGTAAGGTGGCTGAGGAAGAACTGTCATTGTGTTCTTGTGCAAAATTTACAAATTTAGACGTATTCAAAACACCTTTCACGACTCATGACATGTTCCCCATAAGCCACATTCAAAGTTTCAAAAGTTTCTGTAGCGGTCTTACCCAATTTAAAACAGAATTTCACACCGTAGCGCTGCTCATTGAGGTCGCACATGATGAAAAATAGCTGATCACGAAAACACATTTTCACAAAAACTGCTGTAGCTCAGAGACTAAAACAGATATCAACAAATGGAAAAAAGGAGCTTACTCATGAGGTTTCAAGCTACTCAACGCCGCCTAGCACATCTCAAAATAACTTCCGGTTGGCATGCGATTCAGACTGTCCTGGAACTTTTTGAAATAGACCTTGTATGTTCAAAACTCACCATGCCTTTAACAATTTATGCTAAACCAGTTTTTAGCATCAAAGTATTTCAGCTCTCGAGGGCCAAAATGGCTAATCGCTATTTCCCGTGATTTATAGCAGCCTCCAATAACCATAGGTAAATTGATTATAACGAGCTCATCAATATTATAATAAGCACTCCGATCGATGCCCAGATGATGCACAAAATGAAGCTTGTTTTTAACGCTCCAATTTCTCCAACAGATCTAGAGGTGCTGGTAGTGTTAAAAAAGCGCCAAACAGCAGCTCTTTTTAAAAATTGGGCACAGATGTGCATTCACAATATCTATCCCCATAAAAAAAGTCATGCCAGTACCCACCCCTGACAACGCCCACCCCCGAACTTTAAAAAAAAATTGTCAGGAGGGATGTCTACTCCCTCCTGCCAAAGATCCAGGTCCCCCCAAACCTCTGATCCCCCCATGAAGATCGGCTGGAGAAATACCCCCTTCTGCCTTAGCCACCCTCACCTCCCCCAATATCCCTCCCCCCAAGAATATCAGCACGGATGCCCACTCCCTCCTGCCTCGGCCACCTGGGCCCTGTCTCATGTACTTTATTTAGACGACCAGCAGGAAGGATGCCCATTCCCTCCTGCCCTTCAAAATTACGAAGCCCGTATAAGAGAAAAAAAAATCAAAAATGGTTTGAACAAAGATTCTTCCTTGTGTTAAATAGTACACTGGAAATTACCACACTTCAACAAACATATATGTTAAAATCCTAAATGTTTTTATAATATGTGAACCAGGTCCTTAGTTTACACAACTTACCAAACAGGACAAACAAGTTGTTAGCTGTGTTAACCCAAAGGGGTTAATAAGCGTGTAACAACCCTGGACCTGGTGTGCTCAGTGTAATAAATTATAAGTAAAAATCACACTCAGAAATTAATCATGTGTGCTCTGATGCAATGAGTACGCTAATGTTCACAATCAAACTGGAGGTTCAACTGTTCAACCAATTTTCTCCCCTTTGTTCAAATCATTCCCTCCTGTCAGCAGGCCAGCCTTTTCAAAATGCTGATTCTCATAGGGTGGGGTCCGGATGGCCGAGGCAGGAGGGAAAGGGTTACAGATAGGAGTAGAGGTAGGTAGGTTATACGGATAGGATTAGAGGTAAGTTACAAAATTAGTCTGGACCACTGTTCAGGCAATAGGCCTGATGGGCCACCGCAGGAGCGGACCGCTGGGCAAGATGGACCTCTGGTCTGCCTCAGCGGAGGCAACTTCTTATGTTCCTGCCAGATATGATTAGAGGAGGATCATTTGCAGATGTTTTTGTATCAGCAAGCAAGCATGAAATGCATTATCGTTTTTCTTCTCATCCCTGAAGAAAGCCACTGAAACGTGTGCTACGTCGGAAGAGGTGCCGCTGCATAGCTAAGTTCATTACATGAGCCTGATGGCCATAATTGATGACGATTGCTACTAATAAGAGTTACATTACTCCATCGGCATTCTGAAGATTCCCGAAGATCACACCAGGGAAGTTAGGATGTACGTTGGGAATTTAATGTGATATTTCATATTATAGTGCCTTGATTAGTAGTGAACATTGTTATAGAATAGCACATAGCAAGATGTGTGCTCAAATCCAAATCGGTGCTGATTAGCACAGAATTATTGGCATTAATTGGTTCATTAGCCAATTTAGTTGGGTGCAGATCTTGGATTGGTGCCTAAATATAGGCTCCTAAGAAAAGTCTTTTAATGTGACACCCTCTCTGAATTGTGGTACAATCCATGGACTTCTTCCTTGTTCCCTCCTACTTTTCAGGATTATCTTTCTTTTCCATCTTCTGCAAAATGCAGAAGATGTTCTAGCTCAGGGGTGCCCAAAAGGTCGATCGTGATCAACCAGTAGATCGTGAAGGCAACGTGAGTCGATCGCAGAGCCCATCCCGTGATAGACTCGTATTGCCTTCCATTCTACCTGCTTCCCAACCCTGTAAAGAGGATGCTGAAGCGCCGGGCCAGCCAATCGCTGCCTGGCTGGCCCGGAACTTCCTCTCCAACATTAGAATTGACGTCAGGTGGGGAAGGTTGGTCAGCCCAGCGCTTTAGTGTCCTCTTTACGGCGGCGGCCTGTTCCCTGATGGCGGTGGCTTGGGGGAGGGCAGGGAGACAGACAGAAAGGGGGCATAGAGAGAGAAAGACGGAGACAGAAAGAAAGAAAGAAAGAAAGGGGGCATAGAGAGAGAAAGACAGACATACAGAAATAAAGGGGGGGGCAGGGAGTCAGAAAGAAAGATGAAGAGAAAGAAAGAAAGAGGGGAGATTTCTCCAGGTTTTAGAGAGGTTGTGATTGAAACGTACTTGATAGGCGCGGGACAAAAGGAATCCTCAGAACCAGTCAAATACCTCTCCTCTGATGCCGATTGCGTCTAAGCATTGTAGCAATTTCTCATGATCCACCAAATCAAAGGCCGAGCTCATGTCAAATTGCATGATTAGGGCGTTATTGCCCTTGCTAAATAAGGAGTGTAAGTAATCTAGGGTCGCTGCAATTACTGTCTCGGTGCTAAACAGAGGTCTGAAGCCAGATTGGGTTTCATGTAGTAGAGAGAACTGATCAAGGTAGTCCATCAACTGGGTATGTACTAGACCTTCCATTATTTTTATGAAGAATGGAATGGATGCTATCGGTCTATAGTTGGTTACTGATGTTAAGGATTGTTTAAGATTTTTTGGAATTGGGGTGATTATAATGTGACCGTTATTAGTTAGGAATTTTCCATTTTTAAAATTATTGGTCAGATAGTTCCACAATGTTAGTTTAAAGTCTAATGGGGCTGCTTCATAATGTCAGGGGGACAGGGATCTAGAATGCAGTGTGATTTAGTATACTTGTTATAGAGTTTGCTGAAATTATTCCATTCTAGATCCTGAAAGGAGTTCCAAATCATGTCCACTGGTATTTCATTTCCGTGTATGTTGGCTATTGGATGTGCGCATATGTTGTTTGTCGAACAGTTGTTCCTTAGGTTTATAATTTTTGAATCAAAATGCTGTGCTAGATCGTTTGCTGACGGTAGTTTCGTATCGTGCATGGATTGATTGTGGTGTGTGGTGTCAAATAAATTTGTAACCAAGTTGAATAGTTCTTTAGTGTTGATTCCTTTCGAACTCGTATTGGATGTATTAATTTTGGATAAGTAGAATGCTTTTCGTTTTTTTTTTTATCAATTGTTTGTAGTTCTTTATGTTGGATCTCCAATTGTTCCGGTCTGATATTTCTCCCGTTTTATTCCAGATCCTTTCTAGTCATCTTACTAATTGTTTCATTTTTAATAGTTCAGAATCGAACCATTTATTATATTTATTTGATCAGTTTTTACTGTTTCGCTTAGGGGCAATTTTATCTAAAATGGATGTGCTTGTTTTCATCCAATGATCCCAAAAATCATCCCCTTCTTCTATTTCCTCACGTAATTCGTAATGTGCCCAGTATTCCTCTGGATTGATATGGCCCCTTGTGAGATGTTCTTTTTTTATCTTTGGGTGAGTTTTTACTTTTGGATGATTCCAGATTAAGTTAAAGTAGTAGGTGAAATGATCGGACCAGATATCATGGCACCAGATACCGTCGGATAAAGAGATAGAAGGATCTAGGATCTCCTTTGTTGACATAGCTACCAAATCTAACTGATGGCCTTTTTCATGTGTTTGTGTGGGTAAAGGGAGATTATAATTGAGCGAGGATAGGAAGTTTTTAAACTCTTTCGCGTCCGGATTGTCCTCATTCTCTAAATGTAGGTTTACGTCTCCTGCTATAATATTATTTGAAGGAGTAATTGAATTATGTAGAACGAATTCATAGAAGTCCTCTCTGGCTTTTGACCAGCTTTTTGGTGGGACATAAAATAGAATACAAGAGAGGGATTCTTCTAGATCCTTGTTACTAATATTGCAGGCTAGTATTTCTAACTGGTTGGTTATTTTGGAATCTACTAAGTCAAGTTCGAGTTCTTCCTTAAGGATAACTGCTAATCTTCCCCCTCTTCTGTCTTCGCGATTTAACGTGAATTTTATAGTTATCTAGTATAAGGTCATTTAATATTGGATCCTCTTCAGACAAAAGCCATGTTTCCGTTAGAAAGAGACAGGCTAATTGCTTGCTGATGATCCAATCCTTGATTAGGAAAGCTTTGTTCCTTACCGATCTAGTGTTGAGATAAGCGCAGGGAACAGAAGTGGTTGTCATGGGTCTAGTGAGTGTGGTGGTTTTGATAGGTTTTACTTCCCTAGTCCTTTTTTTGAGAGTACGATGTTGTCTTCCGTTGCTTGTGATTACTTTAATATGATTTACTCTTTCTTCCTGTTGGTTAATTAGAAGCCTAATGGGTGCGTCAGGGTAATGAACAGAGTGAAGTTTTGGATGGAGTGAGTTAACGTCCTTAATGTTATTGCTTATTAAATAGATCAATAGGAGATTCATGTTTGCAGATGGGTTATTCCATGTCAAGTGATCAAGGACTCCCTGCATGACCATCACGGATTTTGATAAAACTTTATGCACAAAGTCCCACATGTATCAAACGAACTTTGGTAAAGTTTTAGTTTCGCCTGTGGAATATTCGTGGAGATATAGCCATTTGTTTGACCCCATACTGCAATGACATACAGTACGACAGTGACATTCTGACAACTTTGAGACACAATATCTCACGAGCTATGTTTCCAAAAAAACTGAAACTTAGCTACCCTGCACAACTTTTGGAGCTCTATTCAGTGCTACCAATAATAATTTTTGTCGAGCACTGAGTGAATGGCTGAATTACAGTAAACTTGGCCGAAAAAATTAGTGCTCCAAAAAAAGTCAAAGTTTGACATTACTTAGCTCCCACAATAATTGAGTAATAAATGCGAAATTTGGCGCATAATGTTTCAGCCATTGTTAACCTGCGTTGAAAAATGAAGTCCACTTTTCTAGGGGGTTTGAAATATGCTCTTTCTAATGAGACTGATTTGAAAGAGTTTCTAAAAGGTATTTTTCTGTAAAAGCAGGCTGAAAATACCCTATTTTTGGCCTTTTTACACAAATTAGCAACTTTACACTTAATTTGTAAACTAATGGAAAGAGCTTGGAGGTTGAAATTGTACTTTTGAAAACAACGTTGTACTGAGACATTATGCGCCAAATTTCGCATTTATTACTCAATTATTGTGGGAGCTAAGTAATGTCAAACTTTGACTTTTTTTGGAGCACTAATTTTTTTCGGCCAAGTTTACTGTAATTCAGGCATTCAATCAGTGCTCGGCAAAAATTGTTATTGGTAGCAATGAACAGAGCTCAAAAAGTTGTGCAGGGTAGCTAAGTTTCAGTTTTTTTGGAAACACAGCTCGGGAGATATTGTGTCTCAAAGTTGTCAGAATGTCATTGTCGTACTGTATTTCATTGTGGTATGGGGTCAAACAAATGGCTATATCTCAACAAATATTCCACAGGCGAAACTAAAACTTTACCAAAGTTCGTTTGAGACATGGTGGACTCTGCATATGAAGTTTCATCAAAATCCGTGATGGTCATGCAGGGCACTTTCCAAGAATCTGATCACTTGACATGGAATGACCCAAATTGTTTTGATTCCTTCCTGTGGTAATTGTTATGTTGGCTTCCCATCGTTTCCAGTATTCAGTTTGGTACAAAGTTGCGGGGGGCGTCAAGAGACGGAGCTGGTCTCCCACGCCAACCCGGTCTCTCTTCCCTGCCATGGGACGCAGGGTTTCGGTTGGGGCAGCTCCCGATAGCAGTGGAGCTGCCCTGAAGCTGAAGAAAGTGTGTTTGAGGCCGAGGGGGGGGGGCATCGGGAGGCGGAGCTGGTCTCCCACTCCGACCCGGTCTCTCTCCCCTGCCGCGGGACGCTGGGTTTCAGTTGGGATTTAGAGAGGGAAGGAACAGAAAGGGAGAGAAGTTGGACACAAGGGATGGTGTGGAGGGGGGGATAGAGATAGTATGCAAACTGACATCGATAGTATGCAAACTCATGGAAACACTGATCAAACGCCAATTGGACACGGTCTTGGACGAAGGGAATCTACGGGACCCCAATCAACATGGATTCACCAAGGGTAGGTCCTGCCAATCAAACCTCATCAGCTTCTTTGACTGGGTAACAAAAAGACTGGACGAAGGAGATTCACTGGACATAGTGTACCTAGACTTCAATAAAGCTTTTGACAGCGTCCCACACCGCAGACTGTTAAACAAGATGAAATCGATGGGGTTAGGAGAGACTCTGACGGCATGGGTCAATGATTGGCTGAGTGGCAGACTTCAGAGGGTGATGGTTAACGGTACTTTCTCTGAGACATCAGAGGTGACCAGCGGGGTGCCGCAGGGCTCGGTCTTGGGTCCGCTCCTCTTCAACATATTCATAGGAGATCTGACTCAAGGGCTTCAAGGTAAAGTAACATTATTCGCCGACGACGATGGTAAGCGAGGGCAATCTACAAGATAGTATGGCGCAGGACCTGCGTACATTGGAATGCTGGTCCTCAACCTGGCAGCTGGGCTTCAATGCTGGAAAGTGTAAGGTCATGCACCTGGGTAGCAGAAACCCGTGCAGAACTTATACCTTGAACGGGGAGACCTTGACTAGGACTTCAGCAGAACGAGATTTAGGAGTAATCATTAGCGCAGACATGAAATCTGCCAATCAGGTGGAGAAGGCTTCCTCAAGGGCAAGGCAGATGCTGGGTTGCATCCGTAGAAGTTTCGTCAGCAGAAAACCTGCAGTCATAATGCCATTATACAGGACCATGGTGAGACCTCATCTGGAATACTGCGTGCAATTCTGGAAGCCACATTATCGCAAAGACATGCAGAGGGTCGAGTCGGTCCAAAGGATGGCCACCAGAATGGTCTCAGGGCTTAAAGGTCTCTCGTACGAAGCAAGACTAAACAATTTGCAGCTCTACACTCTCGAGGAACGCAGGGAGAGGGGAGACATGATTGAGACGTTTAAATACGTCACCGGACGTATAGAAGTGGAAGATAACATTTTCCTTCTCAGAGGCCCCTCAACCACAAGGGGGCACCCGCTCAAACTCAAGGGCGGAAAATTTCACGGCAACACCAGGAAGTATTTCTTCACGGAGCGAGTGATTGATCAATGGAACAAGCTTCCAGTACAGGTAATCGAGGCCATCAGCGTGCCAGATTTTAAGAATAAATGGGACGCCCATGTGGGATCCCTACGTGGGTCAGGGTAAAACATTGGCTAATCTTAAGGGGAGGGTCTATAGAGTGGGCAGACTTGATGGGCCTTGGCCCTTTTCTGCCGTCATCTTTCTATGTTTCTATGAGATACTGGATAGGAGGGTAGTTTGGAAAAGAAAGGGAGAGATGGTGGACCCTGGGGTGGAGGGGAAGGAGGGAGAGATGCTGGATGAAAGAGTGGTTGAGAAAAGGTGGATCTGTGAATGGAGACAAAAAAAGGAAAGATGCCAGACCTCCGGGGGAGGGAAGGGAATCGGAAGGGGAGGACAGAGATGGCAGATGGATGGTTAGCACGGAGAAAGAAGGAGACCCTGGCAAGCAAGTTATCAGAAGACAACCAGAGCCTGGGATCAACAACATTTGAATAATGACCAGACAACAAAAGGTAGAAAAACTAATTCTATTTTCTGTTTTGTGATTACAATATGTCATATTTGAAACATGTATCCTGCCAGAGCTGGTGATAGACCGCAAACGTGAGCTAGGATTTAACAGAGAGAGGAAAAGTCTTTTTTGTTTGTTTATTTTGTTTACACCACAGCGCCAGTGTGGTTAGGAGAAGGCAAAGGGGGTGAAGAGGCTATAAAATAAACCCACCAGGATGTTTGGAAAAAAACACCCAATTGGGCAGGAAAATCGAATCAAATCGAAAAATCGATTCAATGGGCTGAATCGAATTGAAATTTTTTTTCCTGAATCGGGCAGCAGTACTGCTCACTACTCCAGGTGTCACAGCTGGGCTAGTTAAGTACCCTCTCCCTCTTGATGCCGGGGAAGCAGAAGCCAAAGAATGACTGCGGTTTTATAACAGCCACAGTTTCTCTCCAAGAAGAGTCTCCTCCCACCATTACTTCTCTAATCAGAAAAGCCTTTTCCTTGTTCCTTAAGCTGTGGGGGTATTTACAAGTTGAGGTCTAGTGTCTTAGCAGATATTTGTGACCTGAATTGACCACTGTTTGAAACATGATACTGGGCTTGATTGATCTTCAGTCTGTCTCAATATGGCGATGCTTAACTTAGTAAAGCCACTAAAGGTCTCTACAGTAAAAGCTTCCAAAAATATTGGGGAAATAGTATGTCATGTTGCTGTTTTTCACATAGCACTCTGGTAATGGATAGCTGACTCTGCCATCTTTATAGTACATCAAATTGACTACCATTTGGCATGAGCTAGAATTGAAGCAGGGGGAATCTAGTTTCTGTAAGTTGTCTCTAACAGCTGCACTTTTGGTGTTGACTTCTCAATGGAATCAACCGGTGTCGCCTACTTGGCAGTTGGTGTGCGAAAGTTACAACAGTGGCTGCTCCTGTATCATCTTACTGCTCTTCAGAATGGTAGATGCCAAGGCTGTTAGCGAATTTGGAGGAACTTTTGTCTGAGAACTTAGTTGTGTGATGGGGGGTTGGGGATGGTAGGTGATGGAAGGCTAACTTTGCTTTTGTTGTGTCAGCCTTTTATTGTACTTTTAGGGCCTTGGATCTGCCGGGAGGGGGGAAGGGGAGAGAAAGTTATTATGCACTGTTGGTGGGACTGCATATTCTCCAATCGGTTTACTATGAAACAGTTCTGATGCTATTGTTCTTGTTACTTGGGGAAGGTCCTCTGTTTCGGTCTGTTGAGCCTTTGTCTTCCATTTGATATTGGTTGTGAATATTTTTCAATAAAAGTTTTCAATTAAAAAAAAAATTTGACTACCAGATAACTTAGGGCATTTTCTTATGTTGGTCCTTTCCTATCCTTACCCTCTACCATTTCTGAATTAATTGGGTTTTCTGTTTTTTGTAAAATTCTGAAGACTTGATTGTTTTCTTCTTTTTTTTATGTTTGCCTGGTGTGAGGTTTCTTTATGATTGTTATGTTATTTCATTTTATAATTTATTTAATTGACATGTATTTTTGTATTTGATTATACTTCGCTTCTTTCTTTTTTTTTTGTAAACCACTTTTAAACTTAGGGCTCCTTTTACTAAGGTGCGCTAGCATTTTTACCGCGCGCTGAATTGCCCATGCACTAACCCCACGCTACGCGCCAAGAACTAATGCCAGCTCAATGCTGGCGTTAGCATCTAGTGCTCGCGCTAAAACCACGAGCACAGCTTAATAAAAGGAGCCCTTAGTACTAGGTGATATATAAAGCCAATAAATCAAATCACCTGCCACAGTGGAATCTGATGAGTGGGAGGGGAGGGCATCATTTGTACCATTTCTGGAGAGACAAGCATGGGGAGTACCTATAAAAAGTGTGTGAAAATGTGACTAGAAAATACTAATTTCCTTGCATGAACATGGGGCTCTTGGGGATCTGTTTCATTATTGCTTTCTGTTTCCTAACCATGCCAGGAGAAGATGGATAAATGCAGAAATGATGAAAATATGTAATTATGTAGACTAGAGGAAGAGGTTAGTGAGTCAGCTGAAACTGACAACATCAGTGCTCACTTCCTGGGGTGTTTTTGTTGGACAGATGAATTAGGGACAGTTTAGTTTCGTAGTAACAGAAAGAAAACAGCAGAATTTATATTCTTCATTGTGAGATGCTGGAGCTGTTTTGAGTCTGGCTCTCTAGGCAGCAAGAGAGGACGTTTGAGGAAAAGTAAGCTCAGATTTTAAAAGGAGGGGGGAAGGTGTAATTCTGCATATGTATTTGACCCTGATTCTTCACGTTTGTGCATTTGTGCCTTTATAAAATTGTCTTCCAAAAATTGCATCTGTTCCAAGGCAGGTGTAAGGATATATGTAAATGTACCAGTAGTAATAATTGCATTTGTGCATGTTTTATAAAATTCATGCAGAGACTCTGATCTCATCTCCAACCAGATCAGTATATAGTATAGCATAAAAAGTGATGTGGTTTCTGGGCACATATTTATATGTATATATGCACCTGAGCTATCTTTTTCTTAGTCTTTATAAAGCATCTTATTGAGCTTGTAAAAAAAATAAATAAATAAAAATGCAATATATAAACTGCTTTGGTTGTAACCACAGAAAAAGCAGTATAACATATCCCATCCCCTTTCCCTCTTGGTGCTAAGGAGGTAATTTTATAAGTGACATGTGAACATGTGAAACAATGATATTGTGTTATGTTATTTTAGATTTGTTTGTGCAATTTTTTATTTATGCATCTTATTTTGTAATCCGCATAGATTGTGGTTATGTGGGAAATAAATGTTTTAAATAAATAAAAAAATAAATTTTATAAAGGTGCTTATTTTTTATCTGGGGCAATGAAGAGTTAATTGACTTGCCCAGAATCACAAAGAGTTGCAGTGGGAATCAAAGTGTTTTTCCCCTGGTTGTCAGGCCTCTGCTCTAACCATTAAGCTACTTTTCTACTCCATATCCACTGAATCCACGCTGGTCAGTTAAACGTAAAAATCCCACCTTGGGGATTGTCTAAATCTGAGTGCAGAGTGATTTTGTGCAGGCAAATTTCAGCCCAGGAGTTGGGGGAGAGTTGGAATATTTTACCAGTAACCCGCTAATATTGAGTCCACAGCAGTCTTTTAAATGTCAGACATCGTGGTCAAAACATCTAGATATTCAGTAATAATAGCCAAATAGTGGCAATCGCTTGATATCCAGATAGAGTAGTGAGGTGTCGGTTGGATCTGCAGAGCAACAATATTCAGTCATTATCCAGATAACTTAGGGCAGCAAACGGCTTTCCTGATCTATCTAGAAAAGTTATATGAATGGTTATCTAGCAGTGGCACTAAAAATCGATGCTACCATTTAAGTTCAGCAGGACTGTGGATATGAAGCTTAACTTGGAGCAGATACTGTGGATTGTTGCTTCAACATTGCCTTCTTAATGCATGTGACTGTAGGGCAAACTGGATGGACCATGCAGGCCTTTATCTGCCGTCATGTATTATGTTTCTCTAGGTTGTTTTAGATCAGTGTATCGTAAACTGTGTGCCGTGGCACACTAGGGTGCCCTGGAAGATTCCAGGTATGCCCCAAGATGCCGGCAAGGCGCCGGTGCCAGCTGACTGCTTACAGGATGTGCCTCTCTCGGCGAGAGACACATCCTGTAGTCAGTCAGCCTGCTCCTGTCCTCCTGCGCCTCTCCTCCTTCTCACCTCTCCTTCTGCAGCAGCCCTCCATCGGCGGTAATAGGAGGCTCAGGGCCGTGGCTGGAGGATATCCGCGCATGTGCAGACATCGAGGTGATGATGACCTGCGTTCATGGCTGCACATTTCCAGGTGCCCTCCAGCTGCAGCCCCAAGATTAGTGTGCCGCAACTTAAAAAGTTTGTGACACAGTTTTAGATGAATCATTGAGTGTTGGAATGAGTGAGCTATGCTAATAAATTGGAGGTTCTCTCTGATGCCTTTCTTGGGGCACATTGCCGTCTACAAAATGATTACTCTGGTGAACAGCATCATACTAGGGATAGTGCAGTATACGAGATCTGTTCAAAAAGCATCAGACCTTTAGTCATAAAAAATATTCGTATTCAGATACAACAATCTTATACTAACCTTCTTCAAAGTAGTCCTCTTGGGCTGCCACATACTTCTTCCAATGGTTCTGCCACTGTCTGAAGCAGCGTTGGAACGCCTCTTTTGAGACTGGTCCATCGCATTCTGCATGATGTCTTTTTTTGACTGAAATCTGGTCTTTTTCAGGGGCATTTTCAGCTTGGGAAAAAGCCAGAAGTCACAAGAAGCCATGTCGGGAGAGTAGGGAGCCTGAGGAACCACAGGTGTGTTGTGTTTGGTCAGGAAACTCTGTATCAAATGTGAAGAATGGGCAGGTGCGTTATCGTGATGGAGCTGCTCATTGCCTGCTGCCCACAGGTCTGGCCGTTTGCATCTCACAGTGTTACGAAGGCGACACAGAACCTCTTGGTAGTACCTCTTAGTGATGGTTGTGCCGTGTGGTGTGTACTCATGATGAACCACGCCACTGGAGTCAAAGAAGACGGTCAGCATGACTTTGACATTGCTGTGGACCTGCTTTGCTTTTTTTGGCCTAGGGGATGTTGAATGCTTCCATTGTGATGACATCGTTTTCAAGTTTTTATTAAAATTTGATTGAGTCACTTATCCAATTTTCTAAACGAAATACAAATTAAAATATAGTAGGGACTAAAATAAAAACAATGCCAATAACAGGATAATTAAAAGAATTTAAATGAAACATCAAATAAATAGCATACTAGTGGTTGACAGATTGACAGACATAAACCCAGGACTCATCGCCAGTGATCACTGTGCTGAGGAAGTTGGGATCACTGTTCACAGTTTCCAGCATGTCCTGTGCGATCTCCAAACGGAGTTGCTTCTGCTCAATCGTTAGCAGCTTTGGCACAAACTTCGCTGAAATTATCCAGAAGCCCAAATCCTCAGTCAAAATGGAATGAACGGATCCAATGCTGATGCTCACCTCGTCTGCAAGTTCTCTGATCATGATTCAACAATCCTGCATCACCAGGGTCCTCACTTGGTCAATGACGATCTCATTTCTGGATGTTGAGGGCCTACCAGAACGTGCTTCACTCTCCACTGATGTACAGCCATCTCTTTATCTGTGTGGTGCCCATTGCTTCATTACATTACATTGATGTCTTCTATCCCGCCAATACCTTTCATCCCGAAGGCCTGTTGAATCTTGCGGATTGTTTCCACTTGGGAATCACCAAGTTTTATACAAAATTGAATTCAGTAACGTTGTTAAACGTTTTCTGTCATTTTTTCAAAAATGAAAATTGGACAGCGCTCACTTACACTTCCTCACTCATCAGCAGTCTGCCGGCGACTGACAGCTTCTGTAGGCGGGAAAATATTCAAGCCCTCGTATAAAATGAACAAGAAAAAAAAATTCTGTTGATTGTGCCTCCTACATGTGTCAGTGCCATCACTTAACATATATGTAGCAGATTTTCAAAACTGTACAGCCAAGGGAAGGTTCTGTGCTTTATGAGGTGATTTTGTACAGCAGAGGTTAGCACAGTCATTAATCCAAACAAGCAGTCAGCTGAAAGTTATGCAGTGTAAATGCACACAGGGAATAATTTATACATATTTCTTCCTTTTCCATGCAGAGTTATGTGCAGTCTGATGTTATGAAGGGTGGCACAAAATATGCTCCACTTCCAGCTGCCATCCTACAGCATGGTCAGAGAGGAGATCTGCTCAGCCACACGTCAGGCATCTTCTGTTTTTTCTGCCAAATTGGTCCTCAGCGATTCCTTTAAACTGTGTGCCTATATAGAGGTTTGCTTGGTTCAAAGGGACAGTAGAGGAGCAGGCCACAGCCCAATGTGTGGCTATGCATAAGGTGAACATACATCCTGTTTTGAACGGGACTGTCCCGTTGTCCCCACACACAGCTTCGGGACGCCAAAATGACCCATTTTCAGGGACAGCATCCCGAACCTGTGCCCAGGGACAATGGGACAGGCGTTCGCTTCCTGTCCCTCCTTGCTGCACCCCCAAAAAAAAGCCTCCCTCGTTTGGGTCCTCGCATTTCTCCCCATCCTCGCTGGATTTGCCGGCAGCAGCGTCGTGTTTGTTGTCCCCCCGGCACAGCCGAACCCTGGTTGACCCTCCCATCTCTCCCTCCCATCCAACCCTCCCACCGCGAGACAACCACAAACCTACCGGCTCTAGCAGCGTCGGCAGCCACTGCACTCTAAATACGCTGCTTCGTGGCCTTCTACCGCCCTGATTTCCTCTGCTGTTTCACTGATGACATCATCTGTCCTGTATTTCATGCTTGCTTTACTTTAAATTTTTGTTGTTGTATAATCTGGCTCCCTACTGCTTTTATGTAAGGTTAAGAACAGCCCCAAGCCTGCTTCAGAAGTTCCTAAGTCAACACCAATTTTTAGGTTCTCAGGCAACCTGGACACCTAAGAGTTTTTGTCCCACTTTGTTTTACCTTCCTTGCTCTATTACTGGCTTACTGAATAAGTCCATCTGCTGGAAAAGCAAATTAGATTTGAAGCGGAGAAGGAGGTACAGAAAGACTAGTTGAGGAAAGAAAAAAATGGTACTGCTGGTTATCAATGATAGTAGAGGGGCCAAGGCCACTTAAGAAGAGGGGGGGCATTGCCGTCAGCTGTTCTAATGCTGCTTTCGGGCAAAGGAGCTCAGCGGGCAGAGCTGGCAGCTGCAATGTTTGGAGGGGGAGAGAGAAAGGAGCATGGAAGGGTGGTGGAGGGAGAGAAAGGGGGCAGGGTGGTATGGAAGGGTGGTGGAAGGAGAGAAAGGGGCTGATGGAACTGGTGTGCAGGGGAATGGGAGAGATATAAGTGGAAGGATACTGGATGGAATTGGGTTGAAGGGAAAGAAAGAGGGCAGATGCTGATGGAATTGGGGTGCAAGGAAAGGGGAGAGAGACATAAGGTGGAAGGATCCTGGATGGAATTGGGTTGGAGGGAGAGAAAGGGGGCAGATGGTGATGGAAGTGGGAGGAAGGGAGAGGAGAGAGTGAAATGCCCGACCATGGGGGTGTGGGAGAGGGAAGGGGAGGAGAGCAGAGGAGAGAGATGCCAGATCATTGGAGGAGAGAAGGGATGATGATGGATGCCACACCAATGTGGGGGGGGGAAGAAGAGATGGAAGGGAGAGGCAGACAATTTCTGGAAGAGGCACAAAAGGACAGAAGATGAAAGGAAGAGAGTGACAAGATGAGGAGAGCAGAAACCAGAGAAGACAAAGGTAGAAAAAAAATTCTGTTTATTTATTATTTTGCTTTAGGGGACATGCATCGCTGTTTCTGTGATGGTGCATTGTATGCAGAGTCCAGCTTCTTGGTGGTCTTATTTAACTTTTGTCTACGTATTTCTATTTTATCCCCCCTTTTACAAAACTGTAGAACATTTTTTAGCGCTGGCCGTGGCTAAAAACCATACTACAGTTTTGTAAAAGGGGGAGAGGTTAGTTTGTGATTACATATTCCATACTAGGTGAAGGTGTTTTCTGTGATCTGTTTGTATGAATGACATGGTTTTTTGTTAGCGATGACTAGCCTTATTTGGCAAAATGCATCAGGCAAGGTTCTTGGGAACACCTTGAATTAACCTGATTTGAATCTCCTTATTTTCTGCCAATCTTCTTTTGTTTCATCTTGGATTCTTTGGTGGACTGCTTGCCTTGTTGTTTCGTTGCAAGTTAACATACATGGAGTGGAACTTACTAGAGGAGTTACAGATTTGGTTGTTTATACATATGGGTTACAGTTGGTTGATGTAGAGTGAGGCAGTTGAGAGGCATTGTAAACTTGGTTATTAATATAGACTTACATTTCGGATAGTATTACTACTTTACAAATATTTGAACACATTTATATATGCATGGAAAGGGTTTAGAGTTAAAGTCCTCGGTAAGTAGGTGGGAAGGGAAGGAAGGGGGATTTGTTCAGAGATGTTTGGGAGTTGCATAGAAGAAAAACTGTTCACTGGTATGCTAATCTTTGTTTGTTTTTGAATTTTTTAAAAAAAGAAATACAAGTGGAAATAAAGAAGTAAATAAGAAAACAGAAAAAATGGGGGCTGGACATGGGCGGGGTAGGGGTGTGACATGGGCAGGGTTGGGGCGGGGCAGGGCTAGGGGGGCCCAGTGTACTTGGGTGCCTAGGGGCCCTCGAAGAATTAATCCTGCCTTGGGTACCATAACAGTACAGTTGATAGCAGCTACTGTTAATGTTTGGGTATATGCAGCTCCCTCCAATGCAGTGGTTCTCAAACCAGTCCTTGGCACACACCTAGCCAGTCAGGTTTTCAAGTTACCCACAATGAAATATGTGTCTGAGAGATTTTCAAATAATGGAGGTAGGGCATACAAAATTATCTCATGCCTATTCATTGTAGATTTCCTGAAAATCCAACTGGCTGAGGGCCAGATTCTCAAAACTCACCCTGCATTTAACAGTGGATTCTAAATCAGTCCTAGCCAGTTTAACATCCAAATATTTTACCGGCGGATTCTCAAATCGTCTCACCGTGCTCTTTTCTGTGCTTCCTAGTAGCCTCTGATTGTACTATGCAACTGTAGTACAACAAGGTCATTAATATTAAAACAAGCACTTTGGGCAATTCTCTAACCTTGTTGCACTATATTTGCACGCAAAAATTTCTGGTAAGGTCTGAGCTGTTGTAGCCTTAATTTCTAGTCAGTGCCTGACAGTGCTCTCACCTTGGTTACCAATCTATATGTTGCAGTCTGTTTCCTTGTTATTCACAGGAATTGGGCCTTCTCATTGGTGAAATGATGAACAGGCTTACTTACAGCTACTCTCCTTTTTGATGATCCCTTGCTGTGTTTTACAGTAGTGTTCTGCAACCTCAGAGGGAAGGCTTCTAGATGAGGTGCGGGACACATGAGGAGAAGCTGCCCATGGCTTTGTGTACTGCAGCACTGAGGAAGAGGGAGGCGGCCCAAAGATAACATGGGGGCGGGGGGAGGCGGCAGGCATAGCATGGAGGCAAGGCATAATATGGAGGGAGGGAGACAACAATGGTAGGGGGAATGATTTTATTTTAATTTAGTGATTGATTTATATCTGCTGTCTGTTCAGGAAGAAATGCATTTGTTTCTTTTCCTCTGGGGTTGTACTGCATGCAGAGTCTTGCACTTTAGGGTTTGTTTGTATATATTAGTACTTTTAGTTTTTGGTCCCATATTTGTATAGAGGTTATCTGTGTTCTGGTAGGAATGAATATTGAGAAGCATACAATGTTTTTTGTGTAGTTTAATTTTGTGGTTAACCATTATGTGTTGTTAATATGATTATATTGTGTGTGTATATATGACAATTAATGGAAAAAATGGTGTTACAATTAGTACTATTATGGGGCGGAGATTTGGTGGAGATGGGCAAGGTCTGGCCCATGATTTAGCCTAGTGTTCTTCAACTGCCGGTCCACAAAATAATTATTTTATTTCCACCAGCCCACTCCATAGGTGTCAAAAGGTTGAAGAACACTGTTTAGCAGGGTAAGTAAGCTAAAACTGGGGTGGTCTGACTCTCTCTCTTCCCCAGAGCTCTACCCTTAGGACCCAAATGTGTCTCAGCCTCTTCTTCCTGGAGTTGGTTTCTCTGGAGCACTGCTTTCTTGAATTCACCCTCTCCAATGTGGGATAAACGTAAACTAGCTTTTCTATTTGCTCCTGCGGTGAATGAGGAAGTAATCACTGAGAAATTATAGCTGCAAGCTGTGTTCCCGCTAAGCTGCGCTGGGGTGCGCTGGCGCACAAAATATTACCTCGCAGCGCACAAGTTTCTCGTCACAGCGCACACAGTGTAGAGCACAGTTCTTCAACCGCCGGTCCGCAAACAAAATCTTGCCGGTCCGCGAAGGATTCGGTCCCCGCCGCAACGAAAGGCCGGCGTCAGCTGACTTGCAACTTCCTGTTGTAGTCGCTGTGCCGGGACTCCTGCCTTCGCCGGGACTCCTGCCTTCCACCGCGTTTGCCTCCTGCCTTGTCTCCGCACCTCCAGACCAGCAGCGGCAGCTGTGTATGCTTTTAACTTCGGCACAGAGCTGCCCCTAATCAATAGTTTAGCGCGGTTTCATAAGGCAGCCTCGGGGCCTTTGCTAGGCCGGCCCACATCGCATCATCGAAGCGGGCCGGCTATCAAAGGCCCCGAGGCTGCCTCATGAAACCGCGCTAAACTATTGATTAGGGGCAGCTCTGTGCCGAAGTTAAAAGCATACAGAGCTGCCGCTGCTGGTCTGAACTCTTGGGCCGCTGAAGGAGGGCAAAAAGCAGCTGTCCTGGAGGTTTCCCTTCCTCTCGCCTTTACAGGTTCCTTTTTTCCACCTTTTTTTTTTTCCTTCAAACGGCAACGGGCCCCAGCATCGACATCAATCAAGTAAGTTCCACTGTCAATCAAGCGGTTCTGCTCGGCCAAAGCTTCCCCTGTGACATGAGCCACCCTCAGGGGAAAGAAAGTGACCCACAAAGGTGAGGGGAAGGGGGGCAGATGATGGAAGTTGGGGGGGGGGGAGAGAGAGAGAGAGAGAGAGAGAGAGAAGGGGCAGATGATGGAATGGAGGAGATGAGAGAGAGAGAGAAGGGGACAGATGATGGAAGTGAGAAGAAGGGAGAGAGAGCAGAAGGCAGATGGATGTCAGTTGAGAAGGGAGAGCAGATGCTGAATGGAAGTGGGGAAAGAACACATACTGGATGGAAGGAGGAGATAAATAAAGGGGGAAGAAAATAGTAAGATAATGGAGGGGTGAGGGAAAGGGGTGACAAGCTGTGTGTAGACACAGTGAAAAGAGGGAAACGGGACTAAATAGTAAGAAAGAATTTAATTTAGATGGAGGCAGAAAATAGAGAAGGAAGACCAGAGAAGAAAAGGGAAGAGAGAGCAGAGAATGATCAGATCTGAGTGGAGGAAATGAGAAGAGAGATATGCTAAAAACCACAGGGGGGAGGGAAGGATAGAGATGCAGTTATTTTGAAGCTACACTGTTAAGTTAATATGCTGTTGGTAGAGTTGCAGTGGCATCCTAAACATATTTCTGGCAAGCCAACTGTATATGGTGACATTATTAGAAGATGACTGTGTGAAACTTTAGGGAACTTGGATGCCAATCAGTTTTTGGAAGCCAAAGGAAAACATACATTTTTTTGTATGCTATACTGTATGTTTGGCTCGTTTCTACTTCAGTTTTGTTCTTGCCTTTTCGTTTTGTCTTCCTTCCACCATCTCTTATCTGCCTTCCTTATCATCCTTTTCAATGTGATTTGGCAGCTCCTGTCAATCATAGGCTGGCTGTGCAAGATTGCTAATTCTAGATGCCTGGGTGACCTAATGCCTGTGCATGTGATTTTCTGTTTTTGTGTTTAAAACATTTTGCTGAAAGCACAACAGTGCAAAAGAGTAAAACAGATTTTATGCTGTTTATTCTAGGAATAAGCAGTGGGCTTTCCTAAGTCCATCTTAATAATGTCATGCAGATTTTTTAAGGAAATTATCCAAATCTTTTTTTAATTACATGTTGAATGAAAAATATTTTCCCAGGTTTGTTTTAAATCTACTACTTAAAAGCTTTATTGCATGCCCCTTTACTCCTAGTATATATTTATTTTTATTTTTTATTTTTTAGTATATATATATTTATCTTTTGGCATGGCCCATCAGTTATAGCATTTGCTACATGATGGGCCATGCCAAAAGATAAATGTAGCATTTGCTACATGAATTGATTTTTTGTCACGTATGGTTAAGGGGCTGGAGGAGTTGCCGTACAGCGAAAGATTAGAGAAACTGGGCCTCTTCTCCCTTGAGCAGAGGAGATTGAGAGGGGACATGATAGAAACATTCAAGGTACTGAAGGGAATAGACTTAGTAGCTAAGGCAGGGAGAACGAGAGGGCACTCTCTAAAGTTGAAAGGGGATAGATTCCATACAAACGTAAGGAAGTTCTGTGGTAGAAAGCAACATATTTATTTGGCTCATAACTTGCTGGCGCCCGATATTTTTAGCTCACAGTGAAAAAAGTTTGCTCACAACACCCGCCCGCTTAGAGGGAACACTGGCTGCAAGGATTCCTTATTTTACAAAATACATTCCCCTAAGATTTTAAGTTGTTTGGTTGGTTTTTTTGTATGTGGGGGGGGGGGGGGGGGGAGCGGATGGGGGGGTTGTATTTATTGTTTGAAGGAGGGTGTTATTTTTTAAAGGAACTTGGGAAGAATATTAAATACAGAAAAAGGATGACCTCTGATGAGAGCCACTTGCTCTCTGGGAATAATCTGACCTGTATTTAAGACTTTTTTTTTTTTAACTTCTGTTTATTTACTTTTAAGCTGTGTGACAACATTCAGCAGGCTTATTTCAAGCACAAATGGATAGACTGGGCGGATCAAGCATTGCTTATCTGCTAACATCTGTTTCTGTGTTTCTGGCTGCTCCAAATACTGGCAACAGACAAAACAGAAATGGATTTCTCTGTGAAGAAACTCCTTCCAGGGCAGGAGGAATGCTGCCATTCGCGGACTCAGATTTATTTGTTCTGCTCTTGCGGATGCAATTAAAAGCAAAAATGAGGCTTACCTTTGATTACAGATTTATTCCCTAAAATGCAAAAAGGTTGCATGTAAACTGCAGGGTGAAAAAATATACCGGAAAGATATGTGAAACAAACCACAACTTTGGGGCCAATATTAAGAGCAATTTAACTAGCCAGAAACAAGGCTAACTGGTTATATTTAGCAGCACTTAACCGGTTATTGCTGCTTAAAATGTCCAGTTAGTGTCCAATATGAAACCGGCTATTTTGGGGGTGTTCCAGGAGCAGAGTCAGCACTTAATTAGATTGTGAGCCTACTGGGACAGAGAGGGTATATCAAATATAATAAACCCAATCCAAACGTGGCTGGTTATATGCTAATGTGCTAATATTAAACACTTAACCAGCTAAGGTGGTCCTCCTATCTTTATGCCGTTCACTATAGCTATGTTATAGCCAAAAATTGTACTTAACTGACTGTTTTTGTGAGCTCCATATTAGAGAATGACACGGTGAGAAAATTCATCACCGTTCCCGTCCCCACGGATAACCGCGGGGAACCATCTCTATGTCATTCTTTAAGGAGAGAGGGAAGAATCAGAGTATAAATGGGCCCAGCCACTGACCCTCAAGCCTTGCATTAAAGAACACTGGTGTAGAAGGACTGAGTTTGAGATGGATACTAAAGAACAGCATGGAATGCTTTCCCACGGTTATCCGCGGGGTCGGAAACGGTGATGAATTTTCTCACCGTGTCATTCTCTACTCCATATACCTGGAAATGCAATGCTGGAGCCTGAACATGGCCCAGTATTAAATTTTTGGGGATAATACTTGTGTGGTCAGTAACATGATGATCACTGCCAGCTGAATGTTGGGCCCTTTATCTTTTTATGAGTTGTGAAAAACCAAAAGTACTTTTTTAACTCTTTAATTGGCAGACGGTGAAATGGCTGCTTTATGTAACTTGATATTGAACGAGAGCAACAGTCTCAAATAATAGGCATTTGGAGATGCAGAACTTCCATAAGAGCCATAGAAACACATGTTGCTTCTGAGCAACAATGCCAAATAAAAGGTTAATTTTAAGTAATTTAGGAAGCAAAATAACAGCAGTAGCACCTAAATCTGATTTTTAAATGCAGAGTTTGACCGACGTCTTCCAGCTACTTCTTCACATGGATTTCAGTCTCCTGGCCCCTGATTTCTGCCAGGACACAAAAGATCACTCGCATGCTTTTCATTCTTCTGCCTTTATTTGAGGATCTTGGTTCTGATGACATCCAGTATGTGATAAATCACTTGTTGCCACAACAAAGAAATGGTTTGCAAACTTTCACCACCTTTTGTCAAGGTTAACTTTAAGGATCATTATGCTGAAACTTGATCGACAAGACAGATTTTAGTGGTAACCTTGTACAGCTCTAGGAGGACAAGTACTCTTTGAGATGTCAGATTTTGACACGTTAAGTACCGAAATGGTGGTTTTTGAGTGAAGAACTAATTCTAGTATAACTTGTTATGCATGTCTTAGCTGAAAATCAGAGATATGTCTTTGTTTCAGTATCATGTAAAGCTTCTGAAGGGTTGCTTGCTTCCCAAATGCTGTGTATAAGTTTGTAAGTGTTTGACCTATTCCATAAAAGATACCCATATATTTTTAGGTTGAAACACCATATATCTTTATTCGTTTTTCTTTTCTTTTATTTCAGAAATCACCTGAAATCTCTAAGGATGACAGTAAGTTGAAAAAGGATAGAGATCGAAAAAGCGCCAGTCTCCAGGATCTTGCCAGTGTACTCTGTGCAAACCAAGGAACCATGGAAATCGAAGCCTCGGAGCACAAAGACATCATCTTGGTAACATCCACCAGCCCTCTAGAGAGTAAAAATCATTTCTTTTCCTCAGTTGCCAACCACAATGGGCTTATGGACAGGCACGAATCCCTAGACAGTGATGTGGCTAAAGAGATTAGATATCTTGATGAGGTGCTAGAAGCAAACTACTGTGATTCATCCACAGAAAACACCTTCAATGGGACCTCATCTCCTGTGCCAGGTGCTGTGATTGTAGATGGTTCTGGCGAATCTGTTAATTCTATAGGTGATGCTACACTCACTGAAAAAGCAGTCATTATGCTTGATTTAAAACAGCCTCTTATTTCTGACCAGAGTGAGCCCAGTATGTTGGAGGAGTTCAAGCCCAATGGCCATCCTCAAACTCCACTCAAAGAAGAGACTTTTGACAGCTTAAAATATCCTGCAAGCCCAAGCTCATCAAACAGTTCAAGGAGGTCCTCCAAAGATGGAGAAATAACCTTAACCACCATTAAGAAAGAGGCAAAGTTTGAGCTCCGAGCTTTCCACGAAGATAAGAAACCATCTAAGCTGTTTGATGAGGAAGATGAGAAAGAGAAGATCAGAATTAGGAAAGTGAGGCCATCCGAAGAAGTCATAGAACTAGAAAAGGAAAGAAAGGAGCTTATCAAAAGCCAAGCGGTGAAAAAGAATCCCAGCATTGCGACAAAATGGTGGAATCCACCCCAAGAGAAGACACTTGAGGAGCAGTTAGATGAAGAGCATCTGGAATCTCACAAGAAGTACATAGAGCGTAAGCAAAGGCAACAGCAACAGGGTGTGTTGCCACCATCACCAAAACAGAAGTCTGTTTCTCCTGTACCACTGGAACCTGGTAATATAAATAAGGAAGATATTGTCACAGAGCAAATTGATTTTTCAGCTGCTAGAAAACAGTTTCTGTTTATGGAAAATACAGGCCAGCCTAACCAACAGATTTCGCAAAAGAGATCCATCACACCCAAACTGTTTTCTGTAAAGCCTTTCTACAAATCATTAGGTGTATCCCCAGCTGACAAGCCATTAATTTTGAGGCCACCTTCTGTAAGTAAACAAACGGGAGAAGCAAAAGACAATCAAGTTACTCAGAAAGTCCCCTGTGTTTCTGAGGATCAGTACAAAGAAACTCAAACTGCTTCCACAGAACCAGTAGAAGAATATTCAGAGGTTGATAACTCAAAAATTCAACAACCTGCCAAGTCATGGATGGATGAGGAAGAATTTATGAGTGCTAGAGCAGTCTTTACAGAGATAAAGGAGTACGACAGTGATATTTCAGATAATTTTTCAAGAAGTGTCGGTATTTCTTCACCTCCAGAAGAGCTGGACTCTGGCTTGGATGAGCTGTCTGTGAGATCTCAGGATACAACAATCTTGGAAACCCTTTCCAATGACTTCAGCATGGATAACATTAGTGATAGTGGTGCATCAAATGAAACCATGAATGCTCTCCAAGAGAATTCATTTGGAGACTTTTCTCAACCACAAACACCCCTTACTGATAATCCTATCGACTGCAGCCTTGAGAGGATTTCTGAATCGTATAGCAATCCTGGCTTTCACTCGTCATCTTCCACATTTCCAGAGCCCCTGTTAATCAGTGATCATTTCGAATACCAGGCTGTTCTTTTAGTTCAGAATGCAATTCAGCAAGCCATAGCAGAGCAAGCAGAAAAAACTGTCTCTGCGAGACTAAAAGACTCTGTTGCACATGTGTGCCCCGTGGAACAGGAGGTCTCGACTGAGCAAGAAAGTCCAAAGACACAAGAGTGCCCACTACAGAAAGAAGAGAAAATGGGTATAGTGCCATCACTGTGCTCTGAGAACCAAACCACAATGTTTGAACCACCTCAGGTTTCTTCTCCAGTACAAGAAAAAAGAGACCCGATAGTGATACCAAAGACTTCATCAGACCAAGGTTCTGAACTCAGGGAAGAGAAAGACCTGCAGCATTCTCCAGCACCCTATGCAAGCTACCAAGTTAATGTAGGAGAAAACAGACCCGAGGGTAGTTATTTCAGCAAGTATTCTGAGGCAGCTGAGCTGAGAAGCACTGCTTCCATTCTGGCCTCTCAAGAATCTGAGGTCATGGTGGGGCCTTTTAAGCTGAGGTCAAAAAAGCAACGGACATTGTCTATGATTGAAGAGGAGATCAGAGCAGCCCAGCAAAGAGAGGAAGAACTGAAGAGGCAAAGACAGAGCCTACAGAGCCCACAAAGCCCCAGCAGTAAGACTGCCCCTGTACTGCCTACCAGAACCGTGTGCTACAAAACTGCCCCAGGTAAGGCTTAGAAATGTCCCATCTGAAACAATGCAGTGTGAAGGGTACATTTAGCCAAAATCATAAGTAAATAGTCCTCATCCAGGCTATAAAATGTTTTAATTAAACAAATTAATTAATTTTTCATTCTAATTTTCCTTCATTCTTGGGGGAGTAAGAGCTCTTAAAATTAACAAAAACTCCTCCCACTCCAGCCATTATAAATGTAAGTTAATATTGGGAGATGCAATATAAAATCATAAGAATTTTATTTCTCCCAGAAAGGCGTGCCTGCTAGCCCCCACAGACCATTGTTTGAGTTGTGGACATCGTGCTGCAACTCTGGGTCATATGTTGTGGTCTTTTGTTCATGTCTCAGTTTTGGAAACAGGTCCTTGGCTTTATAGAAAAGATATGGTCAGTCAAACTCATTGTCACTCCTAAATTACTATGTGGTGTTTACCTTTGACCATGCTTGGCAAGAAAGAGGTTTAAATTATTTTATTGTTGTTCTGTGTTGGCACTACTGAGAGTGATTTTACTTCACTGGCTCTTGTCTGAATCTCCCTCATTATAGTTGTGGCGGCACAAATGATCAATATCCTTTCTGTGGAATGCCATAAGATTTCGGATATGAGCTCACCCCTGGGTATGGCATTTCAGACTAGTTGGGAAGCTTTTTGAAACACCCTTACCCTGAGAGCCAGAAGTCATTTGATAAATGGGTAACTGAGCAGTCCTTCTGGTGTGGATTGGGGGGGGGGGGTGATATACTATGAGCATTGTAAAAGATATAGAATGGATCCATCTCACTGGACTAGCATTACCCACGGATTCGGTTATTCGCGATTTTTTTTTTTTTTTTTAAGAAACGCTGCATTCTGGACCTTCCCCAGACCTTACCTGGTGGTCTAGCGGCGACGCAGGGCAGGATCAATTGTCCTATGCTCCTGCCCTGTGCAGAGCTGTCATCAAAATAGCTGCCATGAGTTTTCATTTGCAGCTCCCCAGAGTTTTAACCCCATTCCAAATCACTTAGCTCAGCCACTGCAACCAGAGTTCTTGGCCATGGGACACAAACTAAAGCTCCTTCCAAAACCCTGCAGTAGTTTGGGCTAACAAAGCAAACAAACAGCAGAGATGAGCGAAAGAGACAAATAGTAATGCACAACATGCAACTGAGAACAATATAAAAAGATCCTTTATTAAAATCAGCTCACACATCTATTCGAAGTGTATCTGAATTCAAGAAAGCTTGGGATGAGTACATTGAATCTCTAAGGGCGAGGAGGGGTTAATAGATGGCATGGTTAGGCAGACTACATAGGCCATATGGTCTTTATCTGTTTTCATTTTTCTCTGTTTCTGTGAAGAACTTGAAACAGTCTGTGTTTCAGCTAAATCGCTGCATCAAGAGCCCAATTATGTCTAAAAACTAGTGTTTAAGCCCGTTACATTAACGGGTGCTAGAATATATGGCTGTCTGTCTTTCTTTCTTTATGTCTCTCTCCCTGCTCCTGTTTCTTTCTTCCTTTCTTTCTGTCTTTCTCCCTCCTGCAATTTTTTTCTCTCTCTCCCTGGCACCCTTTGCCTGTCTGTCTTTATTTCTGTGTCTCTCTGGTCCCCTGTCTGTCTTTATTTCTGTCTGTCTCTCTCCCTAGCCTCCTTTGTCTGTCTGTATTTCTTTCTGTGTCTCCCCCCCCCCCACTTTCCTTTGCAGAAGCAGCAGTGCTATTTCCCTTCCCCTCCAGATCCCTGTGAAGTAGTAGCAGCATTTCCCCCCACCCACCCCCCATTCCCTTCTCTCCCCCCCCCACTTTCCTTTGCAGAAGCAGCAGTGCTATTTCCTTTCCCCTCCAGATCCCTGTGAAGTAGTAGCAGCATTTCCCCCCACCCACCCCCCCATTCCCTTCTCTCCCCCCCCCCACTTTCCTTTGCAGAAGCAGCAGCGGTATTTCTCTTTCCCTCCAGGTCCTTGCTGAAGCAGTAGCAGCATTTTCCCCCACCCTCCATTCCCTTCTCTCCCCCCCCCCCACTTTATTTTGCAGAAGCAGCTGTGATATTTCCCTTCCCCTCCAGATCTCTGAGAAGTAGTAGCAGCATTTTCCCCCACCCACCCCCCATTCCCTTCTCTCCCCTACCACCACTTTCCTTTGCAGAAGCAGCAGCGGTTTTCCCTTCCCCTCCAGGTCCCTGCTGAGTAGTAGAAACATTTTCCCCCACCCCCCATTCCCTTCTTACCTTGAGCTGCCCTGCTCCGTTCGGCCCCTCCCCCTTCCCTTCCCGTGTGCTGGCCTGCTGCGGCTGAAGGTTTTTTTCGGCGACTCCTCCTGTTAAACCTCCCCCCCCCTCCCGCAACCGCTCCTGTTCAAAGCGGCCTGCTGAGGTTCGCGGCCGCTGTAACGAACCGCGCAGGCCGCTCTCCAACTCGGTAGCATGTTCCCTCTGACGTGATTGCGTCAGAGGGAACGTGCTACCATGTGGAGAGCGGCCTGCGAGGTTCGTTACAGCGGCCGCGAACCTCAGCAGGCCGCTTTGAACAGGAGCGGTAGCGGCTGTTGCAGGAGGATTGGGGGGGGGAATTCGTGAGCGGCGGCAGGACCATGAGGCAGGATTGAGTTTTTCGGCTTCCCCTATCTGGGGAAACCGCCGTGCCGAACTGAGCTGCGCGTGGGGCCGTAGTAAGCGCGGGGCATGCTGCAGTCTTGGCGGCCACGGACATACGGATCATGGAAGCACGCCGATAAGACTGCGCATGCGCCGCCTACGGTTTTATTATATAGATATTTTAATATTCAAACTCAGAATATGTGAAAAAGCTAGAATGTATCCACAAACACTTTCAGAGCAAGCTAGTACAGGGTAACAAACTATAACATGAGCTGGAAGTTACCCCCAAAGGGAGGAAAAGCCTCAGACAAAAACCCTTCCACCGCCACAGCAGTGGCTAAGGTGTTTGGGCGGAAAACCTCATTGGCAGAACATTACGTATACGTATAAAAATATGTATACAAAATAAAAATGGAAAATCAAAGTTCAAAGATAGCAATTGAAGACATAAATGCATCCATCAATCTAAATAACTAATATATAAATAAACATGGAAACTTGCACTTTGTATATATTAAATCAGGGGTGTCCAACCTGTGGCCCCAAGAAGTATTTTGTGCGGCCCCGGTCGAGGGCGATGCAGTGTTTTCCTCTGCTGCCTCTGGGTGTTTACCATCTTGCTGGCTCCCTCCTCTGTCTTGCTGCAGCGTTTGTGCGGCCCCAGAACCATTTTTTTCGGACAATGTGGCCCAGGGAAGTCAAAAGGTTGGACACCCCTGTATTAAATGCACAAAATTCAACCAAGATATGTGATGCAAAATCAAAATTATATAAATGAATGCAGTCAATTTAGCAGAAACATGGACCGTGTTGAATCCTTCTAACAGATGTATGAACTGTTTTTAATAAAGGACCTTTTTATAGTGTTTTTCGTCGCACGGTGTCCATCATTATTTATTTAACTCTTATGGTCATCTCTGCTATTTGCTTTGTCTTGAGGTATAGAGACTGGTTCTTCCCGTTTTTCTTCATTGTTTGTCCTAACGCCAGCCACATGGTGCCTCTGTTGTGCAATAACTGGGACTCCTCTCCTTCTTCCTTCCCCCTCTAAATCCCACCCCAGAGCTGGGAATTTTTCATTGGGTATAATGATATATTCATTTTTATAGTGCTGCCGGATATATTCAGTGCTGTAGAGTGGTAATGAGCATTCAGGTACAACATGTCCCTGCCTCAGAGTGCACACTTGAAGCAATGAGAGAGAGAGAGAGAGAATGATTTGCCAAAGTCACAAAGAGCATTAATATCAGAAAAAGAACTTGAACCTGGCTTCCATAGTTCTTAGACCATTTACGACCTTAGAATTGCAGGGTTCTAAATGACAATTTCCAGTATTTTTAACTCCGATGACTTCCGGGTTCTATCTGACATGTAGATGTTACAACACTCACGAGGATTTATTGCATCTTAGCCGTTCCTTCATTTCATAAGAAATTACATGGTTCTATGTACAGAAATTAGTCTATGCATGGGATTACAAGGTTCTAACTGCAAGAATGACTTTCGGTACAGTTAGAACCATGTAATTCTAAGGTCACGCATTGCACTCACCACTAGCCACTTTCTCTTGTCAGAACATTCCGGAGGCAATTTATCTTATTTTAGGTGTCCCAAAGCAATGCAGTGAGAACCTATTCCATAACCGCATCTGGGTGCCCAGATTCCATTGTAAAATACTTGTGTAACCCAGAATCAGTACACCTGACATTTACAAGCCTGCAGTGACACCAGCCATAGACCTGGCATAACTGCACTCAAGTATTGTCTTGAGTTTAGCCTTCCATCTGTTTATCCCAAAGCATTCTACCAGCCATCTTGTCCCCATATAATATCTGCATTTAACCCATCTGGTATAGGATAAGCCTTATTATAGAAAAGCAGCGTCAGATCTATGTTATTTGAATGTTCTGATTTGTGCTTATTAGATACTTATGTCTCCCTTTTAGTATGTATTATATCTTTCTTATTAAGTATATTTTTGAAACTGTTTCATGGTAGTCCTATTAAGTTTCAGTTTACTGATTTTGACTTTACCTCATTCATTGCATTTATGTTTATATTTGGTCTCTCTACTGTTATGCTGTTAACAAAATTGTAAATTGTATGCAGAATTACCATATATACTCAAATATAAGTTTATCCAAATATAAGTCGAGACTCCCATTTCCCCCCAAAAGGAGTAAAAATGGTTGACTCGAATATAAGACGGGGGCTTAATATTCAAGTGTCATGCCCAGCCAAGATCTGCACCCAGTTTCTCCTCCCTTGCCAGGCTCTGCACTCAGCCTCCCTCCCTGCCAAGTTCTGCATCCAGCCCCCTTCCCTCCCTGCCCTACTAGGCTCTGAACTCAGCCCCCTTCCCTGCCAGGCTCTGAACCCAGGTGGTGAATATTCAGGGCTGATTTTAGCCAGCAATGGTCAGTGCTTTAAAAAAAACCCAAAAAACACTGAGGGCTGCTAGCAAAGTATTAACCGGTACATGTCTACTTTTCTGTATAGAATACTAGCACAGCAGAGCAAATACGAGGGCTCTTTAAAAAGTTTCCGCACTTTTATTTTTTTTAAATGCTATTTATTAGATATCTCAGAAGCAAATTACATCACTACCTACAAGGTAAGCTGGCTTCTCTGACTGGCTAGTCACATGACATTCTACAACACGCCCTCTTACCACTTCTCCCACCCAACCATTTCCCACAAACATATGAAAATGCGGAAACTTTGTCAATAACTCTCGTATTTTAGGCACGACAGCCTATACCAACCATAGAGATGGTGTGA
Source organism: Geotrypetes seraphini (assembly GCF_902459505.1). Classification (NCBI taxonomy): domain Eukaryota; kingdom Metazoa; phylum Chordata; class Amphibia; order Gymnophiona; family Dermophiidae; genus Geotrypetes; species Geotrypetes seraphini. Next base: position 485,024,777 of record NC_047084.1, read on the forward strand.
ATGCTTGTGCATAGATTGCCCAAGAAAAGGTATAAATGATACTATTTTATATGCATGCTCCGCCCATGATCTGCTAAACTCCACCCATGTGTACAGCCACCTTCAAACTACGCACTATTGCATTTAGATGCCAGTTTATAGAATAGCACTTAACTGGAATGAATTGGATGTATCTAATGCTGTACCATGGCCAGTATTCTAGTAATTTATGCTCATTCTTGGCACCCAAATATAGGCACACTGATATAGAATTGCCCTCTCATGGTGTACCAAAGAGACTTCTACTTTGAAAATAAGCTATACATCGTGTTCCAAGTTAGAAAATGAGGAACAGGAACTTAAAAAAAACAAACATAGGTTGTTGGGGCTTTTTTTCTCCTGCAGGAAATTGGACTTGTTTATTGAATTAGATGCTATGATTTGGTCGATTTTCTCTGGAGATGGAAGGTCTGCATGCTTTAGGATAATGTAGAATGTGAATCCTTTGGTGAGAGTATCATTTTTACATCAGAGCTATTGTCCTAGTGGAAGTGGGAAGGAAGAGTCTCTCCTGGGAAGGACCATCATCAATCCCAGGCATAAGTGCTTTTTGCAAACCAGACATATGTTAGAGAGAAGGGAGGGAGAAGAGATTGAGTCTCAGAGTCAACTTGTTAGCAAATGTGCACGTACATGTGACTATATATGGTTGCAGTCCAAATCATGATAAAGAAAAACAAGAGTTTACCATGCAGCTCTGCAGATCTATGGAAAATCTTTGGGGCCGTTGAGCATTTTTAGTGAAACGGACGTGTTGATGTCCTTTGACTCCTGAGAAAAGCTGAAGTAGATTTCATTGAAACAGCAGATCTATGTGGAAATATGTGACAGATTTGGGAGAGAAATTGGTCTCAAGCCAGAAGGAAATCCACCTGGTATGGGTTTAAAGACAAATTCTTTGCATGTCTGAGATAGCGAGCATTTCTGTGAGCAGATCTAGCTGTACAGTTTCATAATGTTAGCTGTTCCCAGGGTTTGTAGGCATTAATTTAGCCTTGTAAATGGGTTAGTTGTATGCTAAGGAAGGGCCAGTGTCTGTGAAGGATTCCCCTTTTGGAATTTAGCAGCAGGACCTCTCTTCTGGCCTGTGAAAAAGACCTCTATTGTTCTGGAATGAGCTAATGTTCTCATTGTCACTGTAAAGTCTCCTCCATAGAATGGAGCACTTGTGGTAAAGTATTTATAGCCTCCTCTGTGTTTGAGGAGGGAAAACCCATTCAGTTTAGCACACTGAGAGCTTTTCTGAAGGGCTGTTGCCATTGACTTAATTGAAGGAAACTTATCCCACCCATCCTGTAGTATGGGAGAGAGGTCAGTTTGAGCTGTGCAGCGTGAGTCACATAAGTGGCACAGTTTAACTTCTGGCCCATGCCCACCCTCACTACTACTATGCCTGGGATTGAGGTGGGGCCTAGAGAGCTTCCTTTAAGCAAACTCATACAGTAATATTCCCAGGGATTCAGACAGGCTTTTAGAAAAATCTGATAAAAACCTAAAAAGGAGTAATCATAAGTTTGATGTAACAAAATCGAGAGAGACAGGCGACATATTTTAGACTGACCAATTTATTGAGGCATGAGCTTTTGAGAACTAGAATCTGTTGAAGTGGACTCTAGTCCTTGAAAGCTCTCCTCGAAACCTTATGCCTCAATAAATTGACTAGTGTGTAAGGTGCCAATTTTTTTTTTCAAGCTAGCGATCAAAGAATTATGTTGCCCTATTCAGCACCCATTGCAGAACTGTTTTAAATATAAAGCTCTGTATATCCAGATTTGAAATTGCTCTTATGAAATGTGTAATAGTTTGTTTACTTCTTAGGACTGCAAAATGTTGTAAATCAGTGGTCTCAAACTCAAACCTTTGCAGGGCCACATTTTGGATTTGTTGGTATTTGGAGGGCCGCAGAAAAAATAGTTAATGTCTTATTACAGAAATGACAACTTTGCATGAGGTAAAACTCTTTATAGTTTATAAATCTTTCCTTTTGGCTAAGTCTTAATAATAATATCATGTATAGCTAAAGAGACATATGATCAAGAAACTGTTTTATTTTACTTTTGTGATTATGAAAAACATACTGAGGGCCGCAAAATAGTATCTGGCATGTGGCCCCCGGGCCACGAGTTTGAGACCACTGTTGTAAATGAACTCACCTTTCACCATATTGACACATTAGTAGAAAATAAAGGCCTACAGACGAAGTAAGAGAAGTACCTGTTCCACCCAACACGTTTTATTCGGAGATCTGAAAAACTTCCTTTTCAAATTTTCTCTAAAAAAGATGGATTCAAATGAGCACCAAATTATTTCTGTTCTCTAAGAGTAAAGACATTTATTTTACCTGCCAGTTCTATTTATATCGGTTTATTGACAGAGTGGACTGTATAGGACAGTGGTCTTCATTAATTATTAAACTGGGGCCACTTTGGATTCCAATGAGCTGAAGGAGAGCCACCTGATATCTTACCATGTAGGGCCATGACACTGCTGACTAGTGTGTGTATGTGTCAATGACATCCACACACACCAGCCCACCTTTAAACTTTATCGGGGAAGGAGGTATCCTCAAGGTTGCATTTTCCTTTGTTTATTGAGAAATGCCTTATCCTTCAAGTATGAGACTCATCCCCAATCCACTTTCCCCTTTTTATTCTGAGCCTGGGTAAAAAGGTTAGAATAGCAGGAAAACCCCCAGAAAGATGACTTGATCTACCGTAGAAGTCTCCGAGAGATGCCATTGATCCCCGGGCCTTGCATTGAAAAACATTGGTATAGTGTCATTTGCTGACTTGAAAGACCAAGCTCAGCCTTCTTGGGAAGATCTGACATCCCCTTCCTCCTTTTGGTTGCTCTGCTTCCTCTCTCATCATTACAGTAACTCATTCTAAAAAGACAAGGTCTGCTGAGGCAACAGGTAGTGCTGTATCCTACATGTTACAACATGGATAGAACCAAATCTTTTCCAGAGAAAGGAAAATTGTAAAACTAGAGGACATAACTTGAGGTTGCAGGGAGGAAGACTTAGGATTAATGTTAGGAAATTATTTTTCATGGAGAGGGGGGTGGATGCCTGGAATGCCCTCCCATGGGAGGTGATGGAGAGGAAAATGGTGATGGAATTCAAAAAAGCATGAAATAAACACAGAGGATCTCTAATTAGAAAACAAATGGTATAAATTAAAGAACTAAGTGGACAGACTTGTACAGTTTGTATCCCATATATGGCGATTTGGTGTAGGATGGGCTGGGGAGGGCATCAATGGGAACTCCACTAACTTGGAACATGAGAACATTACTGACCAGACTTTAAAGTAGATATCCTGCAAACAGTGGGATGGTTGGATAGGCTGGAGTGAGCTTAGATGGCAACTTCAGCAGTTGGAAACCAGGACAATACCAGGCGGATTTTAGTCTGTGGCCCAGAAATATCAAAGAATCATGTGTTTTTAATGAGAATAACTAATGGGCAGACTCTATGGACCGTTATTTACTATGTTACTATGTCAGAGATATAACCAAATTGCTCCTCTAAAGGTTTTTTTTGTGTACCTTCTGGTTTTGCAAAATTGAAGCTCAAGGAAAAACTGATAATTGCCTTCCTCTTCTCCTCTCCCTCAATTTAGGCCCCCCTCTGGCCCTCTCTCTCTGTAAGTCGCCTAGAGCCTGAATAGGTATGAGCGACACACAAATGGAAGATTAGATTAGATTAGGAATGAAGGAGTAACCTTGTGGTTAAATCAGTGGGCTGTGAAGTAGGGAAGCCTAGGGTTCAAATCTTGCTTTTTTCTATTAACTCTGCTTATGACAATGGTCTTCACTAATTTCTTTTAGCAGAGCTGCTTTGGAGCCAAAAGGGTTGAAAAATATTTTATATTTTGCACAGTCTCACTGTTTCAGTGGTGTTGCAGTGTCTGTTTGGGCAGTCCAGTTTAACTTTTGGCTACATATTTCTATTTTTAGTTTGTGAGTACTTGTTCCATACAGGGCGAGGGTGTATCTGTGTTCTAAGTGTGCATTGACTGTGCAGGATCGATCTGTATTAATTTGGCTTGTTTTACAATGGGTTTATTGATGATCTAGGGTTCACTGCAGTGTGTAAGATGCTGCCTTTTCCTAGGTGCACCCTTGTTGTGTGACTCATGAATTATTACTAAAAAATATTTTTTTATATAGAGGAGGGGATGTTAAAAAATAATCGGCCAAATATACTAGATACACCACTGTTAGATGCTATGCATAGTCTATAAACCATGCCTAACTTCAGATGCGGTTTATAGAATAGAACTAAGCACTGATTTTTTATAGGCGACATAAAAAAGAAGTTTCCCCTTTGTTTATAGAATATTGCCTAAGCACTAATTAATATTACTTAAGAATTACTATTGGTTCTTAATGCCATTTGTCACCTAATTCAACAATTAAGTAAGACATGCAACAGGCACTGTTCTATTGATTGCATGCCCAGATTTGCACTCTAGTTGGAAATTTGGATGCCCAACTTTAAATGATCTGTTGGATTGTGGTGCAGCTTGCCCTCACAATTGCTCTGTCATGTCTAGCTCTGAGATAACTGCCCACCGGTTCCTCTGCTCCGCCCCAGTGTAGCCCTTGATAATTAGAAAAGGCAACTCTTGAAGGGACAGAATAGGGCCCAAGGACATTGCACCCCCCCCCCCCCCCCCCCGGACATGAAAAAGGCTGCTAATGTTATCTGAGAGGGTGTGACTGGACATTTTCATTTGTTTACGGCTGTTGCTTTTCTGTCCTGCAGTGCAATTAAAACAGGCAGCTTTAATCCTTGCTTACTAACCTCCTAACTGCAACTTCCTAGGAATAAGTTCATTACAAAGGAAGTCTCCACACAGACAATAATTTGCTTACTTCACTAAACATCGTGGGAACTACCTGACTCTGACTTCAATAAACAGTGAAACAGAGAAATTTGTGACTTTTATACCTCCATGTTTCCCAGTACCACATAACTACTGTATTACTGTACCATTTATATTTAAGTCTCCCCTGTGCAGCATGATGCCATGTTGCAAGGAACTGAACAGCATCGCAGGCCTTTATCCTGACTATCTTGAGTGTTTGGAATGTTTTTGGTAGATGACTATAGCAAAGTGTGCGTGTTTAGCTGTTAGTGAAGTATTTTAAATTACTGTTGTTTTCCACAATTAAGTGCAAATATTGAAGGTTCATTAATAAATACTGCAATTTAAGCACAAGTTTGGAAGAACAGCTTGGAGGGAGGTATTTAAGGGACTACATTGGGTAGAAGAGTTGACAATGTAGTATCTTAAGCCAAAGCTTTGGAAGAGCAGTGACTTGTGGTATGCTGAGGGGTGTGGAGGGTATTCAGAGAGAATTCATGGGGGGGGGAAGGATCTAAGGCATTAGCAAATAGTGATTGGTAGGGGAGGGGTCAAAGGAATTGATTGCAGCTGGATTATTAGTAGAAGAGGAAGGTCTTCACCCTATGGATCTCTCCACTTCATTTCCTGTTGGCTTGTTCTTCCAGATAAGGCAGATTATGCTAAACAAACACTTGAGTAGTTTTATAAAGCTTCTTCCATGTGTAAAACCTGTATTACATGAGAAAAAAATCTTTCATTAAATTGCCTGGCGGCATTCATGTATAAAAACTGTGCACTGACCTCAGTCTGTGTGTTAATGTTTAGTGAAGACATAATTTGAATGGGAGCTGCTAGGTGTGCATGCATTTTATAAAATACATGAATCCGGCATAGATCTACTTTTTTATGACAGACCTTCCAAGTCTCCCACTTTTGTAGGTCCTCCTTCACCATGATCTCCCACTGAGGGCTGGATTTTCAAAATTCACCGTGCCTTTAACGATGGTTGCTAAACCGGCTCATTAATGAGCACTCCAGACGAATCTCTATCATCGCTGGGTGATTCTCCAAATGTATGTGAAATCGCGAGTAGGGAAGCCGCGAATGGGGAGGGGGAAGTGTAACCTGTTTCATGTGAATGAATGTGGGGGTGCTATGGGGTGGACTCTTTTCATGTCTCAGCGTTGGGCTGTGGAGTAGGTACACCAAACATGCTTCAACTCTTTCTTTCTCTACTCTCTGTCTCCAACTAATATTAAGACTTAAATTTTTTGTTCTATATCTAAAATGCTGGTAAAAATAATTTTAGATTCAGGAGAAAAATATGGATACATTAGGGCTGCATTTTGATTAAATTTTTTAATAACGACTAATCATGAAAATAAAAAAAAATTAATTGTGATTAATGGTACGGTTAAAGGTCATTTTATGCATTTTCTTTAAAAAATTAATTGTGATTAATGGTACGATTAAAGGTCATTTTATGCATTTTCTTTATCTCCTACTGTAATTCCTTGTGATTCTGGGCAACTCTCTTAACCCTCTTATTATCCAAGATACAAAATAAGTACCTGATTATAATATGTATTCTGTTTTGATTGTAACCACAGAAAGGCAGTACCATGTATACTCAAATTTAAACTAAGATTTTTGGGCCCAGAAATGGGGGTCTCTGTTTATATTCGGGTCAGCCCTGGGAGGGCAGCGAGGTGCCAGCACCCCTACCAAGATGGCATCTGGGGTGATCTGCTCCCCCCCTCCTTACTATGCTTCTGGCTAGAATTTTGGAAAGTATACCTTCTGAGATAGATGTGTCTTGGGAAGTGGAAGGACCTTGGCTATGTAGCCTTTAGAAAACATCAAAAGTGTCCCTGATCCTGGTAGTGATAGGGGGGAGGGGGATTGGGGTTAGGTAAGAGTACTTTTTGATGTGTTATACTATCTGTGCATGTGTGCTCTCTGCTAAAAATAGATAGAGAAGGGGAAAGTGAAAAATATCAGCAGTAACCAACATATATACAAGAGGGTGCTGAAAAGTTTGCAGCCCAACTAAGAAGAGAATGATGTGGTTTCAGCTACAGTGGCAAAATAAAGGCTGAGAATTTAGGAAGTTGGTTGGGCTGAGAACTTTTCAGCACCCCCTCGTAGTACTGCTTATGACAAAATGAAAGATGGTGCAACCTGTTACATAACTCTACTTCTAAATACAACAGACCACTGTCTATATATACCCTTTAAACTTTTCTAATTTTATATAATTTTACGACTATATGAATCAGGTAAAAGAGGCATCAGCGATACTGACAGGTTGGATCATTGGGCCTCTTATGACGCAAGGTTATTTCGAGTCCCAGTCCACATAGGACAGTTTTTATAATCATTAGCTTCTAAACTAAACTAAACCTTAGGCTTATTTACTCCATCTTCTCTATAACAATAGAGCTCGGCACGGTTTACAAAAATTAGAAAAGAGAACAAGTACAATGTGAATTTGGAATACAGTATAATCCTGTTATAACGGACTTCAAGGGACCTGTAAAAACAGTCCGTTATTTCCAGAGTTGCATTTTTAAAAAACTTTATTTAGGGCAACTTGAAACAACATAAATTGATGAACAAAGATCACTGCACAAGCATATCAGCAACATCAATAACAAAACTCAACAAAATTTTGGTATGGTACGAAATGATTGCAAACCAGAACACTGTACTGGAAAGAAAAATACTCTCTTTTTTTTTTTTCTGGGCTGCATTTTGATACTATATCACCGGCATGCCACGCGCCTTGTAGGCGGAGCCTGCATGTCCATTATTGCCGAATAAAACTACAGCTAAAAGCGGTTCTGGGGACCAAAATAGTTGTCCGGTATATTCGAAAGTCCGTTATGTGCGAGTCCGCTATATCTGATGATTTTCTATATGTTTTAATGGCGCTCGGCCGAGAGCAGCGGACCTCGTCCGCTATATGCGAGGTTCCGTTATAAGCGAGTCCGGTATAACGGGATTATACTGTAGTATGGAGAGGAGCGGAATTTACAACTTTAAAAATAGCCAAGTTTTCAGATGTTTTCAAATAGTTGGAAAGAGTTCAGATTGTGCAGGTGAACAGAAAAATTATTCCACAACTCAGTAATTTTGAAAAGTATTGATTTCCCTAGTTTGCCAATGTAGATAACACCTTTCGACATTGGAAAGGACAATTTAATTTTTTAGTAGATCTGGTGATCTTAAAGAATTCCAGGACAGGGGAATTAAAGGGGGAAGGATGCCATGCAAGATCTTGAATGTTAAGCAGGCGCATTTAAAATAAACCCTGGAAATTATTGGAAGCCAATGAAGTTTCTACAGAAGTTTCTACAGAAGAATGATCAAATTTATTCTGCAAAGATCAGCCTGGCTGCAGTATTCTAGATCAGTTGAAGTCTCTGAAGGCTTTTCTTGGTCAGGCTTAAATAGACCGAAGTACAATAGTCCAGCCTCGAAAGAATGATTGATTAAACAAGGACAGCAAAATGTTGATGGAAACAGGATCTCACCTTTTTTTTTTTTTTTAGAATTCTTACAAAATAATACTATCAATCAAGGGATATTCTCAGTTGAAAATCACACTAGTGACCACACTGGTTGCTGATTAATCACTCCCGACACTTGTCCGCCAATGTATCTTCAAGCATTTTAGTAAAATCAAACATGCTTCATGGAATTTGTATTTATGCCACTCTTATTCAATCCCACAAAAATACGTGCCTAGTTAAAATACTTGCTTAGTTCAATAGTTCAGATTCCTTGCTTGGTTCAGTTTTGTTTGAACTATGCAAGTATTTTGTGGGATTGAATAAGACTGGCAACGTTAGAAAACTCCTGAAACAGGTTTGATTTTACATGTATGTTCACAGGGAAACCAAATGTGAGCAGGGCCATGCAACAGAGTGTATCGTGAAGGGCATGATACAAAATCGGATTAAGAAATTAAAAGTGGTTCTTGGGCAGGTGTCCTGCCTTACTGCTGCCATCTGGTGGCACACCAAAGAATCCTCCCAAGCCGTCATCTGTTTATGGAGCTGATATCAAAGAAAATTGCCAGGTGAACACACTGATAAATAAGTTGAAACCTTTCAAGGTCTCTTCAGCTACAAAGCTGTTCTGCCAAACAGTGTGTAACAGATGGGTTGGAATCTGTTTTCATCATATGTGCATGAATTGAGCATGTCATACTGTTTTGTGTTTAATGTGGAGAACTGCAGATGCATCATAGTCCTATGCATGGGAAGCCAGCACATACTGTGAAGTGAATCCCTGATAGCACCACGAAATATATTCAAAGCTGAGATGTCAATTGGATGGAAACATAGTAATGTAGTAAATAACGTCAGTGGGAGGGTGAGGTACGAGTGTGTGTGTGTGGGGGGGGGGGTGTTGGGTGTGAAGGGTTGTTCAAGACTTGATGACTTGCCGTTTCGTTTTTCTCAGTGCCTGTGTTTGACTTATTGTGTTGCAGAGATTATCTATCTTTGGTTGGTTGTACTGCCTTTGTAACATAGTAGATGACGGCAGATAACGACCCGAATGGTCCATCCAGTCTGCCCAACCTGATTCAATTTAAATTTTAAAATTTTTTCTTCTTAGCTATTTCTGGGCAAGAATCCAAAGCTTTACCCGGTACTGTGCTTAGGTTCCAACTGCCGAAATCTCTGTTAAAACTTACTCCAGCCCATCTACACCCTCCCAGCCATTGAAGCCCTCCCCAGCCCATCCTCCACCAAACGGCCATATACAGACACAGACCGTGCAAGTCTGCCCAGTACTGGCCTTAGTTCAATATTTAATATTATTTTCTGATTTATTGTCATCAAAAAAAATTGTTTAAAACTAAAAATACCTGTCTGCCCAACAGTCACATTCATTCTCAAGGCAGTGTTGAAGCAACAAACCAGTAATTATTCATTTTACTTGCTAAGTTTCAGTATAAGATGTCTCGAAACCCCCCCCCCCCCACTCCCAAAATAGGTAAGACCTGTACTCAAAATGATTTGAATGTGGTATAAAACTGTTCTTCAACCGCTGGTCCGTGGACCGGTGTCAGTCCGCAGAAATTTCCTGCTGGTCTGTGGCCGGAACGTGCCTCGGGCCTGAGGAGATCAGCGCACAAAGCTGCGGACGGTGGCGGTTCCTACACGCGTCCTGCGCCTGAACCGGCAGAGGAAAATCTTGTGGATGATGCGTGGAACGCGCAAGGCTTTGTGCACTGATCTCCTCAGGCCTGAGGCACATTCCAGCCGCAGACCAGCAGTGGGGAAGTGAGGAAGAGGGATCCGGCCGGGGGCAGCATAAAATGGCCAGGTAGGAGCGCTGGTATGTTTCTTGCAGAAAGGGAGGAAGTCAAGAGAGACAGCTGGCTTTCTCAAAGCGTTGTTTTTAAACAAGAGAGGGCAGGACACCCAGCCTCACCCAACTGCCATGATGGAGGGAGGGAGACTACAAAGGTAGGGAGAATAATTTTATTTTCAATTTAGTGATTGAATTGTGACAATTTTGAGAATTTTTCATCTGCTGTCTCTATTTTGCACTGTTCAGGAAGAAATATATTTGTTTCTTTTTCTCTGGGGTTGTACTGCAATGCAGAGTCTTGAATCCTAGGGTTTCATTTGAATATATTAGTAATTTTAGTTTGTGGTCCTGTATTTGCATAGGGGTAATCTGTTGTGGTAGGAATGAATGTTGAGAAGCATACAGTGTGCTTTGTGTAGTTTAATTTTGTGATTAACCATTATGTGTTGTTAATATGATTATATTGTGTGAGTATATGAAAAATGAATGGAAAAAATAGTTTTACAATTAGTACTATTATGGGGGTGGGGTCTGGGGTGGAGATGGGCCCATGACTTAGCCCAGTGCTCTTCAACCACCGGTTCGCGGACCGGTGCCAGTCCACAAAATAATTCTTATATTTCCACCAGTTCATAGGTGTAAAAAGGTTGAAGAACACTGGTATAAAATACACATAACTGCTTCTGATCCATCTTGCTGCATATGGGATGGAGACTGTAGAAGTCTCTCTGGCATTGGCTATGCTGCCCTACTGCTGGAGTTGCCGTCAAAGCTTTCTCCAGCTCCTCCCAATTCATCTTGCCATATATGGGACATAGATCGTAGAAGTCTGTCCAGCATTATCTTCATTTCCCCGCTGCTGGGGACTTCAGTGTTACCTGTCAGGAAAATGGTACATGGCTCTTCTCAACCATGTGTTGCTTTCATGGCACTAAATTATTCTGATGACAGGCCCCACAGGGTTGATGAAATTTCTAAACAGATTAACAGATTTAAATAAATACGTATTTGTAAATTCTTTGTCATGGGTTTTTTTTTTTTATAAATGGTTTAGTTTTTAGCTGTGCTATAGTGCTCTCTAGTGGGCTTTATGTATACAATGTGTAATCTATGGTCTTGCACTTGAATAATTAAATCAGAATTATGATAGCCAAAGCCATATGTCTTATGTTTATTTAAAACTCTTTATATACCGCTTAAACTACAAATAAGATCAATGCAGTTTACAAACTAATCCAATAAAAGCAATGAAAAGAACTCGATTAAAAATAGGAAAGAAAAAAAATCAAATACACAAGGTTAAAATAAACATAATCCATACATACTTTCAGATTATACCAAAGAATTCAGTCTGCTGAACCTGAAAAAACTAATTGGAAAAAATGAGCTTTTAAATATCTTTTAAAGTTTACTGAAGATTCCTATTCTCTCAACTCTAATGATAAACTATTCCATAAAACTGGGACTAAATTAAACAAAAAAAAAGCACAATTTCTCATTGATGTCAAGTGAACCTTAGAGATATGAAGTAAATCTACTCTATTATCATTCAATGGTCTTAGTAACCAACAAGGAGCATAAAACAATACTAAAGATGACAAATATGGAGGCGGCAAGTCTCAAACACTTTATGAGCTAACATCAATATCTTAAACTTAATTCTGTATTCTATCGGAAAGGAAGCAGAAATAGGGGATGGTCAAGAAAAAAGGAAACCTAGGAATCAAAGAATGACACATGGAAAGTTTATTGTAAAAAATAATAAAATATAAACAGGTCTGCAAAAAGCAAATCCCCAATGACAGTGAGTTCAAAGGAAGGATTCGACATGATATCATGTTTCAGCACAGCTGCCTACCTCAGGAGTGACAACGTTCTGAAAGTTTCTAAACACAAGTATCGGTACTTGGAGGTTAAATAATCCTGAAAGGAAAGGCCTAGATTCACTAAAGGATAGTGAGTCAATCGCTTTTGGCTGATTCCTGGCTGATTTTAAAACAGCGATTGATTCAAATCAAGTTTGCATGCAAATGATTTGACTCAAAAGCGATTGAGTCAGGGCAGAGCCCTGACAGTAGTGACAGGAGAAGCAGTCTCTTGTCACTGCTGTCAGGGCTTCTGCCGGCTTTTTTTTTTTTTTTTTTTTTTTTAATCAGTCAGGTATTTTGCTCGATTAAAAAAATAATTTTTTAAAGCCCTCCCCTTGACAACGTGCTTCCTCCCTCCTCGAACCCCCCAAAAATGCCCCCCTACTCACACAAGCACAGCCCCACCAAAAGACAGGAGGGATGCCAACTCCCCCCTGCCATTGCAAACCCCCCACCATACGGAAATGCCCCCCCCCCCGCACCGATGCCCGTCACCACTGCCATCGGGCCCTAAGCTGCCCAACTCCACATGAATGAATATGGCAGGAGGGATGCCAACTCTATTCTGGAATTGCAAACCCGCCATCGGCTGGGCCACCCCCTCCCCATACCTTTAAAAAGTTGGGAGCAGGAGGGGTTCTCAGTCGCTCTTGCTCCAGGCCTCCTCCTCCAACTAACTGCGGCCTTAGGCCTCACCCCGGTGCATCATGTGATGCACAGGGAGGGGCCTGATGCCCTGATTGGCTGACGCACCTCGGGCTCTTCAGCCAATCAGGGACTTCCTTAGAGAGGAGTCTAAGGAAGTCTCTGGCCAAAATGCCAATCAGAGACTTCTTAGACTCCTCCCTAAGAAAGTCCCTGATTGGCTGAGATGCCCCAGACCCCTCCCAAGGGAGGAGCCTGAGGCGCCTCAGCCAATCAGGACCATAGGCCCCTCCCTGTGCATCACATGATGCACCGGGGCTGGGCCTAAGTCCGCCGTTCGTTGGAGGAGGAGGCTTGGAGCAGGAGGGACTGAGCACCCCTCCTGCTCCCAACTTTTTAAAGGTACGGGGAGGGGGCTGGCTGGGCCGATGGCTGGTTTGCAATGGCAGGAGGGAGTTGGCATCCCTCCTGCCATATTCATTCATGTGCGCACATAGGGAGGGGTGGGCAGCGTCGGGCCCAATGGCAGCGTCAATGCCAGTGGGCATTGGTGCGGGGGGGGGCATTTTTTTGGGTTGGGGGGGCGCTGTTGGTTTAAAACCACGGGCTTGCTTCCTTTTTTTATATATTCTGCTAAAAGCATTGCGAGCCTGTGGTTTTAAAGGGCAGAAGAGGGCAGGAGAGTTTACAAGGATAGAAGCGACCAGTCTTCAGCAGTCGCTTCTTTTCTGATTGGCAAGCCCAATCGGTGTTCTTGATTTTATTTAGTGAATCGCTGTCTTCCTGCTTTGCATGCCTATTCCTCTCATTTGCATGTGCGGATCAGATCGGGGAGGTAGGTTAGTGAATTGTGTTGGGGTCGCAAAGTGGTCAAGACACAATCGATGGGCTTAGTGAATCGAGCCCTAAGAGCTTTCACAGCTAAACACTCTGAAAATGTTTAGTATAGGAGATACTTACAGTTGTGTGCAATATAGTTGTTAATTTTTTAATATCTATTTGACCACCTGCAGTGCCGCTCGTGAAGGAATTCCCTCGGTATCTACAAGAGTTCTGATCTCATTGCTGCTAAATGATAATACATACTGTATGAAGACTAGAGGGAAAAATTCTAGTCTCAAATCATAATCTGAGTAATACTGAGACTAGAATTCTTACCTCCAGTCATTACGCTTTACATGGTTTACATGTTGAACTTGAAAGTTATGTGTGGTAGGGCTAGAGCTGGTTTTTCCATGGTACGCTTTGAGATCAGCCTGCTGTAGTCTCACTTTTGGTCCTCTCAATGGAGGAAGGATATAGTGTTGTACCCCAGAGATTTGTACTAGGACCAGTGCTTTTTAATATATCTATAAATGACCTGGAAATGGGAACAACATATTTGTAGATAACACAAAATTATTCAGAGCTGTTAAATTAAATGCAAATTGTGAGAAATTGCAGGAGGACATCAGAAGACTAAAAGGTTGGGCAGCCAAATGACACATAAAAGTAAACTTGGATAAGCAATTAGTGATGCACATAGAGAAGTGTCTCTATTTATAGCTAAACGATGCTGTTCCTCATTAAGTATTGTCCCTGAAGAAAAGGATAATACTTGCATATTGAAAATTCTCTGCATTTGGCATTATCAAAGAAAGCAAAATAGAATGTTAAGAATTACTAGGAAAGAATGGAGACTAGAACAGAATATTATAATCCTTCTGTGACATTCCATGATGCTACTGCACCTTGACTATTGTGTGCCATTAAGAGTCCCCTCATCTCAAAAATAGATATATATAGCAGAATTAGAAAAGGTAAAGAGAAGGGCAATAAAATTTTATGGGATGGAACTCTTCTCATATGAGGGAAAGGCTAAAGAGGTTAAGGCTTTTCAGTTTGGAGAATGGATGGCTAATTCTTGAGTGGAGTAGAATGAGAATACAAGAGTCAATTGATTACATTCTCAGAAAGTACAAAGACTTAGGGGAAGAGTCTCAAAACTAATGTGTGCCTTTAACATACTCGCTAAACCGGTCCCAGCCGGTTTAGTGTGCATGTATTTTAGTGGCGGATTAAAAGAGTTTACCGTGGTCTTTTCTGAGTTTTTTAGCCGTCTCCTATACTGCCATACAAATGTAGTACAAGGTCATTAATATTAAAATGAGCACTCCAAGCAATTCTCTATAATCGCCATGTGACTCCCTAACCTCATTGTGCCACATTTGTGGCCAAAATTTGCTGACAGGTCTGAACTGTCGTAGCTTTACTTTCTGATCAGTGCCTGACGGGAAAGTAAAGTTTGACAGCTCAGACTTCCTCCCACGCACATTAAAATTTTTTTTTTTTTAAACCCAAATTGAAGATAAGAACATAAGAATTGCCGCTGCTGGGTCAGACCAGTGGTCCATTGTGCCAAGCAGTCCACTCACGCAGCGGCCCCCAGGTCAAAGATCAGCAGGAGAGATGCTCATTTTCTATTGCTGTGTTCGCACAACCTCCAGACACCCACCCCTGGCAGCAGGAGAGATACCCACTCTCTTCCACTGCGCTTGCACAATCCCATGACTTTCTCGGGAGCCAGTAAGGAAGCCGCTCAGTGCCGAGAAGCAGCACCAAATTGCGCTGCTGCTCGTGCCGCTCAGATGAGGAAATTCGATCGCGCAGCCGGTTAGCAGCGGGGCAGGAGTTTGAAAAGCTTGCTCCTACCCACTGCACCTCCACCACGGATCAGCAGAGGTATGATAGGGCAGGGAGGAGAAGGGGGCAGCCTTGCAGCAGCGGCCTTAAAAAAAATTCTAGGAGGGGGCATTGACCCGAATATATACCGGGACCCCCATTTTTGGGCTAATTTTTTGGCCCCAAAATCCCGGTTTATATTCGAATATATACGGTAATTTGAATGGAATGAGAGAGGTGACTACAATTCTTATTTTCCTTTATCTGTTTCATACTCCATTAAAAAAAAAAAAAAAATTTCACATCCATTTTTAAAAAATTGTTGCACATGTATTTGTTTGAAACGCTGTGTCTAGAGGAGGGGGTGGCCGTTGAGAAGTCCTGGGCCATGAGAATGAGACTTTCCACTCCTACTGACTCTTGACAGGACCTTGGGGAAGTCACTTTATCTTCTGTAACTCTGAGACCTTGTTGAAAACAAGGTGATAGTTTTATTAAAACTCTTATTATGTGATAAACTATCACTGCACCCTAAGCGAGGTACAACATAAAAAACAAAAACATAATTTTAAAAAGATACACTGGTTCCAACCTGGCTTTCCAACTCAGAAATTACAAAAACTAAATAAATGTATCTATGATATCGTATTGGTTCGTTATCCCAGAATGTTCTCTGGCTGCAGCTGTGTTTCTTATAGATGTAAGATAATTACAAAACTGCTGGTGCTGAAGCCTCATGCACAATCTTACCATCTTCCTCTATTTGCATTTCAGGAAGAATTGAAAAGATTAGACCTCCCCCATCACCGACAACAGAGGGCTCCTCATTGCAGGCTGATTTATTCTCTGATGAGGCTGCAGAACCCCAGCGTCCCAAAAATCTAATGGAGACCCTCCTAGAAGATTTTGAATCACACAAAACCAAACGGCGTGAGTGGGTGGATGATAACAGTGTAAGTACTCTATGTTGTTTCTCCTCTATCAAGCAGGCAACAACTGAAGGGGGATGTAAAACTTAAGTACTAGCCCAAATCTACTAAATACTGTATATACTTGAATATAAACCGATCCAAATATAAACTGAGGTAACCTTTTTTCCCACCAAAAAGAAGGAAAAAAGGTTGACTGTAATATAAATTGAGATTAGAAATTTGGGTTTGTGAGTGTCGTAACTAATGCCATAAATAATCACTAATTTTTCAATTGGGACTGTTTCGAGTCCAGAAAAACTGAAGGAGAGCCAACAAATATCTTCCTACTTGAGGCCAAGACACCAACCAAAATTTCTGAACTTTTATCCCCACCAGAGCACCTGGCCTCATTCACACAAGCAGAAAACAGAAAAACCCTTTTCAAATTACAAACCTACAAATTAAAAGTACTATTGTACGCAAATGAAACTCTAATATGCAGACTCTGCACAGTACACCACAATAGAAATAGAAAGAAATACAGTGGCACCTCGGTTTACGAGTGCACCGGTTTGCGAGTGTTTTGCAAGACGAGCAAAACATTTGCAAAATCGGTGCCTCGGAAACCGAGCATGGCTCGATTTACGAACCACCCCCCTCCCCCGGCAATCCAGCACCCCCCCCCCGCGATCCGGCACCCCCCCTGCCTCGAACCGGCACCCCCCCGCCACAATCCGACCCCCCCAACACGATTGAGCACCCTCCCGCCACAATCCGACCCCCCCCCCCCGACACGATTGGGCACCCCCCCGACACGATCCAACCCCCCCGACACGATTGAACGTGAACTCGCAGGCCTTGAGCATGCTCAGATGCTCAAGGCCCAGCAGAGGAGGAAGCCGATTTTCAAGACTGCCCAGATGAGGGTAAGAAGCGGCGGGGGGTGCCCAATTGTGTCGGGGGGATGTCGGATCGTGACGGGGGGGGTGCCCAATCGTGTTGGGGGGGTTCGGATCGTGGCGGGGGGGTGCCCAATCGTGTCGGGGGGGGGTGCCGGTTCGAGGCAGAGGGGGTGCCGGATCGCAGGGGGGATGACTGATCGCGAGGGGGGGGCCTTCGAGGGGAGCAATGCCGGTTCTCGGGGGGGGGGGAACGCATCAAAGCGAGTTTCCATTATTTCCTATGGGGAAACTCGCTTTGATAAACGAGCATTTTGGATTACGAGCATGCTCCTGGAACGGATTATGCTCGTAATCCAAGGTACCACTGTACATTTCTTCCTGAACAGTTCAAATTATAAAAGATGTAAATTTTCAAAATTGACTATTTCAATCACTAAATTGAAATAAAAACATTTTTCTAACCTTTGTTATCTGGCAATTTTATTTATCTGATCATCTTGCTCCTAGCAATTTTGTTAGGTACATAAGAAACAGAACACCTATGAGAGAATCTGTGGGACCGTTGGATGATCAAGGAGCGAAAGGGGTGCTCAGGGAGGATAAGGCCATAGTGGAAAGACTGAATGAATTCTTTGCTTCAGTCTTTACGGAAGAAGATGTAAGATATCACCTGAACCGGAAATGGTTTTCAATAGTGATAATGCTGAGGAACTGAAAGAAATTTTGATGAATCTGGAAGATGTACTGAGCCAAATCGACAAGTTAAAATGTGATAAATCGCCAGGACTGGATGGTATGCCTCCCAGGGTATTAAAAGAACTCAAAAATGAAATTGTTGACCTGCTCTTAGTGATCTGTAACCTGTCACTAAAATCGTTTGTAGTACCTGAAGATTGGAGTGTGGCCATTGTTATGCCAATTTTTAAAAAGGGCTCCAGGGGAGATCGGGAAATTACAGACCAGTAAGCCTCACTTCAGTGCCGGGCAAAATGGTAGAAATGATTATAAAAAAAATAAAATTGTGGAACATATAAACAAGCATGATTTAATGAGCATGGGTTCAGCCGAGGGAGATCTTGCCTCACAAATTTGCTTGTCGTCTTTGAAGGTGTGAATAAACATGTGGATAAAGGTGAGCCAGTTGATATAGTATATCTAGATTTTCAGAAAGCTTTTGATAAAGTTCCTCACGAGAGGCTCCTGAGAAAATTAAAGTGTCATGGAATAGGTGGCAAAGTTCAGTTGTGGATTAGGAATTGATTATCGGATAGAAAACAGAGGGTAGGGTTAAATGGTCATTTTTCTCAATGGAGGAGAGTAAACAGTGGAGTGCCGCAGGGGTTTGTACTGGGACCGGTGCTATTTAACTTATTTATAAATGATCTGGAAATTGGATGGACAAGTGGGGTGATTAAATTTACAGATAACACTAAACTATTCAAAGTTGTTAAAATGCATGCGGATTGTGAAAAATTGCAGGCGGACCTTAGGAAATTAGAAGACAGGGTGTCCAAATGGCAGATGAAATTTAATGTGGACAAATGCAAAGTGATGCACATTGGGAAGAATAACCCAAATCACAGTTACTGGATGCTAGGGTCATAAGAACAAAAGAACATAAGAAAAGCCTTCACCGGATCAGACCGAGGTCCTTCCAGTCCGGTGATCCGCACACGCGGCGGCCCATTTAGGTACTCCTGATTGGAGACCCAGTTATACCGTAGCCCTCAATATGATTTGCAAGAAGGTGTGCATCCAACTTGCGCTTGAATCCCAGAACAGTAATCTCTGTCACAACATCCTCCGGGAGAGCATTCCAAATTCCCAGTACACGCTGTGTGAAAAAGAACTTCCTGACATTCGTCCTGAACCTGCTACCACTCAGTTTCAGTCTGTGACCTCTTAAGAACATAAGAACATAAGCAATGCCTCTGCTGGGTCAGACCTGAGGTCCATCATGCCCAGCAGTCCGCTCACGCGGCGGCCCAACAGGTCCAGGACCTGTGCAGTAATCCTCTATTTATACCCCTCTATCCCCTTTTCCAGCAGGAAATTGTCCAATCCTTTCTTAAACCCCTGTACTGTACTCTGCCCTATTACTCCCTCTGGAAGCGCATTCCAGGTGTCCACCACTCGTTGGGTAAAGAAGAACTTCCTAGCATTCGTTTTAAATCTGTCCCCTTTCAACTTTTCCAAGTGTCCTCTTGTTCTTTTATTTTTCGAAAGTTTGAAGAATCTGTCCTTCTCTACTCTCTCTATGCCCTTCATGATCTTATAAGTCTCTATCATATCCCCTCTAAGTCTCCTCTTCTCCAGGGAAAAGAGACCCAGTTTCTCCAATCTCTCAGCGTATGAGAGGTTTTCCATCCCTTTTATCAAGCGTGTCGCTCTCCTCTGAACCCTCTCGAGTAACGCCATATCCTTCCTAAGGTACGGAGACCAATATTGGACGCAGTATTCCAGATGCGGGCGCACCATCGCCCGATACAAGGGCAGGATAACTTCTTTTGTCCTTGTTGTAATACCCTTCTTGATTATGCCTAGCATAGTAATGTTAGTAATGTTAGTAAAGTTAGTAATGTTAGTAAAGTTAGTAATGATTCTTCTTGATCTATTTTATCAAATCCCTTTATTAATTTAAAAGTCTCTATTAAATCCCCTCTCAGTCTTCTCTGCTCGAGGGTAAACAGTCCCAATTTCCTAAGGCGCTCTATGTAGCTCAAATTCTTCAATCCCTTGACAAGTTTCGTAGCTCGCCTCTGTACCCTCTCCAGCAGAGTTATATCTTTCTTGAGGTATGGAGACCAGTGTTGTACACAGTATTCCAATTGCAGTCTGACCATTGGGGATTAGTTTCCAAGAAAAGGATCTGGGTGTCATTGTAGACAATACGATGAAATCTTCCACCCAATGTGCGGCGGCAACCAAAAAAGCAAATAGGATGCTAGGAATTATTTAAAAAGGGATGGTTAACAAGACTAAGAATGTTATAATGCCCCTGTATCGCTCCATGGTGCGACCTCATCTGGAGTATTGCATTCAGTTCTGGTCTCCGTATCTCAAAAAAGATATACAGTACTCCCCCGATATTAGTGGGGGTTTCCATTCCAGGAACCCCCGTGAATGTTGAAAAACCACGAATATGGTTTGTAGTAGGGGAGACAAGAGAGGGCAGCAGGAGAGGGCAGCCGCGTGTCAAAACAGCTCCTGATTGGTGAGGCCTGACTTTATTACAGGAAGAGGCAGTTGGAGCATACTGCGAGTAATTTCCTTCACTTGCTGGCGCTCCGGCTGTCCTCTCCTGCCCGGTCATTCGTGGTCAAAAAATATCGCGAATGACCGGGACCGCAAATTCGCGGGGGAGCACTGTAGTAGCACTAGAAAAGATTCAAAGAAGAACGACCAAGATGGTAAAGGGGATAGAACTCCTCTCATATGAGGAAAGACTAAAACGGTTAGGGCTCTTCAGCTTGGAAAAGAGACGGCTGAGGGGAGATATGATTGAAGTCTACAAAATCCTGAGTGGAGTAGAACGGGTACAACTGGATCGATTTTTCACTCCGTCAAAAATTACAAAGACTAGGGGATACTCGATGAAGTTACAGGAAAATACTTTTAAAACCAATTGAAGGAAATTTTTTTCACTCAGAATAGTTAAGCTCTGGAATGCGTTGCCAAAGGATGTGGTAAGAGCGGATAGCGTAGCTGGTTTTAAGAAAGGTTTGGACAAGTTCCTGGAGGAAAAGACACAGGGGGAAGCCACTGCTTGCCCTGTATTGGTAGCATTGAATATTGCTACCCCTTGGGTTTTGGCCATGTACTAGTGACCTGTATTGGCTACTGTGAGAACGGGCTACCGGGCTTGATGGACCATTGGTCTGATCTAGTAAGGCTATTCTTATGTTCTTATTACTGAGTCTCCTTTTTGTTTTCTTTAATAGTTTGCTTATAGTATACTGTATATGAAGCCTGATTTTTGTATAGGCCATCCAGGTAGGAAATCAGATGTCATCGTTTTTTAAGAAGAAAAAAAAAAGGCGTCCATAGTGTCCTTCCTTACCAACAGATGGAGGTAGAGAGCAGAAACTTCCAGTGATATCACCTGGATGTAGGCTAGTGATTTCTGGAGATGGTAAATGTGCTTAGGTTGGTGCTGGTCCTAGGCCTAGCTTCCTGGTGCACAGATCCCTGGCCTAGTACCATGGTTGAGCCTAATGTCCTAACTCCTACCCCCCAGTCCACCAACCAAGTGCTTGCAGCTTCCAACTAGCACTTAGAAAAGCAGTAGTCCTGGGGTGGGGGGGGGGATGAGCGTTGCTGGAGTCCTGTGAGGGCCAAGTCATAGTTAATTAGACCATAGGCAGAAGCATGCTGGTCCAGGTAGGCTGACCACATATTAAGGCACGCTGGCCAGCAATGGCTGCACTGCCTGTTTGAACTAGTAGCTGAAAACAGCTGCTAGTTGCCTTTGCTCAGCTTGCAATGGGTCATTTCCTTAAGTGGAACAGCCCTGGGAGGGTCAAGGGAAGTGAAATTGGGGACTGCCCATCCTGCCTCTGATCATTTTGTGGTTCTGATGGACTTGGCATGGGCAGAAGCCATTTTCCCCTTAGCACCTTCATCAGTGCTGCTGCCGTACCCTGATGCATCTGGGGTAGGTAGGGAGCCACTAGGAGCTCCATTTCAGGAATAGCTCCAGTTTATAGTCCTCCTTGTCAAAGAGTCCCTCACATGGGACAGTGCTGCAACTGAGGGTTGTGTCTCATGGGGCAGTGCAGTTCAGAGCAGCACTGTTCCTCTCAAGGAGCAGTTACTCCATCTATTTAATGGTGCTAGAAATGAGACTCCTTCAGGCTTATTCTGGACCAAAAAGATGTAAAACATGGTGCTTTGAATGCTGCAGTTTTAGATGGAGATACAGTGGTACCTTGGTTTACGAGCATAATTCGTTCCAGAAGCATGCTCGTAAATCAAATGTATACTCGTATATCAAAGCGAGTTTCCCTATAGGAACTAAGGGAAACTCGCTTGATTTGTTCCCACCCACCCCCATCCCCCGAGGCCAGTGCCGCTGCTCTACCCCCCCCCCCCAAGAACCGGCATTGCTCCCCCTGCTCATGAAGCTCCCCCCCGCGTGATCCGCCTTCCCCCCACTTGTTTTGCCCCCCCCCCCACGATCCAGCACCCTTCCCCCGTGATCCTGCACCCTCCGCTCGCGTCACACCCTCTCCCCGCCGCGATACGGCATCAAAAAGGCACCCACCCACCCACCCAATCACATTTCTTACCCCCCGTTTGGCACCAGCACCAACGCACAGGACATGCCGGTGCCCAAAGATCTGCCTCCTTCGCGCTGGGCCTTGAGCATCTGCACATGCTCAAGGCCTTTGGGTTCTCGGATCTCCGAGAATCTCGGAGAGAACGGGAACCCGAAGGCCTTGAGCATGCACAGATGCTCAAGGCCCAGTGCGAAGGAGGCAGATCTTCGGGCACCAGCATGTCCCGTGCGTTGGTGCCGGTGCCAAATGGGGGGTAAGAAATGTGATCGGATGGGTGGGTGCCTTTTTGATGCCGGATTGTGGCGGGGAGGGGGTGCAACGTGAGCGGAGGGTGCCGGATTGTGGGGGGGGGGGAAGGTGCCGGATCGCAGGGGGGCGCGCTAGTAAATCGAGGCACGCTTGGTTTCCGAGGTGCCGATTTTACAAATGTTTTGCTCATCTTGCAAAACACTCGCAAACCGGTGCACTCGCAAACCGAGGTACCACTGTAACTGCATTCAGTCTTGTCCTCCCATTCAGCAGGGCAAGTTTCTTACCTCTCTGAATCTGATGGAGCATTACCTTTTATAGTTCCATCCAAACATCTCACAAACACCACTTGCTCTTTTGTGTCCAGGGGGAAGCATTTTTCAGTTCTGATCCCTCCTGTTTGGTTTGGCAATGGTCCCTCGCATCACTTCGAAAGTGATGATTCTAATGGTGGTCCAGCTATGTTCCCAAGGCATCCTATCTCGATAATTGACTGATTAGGATGCATTCAGAAGAGGAGTCCACAGTAACAACCTCCTTGGTGATCCAGCTCCTAGAAGGCCTGAACTGGATGGTAAACTGGTTCAAGAGCCATTTGATTCCATCTCAGCAGTTAGAGTACTTGGAGAGTCTGTCCATATGGCCCAAGGGACAGTAACTCTCACCAAGGAACAGGTATACAAACTAAAGTCCCAGATGGAAAGCCTCTATGCTTTGTAGGGCTCGCAGGCATGTGACTACCTTCAGGTCCTTAGTTTGATGGCAGCAGTCCTGTGTATGTATGCATATGTGCAGTCCCTTCAGGGGGCCTTGCTGCGCACCGGTTCTCAAATGGTCCAAGAGCTGGAAATTATTTGTTTCCTGCAAATAATGGAGCAATGATCTCTACACATCCAGCCTGTGACGCTTTCTGGGCTGAATGGCCCAGAGGAAGTGGAGAGACTGGAGAGGGCTGAAGGTGATTACAACAGCCCAAGGAGTGGGGCCAGTGTGATCAGATGGACCAGTCCCCTACAGCTTGTCCCGCTCCTCCATTTCCCACCTCTGTGTGCTGCTGCAAACAGCTTTCTGCATGCTATTGGCTAGTCGGTGCAGTTCTTTTGTCTGGGCTTCCATCAGCTGAATCAACTTCTGCTGTTGCTTCCACTGCTGATTCAGGGCTTGGAGGAAATGGTGTTCCATTGCCTCCTGCTGGGCTTATAACTGCTCCGCAACATACTTGAGCACTTCTTCAAATGCTATTCTGTGGGAAGAAAACAAATCCAAGTGCAGAGTGACCATCAACAAGCCTGCTGAAACCTCCCCTCAAACACACTCCCCCCCAGCTGAGGTACTCTTTATCTGATAGTGCTGAGTAAGAGCACCTTCCCTGAGGGGACACAAATGCAGCTTTGGCGGTTTCTTTATCCCACCACTGCCACAAAATGTGATCTAGACTTGATACCAAAATATATTCTAAAATAAAGTTTCAGGGTTAATTCTGAGCTAGAAACCCAAATAGAAGGAACCTATCGAGCAAAATGAAATCTAATACTCAAATATAAGCCTAGATTTGGGGTCAAAAAAAAAATGGCCCAGATATGGGCGTCTCTGTTTATATTCAAGTCTTCCCCTCTTAGATCTATCACAGGCCTACGTTAAACCCTGCTGGTCCATTTGTGAGTCAGGGCAAGAGTGATCCTCTTATGCTCCTGCCCCATGCAATCTTGCTACTCAAAAATAGCTGATGTGAATTCCCACAGTGGCAGCTATGTTTATTTACTACATTTTCGTGAAGAGATTCACCCAAAGTGGTTGCAATACATTGAATAGTAATCGGATACTCTCAAGTATTTTCTCTATCTGTCCTGGCAGACTCGCAATCTAAGTGTACTACCTGGGGCAATGGAGGGATTAAGAGTCTTGTCCAGAGTCACAAGGAGCAGGTTGGGATTGAACTCACTCCCACAGTAACCTCGCAAGACAGATGCGAGTTCAGTTTATATTCAAGTCAACTTTTTTTTGCCCCTTTTTTGGGAGGGAAACGGTTACCTCGGTTTATATTCGGATGAGTGTATATACAGTATTGATACTAAAAAAATAATAATCTGAACTTAATTTTATTGCAGTTTTATGCAGTGGAGACCTGCAAAACTCTTTTTCTTTCCTCCTTCTTTATCATGCTTGTCCTACCAACTGATATTTTAAAGTATGAGAAATACCATGAATGAATATACTCATAATTTTTTCCTGGCTCAGAAATGCCCCGGGTTCTCCTCCCCCTTCCCCCCTCCCCCTCGCCAGCATTTGCCATGATCTGTTGGTCCTTTGTAATAGAGCTCCCACACACTAGTACACTGGTGCCAGTTTGATGGCATTCTTCTCTCTAGTAACTGGGGATTTAATGGCTCTGGATGTTTTTTTGTCACAGCTAATGGGTTGCTGATGCTTTTAGCACTGGTTGTTTTCTAGTGTTGGCATTGATCCCTAGTGTGAGTTCTGATGAGATAATGTAGTGTGCTTCCCCAAACTACTGCAGTATTTATCAAATCCTGCTCCATGCTTTGCATTCTGTGTTGTATGTTAGAGAGTGACACGGGAACAGATTTTTCCCCGTCCCTGCAGGACCTCATCCCAGTCCCGTTTCCATGAATTTTGTCACTTTTCCTTTCCCATTCCTGTAAGCTCTGCCTTAACCACACAAGACTTGAACACTTATGATTTTAAAGTGTTTGAGCTTTGTGCAGATGAGGACAGAGCTTGCAGGAATGAGGCAAGGACGGGAAAAGAACTCACGGGGATGGGACAGGAAAATGGGTTCCCGCGGGGACAGGGAAAAATTTGTCCCCGTGTCATTCTCTATTGTATGTTTCAGTACCCTGTATACTTTGCATTTGCTTTTTGTCTTTTCCTGTGTAAGTTTCTTCTGTCTCATCTGAAAATATTGATACAGAGAACAATTGATTTAAGACTCTGTATTTAATATCACTGCTGTGTTTCAGCAGTAGCGAGGGTATATTGCAGGGCTTCCCATACAGTCCTAGCAACTCTGTCATCAGTCAGATAGACAAGCATGCAGTGGTGTCATACCTACTCATTGTGGATATCCTGCAAACCTAACTGATTCTGGGATCCCAAGGGAAAGTTTAGGAAGTGAGCCCCAGGGCTCTGAAGCAGCAGAGACGCTTTGGAAAGCTTGGCAGTTCAGCTGCAGTTTTCCCCTTTAAACGCTAGAAGGAGCTCATCACACTGTGTGTTTGTTACCTTAGGACAGGGCTTATCAAACTTTTTGTGGCTGTGGTCACAGCCAAATTGTGTGATTTCCCCCCCCCCCCCACTCAGATGTGCATTATAATGATGCACCTATGGAGAGTCTAACCAGACCAGATCACAACCCTAGATGGGGGTTTCTGACACACAGGAAGCTCAGCCAAAAAGAAAAGATAAAATGTATGATGACGGTAAACCACAGATATTGAAACATTCGAATTGATTATCCGAGGATAAGCAGGCAGCATAATCTCACATGTGGGTAATGTCATCCACCGAGCCCGACACAGACAATGCAAAAGTATATGTCACTTTAAACATTTTGAGACTGCCCATACCATGCATGCGTCGGTGACTTCCCACCCAAGGTTGGCTCACAGGACCTTCAGTTCTCAGTTTTCCACAGAGCTGAGAAGCTGTTCTTAGAGTTTGTCTAAGTGCGTCAAACTTGTACTTTTTTTGTGCCTTCCCGTTGTTTTTTTTTTTTTACCCTTCATCCCATTCTCGACACTCCTCTCAATGTTCATCTTGACATTCACATTGACAATCATCTTAGCATATGCTCTTCTACTGATTATTCAGAATTATTAGCAGATGAGTCTTATGGGATACTTTTGGGTACATCTCCACCACTGCCTCATCAAAGGTCCTCACCCCCCCCCATCCCCAAGAATCTGTCCTTACAAAATTCATACGACAAATGGGGCAAGCATTCCCAATAAACATGGAGTCTGAGATAGAGCCTCAAGTAGAGCTTAAAGATGCTCTCGCTACAAAGAGTTGCCCAAAGAATACAGTAAGGTTCCTCTTCGTAACTTCATGAAGAAAGCCTTATTTATGAACTGGGAATCTCCACTTTCCATCCCAGTGGCTCCATGAAAGTTAGACACTACCAAATCCAATCTTGCCCTGAATTTGACCAACCCCAACTGCAACACCAGTTTTTGGTTGTATAGCATGGGTGCCCACACTTTTTTGGCTTGCGAGCTACTTTTAAAATGACCAAGTCAAAATGATCTACCAACAATAAAATTTAAAAAAAAAACCACAAAGCACACTGTACGCAGAGAAAATATTAATTATCATTCATATTTGGGTTCAAGCAATGGTGACTTCAGTAACTCATCTACATTCCACTCCCATTGAGGATATCTGTAAAGCAGCCACCTGGTCCTCAATCATACCTTCACATCCCACTGTTGTTTGGAGAATCATTCCAGACAGGATAGTCAGTTTGGCCAAACAGTTCTACAAAATTTATTCTCTACTCAGATGCCAACTTCCATCCAACCCTTTGGTTTTGTCAGGCTCAAAGTAATTGTCAATATCCCTCTTCCCAGAGGCATGATCCTGGCAGCTAGGTAGTCCCACATATGAGAATATGCTGCCTGCTTGTCCTCGGTTAAAGCACAGTTACTTACCTGTAGCAAGTGTTATCCAAGGGCAGCAGGCAGATATCCTCACAACCCTCCAACCTCTCCTAGTTGACTTCTTAGTTTTGTTACTGAACTGAAGGTCCCATGAGTTGACCTTAGGCGGGAAGGCGCACCGATGCATGCACGGTATGGGCAGTCTCGAGACTTTTAAAGTGACAGTACACTTTTGCACTGTCTGTGCTGGGATCTGTAAATGACATCACCCACATGTGAGAATATCTGCTGTCCAAGGATAACACCTGCTACAGGTAAGTAACTGTGTTGTACCACCTCTCAGCGGCAGAAATCTAGGCTTTCTCTCCATCACAATTCTTAAGAAAGTCAGAGCAGTATCTCTGTGCATACTACAGGGCATAACCAGGATTGTGCTGTGTAAAATGGATCATCTAATAACAGCCTTTATAACAGATATTATAGAATATGAATATAAGAATGATACGTTGTACTTAAAGTATTAAATGAAGGAAAATCAAGTGTGTATTTATAAGATCATATGACTTTTTCTGATACACTTGTTGTGATATGCAAAAATGAATAAAGAAATTTAAAAAAAAAATAATAATAATAACAGCCTTGCTTGTGGTAATAGTAATAGTTTCTTTTTTACTGAAAGCCAGCTGAAGCCAGGAGTGGGAAAAGGGAAGTTAAAATTCCTCATTCTGAAAAACTGTTCTGCAAAATGTGTTTGGTAGAAGACACAGCTCACGCTTCAGAAAGAATGTCTTATGCATAACAGCACATTTTAAAAATGAGACAGTACTATTAAAATAAGTTTTCTCCCAATCATAAGTGTGTGAATTTCACAATCTGCGGGAGTGAGCCCCTGGTGTAAAGGAACAGCCAATACCATCTTGCGTTTTTTATTCAGCACCTGGTTCTGAGCATTCAGGAAGTTCGATGTGCATGAAAATTGCAAAACCAGGACCAACTTGTGGGTCAGGTGACTGAAGCAGCGAACGGTATAGTTCAGATGTCGCTTCCTCAGTTACTCCGGACAACATGAATCCTCATGTATCAGCTCTGCCTAATTTCTCATGTCTTGTTTTCAGCTCCTCTGTGTGCACTGTACTAACCCTGATCTTTTCCTTTCCCACTAGCGTGCGTGTAAATTATTGTGTTACAAAGCTACCTCTGAGGTATACATACTCTGGCTCGTCAATGGTGACCTCCTGCATGACGATCACCTCTTGAGTGCATGCTGCCCTCTGCATTCTCTCTCTTCAAGTCAGTGCTGCTTTACTGGTGTTTCATCAAAAATAAACCCTATGAGAGACTTGCTCTCATTAGCTGAATGCAAACAGGCTGGCCAGCAAGTGCAGCGGCCAACACCTGCAAGTACAGCTAAAATCAAAATGAGCTAAAATGTAAAACCAGGTCCATCTCCAAAAATGCTCCTCTTTGGTTCTTCTTTCTTATTCATTGAGTCAAGCCCAAAATAGCCTCATCATCATTTCCCTCAGAAAAAGGAGAGACCTAGTTGAAATATTAAAACTCTCCCAGTAGTCTTCCAAGACTCACCTGTGTGCGTCCTTGATAAATCAAGCCCTGTATTACTCTTTCCTGCATATGGATCTTTCCATGTCAGCAAACACTTGCTTCCCGCATGGCAAACTCCTCCCCACCACCCCCAAACCAATCAGTGATTTAGTTTGAACCTTGTCTATCAGCAGGTGTGTCTAGTAAATAATAGCAAGGAGAGATCAATTAATCTTCCCCATCTGCCCACTTGAGATGCTTCTCCTCGTTTTCTATACTTGGGGTAGTAGATGATCATTTAAATTCCCGTGGATGCTGTAGTTCAGTGGCCTCAAACTCAAACCCTTTGCAGGGCCACATTTTGGATTTGTAGGTACTTGGAGGGCCTCAGAAAAAATAGTTAGTGTCTTATTAAAGAAATGACAATTTTGCATGAGGTAAAACTCTTTATAATTTATAAATCTTTCCTTTTGGCTAAGTCTTAATAATAATATTGTAATTTATAGCTAAAGAGACATATGATCAAGAAACTGTTTTATTTTACTTTTGTGATTATGATAAACATACTGAGGACCTCAAAGTAGTACCTGGCGGGCCACGAGTTTGAGACCACTGCTGTTATACAATACAAATAGTGGTAGGCCTTCTTTTACACCAATAAATACCTATAAAACATATCCCAAAGCAAATTAAAATTTATTGGTAAACACCAGAAAAACACCATTTCATCTAGTACTCTCTCACCCTTTCTTTACATTCTGCACTTATTTTCTGTGCCTTTTCTCTCCTAAGAGATACAAATATATATATGCATTATTTTGATATAGTATTGTAATTTTGTTGTGTGCTGGAATCTGATTTTATCTTTGTTTTATATGTCAGTTTGTTTTAGTGAGGTTTTTTGTAGGCTGTCTAGAACAGTGATTCCCAACCCTGTCCTGGAGGACCACCAGGCCAATCGGGGTTTTAGGCTAGCCCTAATGAATATGCATGGAGCAGATTTGCATGCCTATCACTTCCATTATATGCAAATCTCTCTCATGCATATTCATTAGGGCTAGCCTGAAAACCCGATTGGCCTGGTGGTCCTCCAGGACAGGGTTGGGAACCACTGGTCTAGAAGATAAGATTTTATAAATAAATATGATACCTAAAAAAAAAATGTCCACATCATTAATATCTGTAGCATAAAAACACTGATGATCAATTTTGTATACCCTTCAAGATACCCTAATTAGCTGCAAAATAAGAATTTACAATTTGTAAACACCTAAAATAGAAGCCCTAAGTGTAGCAAACCTCTTTACTATTTGTTCTGTACAGTCACAACTATATTGATCCCAAGTAAGTCTATAACAGGTTTACTGCTTTTGTGATGTGGTTTCTATCTAGGATTCAATTATGACATCCAAACGTAGGTCTGTCTTGTTCTTATATCCTCGTAGAGCTGGCAATCTACCAGATTGGCAGCAGTTTTGAGCACATGCCTTAAACATCAGTGGAAAAAAGAGGAGAGGACCAAAACTAAAATCATATTTTTTCTGTTTAAGGTGCTTGAGGCCACCAGGGTGAACCGCAGGAAGAGTGCACTGGCTTTGCGTTGGGAAGCTGGAATCTATGCCAATCGGGAAGAGGATGAATAGTGGAAAAGAACCTCAAGACTGTGAATGTGAAAAACCAAAAAAAAAAAAAGCATTTTAATCAAATATTTATTAAATAGGAAGCAAAACTCAACAATCTATGTAGACGTGGCGTGCACTGAATTCTATGTATTCGCATTCAGGCTTCATTAATCCGGAAAAAAAAAAAAGATTCACACCAGAAGAAATTCTTGAGATTTTGAAGAGGATACTTGGCTTTGGGGCTACCAGAGGACGTCAGTATTTGTATGACAATAGATCTCTGTTCAAGAGATTGGCTGATGTGAGTGTTTAAGGCCTTAGAGTCTCTGGGCCAGGCAAAGAAGATGCATTTGCTTCCATTTAACAGCTTGCTTTTAAAACCATTGATATTGTAGCACATACAGTCATGCCCTAACATCATTCCACAGTCGAGTACAAGATCACCACTAGTATGGCGAGACTAAGCATTCATTCAGCTTGGCTTTCAGCTTCATCTATTTATCATGTTAGCAAAGTTGGCATCAGCTTTCTCTTGTCTTAGCCATAAATTATGCTTGTGTTCCCCTTTTTATTGTTTGATGGTTGGTTCCCTATATTTTAATTTATCAAAAAAGAATGCTGGTATTGCATATGTACAATCCATGATTTGCAGTCAACTGCCTTTGTAAAATTGTTTCCTCTAGAGAACAAGGGGAGAGCCAAGAGATATCATTCTGTGTTTTTGTACATACCCTGTAATTCTAGTTACTTTTGAGCATTTCAGATCATATTTATATAGTGTGATGTCTACTCATAAAAGCTCTATTTTCACAACAAGAATTATGCTCAGGGTAAAGGAAGCGGGAAGATTTCTGAGCATTAAACATTTTGAATTTGAAGCGCTGAGCAAAAAAAAAAAAAAAAAAAGACAAGCTCATTTGTAACAAAGGCAATAATTTTGAACAAGGAAGCTACGCCATAGGAAGGCATATGAAACAAAGAAAATATACGTCTAACTTTATTCTTTCCTTGAAAATGGATCTGGGAAGCAGCAAGTTGTATGCCAATACCCAGAGATGAGGGGTCAGAATGAGAAGGATGGGACCTTGCTGAATAAGCTGTGGTTTTTGGGAGCAGAAGGCAAAAAATTCCAAGGCTTTTCATGTGGGAGCTTCAGTTTTGAAATGGTTTCAAATACAAAAATAAAAACATCTTGGGGTGGGGGAGACAGGAGGGATGACTGTACATGTATTATGAAGGCATGACTCAGGGACATAGAGGGTGCCCGTATGTTCTTGGTCAGCCCTGGGTGTGACTGCAAATTTCTTTTTTTCCTTTTTTTTTTAAAGAGGCGCTGAGCTCATAGTGTTTGTAAATTTACTTTACAGTTGACATGGTATTTGCATGCACCACAATCACAAAGTATTGAGCAATTTTAACATTTAGTTATATTTTTTTCATCTAAGAAGAAAAACTGTCTTTTAAAAAATTCCATCTTTATTTGTTACTCTGTTCCTGATAAAACTTTTGTAACCAACTCTTGTGTGTGGCTTTTCACATAGTAGACATACAGGTAATACAGAGATGCTTCTGCTGATGTTAGGATTGCAGGGGAAAAAAAACCACACCCAAACAAAATCTAGTAAAATTGTCTCTGTTAACTGAATAATAACTTATTAATTTTTACAGGCTTGTTCGGAAAAATGGGCACATCGGTGGTCAAGTTTTCACGTGGAGGCTGAGAAAACCTATATTTTGCCTTTTAGTTTTGAAAAAGGTAAAATCATGACCAAACCACCATCGGCTTCAATCAGTTTTTGTTTGGGGAAAAAAAACTCACATGAGACTATAGGGCCAGAAAAAACAATTGTGAATATAAAGGGCTAGATTTAGTACATGACACAAAAAAACAATAAAACAGCACTAAATGATATTCTATAAAAGCGCTCTGAGGTGTGTGCCTTTACAGAATAGCAGGAGGATTTATAGCAGCTGAAACCAGATGTAAATCCTGGCGTGGAATCTACGAATTCTATAATATTGCACACATTTTCAAAGAATGCCCCTGACCTGTCCATTTATTGTTAAACCTCCTTTTTAGATTTGTAATTAGATGCTATTCTGTAACTGGGCACATAAGTGTGGTTCCACACGGATCTGCCATTTGTGGGACATTCCAGGGCCTATAACACTTTTCTGCAAAATTGCAAATAATGCTAGATTCCATATATAGAATTCCCCTGAAAATGTTTTTTTCTGAATGTTTTCAAAAAACCCCATTATAACTTTTAGGAAGCATGGTGCTGTAGCTGTAGATCAGGGGTGCCCACACTTTTTGGGCTTGCGAGCTACTTTTAAAATGATCACGTCAAAATGATCTACCAACAATAAAATTTTTTAAAAAACCACAAAGCACACTGAAAGGCAGAGAAAATGTTAATTATCATTCATATTCTGTGGTTTTTTTCAAAGAGGTCAAGGCAGATGACTCTATGCCAGGGGTGTCCAATGTCGGTCCTCGAGGGCCGCAGTCCAGTCGGATTTTCAGGATTTCCCCAATGAATATACATGAGGTCTATTTGCATGCACTGCTTTCATTGTATGCTAATAGATCTCATGCATATTCATTGGGGAAATCCTGAAAACCCGACTGGATTGCGGCCCTCGAGGACCGACATTGGACACCCCTGCTCTATGCAATGTCACCTCAGTAACAACCATACAAAAATAGACAAATATACCCCCTCCCTTTTTACTAAACCACGATAGCAGTTTTTAGTGCAGTGAGCTGCTCTGAATGCCCTGCACTGCTCTCGATGCTCATAGGCTCCCTGCGCTAAAAACTGCTATTGCAGTTTAGAAAAGGGAGCCATAGTGCAAAATATAGACAGCAGATATAAAATCTCAAAATGGACACATTTTGATCACCAAATTGAAAATAAAATCATTTTTCCTACCTTTGTTGTCTGGTGATTTCATGAGTCTCTGGTTGCACTTTCTTCTTCTGACTGTGCATCCAATATTTCTTCCCTTCTTTCAGCCTCCTGTATGCTTCCTCTCCTCCAGATCTCATTTTCTCTCCCAACTTTTTATTTCTTTCTCCCTGCCTCACTTTCTTTCTCTGTCTCCATGCCCCTTTCTCTTTTTCCCTTCTTTCTTTGTCTCCCTGCCCTCGCCCAAGTCACTAGGTTTGCCACTGTCGCCATCGGGGAACAGGGCCCCAAGCTCTCCCTGCAGAAGTGTTGCACTGACCAGCATTCCTCTCCCCAACGTCAATTCTGATATCGGAGAGGAAGTTCCGGGCCAGCCAGGCAGCGATTGGCTGGCCCAGAACTTCCTCTCCAACGTCAGAATTGACGTCGGGGAGAGGAATGCTGGTTAGTCCAATGCTTCTGCAGGGAGAGCTTGGGGCGGTGGTGGGGAATGTCGGGGAGAGGAAGGCTTATCGGCCCGGTAGATCGGGACAACAACACACGTCTATCATGGAGCCAGGGATGGACTCCGCGATCGACTTACGTTGCCTTCCCTAGCTACTGGTCGATCGCGATCGATGTATTGGGCACCCCTGCTGTAGATAAATGCTTTAGTGCATCAGTTTCTAAATATATAACAGAGATTAGTAGTGTGTTGCTGGATAGCTAAGTCAGATCCATCAGCCTATAGATATTAGAACTGTCTGTTCTCTATTGGTGTCTTTCAACCAGGTTTCTACAAGACTCTTTGAAAGGTTCTGCATGCTTCTAAGGTAATTAGAAAATTCTTTCTGCTGAAGCAATTCCCCCTTCAAGCCAGATGACAACCCTATATCAAACCAACCGTCAAGAGACGTAGGGCTGGACAAATGACCTTCCAAATAGCCAGAGGTGAATCAAGGTTAGATATATTCAGAAACCACCATGAACAAAGACTCAACCTGGGACTGTATTTCAGCACTGACCATCTGTCTGAGGAGTCACAATATCTTAAGAGTCTCTCCAGTATATGCTACTGATCCACTGAATCCAAAGAGGACCAAGCGATGCCATTGTAATATGGTATTGTACCAGCTTTTACCAGATCACAGAGAAGCTTAACAAGGAAGAACTTCTGTCATCACTGCAAACCTGCGACAAAGACTAAAAGCTCTTGTGTTGCTACAAAATATGCAATTCCCCTTTCTCTATGTAACTTGTTCAGTTTTGCAGGCACTGCCACACCCACAACAGCTGTTGCCTTCCAGCATTGTGTGGCTTTGCATGGTATAGAAAGCCCACTGCAGCATACTATCCAATGAAAGGTCTCACAACCTGTAGATATTTGAAGCTGGAGTCCTGTAACACAACAGAGTTCATGACTACGACTACTACTTATCACTTCTATAGCACCGAAAGCAGGGCAGGATTAGCCAATAGGCCAAGAAGGCACGTGCCTAGGGCCCGAAATGGTCAGGGGGGGCCCGATGAAGGAGGGCATCAACATTGTTTTTTCCAAACGGCGATAGGCCCCTCCAGCATCGATCGGCAACGCAGGCCCCCCGATTGGCAATGCGGGCCCCACCCCAATCGGCAACACGGGTAAGAAAGGCAACGGGAACTGTAATTGTGCAAGCAGTGCTGCTTGACCAAAGCTTCCCTCTGACACAGCTTCCTGTTTCTGCCTGGGTGCATGGTGGGGTGGTGCAGGGGGCCCAGTGTACTTGTGTGCCTAGGGGCCCTCAACGAATTAATCCTGCCGTGACTGAAAGGCGTACAAAGCGCTGTACATTTGACACTTAACAAACTGTCCCTGCTCGGAACAGCTTACAATCTAACTTGGACAGACAGACATGACATATAGGGTTGAGGATGCAGAACCCAAGGTTAGAGGGGTTAGGAATTGAAAGTAGGCTTCAAGAGTTGGGCTTTTAACTTGGACTTGAACATTGCCAGAGACGGAGCTGGCACTGCTTTGTTTATAAACGTTTACCAACACAGCTACAATACCTTTCTGCTTTCCTCATCTTCTCATCATTCTCTTCCTTCCATCCCTTCAGTCTCGTCTACTTTCTTACTTCCCAGTCCTCAATTTCCCTTTCATTGTGTCTAGCTACAGCTTGCCATCTCTTTCCCTCACCCCTTCCAGTTTCTCATTAACTATCCTCTTCCCCCAATCCAGCATGTGCCCTTTTTTCTTTATTCCCTCCTTCCAGCGACTTCTCCCCTCCTCTTCCTTCCATCTTCTATTCCCCTCTCCTCCCCACTTCCATGCAGCGTGTGCTCCCCCCTCTCTCCTCCTCATTTCCCTTCAGAGTCCCTCTGTTTCTCTCTTTCCATTTCCTTTCAGCATCACTCAACCTCTTTATTTATTCAATTTTCTATACCATTCTCCCAGGGGAGCTCAGAACGGTTTACATGTATTTATTCAGGTACTCAAGCAGTTTTCCGTGTCTGTCCCGGCAGGCTAACAATCTATCTAAATTACCTGGTGGCATGGGGGGGGTATTAAGTGACTTGCCCAGGGTCGCAAGGAGCAGCGTGGGTTTGAAACCAGAACCTCAGAGTGGTGAGGCTGTATCTGTAATTATTGCGCCACACTCATTGGGCCATCTCCTTCCCTTCCTGTTGCCTTCATGGAGGGCACTTTCAGAATCAAAGTTTTCTCCGAGCAGCCTGGATGCCACAGCTTTCTCACAAGTTGCGTGTGACTTCCCTGAAACTTCTCTGACACAACTCCCTGTTTCTGCCTGGGTGGCTTGCATCACAGAAGTTTTGGGGTAATTGTGCATGACTTGTGCAAAGGCTGTGGCATCCGGGCCACTTGGAGAGAAAACTCTGAAAAGTGCTTGCGAAGGTGAGGGGAAGATATGTTCGGACCGAGCAATCGTGAGGAAGGCTGACTGGGAGGGGTGGGAAGGGAGGCAATGTGCGGCAGATACTTTACTGCGGGGACAAGGCTCCACGGGGTAGTGAATGGCCTTGTCCCTGTACCCATGGCTACAAGTATTTTTTTGCCCTGTTCCTGCTAGCTGTGGGTAACAGTCACCGTGTCATTCTCTATGCTGGGCTGCTGTCATGGCCGCTATTGTAACAGTTTCAAAAAGGCAAGTCATTCTTAACAAACATGCAAATGAGGTATGCAGAGGGTTGCTAAATTTGCATGTGCTGCTTGCTGGTGATAGCGATCAACACATGAGCAAAATACACCCACAAATTTTTTTTTAAAATCCCCAAATCAGAGGCCCACTCGCTCCTGCTACCACCCCCGAAACCTCTGACACCCCATGAAGCAGCCCGGAAGGAGGAATGCCCATTCTGTCCTGCTGCCACCCCTGAGCCCCTGACACCCACCAAACCTGCAGACCAGCACCCCTAAGTCGACCCTGACACCCCCCCCCCCCAATACCTCTATATGAACTCATAGGAAATTCTTATAGGGAAACATAGAACTGTATTAATATTTTTTTGATTGAGATACGAGCTTATTGTTTTATATCTTCCTAGTCTTTCTCACACATAAATACACAGGAATACTATATTTGACCATAGATGCATATTTATATCTATGCATTCCTGTTATATATTTGAATATATTGTGATTAGAGCTACGTACAGTAGCTGGTCCATAACACAATGTTTTTATTTTATTTTAACAAGCACAAATGCAAGAGTGTTAAATAATAATAGTAGTAGTATAGTTCATCCAGACCTTTCTTCAATGACCACACACTGATTGGAGAAGAGTGTGCTGTCGTGCTTAAAGCTACAGCCTCAGCACCCTAAGGTTGTGGTTGTGGGTTCAAACCCCGTGCTGCGTCCTGTGACCGTGGGTAAGTCGCTTAATCCTCCACTGCCCCAGGTAACATTCAACTGTGACCCTATCAGGACAGAGAGGGGAAATGCTTGAAGTACCTGAATGTACACTGCTTTTAAGTGTGGTTGTATAACTACAAAACAGGCAGTAGACAAGTCCCAATCCCTTTCCCTGAGCGGAATGTGCAGAGAAAATCAGTACAGTGGTGCCTCACACAACAAACTTAATTCGTTCCAGGAGCAAGTTTGTTATGCGAAAAGTTCGTTATGTGAAACGCGTTTTCCCATAACAATACATGTTAAAAAAAATAATTCGTTCTGCAGCATAAAATATGCTAAGATGACATAAAAAAAGATAAATTTGTCAAAATGGTGAAAATGGTGGTCTTGCTGAGGCCAAACTCTTTGACGAGGTCACACTGTTTTACCCCACATTCACTCCTTCTAATTATTTCCCGTTTCATTTCAACAGAAATCACCTTCCTGCTTTTTTTAGAAGCCATGATATATAAAAAATATTGAGTTTATCTTAAAAGGACGACTGTATACAGTGAGAGAGGGCAGTTAAGCGCAGTGACTAACGACTGCCTGCAGTGCCTGCGCGGAAGGATGCAATACATCGGCAGCTCGGGCGACTTCGTTGTGTGAAACGAAGTTCGTTGTGTGAAACGAAGTTCGTTGTGTGAATCAAGACATGAAGTTCGTTGTGTGCAGCGTTCGTTGTGCGAGGCGTTCGTTATGCGAGGCACCACTGTACCAGTCACTGACCATCTCTGTCAGCATCCTTTTGTTTGTAATAGGATTGAATGTACTGTAGACTGGCTGCTGGAGTCTCACTCAGTCCCTTTGCAGAACAGGCAGTTCCGGATGCAGCCCAGCGCTTTGCTTTAGCGACTGATTCACTTGGTATGCAAGTCAAGTGAATTTTGTCTTTACTAAAGATCCCTGCAGAATCCTACAGACTGTCAGTAATTGAAGCCATTTTTATTTATTTATTTTTTAGTATACTGGATTTAGATTCCACTTAAACCGATGTAAAACAATGACAAAGAATCAAGATACACTAACACAAACAACATGATATTAACTAAGTGGGTGCTTGTGTTTTCATACCATAAAAATAGTTTATCTGCTTAGTTTGGCAGGTAAGGAGTAGAGAGATCTGATTGG
Organism: Geotrypetes seraphini; assembly: GCF_902459505.1. NCBI lineage: Eukaryota > Metazoa > Chordata > Amphibia > Gymnophiona > Dermophiidae > Geotrypetes > Geotrypetes seraphini. The sequence goes on from NC_047084.1 coordinate 485,063,214, forward strand.
CAGAGGGATGTGAACATTCTCTCTTCTCCCAATTTAGCATAGATTAGTGTGGGATAGGGAAACAAGGTGCACCCTCTTTCTCGCTCTTACAAGAACAGGTATACTCCAAATCCCTCTGTCCTCCCTCCTCCCTTTCCAAGTCCAACTGCAACCAGCTTCATCCCTCCCTCCTCAATTGTAGATGTGGTAGGAGGATGCAAGAAAATTCAAATTTCTTGATCTTCTGTTCTCCTTATTTTCTTCCTTTCTGTTTCTTATAATTTTTCAATTGCGTTCTTGTTTTCTTTATTCTCATGTTTAGGTTTCCAGCTTTCCCTTCTCTATGTTTGCCTTATTCATATTTTCCATTTTACAAATTTCCTCTCTCCCTTTGATTTCTGACTGGTCAATATTCAGCCTACAGTGGTCAGTGTTTTCTTAAGTCCTGAAAGGAGTGATCTTAAGGGATGGCCAACCTGCCCATGGCCAGAGGCCTCATACTTATTAAAAATGTATAATAATGTATTGCCAATTGAAAAATATAAAGTTCACTCAGAATTTATAAGGAGGTTTATGTTGACTCCTGACACAGGCTTTCTTGATGAAACACAGCCATGTCGAGTCTTCCTTATTTAACTGGCCTTGCCATTAAAGACTGTTTTATTTATATGACTTCGCCACTGTCTGGAGGTCTCTTGAACTTTTTATACCTCACTTCTTTGACTCAGTGATTACAAACTACATATAAATATACTATATATGAAGATAGTAATGCAGCTGGTAATGTTATAATGCTGGCGAGGCAGCATTATTCAGCAATAGAAAAATAAGCATATTATTTGTGTTCGGCCGAATAGTGACAAATTTGAATATGAATAATCTGGGCTTCTACTGTGCTAAATCCTGCTAAAATAACCACTTGATCTCTGATTTCATATTGCTTCTTTTGTTATTTGTTATGTTAAAGTTCAATGCCTATTTCATATTTGGCTGAATAATATTTTTTCATTACAGTATTTGTATTCAGATGAATAGTGAAATATGCTTATTCAGTAGAACTCTGATTTGCAGTGACAAGTGACTGCCAAATATAGATTCATGATTGACATTCATAGGCCTAAATCACAGCAAGCTGGTGCCACAGACAGCAGTGCCCAGCAACTTGGTCTTTAAATATTTCTAATTCATTGCAAATTGAAACATAGAAACATGTCAGATAAAGGCCAAATGGACCATCCTGCCTGCCTATCTGCCGCATCCACTATCTCATCCTCTCCCTAAGAGATCCATTGTGTCTTTCCCACTCTTTCTTGAATTGTTACAGCAAGGACCAGCTTTCAGTTTCCTTTTAGGGATTAAAAAAACCCAAACATTGAGGACAAATATTTTTGTGAATTACAGAATGGTGAGGCTATTGAATGTAGCTGGCTCGTTTACTCAAAGTGGTGGGATGTTGTTTTCTGGTAAGGTTTTTGGATATGTCAAATCCAACCTGACCAAGAACAGTTATAGCAACTGGAAGTACATTTCTTATTTGCATGACCATGAAACGCGTGTAAAAACATTTGGAATCAATGCAGAAATGGAAGCTTTTGCCCAACTTGTTGGAGACAAAAACAGCACTTGATACACAAGAGTAAATTGATTGCAGCTGAAAGTAGACAACTGGCAAATAATTCTGCATTATATTATCAACATTTAGTGAAAGAGGTTTACTGTTTCAAGGGAAGGTTGAGAAACTGAGCCAAACAATGAACATTTTCTTTACCAAGCTAAGTTACTTTTGGAGGAATATACTTGATGTATGAGACAAAGATATTTGACCATTACTTAAGGCAGTGGTTCTCAGTCCAGTCCTTGGAGCACACCCAGCCAGTCAGATTTTCAGGATATTCAAAATGAATATGCATGAATGAGATTTGCATACCAAGGAGGCATTGTGTACAGATCTATCTCATGCATATTTATTATGGATATCCTGAAAGCCTGACTGGCTGAATGTGCTCCTAGGACTGGGTTGACAAGCACTGACTTAGGGAGATGCCTTCAAAATGATATAATTTCTTTGTTGGTGAAAAAATATTTATTTATTTAATTTTCTATCCCATTACCCCCAAAGAGCTCAGAACGGGTTACAGGTTAAAAATACAAAATATACAATATTTTACAAAGTATCATTAGTTCAATCAAACAATCCAAATACTTTTCTGTAATGTTGGATTGCATATCAGAGCAGTTGTCAGTTATTGACAGACACATCAATTTAACAGAACAAGAAATGCAAATCGAAAGTTTCCTAGGCCTTTTCAGTGTTAGTGAACAATGGAAAAGTGTCTTTTTTTTATTTATCTGATTTTTTAAGCCCTTCCTCCTAAAGAAGCTCAGAATGGATTACAAATCATGTACTCAAACGTTTTCCCTATCTGTCCCGGTGGCCTCACAGTCTGTCTATTGTACATGGGGCAGTGGACAATTAAGTGACTTGCCCAGGGTCACAAGGAGCAGTGCAGAGTGCTGAGGCTGTAGCACTAACCACTGGGCCACACTCTCCAGGGGTGTCCAACCTCAGTCTTTCAGAGCCATAATCCTGTCAGGTTTTCAGGACTTCCCCAATTAATATCTATTTTCATGCACTGCCTCCTTTGAACGCAAATAAATTGAATGTTGTTGTGGAAATCCTAAAAGGCCTGACCTGCCGAGGGCCAAGATTGGACACTCCTGGTTTAAATGACACTATGAGTATTTTTGAGTTTCTGAAGCAAAATTCTTTATACATATACAAGATTGGTCAAGGCTATGATAATGGTAGTAATATGATGGGCAAAGCAAGAATTTTGAACAAGCATTTTATGTGCCTTACAGCTTAAAACTACTGATTAGCAATGCAGTCTTCTCTTTACAAACTGCAGTTACATTTTATTTTTTTACTATTGAAGTGAACTTTTGTTTTCTTTACAATTTGGGTTTTGTTCGCTTTTTGTTGTTGGGTGGTGGTTGGGGTTTTTTGTTTTTTTGGGGGGGAAGGTCGTTTGCATCTCAGCAATGGGATGTGTTAAAGCAGAGATGGGCATCCTCAGTCTTCAAGGGTCAAACCCAGTTGAGTTTTCAGGATTTCCTCAATGAATATGCATTTAATAGAAGCAGTGCATGCATCCCTGTTCTAAAGGAATACTGGGAAATGACAGTTAAAACTGCTTTGAGAAACACTCAGTACAACCTTTGTGCTGTTAACTCTACGTGTCCAATCAGCTGCCTGAAGTTCATGAAGCACTATTTGAAATATGTTTTTTTTGTGTTTTTTTAAATTAAACTTTACTGAGTTTTCAGTCTAACAACAGTGCAGAAAATAAAGTAATTGGAAAAACAACACTTACATCCTTCCAAAAATACATGAAAACCCCATTTTTACCCCCTCCCACCCAGAGATCAATGCAATCAAGAAAAATATACAATATTAAGTTTCAAGTTTATTCGAAATTTGATGAATCGCTTATACGTAAAATACTAAGCGATTTACATTAAAATCCAAATTTGAACATACGTTAAAATACAAAATAATATTAACAAATAAAATATTAAGCGAATTACAATAAAATCCAAATTTGAACATATGTTAAGATACAAGGTAATAATAATAATAACAAATCCAAAAAAAAAAAAAAGGGGGGTTGGACCTACAGACTCAACTGGATGGAAGGGAAGAGGGAATCAGGTTACAATATTAATCATTTTAAAAAGAGAGAAACACGAAAGGAAAAAAACATTAGGAAGGATGTTTGTTTTTTTTTTGTTTTTTTATTATAAAGGACTGCTGCACTGCAATTATTCCATATAGGAGGTAAATGCATCTTTGAACAGAAGGGTTTTTAAATTAATTTTGAAACGGCTAATATCTTTTTCGTCTCTAATATATTGGGGGAGAGAATTCCAGGTTTGAGGAGCTACTACTGAAAATATATTGTGTCGTCTTTAATAAACCCTTCCCAGTATAATATCCTAATTAAATAAAATATCCCTCTCCCCCACCCCCTTCCCGGATATGTGATCATAACCAGAAGTACAGTAAAGAAATAATCCATTCAATTTAAGTCAATAAAATTAAGTCAACGGACCCCACATCATTTGAAATAACTTATTGTTACCCCTTTGATCAGATATCATTTTCTCAAATCTATATCACAAACATAATGAATGCCACCAAAAAGTAAAATTTAATCCGGTCAAAACTCTTCCAATTTTTTGTGACCATTTGGATGGCTACCCCAGTCATAATAACCAACAGTCTGTTTTTATGTCTATCTATTGGAGGCTTAGAGGATAACAATGTCCCACAGATTACCGCTTCATACATCAGCGGAACCACAGTCTCCAGAATCAGATTAATATGTCCCCAAATAGATCTCCAGAAGTTAAGTATCAAAGGACAATAGAATAATAAATGATCCAGTGTCTCTATGTCCAGATGACAGTGCCTGCATCTATTAGATTTTGAACTATCTAACTTTTATAATAGGGGTCCAAACACTTCTATGTGACAAAAACCCCCCAAGTTTGTCTCATAGATGCTGACGCTGTACATCTCATCCTCCAAGACCAAATTCGTGGCCATTGAGACGCAAAAATCTGCTGCTTAATCTCAATGCTCCAAATATCTCTCAAACTTGTTTTTGGTTTCTTATTCATATAACCAGATATTAATTTATACCACTGGGCGGCCTGATGCCCTAGGCAATCTGTCTGGAAGCATAGGACTGGCAAGCTATACTGATTTTTTAGATTTTGTCAATCAGGGAACCCCTTCTGAATGGCTTGCTTCAACTGCAGCAAAAACTCCAAGACAAAATATCCTTAAAAGACACCACAATATAAGTTAGGCATGCCCTAGGGCATTGCAGGAAAGTTAACTCCCTAGACTCCACCAAAAATATATAAACCTCAAATCTAAATTTTTAAGATAAGGAGCACCCTCAGCATGAGTTTGAAAGCTTTAAAGAGTGACTCAAAGAGCAGCTCTAGTGCTTAGAATAGCAAAGCCAGCAAACACAGAGCAGAGATTACCACTCACTGCCAGCCGCCCACCATCATCCGGGTGCTCCTGTGTGCTTTAAAGTGCAAGTCAAGTGCAAACAATGTGCAATAAATAAATATATATAAAAGTGGAAGACAAAATGTTCACTGTCCTGCAGTGCCCCGAATGCCTAACCCAATGACCTGAACAGAGAATGAAAAAATTAGTACCTTGTCCCTCCAGTTAAGTAAGATTTTAAAGAGGTATGGGGACGAGGAAGGGAGGGTGTCAATGTGCTATGGGGGGGAGGGTGGAGAGGTGCTGGCACCTCCACCAAGATGGTGCCCAGGTCAGTCGCCCACACACCTTTAATATGCCACTGATGGTGCCTATGCCTGGAAGGGAGGGGATGGAATCTGAAAATAAGTGACAGAATTGGATCCTAGGCTCTTCCTAAAATTAAGCCTGCCCCTCTTCATGAGGCCACTGCTCTCTCAGCTTTCCTAAAAACAGAAAATTAGGAACTGACCTACAGTATAGTTCCCTATAATTTTAAACATAGGCCTTCTATTCTTAGGTGGTTTGCTATAAAACATACATGAAAGAACAGAGCAACAATAAAAACATAAACACAGCTTCATAATCACATCACAAATGCTGTAGAAAGGAAAAATCAGGAAAAAAATGTCTGACAAAAGTCTGTCTCGTTTTGCAAAGCCGTGGTAGGGGCTGCTGCTATGGTAATCCCTTTGACGCCCATAGGAATTTAATGGGTGACGGAGCATTTGCTGCAAAGCAGCCACTACCACGGCTTTGTAAAAGGGGAGGAAGACTAAGTAAAAAATGTTAACCTTTTCTTAAACATAATAATAATTTATTTCTTATTTATACCGCTATACCAGAAGTTCGAAGCGGTTTACAACAAAAGTACATACAATCAATTTAAAATACAAACTGAAGAGAAGTTTACAATCTTAAGAGTAATAAAGTCTATAAAATTACATCTTTTAAAATCAAAAGTTAAGGTAATAACATAGTTTAAATGAAACAGTGGCAATTAAAGAAGGGCCACTGATAAGATCGTAGTAAATTAAGGCCGTAGAAATACAAATAAGTTATGGCCAGAGACATGATTTAGGATTGAAACTTGTCAAACATATCTAAATCTGTGAGTGATACCACCTAACATTTATTTATTAAAATATATATATATATATACCGCATACAACTATGCGGTTTCCATATCACATACAAAAAATTTTGTTTCCCTTCGATTATCACAAATAACATAGACATGTTTTAAACAACATCGTTAATCATCCCCGTTATGATAGGGATAGAGCACAAATTCAATCAATTCAGAAATACAAGCAAGCTTTAAATCATAAATTGATGTCAAAAAAATTCTAAAAGGCGATTATCAACTGAAATGTACCTTAGCATAAGAAGGCATTAGCAAATAATTGAGGGCTCCTTTTACTAAGCGGCGCTAGCGGTTTTAGCACACTACAATGCCGCATGTGCTAGACGCTAACGCCTCCATTGATACTTTCAATTTGAGTGCAATTGTTGGATATGTAGAAAGAGGTGGTGATATGTCTTTGTCATAAAGTGCAATTTGATAGAATTTAAGTACTTTTAAAGTGTAAAATGTCTGTACAATATGTTGCACTTATTTTTTGGCTTTTAAAATGAATAAAGATATTTTTAAAAAATAATAATAATAATCTAACTTCCATATCACAAGGCTCTGCAAAGGGAGTAGGGGTTTCAGTCTACTTAACAACGGCAAACAAAAAGGTCCAAAGATTTCTTCACTATAGGAAGCGTTTTCTGCCAATCTTATCTCCACAATTATTTCATGAGTCATACCAATCAATCGTCTCACCTTTTCAAACTTGTCAACAAAAAGTTCTGAAAAGGACCGCTATGGCCATTCTCCTTAACAGGTGGCCCATACCCTTCATCCACTGCAACATTATATACCTGGAATCCTTAAAGAAAACCATCAAATGCCTGAGAAACGTACAGAATGCTGCCGTTCGCCTCATCTACAATCTCAAAAGATCAGATCATGTAAGCCCTTATTACTACCGTGTTTCCCCGATGGTAAGACACTGTCTTATTTTTTTTGGAAGGCCAAAATATGCTCTAGGGCTTATTTTCGGGGGGATGCCTTATTTACCCTTTCATGTCCCCTCTGTATCTCTATCCTTATTCAGTAGGTCCTGCTTACCCTTTCTCTTCTTTGTGTCACTATCTCCATTTTCAGCTTTCCCCCCTTTTCCTTTGTTACTGCACCCTGTAGCTAGAATCTTTCCACCCTCCCTCCACTCCGGCCCAGCCCAGTATGAAATATTTCCTTTTGTTTCCCTCCCCTCTCTCTTTCTCTCTCTCTTCTCCTCCCTCACCCACGAGTCCTGCATCTGGCCCTCTCCCTTCTACCTGCACCTGGCAACACCCCCCTGCTCCGCGGCTCTCTTCAGCAACTCGTCAGCAGCAGTGATCAAGACAAGCTGCCGACATCGAGGCCTTTCCTCTACGAGTCCCGCCTTTGTGGAAAAAGGAAGTTGAAACAAGCGGGACTCGCAGAGGGTAGGCCCCGACGTCAGAAGCTTGTGTCGATCGCTGCTGCTGAGTTGCCGAAGAGAGCCGCGGAGCAGGGGATGTGGCCGGAAGCAGGTAGAAGGGAGAAGGAGATAGGAAGGCTGTAGATCTCCGGAGCATGACACCGACCCCGGCCAGGATGATTTCTTTTTCAAGCGTGCACCTTACAAGTCCGGCGTCGCGGCGGGAAATAGCCATGCTGAGCAGTGAGCTCAGCACTACACAGATGAAAGCCTTGCTTGCTGATTGGTCCGGCGGCATGGCCGCCGGACCAATCAGCAAGCAAGGCTTTCATCTGTGTACGTGCTGAGCTCACTGCTCAGCATGGCTATTTCCCGCCGCGACGCCGGACTTGTAAGTTGCATGCCTGCGTGACACACTACCGGAGCCACGGCAAAGGTGGAAAAGAGCCGCATGCGGCTCTGGAGCCGCGGGTTGCTGACCCCCGCGGTAGACGGAGGGACCACACGGAGTCACCCACCGTACCACCCGATTCGGGTAAGCGCAGGTATCGGTGGGTGGCTTATTTGCGGGGGGGGGGGGTGCCTTATTTTACAATTTTTTCTAAAAAGGGGGGGCTGTCTTATTTGATGGCCCTGCCTTATCATCGGGGAAACACGGTAGAAACTGCACTGGCTGCCCATGGAGGCAAGGATCATCTTCAAATTTGCTTGCCTCTGCTTCAAAACCTTAACAAGATCTTCCCCAATCTACCTGTCAGAACACTTTGAATTTTCAGGCCCCATTCGCACACCTAATGTCTACCTGTTTGCCTTCCCCTCCCTAAAAGGCTGTATCTACAAGAGATTCCTTGATAGATCTCTGGCATTCCAAGCAGGCAAATGGAATAAATGCTTAACCACCCTCATTTCACATTCACCCTCCTACCAAACTTTCAGGAAATCAATCAAAACCTATCTCTTTGACAAATTTCTCTGACTCCCTCCCCACCTTATATCCCTGCCTTGTATCTCTGATATGCCTCCAGTTCTACCTAACTACTCCTGTCATGTTAAGTTAATCGGAATGTCTTGTATGTAACTTCGCTATCTATGAACAGTCTCTTCCTCTGTTAACCGTTATGGTACTGCGGTATACAAAAATAAAGTTGTTATTATTATTACACCGTTTTAATACTTTCTCAAATCACCTGTAGTGTTTTTTTTTTAAAGATAAATGCAAAAGATTTAGCAAAATACCTTAGCAAGATTGCGGCATTCTTCCACACTGAGATATTTCTTTTTCATTTACTTCCACTAACTCCTGCAACAACCTGAAATTAGAGAGCCAGGGGAATAGTTTCTTCTTTCATCTGACGCCCTATTCGGTGGCCTAACCTTTCTATAGAAGACATGGTTCTATCGTCACCTTCTTTCCAATATAGTTCATTACATCAATAATCCCCCCTTTTACAAAACGGTAGCGCGGTTTTTTTTTAAGCGGCGGTAACTGCTCCTAGTTCATAGAATTCCTACGCGCTGTTCCTGCAGCGGCCGGCGCTAAAAAACGCGCTACGGTTATGTAAAAGAGGGGGGAGGGGTGTAAATGAATATAAACCCGAACATTACATCCAAGATAAAAGAAACAAACTTTGATAAATAACTAACCACCAAAGCGTAAATCCGTATAACTAGCGGGCCGTTTGGGTTCTCTGGACACAATTTGGGCTTAAGGGTAGAAAAAGCTCTACAGGTAACCGTTTAAAAAAAAAAAAAAAGACACCACCATGTCAAAATTACAAGGAAGTAACAAATAGCTATTTGATCTAGGAAATAACGTTTCTGGGTTAATTTAATATATATTGAATCGAATTGCTTAATTCACATTTAGGAGGCCGATGCAGCCAGGGCAATGTTAAAGTGAGAACACTACGTACTGCCAGCATTTGAACGAGAAGAAATAGCAAAATCCAATATTTTTGATGTCAAGGCTGCAGCAGTGAGGTATTATGATGGCGACTCTCCCCTGCCAGTTTGCACCACTCTCTCCGGTTTGTTTTGCTTCACCCTAGTCTCGAGCTTTCTGGTGGCGATCATTTTGGGAGTAAAATCTCGCGCCATGACTGAGGGGAGGCCTAGTTTTAAAGCGCCAGGTGTCTCTTCATTCTGGACGAACTTCTTGCCATGAATGTTAGTTTCAGTTTTAACCGGATCCTATTACATATCACTTTCACTTCCCCATCTTTTTTTTCCTTTTTGAGGACTGGGGCAGCTCTGTGACGTGTGTACCGAGTGTTTTTCCCCCCCCCCCCCCCCTCTAAACAGAGGCACGGCGCTAAGGTTCCCCCACCCCAAAGCTGGAGCTATTGAAAAAATGGCAAGCCGCCTGCCCCGGAGTAACTCTTAAAGGAACGGCCCTGTCCCGGGTAAGCCAGTTCAGAAGCAGGAAATATGCTTTGACTTCTAGGTTTTTTTCAGATCTAACTGGACAGCTGCTGTTCTCCCTCTGTGGCGCCTGCTAGATTTTTTTCACCCGTCTCAGATTGAGGGCTGGGTTCTGCTGGTTGTGAACAGAGCAGCAGCAGCAGAAGGACGGAGTATAAGTGGACATCGTCATGGTTTCCCTGATCGTGGTGAGGACCTGGATAGAGCCGGTTGTAGCTGGGGCTCAACTGGCCGGTTCCCTTTATGACACAGGACTGCTGATGGTGGTGAAAAATTATTATAACTCTTCAGCAGAGGGGGCTGGAGAAGTTGCCCAGCAGAAAGCCATCTCCAATTTCTACACCATTTATAACCTGGTGCTAGGGCTGAGCCCCTTGTTGTCAGCTTACTTCTTGGCACGGCTGGGGGATGAAAAGCACAGAAAGATCCCTATCTGTGGACCACTCTGTGGCTACTTGCTTTCCAGGTTAATCGTGCTGTTTGTCATCCTGTTGGACTGGCCGATAGAGGTGATATATGGCTCTGCTGCTCTCAATGGCTTAAGCGGAGGGTTCGCAACCTACTGGTCTGGGATCATGGCTTTGGCTGCTTTGGGCTCCTCAGAGAGCAGAAGGTCACTAAGGCTCATAATTATCGAACTAAGTTATGGGGTGGCGGGTTTCATAGGAAGCCTGGCCTCGGGGCACATTTTTACACTCAACCTGACTTATAGGCAAGGCAGCACTCTGATTTCGTTCAGTGCCGCCCTTTATCTCTTATGTATCCTGTACAGTCTTTGCGTTTTGAAAGTTCCGCAAGCAGGACAACTGAGCCATGCAAACAAGGAGCCTAACGGGGTCAAGGGTGAACCCAGCAAGAACAGCACGTCTGAACCTCAGGCTGCTGAAGGGACCCGACTGCTGGGGGCTAGGGTTGCAGGGAATTCAGGGAGCGAAGTCGCTCTAACCCCTTCCAAAGTAATCCTGGCACTGCTCTTTACCAGTGCTGTCCTGTACGAACTGGCGGTGGCTGGCGCTATAGTGGACGTGCTCCAGTTGTTCGTGCTGAAGGAGCCCTTGAAGTGGGACGCAGTGATGATTGGTTATGGCAATGCCTCTGGCTATGTGATTTTTATCACCAGTTTCCTGGGCATATACGCTCTCTCCAGGCACCTAAGAGACACCACCATGATCGCGCTTGGGATGCTGTCCTTCAGTGCTGGCATTCTCATCATGGCCTTTGCACGCTGGACCTACCTGTATTTTGTCGGTGAGTTTGATGATGCAGTGGGGTGGGGTGACAGATGCATGACTATGGGGTCTCAGCCTCCCCATTTTAAGGACAATTGTAACATGGCACTTACACTTACACAACCAACAGGAACAGAAGAATAATCTTCATGGGCTATCACAGGCAAACCAACACTGTGGAGATAACCACAGGTGCAAAAAAACCCCCCCCAACTTTCATTGGTATACTGTTATGACTCGACCTGGCGTCACGGGACGCATCGAGTCAGAAGATGATATCTTCTGGCTCATGGGACCCTCAACCACCAGAGGGCATCCGCTGAAAATCAGGGGAGGGAAGTTTCATGGCGATCCCAGGAAGTACTTCTTCACTGAAAGAGTGGTGGATCATTGGAACAGACTCCCACCCCAGGTGATAAAGGCCAGTAGCGTGACGGATTTTAAGAGAAAATGGGATACTCACGTGGGATCTTTAAGGGAGTAAATTCAGGGGGGGGGATACTTGGAATGGGCAGACTTGGTGGGCTATAGCCCTTTTCTGCCGCTTTTTCTATGTTTCTATGTTTTTCAGCCTCTTGGCCTGTATCGGGAGCCTCAGATATCAGGAGAGGTAAGTGAAATCTGCTTGACAATGGCGGACCTCAAAATGATATCTCAGTCTGCGTTGTCTAAAACGTCAGGATTAATGCACCCACGATTAAGAAATTGCACAGATACATTGACACATAAGAAATATCATTTTGAGGTCCGCCATCAGTCTTATGGTCAAGCAGATTTAACTTACTTTTTCTGATATCTGAGACGCCCGATGCAGGCCAAGAGGCCGAAACACGGCCATGTCGAGTCATAACAATGTTCCATTTTAAAGTTTTTTGCACTTGTGGTCAGCTCCACAGTGTTGATTTTTCTCACCTACATTTACACACCACTTGCTAGTATATGTGTAGAGCTGCTGCCTCAGCACCCTGAGGTTGTGCGATAAATCCCAGTGCTGCTCCTTGTGATCCTGGGCAAGTCACTTAATCCTCCATTGCCCCAGATATCTGTTATTATGTAAAGCGCTTTGAATGTGTAACTACAAAAAAAAGCGGCATACAAGTCCCATCCCCTATCCCTAACCCCTTCCCCTGTTCTGTAATTTTACACATGCACTTTCATTACTAAGTGTTGCACTCATAAGTGCTAGCAGGATGCCAAAGGTTGGGCATAAGTGACATCGCTTCTACATGGATACGAATGGGTGGAGCTCCCACTTAGGCATGTAACTGCCAGTTGCAGCTATGCCAAGTCTATGACTGTGGGTGTATAAGTGATAGGTACACCAATGCCAGGTTTAACAGAATCTGGGCACCCAAATGCTGTTTTAGAACAGAATCTCACCAGAGGGCATTGGGACATTAAATGGAGGCGGCCCTAGAGTGAGTGATTTGTGACCGGGACAATAAAGACTGCTGGTGGGTCTGCTTTTGATATTTAGAAGCCCTCTTTGCACAGCTGAAGATATGAAAGAGTTCTTTGCCAGATCCTGCTAAGACCCTGTGACATGAAGTTTCCAAACTTTGTGTTAGGTACCATCGACTCGTTTTTTAGTCCTAGCAGCACAACAAAACACTGAACAGCAGCAAGAAGCTGCCTCTTTCCTGTGTCAGCCTATCCCTCCTGTCTTTTGCACAGGGCAAGGCTGGCACAGGCAGCAGAGGATGTTTGGGTTTTTTTCTGCCCTTCCTATGTTGTACTTTCACTTTTGTCATACGAGAACCAGGAGGACAGAAAGAGAGGATGACACAAGGTTGGAACTGGCAGGCCTGCAGAGTCAGGTAGTTTCCTGCTGCCTAGAACAGAGACCTGATTTGAGAGGTGGGACTGGAGTGGGCAATGGTCTTGGGCCAGCACGTAACTGTACTCCTAGGGCAACAGAAGGAGTCATCCTGCGCTACAATCCAGTAAAGCCCCAAATAAATTGTGGGGATGGAAAGGGGTTGAGTGTTGAAATCCGAGTCGAGCACCTTTTGGCTTGAAGACCCGGTCTATAAAATTAAGTTTTAGTTTAGTTTAGGAAGAGAAAAGAGCCAGAAATTGTGTCAGGGTGAGAATGGGGCAGAGATATGATGACAGTGAGAAAGATAGAGCCAGAAGTGGTGAAGGGGAATGGAGGGTGACAAAGCCACAGTCATTGATGATGGATGAAAGACTACCCCCTCCCCCACTTTTACTAATGCATGTCAGTGTGAAAACTCCTTAAATCCCACATTGAAGCGCTTTGACTTATTGGCATGTTGGCAGAGGATAAAGCTCAAAGCAGTACGATTACATTTTGTGCAGTCCTTCCCTGTAGCAGCCCCCTGTGGTTGAAGCCAGGATTTGTCGATTATCAGAGGATGGCCACTGAATGTAACTACTGTAGGGGCATCTGACTTTCTTTGCATCCCAAGCACTCTTCAGAAAGGTCTACCTGAGGAGCAGGGATCTAAGAAAGCAAATTTCAGTCCTAGCATTGTGCACAGCGACTGCTAAATGAGACACACCTCCAAACATGTCCAGTTCAGATTTCCGGTTATTGAGTTGTGGTTTACAGCATGGTTTTTATTAGGCCTTCAGGAAACTGTGTTCTCCTAGGACAAGCAGGATGAGTCAGCCACATATGGGTGTTGTCCCAACACCTCCCAATTTGCGGATAAGCTCTCCAATAGCTCAGAGAGATTTTTATTTTTTTTTTTTTCTCTGAGCACGTGCAGTGCCCGGGCCCCACTGGGCATGCCCGAGCCCTACCCATTTCCCCCTGCTTCCCCCTAATCCCCAGTCTTTAGTTTCCGCCCGTTCCCATCGGTCGGATTTTTCTACAGCTCTCCATTACAACTTTTCTACTCATCAACTTGAAGATGCCTGAATCATCTAAAGAAACAACTGGGATGCAGGAGGAGGATGAACACACTGGATCCTCATGAATTGTGCGCCCACTGATTGGATCCGGCGCTCGAGGTTTCCGTGTGGCTTGCATTGTGCGCACATGTCACCACGTGCACGCAAGCTAAGGAAGAGGGCACTGAGAGACTTCATGAAGAGAAGTGAGGCCCGAGAATCTTCCTCCAGCAGCCATCCTCATCGGAGCGTAGCAGCGGGGGATCCACAGACGAATCTGGTGAGGAGCCTCCAGGACATCCTGGCTCAGTCAACCCCCCCGACTGCAACTTGCCCGGTCGAGAAATCTCTCCCGGAGGTCCTGCATGCTGTCGCTAGCCGCCAGCCCCTGTAGGAAGCCGATAGGAGTCTCACCAGACCGAGAGATCTCTCCAGGAGTTCCTGCATGTTGCTGCTTACAGCCAGGCATGAAGAGAAGTGAGGCCCGAGAATCTTCCTCCAGCAGCCATCCTCATCAGAATGCAGCAGCGGGGAATCCACAAGCTACAGTGGCAAGGAGCCTCCAGGATGCCCTGGCTCAGCTAATCCCCCCGCCTGCACTTGGCCCGGTAGAGAAATATCTCCCGGAGTCCGTGCATGTTGCCGCTTAGAACCAGCCTCTGTAGGGCAGCCGATAGTCTCGCCAGACCGAGAGATCTCTCCAGGAATCCCTGCATGTTGCCACCTACAGCCATCCTCTGCAGGGCAGCCGATAGGAGTCTTGCATGCTGCTGCGTAAATCCACAGCCTCTGCAAGCAACAGATCGGGGCTTTCACCCTCCAGACGGCATGCTGCCTCTTACAGCCAGCCTCTGCAGGGAGCCGATTGGGGTTCAAAGGTAAGTCCTATCTGCTTGTTTTTGGGAAAACCTCTGATAATCTGTTGCAACCCCGAGGGCTCTGCCCCACCCTCCTCCCAATCTGAATTTAAGGAGAGAAAATCTCCCATGCTTCTTTCCCTTGGAGGGGACCTGCAGACCTCTCCCCCCAGTAGGAGACATGCTGCCCCAGAGTTCAGCTTATAAAGGACATGCTGGAAAAAAAAAAAAAACCAACTCGATGTTTCTTTTCCTCTTGGGGTCCTGCAGAGTCTACAATTCACACCTTTCCCACCCCGCCCCCCTCCCCCTCTCATGTTGGGAACGAGGAGTCTGCCTTTCTCAGCAGGGTGCTGATATCTTCAGAGATGCAGCATGTCAGACCTTGCCTCTCCAAAGGTGGGGGTTTAAAACTCCTCAATCTAAAAAGCTGTTTGCTCTTCATAAAACCTAGGCAGAGTGCTTTTCCAGCTAGCATGAGGGACTCTGTACTATTCATGATTTCTATAGCACTGAAAGGCATATGCAGCGCTGTACAGTTTAATATACAATAGGCAGTACAGCAGCAGAAGCCCACTCAAGAGGCATTATCACTCCTCTTTCTCTGCCTCCAGGCACAGTGGGAAACGCAGCCAGGAGCACTGGCACAGATGAAGGGGTGCATCCTGCCCCTTCTCTGCAGGCTCTCGCCCCCTCTCAAGAAGGACAGAGAAGGGCGGTGGGGTACATGGAGCCACCCAACCAGTCAAGTGGAGCAGCACATGAACCTGCGAACCACCAGGGGTGGGACCAGCAGCCACAGTTAATCCTCCTGCTGACCCACTCCTCTCTCAGCGGGCTACACTCCCTACTATGTCCCCCTTTAGAGGGAGCCACACACAACAACATGGCGCGGTTCAGCGGCATGCCATGCACCCAAGCAACGGAGGAACAAGCTACACACCAGCCTCCAGCCACGCCCCGAGTCACCACCCACAAAAATAAATATTTACTAAAAAAAAACAAAAAACCCACAAACGAGGACTCACCCTAAGTCCCTCCAGAAACTCACAGCCTTTCTCAAGATCCACATGGGTGGACAACAAGTACCCAAGACAGAGTACTACAAGGCCTGAACTACCAGTACCAGTACTTCACGCAGGCAGTGGCGATTCCAGTCCACAAGAACCTCCTGGACTGCAGAGACAAGATTTGGCTGACTCCCTCCTCAGGGCAACCAACATCAAGGAGACTGGGATTGAAGTACCAGATCTTTCCAGCCCAGGGATTCGACAACCCGCAGCAGCCATACATGGACATTGCGGTAGCTTAAGAGAAACAGGGCAGCATGACCCCCCCTCCAACCCCCGTCAGGGAAGGACCTGAAAAACCCTGGTTTCCACGGGGAAAAAGACCTTCGAGGGCGCAATGCTGAGCGCACGAATTGCTGCGCTCCAGTTCCAGATGCGGCTTTATCAGGAGGCCAGTGAGAGGAAATAAATAAATAAAATAAAATAGAGACTCCAGCTCACAACTGAGCCAGTCCACACTGGCAGCAGTCTGTGCCCCAGCGCTCGCAACAGTAACATAACTGCTACGCAAACAAGCACCGCCCGAGGGGCAGGGGCATCCAAGGGCAGCCCTCTCCCCAAGACAAAAACAGAACCTTGATCACCCTCCGGCCCAGCAGGATCAGATTGTCTGCGAAGGCTTGGCCCAGGATCACCATCGACCAGTGGGCCCTCAGCATCATCAAGCAGGGATTCCAAATTCGTCTCCACTCCCGCCCCCCCCCCCGAGTGCGCGGGGCACCCTCCATCTGACGACCCAACTTTCCTGCAGCAAGGAGAGGACCTGCTTCAGCAGAATCAATAGAGGCGGTGACGAACAGAGGAGATCACCAAGGAGTTTCTACTTCAGGAACCCCCGCGTCACCATGGACAAGGACAACGCTCGTTCCTGGATCTCTGTAAGCTCAACAGATGCATACACAAGGTCCAGACGCACTCTCTGGGTACAGTCTTGGCCCTGTTACAGCCCGAGTATTGGCTAGTATCCCATGCACCCAGCCCACAGGAGGCATCGTCGCTTCTAAAGCCAAGACAGACGCCTCCAGTACAAGGTCCTGCCCCTTGGACTCTCAACGGCTCCAAGAGCGTTCGCAAAGTGCGTGGCAGTGGCACATCCTCGCCTTCAAGGGGTGCGCGTCCTATCTTATCTCGACAGCTGGCAGCCCCGTCAACCACCATAACCCTCCTCCAAGAACTGGGATTCCTCATCAACTACATGAAATCCCACCTGATATCCACCCAGGGGATATCGTTCATCTGGGCAGTCATCAACACCACGCAGACCAAGGCCGTCCTACGGGACTACCAGATCGATGCCATGACATCCCTGGCCCAGTGCATCCCTGCCAGCAGCTCATCGTCAGCACGCTCCGGTCTTTGTTGTGCAGCACACCAGACTACTCATGTGATCCCTGAAAGGGCA
This sequence comes from Geotrypetes seraphini, assembly GCF_902459505.1. Classification (NCBI taxonomy): domain Eukaryota; kingdom Metazoa; phylum Chordata; class Amphibia; order Gymnophiona; family Dermophiidae; genus Geotrypetes; species Geotrypetes seraphini. The sequence continues at coordinate 485,080,609 of NC_047084.1, forward strand.
CTTCAGACGTCACTGGGACCAGTGTACCCAACCTCTGACTACCCACCTACTGGAGCTCAGGGCCTTAGGGAATGCCCTCGAAACCTTCAAACAGGCAGGGCAGTCCTCACCCAAACAGAAAACCAGGTGGCCTTGCACTATATCAACAAACAGGGAGGGACAGGGTCGACCTCGCTATGCATGGAAGCTTGCCACATGTGGGAGTTCTCCAACTCCATTCAATGCCCCATCCAGGCAACTTACCTCCTGTGGGAGCAGAACGACCTGGCAGAAAGACTCAGCCACCAGCTGGATCCCGATGAGTGGTGTCTCAACCCAGCAGCGATGAAGTAGATCTTCAGCACCTGGGGCACACCGAGCATCGAACCTGTTTGCAACCGAACCAAACTCAAAATACTCGACCTTCTGCGCAAAGAGATCAACCCATCGCCGTCTCAGCCCCGACGGTCTGTCTGTGAGTTGGAACATCCTAAGTCCTGCAGAAGATTCTTCAGGACAGAGCAACGGTGATCATGATTGCCCTGTTCGGGCTCCTGCAACCATGGTTCCCGTTCCGGCAAGGGATAGCGGTTCACCCACCTCTCCCCGCTCCCGATCAGTGCAGTTCTCATTACACAACGCGGGAACCTTACCCTCCACCACAACCTGCGTTCCTTAGCCCTGACCGCATGGATGATGAGAGGATGAACCTACCACAAGACGTGGAGCACACTCTTATGGCAGCCAGAAGACCTTCAACCAGAAAACGCTATGGGTTGAAAGGGAGAAGGTCCCGCTACCAGTGCACAGACATGCAGCGAGACCCCTACAACTGCCCCATACCGGACATCCTGCAGTACATACTGAGCTTATCTCAGGGGGACCTAAAACCCACTTCCATCAAGGTCCACCTAAGTGCAATCACGGCATACCACGCTGGCCTAGACAGCAAACCAGTGTCGAGGCATCCAGTAATCACAAAATTTCATGAAGGGACTGTCCAATCTGCACCCACCGGCCAGACCACCACCGCCCGGATGGGACCTCAACTTAGTGCCGCATCATCTCACCTCGACCCCTTCAAACCTTTGGGGGAGGCAGATCCCATATTCCTGGCTGGGAAAACCCTGACCATCGTGTCTTCCGACACACTCCCTCATGAGAACAAGGTGGTACCCAGAACCCACCCCCGATTCTTGCCGAAGGTGGCTTCAGCGTGCCTCCCGGCACTCTACATCTCCCCACAGGGAGGCACACTGCCACCTCAGCAACACCTCCTGGACTGTGTGCGGGCCCTGACTATGCAGCAGATTAGACAAGCCTCAATTGTTCGTCTCCTACGACCAAAACAGACCAGGACTTCCGGCCACCAAACGCAGGCGCTTGCGCTGGATATAAGAGTGCATCCCCTTCACCTATAGAAAAGCGCAGCATCAACCGCAGGTGGGAGCCAACGCCCACCAGCGCAGAACCATAGCCAACACAACGGCACTTCTGCACCACACACCAATAGGGGACATTTGCGATGCAGCCACTTGGTCCTCCATGCACACCTTCACCAAGCACTACTGCCTCGACATAGCATTCCACGCTCCAAATGCATTCGGCCGAGCAGTCTTGGAAGTGGCTCTTCCCTCCCGGGAGGGACAGCAACCACTAGCACAGCCTTGACAATCACTGATCAAGTAGGGGGTTATAAATATCGACAAACACTGTTCAAGTAGAGTGTTATAGATATTGATTAGGTAGGTCTTCCAGCACTCCTTCCTAGACTGAATGTGGAATAGGCAAGTATGAATTCTCACATGCAAGTACGATTTGTCACTGTTGACCAGTTGGTTTCTCACTGTTCATTGATTGTCATTGACCAATTTCACTGTTCTGTGAGTTAAGTAGATCTTCCAGCAATCCTGTCTAGTCTGAATGTGGAATAGGCAAGTATGAATTCTCATATGCAAGTACGAATTGTCACTATTGACCAGTTATGAATTGTCACCGTTGACCAGTTGGTTTTCTCACTGTTCATTGATTGTCATTGGCCAGTTTTCGCTGTTCTGTGAGTTAAGTAGGTCTTCCAGCACTCCTGTCTAGAATGAATGTGGAATAGGCAAGTATGAATTCTCACATGCAAGTACGAATGGTCACTGTTGACCAGTTGGTTTCTCACTGTTCATTGAATGTCATTGACCAGTTCATTGTTCTGTGAGTATTATTGCTCAGTTAACACAGCACTTTATCTAAAACCTTGTTTCCACAACTTTACCTGCTTTGCCTGATTACCCTGCCCGGTTCGGCCTCCACAGCCAGGCGAGGGATGCACAAAGCGCTAAGGCGCAGGTCCAGTCGGTACATCCCTCAGCTAGGGAGTCACCCATATGTGGCTGACTCATCCTGCTTGTCCTAGGAGAAAGTGTAGTTACTTACCTGTAACGTAGGTTCTCCGTGGACAGCAGGATAGTCAGCCACACAACCCACCCGCCTCCCCATATGGCCGACCCGGCCACAGCTAGGAACATCCTGGGGATTAGGGGGAAGCAGGGGGAAATGGGTAGGGCTCGGGCATGCCCAGTGGGGCCAGGGCACTGCACGTGCTCAGAGAAAAAAAAAAAAAAAAATCTCTCTGAGCTATTGGAGAGCTTATCCGCAAATTGGGAGGTGTTGGGACAACACCCATATGTGGCTGACTATCCTGCTGTCCACGGAGAACCTACGTTACAGGTAAGTAACTACACTATCGAGCAGTTCCAATGTTACAGCCGGAGCTTGGAGGACTTAACAATGCATATGTTGCACCGAACAGGAGCTGAATGCTTTCTCATGTTTTGCAGCTCGTGCTGTGATGCTATTTACCCTAATTCCGTTACCCACCATCAGGTCTACAATATCAAAACGAGTCCAGGAATCCTCCTATGGTGAGTAATGGTGAGAATCATAACTTCATTGGTACCATAGGAGTCAACTTTTCAAAAGCATTGGGTACACTAAACCCAATGGAATTTACCTGTCCTTAGACAAAGTCCAAGAGTTTGTTCAATATTAGGAGTGCTCAAGCACTATAGAACTGGCTTTTATGATTTGTATGAATATAACCTTAAACCTCCCAAAGTAGTCAAAATAACAGCAGCTTTCTTTCTCAGCTAATATGCCTGAGAAGGTGAAGAGACGACAGAGGGTTTTCTAATATACCTTGGATAAAATAGAATGGTTTCCATGTTAGTCCATTTTAAAGGTACTAAATAGAAATAAAACAAAATGAAAGAAAAATAAAAGTTATTCTTTTTTTGATTGTTGCAGTTTTCTGGGTCTTGCTGCATCTGGATATGGACAAAACTGACATTTCAGCCATGATGCTGTAGCTTTCTTCAGGGTGTGCTGTGAGATCTGCACAGTAGTGCTGCCTGATTCACGATTCAAATCGGTTCACCGAGTCACTTCGGGTGAATCGATTTGAATCAATTTAAAACAAAACAAAAAATAAAATCGGCTTCTCAATTCGGCTGACCCTCCTCCCTCACCCCCTAAAGCAGGAACGTCAGCGCTGCTCTTGCTGGCCAGCTGCTGTCCTACCTGCTTTAGAGGGTGAGGGGGAAGGGTCAGTCGCGAAGTGCTGCTGTCCAGTTCCCCCCTTGGCGTCTGGCTTTCCCACTGGCCTCCCGCTTCCCTCCTGGCCTCCCCGCACCGTTTACCTTATAGGAGTAGCCTGCAGAAAAGATCACGGTATTAGTGATCTTTTCAATCTGCTTCGCAGCCGTTTCCTCCACCGCGATCTTGCCTCTGACGTCAGAGGAGGGGTGGGACTGCTGTAGAGGAAACAGCTCGAAGCAATTTGCAAAGATCACTAGTACCGCGATCTTCTCTGCAGGCTACTCCTATAAGGTAAACAGTGCAGGGAGGACAGGAGGGAAACCGGACACCAGTGGGAGGCCAGGGGGAACATGCAGGTCTTCCGGGGGGGAGGGGGGGAGCAGTCCTTCGGGGTGGGGGGTGGGACAGGCCTTCAGGGAGGACAGGCATGCAGGCCTTAAAGGGGGAAACAGGCCTGCAGGGATGGTGGCACAGGCCTTCAGGGGGACAGGCCTTTAAGGGGGAGGACAGGCCTTCAGGTGGGGGACAGGCCTTCAGGGATGGTGGCACAGGCCTTCAGGGGGGACAGGCAGGCCTTCAGGGGGGGACAGACCTTCAGGGAAGGGGGCCTGGTGTAGAAGTACACGGAGGGAGGGAGGGAATGGGGGGGTTAAAAGAGACGTGCATATTCTGGACTTTGGGGGGGAAGAAATAATGGATCTAAAAATAGAGGAGAGGGAGAGAGATGATGGACAATGGGATTTAGGGAGGGAAGGAACAGAAAGGGAGAGAAGTTGGACACAAGGGATTGTTTGGAGGAGGGATAGTTTGGAAAAGAAAGAAAGAGATGGTGGACCCTGGGGTGGTGGGGAAGAAGGGAGAGATGCTGGATGAAAGGGTAGTTAAGAAAAGGTGGAGCTGTGGATGGAGACAAAAAAAAGGAAAGATGCCACACCTCCGGGGGAGGAAAGGGAAATGGAAGGGTAGGACAGAGATATAAGATGGAAAAATTATGTTCTTACCTGTTAATTTTCTTTCCCTTAGACGCAGCAGATGAATCCAGAGACCAATGGGATAGCTCACATCTACCAGCAGGCGGAGATAGAGAAACTGATTAACAGGTGGTCCTATTGGCTGGCACTCCTCCTGTCTCATCAGTATAGCTCCTTGCCCAAGCACACGTAACCAGCAATAGGCATAGCATGTAAAAAACTTCTTTCCCATAACACATCTCAAAATGCAATAATACAGAAAACAACCTGCCATAATAACAAACTGCGAAAGTTGCAAAAGAAAAAACCGAGAGACAATATCCAGAAAGGGTGGGGCTCTGGATTCATCTGCTGCGTCTAAGGGAAAGAAAATTAACAGGTAAGAACATAATTTTTCCTTCCCTAGCAACAGCAGCAGATGAATCCAGAGACCAATGGGATGTAGCAAAGCAATCCTCAATCTGGGTGGGAAGCAAACGCCGTCTCCGCAACAACCGAAACACAAAACGCCCCTACCGCATGCGCCCCCACATCCAAGCAGAAATGGGGAGAGAAAGCACGCTCGGAAGACCAATTAGCCGCGAGACAAATCTCCTTCAAGGAAAAAACCTCTGGGCCGAGCCCAAGAAGTAGCCATCGCTCCAGCGGAATGGTCATGAAATTCTTTCGCCAACCGCTTCCCTGCCAGCAAGCAAGCATAAAGAATGTCCTCCTGGACCCATTGAGCGATGGAGGCTTCGGATGCCGCCAAACATTTGAGGCGTTCCTTGAAGAATACAAAAAGGATATATAAACAACTAAAAGTCGTTAGAAACCGAGCTCACAGAGAACGCTACGTACATATCAAAAAATGCAGTGAATAAAAGCACTGCTCCCAATTTCTCCTCCCAGGAAGAAGGAAGGAAAAGCGAGCATGACATAAAAGAAAGGATGACACCCCCCTAGAAAGAAATAATGGTACCATCCGAACTGATACCCCATATTTCGGAAATCAGAAATAGGAATCCCCGTTGAACAAGGCCTGCAACATAGAAAACTGCAGAGCTGAAGCATGGCCACAAGAAACCCCATGTTCAACGGTACAGCCCTTTAGAGTCCCAAAAGACAAAGATGAAATGAAGCCTTCGGTAAACTGAGAAGAAGTACGTGAAGATTGTACTCCAAACCGGGCTTTCTAAGAGGCGCATGAATATACCGCACTCTGTTTAGGACCTGAACTACATGAAGCTGAGAAGTAAGCGAAGAGCAATATACCTAGCCCTTGTAACAAGCCAAGAATGGCACTAGAAGTTGAAGGGAATTGAACGCTAAGCCCTTGGCAATACACCTGTGCCAAAAAGGAACTCTGGAGTGGTTCAAACGTTAAGAAGCACCCAAGAAAGGAAAAACCTCCAAAAGGAAGCAGAAGCCATAGGAGAAGACGTCCGTAGCACCTGGATAAGAGAAGAAAAAACCTGCTTCGCATAACCCTTACACGTCAGCCAAGATTTTTCAAAAAAACTAGGTCGTAATACTAAAGTAGTACAAATATCCATGTTGAACGGACCCTAGGCGAGCAAAGCCGGAGATACCAGGAAACTTCTTAGTCCGGCTGTCGAAAGACTCATCAAATCCGCAAAGTAAGGATGGCGCCGCCAATCCAGAGATTCTACAAATACTGTGCCCGGAAAGCGAGCTCGAGGTGGCAAATCCAAGCCATCATCAGCCAGCAGAAAACACTGAAAAAGAGAAGGCAGAAGCGAGAAAGGAGCCATGCAGCTACCCCCTCTAACTACCACTCCCTGGGCCCGCCGAAGAAGTAGGAAGCTTAGAATTGAGAGACGAGGCCATGAGGTCTAGGTCAAGCAGATCTCACGTCCATAAAAAGAGCTAGAACGCTTGAGCCACAAATCTCAATATCCAGGATGCAGAAGATTACTCTATTACTAACATGCACACTTTCCAGAGCGTACACAGCGCTGTACACTGTCACATACAAGAAATGGGCCATGCTCAGATTCCGCGGAGAGAAAGTCTATCCAAACTCTTATCCTGATCCATAAAAGGATCTGCCAACAGAAGACGAAGATGAGAGTCCACCCATTGAAGCAGAACAACTTCACCTGCCAATGAGTACAACACCTACTGCCCAAGCAGTAGAGAAATACCCCCATCCTAATACTGACCAAAAGGACCCTTAGCGGCAATCCGGAAGAATGATCTGAAGCTCCAGAAAGGTAGCCTGACCCTGCTCAAGAGCAGAAGAATGAACAAGTACTGAGTCGCCTCTGAAGACCAGACTCCAGGAGCTGAGGATGGAAGCCAAGGAGCCCCCCCAACCCGACAGCCCGGGATGGTCGGTGGTCATGAGATAGTCCAGCAAAGACCGAGGCATGCCTTGAAAAGAGAAATCGCGCTGAGCCACCAAATCATACAGAGTGATGCAGGAGGAGCATACCAAATAATTGGTGCCCTGAGATACCGGGAACCACCAGAACAAAAGCGACTGCTGTAGCGTAAGAAGGGGAAAGCAAGCTGAAGTCCCCAGTGGAGTCAGCAATATGGATCCCAGAAACTGTACAGAATCCCATACTCTTGGTTATGGTAAGCGAAGAAGAATACCAATTTGAGACCGAGACCCCACGCCCAAGTCTCCGGAAAGAAACACATGTCTCTCCTATATGAATAAAAACATCACCCAGATATACCTATAAATAGTACAGGAGAAAAGAGCGCTGTGCAAATTCAAAGATGCACATGTAAAGAACTGAGGAAAAGATATCACCCTTTTCGTGTCAGTCAAATGGCCCGACTGGAAGTCGTCCGAATCAAGCAGGCAGTCAAGAAGAAATTAGATGAATCGCCTGGTAGCGCCAAAACAGTACCACCGCCCACATCACCTAAAACGTTCGTGAAGCCTTGGGTAGGCGAAATAGCATGTGCCAAAACCGAAAGCGCCACTTCAAGAGAGGCAGGCAAACCAAGTGCCGATTCGGAGTCCATAGAGAAAATGTAAATATACTCCCAGGTTGTCTGCAGAAATGTGTAATCCCGAGAAACTAATTCAGCAGAATGGGATCCAGCCTGCCCAATGGCCCTGTCTCGGGCACCTTGCAGTAAGTGGAACAACGTCCCTTAGTTCCTGAAGGACTACAAGAACTGTCCTGAGGACCAGTAACACTGAAAAGGGAAATACAAAACATAGAGACTCCAAGAACGAACTGGAAATCTGAGGAGGATGCAAAGATGCAAGCATCCTGAAAAATCTTCACAGCCCCCTGACCTGACATTATAGCATCTTCTCCCTCATGAGAAAGCCTGAAGAGTCATTGGAAGAAGTCAAGATCCCCTCAGAATGAAGTGCAGAAGGTCAGGGAATGGCAGGATGAGACTGTAGGATCTGCAAGAAGAGTCTCCTAGGAAAAATCAAGTTTCACAATGTAAAGAGGAATATACTGGAACCATGAAAACAGTACTAACCCCATGCAACATGAGCGAAATACGTATGTCCTTTAAAGTGAATACGTACTAGACTCAATCAAGGTGTTGCATCTACCGCCCTGTGGAAAACAACAGCATCCTTACAGGTAGCAGACAAAGCTCACATCGTTAATGAGAGCTTCAGGGATGAGGCTAACAGTCACATAGCGCGTGATCCTCCGTGGGTTTGATAGAATAGGTGACTGGCTCCTGGTGACTGGTTAAAAGGAGCTGTACAGCCCTTCCTGTCTGTTCGGGGGGGGGGGGGGGGGGGCCGTCTAGTATGTGCCATGAGAAAATGGTGACAGGAGAAACCAGCGTGATAAGCATGGAAATCTGAAGTCCAGTCCCCCTCAGAAATAGAGAAAGAGAGTCCTGGCCACAGGAAGATGCGCAGTGTCATTATGCCCACAGAGACAGCCCAAACTTGGAAACTGTTTGTACTACCTTTAGGCATATATATCCTGTGCCACTACTAGACACATGCAGCTCAGCACAGAAGTCCAAATAAGGACAGTTACCAACAGACAAAGGCTCAATCTGCAGGGACCCCCAAGAGAGACAATGAGATACCTGTGTGAAATACAGGGCACTATCTTACTGCTGATCTCACCGTGCCGTGAGTTGCCATATGTCGCCCCAGTCCGGAGACAAACCGAGACTGGGTGACCTAGCACAGGTCAGAGTCTCTCTGGTAAACCCCTTGAGTGCTAACCCCAGAGTCCGATTAAACAAGCAGCTTCCTTCAAGGGAGTACAGCAGGAACACAGACATAGACATATAAAGCTGCCCAAGCTTGTCCCAAAGCTGGTGAAACACATACAACTTGTCTGAACCGGAAAGGAGAGAAGCCTCGGCATACCCTGAGCAAAGTCAGCTGGAAATAAACTACCGGAACGCCGCAGCTCTCCCGCCATTGCCGGAGACCCAAGCACACACCGGATTCTGACACGTGGCCGCTGCATCAACGCTCCTAGAAACATAGTCGGATTCAAGCCCCGCAAAATTTACCCTGCCGCGGCTTGCATAGAAATAAAATCAGACTCAGGGAATAACCAGAAGAACGGCCCACAGCGCCGGAAAAAACATGTCCCATCTCATGCTGCTATAAACTGGCACCTGCACAATCAGCTGCACATGGCCGTGACAAACACCGATGAAAGAGCCTCAGAATAAACAGGACTACTGCTGCACTGAAACCCAACAATGAGAACAAGTGCGAGCAAGAAATCGCACCGCTACTGCCGCGCTGTAACCAACAAGGAAACCAAGCGCGTGCATGCAAAGGGCGGGAAGTCCCGGCTCCCTCCAAGGATTTCTAGTCATACAACTTAGCCACAATAAAATATCCATGCCTTAAATGTACGATGACCGAACCCACAGTACTAAGACTCCCAAACAGAACCTGAAGTTCAAACAACTGTAAAAGCCAGACATACTCACAGCTTGTTGTTAGGGCCGGTTGAAGCCAGTTTGCAGCAAAAGCAAGGCATAATGTAGCAACTGTGGTCTCTTTTTTTTTTTTTTTTTTTTTTACAGAGAAGGGAAAGAAGAAAAAAATTGAGACCCAGTCAGACCCTCTAGTAATGGAGGGAGGGTGAGGCAGGGACAAGGGGGGGCCCAAGTGTAACCTCTAAAACCGGCACTGTTCAGCCGGACACCCCTGTCTCACTGAAGAGAAAAAATCTCAACAGGAGAAATAGCACTGCCAGCTCACTGAAGAGAAAATATCAACAGGAGAAACAGAATGGCAGTCTCACTGAAGAGAAACCTCAACAGGAGAAAATAAAGTTCCAGCCACAGCCAGAATTCAGGAGCTAGTTGAAGAGCGACCTTTTCCTGCTGGGAGATAGAGATTACTGATGAGACAGGAGGAGTGCCAGCCAATAGGACCACCTGTTAATCAGTTTCTCTATCTCCGCCTGCTGGTAGATGTGAGCTATCCCATTGGTCTCTGGATTCATCTGCTGCTGTTGCTAGGGAATGATGGTTAGCACAGAGAAAGAAGAAAAGAAGGAGACCCTGACAAGAAAGTTATCAGAAGACAACCAGAGCCTGGAACCAACAAGATTTGAATATTGACCAGACAACAAAAGGTAGAAAAAATAATTTTACTTTCTGTTTTGTGATTACAATATGTCAGATTTGAAACGTGTATCTGCCAGAGCTGGTGTTAGACCACAAACGTGAGCTAGGATTTAACAGAGAAAGGAAAAGTCCTTTTTGTTTCTTTATTTTGTTTACACCACAGCACCAGTATGGTTAGGAGAAGGCAAAGGGAGGTGAAGAAGCTATAAAATAAACCCACCAGGATGTTTGAAAAAAAAACACCCAATTGGGCAGGAAAATCGAATCGAATCAAAAAACCAATTCAATAGGCTGAATCTAATTGAAATTTTTTTTCCTGAATTGGGCAGCACTAGTCTACAGTTTGTCTTTATATATAGTGGGTCCTCAAATCTGATTGGCTGGGGCTTGAGGCAGGAAAATCTGTTGGTCACCAATTTGAATTTTGGTGGGAGTAAGGTATGGTCAGTGAGGATAGGTAGTCCAGGATGCCTTGGTGAAAGGCTTTAAAAGCTAGTAAAAAGGTTTTAAACTGGATATGGAAGACTACCAGAAGCCAGTGTTATTTTTTGAGTAGGGGAATGATGTGATCTGTTTTATGTGAATTTGACAAAAGGCAAACCGCTGTATTTTGTAGTTTCTTGATTTTATAGTTTGGAATTTCTTGGATTTGGCCACATAAGGTACTGCAATAGTTGATCTATGATGTCAAGAGGGCTAATATCAATGATTGAAGGAAATTAGAGTCAAAGAAAGACTGAAGCGAACAAAGTTGCCACAGCGCAAAGAAAAGTTTTACAAAAAGAGAAACATATGATTCAAACATTAATTTAGAGTTGATCATGACACCTAAGTAGTGAAAGCTAGTTACTTGAGTAATAGAAATCCTAAAGTGAGAGAGAGAGGATTTTTGGAGAGAGATAGGTGACCAGACATCCAGCAACTCACAGCCTTATCACTGTTTTGTACCAGCTGACAGTCTGCTAATCAACTGGCTACAGCATCCAGACATCATTGTAGAGGGGATATGTCTGGAGTGTCGACGTCAGTGTAGATATTTGTAAAGCAATATTCAAATATACTTAATAACCTCATACTAAAACATTCATTTACTCTAATAAATTAAATACTAAAGGCTCCTTTTACGTGGGCCTTAATAAGCGGAATAGCGCATGCTAAAATGCCACACATGCTAGCCGCTACTGTCTCCTCTTGAGCAGGCGGTAGTTTTTCGGCTAGCGCGCACCATAGCGTGCGCTAATCCGGTGCGTGCGCTAAAAACGCTAGCGCAGCTTCATAAAAGGAGCCCTAAGAATGACACCGAATTATTCACAAATAAGGGAAAAGAAGAAAAAAAAAAAAGCCTCAGATGTTACAGGGGCAACAGCCACTGATAACAGCAAAAAGTAAGCAAAAGTGCATTTAAAGCTTAGCTCTACTTTTGCAACATCCTCACAGGCAGAAAAACCCCCCCCTTCTTATCATAGAGAATCAAACCACAAAAACTGTCTGCTGGTAAATCAAGATAGTAATAGTAATCAAACTTTTAACTCAAGTAGTCATAGCAGTACTCAGCTAAAGAAAATCTTTGATTCTCTGATGGTGGCCATCATTTTACAGCAATCAACCCATCACCATCAAAATTTCAGCTCCAAAAACAGTGCAACCATACCATGATAGGTTTCAAACCTTGTCAATCATAATCTCTAACCAATCAGCCTGCAGCGCTGGATTCCATTGCTCAAAACCTCAGTCAATTGTATCCTCCTTGTCCAAAACTGAAATTTGCTAGTGTCAAATATCTCAGTTAATAAAAGTAGAACCAGTCAATAACCAAACTAAGACCAGATGGACATAAAGAATTAAATTTGAAAATCCACATCTGTTCCATCTGCTGGAGAACAAGTCTCCAATTCCCAAATTGCTCAGTTGGTATGTGATCCAATACAAAACACTTCAATTCATGATACAGATGTGAAAATTGAGTACAATGTTGCACTATTGCTGCTTCCATTATTTCTCTTGTCAAAGTGGTGCTCATTCAGTGTAGATATGAAATGAAATAGAGTTCTGGAGAATGGTAGCAAGAAGGCTGAGAAAGATATTAAAGGGAAGAGAAGAAAGAATAGAACCTTGTGGTAGTGGTACTCCCAAGAGAAGTGGTTTTACCTTAGGAGTTGATTGCTATGGCCAGTAAGAAAGAAATGGAACCATTTCAATACTGTATAAGGGTCAAGCCTATGTCACGTAGGTGAGCAAGAAGTACTTCATGATTGATCAAAATGAATGTGGCCAATAGATCCAATGAGATGGCCAACATTATCTGATGGTTATTCATGAATGAATGAACCTCGCTAAACATTGAGGCAAGGACAATTTCCATACTACAGGAAGAGCAGAACCCAGATTGACGGGGGTATAAAATAAGTATTTTTTTTCTATGAATTGAGATAGTTGTGTTAAAACCACTTTATCAACCACCTTAGATGCAAAACGTAAATTGGAAACAGGTCAATAGTGTACGGGTAAGGAAGAGTCTAATGATGACTTTTTCAAGATGGGAATAACAATTGCAGTTTTCCATTTGTCTGGCAAGATACCTGACTCAAGGATGGAGTTGACCATAGCAAGTAAAAAAGGAATTAAATCAAGATTAGGAAGTTTGAGCCACTTTGAGGGTAGGGAACAGAAAGTTGAATGCATGGAGGAAAGAATCCTGGTGAGGTCAGGCAAAAAATCTAACTGAAAAGTAGATCAAAGTGAGGAGAAAGTTCCATTAGTTGGGAGAGAAGAGCACAAATCTATCTGTGGAGGGACCAGCAGTGGGAAAGTTGCCATAAAATATGACCCTTATCACTAAAAATGTCAGCAAGAAGATTTGCTGAAGGGACAGAGCATGTATCATAAGCTAAGTCAGGGCTATTTTATTTATTATTTATTCTAAAAATTTATATACCATTTAAACCTAAACGGTTTACATATCTTTACACACATAATTCAGTAAGACAAATAAAATCAAACAAACTGACATATAATCATCAGAAAATCATGTAAAGTGCCCATCAAAAGAACAGTCGCAAAGATCAGTTCCTGGCAAAATGCATTTACAAATAACTGCGTTTTTAATAGTTTTATGAAATTACCCTTGTCATAACATTTTGTGTTATGACAAGTGAGTTCCACAATTTGACCCCCGCATAGCAAATGGCCATTTTACTGTTCTCAGCATATTTTGGATTAGCATTTGTTTTTAATAACACTAAATTCTCAGAACGCAGAGACCTAGATGGTAAATAGTTTGAACTCTTACTTTTAAACAATTCAGGTATGGTTCCATACAAGAATTGATGGCAAATCATTATTGCTTTATATTGAGATCTGAAAACAACAGGCAACCAGTGCAATTGTTAGAGATAGGGCGAGATGTGATCGTATTTAGATACGCCTGTTATCAATCTTGCTGAGTGAAAAATGGGCATTACATCAAGTTTATTACACTGTAAATTGTAATAGTCATCTAATATTATGATCACACTTAGGGTTAAGTGGGTATAAAGTATTGGAATCTGACATGTATGTTCTCCTTGCACTCTGCCCCTGGGCCAGCAGCCAGAACTGTGCTTAAGTGTCACTATAGGGCCAGGCTCCAAGTATGAGACATATCAGCCCTGTGGTAGCAGTAATTGACCTGCTCTTAAGCACAGCTCCTGATACTCAGGGGTGAGCCAAGCTTCATTAAACCATGCCAGCTGTGGGATAAGGGGGGGAGAGGTGGAAGAAGGCCCAGCCAATCTGGAGGCTGACAGAAACCAGGAAACCAGCACTTACACTGAGTGGTTTTCTATCATGCACCAGCCTCCATTTTAGAAAAGAAGCCAAATAGTGACTAGTGGTTAATCCTGGATAGCAGTTAAGGTATTTAAAGCATGTCTTTATATATATATATTTTTATGTCCTTGGAAAAGTGCCCTATTAAAGCTGAAGGAGCAAATAGAATTTCTTTTTGGATCTGAAAACAGGTCTGCTCTCGGTCGTCAGTGCTCTCTGTTCTGCAGTGAATATGCATGAAAACAGATGTGCAGACAAGCAGAGCCCCAGTGTATGAAAATCTTTCCATGCATATTCATTGTGGCTCTCCTGAAACTGGAGTGGAAAGTATTGTTTCAGAGGATATTCTCTATCGCCAGAGGACTGAGCCTGCACAGTACAGTTTGGCTGCAGCTTTATATCAGGAGTCCCCAAATCTGTCCTAGGGGATTCACCAACTAGTTGGGATTCCAGGATAGCTGCAGTAAATATGCGTGAAATAGTGCATGCAAATCTCTCTCATGCATATTGATTGCGGCTATCCCGAAACTCAACTAACTGCGAATCCTCTGGGACAGATGTGAGAACCTCTGCTCGAGCTCTGTAGTGATGCCTTCCTCATGATGCTGCATTTACAATACAAAAATAGTACTCATAGATAACTTTCAGTTCACTGCGGATAACATCAAGAGAACTAGTCTTTTTTAGGAATTATAGTGGAAATCTGCTGCGTCAGGGTATAAGGTTTTTTTGTTGTTTTTTTTTTTTGGAATATATTTTTATTAGTAGAAAGGGTGCAACAAGGCAAGGGGTTGCGTGAGTGTGTTTTCTCCTACTACAAAATGTAAAGGGTTGGCGGGGTGCCTGGGTTTGTATTCCGTATTTTTCCTTCTCTTTGTGTTCACTTTTTGGTGTCTTTTTTGCGGGGGGAGGGGGTGTCGATCCCTTCCTGCTGTTGCTTGATTACTTTCTGTTCCCCCTATGGCTTTGGTGCAGTGCGGTTGAGGCTGTATATTTTATTGTATTATCCTTACTTATTTGTACCTGAGCCTTTGTTTTCTGTAGGGTATTAGGTTAATTGGGCAAAATGTTCATGCTCGTCGGGAGCTTGTTAGTGGACTGCCTTTGGTATGGGCAACCACGAAGCTGAAGTGTTTCATTGTGTGGTTTGGTACTTCAGCGGAGAGTTTTTTGGAATTGAATCAAGATGCACTGGTTGTGATTGTAATGGGTTAGTTACTAACTGGTCCATGCTATATTTGCCTTGGTGGAGCAGATTAGAGGCTATAAAAATAGTGTTAGCGCCTAAGGTCAACTACATAAGAACATAAGAATAGCCTTACTGGGTCAGACCAATGGTCCATCTAGCCCAGTATCCCGTCTTCACGGAGGCCAATCCAAGTCACAAGTACCTGGCAAAAACCCAAATAGTAGCAGCATTTCATTTTGAGTATGGTGCCGCTACCTTTTCCAGATTCTTGGCTAAGCTTTTGCATTTTTTTAATGGAGGATTAAGCCTTCTCGAATTACCGTCAAGAAACTAAAGCAGAGGAAGAAGGAAAGAGGGAATGTAAATTTTCCCAATTTCAAGCTATATCATTATGCTTTTCTAGTTGCTTGCAACATAAGCTTGGATTTTGCCAGAGGAGGATGAGCAGTGTCCTCAGTGGTTGCAGTTGCAGCGGGCTTTACTATCTCCTTTTATTTTGGGTGGCTTGCTGTCGATGCAGGTGGAGAGAGTGGTTCCCTTTTCTGCAATGTTGTATGCAGTGCTGTGAGTGTTAAAGTACCAGGCTGAGGTTTTGAGTTTGGTTAATTTCTCAGCGTCTGGATGGGTGTGAGTTTAAGGCTTTTGAGGATTTGAGAGTAGAGTTTGGGTTAGGTGTTACTGTGAACGGGCCAAGTGGTCATTCCCTTCACCTCTCCACTCCCAGGTTCTTCTGGTCTTCCAGGTACTGTTCTCACACAACCTTCCTGATCTCTCGGGATACCAAAGATTATTCCAGCTTTTAGATGCCACCAGTCACTCATTCCGGTTATCTCTGGACATTCTGGTAGCCAGTCCTTCTGGTCAGCGCCAGTCACTCACTCTGGGCCCTACCAGTCACTCTGGTTGCTGGCCTCTCAGGTCCCCACCAGCCCTGGACACCACGGGTCCCTCTGGTTGCTGGCCAGTCCCTTGGATTCCTCTGCTGGTCACCACTGTCAGCCTGAACTTTCCCAGTACAAACTGGTCTCTCCACAGATTCCCCTGAACCTTCAGGCACTCCACTGAGGACTCTCTCTGTTCCCTCAGGCACTCAGATGCCTTCTCACTGGGCCTCCCCTGGTCATGTAGCTCTCCAGTCCCTCCATGCTTTACCAGATAGATGATACAGGGCAGGGGTATTTCTCCTGGACTGTTCCCCATGTCAGCACCGAACAGCATCTCTACTGCACTGGGCCCCTTATCAGCACTGGATACCAGGCATTAGGCCACTGTTCTTCAACCACGAACTGGTCCGCGAACTGGTGCCGGTCTACAGAAAATTCCTGCCGGTCCACACAGGACCGGCGAGATCAACATCTCCAATTTCCTGCCGGTCCGCGCAAGACCGGCAAGATCGATGAGCTGTAGTCATGGGGAGCCTCCGACAGCATGCTTTCTCTCCTCCCAGCGGCTCTCCTTACTTATCAGCGCAGCGATTCAGGAAGGCAGCCTTGGGGCTTTTGCTGAGTCACGGCCGCCTGTGATGATGCAACTTCCGCTTTCCCAACAAAGGACCCGAGGCTGCCTTCCTGAATTGCTGCGCTGGCAAGTAAGGAGAGTTGCTGGGAGGGGAGAAAGCCACTGTTAGAGGCTGGGAAGCTGCTGGGCATGGTAAAAAAAAAAAAAAAAAGGGACAGCTGCTACTGGACCTGGAGAGGGAGAAGGAGAGATGCTGCTGGGAGGGGAGGAGGGAAAGGAGTCTGGGAAGCTGCTGGGCAAGGGGGAAAAAAGGGACAGCTGCTACTGGACCTGGAGGGAGGGAGAAGGAGAGATGCTGCTGGGAGGGGAGGAGGGAAAGGAGTCTGGGAAGCTGCTGGGCAAGGGAAAAAAAGGGACAGCTGTTACTGGACCTGGAGGGAAGGAGAAGGAGAGATGCTGCTGGGAGGGGAGGAGGGAAAGGAGCCTGGGAAGCTGCTGGGCAAGGAAAAAAGGGACAGCTGCTACTGGACCTGGAGGGAAGGAGAAGGAGAGATACTGCTGGGAGGGGAGGAAGGGAAGAGAGTTACTGCTGGATAGGAGGAGGAGGGAAGGGAGAAGGAAAAAAGGAAGGAAACAGCTGGCAGGGAGATTAGAGGAGGGGAAGGGGAGAGACGGGCATGAGAAAGTAGAGAGATTGATGATAGGAAGGGGTCAGCAGAAAAATAAGCAGAGAGGGACAACAATGGTAGATCTGGTGTAGGAGAGATAAAAATGAAGAGAGCAGTGAAGCTGGAATGAATCATGTAAAAAGGAGAGAGGGGTGCAGGCTGGATGAAAAGGGGAGAGGGGCATAGAAAGAAGACAGATACCATATGGAAGGGGGAGAGGACAGACAGTGGATGGAAGGGGCAGATGCTGTATTGAAGAGACAGGGAAGGCAGACGCTGGAAGGAAGAGAGTAAAAAGAAGATGAAAGCAGAAACCAGAGACGACAAAAGGTAGAAAAAATAATTTTATTTCTATTTTGTGATTGGAATATATCAGATTTGAAATATATATCCTGCTAGAGCTGGTGTTAGACATAACTGGGGACTGCAAAGCCCAAGCAGTGCTTCTTTAGCTTCCAGCTGGCTTAGGGTGCTCTCTGACCAGGAGGCAGTTGCCCTAGTTGCACTCCCCTAAAACTATTCCTGTCATGTGTGACTGCAGTATTCTGTTAGCATGATATTTCTGTGTAGCATTCTGTAATAATTTGGCTTGTTCAGTTTTCTTGATAGTAGAGGGGATATATGTGAAGGGGAGGGGAGACAGGGGTTTTGTTGATCCTTGCTCTGTATTATTTATATTTATAAAATGACAATTGTACAGAATATTATTTCTTTTTATACTTTAATAAAATACATTCAATATAAAATCATAACTGAGGCTTGTGTAGATGGGATCAGATGATTTGCAGGGACCGAGCTCGCGGAGATGGGGCGGAAATGGGGTTTTTAAATTTTAGTCCTAGTAGTTTGCCGGTCCACGGGCGGAAAAAGGTGGGAAAAACACTGCGTTAGGCCAAAGCCAACATTCCTCCTTCCAAAGTCACCCAGCTCTTGGATTTCTCTGTTCTGGACCTGTCATTTCCAGCACCACTGTTCCATCAGGGTGAGTGGACAGCTCCCAGCAGTCTTAACAGGATGTTATGCAGATGAGCTCTTTCGTTCACCTGCTCAGTCTCCCTCTGCTGGCCTGGGAGAAGAACTTCACCCTGTCACAGTTACTCAATTTTATTGTTAACTGTAGTTTCAGCATGTTTTGAAAAGAGGCAAGTTGATTAGGATTGTGCAAGGGGGAGATACTGGATTGTGGCATTTTTGTGAGGGACTATATGGGCAGTCTAATAAAGCATCATCCGTGTATAAGAGGTTTAAATTTAAGGAGGGTAACAGGTGTAATGTTATAGAGCAAATCTGGGAACATGATATTGGGGGGATCAGTGGAGGTAGAAAAATAGGGAGGGGGGCTTTGTGGACTAGGGTCTGTAGACCTACCCTTACAGCTTCTGTGACGCAGTCTTTGTTTATGTGGCTCATCGGGCCCTTTGTACACTTTATATGGTGTCCTAATTGTCAAGGAGGAAATTGGGTAGGTGTTGGACTTGTCATCTGACATATTTATTTATTCAGTTTTCTATACTGTTCTCCCAGGAGAGCTCACAATGGTTTACATTAATTTATTCAGGTACTCAAGCATTGTTCCATGTCTGTCCTGGTGGGTTCACAATCTGTCTAATGTACCTGGGGCAAGTACGACAAAGATGGCAAAGCAAAGTTAACAAAGCATGGTAAAAATATAATATGACAGGCATAGTTCAGCAAAACATAGCACGGTAGACATAGTATTACAAAGCATGTCTAACATAGTGTGTTGGATTCTTGTTCCTGTGCACAGTTGTTTGGGAAAGAGTAATGGCTGTTTTTTAAATTTCACGTACCACTTACATATAGGCTGGCAGTTTTGAGATCTGTGACTTTCCCCATTATTTTGAGTAAAGCTGAGGCTAGATTGTTTGATGTATTAATGCGGTGAGCAAGCCAGCAAATTTTGTCTGGTTGGAAAAAAATAGTTATACCCTATCTGAATGTGCTTGGAGAAATGTTGTATAACTGGTACCAAAGTATGAGGAAGTTGTTGCTAGGAAACAGTGTCGATTGTTAAATCACCAGAAACTATGGGGTTTGTTAGATTCTTATCATAAGAATGTTTTATAATACTTTGGAGCTTTAGCTGTGTTGGTGCCTGGTTCAGTATGTATTGTTAAAAGTCAATAAAACTTTGAATTATAAGAACATAAGAAGTTGCCTCCACTGAGTCAGACCAGAGGTCCATCTCGCCCAACGGTCTGCTCCCGCGGTGGCCCACCAGGTCCGTGACCTGTGAAGTGGTTTTTGCCCACTTTTATAACCTACCTCTAGTTCTATTTGTACCCTTCAATCCCCCTATCCTCTAGGAACCTATCCAAACCTTCCTTGAACCCCTGTAAAGTGCTCTGGCCTATCACCTCCTCCGGAAGCATGTTCCATGTGTCCATCACCCTTTGGGTAAAAAAGAACTTTCTAGCATTTGTTCTAAACCTATCCCCTTTCAATTTCTCCGAGTGACCCCTAGTGGTTGTGGGTCCCCACAGTCCCCACAGTTATTTATTCTCTCTATGCCCTTTAGGATTTTGAAGGTTTCTATCATGTCCCCTCTAAGTCTCCTCTTTTCCAGGGAAAACAGCCCCAGCATTTTTAACCTGTCAGCGTATGCAAAATTTTCCATACCTCTTATCAGTTTAGTCGCTCTTCTCTGGACTCCCTCGAGTACTGCCATGTCCTTCTTGAGGTACGGCGACCAGTACTGGACACAGTACTCCAGGTGCGGGCGCACCATTGCGCGATACAGCGGCATGATGACTTCCTTCTTCCTGGTTGTGATACCCTTTTTGATGATGCCCAGCATTCTGTTTGCTTTCTTTGAGGCTGTCGCACACTGCGCCAATGGCTTCAATGTTGCGTCCACCATCACCCCCAGGTCTTTTTCAAGGTCGCTCATCCCTAGCAATATTCCCCCCATTTTATAGCTGAACATCGGGTTCTTTTTCCCTACATGCATGACCTTGCATTTGTCCACATTGAAACTCATTTGCCATTGGAATCGTATAGACCAATCTCCCTCATTAATGTAGGTATCAAAATTTTTACCCGTATCCTAGCAGATCATTTGGTATGTATATTACCTACCTTAGTGACACTGGAACAGGCGGGGTTTGTGAAGTCGCATCCAAGAGTGCTCAGAGAATTGAGCGATGTCCTGGCGAAACCGTTGGCTGAGCTATTCAATCTCTCCCTAAGTAAGGGGAAAGTTCCCCTGGACTGGAAATTAGTTAATGTCGTTCCTCTGCATAAAAAGGGTTGCAGGGCAGAGGCTGCGAATTATAGACCAGCGAGTCTCACATCAATAGTGTGCAAACTCTAATTAAAAACTAATTAATTAAACTAATTAAAAGCAAATTGGACACGATCTTGAATGAAGGGAATCTTCGGGATCCCAGTCAGCATGGATTCACCAAGGGTAGGTTCTGCCAATCCAATCTCATCAGCTTCTTTGACTGGGTAACAAGAAAGTTGGACTTGGGAGAGTCTTTGGACGTCGTGAACCTGGACTTCAGTAAAGCTTTTGACAGTGTCCCACACCGCAGGCTGCTAAGCAAGATGGAATCGATGGGTTTAGGAGAGACACTAACTGCATGGGTCAATGATTGGCTGAGTGGCAGACTTCAGAGGGTGGTGGTTAAGGTACCCTCTCTAAAACATCGGAGGTGACCAGTGGAGTGCCGCAAGGCTCGGTCCTGGGTCCACTCCTTTTCAACATATTCATAGGGGATCTGACTCAAGGGCTTCAAGGTAAAATAACACTATTCGCCAATGACGCCAAACTATGTAATATAGTAAGTGAATGCAGTTTACAGAATTATATGGTGCAGGACCTGCTTACATTGGAATGTTGGGTCCTCAACCTGGCAGCTAGGCTTCAATGCTAAGAAATGTAAGGTCATGCACCTCGGAAGCGGAAATCCATGCAGGACGTACTTCTTGAACGGAGAAACTTTTAACTAGGACTTCAGCAAAACGAGATTTAGGAGTAATCATCAGTGCAGACATGAAAACTGCCAATCAAGTGGAGAAGGCTTCATCTAAGGCAAGGCAGATATTGGGTTGTATCAATAGAAGTTTCGTCAGCCGAAAGCCTGAAGTCATAATGCCGTTGTACAGGGCCATGGTGAGACCTCATCTGGAGTACTGTGTGCAATTCTGGAGGCCACATTACAGTAAAGATGTGCGCAGAATTGAATCGGTTCAGCGGACGGCCACCAGGATGATCTCGGGGCTCAAGGGTCTCTCGTACGAAGAGAGACTGAACAAATTGCAGCTCTACACTCTCGAGGAACGTAGGGAGAGGGGAGACATGATCGAAACATTTAAGTACCTCATGGGACGTGTCGAAGTGGAAGATGATATTTTCTTTCTCAAGGGACCCTCGGCCACAAGAGGGCACCCGCTCAAACTCAGGGGCGGAAAATTTCATGGCGACACCAGAAAGTATTTCTTCACAGAGAGAGTGGTTGATCATTGGAACAAGCTTCCAGTGCAGGTGATCGAGGGAGACAGCGTGCCATACTTTAAGAATAAATGGGATACCCATGTGGGATCCCTACGAGGGTCAAGATAAGGAAATTGGGTCATTAGGGCATAGACAGGGGGTGGGTAAGCAGAGTGGGCAGACTTGATGGGCTGTAGCCCTTTTCTGCCGTCATCTTCTATGTTTCATCTGAAAACCTGGCTTTTCTCAAAAATGTAAGCCTCTCTCCAACCTAGGTATCAAAAACTCTTATATCTGGCATCCCAAAAAACTCTTACATCTGGTATCCCAAGTCCTCTACATACTCTTCACACTTCTACCTCTAACCCTTTGTTGTAGTTCCTTCCTATTTCATCTACTGTTAGATCAATGTTCGTAGGGTGCTAATGGCCTACTCCAGGGCACAGAGTGGCGGTCACCCCGGTCTTCTCAGAAGGGTTGATGCAACTAAAGCTTTCGATAAGGTCAATTGGCATTATTTGTTTTCTTTACTACGCTATCTGGGGATCTCGGGGTGGTACCATGATTCCTTACAGGCTTTACATTGCGATCTTATTAATTAATGGGACACGTACGGAGAAATTTCCAATTGGTAGGGGCACTAGGCAAGGCTGTCCGCTCTCGCCTTTATTGTTTATCTTATACTTAGATCCCCTTATTTCTACACTGCAGCGAGATGATGGGCTTGAGGGATTACCGGAGGGTATTTCTCAGCTCCGGGTCTTAGCATTTGCTGATGACCTTTTACTTACTTTGGGGAATCCTCAGCGCTCATTATCCCGGGCCTTGGAACTTGTAG
Source organism: Geotrypetes seraphini (assembly GCF_902459505.1). NCBI lineage: Eukaryota > Metazoa > Chordata > Amphibia > Gymnophiona > Dermophiidae > Geotrypetes > Geotrypetes seraphini. The sequence goes on from NC_047084.1 coordinate 485,103,110, forward strand.
ATGAGTTTCAGATTTATTCTGGGCTGACTTTAAATTGGCAGAAGTCCATGGTACTTCCTACTGACCCTTTAATTCCAGCTGGGTGGGTGGGGGACTTTCACTTAAAATGGGCAGATCAATATCTAGTATACCTGGGGGTTAAGATTCCACAGGACTTGACCCATTTATATAAATTAAACTAGCTGAAGCCCCGGCGTTGCACGGGTATTTAATTATAGCAATAACACTGTAAATGGATTCAAATAAAGATACTTTATAGTGGTGAATGAAATTATTTTTTTACAGCTTTATAAAAAGTACAATATTCAAATTATAATGTGAAATATTTGACAAAATGAATACAATACAACAAACACAAAACTCGATTATAAACAACATATTTAGTTTCACCTCCAGGCACAAGAACATATAAATTCTTGGGTGAAGAGACCCCCAGAACATATCACCCCAGGTAGTGAGGGATCTGCATACCAAGTTTCGTTCAAATCGGTCAAGCCGTTTTTGAAGTACTGTGAGAATAGCAGCTTTTTACTTGTTTTCCATTGACATGAATGGGTGAAATCTGATGTTCTGTTTGTAGCTCCGCCCACGTGTGCAGGTGGGCCGAGAGACCGCCAGAACATATCACCCCAGGTAGTTGGAATTACTGTGAGAATGGCAGCTTTTTACATTTTTTCCATTGACATGAATGGGTGAAATCTGATTTTCTGTTTGTAGCTCCGCCCATGTGTGCAGGTGGGCCGCGAGACCCCCAGAACATATCACCCCAGGTAGTGAGGGATCTGCATACCAAGTTTCGTTCAAATCGGTCAAGCCGTTTTTGAATTACTGTGAGAATGGCAGCTTTTTACATTTTTTCCATTGACATGAATGGGTGAAATATGATGTTATGTTTGTAGCTCCGCCCACGTGTGCAGGTGGGCCGCGAGACCCCCTGAATATATCACCCCAGGTAGTGAGGGATCTGCATACCAAGGTTCGTTAAAATCGGTCAAGCCGGTTTTGAATTACAGTGAGAATGGCAGCTTTTTTCATTTTTTCCATTGACATGAATGGGTGAAATGTGATTTTCTGTTTGTAGGTCCACCCACGTGTGCAGGTGGGCCGCGAGACCCCCAGAATATATCATCCCAGGTAGTGAGGGATCTGCATACCAAGTTTCGTTCAAATCGGTCAAGCCGTTTTTGCGTGATCGCAGCACATACATACATACACACATACATACCTCCGATTTTATATATAGATAGATAGATGTACTCCCTTTATTAGATAGGACCATAGCTAAATTGCGAGCGTGGCGGATTACCCGCTTTCCTTATTGGGTCGTATAGCCCTTTATAATATCACGGTGGTACCCCAATGGCTATATTTATTGCTAATGCTTCCTTTGATGCTGACTACTCGCCATATGGCCCAACACACGGCATCTTTGTCTGCTTTTCTATGGCGGGGTAGACGTAGCCGTATACCAATATCCATTCTGATGCTACCTAAAGATAAGGAAGGATTGGGTTTGCCGAGTATATCTAGGTTTAATGTAGCCTGTCAACTTAGTTTCATTAATGACTGGTATTGTAATACTGCTTATTTTTCAGTCCCTGAGATAGAATGCCTTGTTTATAGCCCTTATCATTTCAGTTACTTTTTGCATGCTAAAAAGCTACCAGACTCTTCTCATATACAACATGATTTATTTTTACCAGCAATGCGTCTGACCTGGAAAAAACTGTGCAAACTTCTCCATGTTTCTCCACATGCTACACCTTGTCTACCGCAGGCGGGTAATGGTTCCTTTGGTTCTAGCCTGCTTCAAGCTACTTTTAAAATGTGGGTGAATAAAGTACTGCATGATGTTTCACAGGTGGTATCCTCGGAGGGGACTCCACTTGGATTTGAGCAGTTACAAAGGACCTATGGCATCTCTGCTATGGAATGGTACGCGTCTAGACAGTTGCACCATTATTTAACGGCTCTAACACCGGAGATGTTAAACGAAAAGATAAAGGAAAAGCTGTCGGAGGCGATATGTCTCACAGCACAGGTTCTTATCCCGCTGCGGTTTCATCACAAATACTTGCAGGAGATGGCGGGTGATTTGGACTATGTGGACCTAGCCCGTAAGTGGACTACTAACTTACATGTTCCCATCACTGCTGAGATGATTCAGCAAGGCATACGGCTTGGCTCTAAACACATTTTTCAAGCAGCTGAAAAGGAGTGGAACCATAAATTTCTGCTGAGAGCTTATTGTGCACCTATTCGAGCATATAAGATGCGACTGTGTGCTACGGCCCAAAGCAGCAAATGTCTTCAGGAGCATACAACACTTGGACATATGTTTTGGGCTTGTCCCTATATTATCGCACTTTTGGATGCAGCTAGTGGCCTATGTGGTGAATTTATGGGACTGTACTTGGCAATTACATCCTAGTTTTCTCTTCACTATGTCCGCTCGCCTGCATCCCATTAAACCGGGATGTAAGGCGTTCCTTCGAAAAGCTCTTCTGTTTGGAAGAAAGAGTATTTTGGCCTGTTGGCTGTCTCCTTGCCCACCTACCCTGTCTCAGTGGAGAGCACTCATGATCCAACAAGTCTTATTGGAACGCCGAGATATCCCGGTCTTAGATTCCCGTGCTGGTCAGCTTTTTGGTCAGTGTTGGACTCCTTTCAGTAACACCCTGACGTCCTATGTGAACGGACAAATTTGGTATTGACTTGAATGGATGCTTCCTGTTTACCTGTACTGCTCCTTAGCTTTTTACATTGTTTATCTCACATATGCTGCTGTTCCCGGGGAGGGGGGTGGGGGGAGGTGGCGTGGGTTGGGGGATGTTGTGTTTTCGGAGTGTTTTCCATTGCTATTGTGCATTTTCTGTAATCTTTTCTTGATGATGGTAATACTTGATGGTAATACTTGAAGCATATAAGCAGTTACTTGTGTATTTATATGAACCTTCTTGTTCACCTGTAAGACTATTTCTCTTTCCCCCAAGCCTCATACTTTTCTCGTTTCTTTACAGGCAAAGTATTTGTTGTACTACAGCTGGCTTTAAATATCACTGGGGTGATCGCTTCAGCAGCATACAACAGGATTTACCAGGCTACTCTAGGCTGGTTCCCAGGATTCTGTTTCATCTTATCCTGTATCATCAGCACTCTAAGCATCGTTCCCATTGGGTCAGTATCATTCTACAAGCAGAGAGACTTAGGAGAGATTGTGGGAAAAGTTAGGCTGTATCTAGAGTGGTAGCTGGTGAAGCCCCTTCTTACATGATTGATTGATTTTGCTTCTCCGTTCAAAAATATTCTCGAAGCTCTAAAGACCCTGCTGACTTTCCCAACGGTAAAGGTTGTAAACTTAAGAGATTTTTTAAAAAAATTTTTAGTTATGTAAAAAAATTTTATACCGCCAAAAGTCTCAGCAGTTTCCAAAGTAAAATACACTGAAACACAGTGATCCAAAATCATCATACATATGACTAATGACATAAGAGAAATGCCCCTAACAATACTTTCAACAAGTACTCATCAATTATTGTAAAGGCAAAATAATTTCAAAGAAATGATTTTCATACCGTATCATAAGTAAGCATCAACGAATGAATAGCTTAGCTTTAAGAAGTTTTTTAATAATAGAATGCTCCACACATAATCTTATTTGACCGGATAAGTTATTCCAGAATCGTAAACATGGTATGGTCATGATCGCGTGCGTTCATACCAGGCTGCAATCTGGGATAAGGATTTCATATCTTTGCTATTTTCTTCAGTTTCTTATTTTCACTTTAGAAAACAGTTGAAACCCTATTTATTTTCAAAATTCCTGGGATCTTAATTTCTTATTCATCATTTGTTTGTATTTTTAATTTAATCTTTTGTAAACCACATCGAACTTAAAGGAAATGCAGTCTAGAAAGAGAAGTTCGATCATGTAACACCTTCCTACCGACTTCTACATTGGCTGCCGATGGAGGCACGTGTGAAGTTTAAGTTTGGATGTTTTTGCTTTAAGGCACTATTCGGTTTAGCCCCTAAATATATAACTGACCTTTTCTCTTTCACAACCAACAGACATAAGAGAAGCTCACACTTGAATTTTGTTTCTCCACCGGTTAGAGGATGTAAATTTCAAAGACATCATCAACATCTTTTCTCACATCAGGCAGCATTATGGAGTAAAGATCTGGAACAACTGCTTATGAGAAATTTAGGAAACACCTAAAAACATATCTGTTCCTGAAGTATTTAGGCAACTGACCTGTACAATCTTATTCCACAATAACTGATCTCTAGAGCTGTTAATCTCTAGCTCTTAACTTTGTTAAATTCTGCTCATTTTGTAGCATCTTTTAATCATTGTAAACCACATAGAACTTCACGGTCCTGCAGTATATAAAAACTATTATTATTATTATTTTATGTTATGGTGTTTCTTTCCTTTTTTAAAAAAAATTTGCTTTCATTCATTTGGATTCTCACACTGCATGCACAAACAATTTGATGCATGTTATTAAGAACATAAGCAGTGCCTCTGCCGGGTCAGACCACAGGTCCATCCTGCCCAGCAGTCCGCTCCCGCGGCGGCCCAAAAACAGGTCAAGACAGAGTAACATGTGCTGTAAAAACTGGCATGACAAAAAAAGCCCAAATGAAATTGCATTAGCTTTTGTGTCATTTTGGTTGGGAGAAGACCAAACAAAAAATGTGTTGGCATTTCCATGTCATTTGAAAGTGACAGCACCCGCCTAGGGTTTTCTTTAAATTTTCTCTTTATTCTGAATACACACAACCAAAAAGGTACACAATGCAAAGGATGTGAGAGAAATCTAATCACCTCCCGTTCTCTAGCACCCGGTCCCTCTCTATCTTCTTAGTCCCTCTCCTATATCCCTTCATTGTAGTTCCTGTCCTCTTAACTTCTGTAAACCGTGCCGAGCTCTGCGCTTGCGGAGATGGCGCGATATACAAACCTAAGGTTTAGTTTAGTTTAGTATTACGTTATAGCCCTACAGCACTAACAAGAATAGTTTTGATTTTTCTTATGGGAATATTCTCCCATCTCAGCTCCCCATTGTGAATACTATGTACACTATCTCAAAAAAAGATACAGAACTAGAAAAAGTTCAGAGAAGGGCAGGCTAGCAGTGATAAGAGGAGGACATTGATCCCTCTCATACAAAAGAAAAGATTAACCCGCTAGGGCTTGGGGATATGACAGATATTTATAGAATCATGATTGCTGTAAAACCCTTTCAGATATTACAAGTAGGAAATGCACCATGACACTACGGTAGCTGATAGGAATGGACTGTCATTTGTAACAACTTGGGACATGTGAATAACATTTCTCATGTCATTACAAACAAGCAAAAAACCAACCAACCACATTTTCATTTGCTGATAATAGAGTATGTTGTTTGCAAAAAGCAAGCACTTTCAATGGCATTGCTCCTGTGAGAACATAAGAGAACAACGAAAATGAATACCACCAACATTCCCAGAAATGAGACAAGACAAACATTTTCCAGCTGTCTATTAAAACAAAACTAAGAATGTATTGTTTTAACCAATGCACAGTTAAGCTGTAAAAACCTGCTATCGGAGGATTTGGACAAAGCTGAGCTTAGAATAAGTGTCAGATAGGTTTCATGGGAACAGGTCTATTAACAAGTGAAAAGTTTGGCAGCATGCACATGATTTCAATTAGCATGGTAGATTAATAAATAGGGATAACTAAATATTACAGCTGTAATTTTTATAGAGAATAAGTCTTTTTTTTTTTTTCTTTTTCCCCTCCAGTATTGTGGCCTACAAGGAATCTGACCGGCAGGGCTACAGCCCAATTTCCTCATGACCATATGAAGTACCACGATGGCCAGTTGTGAGAGCCTGAAGTACAGCGCGAAAGGTAGAGAGAGAGAGAGAAGAGCATTCTTGAGAAAATGAGGGTGCTGCAGAGTGATGAGACTTTATAGCCAGTTACCACCTGGTTTCTTTACAAATTCAAAAACGACTATATTGCAAAGTCAACAGCATTTACTGAAGACCTTGTGAACAGAGGGGCAGCCTTGATGTGAAGCCTTGGCAGCAGAGCATGTCCTGGAGGCAGAGGAGGCAGATGTGAGGATACTAAGCTAGGGGAAAGAACAAAAGTTCAGGGGCAGCCGTGTTCAAGACACACTGTACGCCTCTGAACGTGTGTGCCTCCATTGTACACTGATGCATCATTTCTGACTTTTGTGTACACGGTGTCAGAACTTTGAACAGATGGGCCATTTGGCCTTTATCTGCCGTCATGTTTTTGAACACAGGCCTGTTAAATTTGCTATGCAACATACAGTTTTAGCTGATAAAGGCTTTAGGATTACGTAGGAATATTTCCAATTTCTGTTCTGTAACTGAGAACTACACTGAGAGGCACCGCTGGTCTCCAGTAACATTGTTTGAACCGAGTTGAAGGGGCTTCTGGCTCAGCTCTGTGGCAAACAAAAGCTCAAGGAGTGACCTGCCAAAGTTAAGAATGCTGAAATGGGGGAGATGTTCCTACACTGGAAATTTAAGGTCTAGTGAAAAGAGTGCTGCTATTCATTCTATCTGGTGTGACACCTGACAGTAAGAACGCCTCGTCTTTAAAAATGGCAGCTCAGCTCCTGAAAGGATCAGAGCTAATAGTGCAAGTCCTAATACATTATGCAGGTCGTTTTATAACGAGTTGCCTAAGGGAGAATCCAAAAATGTACTCTATTTTCCTTATGTAACTACAGTACATTGTTTTATGCTTAGAAACCTCAATACACCTTTGAATTTACGAAGGCACTTATTTTAAACTGTTTTAGAAAAGCAACATAGGCACCTATATGCCATTAGGCTGCTAAAGAGAGAGATTGAGAGTATGTATATGAGTGTTGGATGGGAGTATGTCTTTCTATTTGTGTCCTAGATGATACATAGGTACACCTCATTCTGCCTCTTCTCCACCCAAACTCTGCCACTGGAATGCCTGCACACAAATTATCTATTATTAGATAGACTTTTTCCATACGTATGTGGGCACAGGGGCAGCAGAACATCCTTTAAACGGGGAGAACCCTCCATCTCACTCGCTACTGAATCTGTTTGGGGCAAACATTTGATAGAGCCATGGGCCCCTGTGGCCCACCCTATTCCACTGCCTATGTGTGGTCACACACCTTTACGTTACAGATATCTTCTGCATGGAAAGCAGGCTTTACATGTGGAAAGAGGTTGATAGAATTACCTCCTAACTGCATATGAACTGAACACATCTTTTTATTTGTAACATTCAATTGAACAAATCATTACCAAATTTCCAGATTCATTAGTACAGTGCTAATTTCTCTATATACCAGAATCCAAACACTCTAATAATAGTGTTACAACAACTTTTCTTAACATTTTTGATATGCCCCCCCTTGTCCCCCATAGACTTAATTAACTCCAAGATTCAGTGGTGTTTCTTACAGAAGAACAACAGATACTATAATCCTCCCCCTTTTTGGCCACACCTCCTTCCTTTCTTAATTACTATCTCAATAATTCAACATACATCTGCGTTCCTTATGTGGTATAGCTGACCACACAGGCTCCCACACCCTTTGATAATGCTTCCACTTTCGTAACCATTAATATATACTGTGTAATAGATTCCACCATTACATATCGTGAGGTGGTTCCTGTTATCCAGGTAAAGAGAATACTTTTTGTACTAATAGGTACGTGTAAGTAAAACAATTCTCTTTCTCCTTTAGTCGTTACTTGCTCCATAACTGAAAAATCAGCAAACAAGTAAAGCTGAGGAGGCAAAACGGAAAATTGTAGTATATGTAATCAGAGACCCCAGAGGGAAGTGCTGGGTCTAAAACTGTATGCACACTGCTGAAGTTGTCTGTAAATAAGCCTTGATAGATCTAGGGTAGTTAAAAACACCCCTCACCACTGAGCTGGTGCTGTCTGACCAAGGGCGCTAGGGTGTGGCATGCCGTACTGGAATGGATAGTGTGCAAAGTATTTTTGTTGAATATGTTGTAGATTTCCTACATGAAAGATACTTACTTTTCATATGATTCTGGGTAAATCTAGTTAGTAATGCAGTTGTGGAAGATAGGGCCGATGCCCAATTAAGAGCCTATGAAAAGTTAGGTGTAAAAATGAAAATTAATTGCAGCCAAGGCCAGAAAAACATTGGGGATTAATAGTAATTAAGGTCATAATAATATTCTGTATTTATGTAAATTGCTGGATTAAGCAAGATCATAAGGGAAATTAGGTATATGTATATATAACACATTTATAGAGGTATTAATCTTTCGCTATCTTTTTTCTTTCTTTCTGTCTGTCTTTCTTTCATTGTCTGTTTTCGCGCTTGAAGCCTCGTGGATTTAATTAATTCCAGACCTCTCAGTCTGGCTAGTGCAGGGGTGTCCAATGTCGGTCCTCGAGGGCCGCAATCCAGTCGGGTTTTCAGGATTTCCCCAATGAATATGTATGAGATCTATTAGCATACAATGAAAGCAGTGCATGCAAATAGATCTCATGCATATTCATTGGGGAAATCCTGAAAACCCGACTGGATTGCGGCCCTCGAGGACCGACATTGGACACCCCTGGGCTAGTGGTAATGATAAGACAGAGAGGCAGGATAGCATATTCCTGAGCAAAACAGTTTGTATTTAAAGATATGTACTTCATGATTATATATGCGATAAGATATGACGTGTTGCTTGTGTATGAATGTTTGGGATCCCAGAATGTATGTGATTATGTGTATGAATTTTGGGTGTGTCTTTAAATATGAAATGTGCATATAAAACTAATGCTATAAAATTTTAGGTTTTGAAAATTCCAGAGGCAACATATGGAAATGGTTAAAGCCAGGGACACTGTTACCATGGAAATGCCAGTCTTTGAGAGGCCCAGGATATAGAAAGGTCAGCTAGTTTGACCTTTGGGTTTAGGAATATGGTAGAGGGTTGAATTGTTCTTATTCTGAATATTGTAACTTTCTTTTAATTTTATAATCTTGTATTAGGGGTCTTGGGAATAATAATCTTTGAATTTTTCTTCTTCATAATAATTAAGTACGTGAAACAAAGTAGGAATGCAAGAAGTTTACTTTTTTTACTTGGTTTACTTTTTTTACTTGATTTACTTTTTTCAGCCCAGTATAAGTATTCTCATTAAGGGGGGGCTACTTCTGTAACTTGAATCTGTCAGCTTCTCCAGAGCTTGAGTTCCTAAAGACATAGAGAACTATTTTGATTCAATTTCTTAAGGATACTGGGAAAGGGAGTTTTCTTTGGGTATATTATAATGTTTTATGCATATTCAGAAATTGCTGTGAACAAATATATAATTTGATAAAACTTTTCTTTAAACCTGGTATATATATAAGAACATAAGAAGTTGCCTCCACTGGGTCAGACCAGAGGTCCATCGCGCCCAGCGGTCCGCTCCCACGGCGGCCCATCAGGTCCATGACCTGTGAAGTGGTTTCTGACTAATCCTATAACCTGCCTCTGCTTCTATCTGTACCCCTCAATCCCCTTTTATTTTAGGAACCTATCTAGACCCTCCTTGAACCCCTGTAGCGTGCTCTGGCCTATCACAGCCTCCGGGAGCGCGTTCCATGTGTCCACCACCCTCTGAGTGAAAAAGAACTTCCTAGCATTTGTTCTAAACCTGTCCTTTTTCAATTTCTCCGAGTGCCCCCTTGTACTTGTGGCTCCCCACAGCCTGAAGAATTTGTCCCTATCTACCTTCTCTATGCCCTTCATGATTTTGAAGGTTTCTATCATGTCTCCTCTAAGTCTCCGCTTTTCCAGGGAGAATAGCCCCAGCATTTCTAATCTGTCAGCGTATGAGAAGTTTTCCATAAGAACATGTTCAAATAAGTCCGGCCCTTGTACAATGATATGCTAGCTGACCATTGGTAGATTGAACTGATGTAATATGGGTCATTGTAAGGGTTCATAAGCAAGCACCATCTTCTGCTCAGTGAGTGGCACTCGCTTGTGGGCTGTAAGGGGCTATAATGTTTTAATGGAATGGATAGTGTGCAGGACATGGTACAGTAATTTTGTGGATTTTCTCTACATATAAGCCTGCTTTTCGTATGATTCTGGGTAACTCCAGTTAGAAGTACATGTGTTAATTAAGGCCACGCCCAATAGAAGCATACGGAAAAGTGGGTGCATGAAAATCTGAATATGGATGTAGCCAAGGCCAGAAAAACACACTACAGATTAATATTAAGGAAAAGCATAATAATAGTCTCTTTATGTATTTTGCTATTAAGCCAAACCATAGAGGGAATCAGGTAATACGTAACATACGTCCAAAGGGATTAATGACTCTATCTTGTTTTAATGACTCCATCTTGTTTTCTGTCTTTCTATCTCTCTTTGTTCTCTCTATGTCTTTGTGCAGTTTTCCCGCCTTGAGCCTCATGGCCTAATTGATAACAGATGTGCTTGAGCTGGTTAGGTGGAGCATATTTGATGTCATATCCCAATGTGAGGTATAAAAGGAAAGCTTTCTTGTATTAAATATGAATGAAATATGTTGTGTGGATCTATGGATGGTTGTGGCCCCGAACGAATGATATGTGCTATGAATGATGTGTGAGAGAATGGTATGTATTTAATTTCAAATGTTTTTTTACATATATAAGATTCAAGACACTCTAAGGAGAAATTAATGTAAACAAAAATATGATTTTTGAAACTTTTTCCTATGTTAAAAAGAATTTTCTTTGTTCAAACCTAAGGACAGCCTCTGTCGGCTGATTGGTTGACAAGTGATGATGTCATACTGGATAGAAGATGTATATTGGTGAACAACGAAGTATAGAGTGGGATTCTTTGCTAGAAATGCCAGAGTTTGGCTTGTGTAAAGACCCCCCATTGATGCAAATAATCTTTTGATAGTTGCTATGGAAATTAATAAACTCAATAATCTTTTTGGAAACATTTTGCGTCATTTGCCATTATTTTTCTACACTTTACACACCTAAGAGCAAAACTAACTGCTCAAGTGGCAACCCAGATGGGACTGTCGCTATAGAGTGCGCTTGTGTCAGATTACCCTGCTTATCGGGGGGGAGGGGGGTGAAATCTCTCACTCCATATGGATCATTTAGTCCTGGGGCAAGACTAATGCCCTCCCCATACACAGAATGTTTTACAAAGTTGGTAATGAATATAATTGGCAATGTAATCTTAATTCTAATTTGAACCTCAAGTTAATTGAATAAAAATTATTTTGTCTAGTGGTATGTGTGGGGGATGATTGTTGTGGTCTGGGTTGCGTGAGTGGGATTGGCGTGTGTTTGTGTGGTGGGGTTTGGTATTTTAAAATGTCAATTGTGAGGGGAACCCACACATGGGGTTTTTTGTACTGCGATTATTTGTTGTTCTGATATCTTGTACTGTTTCTGGATGCTCTGTTTTCTGATTGTTTCACTCGTGGTTGTGTGTTCCTTTGCAGTTGTCAATAAAGATAATTAAAAAAAAAAAAAAAAAAAATTATTTTGATTATGAGTTACTAGCATGAAATACCCTGTATATTGAGGCGCGATGCACACCCCGCTTCCTTACCACACAGCCACTACAACTGACCCCAGTGTCCCAATATAGAAATTTGGACTCCCAAGGGAAGCATCAAATTGCCTCTGGCCCAAGTTGAACTAAAAGGAGCCCATCTTTTTAGGTACCAGTACTACCATTTGCAGTCAAGGACTCCTCAGAGGAAACGCCTGACCAACATCAAGGGCATACTAAGAGTCCAAGGAGAGGAGGAAGGAAAAGCTCTTTGTCACAGATTGGGGCACCCAGGCCTTGTTCATCAGCAGACCACAAGGACAGTGGAGCTTTTATTTTATTTTTTACTCTTTCATTTGTCGTCATTTTTACCAGGATGACAGAGCAAATGTTGACAGGCTATAGTTTATTATTGTATTTTCCGTTTCCTATACCACATGTCTTATGCAAGAACAAAGCAATGAATATATTTAAAAAAGATAAAATTAAAAACAAAACAGAAAAGGAACTACAATATCAATAGAAAAGTACAAACAATCCAACCGAGGACACACAAGAAAGTTGTAAGCCCTTGGGGGACTGGAAAATAGCCTACCATAAATGATCTACTGTTGAAAAGATGTGAGCTAACTCCAGAAATCCCTTTCTTTGATAGAATTTTCAGGGCTTCCACATGTGAGAGCTGAGCAGGGTATAAATGGCCTGAATTATTTTCTTCCAGAAGTATTTGGAATGATAATACAGCAGGGGTGCCCACACTTTTTGGGCTTGCGAGCTACTTTTAAAATGACCAAGTCAAAATGATCTACCAACAATAAATTTTTTTTTAAAACCCCACAAAGCACACTGAAAGGCAGAGAAAATGTTAATTATCATTCATATTCCGGGGTTTTTTCAAAGAGGTCAAGGCAGATGACTCTATGCAATGTCACCTCAATAACAACCATACAAAAATAGACAAATATAGCCCCTCCCTTTTTACTAAACCACATAGCAGTTTTTAGCGCAGGGAGTTGCGCTGAATGCCCCACACTGCTCTCGACGCTCATAGGCTCCCTGCGCTAAAAACCGCTATTGCAGTTTAGTAAAAGGGAGCCATAGTGCAAAATATAGACAGCAGATATAAATTCTCAAAATAGACACATTTTGATCATTAATTGAAAATAAAATCATTTTTCCTACTTTTGTTTGGTGATTTCATGAGTCTCTGGTTGCACTTTCTTCTTCTGACTTCTTCTCACTTTACTCTGGCTGCACTTCTTCTGACATCTTCTGACTTCAGCCCACTCCTGCATCCAATATTTCTTCCCTTCTTTCAGCCTTCTTTATGCTTTCTCTCTTCCAGACCTCATTCTTTCCCCCAACTTTTTCTTTCTTTCTCCCTGCCTCCTGTTCTTTCTTTCTCTCTCTCTTCATGCCCACTTTCTTTCTGTCTCCCTGTTCCCTTTTTCTTTATGTCTCCCTGCCTGCCCCCTTTGTTTCTTTCTCCCTGCCCTTCCCCAAGCCACTAGGTTTGCCATCGCCATCGGGGAACAGGCCTCCAAGCCACCACCCCCCAAGCTCTCCATGCAGAAGCCTTGCACTGACCAGCATTCTGCTCCCCTTCAATTCTGATGTCAGAGAGGAAGTTCCGGGCCAGCCAGGCAGCAATTGGCTGACCCAGAAATTCCTCTCCGATGTCAGAATTGACGTCGGGGAGAGGAATGCTGGTCAGCGTGAGGCTTCTGCAGGCCTAAATCTCCAGACGCCCAGGGCCAAGGAAAAGAAAAAAATCCAGTCTTCCAAGAGAGCCGTTCCAGTCTCTTTTTAGCACGACACTTAGAAGAATGCATAGGACCCCCCCCAATAGGAACCAGCTCAAATTCCCATTTTCAGGCTCAAGACGTCAGAGCAGCAGCAGCAACTCCGGCATTTTGGGGCAGAGCACCTCCTGCTCCCAACCGCCTTTCTCCAGTCTGGCTTGTCGATTCCGCCAGGGGCAGCCGGCGCTCAGCTCTCCTGGGTCATGACTTCCCTAGACCTTACTCCCGCATTCTCCCGAAGGAAGTGACATCATCCCCCAGTCGGAAGACAGATTCTGGCAGTTGGGCAAGGATGGGCGCAGCGAGAATGAGTGTGCGTGAAGTGATGACCGGTGGGGAACCTTGGGGAGAGGAAGGCTGATCGGCCGGTCGATTGGGACGGCAACACGAGTCTATCACGGAACCAGGATGGGCTCTGCGATCGACTCACGTTGCCTTCCCGATCGACCGGTCGATTGCGATCGACGTATTGGGCACCCCTGTAATCTATATATATATAAAATCTGAGGTATGTATGTGTGTATGTATGTGTGTGTGTGTGTATGTGCCGCGATCACGCAAAAACGGCTTGACCGATTTGAACGAAACTTGGTATGCAGATCCCTCACTACCTGGGATGATATGTTCTGGGGGTCTCGCAGCCCACCTGCACACGTTGGCGGAGCTACAAACATAAAATCAGATATCACCCATTCATGTCAATGGAAAAAATGTAAAAAGCTGCCATTCTCACAGTAATTCAAAAACGGCTTGACCGATTTGAACGAAACTTGGTATGCAGATCCCTCACTATCTGGGGTGATATGTTCAGGGGGTCTTGCGGCACACCTGCACACGTGGGCGGAGCTACAAACAGAAAATAAGATTTCACCCATTCATGTCAATGGAAAAAATGTAAAAAGCTGCCATTCTCACAGTAATTCACAAACGGCTTGACCGATGTGAACGAAACTTGATATGCAGATCCCTCACTACCTGGGGTGATATGTTCTGGGGGTCTCGCAGCCCACCTGCACATGTGGGCGGAGCTACAAACAGAACCTCAGAGTTCACCCATTCATGTCAATGGAAAAAATGTAAAAAGCTGCCATTCTCACAGTAATTCCAACTACCTGGGGTGATATGTTCTGGGGGTCTCGCAGCCCACCTGCACACGTGGGCGGAGCTACAAACAGAACATCAGATTTCACCCATTCATGTCAATGGAAAAAAAGTTAAAAGCTGCCATTCTCACAGTAATTCAAAAACGGCTTGACCGATTTGAACGAAACTTGGTATGCAGATCCCTCACTACCTGGGGTGATATGCTCTGGGGGTCTCGCGGCCCACAACTCTATGTTGCTTGCTCAAGGGTGGGTTCACCCAAGAATTTATATGTTCTTGCTCCAGGAGGTGAAACTAAATATGTTGTTTATAATCACGTTTTGCGTTAGTTGTATTGTATTCATTTTGTCAAATATTTCACATTATAATTTGAATATTGTACTTTTTATTAAGCTGTAAAAAAATAATTTCATTCACCACTATAAAGTATCTTTATTTGAATCCTTTTACAGTGTTATTGCTATAATTAAATACCCGTGCAACGCCGGGGCATCAGCTAGTACAGCATAAATCTCATTACATTGTTGTAAGCAATTAAAATACCTGTTCATGTTTGTAACTAGTTAGGGGGGTGCATGATTCTTGAGGTGCATTTTGTCCCTTCCAACTTCAGTCCAGTCACTGCACAATGACAATCCCTCTGCAGGAGCCCTGCACTAGGATGCAATCCATCAATATTTCCCTCCTTTTTGCATCTCTTCGCTTCCATATATCTGCTCCCTTTTTCCTCCCTCACCTTCCATCCAGCATCTCCCCTTTCACTTCCCCAGTTCCATCATCTCCCTCCTCTCTGTACCCTACCCCCAAAATCTGCTCTCTCTCACCTGTTTTATCTAGAATCTGACTTTCTGCTTCTATACAAAGTCTGCCCCCTCTCTCCTCCATCCTAAACCATTTCTATCAGCTTCTGCCTCTCTCCTACATAAGAACATAAGAATTGCTGCTGCGGGGTCAGACCAGTGGTCCATCGTGCCCAACAGTCCACTCACGCGGCAGCCCTTAGGTCAAAGACCAGTGCCCTAACTGAGAATAGCCTTACCTGCGTCCGTTCTGGTTCAGCAGGAACTTCTTTAACTTTGTCTTGAATCCCTGGAGGGTGTTTTCCTCTATAACAGCCTCCAGAAGAGCGTTCCAGTTTTCTACCACTCTCTGGGTGAAGAAGAACTTCCTTACGTTTGTACGGAATCTATCCCCTTTTAACTTTAGAGTACCCTCTTGTTCTCTCTACCTTGGAGAGGGTGAACAACTGTCTTTATCTACTAAGTCTATTCCCTTCATTGTCTTGAATGTTTCGATCATGTCCCCTCTTAGTCTCCTCTTTTCAAGGGGGAAGAGACCCAGTTTCTCACTGTATGGCAACTCCTCTAGCTCCTTAACCATTTTAGTTGCTCTTCTCTGGACCCTTTTGAGTAGCACTGTGTCCTTCTTGTATGGTGACCAGTGCTGGTTGCAGTATTCCAGGTGAGGGCGGCATGATAACCTTCTCCGATCTGTTCGTGATCCCCTTCTTAATCATTCCTACCATTCTATTCAGCCTTTTCACTGCTGCCGCGCATTGTGCGGATAGCTTCATCGACTTGTCAACCAGTACTCCCAAGTCTCTTTCCTGGGAGGTCTCTCCAAGTACCAGACATCCTGTATTTGTTATAAGATTTTTGTTACCGACATGCATCACATTATACTTATCCACGTTAAACCTCATTTGCTATGTCACGGCCCATTTCTTGAGCGTGTTTATATCACGTTTCAGGTTTTCACAATCCTCCTGCGTCTTCATTACTCTGAACAATTTTGTATCGTCTGCAAATTTAATCACCTCACTCGTACCAATTTCCAGGTCGTTTATAAATATGTTGAAGAGCACGGGTCCAAGCACCGAACCCTGCGACACTCCACTCGTGACGCTTTTCCAGTCAGAGTATTGGCCATTTACCCCCACTCTCTGTTTTCTATCCGGCAGCCAGTTTTTAATCCACGTGAGTATTTCACCCTCGATTCCATGGCTTGCAATTTTTCAAAATAGTCGTTCATGTGGAACCTTGTCAAACGCCTTCTGAAAATCCAGATATATAATGTTGACCGGGTCACCCTTGTCTATCTGCCTTTTTACTCCCTCGAAGAAGTGCAGCAAGTTTGTCAAGCAAGATCTTCCTTTACTGAAGCCGTGCTGGCTGGTCCTCATCAGATTGTGTCTGTCAAGGTGATTAAAGATGCGGTCCTTTATCAGCACCTCTGCCATCTTTCCTGATACCAAGGTCAGACTAGAGAGCTGCATGGGAACGGGGACAACGGGGATCCCACGGGTTCCCCCTTTGGGTCACGGGAATCCCGTGGGGATGCCCTCTAGGGTCATGGGGATCCTATGGGGACACCCCCTAGGGTCACAGGGATCCTGTGGGGTTCGATACACCTCAAGCCACGAGGCTCATCTTCTTTTTCCTACTGCCCTACCGCAGCACACATAGCCGACTGGAAGTCTTCCCTGATGTCAGCGCTGACGTCGGAGGGAGGGCTTAAGCAACGTCAGCGCTGACATCGGAGAAGACTTCTGGTCGGCTATGTGTGCTGCGGCAGGGCAGGCAGGAAATAGAAGACGAGCCTTGCGGCTCGAGCTCCATTTGGCTGAGAAAGTTGCTAAGGTAATTTGCTTGCAGATGAGGACTGGGAGACAAACGCGGAACACAAAAGGGGGGAGGGAGTGCGTTTTTGGATACAAGGCATGAACTTGGGAAAGAGGAAGGGAGGGAAAGAGATGCTGAGGTGGGGAAGGGAATGCGTTTTTGGACACAGAAGGCATGAACTTGGGAGAGAGGAAGGGAGGGAAAGAGATACTGAGGTGGGGGAGGGAATGCATTTTTGGACACAGAAGGCATGAACTTGGGAAAGAGATAGTTGTGTACACGGGGAATGGAAGAAAGGAGAATTTTTGGTCATAGGATGGAGTGAGGTACAGATGAGAGGGAGAAATATTGTGGTGGAAAGGGAACAGTGGGACAGATTGAAATGGATGCAAAAGGGAGGAATGTTGGACATAGTGGTGAAGGGAATGGAGGGAGAGATGTGGCATGGTGCTGGAGAGGGGTGATAGAAGGAGAAATGTTGGGCATGGGGCTGGTGGGCAGGCATGAAAGATGAGAAAGGGATAAATGCTGGACCATGGTAGGAGGAACCAATGGACAGCAACAGAAGAATTTACAGAAGATGAGAAAGTGGAAAAAAGAAACTGGGACCAACTTTATGGAAAAATAAGTCTCCAGACAACAAAGGTAAAAACCGGAATTTATTGATTAAATATGTTAGCTTTGGGAAATGTATATAGCAGATGTCTTTGTACTGTGTTCAAAAGAAAAGGAAATGCATTTCTGGTTTTATTTCTACAGTGTAGAAGTACTTGCTGACCCTTGCTGTGACTGGTGGGGATCCCCAAGCACCACCAGCAGGGGACCTCCTCTAGAAACGGCCAGAACTCCCCTCCACCAAGCACAGCAGTCGCTGGCAACATCCATGAGCCACTGAGATGCCAGCATCTGTGACTCAGGGATGCTACTGCTGCCTGCCAAGCTTGGCAAAAGGGACCCCCGGCCAACTGCAAAGGAAGTCCTCAGCTGACAGCTTGGGGTTCTCATCAGCTGAGTATTTATATTTTATATTTACATTAGAAGCTCTGGTAGAAACCCGTTTACAAAGTATGTATTCTTCCCAATTAATATTTCCAAATTAATAAAGTGTCTTTGCTTATTTGTAAATGGGTCTCTACCAGAGCCTTTAATTCAGTAGCATAATTAAATGAAATAACTATTTCTGAAGTTTATAGGGATGGGCGGGGACGGAGGGGTTCCTTGCAGAGACAGGTGGGGACAAAGGGGATTCCTCATGTTGACGGGTGGGGACGGAGGGATTCCTCACGGAGATGGGTGGGGATGGGTGGGATTTCTGTCCCTGCGCAACTCTCTAAGTCAGACTCACCGGTCTGTAGTTTCCCGGATCTCCCCTCAAATCTTTCTTGAAGATCGGCGTAACATTCGCCACCTTCCAGTCTTCCGGAATCCTTCCCAATTTGATTGACCGATTGGCTATTAGTTGAAGCAGTTCAGCTATAGCCTCTTTCAGTTCCTTGATTACCCTCAGATGGATGCCATCTGGTCCCAGGGATTTATCATTTTTAAGCCTATCAATTTGTCTGCATACCTCTTCTAGATTGACTGTCAACCCTGTCAGTTTCCCATCTTCATTTCCTGCGTTTAGCCTATCGTCTTCCGGTATATTGTGTATATTCTCTTCGATAAATACAGTTTATTGGCGATGGCTTTGTTCTCCTTTAACACTCCCTTTATTCCATGGTCATCCAATGCCCCACCACTTCCTTCGCGGGTTGTTTCCCCTTAATATAATCGAAAGAACAGCTTGAAGTTTCTTGCCTCCTTGGCTATTTTTTCCTCATAGTCTTTTTTGGCCCCTCTTACCACCTTATGGCACCTGCTTTGATGTTTGTGCTTTTTCCAGTTTTTGTCCGTTTTTGACCTTTTCCATTCCTTAAACGAAGTCTTCTTGTCTCTGATTGCTTCCTTCACCGCTACAGTGAGCCACGCCGGTTCCTTTTTCCTCTTGGATCCCTTGTTGATATGCGGTATATATAGATTTTGCGCCTCAGTGACTGTATTCTTAAAAAGGGACCATGCTTGCTCTAGCGTTTTTACAGTGCTTATCCTCTTCTTAATCTTCTTCCCCACCATGAATCTCATCCCTTCGTAATTCCCTTTTCGGAAGTTCAGTGCCGTGGCAGTTGTTCTGGATCAATATTTTGCCCCCGTGTCCTGGTTGAAGCGGATCATATTGTGATCACTGCTTCCCAGCGTCCTCTCTACTTCCACACCTTGCGCCGGTCCTTATAGTCCATTTAGAATTAAGTCCAGATTTGCATTTCCTCTCATATTTTCCTTGACAAGTTGTTCCAGGAAGGAATCGCCTACAGCATCCATGAACTCGGTCTCTCTATCGCAGTATATCGTCTATAGTACCTTAAATATCCCTGTCATAGACCTCAGCGGTGTTACTGTGTGTAATATAATTTATAACACACACAGAGTATAAACACCAACTTCGCCATTGGTCCATCTATAATAATAAAATGCTAGTTGCGCATGCGCACTCGCGCCGCGTGTTCCCTGATCCCTGTTCTGTCGGGGTGTGGCGGCACGAGTGTGCATGCATGTACTACGTCACCAGCCGACGATTGCCTCCACAAGCCCGCTCCCAGCCAGCTGACGATCACCTCCACAAGTTTCCACAAAGAGCGCCTCCTGCCCCCCCTCCCCTCTCCGGGACGAAATGAGAAATGGAGCCGGGCTGCCCTCCGCGACAGACCAGAGGAGTCCGAGTCCTTTGCCGCCCATCCTCCTTCCCTTCCCGCGGACCCGACTTCGAACCCGGCAATTCAAGCAGCGTGTGCAGCAGTCTTCACACGCTGCTTCGGGCCTTTCTACTGCCTTGATTTGCTCTGCCGCGTCTCTGATGAAAAAACAAGCAGACAAAAGAACATCATTAAAAAACCCGCACGAATGTCCAACAGAGCCCTCAAACAGAAGACATGTCCAGGGAAACCAAGACATCAAAGTATGTTTCCCTGTCTTTGTCAACTATGGGAGAGAATATTTTTAAAATTCCAAAGCTTGAAAAGACCGCTAGGCCTGTACTGTAAATCAATCTCAAGATAATATTTCAAAGAAAATTGAAGAAATGTTTTTACAATTACATTTGTCAGCTAAATATGCATCTAATAATTTTCCTCAATTGATGACTGCTACATCATAGGAATTATTCTATAAGTTTTTGAAAAAGATGTGTAAGTATACAGATGAAGAGCTGCCTCCATTATATAAGACCTTTTATTTGCCAGTACCTAAAACAAAATCAACTGAAGTAATCACATGGGCTACTTAGTTCTAGAGCAGGGGTGTCCAACCTTTTGGCTTCCCTGGGCTGCATTGGCCGAAAAAAAATGTTTCTGGGGTCGCATAAATGCGCAAACACTGCAGCAAGACAGAGGAGGGAGCCGGCAAGACGGTAAACACCCGGGGGCAGCAGAGGAAAACACTGCATCGCCCTCAACCGGGGCCGCACAAAATACTTCACAGGGCCGCAGGTTGGACACCCCCGTTCTAGAGTAAAACAGGAAAAGAAAGGCCACTAATAACGCTGCTTCTCTTGGAGGAAAGATTTTTCATTTTCCTGATATTGCTAGATCAACCCAGACCAGATACAGGCAACTTCTAAACCTTTGGGGCAGGAAGCCTTTTTTTTCCCTTAATGAGCACAGATGCTGTGCGTGTTACACAAGCACAATATCTACTTCATTTAAAGATAAAAGCCACCCCCAAGGATGACAGCCCTTCCCAACAACCCCTGATGAATGCGGCATCGGGAATCCCCCCTCCCCCTACGCTAATGAAAATCAGCAGGAGGGATGCTCATTCCCTCCTGCCATGCTGCCTCCCCCTCTCCCGCATGAGAAAAAGATGGCAGGAGGGTTGCCTACTCCCTTCTGCCATGCTGCACCCCCTGCAGCAACAAAAGGGCAAGGATGCCCACTCCCTCCTGCCACTGAAGGCCCACCCCTGCACCAGGTACCCCCCAAAAACATTCCCTTCCCTCTTCCCCTAAAAAAGGCAGGAGGGATGCCCATACCCTCCTGCCACCGGAGGCCCACCCCCATGGCAGGCACCTTCCCAAACATCCCCTCCCCAGCCTTACCCCCCCAGTTAAAGGCAGGAGTGATGCCTACTCCCTCCTACCACCGGAGGTCCCCTGAACCCCCCCCCCCATTGTACCTTTCAAGGAAGTTGGGAGCAGGAGTGATGCTCCATCACTCCTCTGAGGCCTGCCTGTCCAAAATGGTGGACCTTCCCCTCTCCGCTGCTCAGATGCCAATCATGTGATGCACAGGGGGGCCTAAGGACCCATGGGAGGAGCCTTAAGCATCTGAGCCAGTCAAGGTTTTAGGCCCCTCCCTGTATATCACATGATGCACTGGGGAGGGGAAGGCCCACCATTTTGGACAGGCAGGCCTCGGAGTAGTAGTAATGGAGCATCACTTCTGCTCCCAACTTCCTTGAGAGGTATGGGGAGGGACCTCCAGTGGCATTTTTTTGTGAGGGGGGTACAGTAGGGGATGTTTGGAGGGACACCTAGTGCAGAGATAAGCCTTCGGTGGCAGAAGGGAGTGGGCATCCCTCCTGCCGTTTGCAATAGGTCAAATATATAAAGGACGGGGTGAATTTGAAGCAATTCAGTAGGAAGAGTGATAAGGATAAATATTGCAACAAAAAAAACACTCTAGATAATACTTATAAATGGTGTAATGGAGATAATATAATTAGGTCTACAAAAATTTTTATGCTCAGAATCATGGAGGGGTGACTGGGGAAAACCCCAGAAAAAAACACCTCACCGTCCAATCATCACATGTACAAAGGTAGACAGCAGGTTATATCAAGTCTTTTAAAGACTGAGAAATGTTCTCCGTTTTTCAAGTGAGACAGGTGCTATTTTTGAACCTTTGATGCCCATCGCACGAGCGTTTTTTAATACACTATCGTTGGTTCCCTGAGGCAGGAGTGAAATGTGCACGTCGGAACCTGCAAGCTAAAAGATAAGTTTGCAGAGTTCTTTCAAATCACCTAATGCAGGGATCTCAAAGTCCCTCCTTGAGGGCCGCAATCCAGTCGGGTTTTCAGGATTTCCCCAATGAATATGCATTGAAAGCAGTGCATGCACATAGATCTCATGCATATTCATTGGGGAAATCCTGAAAACCCGACTGGATTGCGGCCCTCAAGGAGGGACTTTGAGACCCCTGACCTAATGCATGTTGTTTAAGAGAACTTTTTAGCCCTTTTTGGGCTCCTTACGATTTACATCTTTAAAAGACTTGATATAACCTGCTGTCTACCTTTGTACATGCGATGATTGGGCGGTGAGGTGGTTTTTTCTGGGGTTTTCCCCAGTCACCCCTCCATGATTCTGAGCATAAAAATTTTTGTAGATCTGTTTGCAATAGGTCAGCAAATGCAATTGTCACTAAAGCTGTCAAAAAACAGGTTTAGCAACGATCGCTGGCTTTAGTACATCTGGGCCCCCAGTTCCTGAGATGGTATGAAGAAGATTCAAGTATTCTGGAGCGATTATCACAGGTGACGAGACTTGCATGCATCACTGCAACCTGGAGAGCAAAAGACAAAGTATGATGAAATAAAGGAAGCGATGCTTACCCGGCTTCGTGAGCAGCCAAAAAACTTCTCTGCAGAAATGCAGACGCTAGTTGAACAATACAGTACAACAAATGTGTTGTCTTGCATGGGGACTATGGGGAAAAGTGATATGTTCATAGTTGCTCAGTTACTTCTATTAAAGCCATTAAATGTATTTTGCCTTTACTTTTTGATTTATCCAAGTATACCATCGTCCTCTGGTAAATGTTGCTTCTTGAATCCCCCCAAGTGTTCACTATATGCGCATTTGCACTTTGTATGACTATTCTAATTTTTTTCCTTTCATACAAAAAGTTGTGGTAGCCATGTTAGTCCACCTTTAAAGGTAATATATAGAAATAAAACAAAAGCCTAATTAAAAAAAAAGGTATCGCCTTATTTCCTAACAATGCATTTTTGATTAGTTTTCAAAAGTAACCCTTCTTCAAATCAGAAATATATATACACTGATATTTGTCAGCATTTGCTTATAAGTGAAACATAAAAGCATTCCAAAGACAATTTCATAGGAAAAGGGAGGGCTGGACAAGGTAAGAAACAGAAAAGTCTGGGTGAGAGATAGAGAGATGGATGGGTGAAAAGATGGTGACAAAGCAGTATAATTTCATGCAATAGAAAACCAAGGTCTTTGTTATATCCTGTCTGGTGGGTGTCAAAATGTTTTTATCCTTTTGATTTCAAAGGTCGTTGCAGGTTTCCAGGTCTTGCTGTTTTTTTGGTCAGGTAGAAACCTACGTTCCAGTCATCACACTATGACTTTCTTCAGGGTGTGCTGTGAGGTTTGGTTTGTCTTTGTAAATAGTGGGTCCACTGACCAAAATTCAAATTTGTGACCGACGGACTGCCCTGTTCCCAATCAGGTCAGTGGACCCACTATTTACAAAGACAAACTGCAGCATATGCAGAAAAAAGCCACAGCATGATGGCTGAACATCGGTTTCTACCTGACAAGATGAGAGACCAAGAAACCTGCAACAAGCACGATGGTAGCTGCAGAAACCCTGAGAGAACATATTACATTCCTTGATTGTCTTAAAGTTCCTTTTAGTATTCTCACCCAAAAATCATTGATGCAGTGTTCTGGTTTTCTGAAGTGTTGTTTGACAGAAGTGATATTCTGGTTGGCATTTTAATATATCTGTGTAAGCTGATCCTAGTCTTTAGCATCTGGCTTGTTTCTCCAATGTAACACCCTTCTTTACACATTTTGCTTTGAATGATATACCACATTAGAAGATAAGTATGTCAAAGATCCCCTTATGCTTAATGTTATTCCCATGTGGAGGACACTGAGATTCTGTGAAATGTGTTGGCAAAATTTGCAGCTTGTTATATTGCAGAGACATGTGCTAGGAGTTTGTTATTGATGCTTTTTTTGTTTCAGATTAGGTGGCTGTTGGAAGGCCTGCATGGGTGGAGCTGGGAGAATTTCTTCAGTAATTCATCTTCCTGGAGTAATGCTGTATATCTTTTATAATTTGTCTCTGTTTTCCAGTTCTGAGTTGTCATACAACTGGAAAACCAGAGAAAAATTATAAAAGTTCTGTTGGACAACACTTCAGAAAACCAGAACACTGTATCAATGATTTTATGTGAGAATACTCAAAGTCCTACGACAATAGAATCCAAAATGAAAATGAATATGAACATTAAAATTCAAGGAGGAAAATATTTCAATGGTTACCAACACGGGTTATCTATGTAACTCTCCTTGGGAATTTTAGTATCCCATCACTAATCAGAAAAACCTCCTTACTTAGCCATGCATTGTATGGAACAGGCACATCTTTTTGATGAGTTATGTTGTTGGGTAACAGATCAGGTTATGGAATCCTCAAGGGGAGGGAATTGGGGCAATAGTGAGATCTGAACAACATTGGATTTTCACACTTAACAGTTTGCATCCATGAATATGGAATAGAAAGCTTTCTTTGAATATGAATTGGGTAATATCTAGGATGAAACAAGATACTGTATTTTGAAGCACTAAGTCATCATCAGGTTTGAAAATCCTGGAGTTTTAAAAAATCCTGGAGCTTTGAGAGACTGTAGTAATTTGAGCCCTATGGACCTCCTTAGCAGAAAGGGGTATGTGTGTGTTGTTTCTTTCTCCAAAAGATCATGTAAATTGCATGCACAATAGAGAGGTGGAGCAGGGTGCATGCATGAATTGAGATAAGCAGCTTGGTAAGGTGTTTTTTAATTAAATATTTTTACTTACTATTACTATGTGGACAGGGAATGCTGTGAAGTTTTTAGACTTTAACCCTTTCAGGACCATAAAGATCGTAGGCCAATTTTTGTGGTTTTGACGACATTTTTATGGTAAAAAGGGCTTGCAGATGCCAAAAAATTGATTTTTTTGTGTGAAATATTATTTTTATTTAAAAAAATCACACTTCTGGCTTATGGACAGAAAGCAAGTGAATCTTCTCGTCAATCTAGCAATGACACTAATGAATGAATGTCGGAACCAGTTTGTTTACATAAAGGCAGTATCATATGGAATCCGTACATATCAAATTTAGAACTGTAGACTATCCCAATCAAAATTTATAGGATTTTAAAGTTATGGGACAAATATGTCCCTTGGTCCTGAAAGGGTTAATACCTGATCTTAATAAGAAATCATAATGTTCTATATACCCACTGAAATCTTTTGCTCCTTCAATTTTAATGTTCATATTAATTTTCATTTTGGATTCTATTGTTGGACTAGAGTATTTCTTAGGGTAAAGTCAGCCTGTAGGTATAGAGAATACTAAAAGGAAATTTTAAAACAACCCAGGAACACAAGGCCTTTGAAATAAAAGGATAAAACATTTCAACACCCACCAGACAAAACTTAGGGCTAGATTCACTAACCTTACCGATCCGTGGGCGATCCAATGCCAGGCGACTGATTCTCAATGAGTCAGCATGCAAATGAATGCAATCAGAGGCACGCCCCACACCAACCCCAGAGTGATCCTGGATAGCGATCCCGACGCATGCACAGACCATCTTCTTTGCCTGTAGATGGTCTGCACATGCATAGATGGTACCAAAGAAACAGGAACAACTGACTTTCTTCCCTGCAGGTCTAGTTCAGGCCCTAATAAGCTAAGTGTCCATTCCTCTGGCTGTCAGACATCAGGGCTGGCAATGCTGGGGAAGGGAGGTTGGAGCTGCATCACTTACTGTTTACCAAAGCCGCCAACCATCTGACAGCCACTTTGCTGGCATAAAAAGGCAGGGGGACGAGCACGGCCCATGGTTGTAAATTGGAGCTGCACTGCAGCGTGTTCTGGAACAGAACATGCCGTAGTGCAGCCTCACTTTAAACCCGTGGGTTAAAACCACAGGCTCGCACTGTAGGGGTGGCAGATAGCAGGAGAGTCCTTCCCTTCAGTGTTAAGGACACTGCATACAGTAATGCTGCGGGTATTATTATGGTGGTGTGCTGACGGCACTACTGTTGTCGGGAAAGGGTTGGGGGGGGAACTAAAACGTAATAATGTGGTACTATCGTGCTGTCCCCTCTAATAGTAAAGTTCTACAGCAGGTCGCTCCGGGGTAGTAAGGAACAGAGGACAGATCTGGGCCTGGATGGGGGGAGGGCAATGCAGGGAAGGGCGGCAGAGAGCAAGAGAATCCTTCTCTGCAGTGAGCCGAGAGAGTTGGGGCAGCAGAGAGCAGGAGAATCAGCAGGGACGTGAGCAACTGGTCCTCAGCAGTCACTTGTTTTTGGATCGACCAGCCCAATCGGTGTTCCTCCTTCAGTTTAGTCAGTGAATCGCTGCCTTCCTACTTTGCATGCCGTTTCCCCTCATTTGCATGCGTGGATCGGATTGGAGGTTGATTGGCCACAAGGTTAGTGAATCGGGTCGGTACATGATGGAAAAACGATCAGTGAGCTTAGTGAATTCGGCCCTTAAAAACCTTGGTTTTCTATCACTTTACAAACCATGAATTTATACTGCTTTGTCACATTATCACCCATCCATTTTCTGTTTCTCACCCACCTAGTCCTGTTTCTTACCCTTGTCCACTCCTACCTCTTCCTGTGAGACTGTCATTGGAATGATTTTATGTTAAACTAAACTAAAACTTAACTTTAGATACCGGGTCTTCAACCAGAGGAAGCTCGATGCGGTTAACAGTAAGTTAAAAAATAAGCTAAAATACAAGAGGATTAATTTTCAAAATGTTTAGCAAATAGAAAAGTTTTTAAAGATTTACGAAAAGATTGGAAAGAGCTGGGACACCTCAAAATTAAAGGAAGTTCATTCCATAATTGGGGAAATTTAAAAGCCAGAGATTGATATTTATCAATATTTGCTTATTTCTGATCTGAAGAAGGGTTACCTTTGAAAGCTGATCAAAAAATGCATTTAGTCCGATAAAAAAGGTATCACCTTATTTCTTTTATGTTTTATTTACATATATACAAGGGCTGATTGAAAATGAGACTGCCTCTGGTTTTCTTTCCAAGAAGTAGACATGACAATGCAGTGCTGGTTTTTGTGAAGTACATGTATCGGCACTTCTGATTCTGCGGTTGGATCACAGTGAGAGGAAGAACTTCTCTTCATATGTTTCATCATGGCAGATGAGGAAGATGTGTCTATGAGAGTATGCCAGAGGCATGTGATTGAATTTTATGTTAAATTTGGAAAGAGCAGTAATGAAACTCTTGAAATTCCCAACTCTGAAAATACAATTGCACGGAAAGAAGTTCTCTTCAGATAATTAAGTGAAAAATGCCACAGCAGCAGCACAAAGTGATGTCACAAAAAGTCTACTGCATTTCTGAATTGTTTTTGAAACACTGCAAAAAAAAGTATTGAATGTGAAGGATACTTTGAAAAATGTTCAGATCCTGTGGAGTCATCTAATTCTGAATAAAAAAAAAATAAAGATCTATATCCTCATTAAAACAAACAAACCACCACAAAATACCTTTTGTTATAACATTTATTGGTCCATTCTTTTAAATTAGCTATGATTAACAAATAACATTTGAAAAAAAAATCAAAGACAAATATACAAGTGAATAGTTACCATGCATTATAAATTGTTTTCTTACCTCTATACTTATTTTTCTTCCCAATGCTAACTTCAAGGTAAACAATGCATATAAAGTTTGTGTACTTACCCTGATAAGCTCTTTTCCAGTAGATAAGTGAGACATTCTAGACAGTAGGCTAATTTCCTACAGCCGCTTGCTGCTGCAGAAGGAATCCAATCTGGATTTTTCACTATGCCTGTTATACACTTCCCCCTCCCCATTTGCGGTTTCATATAATCTTGATTTTTTTCTGGGGAGGGGGAAATAACGCAGTCTTAATTTTAAAATAACCCATATTGTTTTTCCTCCCTGCCACCTTCCCAGCCTTACCTGGTGGTCTAGAGGGCACGGGGCACGAGCAGATCGCCATGAGGAAATGGCTGCTGTGAGTTCCCGTAGTCTCTCGAGACTACGTCGGGAACTCCCTACAACCATTTACTCATGGTGATCTGCACGGGGCAGGAGCGTAGGAAGATCGCTCCTGCCCCGAAAGCCCTCTAGACCACCAGGTAAGGCCGGGAAGGCGGCAGGGAGGTGGGGGTGGGTCAGAGCCGGATAATCGCGGTTTTTCGCCATTCGCGGTCCGGCTCTGCCCGTATCCCCCGCGAATGACGAGGGAGAAGTGTACTTCATTGTGCTCTCTAGTTCTACCTTCAATTAGTACCCAAGAATGTAGACTCTAGAGCCACCAAACACATGTGAACTAGAGGCACCAGTAGCAACAGGCTTAAACAAATTATTCTGCTCAAAAAGTACCTAAACAGTACCATTAACTGCCAACACAGGCTTGAAAGGAGCCAATCGCTGCCTGGTTGGTCCAGAACTTCCTCTCTGATGTCAGTATTGACATTGGGGGTGGGGGGGAGTGGTGGGGGGAAGGCTTGTGGGCCCGGTGCTTGTGCAGTGGCTGCACGGGCCTGGTTTTGTGGCGTCGGGGAAGCAGGGAAAAATCTGCGGTGGTGGCTTGGGGGACAGGTAGAGAGAAAGACAAACAGAAAGAAGGGGGCAGGGAGAGATGAAGAAAAAGTTTAAAGTTGGGGGAGGGAATAGAGTGTGTTGGGTGGCAAGGGGCAGGCAGGGAGAGAAGAAGAAAAAGTTAGACTCATAGAGGGACAGGGAGAGATGGTTGGGGAATGTAATGAGGTCTGGAGGAGAGGAAGCATGCAGGAGGCAGAAAGAAGGGAAGAAATATTGGATGCACAGTCAGAAGGAAGTGCAACCAGAGCCTCATGAAATCACCAGACAACAAAGGTAGGAAAAATGATTTTTCCAATTTAGTGATCAAAATGTGTCCATTTTGAGAATTTATATCTACTGTCTATATTTTGCACTACAGCCCCCTTTTACTAAACTGCAATAGTGGTTTTTAGCGCAGGGAGCCTATGAACATTGGGAGCAGTGCAGGGCATTCAGCACAGCTCCCTGCGCTAAAAACCGCTATCACGGTTTAGTAAAAGGAGAGGGGGTATATTTGTCTATTTTTGTATAGTTGTTACTGAGGTGACATTGCATATTTTAAAGTCATCTGCCTTGACCTTTTTAAAAAAAACCTCGAATATAAATTAAAATTAACATTTTCTCTGCGTACAGTGCTTTTAAAATTTTATTGTTGGTAGATTTTAACTTGGACATTTTAAAAGTAGCTCGCATATCAAAAAAGTGTGGGTACCCTTGTTCTAGATAGTAGGAATATACAAAAGTAGTCCCCCAAAAAGCAAGGGAGGGCTTGCTGTGCCGACCCTTAAGACTGAGGACCCAAAGGCAGAGTTCTGTCTTGCCGCCATGTCCACTCTGTAGAACTTGGCAAATGTGTGAAGAGAAGACCACGTTGCTGCTCTGCATATCTTCAGGAGACAGATCTAGCTTTGGCCCACGAAGAAGCCACACTCCTGGTAGAATGCGCCTTGACGGAAACAGGAGACTGTTTCCCAGAAAGAATGTAGGCTGACAAAATGGTCTTAAGGATCCATCTGGAAATTGTGGCCTTGGAAGTGGGAGTGCCTCGCTTAACTGAATGAATCAGCACAAACAAATGGTCAGAGAGACAAAACTAATTGGTTACCTCCAGATAACGCAGAACTCTGCACATCCAGGTTCTTCAACAGGCAGTCCTGTGTCTTGGAACCATTCGGTTGAAAGGCAGGCACACTTCCTGATTAACATGGAAAGCCGAAACTACCTTCGGCAGGAAGGAAGGGACCGTCCAAAGGGAAACCCCTGCCTCCGAGATATGGAAGAGAAAGCCTGCAGCTATGACACGCTGAAGTAATGGCGACCATAAAAACGGTCTTGAGTGTCAAGTCCAATAGGGACTCAAAAGGAGCCTTGGTAAGGCTAGACAACAAGATCCCAGGAAGACAGCAAAATCCCAGGAAGGGAAAGGATGGTTAACCGGCAGTCTGACACGAAGAGCCCCTTTCAAGAATCTAACGACAGACACCAAGGAAGACCAACGCTCCCAAGATCTAAAACAGGAGAGCCCGGCCACTTGGACCGGAAGAGAGGCCTTTATTCAAACCAGCCTGAAGAAAGGCGAGAATCAGCGAGATCGAAGCTGAAGGGTCCACCTGGTCCTGGGCACACCAATGTTGGGAGGCTATTCACGCCTTAGTATAAGCCGATACTGTGGACTTCTTAGACTTCAGAAGAGTATCAACAATCAGAGCAGAATATCCTCTATGTTCTAAGGCTGAGCACTCAAGAGCCATAACATAAGGGCAAAGTGACCCGGATCCTCCATGGATACCGGACCCTGTGTGAGGTCGATAGGTGTTCAGCTGAAGACTGCAACCTTTGTGCAGATGCATCAGATCTGCGTACCATGGTTTGTGAGGCCAATCTGCAGCGACCAGAACAACATGGCCCGAATGAGCCTGACCGAACATCAGAATGACCTGGCTGAACATCGGCCGAGGAAAAAACATACAGGAGAATCTCCTAAGGCCACAGCTGCATCAGAGCATCAAGCCCCACGCTGTTGTTTCTTGCTGTGGCCATGAGGTTGAAGCGGGGCCACTCCCAGTGCCCCACTATCACCTGGAACACCTCTGGAGACAGGGCCCACTCGCCTGGATCCAGAGTCTGTCTACTGAGGAAGTCTGTAACGTTGTCTACTTCTGCCACATACACTGCTGTTAGCACTAGAAGACGACGGTACATCTAAAGAAAAAGAAGGTGGGCTTCCTGAGCCAGAGGAGTGCTCTTGGTCCCTCCCTGGTGATTGATGTAGGGTACTACTGTTGCATTGTCGGAGATGACCCAGACCGCTTGGCCCTCCAGAGTCTTCTGCAATCTCATCAGAGCTAGTCGAATGGCTCTGAGCTCCAACCGGTTAATTGACCATTTTCACTACGGGGTGTCCAGCACCCCTGAACAGAATGATTGGAATGGGCTCCCCCAGTCCTGAATGCTGGCATCTGTCATTACCACGATCCAGGAGGCAATATGTAGCGGTACGCCCCTGCGGAGTGATTGTGGGAGAAGCCACCAGTCCATGCTTGCCTAGGCTTCCAGATTCCAAGGCAGACAGACCTGCAAGGCATCCCTGTGTGGAGCCCAGCAAGAAAGCAAAGCATACTGAAGAAGATGCATGAGCGCTCTCACTGAAGGAACTACATCCAGTGTGACAACCATGGATTCCAGAACTTGAAGAGAATCCCATGCCGAAAAAGTCGGCTGCTCTAGAAGGGAAGAAATCTAGACACACAGCTTCAGCCTGCAGGCTTCTGGTAGACAGATGCAGCCCGATGCCGTGTTGAAAAGGATTCCCAGGTATTCCAGCAACTGTGTGGGTGGCAGATGGCTCTTCCTGAAGTTGACAATACAGCCCAGATCTTCCAGCACCTGGAGCACCCGGCTCCATCATGTGCCATCCTTGGTCAGCGAGGGAACTCTGATCAGCCAGTTGTCCAAGGGTGAACCTGGAGACCCATCTTTTGCAGATAAGCCGCCACAACCACCATCATTTTGGTGAAGGTCCAGGGCATTGCCACCAACCTAAAGGGCAGGACCGAAAACTGGTAATGTTGTTCCAGAACATGAAAATACAAAAATCTGCGGGGAGCTGGAAAAATGGGAATGTGCAAGGATGCCTCTGTGAGATCCAGAAAGGCAAGAAACTTTCCTGGGGCCACTGCTGCAATGACTGAACACATGGTCTCCATTCAGAAGCAGAGAATCTTGAGAGCCACATTCATTTGCTGATGATCCAGAATAAGCCTCCAATCTTCTGAGCATTTGGCACAATAAAGTATATGAAGCATCTGCCTGAGCCTGAGAGGTCGGGCGATACTGGCTCTATAGCTTGAACAGCAAGCGCTGAACTGTGGTTTAAATCCTGAGTGCTTTGTTCAGGCGACCTGAATAAGAGTCCACGAACCAATCTTGCAGAGGTCAAGCAAATTCCAGCTTGTAGCCCAACCGAATAATGTCCAAGACCTATCTGAAGAGGAGCATCCCTCAGCCTAGCGCCACTATGCTTCTTCAGCAGGGGGTGCAGAACTGGAGGTGGAAGGCTGGAAACGCTTGTAGCCATTATACCATCATTAGTAGCCCTGTGAAAATCTCTGCAACGTTGCACTCGCATACAGTCAGAATTGCTGTGAGCTACAAAAGTAGAACCAGAACCCCAGGAGGGTCTGGGTCTGCTATCAGGCAGTCTTAAGGCGACGGTCCATCTCAGAATCCTTGAAGTCGTCCAGACTTTTGCCAAACAATAGCTGCTCCTGAAAAGGCATTCTAGCCAAAGAAGCCTTGGAAGTAGAATCACCAGCCCACTGTCTGAACCAAAGCATTGTGCGGGCAGAGAAGGAGTACATCAACACCTTTGCCAAACTTGCATAAGGTCATACAATGCATCCGCCATGTATTCTGTCCCCAGATCCAGCACACAGTCCTGATCTCCTGCCCTGGGAAGAGCTGCAACTGCAAACAAGGGGTAAGCAAGCAAGTCATTCACATCAGGACCCCCAAATCAGGGTCAGGCAGTGCAAGCACAGTGGCAGGGTGAATCGAGGATGTGTCCAATGGAGCAACGCCACTGAGAGATGCCATGGAGGTGGACTGGGACTGTGCAGGGGGAACACTGGTTCTGTGAGTCAGACCACAAAAAATTTCAAAAATTCAGAAACTGTGTCTGGCTCCTGAGGCATAGAGTCACCCTAAGGTGACTAAAATTTACGTTTCCAAGGCTGTGAAGGTTCCGCAGTCTGGCGGATGGAATTACCAGCCGTGTCAAGCCCTGAAAGTCATGAAGGCCACACCGCCGGGCTGAGCATCTGGTTACCTGTTTCAGCGGGAGAGAGGCTAAGCTGGACACTGCAGCCCCCCTGGCTGTGCCATATGGCACTAAAATGCTTTAAAAATGTTAAATATGTGCAATCTTGGCAAGAATCCACATGGGGAGAATCCAAGGATGCCATCCTAGTAGATTTCTAGGCAAAATTTGCAGTTTTGAAGAAGCAGGGAGCTTTAAAAAAAGATTGCTAAAAATCCAAGATGGACACCGTAATAAATTTCACACCAAAAATTGCAATATTTTACACACTTCCCAATCTCTAAAAATGGCGATTTTAGGATTTTTCAGGAGGGGGACCATAGGTGAACATTCAGAAACACTCAAAACCCCTTTTCAAACCTCCCCCGATTCCTCTCACAGGCTGTCAGCCTGTGTACTCACTGTGACCTGATAGATCAATGCTGTAGCCTGCTTTCAGCTCTCTCACAGTAGCTAGATGAGAAAATTCACTGCCACAATGCTGGAAATGGTTCTGTCAAGCTGATCTTCAGGCTGCCAGTCAGACTCCTATATCGGACTTCACCTCTACCTTGTGGACCAACGGATGTGCACCGGTACGTGCAGAGGCACAACTTAGCCGGCACCCTGTGAGACACCGCCAAGCCTCCTAAGAGCGCCTAACAGCCTGTGCTCAACCCCTGATTAATAGTAGATGAAACCACCTCAGGAATGTCCCTGAGCTCCAGAGAAAACTATGCAGACTGGCTAACCAGTGGGATTGGCCTGTCAGCTGCAGACTGAAGTCTGTGAATTCTCAAGCAGGCAGAGCTTCAAATTTGCTGTAAGCACTAAATTACCCCAAAAGAGGATGAAATTACATTGAATTAAAAATAATAAAGAGAGAGCAGAACAAACATCTGCAGTCATGTGTTCAGAAGGAAAGAACTGAAGGTGGAGTTGGAGAGCCCAGTGAAGTATAACAGGCAGAGTGAAAAATCCAGAGTGGATTCCTTCTGCAGCAGCAAGCAGCTATAGGGAAATAACCTACTATCTAGAATGTCTCACCTATTGCACTGGATCAGATATTTAAGACATTTAGCTTTATGCAAATGTGAACCAAAGTCACGGTGTCACAGCCCACCATTTTGGAAATTAAAGAAATCTGTATACTTTCTCCAGTTATACTGTATAAACTAAAGCATATCAACTCATCTTACTTGCAAGACGTGTCCTTTCATGGCCTTCATTCTGAGATGCAGAAAAGACAGGACATTAAATAATACATGGCTGTTAGAGCCACTGGGAATTTTTCATTCATTTGCCAGTTAAAGCCATATTAGGTTTAATAAAAACAAAGGCGGGCTTTCTCAATCTCACAGAGGGATTATAGTTTGGCCTAACAATGTCTCCATACTATGTAACTATCTGCTTTGGTGCCATTGACATATAGATAGATGCTGGTTATCTGCCATATGCTGCTAAGACTACAAACATAGCTGATTTGTACATAAATCCAAGAGGGCTCAGAGCTGCCCCCACAAGACTTATTTTTGGCATCAGAGATGGCAATAATGCCTTTAAACCAAAATACTTTGGTTCTTTTGTTTGCTCATCTTTATCAAGCAGTAGATTTTTTTTCTAGTTTATCCCTAGGACACACATTTATTACTAACCTTTTTCCCAGTGGCTCAATATGGAGATTCTGGCAAACAAAAAATCATGTACGGTACTTTTACAATCTACATTTAACAAAGTGGCAAAAATAGACTCTTTTTTTCCTTTTTCAAATTTCAGAATTTAATCTTTGAAAATCTCAGTCAAAAGCAGAATTTAATTCCAAGATTTTCAAATTCTTGAAATTGTGGCAAAAAGCAGTGCTAAGTGTTTAAATAAAACTCTTCTTAATGACCCACAGTATTCTCGTATTATAAATACATATTCCCACTGAAAAGACATCTAGGGAGTCTTTTACTAACGTGCAGTAAGATGCAATAAAATGTGAATTAAGGCACATTAACCGTTACTGAGTGGCATAGCAGTTTGCACACATTAATTCATCCAGCTAATGCACATTGTGTTATGGGGGCAGGAACTAGGTGAGTTGTGGGTGGTGAATGGTCGAGGACTGTACAATGTGATGAATGCATGGTATTTAATGCACACAGGACAAAACAAATTCCTGAACCTTGTAAATTTTCTGCAGTTCTTTTTTGTTTGATTTAATGCACAAAGTCTCAAGAGAAGGTGCTAAGTGCAGCCACACTAATTGTGACCAGGGTCTACATGTTAATGCACATGTCCACAAGTTAAGTGCAGAGAACATGCTGAGCACTCCCCAACAATCTGCATGTAGCCCCTATACTTAATGTGTGCTGATTTCTGTTGTTAGAGTGCACTAAGTGCAAAAATGCAACACTTTAGTAAAAGACTCCCCAAGTGTATCTCATAATAAACATTACAGTAATGAACGTTTAGCACACATTCATGTGGTCCAATAACCAAGTAATTTTATCTTTATTTGAACAAAATTAAAGTTAATCTGTATGGGAAATATTTTAAATGTTTAATGAAAACATCAAAGAGAGGAATTAGAAGGAAACATCTAATCAGATTTTCTTATCGTCCACTATTGCCTTTCAGCATTTTTTGTTCTGTTCTTCAAACATGGATATCCAGTGTCTCTGAGGAAGCATCCATATATTCTGCTTGCAAAAGAAACTGGCCAGTGTCCTGAAGCAGCTTCAAAGTAAACAATGCAGACATTAAAAAGGAGGAACTTCTATGCACAATTTATGCTTGAAAAACTTGCATGTGCAGCTGATAAGGATGAAAACAATTCAACTTTTGCGCATCACCAAATGTGCAAGGAACTCAAAATGCTGTAGCTGCCCCATGGGGTCCACCTCATTCTGTGTTCATGGGAAAAGGCGCTCAATAGCAAGCCTTTAGAGCCAACTTATAAGCCTCGTGACCCCAAAAGAATTTTATATCTTTCACTTAAAGTAAGACAAAATACTGAAAAGGGAAGCCCTATACTGCAGTGCAAGGAGCAAGCTTTAGTCTTCAGTCAGATGGGGTATTTGCTAAAGTAGAGGTCCTACCAGTAGCACAGAGGTTGCATTGGGAAGAGAGGGGGCATGCAAAGAATTCACTAAACACCAAACATGGCAATATGGGAAGGCAGCAGCAGGGACAATGACAAAATGCTAAGATTACTGGGGGGGAAGAGAAGGGATTTACAAAACCACTACCATTTTGATCCAAACTATTTCTGCAGGTGTGTACAAATCCCACACTCTGGACTCTGGACACTGGATTGCAACAAATCAACTGATAAATGCCCTGCCACAGCAACCTGGGCTAGTCTATTTAGTACTCATTAGAAGATTGAGAAACTACACCATTGGAGATTAAACTGTTTTTCAGCTGCGTTTTTTAAAAAAATATGACTTCATGGGTTAAATGTGCTGCCTGTATCTAATGCACAGCAACTTTTCTATAAGGAAAAACAGGAAAGTGGAAGCGATTAATACAGATGACATGAGAGTCGTGGGCTCCAGCTAACCTCTATACTAGAGAATGACACGGGGACAAATTTGTCCCAGTCCCTGCAGGAACTCAATTTCCCTGTCCCTCCGAGTTTTGTCGCTGTCCCATTCCTTTAAGCTCTGCCTTAAATGCACAAGCCTTGAACACTTATGATTTTAAAATGTTTGAGACTTGTACAGATGAGAACGGAGCTTGCAGGAATGGGGCAGGGACAGGAAAATAACTTGCAGGGACGGGAAAATTAATTTCCACAGGGATGGGGAAAATTTTGTCCCCGTGTCATTCTCTACTCTCTACATTACTTCATATTTCTGTACCTGTTCTAACACTGCCACTCCTTTAGATAGTCATAGAATTTACCTCGCACAGAATAGAGTATACCGAGTGCAAACGCATACACATTTCTACTATTGCTGAGTGGTTCTCCTATGCCCTCTCTAATGTTGTTAAAATGAAAATTGCCCAGAGACAAACAAGAAACTAAAAATATGAGATCCCCTTTAAATTCCTGCTATTACTACTGAAAATATCACTTTACGAGATCAGTAGTTGAGTGCCCATCAATTGGCTTATGTACAATTAGTCCACTTACTGTCCTGTAAATCTCTTAAATCTCATTTTGGAAGATACTTGTGAAGATTTTTACTAAGCAGATGGCTGCTGCTCTGTATTGATATTTTATGGGAAAGCATCGTAAAAAATGGAAAGAGCTGGGGGTGAGATTTGAGTTAACTGACTGGGAAGTTATAAAGTTTGTCTTGGCAAAAACAGCTAATTATGCTAATGTTCAAGACAGCAATGTTAAAGTTGTGTATTGATGGTACTTAACCCCTATCCCTATTAGCCACTGGTTTCCTACATTTTCTCCAGCATGCTGGTGGAGGTATGTGTCCACAGCACTATGGGTCACAAGTGGTTGTGCACCAAAGCTAAAAGCTTTCTGGCATAAAATTCAAGTTCACTGTCAAGAATGCATATCCCTTGGGACCTGAGAATGTTTTTGTATTGAATAGACAAATTCCTGCCTGAAACACCCATAGCAGCTATTGGTGTAACACCGAGTGCAGCAAAACTGATGTTGGCAGCAGTCTGGATGGACAAAGGTTTTCCTTCTGTCCAAATGTGGAAAAGCAAATTGTGTCATATATACAAGATAGAGAAGTTTACTGCCATCCAGAGAAGAACAGAAGCAAAATGGAAACAAATTTGAGAGATTTTTCAAATTAATAAATTGGGTTGGTTAGTATTTTTGTTGCTTTAGATCCCTGTAGCTTGGGGTGGCGGAGTTGGGTTAGATATTTTTGTATGCTTCCACAAAAACTTTAAAATTTTGAGGTCACACAACAATGCTTTGAAATATTGACATTTATCTTTATGCATTATTAATTCTGCTTATGTTTGTGTCTGAAATTCTTTAAAATCAAGCTTTTGATTCTGAATAGCACAAAATGCAATTATGACTAGCAATGATCGTCTTACAAACTGTAAGTGAAATACATATTTTTGGCTCTTTTTTAATTAATAAGCTACATGGTCTCTTAAAAGATGAACTGCCTGGGTACAGAATTACCATTCTGCTACACAGCACAGGCACCACTGAAGCTGAGATTTTGTCCCAGGTTTCAGAGAGAAAGGGTCCAAGTGTCTGCCCTG
Source organism: Geotrypetes seraphini (assembly GCF_902459505.1). NCBI lineage: Eukaryota > Metazoa > Chordata > Amphibia > Gymnophiona > Dermophiidae > Geotrypetes > Geotrypetes seraphini. Next base: position 485,141,329 of record NC_047084.1, read on the forward strand.
CAAAGGCTAAAGGCCTAGGAGTTTTCTGCTAAGACTACAGTTTCTCTCAGTCCAAGGAGTCAATGAAAAAATAACTCAGCTCTGTCAAGAGGAAATTACATACAGAGTTTACCAAACATTCCTATTTTTGACCGCAGAGAACTCTTTTTCAGATATGTCTGAGGCTCAAAATACTAATTTATAAGAACATCCATACATATATCTTATTGTATCATTGAAAACGAAATATCATAAACTTCAGAATATCTTTTTATTTTACCTACTCACTCATTTACCTACAGCTGGTGACTTATCTTTAAACCCCCCCCCCCAAAAAAAAAAAAAACATCCTAATGTCCCCCCCCCAAAACATATGAAAATGCAATTAGACTCGCTCTACAAGAATTGTATTAGTTGTGTTTTCCAATTATTTTTCTTTTTAAAAAAAACCAAACAAAAACAAAACACAAAGTAATCATAACTTCTCCATTTTCATATAATTTAACACAATTTTACAATGCTGCCAGTTCTGCTTTGTTAAGAGGTAATATAGATTGTGTGTACTGATTTGGTAAAGACAGTTTTGAGCAATACTGAAATCTTATAAGGAGCTTACAATCTTGTGGGTACAGTGTACCTATGATCTTCAAGCTCATTTGTAAAGGAATACCCCTTTAGATTTGCGACATGAAGGGTTGTTACTCACAGACTTTATACAAGGGATTAAGTCCATGGCTGAAACCACTTTTTCCTGCAAATGGAAAGAAGAATTTTCAGCCTTGCCTTTTCAGTGGGTGAACAGTTATTTACCCACAAATATCTTTGAAATTGGTCCTCTATATGAACCAACAATGACAGGACAACAAGCTTGCTCTAAGATCTCTAAATATAAGTTGAAACCTGTGTTATAGGGGAAGAGAATGGGGAGTACATTCCTACACCAGGGGAAAGGCTGCACAGCTAACTAATATTCGTTGAACGGCTTCCAGTGCTTTGTAACCATCAAATGACTCAACTGGCTGACATCCCCCTCCTCTCCCTTCCTGAAACTATTTTACGAGGCCAGCCTGTACAACAGGATAGCAGATAGGTGAATCCACTGTTGTATGTGGTGAAACTTTTCCCCATGGCACTTCAAAAGCAATTTCAAAACTCCTATTTACTATAAAGCACCAAACTCAAACTTCCCAAATGGTTTAACTTATGTCAGTGTATCTCAGACTGTGACTACAGAAAGGTTTGGCTCCTCATAACCATTCACCTTAAAACAGCACATGGTGGTGCTCTGAAATAGAAAGAGGCAGAAACACTATTAACTTATGAAATGCAGGTGCATCACACAAAACAGGAGCTTAGAGCCCTGACTAGTATCATAATTCATATATTCCTATTCTTCCCTACAGTAAAAATGAAATGGGAACCAACTTCCAACATTAATGTGTGTCCTCCCACAAGAAGTGTCCTTATTCTCTCCCATCTAGTTCTCTTTAGAGGATCACCGAATTTTCATTCCCCCATCACACATATTTTGCTACTAACAGTCTAAATGCTGCCAATGACTGCCTGCAGTCAAAACCTAAAGTATCCTATCTGAGGTAGCTCCCTGTCCTACGTTGGCAGCTCTCCTAGCTACAGAGGCAGCTCAAGGAGCAGATGCCTCAACTGGAAATCAAATCCAACCTTGACATTTGGCAATGCAGAGCCCTAGTCACTATGCCACCATCCTCTTCCAGAAGTCATTTTGCTCAGGAGCAGTGGAACATCATTTTGGTTGGAGGAGTCTAACAAGAGCCCTACCGCTAAGCTCTCCAATTGTTGATACTGTATTGGGCAAAATAGTGGTGGGCCATAGGCACTGTAGCCTACCCCATTTCACTGCCTATGTTACTGCTTACTAGTCACTGTTTCCACTGTCCCCAAGAGGTTCTCCTTTCTGCACAGACTAGAATTCTTCACTGTAAATTCCATTCTACCCATGCGGTGTGTCAAATAAGAATGATTAATATTCTGCTAAATACCTATTATGTGAAACAAGAACCATTTAGAACCTGTGAATATAATTTAAACACAGGTCACAAGTATTTACAGATCTGTTGAGGTGCCTTTCACTGTCTACGTTAATGTTGAATTAGTCCACTGAGACTCTAGACATACGCATGTCAAGGGATGTGCTTAAGGCAAGCTTCACTGAGTAGACATGCAACGGGTGTCTGGCAAAGTATCATTCATAACCAACACACACTTGCGTATACTTTGGCTTTGAAAATAGGGGTCCCAAATCTGTAAAAAAATTAAAAAAAAAAAAAAAAATGCATAGGTGTATAGGAGTCCTGCGAGCTTCCCAAACCTCAGAGAGTAGAAATCAGTGGAGTTGATTCCTCCAATGCCAAAAACTTGTCTACTGCAAGAAAGAAGAAAACTAACCATGATCAAAGGTCATTAGAAACCATCTCATGCCGACTGTAAACCTCTCTAGTGAAAAATAAAACCTTCTTGTGGTCTCTGAGCCTGCTTAATCATTTAATTAAAATATATAAATGTCAATCATAAAGAAGCTTTTAAAAAAAAAAAAAAATTCACTGGATTTCAAAAGACAATAACAAAATGTTAGTTGTTCCCTTGGTACAGTTCTTGTAAGGCCCCAGTGCAAATGCAGATTACATGTCTTCTGTGCATTGTGTCTTATTGTGTATGACTGTATGTGTATATATACAATCACACACGCTTATGCAGTTGTTGACTTCATGTGACTCTCCTTAGGTTTTACTTTCATGCCAGGCTTGGTCAATACAATTTTCTGAGTTTGAATGAATCTAGAAAAATCTACTGACACAAAGTTCATCCAAGATTCAGGAAGTTCACAGATGTTCCCATCAGTGTCTCATCCCCCTTATAACTGCTCAAATAAGCAGATGGGAAGTTTACTTGTAATTCTTCCATTCAGTTCAAATGTTTAGCATCAAGAAGATGGAAATAAGATGGTGTATGCTACAGACATCCAAAAAGTCTTTATAAATCTCCAAAGTTTTTATAAATCTCCAAGTCTTTTTGATAGTTATAACCACAAGATCGCACTTGGTGTTCAAACACTATGTGTGATTCACTACAACAGGCATAATAACCATTGCAATGGTCCACCACTAACCATTCAGTCACACTGGAGGAAGAGGAGATGGGGGACAGACTGAATATGAAGAGGTGAGGTCTGGCATTTGCTGGCCATCAGAAGGATGTGTACCAAGCTCAGATGCAGATGACCTTTCTTTGCTTACTCACACACCATGATACAAAGTGGGGTATTCACAGTACATATTGTTGTAGTGCTCTGCATGAAGTCAAAGGTCTAGTGAAGGAGCTTTCACTTGATTTCTTGCTTCTCCTGTAATAGTGGTATAATGGACTCCCAAGCCGTAAGGCACTACAAGAACAAAACAAAATAAGAAAAACAATACTCAGCTTATTAAAGTTTTTGCTTTCTCCCATTTCCTTACAAATCACTAGTTCCTCATGTATTCTTACTTTAACAGTGTTTATTGATGACTGCACAACTATGCAACAATAAAAATGATATAAAAATGCAAATCTTGTCTTCCAATATTTCTTACAAGTACTATCCCCCTTTTTCAAACACCTCCCCCTCCTATTATTACCTCCTTCCCCTTCTATGTTCAATTTATTTTTATTGAAGGATCAAAAAACAATATACAAGAAAAAAAGACATAGCAATAAAATTTGCAAAATCCAAATACAACAAGCAGAGCTGACTCTTGCAGCTCCATTCCACTGAGAAAGCTATCCAAGATGAAAATAGTTCCATCAAACTTTATATGATAAAAAGGAGACCAACCTAACTCAACTCCACACCTCCCACCCCCAAAAAAAGGAAGATGACTGTATATTAACGTAAATCATTTAGCATCAGACTTTGAGCTCTATGTAAAAAAAAAAAAATGCGTAGGCATTTAGGAGTCCTGTGAGCTTCCCAAATCTCAAAGAGATCAGTGGAGTTGATTCCTTCAATGCCAAAAACTCTAATCTAACCTAAGCCTTATATTTATATACCGTATCATCTCCTGAAGTAGGGACTCAACTCGGTTTACATAAGGAAGTCTCTTTTTTATTTTTAATTCTTTATTTATAAATTTTAACTTTTTGACAAACAAAAAGAACAAGAAATAATACAATACCAGTATATTCACAGATACAAATATATCTTCACAATTTTAACAAAGAAATAAGAACCCCAGCTTATATAGTTAGTCCCCCATAAGGAAGGCGGAACTGCAAATTAACTGAAATAAACCACTGGTAATTGTAAAAGAGGAAAATAAAGATGTGGCTGGCTACGGCCCGAACATTACTTCATTGAGCTATTATTGAAGTAGCAGTTCTCACGTAATAGACACACTTTGCCCTTTGGTGGAAATAAATTTTGACAACTGCTGAGATTCATAAAAAACATATCCGTTATCTTGATAAACCATAACACATTCGCAGGGATATCTCAAAACGAACATTGCACCCAACTGCAGGGCCTGAGGTCTCAAAATGAAAAACTGTTTTCTTCTCTTCTGGGTTGAACGTGAAACATCAGGATATATTCTAATAACTTTTGACATGAATGGAACACCTTTATATTTAAAAAAGAGCTTAAGCATCCATTCCCTATCTGAATCAATAGCAAATTGTACCGTCAGCATAGCAGTAGTAGTCTGGACTTCACTATCAGACCTCTCTAGGAAATGAGTTAAATCCAGACTATCAGCTGACAAATTCTACTAGTTTGGATTTTGAGCTTTAACTCTAAAAGGCAAATAATACATTTTTGTGAGAGGCAGATAGGAAGACTAAGGCACCTTCAAAATTTCAATAAGGAATTTTCTGAACATATCATGCGCAGACATGGGAAATAATTCTGGGAAATTTATAATCCGAAGATTACATCTCCTAGTCGCATTCTCCAACATTTCTTTTCTTTTTTTTTTTTTTATTCTTTATTCATTTTTAATCTTTCAACAAGTGTACAATATAAGTAATACATATATTTACTAACAACACTTGATAAATCTATCAAGATAATAACAAATGTATATGTATCTAAACCCTTCTCCCCCCCTCCCTTTCCATACTATTTTCTTAATTAAATCAATCTTTTTCATAGTTCTTTTTATCTTTTTTCTTCATTTATACAATCCCTCCCCTTTCCCCTCCATTCATAAGTAATATTAAGAAAATGGTGTTTATTCATTACAAAACAATGTCAATGGCTCCCATATTTTATTAAACCTTTTATAATTTCCATTTTGTATTGCTATTGAACGTTCCATTTTGTATAGATGACAAAGTAAATTCCACCAGAAATTAAAGTTGAGTCTGCTGTGATCTTTCCAATTGGTAGTGATATGTTGCATGGCAACTCCTGTCATAATCAATAAAAGTTTGTTATTACTTGCCGATATCCGACTCTTATTTCTCATAGACATGCCAAATATCACAGTATCATAAGTTAATGCTACAGGATTTTCCAATAAAGAATTTATTTGATCCCAGATCAAATTCCAAAAGGCTAATATATAGGGACAAAAAAATAAAAGATGATCCAAAGTCCCTACATCAAGCTTACAATGCCAGCATCTATTAGACAATGAACTATTTAACTTTTGTAATCTAACAGGGGTCCAAAATGCTCTATGTAAAAGAAAAAACCAAGTTTGTCTCATAGATGCTGGCAGTGTACATCTTATTCTCCAAGACCAAATTTGTGGCCATTGAGATGCTGAAATTTGATGCTTAATCTCAATGCTCCAAATATCCCTAAGACCATTTTTAGGTTTTTTATTAACCAATTCACTAATAATTTTATACAACTGTGCGGCCTGGTGACCCAGAAAATCTGCCTGGAAGCATAAAAATTCCATGCTATATTGAGAATTTAAATTTTTCCATTCAGGGAACCCTGCCTGAATGGCCTGCTTCAATTGCAACCATTTATAAAATTGTGATTTATTCAGTCCAAATTTATTTTGCAATTGTGTAAACTCAAGCATATTTCTATTTGAAATAACCTCATTTAAAGTTCGTATTCCTGCATTTAACCAATGCCTCCAGACAATCTTAGATCCGCCAATTTGAATCTTGGAGTTTAGCCATATAGATTGATTTGTTGATTTATTAATAGGAATTTCAGTTAAATTACTTACATACCTCAGAGTTTTCCATGTATCTAATAAAAGTTTATTTTCTTTATACAATCTGGGCATCTTGATACTGAGAATGTGACAAAGATGTAAAGGAGACATGAGTCGCCATTCCAAATATAACCAATCTGGAGTGTATTCAATGAGATCTGGGAGGATCCAATACATACCTTGACGTAAAATATAGGCCTGATGATACCTATAAAAATTTGGGAAATTTACCCCACCCTCCTTAATTGATTTTTGTAAGGATACCAAAGCAATTCTAGGTGTTTTGCCAAGCCATACAAACTTAATAATTATTGAATTCAATTTTTTATAAAAAGAGTTTTGAAAAAATACCGGAATCATACACATTTGATAGCAAACCACAGGCAATATCATCATTTTTATGGTTTGACCTCTCCCCCACCAAGATATATGAAACGGATTCCATTGTTCACATAATTCCGAAACCTTTTTTAATAAAAGTTTTTCATTTTCTTTTACTGGATCTTCTATTGAATTTTTAATCCAAATTCCTAAATATTTTAATCTATCCTCTTTCCAAACAAAAGGAAATGAATCAAACATAGATTTTATGCAATGTACATTTAGCGAAAGAATTTCAGATTTATTCCAATTGATTTTATATTCTGAAAATATTCCAAACCTTTCAATCAATTCTAACAAACATGGTATAGTTGAACCCGGATTGCGCAAATATAATAAAATATCATCTGCATAAGCAGATAATTTGTATTCCCATTCTTTCAGGGGAATACCCTGTATCCCCTTTGTCTGATTAATAGCTATCAATAAGGGTTCTAAAACAATATCAAACAGCAAAGGAGATAATGGACATCCTTGTTTAACTCCTCTATGTAGTTTAAAACTTTCAGATAAATTATTATTAATGTATAGTCTTGCCATAGGGGAGCTATACAAAGTTTTAATTATTTGAACAAAACCAGGACCTATACCAAACCAATCCAAAGCTTGATACATGAATGACCATTCTACCCTATCAAAAGCTTTTTCTGCATCTAATGAAAGAGCAAAAGCTGGTTCATTCATCATTTTAGTTAAATTTAAAGTATGAAACGTCAGTCTTGTATTGTTAGAAGAATGTTTGTTAGCAATGAAACCTGTTTGATGTACATCAATTATGTAAGGGAGAGCCTTTGCCAATCTTAATGCCAGAGCCTTAGCCAATAATTTTCCATCCACATTAATTAATGATATTGGCCTGTAATTTGAAACCATAGTGGGATCTTTATTTGGCTTTGGCAAAACAATCACCATAGATTCTGCCATAGTACTTTTAATACAACCTTTATTAAGTTGAAACTGATATAAATTTAGTAAATAGGGTAATAAAGAATTTTGAAATGTTTTATAGAATTCCACAGTAAAACCATCCCCACCTGGAGCGGATCCAACTCTAAGAGACTTCAATGCTGTTTCTAATTCTTTTAATGATATAGGTTCTTCTAAACTTCTTTTCATATGCTCAGGAAGTTTTGGACCCTCAAGAAGATTTAAAAATTCCATACCTTTTTGAACTTTATCAACAGATGACTCGGAAGAATACAACTCTTTGTAAAAAGCCAAAAATTGAATTAAAATATTACTAGTTTGACTATGCATATTTCCTTTCTCATCTTTTATTGCAATTATTTTTATTCTTCTCTTTTTTGCTTTAAGATAATTTGCAAGTAAACTTCCTGCCTTATTAGATTTTCCATAATACAAGGTTTGCGAAGAAAACAAATCTTTCCTTGCCATTTTTGAAGAAATTTCATTATATTTACCCTTAGCCTTTAATAAAGCTTGCAGATTTTCGTGATTCCATTTATCTATTAATTTGGACTCCAGCAATTTAATTTCTTTTTCCAAATCTGAAAATTGTTTAATAAGTTGTTTTTTAATATATGCAGAATAAGAAATAATATTACCTCTTATAGTAGCTTTAAATGCATCCCATTAAATTTCCGCATTAATATCTGCTGAAGTATTTATTTGGAAAAATTCCAAACTTTTTAACTTAATTTCTTCAAGAAAAGTTGAATCTGAAACCAATGCATTATCAAACCTTCATAATGATCTATTATAATCATTATTATCTAATGTAAGTGTAATCCACACCCCTCCATGATCAGATAAAATAATTGGATCTATGGAGGCTTGTGTCACTTGTTGTACCATGGAATTTGATACCAATATGTAATCAATTCTTGAAAAAGATTTATGAACTGGTGAGCAAAAAGAAAATTCCTGATCATTAAAATGAAGAATACGCCATATATCTTTCAAATTACAAGTATTCACCAAATTATCTAACCCTAATGATTTTATATTTTTACTTGTTTTTTTATCCAAAAAAGGATCCATAACAGATTTAAAATCTCCAGCTACTGCTAACTTAGAAGCAGCCAGTGGGAGTATTAATTTTTGTAAATTTGTAAAAAATTCATTTTGATTCGAATTTGGGGCATAGGTATTTAGTAAAGTCAAAGTATTATTTCCCATACTCATTTCCACTTTTATCCATCTCCCTAAAGGATCAAAATCCATCATTTTAAATGAAGCTAAACATTTTTTGTTAACTAATATAGCTACTCCTGCCTTTTTCCCTACTGCAGGAGCGAAGAAACAGTGTTTCACCCAATTATCCTCTAACTTCCTGGATTCTACCACTGACAAGTGTGTCTCTTGAATGTAATACACATCAGCCTGCTGTCTTTTTTTCTCTTTACTGGGTGATTAAGGCCATTGACATTGAGTGAAAAGATTTTAATCTCCATCATTCCAAATAATCTTTACATATGCTCTTCCATTTATTTTATAGAAACAACAAACTGAAATGAGTTGAAATGAAGAAACACCATTTTCATTCATATCCCATCCTACTACATCCCTACCCCAATTATCAAATCCCCTTAAACCCCCTCCCAATCCTCCCTCACCCACCCTTGATAATGACTGATAAAACCTGGAACCGCACATACAGGACCAAGCAAAGCGAAAAGAAAGCTCTATACAGACCTCAAATATAACACAATATTGTATGTAAATATGCTTTCACATATAGTAAATGTAATGTTCTGGAAATATTGAAAATAAAAATAAAAAATTAAATAAAGATCTAGCACTCAGTATAAATGGCAAAAGAGAATCTCAAACTCTATATATCTCCTAAAAGAGTTAGACTTGTAAGATACTTAAAAATATAAAGTAATTATTAATAATATATTATCCTCTTTTTTTTTTTTAATTAATATTTTCTTAAAGGAGGATACTAAACCCAAACTTAGAGTCATTTGAAAACCTCCTATAACAAAAAATCATTTTTCAAAACTCTGTATCATAACCTCCAATGGCTTATATTATCCTATGGCTTAAATCTGACAATATAATCTCTAATCATTTATATTTTATCTTCATAAATTATAGTAAACTAATAGATATCAAAGTATTCCAATAATATCTATTCAAAGATAAGTAAAAGTAAAGGGAAAATAGCTACAACTTTAACAGTTATCATTTGAGTAAAAGATATTAAAGGCATTCTAAAGAAATAAACTGCCATCTCCTTCAGAGTTCCAATTCACAGTTACCATTCAAAAATAAAAACCTATCCAAACTGTCAATTAGGATGTTTTCAATATATCAAGACGAATAACCATAACATCAAAAACAAAGAAAGAAAATCCTAATCCAGTTTCATGAAGCCATATTAAATTGACATCGGCTGTTCCCTTTGATTTAAGTACATTTCTAGTTTCACTGGCTCATCAAAGCTCATAGTTTTATTGTCAATAGTTATTTTCATAATCGCAGGGTATATCAGCCCAAACCTAGCTCCGATGTCTCTTAACTTCGGCCTCATGTCTAGAATTTTTTTTCTTTTATCAGCCGTTGTTTTAGCGAAGTCAGGAACGATGTGTACTTTGGCATCCTGACATTTTAAATTTGCATGTTCCTTAGCCAATCTTAACACCTCTAAAACTTGTTGATGTCGTAACAACTTGAAAATTATAGGGCGAGGGCCTTTTAAAGTATCAGGTCTTTTCATTGGTATGCGATGTGCACGTTCAATTTCAATCGGGTGTTTGGATTTGATGGGCAGGACTTTCATCAAAAAGTTTTCAACAAATGAAACCGGGTTGCTTTTCTCCACCCCTTCCGTACGCCCAAAAGTCTCAGGTTACTCCGCCTCATGCGATTCTGGCAATCCTCCATTTCCTTGGTGAGTGCAAATATTTTATCTCTGTCCAGTTTATATTGCCTTTTTTCATTTTCAAAGCTGTCCATTCGCATTTCCAATTTAGTTGTTTTGATCTCTAACACTTCGGTTCGTTTATTTAAAGTTGTTACTTCTTCTTGTATCTCATCCAGTTTTTTGGCGTTTTTTAAAAGAATTTCCTTTATTTCTTGAATTTCCTTCCAAAAGTCGATGTCGCTTTTCTCCCTTGACAACGGGCACTTCGATGGTGTTGCCGGCTCAGATCTTTTAACACTGCCGGTATTAGAAACCACCATTTCCGATTTATTTTGCTTTCCTGAAGCCATAACGTTATCAATTTTCTTCGTTTTGAGTTCAAATTGAAATTTTTGATTTAGTATTTTAATTCATGAATGTCTGTTTATACGGAGCCTCTGCCTTACCCGTCCATACTCGTGCACTCCCAAGCCACGCCACAATGCATTCTCCAACATTTCTATGGTTCCCACTGTCCATAACCCATGTTAAGGCTTGTGTTTCAACTATTTTTAACCCAGTCTCATGTCCGTCCACTTTGTTTTCCACTTCTGTTTCTTCAACCAGTTGCTCACAGTTCTTTCCACCTCTTCATTAAGTTGAACAGCTACACTTAAAGGCATTCCTTCAATTTTGGTAAAAGATGAAAATCGCATGGTGCTATGTCTGGGATGTATGGTGGATGAGGTAAGACTGGGGACTCATCTGTGGTGTTTCATGCTGTATAATGCCTAGCATAGTGATGTTACAACAAAATTTACTTCTTGTGCTTCTGAACTCTTCTAAATCATTCTTTCAAAGTTTTCAGTGTTGCAAAGTAATGTTTTGAGTGATCCTCCCATTGTAATTTATGAGTTCACCAACCTCTCATATGAGACTTATCCATTTGCTGTCACAGGTCATCTGCTTCATTTTTGATCACATAATCAGCCCTTCCTGGTCCAAAATCTTTACATTTTTTGGCCCAGCAATGTATAATACTCATATCAACACAGTCATCACCATAAAAAAACTGCTTGCGATAGTGAATTTCAATTAGAGGGACTCCTTCAAGAGTCAGAAATTCTATCATGGTGTGTTGCTTAAATTGCACCAAAGGTCACTGCATGCTTCCATTTCACAAGCAATAGCAAAACAGCCTCTTCACATGGATACTTCTTGGCAACTGAGTTGAAGGAAGAGATTTCAAAGAACACATGAATATGTGATGCACCTCAGTGCTGTCAACCATTGATGAATTATGGAGATGAAGGCATTACTTTTCATTTAACCCTCATGATACAGTCCTCTAACATTAAGAACCCAATTTTAATATATTTATATCAATAAAATACACATACACACACTAATGCACTGGTTTTTCATTTTAGGCATAATTTCTTTAGAAGACAACGGTGTTACTCATTCTGCTAAGTCTGAGGGTGTAAGTACAAGTTCTTCAGAGAGGGAGATGAGAGCACTCACTAAAGTCTTGAACTTTGCTCAAGCAACAGTTACTTGGCACAAAGTAAGGCTCCCCAAGTGACCATACCAAAAAGACCTTCCCACCCCTATGCAGGACACATGCTGTGGGGTCAGTTTATTAAATAGCTTTTTTCACAGACATGCAGTCAGGCTTTGATATATCAGACCTTCAAACCAACCAGCTCATCACCAGCTTAAGCAGAGTAACTTTTAAATGCACTAAGCAGTTTTAACTTGAGCTTCAAAGTCGATCTGTAATGCTAATTTAATTTTTTGCAAGCTCCTGTACTTTGCTACTTCTGGGGTTTAAAAATACCTTCACGCCTGCTGTTGTAGTAAGGGTAAGGGAGTGGGAACAAAATGCACATTGAGGAATTGGGATTACAATATATAAAACATTTCTATACACAGTGCATAAGCCATAGACATTTTCAAACCCCTGGTTCAGAATTACCTTTTCATAGTACTGAATATTCTTGTCTGCCATGCCCATGAGCAGCTGCCTGAAATCTTGCCCCTTGTTATTCTGCCATCTCTCCATATCTGCTTTCAGGTCGGCATTGAAACACTCCACCCGATCCTGGCACCTCTCAACATCTGTGGGCACCTTAAGGGAAGTACATCAACATTTACAGCAAACAGAAAAAAATGGGAGATTGTTAACATTCTAACCCAAACAAAATCTTTGCTACTTTAATGAATTAGAGATGATTATAAAGAATGCCTTACATATATAAAAATATTACATAATATAGCCTTTGTAATCATCCCTTTCCCCAACCTTTTTATTTTTATTGTAATCCGTTGATTCCCTCTTTCTCCATGTCCTCAATTGTATTTTATGTTTTGTTTACTTCTTTGTTTCCTACCCTATTTAATTTATACATGTTTATTTTAAATTAAATTTTTTTTAAATTGTAAACTGCTTAGATTTACCTTTGGTTTTATATTTGTGGTATATTAAATAAATTGAACTTGCAATTGAACTCTAATTCATTAAAGTAGCAAATTCTTTGGGTTAGATCAATTTGACCAGTTACTCCCTATTTATAATTATTCCTGTAGATTGTTAACATTCCCATTTTTGACAAATAAAATTTTCAGTTGGGGATTCCTTTTAAAATTATCCCCATGTTTTACTAAGGTGCGCTAAGCATTTTTGGCACACGCTAAATCTACACACACGCTAAACGCTAACGCGTCTATAGATTAGTGTTTAGCATCTGGTTAGCGCACGCTAAAACACTTAGCGCACCTTTGTAAAAAGAGCCCTATATTTTTTGAAGTAAAAACAGAAATTAAAAATTAATGCAGATGGATGACATTAGTTAATACAGTGCTAGAATTTATTTTTTTTTGCTTGTGATTATTTTTTTCACATTACACTATTTCTGTACAAGTTTGTTGCTTGGTTATAATTTACACATACAAACTCTTTAATCTCTCGAGTTTTGGGAAGTTACAAGATCTTACATAGCTTATTCGGGGGGAGGGATGTTTCTTCCTGCTGAGATAGACAGGTGCTCCTGTAAGACATCCCATGAAGACATGCATCCCCAGCCATTTTCAGATGTTCACAGTAGAGAATGACGCAGGCACAAATTTTTCCCCATCCCCGTGGGAACTCATTTTCCCATTCCAGAAAGTTCTTTTCCTGTCCTTACCTTGTTCCTGCAAATCCTGTCTTCATCTGCACAAGCCTCAAACACTTTAAAATCATAAATGTTTGAGGCTTGTGCAGTTAAGGCAGAGTTTACAGGAATGGGGCAGGGGCACGGACAGTAACAAAATTCATGGGGACGGGATGGGGAAATTGAGTTTTTGCAGGGATGGGGACAAATTTGTCATTCTCTAGTTCACAGGGGATGGAACTCCTCTCATATGAGGAAAGACTAAAAAGGTTAGGGCTCTTCAGATTGGAAAAGAGATGGCTGAGGGGAGATTTGATTGAAGTCTACAAAATCCTTAGTGGAGTAGAACGGGTACAAGTGGATCGATTTTTCACTCCATCAAAAATTACAAAGACTAGGAGACACTTGATGAGGTTACATGGAAATAGTTTTAAAACCAATAGGAGGGAATTTTTTTTTCACTCAGAATAGTTAAGCTCTGGAATGTGTTGCCAGAGGATGCGGTAAGAGCGGATAGCGTAGCTGGTTTTAAGAAAGGTTTGGACAAGTTCCTGGAGGAAAAGTCCATAGTCTGTTATTGAGAAAGACACGAGGGAAGCCACTGCTTGTCCTGGATCGTTAGCAGGGAATATTGCTATTCCTTGCGTTTTGGCCAGGTACTAGGGACTTGGAATGGCCACCGTGAGAACGGGCTACTGGGCTCAATGGACTATTAGTCTGACCCAGTAAGACTATTCTTATATCCTTCCCCCCCCACCACTTGCCACATCTCATTCTCTAGTTCACAGTCCTCTCCCCTCCAACAAATTGAACCAGCAGAACAGCACAGTTACTTACCATAACAGGTGTTATCCAGGGACAGCAGGCAGATATTCTCACTCATGGGTGATGTCACCGACGGAGCCCCGGTACGGACCACTTTAAAAGTGCATCGCAACTTTAAGAGTTTAGAAAGTTTGTGATAGCCCGTACCGCGCATGAGCGAGTGCCTTACCACCCGAAGTAGGTGCGCGGTCCCTCAGTTAAGATAAGCCAGCTAAGAAGCCAACCCGGGGAGGTGGGTGGGTTGTGAAAATATCTGCCTGTTGTCACTAGATAATACAGTAAGTAACTGTGCTTTATCCCAGGACAAGCAGACAGCATATTCTCACTGATGGGTGACCTCCAAGCTAACAGAACAGAATGGCGGGAGAGTTGGCCTTAAGAAAATACATTTTGTAAAACTGATTAGCCGAAGTGCCCACGTTACTTCGCTCCAGAAACCATCCCTCCCAAAAAAATCCTCGAAGAGTCAACCACACATCTTTAAAGCCCGTTCCCCCCGCCAACCTCCCTAACCTTGCCTCTGACTTGCTCACCCCAGTCCCAACACTCTATTGCAATGCCAGATCCGCTTGCAATAAGACTCAAATCCTGAAGGACCTTCTTGAGGACTCTGACCCGGGATTCCTATGTATCACAGAATCCTGGATCACGAAAGATGACATATTTACACAAAATGAACTCTGCTCCCACGGCTACCAAGGTCTGTTCTCTCCCAGAACTAACCAAATAGGAGGCGGTCTGGCACTAATTTACAAATCTTTCTACGATGTCCAGCTCATCAAAAAGAGCTGCCACACCTCTCTAGAATACATGTTGGCCTCGGTCGACGACGAACTCCAACCTCACCCACTGGGTATCCTACTTCTTTATCGCCCACCTACCCCTTGGAACAAATCCTCTGATCTCGTTCTCGAAACCATATCAAACGCCTTCCCTCAAATTTCAAAGGCTCTTGATCATCGGGGACATCTCCACCTTGATGACAATACCAACAAGGATACAATCGAACTGAAGAGCTTCCTCGCCTCTCTCAGTTTTTCACCCCCTTCATCATCCCCATCCCATGAAAAGGGTCACACTCTAGACCTTATTACTTTCCTTGATCTTACCGCTTACAAAACCTCAGTCGATGACACCCGCTGGGAACAGGTCCCCTGGTCTGACCACTTCCTTGGGACCTTCTCCATCCCCATTTTCATGTCACATCTCGGGGCTCCTCCCCTCTCCTCTAATTCCATCACCTTTTGCAAAAAAATTTCAAGCGACCTGTTCTGGATAAAATTTCTCAAACAACTCTCCTCCGCTCCTAAGCCTGCAGACCCTGAATCCAACTGGCATAACTGGACCGCCCTCTCCGAATCCACCTACTACTCCCTCGCCCCCCTTTCCACCAAATCCATCTCTTATCCTCGCAAAGCCCCCTGGTACCTCCCTTATCATAGAGAACTAAAGCAGAAATGTCGAGCCCTGGAGCGCAAATGGAAAAAATCTAACTCCCCTACAGATAAACAATCCTGGAGAGCCAACATTAAGCACTATAATTCTACATTAAAAAAAACAAGAAAGAACTTCTATGGCGAGAAAATCTCCAGATCCAATAACCAGAGTAGTACACTTTTCAAAATCTGGCGCTCTCTAACCTCCAAAAAAGACTCCACCTCTTTCCCCTCCTCTCCCTCAGCCGATGTTCTAGCAAATTTCTTCAATGATAAGGTCACTACCTTACGATGCTCCTTCCCACCTGCAGTCTCCTACAACTCCCTGGTGCTCACTGACCCCAACCCTACTCTACCGGCCTCCAGCGCTATCCCAGCCGACAGACTCTGGGCTGCCTTCGACCAAGTATCCGATTCCATCACCCTCAAACTCTGTCTCAAAATGAATTCCTGCAATTGTTCTTTAGACCCTTTCCCCTCCTACCTCTACGAGGAAATACCCACTCAAGCCATCTCTTCTATTACCAAACTCCTAAACTCCGCTCTACATTCGGGCCTTTTCTCCCCAGAAATGGGCCATATCGCCTTAACCCCTCTATTGGAAAAACCCGACCTCGACCTTTCCACTCCATCCAGCTATCGCCCAATAGCAAATATCCCTCTCCTAACCAAGATGCTCGAGTCCATCATATCGACTCAACTCTCATCCTACCTAGGGAAATTCTCTATCCTCTTACCCTACCAATATGGCTTTCATCCCAATTTCAGCACCGAATCCCTACTGACCTCCCTAATCTCCAAGGTCCAAAAACTTCACTCCCGCAACAAGTTCGCTGTCCTCTCGCAATTTGACCTCTCTGCCGCTTTCAACGTTGTTAATCACGACATCCTACTTTACCAACTTTCCGAGATTGGCATCACCTCCACTGTCCTTGAATGGTTCTCAAAATTCCTTCGTTCCCGTTCCTACATTGTCAACATGAATGGCACCTCATCCTCCCCATGGACACCAATCTGTGTAGTCCCGCTAGGTTCACCTCTTTCTCCTATCCTCTTCAACATTTATATGTCCTCCCTAAAACTCCTCCATCTATCCCCCCTTGAAACTATTTACACCTATGCTGACGACATCCTTGTCCTTCTCGAGACCGACTCGAACCTCACTGATCTCCCATTGAACATATCCTCCTGTATCTCAAACCTCCAATCTTGGGCCCACACCGTCCAAATGAAATTGAATGAATCCAAGACAAAACTACTTTGGCTTGGCCCAAAATTAGCTCAGCTACCCCCCTCAATCCCACTGTCTTCCGGCTCCTCTCTGCAGCTCGAATTCTCCAGCAAGGTCCTGGGTGTCATCATTGATTCTACACTGTCCTTCAACGACCACCTCAACTCCCTGGTAAAAAAATGCTATTTCAGCCTTCACATGCTGAGATCAGTAAGATCCTGTTTCCATCAAAAACATTTTGCCGTTCTCGTCCAATCCATCATTCTCTCCAGACTATTGCAATTCCATCTTCATATGCCTAACAAAGAAAAACCTCCACAGACTCCAACGGATCCAAAATGCCGCGGCCAAGCTTATCTTTGCTAAAAGTAAATTCGATTACGTCTCACCACTCCTTTCCAAGCTTCACTGGCTTCCGATAACTTCCAGAGTCCACTTCAAATGCATCAGCCTAACCTTCAAGATCCTCCATGGCATCCTTCCTCCATTAATTCCACTTTCCTGGAATTCCACAAATCTTAGTACCTCCAGACCTACCCAAAAATCGAAACTTTCCTTCCCCTCACTAAAAGGCAATTCCCACCCAGGAAAACTGGGGACTTCCTCCTCTTCAGATTCACCGAGCTCTGGAATAACCTCACCTCCCCCCTTCGGAACCTGAGTGCTCTCCAACCCTTCCGCAAACATCTGAAAACCTGGCTTTTCTCTAAAATCTAACTCTCCCTCCTCTCTGACATCCTAGCTCTCTAACATTCTTCTTCCCTCCGATCTTCATCTAACCCTTTCCCTGGAGTTCCTTTCTCATTACAATCCCTGTAAACCATGACGAGCTCCACTTCCATGGAGATGGCGCGGTATAAAAACCTAAGGTTTAGTTTAGTTTAGATCATCCCTTCTAGAGAATGACTCCAGACAGTAGTGAGAAGTGAATGTATGAACTGAGGACCAGATGGCAGCTTTACAGATTTCCTCAATGGGAGTAGATCTAAGGAAAGCAACAGAAGCTGCCATAGCTCTAACTTTATGGGCTGTGACATGGCTCTCCAGTGCCAGTCCGGTCTGAGCATAGCAGAACGAGATGCAGGCAGCAAGCCAGTTGGAAATCGTTCTCTTGGAAACAGGATGCCCCAACTTGTTTGGATCAAATGAGATGAAGAGTTGGGGAGAAGTTCGGTGTAGCTTTGTGCAATCAAGGTAGCAAGCCAAAGCTCTGTTACAGTCCAAAGTATGCAAGGCTGCTTCTTCAGGATGAGAATGAGGCCTAGGAAAAAAATACTGGCTGAACAACTGACTGATTGAGATGAAAGTCAGAGACAACTTTTGGAAGAAACTTTGGATGTGTACGCAGAACCACCTTATCATGATGGAAAACTGTGAAAGATGGATCTGCTACTAGTGCTTGTAACTCACTGATCCTCCTGGCAGAGGTGAGAGCAACAAGAAAAACCACTTTCCAGGTAAGAAATTTGAGATGAGCTGTAGCCATTGGTTCAAATGGTGGCTTCATCAGACTGGAAAAAACCACATTAAGGTCCCAGACGACAGGCGGAGGCTCGAGAGGTGGTTTCACATTGAAAAGCCCTTTCATGAATCTGGATACCAAAGGATAAGCAATAAGAGGTTTTCCCTGTACTGGTTCATGATAAGCAGTGATAGCACTGAGATGGACTCTGATTCACTATGCAGGTGAAAGTCTTCTAGGACAAAGACCACTCCCCAGGATCCAGGGTCTCCTGGCTGAGAAAATCTGCTTGCATATTGTCCATTCCTGCCACATGCGTCGCTGAGCGCACCAGAAGATGGGCCTCTGTCCATCAAAATAGCATTTGGGCTTCCAAGCATAGAGGAGCACTCTTTATGCCCCCTTTACAATTGACACAGGCCACCACCATTGCGATGTCCAAGAAAACTTGAACTGCTTTGTTCTGTAAGGTGCGGAACATCTGGAGCGCCAGGCGGATGGTCTGAAGTTCCAAGTGCTTGACTGACCACTTCCTCTGGAAGGGATTCCAGCATCCATGGACGTCCCTCACAATGTGCCCCCCAGCCACAAAGGCTAGTGTGTCACTAGAATCCCCATGAAGAGATGCGGAGGGGGGGGGGAACTCCTCTGGTGAGAGTGAGGTTTCAACAACCAGACCAGACTGCGATGGGCTTCTACTGTCCCAAGGAAGTTGCTGGTGCAGTGCATCCCTCTGTGGACACCATCAGGAAAGGAGCACCATCTAAGAGTGGACGCAAGTGCACTTTTGCCCATGAGACTACATCATACTGCCAAGACATTTGAACGGACTCACTCCAAAACTTCTGTATCTGATGCAGAAGCTTTTCTCTGCGGGTTTCCGAAAGGAACACTTTGTTTTTCCATATCTCAAACTGGACTCCCAGGTATTCTAGGCTCTGCGTCTGTTCCAGTTGGCTCTTCCAGAAGTTGACCACCCAGCCGAACTTCTGTAGCAATTGGATCACTCTGTGAACCACTAGTCTCCTCTTGGATTCAGACTGGGCTCTAATTAGCCAATCATTCAAGTACAGAGGGACTTCTATGCCCATCCTACATAGGTGAGCTGCAACCACCACCATCACCTTGGTGAAGGTCCGTGGTCAGCCCAAAAAGGCAAAGCTGCAATTGGGAGTGTTGCTCTAGCACATGAAACCACAAATACTTCTTGTGTTCTGGAAAAATGGGAATGTGCAGATAAGCCTCTGTCAAATCCAGGGAGGCAAGAAATTTCCCTGGCACTACTGACACAATCACCAACCTCACCTTCTCCATTCGGAAATGTGGTATCTTGAGGGCCACATTCACTGCTTTGAGGTCTAGAATTGGCCTCTAGTCTTCAGAGCCTCTCTTGGGCACAATGAAGTATATAGAGTATCTGCTGCAGCCCAAGTCTTCCTCTAAGATGGGCTCTAAGGCTTCCGGATCTAATAATCTTTGCACTGTCATTTTGACTTTGGCCACTTTTTTGGCTTCCCCGCTGGGGAGTCTATAAAAAGATCCAGGAGAGGTTGAAAGCACTTCAGCTTGTATCCCTCTCATATAATTTCCAGCACTCAGTGGTCTGTGGTAATCTCCGCCCACACCCCCAAATAGGACGATCTGCGGAGGCTCGGCGCCATAACTGCTTCTTTTCAGCTGTGGCAGAGCAAGATCCTGAAGACTGAGGGTACCTGGCCCCTCCAAATCTTTGTCTGGAGTTCCGAAATGATCTCTGGCCCAAAGGCCCTCCCAAGAACTGGCAGTATCTTCTGGAGGCCTCAAAATTACCGCAACCTGTCCCCTCGGGGATTTCAGCCTATGATCCTACATGCAGGCCATAAGATCATCCAGGCCTTTCCCAAAAAATAACTGTAAATGAAGTTTAACGTAGAAAAATGCAAAGTGATGCACCTGGGCAGGAAAAACAAGGAGCACCAGTATACCTTATTTGATGCAACTTTGGGCAAAAGCGAACAAGAAAGGGACCTGGGGGTAATGATAGACAGGACCCTGAAGCCGTCGGCTCAATGTGTAGCAGCGGCAAAAAAAGCAAACAGGATGTTGGGCATGATAAAGAAGGGTATCATGAGTAGATCTGAGGATGTAATAATGCCATTATACAGAGCGATGGTGAGACCACACTTGGAATACTGTGTTCAACATTGGTCTCCCTATCTAAAGAAGGATATAATACTACTGGAGAAGGTGCAGAGGCGTGACGAAGCTAGTAAAAGGTATGGAGAATTTGAGCTACAAAAATCGCCTCAGAAAACTGGGACTTTTCACCCTAGAGGAGACTGCGAGGGGTCTAATCGAGACTTTTAAAATACTGAAAGGATTCAACAAAATAGAACAGGAAACACCCTTATTTACATTGTTGAAGGTGACTCGGACAAGAGGTCATAGACTGAAGCTGTGGGGAGACAGGGCCAGGACAGAAAATTCTGCTTCACACAGCGAGTGGTGAATGCCTGGAAAGCTCTCTCGGAAGAGGTTGTGGAGGAAACCACCATTCCAGGATTTAAGGGCAAGTTGGATGCATATCTTCTTGAAAGACACATTGAGTAACTAAGGTATTCGCCAGGGTAGACCTGGCTGGGCCTCCGCGTGTGCGGATCGCCGGACTAGATGGACCCATGGTCTGATCCGGTGCAGGCATTTCTTATGTTCTTATGTACCTTGAATGACAGTTTACTCAATGTCGCCTTAGAGGAGAAATCTTCCACCCACTGTCTGATCCATAGCATCCTGCAGGCAGAAATGAAGTAAGCTGACATTTTGCTCATGACTCTGTAAAGGTCATATAGAGCATCAGCCACATAATCCACCCCAGTCATTAAAAACTGGAGATCTTAATCCATGATTGTGTCCAAATTGTGGCACAATTTAGAGTAGCAAGCTCGGACCACAAAAGATGCCGCCGTGGCTGCTTTCAATCCTGAGGCAACAGCCTCAAAAAACCTTTTGTGCACAAAATCTAATCTGCGATCCTGGACATCCTTCAATACCATGCCGACTTCACTGGGAAGGAAGGTATGTTTGGTAACCTGTGTTACCAATGAATCCACCTATGGAGGAACAAAAAGTTTATTAAATCCAGCATATATCAGATAGAGCTTTGACATAGCTTTGGCCACTCGAAGGAGCCCCTCCAGTACCTCCCAATGATCCATAAGCATTTTTGTAGTCTTGATGTGAGGAAAAGCAAAGAGGTCTGTGCCTTGAGCTGCTGATAAGTGAGCACTGCGTGGCAGAGGACTAAGAAGCTTCTAGCTTCAATTCTTGGAGGGATTCCGTGATCATAAGTGCTGAAGGCTTAAATAGCTTGTGCACAGTTAGTTCCTTTCCAAGACTCCACCATATCTGGATCCTGTCCTCCCAGGAGTAAAGCCGCATCTCCTGCAATAGAGGACCCTGACTGGGAGAGTAAAGGCATGGAAATAGAATAATTTTCATCCAATTCATCTTCTGACTGAATTTCCCCAGCCTAAGCATGGCACTGTTGCTGAGGAACTATGCTCTTGTTAGGGGGGGGGGGGGGGAGACCCTCGGTGCCAGCAGGGCCATGATTCTAGAGGGTTCTATGCAGCTCTTGTTAATCATACAAGCCTCAAACATCATATTAATAAATTCAGGAGAAAACCCCTAACCAGGATGTCCATATGGCCCCTTACGGACGCTGTCTAGTTCCTTTTGGGGGGTTTTCAGCTGCATCGCACTTGCGCTTCTCCCCAGGTCAGATCTGGACATTTTTTTTCCTATTCCTCAGAGTGACTGGGTACTGACACCCCCAAAAGGAGGCTAAGTCAGTGACTTCTTCTCTCCCCCCCCTATATTCCACGTGGCACGTGGAACATGAATACTCCTCGGACAGCCATCCTCCACAAATGGGGCATGAATCCAAGTATTCTGGCCTGAGGAGTCTATCTCATCTGTTATTAAGCAATAATGAGGTGTTTTGAGGCAGATAGCAACTTATATTTTCAAATCGGGAAATCTTAAGTTGGCCACTGCGGCAATGATTTTAGTGCCAAAACGGCCCGGGGGAGCTAAACTGAAAATAGTGATTTTGGGATTTTAGAGGTAGCGGAACCTATCTCTAATGCAGAACCTCCAAAAACTGATGTTAAGGACCTTCTCCCCGATTTGGTTTGTCAGGCTATCAGCCTGTTACTCATTGTGCCATGCTGTTTGCTGGGAACTGTAAGAATGGAAGCTGCCAACAACTTACAAAGGAGAGCCTCTACCTTAACAAGCCTGGAACCCGGACCTCTTGTGTCTTCCGACTGCCTTTCAGGCCCAAAGAAACAGCTGGAGACTTTCACCCCCACCCGATCACACGCATGCAGAACAGAGAAGGGAATGCAGTTGGCTCCAATCCTGGAAAACCTGCCATAGAGCCACTCAGTCTGTGCTCAAGCCGACCGTGGACAAACCTGGTGCAAGCCTTGCTTCCAAGGGAACAATCCCCAAGTCCTCAAACTGTTGGTGCAGGCAGTCCAAGTGAGCCTGCTCCTTGGAAGCAGACTCTTGATCTCAGAATCTGCGCTCTCTCACAAGAGGAATCCTCTGCAGCACCGAAAAGCCTTACAGAAAAGCCGAAAAGAAAAAAAAAAATTTAAATGAAAAGAAACGAGCAGAAAAGACAGGTTCCTACTGTCTCGCTTGTAGGAAGACAACTGAGGAATTGAAGGACAGCTCAGAAAGATAAGAACATCAGAATAGCCTTACTGAGTCAGATCAATGGTCCTTCTAGCCCAGTATCTCATCTTCAAGGAGACCAATCCAAGTCACAAGTACCTAGCAAAACCTAAAAAGTAGCAGCATTCCATGCTACTGATTCAGGGCAAGCAGTGGCTTCCCCCATGTTTGTCTCAAAAGCAGACTATGGACTTTTCCTCTAGGAAACTTGTCCAAACCTTTTTTTAAAACTAGCTATATTAACTGCTCTTACCACATCCTCTGGCAACACACTTCAGAGCTGAGCTTAACTATTCTCCGAGTGCAAAAAATATTTCCTAAACTAAACTAAAACTTAGCTTTATAAATTGGGTCTTCAGCCAGAAAGGAGCTCGACTCGGTTAATAGTAACTAAAAAAATACTTAAAGTAACAATCAGAAAATATTAATATGACTAGTTTCCAAAGTGTTTGGCAAATAAAATAGCTTTTAAAGATTTACAAAAAGGACCAGAACCCCTTAAAATAAGAGGAAGTTCGTTCCATAGTTGAGAAAATTTTAAAACCAATGATTGACTGAAATTCTTGGCTCCTTTGATTCCTTTCACTGAAGGAAGGGAGAGTTTGAATTGTTGGGTGCCTCTTGCATAATAAAGGGACAAGAGGGATGAAGATACCATATAAACCTTCCTCTTCCGCGATGCATTTGATATCATATAGAGTCTCACTTATTCCCTCTTTTGCAAACAATAAATAGCTCTGATATTATGACCCCCCCTCCATGTTCTATCCTAACCCCACTGTCACCCTTTTCTATCTCCAATATGTAACTTTTAACCTTCCCTCCCTTCCACCCTCACTTTCCAGTTTGTCTTGTAATGTTATTTATGTTCACACAATACTATTAAATGAATTATATATATACTTTTATTATTATTTTTTTTTTCTATACTGTAATCTTATTGTAAACCAGCTAGATATTAATTTGATAGTTGGTATATCAAAATTAATAAAACTTGAAACTTAAACTTGAAACTTTAAAAGTAATACTTGCACATTTAAAGTGAATCCTGAGATAGACCTATTGGCTTTAAAAAGTATTACTCTGTAACTTCATTGAGTGCCCCCCCTAGTACTTGTAAATCTTGATGCATTAAAAAAATCAATCTACCTGTACCCATTCTACACCACTCAGGATTTTGTAGACTTCAATCATTTCTCCCCCCTCAGCCGTCTCTTTTCCAAGCTGAAGAACTCTAACCTCTTTAGTCTTTCCTCATATGAGAGGTGCTTCATCCCCTTTATCATCTTGGTCGCTCTTCTTTGAACCTTTTCTATTGCCTCTATATCTTTTTTGAGATAAGGAGACCAGAATTAAACACAATAGTCAAGGTATTGAGTGATACATAGGCATTATAACATTCTTAGTCTTGTTTATCATCCCTTAATTCCTAGCATCTTGTTTGCTTTTTTGGCTGCCACCATACATTGAGTGGAAGGTTTCAGCGTACACTTCTCCCTCCGTATTCGCTCTGATAGGGGATTAACAGAACCGCAAATACAGAAAAACTGCAAATAACATTTTCATATGTTATTCACTGTTTTCTATTAAAAACCATTGTGAATATGGTGAAACCACAAACAACATGGTGGGAGACCTGGCCTTTTCCTGAAAGAGAGGCAAAACACAGTGAAGAAAGTACTGGGAATCAGTGATTTTCTCTGTAAAAGCTTGGAATGAGATTTTTCTATGCAAACTGATGTAATTTTGGGGGAGGAGCCAGCAGGCTAAAAACCGTGAATAATCGAAACCGCGAATACAGAAGGAGAAGTGTATTGTCTATGACAACTCCCAGATCTTTTTCTTGAGTGCTGTGCCACAAGGTAGCCCCTAGCATCCAGTAACTATGATTTAGATTATTTTTCCCAATGCGCATCACTTTGCAGTTGTCCACATGAAATTTCATCTGCCATTTGGACGCCCAGTCTTCCAATTTCCCAAGATCTTCCTGAAGTTTTTCACAATCCGCATGTGTTTTAACAACTTTGAACAGTTTAGTGTCATCTGCAAATTTAATCACCTCACTCGTAGTTCCAATTTCCAGATCATTTATAAATAAGTTAAATAGCACCAGTCCCAGTACAGATCCTTGCGGCACACCACTATTTACACTCCTCCATTGAGAAAAATAGCCATTTAACCCTACCCTGCCGATAACCAATTCCTAATCCAGAACTGAAGTTTGCCACCTATCCCAAGACTCTAATCTTCTCAGGAGCCTTTCAAGAGGAATTCTGTCAAAAGCTTAAATGGAAATCTAGATACACTACATCAACCAGCTCGCCTTTAGCCACATGTTTATTCACACCTTCAAAGTAGTCAAGTAAATTGATGAGGCAAGACCTCCCTTGGCTGATCCCATGCTGACTCTCTCATTAAAAGTGCCGCCTTCTAATTTTATTGTTAATTTTTTTCTTTTTCTTTGTTGTATTCTATAACCGCAAAGAACCGAAAGGCATATTGCGATATATAAATAAAAACTTATGTTATGTTATTAAATCATGTTTGTCTATGTGCTTCACAATTTTATTTTTTATAATTGTTTCCATCATTTTGTCCAACACTGAAGTCAGGCTTACCAGTCTGTAATTTTCCAGATCTCCCCTTGAACCCTTTAAAAAAAAAAAAAAAAAATCGGTGTAACATTGGCCACCCTCCAGTCTTTAGGTACTACAGATGATTTTAGCGACAGGTTACAGATCACTACCAGATTAGCAATTTCATGTTGAGTTCTTTCAGTACCCTGGAATGTATACCATCCGGTCCAGGTGATTTATCTTTCTTTAATTTGTCAATTTGGCTCAGTATGTCTTCCAGGTTCACCAAGATTTCTTTCAATTCCTCCGCCTATCACCCTTGAAAACCATTTCCGGTTCAGGTAGATGTCTTACATCTTTTTCTATCAAGACCAAAGCAAACATTTCATTCAGTCTCTCCGCTATGGCCTTATTCTCCCTGAGCACACCTTTTACTACTTGGTCATCCAATGGTCCCACAAGTTTTCTGCTTCTAATGTACCTAAAAAAAATTGTTACTTTTGAGTTTTTGCCTCTTTGGCAAGTTTTCATATTCTTGTTTAGCTTTCTTTATCAATGCTTTGCATCTAACTTGCCAGTGCTTATGGCTCTTCTTATTTTCTTCACTGTGATCCTTTTTCCATTTCTTAAAGGATGTTTTCTTGGCTGTAATAACCTCTTTCACTCCACCTTTTAACCACGCTGGCTCTCATTTTATTTTTCCACCTTTTTTAAAAATACGTGGAATATATCTGGTCTGGGCTTCCACGATGGTATTTTTGAACAACATAAATGCTTGGTTTACACTTCTGACTTTTGCAACAGACCCTTTTAGCTTCTTTTTAATCATTCTCCTTATTTTATCATAGTCACCCTTGTGAAAATTAAATGCCACTACAGATTTCTTTAACGATGTCACTCCAGTTATCAGCTCAAATTTGATCATGATATGATCAGTTTCCCAGCAGACCCAACACAGTTACTTCCTGTACTATGTCCTGCATTCCACTAAGGACCAAATCTAAAATAGCACCCCCTCTTCTTGTTCTTAGACCAGTTGCTCCAAGAAGCAGTCATTTATGACATCTAGGATTTTACCTCCCTAGTACTCCCTCATGTAACATTTATCTAGTCAATGCTGGGGTAGTTGAAATTACCCATTATTATACTGTTGCCCAATCTGATATGCCACCTTTCTGTGGTACAACCAAAGTCATTTATATTTATTATATGCAGGTACTTTACCCCTAGTGGGCTCACCATCTAGGTTTTTGTACCTGAAGCTGCTATTCAGCCCCAGCCAAGAGAGATGGGTTGCCTTATCTAGGTGAAAGAGGAAGAAAAGTAAACCATCTTTATGACATCTGAAACACACACATTTCTACAGCACTCCCTCTCCCCCCACTTTATATGTACAGTGGTGCCTCACACAACGAACTTAATTCGTTCCAGGAGCAAGTTTGTTATGCGAAAAGTTCGTTATGTGAAACGCGTTTTCCCATAACAATACATGTTAAAAAAAATAATTTGTTCTGCAGCATAAAATATGCTAAGATGACATAAAAAAAGATAAATTTGTCAAAATGGTGAAAATGGTGGTCTTGCTGAGGCCAAACTCTTTGACGAGATCACACTGTTTTACCCCACATTCACTCCTTCTAATTATTTCCCGTTTCATTTCAACAGAAATCACCTTCCTGCTTTTTTTAGAAGCCATGATATATAAAAAATATTGAGTTTATCTTAAAAGGACGACTGTATACAGTGAGAGAGGGCAGTTAAGCGCAGTGACTAACGACTGCCTGCAGTGCCTGCGCGGAAGGATGCAATACATCGGCAGCTCGGGCGACTTCGTTGTGTGAAACGAAGTTCGTTGTGTGAAACGAAGTTCGTTGTGTGAAACGAAGTTCGTTGTGTGAATCAAGACATGAAGTTTGTTGTGTGCAGCGTTCGTTGTGTGAGGCGTTTGTTATGTGAGGCACCACTGTATAGTGATACAGTACCCCACCAAGACACACACAGATTTATACATTCAATAACCCCAACCATGACTGGCCAAGAAGCAGAAGCCACACTCAGAAATCAAATCCAGATCTCCATCAAAAACAGCACCGCCACTGAGTTGGCCCACAACCCAAACACTTATTCAAATGCAAAGAAAATCTACTTCTTGTTATCAATACTATACTGTACTGCTTCTCAATTCAGATCTGAAAGCACATCTAATCAGGATATCCATAATACAGTAAAGATTTGTATCTTCTAGACACCCATGATACGCAAATGTGATCCATGCTTATACATGGCTCTGTTCACTTCTAGATCAGTGCTGCACACCAGTGTTGTATCAAATCTATTAGATTACTTACCCCAGCTCGCTCCTCTCTCTTCAAAGCTGCAGCTTCCAGTTTTGCCTCATATTCTGCTTGGACTTGATCTCTTTTCTTCAATACATTCTAAGACACAAAAGAGAGTTGCTTGTCTGTTTCATCTACTGATTCCATATACACCACCTTGTTCACTTAGATCTTTAACAATTATGATACCACCCTTTAAACAAGTATGTTTTGAAATCATTAGACAACACCAAACAACAGCGGTAGAGACAAACAGTCAGGATGGCAATGAGCATGTATAAATGACTTTATTGCAAAAGCAAATGGATGTTGCTATAATATAGCAAACAAGAGAGACTCGACACAATTCATGTTTCGGCCCCTAAGACCTGCATCAGGAGTCTATAAAAACACTAAGTCAATAACCTAAAAACTAATATAATTACAAAATTAATCTGGACAACATAAAAATATAGTTAAAATAGCTTAAACAAAAATTGTGCATAAAAAATTATACATATAAAATTATATAATAAAAATTACAAAAGTTGTATATAGAAATAAATGTCACTTCCAATGCGGCAGAGGAAAGGTCCTGTCTGGGCTGGCCAGAAGCTGCCTATTTACCAGTGCCTCCTCTGCTCGCCATCTGCCACTACAGCTTCGGGTGACTGAGGGGGGTTTGTCAAGACTGACTCTACTGCTTCAGGAATGAAAGGAGGGTTGTCAGGACCAGCTCTACAGCTTTGGGAATAAAGGGAGAGAAGGGGGGAGAAGGGGAAAGTGAAAGAGGAGGAGGAAGAGAAGGGAGAGAAAGAAGAGAGGAACAGATGCTGGATCTACAAGTGTGGGTGGGGGGTGATAGAGCGAGGTGGGAAGGGAGACCAAACTTATTTTTACAGTAACTCTCAAACAACCAGAAACTACAGTTATCCAGCATCCACTAATCCCCATGGGTGCTGGATAAAGCACAGTTATTTACCATAACAGGTGTTATCCAGGGACAGCAGGCAAATATTCTCACATGTGGGTGATGTCATCCATGGAGCCCGGTACTGACAGTGCTAAAAGTGTACAGTCATTTTAAACTTCTTAAGAAGCATCGAGACTGTCCACACCACACATGCATGAGTGCCTTCCCAAATGACATCAGCTCGCAGTTCCTCAGTTTCATAAGCAAGGTAAGAAGCCAACCAGGGGAGATGGAAGGGATGTGAGAATATCTGCCTGCTGTCCCCGGATAACACCTGTCATGGTAACTGTGCTTTATCCTTGGACAAGCAGGCAGCATATTCTCATATGTGGAACTCCCTAGTTTTGAACAAACTTGAAGAGATGAAGTTAGGACCCAAAGTGGAGAACGATTAGAAACTGGTTGACAGATAGACGCCAGAGGGTGGTGGTTAATGGAAGTCACTTGGAAGAAGGAAAGGTGAGTAGTGGAGTCCCTCAGGGTTCGGTGCTGGGACCTATCCTGTTCAATATGTTCGTGAGTGACATTGCTTAAGTGTTAGAAGGAAAGGTTTGCCTTTTTGCAGATGATACAAAGATTTGTAACATAATAGACACTGAGCAGGGAGTGGAAAAAATGAAAAAGGATCTACAAAAGTTAGAGGAATGGTCTAAAATCTGACAACTAAAATTCAATACAAAGAAATGCAGAGTAATGCATTTGGGGATTAATAATCAGAAGGAGCCGTATATGCTGGGAGGTGAGAGGCTGATATGCACGGCTGGGGAGAGGGACCTTGGGGTGATAGAGTCCGAAGATCTAAAGGAGAAAAAACAGTGCAACAAGGCGCTGGCTGCTGCCAGAAGGATGCTGGGTTGTATAAAGAAAGGCATAACCAGTAGAACGACAAAGATGTTGATGCCCTTGTACAGGTCGTTGGTGAGCCCCACTTGGAGTATTGTGTTCAGTTTTGGAGACCGTATCTGACAAAAGACACAAAAAGATGAAGCAGTCCAGAGGAGGGCGACAAAAATGATAGGAGGTTTGCAACAACAAAAAGACGTATGAGGAGAGACTGGAAGCCCTGAATATGTATACCTTAGAGCAGTGGTAGGCAAACTCAGTCAAAAGAACCAAAGATTAAGATTTCTTTTGAGAGCCAAAAATTAAGATTTCTTTTGAGAGCCAAATTTCTTTTCAAGAACCATGTTTTTAGGAGTCGGTTTAAACTAGCTACTAACATTAAATAAAACTAGATATCATAATAATTATAATAATTTTATTTGACAAAAAATTTTTTCTACTTTTTGTCATTTCTGCTTTAATCATTTTGTCTTCACTCACTTCTTTATAGCCAGCATCTATCCTCTCCCTGTCTTCCATGCAGCATCAGCCCCTTCCTTGTCTGCCCTCTCTCTCTGCCCCTGCCATCCACTGTCTGCCCTCTCCCCGTTCCATATGGCATCTTCCTTCTTTCTATGCTCCTTCCATAAACTGTCTATCTTGTGCCCTTTCTCTCCTTTGTACATGATTCATTTCAGCTCTGCCACCTCTCCATTTTTCTCTGCCACCAACCCTTCCCCTATACTATAGCATCTCTCTCTTCTCCTTTCCTTCCCACCCCACCCCACGGTCTGGCATCTGTCTCCTTCCCTTCCCTGATTCTCAGGCATCTCTCTCCCCCCATCCATGCTCTGACATCTCCACCTTCCTTTTCCCTTGGTCTGGAATACCTTCCTTCTTCCCTCCATGTCTTGGAATATCTCCCTTCCTTCCTCTCTTCCCCCATGTCCTGGCATCTCTTCCTCCCTCCCTTTCTTCCTTCCAAGCCCTGGCATCTCTTCCCTCCATGGTCCGATATCTCTCCCTCCCTTCATGATCTGGCATCTCTTCCTCCCTCTCTCCCTCTAACCCCTGGTATCTCCTTTCATTCCTTACTTTCCCTCCAGTTGGGTGTACAATTCACTCCCCCTCTGCTCCCTTTCCTTCTTCTGTCACCCCGTCCCCGGTCGGCAGTGCTACCCCTAAGCGGGTGCTCCAAGGCCTGGCGTCATGAACTTCTTCAGGCAGCAGCATTTACAATTTGCTGCTGTTGCCGGCTTCGGGCCTTCTTCTCTGTTGAGTCCTGCCTTCATGGAAACAGGAAGTAGGCAGGACAGCAGAGAGGAAAGCTCGAAGCTGGCAACAGCAGCTAATTGTAAACACTGTTGCTGCATGAAGAAGTTAAAAATGCCAGGCCTTGGAGCACCCAGGGCAGACCGCTTCTCTCCCTGTAGCCAGGGCCCCTCTGAAAAGGAACATTTAGCTCTCCCTCCCATGCGAACCCTGCCGACCCACCATGAGACGACCAACAAACCTCCCTCCAGCACTCGTCGGCAGTCGCAGCACTCTAAACAGGCTGTTTTGCAGTTTGCGGCCTTTTGCAAGTGATTCCCTCCAATTCAGAAGAAAAGCATCCGCCTCCAGACGATGAGGATAGTATTGTCTGAAGCAGAACTGAGGTAACTTGTGGTTGTGGGGAGACAAAAACAGATCTCTCCCTGCCTCTCACCGGAAATCCCTGCCGCCATCAGGATACCGCCCTGCCTCCGTCAGCACACCCGCTGCACCACGCTCCAACCCCCAAAGCCGACCCGCTCCATCCCTCCCTCAAGCAGAAACTCCATAGCAGGGACTGGCCATGGCCGCTGCACACGACCATGGCCAGTCCCTGCTATGGAGTTTATGCTGGTGGAGGGATGGAGCGTGTCGGCTCCGGGTCAGTTTCAGGGGTAGATGGTTGTGCATCAGGCGTGCCGACGGAAGCAGGGAGGTATCCCAAAGACAGGGGGGGGGGAGGAAGGGGAGGAGGCACAAATTCAGGACACAGATGGAAGGGAGGGGGCATGAATGTGGGACACAAGGGAGGGAGGGAAGGGGGCACTAACTTGGGACATAGGAGGGGGGGAGGGAGAGAATAGAAAGGGACAATTGTTTAGCCTGAGCGTGTGAGTGAGAGGGAAAGAGGTGGTACACATGGGGAAAGGAAGAGGAAAATTGGACATAGAGAGAAGTGATGTAGAGATGCATGGGGAATAGAAGGATGAGAGGGAGAAATGTTAGATATGGTGGTGGAGAGGGAACACAGGGATAGAATGAAGGGGATGCAAGGGGGAGGAATGTTGGGCCTAGTGATGGAGGGAGAGATGTGTTGGAGATGGGTCATAGAAGGAGAAATGGGCGTGGGGTTGGTGGGCAGTGGTAAAAAAATGCTGCACATGATCTGGAGGATGAGAGAGGAAGAAAAGTTGTATTTAGAACAGTGAGCATCAATACCGTGTGATTTCGATATCCATCGATGCTTCAATGGAGAGCTGGATGCGGTACCCTTGTGCTTCAATGCACCATGTTCAGACTGGGCCAGTACTGAGGAAGTCAATGCAAGCACCGGTGCTGTATGCAGCTTAAAGAAGTCACCGAGCTCCCTCTGAAAGAATTTCTTCAGTTGGTACCATCAGTGCTGCAGGATGTCGAGGGGTGGGTGACCTCGATTAGGAAGCATGCCCTAAAGGAGAGGCACCCTGCACTGAAGGAGAACGATGATGGCATCAGTGTTTGGCATGTATTGAGAGACTTGATTTGTCACTGGAGGCCATGACCAGTACAAACAGCTTCTTTTGCTGGATGCATAGAGCCTTAAGAGAGCATTTTAGTAAAGTAGAACAGCAGAGGCAAGTGTCCACTCGATGCTCCAGGTCCAGACACTGAATGTACCAGCTGTGCGGGTCAGTGATGGAGATGGGCCATTGGCAACGAGTGCACTTTCTAAACCCAGCAGAAGGCCTCAACACATGAGAAAAAATCTTGGTGGCTAAGTTGAAAAACTCAATGGTTGTACCCTGAGATGAAAAAAACAATAAGAAAAAACACCATCGAGAGAAGGCCCGACTGAGGAAAAAAAATTAGCGTTTATTAATTTTTTTAAAAGAAAAAAAGAACCGAAGGCAAAAAGTACGCTAATTGGGAAGGCAGTGCGATTTGAACAGAGTTCAAAACACAACTTCTTTGCTCCACAGAGAATGAAAAACTGAGGAACAATGAGCTGACATCGGGCAGGAAAGAACTCACATGTGCGTGGTGCGGGCAGTCTCAAAGCTTCTTAAGAAGTTTAAAGTGACAGTACACTTTTAACATTGTCCATACTAGGCTTTGTAGATGATATCACCCACATGTGAGAATATGCTGCCTGCTTGTCCAAGGATAACTGAGATTCTACTGTATTACATAGTATGTTAAGATCTTGCAAGCCACAACACAAAAATGTTCCTTCTGAAGAGGCTTTAACCACAAGTGCCAAAAGCAACAGTTAAAGTTGTTTTTGGTTTTTTTTTTTTGGAAAGCTGAGAACCTCTGTCCCCATCTCTCCACCAAAATCAAAAATCCTTTTCCAGCTATATAAATAACCTTGAAAGCTGTGCAGTTAGAAACAAATACATTCCAAGTTTAAGTCTTTTAGGTTTTCAGACTACATCTACATCTACAATGAGCCTGATTTGCATGATTATTACTACTATTATATACAAATCTTTTATGCATATTTATAGGAATGTCCTAAAAATCCAACTGTCTAGTGCTCCTCCAGAAGAGGTTTCAGAACCACTCCTCTGTTAAATGACCAAAAAGCTGGTTAGGCTGAAACGGTTCTTTAGGGTTTACAGTGCCATAAACTATTTTAAAAGGTATTTTCCCTCTAATTTGGGGTTTGGCATACAAGTACACTGCAGTCCCTGCCCAGCAGCACAATAAATTCTTAGGAACTACTTCTGCAGGATAGAAAGGCACCAACTCTCACAGCGGAAGAGCATAAAGAGTTAGAGGGCAGATATTTTCTTCTTTTTTTTAATAGAACATGCTGCATTTTAATATTGTGTGTCACTGTTTATTTTAACTTGCCTGGCTTCTTAAGGGCCCCTTTTGCAAAGCCACGGCAGCAATGATGCTGTGGTAAATGCATTGAAGCCCATAGGAATTGAATGGGCTTCAGTGCATTTACTGCAGCAGCAACATCGCTACTATGGCTTTGTAAAAAGAGTCCTAGTTCACCTAAACCAGGTGTAGGGAACTCCGGTCCTCGAGAGCCATATTCCAGTTGGGTTTTCAGGATTTCCCCAATGAATATGCATTAGATCTATTTGCATATACTGTTTGCAATGCAAATTCATTGGGGAAATCCTGAAAACCTGACTGGAATACTGCTCTCGAGGACCAGAGTTCCCTACCCCTGACCTAAACTGAGGAGCTTTTTAGATTTAAGTAAATTGAGTGTGGTGAAATTCAGAAACCACAATGTATCAATTCTACAGTATCCAGTGGTGAAGCCTCTAACTAAACTAATGTGGAAGACTTCCAGACCTCACGGAGTCTTTTTACCTTCATAGATTCAGTGTAGAGAATATATTCTCTGAGTACGGGCAGGAAATCTTCTGTCATGTCCTCTGTTAGTTCTTCAAGAGCTGTGCTACAGTTACCAATGCAGGCGGATACTCCTTCTAGTGGCTCCATCAACTCCACCTCTAACCCAGCCCAGGTGGAATAAACAGGGCCATATTCCCTTAGTTCTGCCAAGTATTCTGCAGCAAAGGAGATAAATATTAATGTTGAGTCTACAACAGTGTTTCTCAGTCCTCTTGCCAGTCAGGTTTTCAGAATATTCACATCTGCATGTAATGGTGGCAGTGTATGTAAATCAAGTTTATGCATATTCATTGTGGACAAGGAAATTTAAGACTGGACAATGCTAACACATCTGTCTATTGTCAATTTATATCCCTGCCTCTGCTTTACTTCTGAGGGTCTGAAATAGAGAGAGAATGACACGGGGACAAATTTTCATCTCGTCCTATCCCGGCGAGTTATTTTCCTGTCCCTGCCCGATTCCCACAAGTTCTGTCCTCATCTGCATAAGCCTAAAGCATTTTAAAATCATAAGTGTTTGAGGTTTATGTGATTAAGGCAGAGATTACAGGAATGGGGCAGGGACAGAACAGAGACAAAACTTGTGGGGATGGGAAAATTGAGTTCCTGTGCGGATGAGGAAAAATTTGTCCCCGTGTCATTCTCTAGTCTGAAACATTGTTTGTGTTATGTTGATCCCATTCCATGTTAGCTATTTTGCTTTGGTTAATGTGTCACACTGTTTTGCAGTCACAGCAGAATAAGCTGTTTGCTATACAGCAGGTGGCCATGCTTATTGGTCTGCATACATTCAAGTAATAAACTCAACAATTCATTGACTTTCTACATTTTATATGGATTTTACAAATTTATTTAAAGGAAATAAAAGTAGCAAAGAGCCTCCAATCAAGTACTGACTTCACATTCCATACCCTTTTCTTCTGTGACCAGCAGTCACCACCAAACATTTCAAAGAAGGGCCACATAGGATATCTCAAATATCACTGAAAGGGCCAGTTAGTGTGTCCCACTTAGGAATCTGATGAGTTGAAGTGTCTCTCTGCTCTACAGAGCTTGTTGCTACATGCTCTACTATCATCATCTACTTGGGACTGGTGGATATTGGAATCTCCACCAGTTTTTCATTCTGCTTGTTAACAATAAAACCCCAGGTCATCCCATAGGAAAAGTATGGCGGGTCAGAAAGCAAAGATACTAACCTGTAATAGGTGTTCTCCAAGGACAGAAGGCATATAGTCTCGTATGTGGGCAATATTATTCACAGAACCCAGTACAGACACTAGCAGGTGCAGTTAATTTAAATATTTTTAAGGCAGTGCTCATCTTGCATGCATGCCAGTACCTTCCTGCTCGTTGGCTCACGGGACCTGAAGTTCAATAACAAAGCTAAGCGGTTAACTACTGGAGGTGGGCAGGTTGTGAGAATATATGCCTGCTGTCATTGGAGAACACCTTGGAGAATAAGCAGGCATCATTCTCACATGTGGAACTCTCAAGCTGCCAGGATCATGGTTCTGGATGAGGATAATGGATGTATAAAATATTAGCCTGGTGGAACCCAAGATGGCTGGAGGGAAATTTGACGCTCAGGAAGTAAAAAGATTTCACAAAACTGCTTTTCCATAACAACTTTATCTTCTAAACAGTAATGAGAGGTAAAGGTATGGATTGAGGACCTCAATAGATGTAGAGCGGAAATGAGCTACCAAAGCAGCCATAGCTCAGACACTGTGGGCTGTGACATGGCCCTGCAGCATCAGCCCAGCCTGAGTATAAAACAAAGGAGATAGTTCTCTTGATAACAGGAATTCCAAGTCTGTTAGGGTCAAAGCCACAAAGAACTGGGAAGATTTCCTATGAGATTTAGTCCGGTCCAGGTAATATGCTAGAGCACATTTGCAGTCTAAGGTGTGAAGAGCTGCTTCTCTTGGATGGGAATGTGGATTTGGAACTATGGACTGGTTGAGGTGGAATTCTGAGACATTACTTTAGTATTTATAGATCACTAATATTCCTCAATAAGAGTTCAATATGATTTACAGTGTGGTTGTTTAAATTTCTCTAGAAGCTAAGACATGCATTGTGATATCCATGTTTGAAGTCTGTGAGGGGGTTGGTCCTCTTTGGTGATTACAGTCTTGTGCAATAAAAATGGCTACTGACTTATGTGAAGAAAATAAATAAAAACAAGAGAAAAGGGAAACCGATGGTTCTCTAAACTAGTGGCGGAGAAAATAAAGGCAAAAGAGTTGGCATTCATGAAATATTTAAAAAACTCAAGACGGGAAAGCATTAAAAAATTTGAAAGTTAATGCATTAAACACAACAACACTGAAAGCACAACTTCTCAACTCTGCAGAAAACAAAAACTGTAGATCCTTCAAACTGACATTAGGTAAGAAGGCACTGGAACATGTATGGTACGGACACTGCTTTAAAAATTTGAAGTGACTGTGCACTTGGTAGTTTCTATATCAGGTTCTATGGATAATGTCACCCACATGAAAATATAATACCTGCTTGTCCTCAAAGAAAAAAGTTTCACAGGCCACAGTTTGGGGGATCCTCCCCCCCCCCCCCCAATGTACAGTGTGTTCTTACATAGAGCAGGGCAGCCAAGCAGTAGCTCCAAAGGCTGGATTATCCATTGGAGTGTCCAATCCAATACAACTTTCGGTTTATATACCAGATCATCCTCTTGACCAGATATGGGCAAATTCAGTCCTCGAGGGCCAGAATCCAATCGGGTTTTCAGGATTCCCCAATGAATATGCATTGAAAGCAGTGCATGCAAATAGATCTCATGCATATTCATTGGGGAATCCTGAAAACCCGATTGATTCTGGCACTCAAGGACCAGAGTTGCCCATGTCTGCTCTAGACCAAGGGCGCCCCAAAGGTCGATTGTGATCTACCAGTAGATCGCAAAGGCAACGCAAGTCCCTGCTTCCCCAATGCCGCAACAGGTCATGCGCATGCAGCCACTGCACAAGCCTCTCTTCACACACCCCCAATGTCAATTCTGACGTCAGAGAGGAAGTTCCGGGCCAGCCAATCACTGCCTAACTGGTCCAGAACTTCCTCTCCAATGTCAGAATTAACGTCGAGGGAGTGGGATTGTGAGCCCGGTGCTTGTGCAGTTGTTGCACATGCCTAGCCTGTTGCGGCATCGGAGAAGCAGGGAGAAATCGGCGGCGGTGTCTTGAAGTGGGGATGGGGCAGGGTGAGAGAAAGAAAGACAAACAGACAGAAAGGGGTAGCCAGAAAGAAAGAAAGGGGAAGGGGCAGGGAGAGAGGAAGAAAAAGTTGGGGGAGGGAATGTAGTATGTCAGGGGGCAGGCAGGGAGAGAGGAAGAAAAAGTTGGACTCATGGAGGGAGAGAGAGAGAGATGTTGTTTGGGGAATGGAATGAGGTCTGGAGGAGAGGCAGAAAGAAGGAAAGAAATATTGGATGCACAGTCAGAAGGAAGTATAACCAGAGACTCATGAAATCACCAGACAACAAAGGTTGGAAAAATGATTTTATTTTCAATTTAGTGATCAAAATGTGTCCGTTTTGAGAATTTATATCTGCTGTCTATATTTTGCACTATGGCCCCCTTTTCCTAAACCGCGATAGTGGTTTTTAGTGCAGGGTGCCTATGAGCGTTGGGAGCAGCGTGGGGCATTCAGCACAGCTCCCTGTGCTAAAAACCGCTATCGCAGTTTAGTAAGAGGAGAGGGGGTATATTTGTCTATTTTTGTATAGTTGTTACTGAGGTGACATTGCATATTTTAAAGTCATCTGCCTTGACCTCTTTGAAAACCCCCCAAATATAAATGATAATTAACATTTTCTCTACGTACAGTGTGCTTTGGTTTTTTTAATTTTATTTTATTGTTGGTAGATCATTTTGACTTGGTCATTTTAAAAGTAGCTCGCAAGCCAAAAATGTACAGGCACCCCTGTTCTAGACAATAGAGGCTTAACTTGGTTTGCATAAGGAGAGGTTGCTCTGATTCCTCAGACTAAATTACTTGTGTAACAGTTTTTGAAAAAGGAAAAAGTGTTTAGATATCTTTTTTTTTTGTAATTCTTTATTTATAACACGTTCAAAGTCATTGGATAAAGTACAACAAACAGTACCCACATCAGGAGCACCATCCATATCTCAACAGTACAAACAACTGATGAAGCCCACCATTAAACTCCCCCCAACTTAAAAAAAGAGAAAAAATCTGCTCCCTCTCCCCCCATAAAGAGAAATAGTAGTTCTGATCTCAACTGCTAGTTCATTCCAGATAGAAGTAAAGATATATACAAAGGAGTGAGAAGCATAACCTAATGCCTTTATTCTCTTATTTGAAGGAAAATATAGTTTATAGTGTTGAGAAGTTCTTGGTCTTGTAGTTTGTAAAGAATTAAGAGAAATAGGGACCAGAGGCAAAAATACTCCATTCAAAATTTTGAACACTATGCTTGCACAGTTGAACTGGATCCTAATGTAGACTGGCAACCAATGAAGAGCCTTCAGTAAAGGGGATACATAATCATACTTCTTTTTCCTTTAGATCAATTTGGCTGCTGTATTTTGGATCTTTATTTTGAAGTACTAATCTGTCGGTCCACCAGAGTGTGAATGTTTTAATAAAGATAAAATTTGTATCTGTGAACTGTGAACTTATGATAGACAGCAATGTGCTACCACAGCAGAAGTACAGAAGCAGCCTAATTGTTAGCACAATGGGCTGAGAACCTGAGGATCTGGATTCAATTCCCACTGTGCCTCCTTGTAATCCTGGGCAACTTACTTAACCTTCTCTTGCCACAGGTATAGAAACTTAGGGCTCCTTTTACAAAGGTGCGCTAAGCGTTTTAGCGCACGCACCAGATTAGCGTGCACTAACCGAAAATCTACCATCTGCTCAAAAGGAGGCGGTAGCGGCTAGCACGTGGGGCAATTTAGCGCGCACTATTCTGCGCATTACGGCCCTAGTGCGGCTTTGTAAAAGGAGCCCTTAGACTGTGAGCCCTCTAAGGACAGAGAAAGCATCTGCATATAACAAATGTAAATTGCTTTTGTTGTACCATAGCAAGGCGGTATGAACACAGGACCCTTGACACCACCATCAGCACATGCTGTAAACATGTTACTGAACTGTATCAAGTACTCTTACCTACTTCCTCCTTGATAATGCGCTGTGCAATCCTGTCTATAGTACCAAGCTTCAAGGCAAAGGTATCAAGGTAGTCTCCCATAGCAGCAAACTCCAGCGGTCGACTTCTCAGCTTGTAGCCCCCTGTGACGTATTTTACTGATTCACCCATTTTGGACAGTAGTGTGGATCCTTGTTTTTTGTAGCTATTTAGATCCTATTGGAAGGAAAAGGGCAGTACATTTGAACATCTACCAGGTCTTAGTCATCATTCTTGCAGATTTCCTTTTCCATAAAAAGGTGTTTCTTTTTTTTCTAAATCTGAGTGCAGTATTGAAAATGAAAACACAAAGAGCTTGGAGGGATAACCCTGCATATATCCTGCTGGAAAATGTGCTCAAAAGCAACAGTTACTCCAAATCTGCATTTGGAAAAACTTCAGAGAGTTCTTTATTTTGAAGTACCGTATATACTCGAATATAAACCGGGATTTTTGGGACAAAAAATTGTCCCAAAAATTTGGGGGGTCCTGGTTTATATTTGAGTCAACACCCCTCCAAGAATTATTGCAGGCCACCGCCACCACAATGCTCTGCACCTTGTCCCCCCCCTCACTGGGTGCAGTGCCTTACAGGGCAGGGCACTTGAATATTCGACTTATATTCAAGTCAACCATTTTTCCTCCTTTTTTTGGGAAAAAGGGGGGTCTCGACTTATATTTGAGTATATACGGTACTAATCTGTCAGCCCACCAGAAATAAACCAGTTAGCAGTCCCTAGATTTTCTGAAGGATTTATGAAAAAAAAAAATTTTTTTTTTTTTAACCCCACTGACCTTTTTGCTAGCTGGACACTCCTTTGCAATGCTTTATAGGCCCCTGGTTTTATAATTAGCAATAGGGGTCCAAAATTGTATGCCATGGCACAGTAGTGTGTTACATTTTCAACTGGAAGATAGAAAAAA
The DNA here is from genome assembly GCF_902459505.1 of Geotrypetes seraphini. Lineage (NCBI taxonomy): Eukaryota > Metazoa > Chordata > Amphibia > Gymnophiona > Dermophiidae > Geotrypetes > Geotrypetes seraphini. The sequence goes on from NC_047084.1 coordinate 485,181,916, forward strand.
GCAGGGCAGGCTGAGGTTGCTGTATCCTAAATCAAAATCAGTCTCTCTCTCTCAGTTTATCTTTCTTTCTGACTCATGCAACTGGTAAGTCTCGAACCATTTCATGAGCTATGAAACATTGCTTATATGATTCTTTTTTTTTTTTTTTAATTGATTTAATAAATTTGAAAACAAGCATACAATACTTGGGTTTAAAAAAAAAAAAATTCATTATTCATTTTTACAACTTACAAGTGCTTCAGAAAATGACATTTGAACTTGGATACATCACTTGATTTTCTATCGTAATCAACTTAATTTAATTTAATGAAATTTAACCCCCTCCCTCCCATCCCTATCCTAAAATATGCAATCACGTATATATAAAGTATGTTCTTTCCTATTAATCTCAACATTTAATAAAAGACTAAACCCCCACCCCCTTATTTATATTAAGGGAAAAAAATGTTATCTACTCATTAAAATAATCTGTTAATGGCCCCCAAACTTCTTGAAATTTACTAAAATTTCCTTTGTGTGGCTAATGTTCTTTCCATTTTATATATATATGAAACAAAGAATTCCACCAAAAACTGTAGTTCAGTCTACTCCAATTTTTCCAATTAAATGTAATCTGTTATATGACGACTCCTGTCATAATTAATAAGAGCTTATTATTTTTTGAAGATATTTGACTTTTTGCCTTCATTGACATGCCAAATAGCACAGTTACTTACCGTAACAGGTGTTATCCAGGGACAGCAGGCATATATTCTCACATGTGGGTGACGTCATCTACGGAGCCCTGATGCGGAAGCATTTTCAAGCAAACTTGATTGAAGATTTAAGTTTGCTCTGCTGCTCCATGCATGCGTGCCTTCCTGCTCCACTAGGGGGCGCATCCCCTTGTGGTCTCCAGTTCACTTAACTAGCAAAGAAGCCAACCTCGGGGAGGTGGGTGGGTTGTGAGAATATATGCCTGCTGTCCCTGGATAACACCTGTTACGGTAAGTAACTGTGCTTTATCCCAGGATAAGCAGGCATGATATTCTCACATGTGGGTGACCTCCAAGCTAACTGAAAAAGGATGGAGGGAAGTTGGCAATTTAAGCAAATAGATTTCGCAATACCGATTGGCCGAACCGGCCATCACTTCTGGACAGTGAGTCCAGACAGTAGTGGGAGGTGAAGGTATGAACCGAAGACCACGTGGCAGCCTTGCAGATTTCCTCAATAGGTGTGGACCTGAGGAACGCTATGGAGGCTGCCATCGCTCGGACCTTGTGTCCCGTTACTCGACCATGCAGCGCGAGACCAGCCTGAGCGTAGCAAAAGGTGATGCAATCGGCCAACCAGTTGGACAAGATGCGCTTGGAAACTGGGTGGCCTAACCGGTTTGGGTCGAAGGACAAAAATAATTGTGGGACTTTCCGGTGTGGTTGAGTGCGTTGGAGGTAAAAGGCCAACGCTCTCTTACAGTCAAGAGTGTGAAGTGCACGCTGACCCTGATCAGAAGACTTCTTATATGCAGGCATGGGAGACGGATTTGGGGCTCACCTATACGACGGAGGAATGGGAACAAATTGCATTGCGAATACACCATGTGGCGGTGGCTCCGCAGTTGGTGGAAAATGCTCTTAAGCTACTTGTGCATTGGTATGTTACTCCTGTGGTGCTTAACAAGATGTATACCTCATGTGTGGGGGAGTGCTGGAGAGGGTGTGGTCTGCGGGGTACGTTCTTTAATATGTGGTGGGAGTGCCCTCACATTTTGGGCTATTGGACTCAGGTGTTCAACTATGTGGGACAACTTCTGCAATGTCACTTGACATATAGAGCGGAAACTGCTTTGTTGGGGGTACTCCCGGGGGAAGTGGAGGACACGCAAGATAAGTTGGCGCGTCTGGCTTTTACAGCTGCAAGGCTAGTGCTGGCTTCTCATTGGAAGAGCCCCACGATACGCACGGTAGAGATGATGCGTGTGAAATTGGGCTGGGTTTGTGAGAAATTTCGGCTCTCCGCTCTACTCACCCACCAGAGGCGACAGTTTGAGGATCTTTGGGGTAGGTTTCTGGAGGTGGAGGGTAGTTCTGAGTATCCTGTATTGGATTCACCGAAGGATTAATATCACATTGGGGATTCCTTTCTACTTTTGGCTCTTGTCCCTTTCCTTCTCCTTTTCTTGTGCTTCCTTTGATAGGGGGGGATTATGCTGCTATTTGGGGATGGGCAATTTAGCTGGTTCTTTGGGGGGGATGGAGGGCTGGGCTAGGGTGGGGGAGGGAGTTGGGGGGGTTCTTTCTTGGGGGGAGGGGTGTTGCATTTCTTGTACACTGTATTACTGCTTTTCTGGTTATGCCATGATGTTGTAAGCTTGGCCACAGTGTTTAAATAAAGAATTTCAAAAAAAAAAAAAAGAGTGTGAAGTGCCACCTCTCCGGGGTGAAAGTGGGGCTTGGGAAAAAACACTGGCAAGACGATGGACTGATTGAGGTGAAAATCAGACACTACTTTAGGCAGGAACTTTGGATGTGTGTGGAGTACTACCTTGTCATGGTGGAAAACAGTCAAGGGTGGGTCCGCTACCAGAGCCTGTAGCTCACTGACTCGCCGGGCGGAAGTGAGAGCAAGCAGGAAAATCACCTTCCACGTGAGGAATTTAGGATGGCATTTGTCTAGGGGCTCAAATGGAGGTTTCATTAGTTGAGCCAGAACCACATTAAGATCCCAAACCACCGGAGGGGGTTTGAGGGGAGGGTGGACATTCAGAAGACCCTTCATGAAGCGAGAGACTAAGGGGTGGAGCGAGAGGGCTTTTCCTTCCAGGGGCTGATGAAAGGCCGCAATCGCACTGAGATGTACTCGAATGGAGTTGGTCTTTAGGCCGGAGTGAGATAATTGAAGTAAATAGTCAAGGACCGGAGGGACGCCTGGCTGTGAGAGGAGCACCAGGCTGAGAATCTGGTCCACTTTTGAGAATAGCAGGTTCTCGTCGAGGTCTTTCTAGAGGCCTCCAATATCTCCTTGATGATTGAGACACGGGGAGAGAAGTCAGGGGGAAAGAAACCAAGCATTCAGATGAAGAGATTGAAGATTGGGATGTAACAGCGAACCCTGACTCTGTGATAGTAGAGAGGGAAACCGAGGCAGAGGCAGTGGATCTCTGACACTGAGTTGAAGTAGAAGGGAAAACCAAGGCTGGCGTGGCCAGCGAGGAGCAATCAGGATCAGGGTGGCTTTCACCGTTTTCAGGTGGACCAGCGTCCGCAGGATCAGAGGAAACGGCGGAAACGCGTACAGAAACCTTCCCTCCCAGTCGAGGAGAAAGGCATCGGCCTCGAGTCGGTCCGGGGAGTGTATCCGGGAGCAGAAGAGGGGCAATTTGTGGTTGTGGGGGGATGCGAACAGATCTACTTGAGGCGTCCCCCACTTTTCAAACACCTGTCGTAGGGTGAGAGAGTGCAGTGACCACTCGTGTGGCTGGAGGAGGCGGCTGAGTCTGTCCGCCAGACAGTTTTGTTCTCCTTGTATGTACACCGCTCGAAGGAAGGTGTTGTTGGAGATTGCCCATTTCCAGATGCGCATGGCTTCCCGACAGAGGGACCAAGACCCTGTCCCCCCTTGTTTGTTTACGTAGTACATTGCTACCTGGTTGTCGGTTCGGATGAGGACCACCCGGTCGTGAAGCAGATGTTGAAAAGCTACAGCTGCGAGATAGATGGCCCGGAGCTCTAGCACGTTGATGTGACAGCGGCGGTCTTCTGCTGACCACATCCCCTGAGTGCGGAGGCCATCCAGGTGGGCTCCCCAAGCGTACTCCGACGAGTCCGTGGTGAGTACCTTGCTGTGAGGAGGGGCGAGGAAGAGCAAACCTTTGGAAAGATTTGAAGAGTCGGCCCACCAGCGGAGCGATCGTTGCAAAGAAGGAGTCACTGTCACGGGACGATCGATCGGGTCCCGGTCTTGACGCCATTGAGAGGCCAGGGTCCATTGAGGGATTCTCAGATGGAGACGGGCGAAGGGTGTGACATGGACGGTGGAGGCCATGTGGCCCAGGAGAGTCATCATCTGTCGAGCTGATACCGAGGTCATCAGTGAGATCCTTCGGCTCAGACTTACTAACGCCTCTAGACGCGGAGGGGGGAGGAAGGAACGGAGGCGAACCGTGTCCAGCGTGGCCCCGATGAATTGTAGGGACTGCGAGGGGCGTAGTTGGGATTTTGGGAAGTTTATCTCGAACCCCAGACTCTGTAGGTAGATAATAGTCTGTTGGGTCGCTGAGATAACCCCTTCCCTGGACGGGGCTTTGATCAGCCAGTCGTCCAGGTAGGGGAAAACCTGAAGACCTTGGAAGCGTAAGGTAGCTGCGAACACCACGAGGCACTTGGTGAAGACCCGAGGTGACGATGCTAGGCCGAAGGGTAGGACTCGGTATTGCATGTGCAGGTCTCCCACCTGAAAGCACAAGAACTTGCGGTGAGCGGGGTGAACTGGGACATGTGTGTACGCCTCTTTCAGATCGAGGGAGCAGAGCCAGTCGCCCTCGTCGATCAGGGGGTAGAGGGTTGGCAGGGAAAGCATCCAAAATTTTTCCCGTACCAGAAATTTGTTGAGGCGTCTCAAGTCTAGTATTGGGAGAAGGTCTCCCGTTTTTTTCGGTACCAGGAAGTAACGGGAGTAGAAGCCCTTCCCCCGTTGGCCGGGGGGAACCTCCTCCACTGCTCTCAGGTGAAGCAGATCTCGAGCTTCGGAGAGGAGTAGGGGTAGCTGTGTCCGGTTGGGAGGGCACTTCCTTGGGGGGTTGTCTGGAGGAATGGCCCGAAAGTTGAGAGAGTATCCTGATGAGATCATGCCAAGGACCCATGCGTCCGACGTGACTTGTTCCCAGCGAGGGTAAAAGACTTTGAGGCGACCCCCGATGGGAAGGAGGCCTGGGACTATGGCAGAGGGGGCCCGCCCCCTTCCGTGTATCCCGTCAAAAGGATGGGGACGGTTTGGTAGTCGCAGGCGGTTGGGACTTGGGCAGGGCCCGATGGTGGGCTTGCGGGCGCCTGGGTGGAGGCCGCGAGAAGGCAGGAGTGGATTTTTGTGGGTAGCGGTGCGGAGGGACCCTGAACGGCCTGGACGTGGGCGGTTTAGGCTTTTGCCGCACGAGGGAGGCAAACGAGCGTTCGTGTTCGGAGAGGCGTTTTGTAGCCGCCTCGATAGTGTCATCGAACAGTTCTTTACCCACGCAGGGGAGGTTAGCCAACCGGTCCTGTAAGTTGGGGTCCATGTCGACCAGGCGCAACCAAGCTAGTCGGCGCATGGCGATAGCGAAGGCTGCCTCTCTGGAGGAGAGTTCGAAGCCATCGTAGGCCGCGTGGAATAGATGGAGGCGTAAGTTGGAGAGGGACTCTGCAAGCAGGCTAAACGCTCCTTGGCGGGAGGCCGGTAAGTCAGTCTCAAAGGCTCTCAGTAGTCCAATGAGGTGTTTGAGATAGGATGTGAAGGTGAAAGTGTAGCTTTGCACCCTAGAGGCCATCATCGCATTCTGATATAGTCTCCTGCCGAACTTGTCTAGGGTTCGGCCCTCTCGGCCTGGGGGGACCGCCGCTGAGACCCTGGAGGGGTGAGCCTTCTTCAAGGAGGATTCTACTAACAGTGACTGGTGGGAGAGCTGCGGTTGTTCAAATCCCGGGAAGGGTACTGTACGGTACTTAGCCTCCATTTTGGAGGGTACTGCTGTGACCATATAAGCTGTCTCGAGGTTCCTGAAGAAAGCCTGTTGGAGTACCGGGTTAGGCGGTAAGCGAAGGGACTCTCTGGGTAGTGATGGCATATCCAGCTCCGCTAGGTACTCTTTAGAGTATCTGGAGTTGGACTGGAGGTCTAAGTCCAAGGCGTGGCCCATGTCCTGGACAAAGCGAGAGAAGGATGGGCGGGATGTTCCCGAGGCCCTTTGCGGGGTCAGTGAACGAGACCTCCGTCGGGTGGAGAAGGATGGGGAGGCTTCCCTCGAGTATCGAGGCTCCTGTTCCGATCCACGCTCCGAGACCGGGGAAGCACTGTGAAAGTGTTCCTGGGTCATGGATCTTCGACGTCTCGAGGAGCCCCTCGGAGACGATGCCGGGGTTCGGGGTACAGATCGATGTCGAATCGGTGACCTCGACCCGGACTCCCTCTGTGAAAGTCTGAAACCTCGGATCAGAGCCCCGGTACGAGGGGGAGTTTGGAGGATGCGCGGGTTGGAGAGTGATAGTTCCGTCACCCTCAGCGGTCCCGTACGAGGTGTAGGTGAACGGCCTCGTAGAGTGGGGGAACCTCGGGCCTTCTTGGAGGTACAGCGGTTCGAGGTTTCTGATGTTTTAGCACGACGTTTTGCCCCGCGGCGGTCTGTGGAGGGAGAGCGCCTCGGGTGTCTCGGCGAGGAGTCCGAGGAGGATGGGATGCGGCGAAGCTTGCGTGCTTTTCCTCGAGGTGGCTCGACGCGAGGCTCAGGCTGGTCTGGCACATGCGGGGTCGAGGTCGAGGCCGGTTGTAGATGGGCCATTGCAGCGGACAGCTCCGATGAGATCATCGCTCGGAGTAGGTCCTGGAAAACGGGCACGGACAGCATCGAGGGCATGTCCACTGCCTCGGTGCGCTCCACCGGGGGCGACCTCGTATCAGAGTATTCCCGTGTGGTGGAGGCACGGCCCGAAGGCTTGGAGGGCTTCGCCGGGGCTGTGAGCATGGGACTTCCGCCATGCGTCACCGGTGTCCCCGAGGCTGGCTTCTTCACTGTTGTGGAACCTGAAGATGGAAGAGGGGACTTACCCGGAGCCAAGGCTTTCTGTTGTCCCGAGGACTTCTGATTCGAGTCTCGAGGCGATGCCGAGGTATTTGGGGCCGAGGTCAAGGCCGGGGCCGACCTCGAGGCCGAGGTAGAGGGTTGGTCGGCGGCGAAGAGATCCGCCATGCGGGCCTTTCTTCGGCGGAGGGCCCGGTTCTGGAAAGTAGCACACTGGGGGCAGGAGTCGGTTGGATGAGCGGCCCCCAGGCAGAGGATGCACCGGCGCTGCGGATCTGTGATGGAAAGAAGCCGCTCGCACCGGGTGCACTTTTTAAAGCCGGTCAGAGGCCGGGACATAGAATCGAAAGTGGCCGCGGCTCGGGTAGCCACGCGGCCACAGGGACCCGGAAGCCTCCGGGTCAGTCAAAAATGAAGCAGGAACAAGTTGAAGAAGAAAAAATTTGCGCACAGCGACTTAATCGAGAAAAAATAAGAAAATCGCGGTGCTAGAAGGCAGTTGGGGCAGAGCCTGAAAAAACACGACTTCTAGGCTCAGCGGAAAATTTTGAACTGGAGACCACGAGGGGATGCGCCCCCTAGTGGAGCAGGAAGGCACGCATGCGTGGAGCAGCAGAGCAAACTTAAATCTTCAATCAAGTTTGCTTGAAAATGCTTCCGCATCGGGGCTCCGTAGATGACGTCACCCACATGTGAGAATATCATGCCTGCTTGTCCTGGGATAAAATATAGTATCATATGATAAAGCCACCGGATTTTCTAACAAACAATTTATTTGGTTCCATATTGATTTCCAAAAAGCCAAAATGAATGGACAATAGAATAATAAATGATCTAAAGTCCCTGCTTTGAGATGACAATTGCCAGCATTTATTAGACTTAGAGTTATCTAATTTTTGTAAACGAACAGGGGTCCAGAATGCTCTATGTAACAGAAAAAAACCAGGTTTGTCTCATAGATGCAAATACTGTACATCTCATGCTCCAAGAACAAATTCATGGCCATTGAGACGCAGTAATTTGATGCTTAATCTCAATGCTCCAAATGTCCCGAAGACCAGTCTTTGTTTTTTTATTCATAAATCCAGATATCAATTTATACCACTGTGTGGCCTGGTGTCCCAGGAAGATCACCTGAAAGCATAATTACTACAAACTATATTGTTTATTAAGATTTTTCCATTCAGGGAACCCCGCCTAAATGGCCTGCTTCAATTGCAACCATCTAAAACTTTGTGATTTATCAAGACCAAATTTGTGCTGCAACTGTGAAAAATCAAGCAGCTTACCATTAGATATAACATCATCTAAAATACGTATTCCTGCTATCATCCAATGCTTCCAGATGACCTTAAATCCGCCAATTTGAATCTTGGAGTTTAGCCATATAGTTTGATTTGTTGATTGGGTGTTGGAATAGGTGTTGAATTACTAACATATCGTAAGGTCTTCCATGTATCTACTAATATTCTGTTTTCTTTGTATATTCTAGGCATTTTGATACTAAGAACATGGCATAATCGCAGAGGAGACCAGAGATGCCATTCCAACCAAAACCAATCCGGGATATTATCAGTGAGCTCTGGGAGGACCCAATACATACCTTGGCGCATAATATAGGATTGATGATACCTATAAAAATTGGGAAAATTTACCCCTCCCTCAATAATTGGTTTTTGTAAAGACACTAAAGCAATTCGAGCAATTTTACCTAGCCAAATACGTTTTGTAAGAATAATATTTAATTTTTTGTAAAAAGACCCCTGAAAAAAAACTGATATCATACCTATTTCATAACAAACCACAGGCAAAATCATCATTTTAATAGTTTGGACTCTCCCCTGCCAAGACAGATGTAAAGGATTCCATTGCTCACACATTTCTGTTACCTTCTGTAATAAAAAATTTTCATTGACTTTCATTGTTTCTTCCAGCGTATTTTTTATCCAGATGCCTAATTATTTTATTCCATCATCTATCCATATAAAGGGAAATGAATCAAACAACCCTTTTGTACAATGTACATTAAGTAGAAGAATTTCTGATTTACTCCAATTTATCTTATATCCTGAGAAATTTCCAAATTTCTCTATCAAATCAAGTAAGCATGGAATGGTTGTTTCAGGATTTCTCAAATGAAGCAATATATCATCTGCATAAGCAGAGACTTTGTATTCTCGTTCTGAATAAGGAATATCCTCAATCTTCTTCACTTGCTGAATAGCTAACAACAAGGGTTCTAGAACAATATCAAAAAGTAAAGGAGACAAAGGACATCCTTGTCTAACCCCCCCTCTGTAAACTAAAACATTCTGAATAATTATTAATATATAATCTAGCAATAGGGGAGCTATATAAAGTTTGAATCATTTGTATAAATCCTGAACCTATACCAAACCAATCCATGGCTTGATACATGAAGGTCCATTCTACTCGATCAAAGGCTTTTTCTGCATACAAGGATACCGAAAAGGCCGGATCTTTCATGGCTTTTGTTAAATATAACATATGAAAAGCCAACCTGGTATTGTTAGAAGAATGTCTCAGCAACAAACCCTTTTTGGTGCATACCAATAATATAAGGGAGAGCCTTGGCTAAGCGTAAAGCCAAAAGTTTAGCCAAAAGTTTTCAATCTACATTAATTAAAGAAATAGGCCTGTAATTTGAAACCAATGTGGAATCTTTATTTGGCTTTGGCAAAACTATAGTTAAAGATTCTGCTATAGTGCCTGTAATACAACCTTTATTCAGTTGAACCTGATATAAATTTAACAGATATGGTAATAGGGTATTTTGAAATGATTTATAGAACTCTACCGTAAAACCATCACCACCTGGAGCGGATCCTACTCTAAGGGATTTCAATGCTGTTTGTAATTCGTTTAATGATATAAGCTTCTCTAAACTTCCTTTTATATGTTCAGGAATTTTGGGTCCCTCTAATAATTTAAAAACTCTAAACCATTTTTTTCTTTATCTGAATAAGGCTCAGAAAAATAAAGAGCTTTATAAAAATCTAAAAATTGTTTTAAAATAGGTCCAATTTGAGAATAAATATCACCTTTCTCATCTTTAATTGCAATTATTTTTGTCTTCCTTTTTTTTGCTTTAAGATAATTTGCCAATAATCTTCCCACCTTATTTGAGTTTCCATAATACAAAGCTTGTTGAGAAAATAAATCTTTCCTTACCAATTTGGAAGAAATCTCATTATATTTACATTTAGCTTTTAAAAGAGCTTGTAACATAGTGTTCACATTTTTCACTCAGTTTCGATTCTAAAATCCTAATTTCTTGTTCCAAATTAGAATATTGTCTTTAAACCTGTTTCCTAGTATATGCTGAAAATGAAATAATTTGTCCTCTCATGGTTGCCTTAAAAGCATCCCATAATATCTCCACAGAGATTTCTTCCGTGTTATTAAGTTGGAAATATTCATTCATTTTTAGTTTAAAATCTTCACAAAATTTTGAATCCACAAGCAATGTATTATCAAATCTCCATACAGGTGTACTATTATCTTGATCAACAATTTTGTGTTCAACCCACACTCCTCCATGATCAGATAAAATAATTGAATCTATGGAGGCTTGCGTTATCTGTTGAACTAATTGGTTCGAAACAAAAATATAATCTATTCTTGAAAAGGATTTGTGAACATGGGAACAAAAAGAAGATTGCCGACCATCAAAATGGAGTATTCGCTATGTATCTTTCAAGTCACAAGATTGTACAAAATTATCTAATCCTAATGATTTCATAATTTTACTAGGTTTTTTAGCCATTGAAGGATCCATAACAGTGTTAAAATCCCCCGCCACTACTAAATTAGAAGCAGCCAGTGGTAGCACCAATTGTTGTAGAGTCTTAAACTCATTTTGGTTCGAATTAGGGGCATATACATTGAAAAGCGCCAGCGTAGTATTTCCCATGCTTATATCTACATGCAACCATTTTCTTAAAGGATCTGAAGCACCCAATTTGAAGATTGCAGTACACATCCTATTCACTAAAATAACCACTCCAGCCTTCTTTCCTACAACAGGGGCAAAAAAACAATGCTTTACCCAATCTCCCTCCAATTTTCTAGATTCTATAGCAGACAAATGTGTCTCTTGGATATAGCAAATATCTGCATTCTGTTTTAAAAATAATAGCGGTTTTTTCCTTTTATTTGGATGTTTGAGGCCATTAACATTTAATGAAAGTATTTTTAAATCCATTATATAATTTATATATAAGGCATAAAAATGTCAAACAGTAATTCAAATTATATTGAGTATTCACTAAATATTCATTTTCCCCAAATTTAAAACCTAAAATAAAATTCCTCATCCCTTCCAATCCTATCCTCCCATATCCCCAGCCCTTCCCTTCCCATCCCCCCCAAATTAATAGTGAAAACTTTGAAATGCACATGTGAGACCAGGTGACGAGAAACTCCCTACAAGCAAAATTAATAAATCTCATTATTTAATTATAATAAGCTATCCAATTCCATAATATGAATCATAAATTATATATAATTAATCTAACTTTTAAACCCATCCTTTAAAATAAACTATTGATAGTTGTAAACACATAAATAAGATAAATAATTAAAAACTCGTAATGGTTATAATAGAAATATCTTTGCATAGTTTAATAAACTATCCTATTCCTATATCAAATATTATTAAATTATATCTATTTCCTATTTATTTATTTAGATTTTTATCCCGTCCTCCCAGTAGCTCAGAACAGTTTACAAGTAAACATTCACAATGGAGTGAATTGGACATACAAGATTATACAGTAGATTTAAATACTTGGACATACGAGATTGTGCAGCAGTGTAAATATAGGGACTATACAGCAAATTAAGAACAGTAGTTTAAATATAAGTAGTTTAGTTTAGATACAAGTTATTTGAGTATAGGCTGAGAGTGGACTATACAGAAATTTAGGCAGAAGATTAAAACTGAGAAAGAAGGGTAGAGGTGGGGTTTAAGGGGTTGGGTGTAGACTGAAGGTGACCTTTAGTTGAAGAGGAGGGTCTTTACCATTTTCCGGAATGTCATTAGTGAGTTCTGCAGTCTGAGTTGAGGGGGGAGTTAGTTCCAGAGTTGGGGAAGAAGTGGCTGTAGGAGCGTTTGCGGGCGGTTTCTGAGAGGAGGGACCTTCCGGGGGGAATGCATAGGCGTATCTCCGTTTCTGAGCGGATGGTGCGGGTGGGGATGTAGATGGGTAGCTTGGATTTTATGTAGGAGGGGGTGGTGGCATAAATTCTTTTGTGTGCGATTGCCAGGGCCTTGAATGCACAGCGTTGGCTAATTGGGAGGCGGTGTTCAGCGCGGAGTGCTGGGGAGATGAGATCATGGTAGTTGAGGCTGTGTAGGAGGCGGATAGCTGCATTTTGGATCCGTTGGAGGCGCTTGAGATCTTTTTTGGTTATTCCATTAAATAGGGAGTTGCAGTAATGCATTCTGGAGAGGACATATGCGTAGAGGAGTTGGGCTAGGTCAGGTGTGGAGATGTAGGGTTTGATCCTTCTGTTGGCGGAGGTAGTAGAAGGAGGTAGAGACTACTTGGGATATGTGGGTGGATAGGGATAGGTGTCCGTCTAAGGTTACTCCTAGGTTGCGTACTTGATCTGTTGCCGTTAGTAGAGTGGAGTCCCATGATAGTGTTGGGCATGTGTATTTGGTGTTTTTGTTCCTGATCCATAAGAGTTCGGTCTTAGAGGCGTTCAGTTGTAGTTTGTTGTTTGTCATCCAGGTTTTCATGTCAGAGGCAGTGTTGGAGGTTAGCAATTTGGGACGATCGGTTTTCGCCTAGTGGGAGGAGCAGCTGGATGTCAAATATATAGATTTAATATTCTTCACAAAATTAATATAACTCTTAGGTGTTATTTTTATATCAATAAAACTAGAAGAATTATAATAGAAATACTTCCCAATTAATGAATTCCCTACAATTCAATTCAGTACTTTACCTATTAAAACATCTAGTTCATAAGGACTACATATCAATTATACCCATCCTAAAATTTAATAATGCCCAATTAAATCCTCCTTTAATCTTTTATATATAATTAACAATTAATAATAAATTTAATTAATTAAGCTATCATGCATTCATTTACCTCTACCAAATCAATAAGTACTTATGATTTCTCCTAAGACAAACATATTTCATACATTTAATACCCCTATAATGAATTATTCAACCCTTTAAACTATCCTATACAAATTGAATTTGACATATAATAAATAAAACTATATACTTCAATAATAATTCTCCTTAAATTATAGATGAAAATTCCTCCATTCCCTTGATAACTGGGTTGAATATGGACCCAAACAGGAATCCTTCTCATAATATCCATTCCTGTGCCAAGTTGCAATTCAATATCAAAGTAAGAAAATGCAAAAAAGAGAAATTTGAGGTCTGGAACCAAATACAAACAGTTTTATCTACATATACTCAATGCTTGCAAAATCCTTCTTCCACGATCAAGAAGATAAAACTCGCCCGAGGAAGCAGTCAATGTTCATTGTAGTAAATCCTCTCTATCTTGAGCAGCATCCAACAGATCATCTGGCAGAGTATCGTGCCCTTTTTAGAAATTAATTTTGAGATCCGAGTCCTTTTCATACAGATTAAGGTTTTTTTAAGTAAGATGTCTCTGGATATTACAACGAAAACCATATAGGAAACCTCTCCTCCTCACATCCTCCGACTTCAAATCCGAAGTGTAAGTCAATTTGAAAACACCTCAGAAAAAAGGTATCCTTCCAGCACATAGTTTACTGACAGATATAAGACAATCAATGGCCCATGAACAATGCACTTCATGTATTTCTGCATATTATATCAGAGTATTTATATGGCCATGCTTTCACACAATGATCGACTATTGTTCAGTGGTTCAGCTCCAGTGACCAAGAGACCGTCGATACTCATGTTCCCTTCTGTATATAGAATGATAAGTACCTATTCTTTTCTTTCAGATAAAAAATCCAACAGGCACTATTTTCATAGAGGACCATATCAAATTAAACTTACATTTAGATCTTTTCTTGAGTCTATACGGAGTAGATTGAATATAGAATTTCCAGTACTTGTATCATAAGCCAAAGTCAGTTAATTCAAAATTCCAAACATTCTAAAATACACCTTCAGATGTAACTTTTAAATATATGAATATATATATATATATATCTATATAATAAAACCGTAGGCGGCGCATGCGCAGTCTTATCGGCGTGCTTCCATGATCCGTAGGTCCGTGGCCGCCAAGAGTGCAGCATGCCCCGCGCTTACTACGGCCCCACGCGCAGCTGAGTTCGGCACGGCGGTTTCCCCAGATAGGGGAAGTCGAACAACTCACTCCCGACGCGCAGCTGAGTTCAGCACGGCGATTTCCCCGGTTTCCCCAGATAGGGGAGCCGAACTGCTCACTCCCGCCTCATGGTCCTGCCGCCGCTCCTGTTCACAGCGGCCTGCACGTCGACGACTCCCCCCCCCGGGGCTGCCTAAAGAAACAAAGTTTCACGGTGCTTGGCCCGCCAAACAATTTCTGCCGTTGCCGAAATTTGCCCCACCGTTCCTTCCCTTCCTCTATAAGGTACAGTTCAGCTCCGCTAAAAGGAGCTGCTTTGAAATTGGAGCCCTGCCACCACCGTAACACGTTCCCTCTGCCGCGGTCCCATATGTCAGAGAAGGGGCAGGACCAAGGCAGAGGGGAACGTGCTACGGCAGTGGCAGGCCTCCGATTTCGATGCGGCTCCTTTTAACATTGGTGGATTCACTGCACCTGAAGGAGGGAGAGAAGGAAAGGTGGTTGTGCGCTGTTGAGCCCCTCTTTGTCCTCAGACCCTCTCCTAACTCACTATCTGCGCATTGTGGATGCTCCCTCCTATCTCAGACCACTGGGGGGAGGTGCCTGTCTTCAGCTGCAGGGATGGAGAGAGGGAAGAAGAAAGAAGGGGCCCTGGCAAGCGAGTTATCAAAAGCCAACCATAGCCTGGGACCCATACATGGTATGAATAATGACCAGACAACAAAAGGTAAGAAAAATAATTTTATTTTCTGTTTTGTGATTACAATATATCAGATTTGAAATGTGTCTTGAGGGAGGCTGCAGCCGCGGCTTTGGACAGAGGGGTACCATTTTCGTGGGAGCTGGCCTTTGGAGAGGCTTGGGACGCGGAGACGGATGCAGGAAGGGCTGCCGCTGCGAAGGGCTTTGGTGGGGGAGCCAGCCAGACCGCGAGTGTGGGGTCGTTGTAAGCGCGGATTGGTCAAGGAGCCGCCGTTGCCAAGGCTTTGAAATTGCTCTCCCACCGTCACTCCCTCCTGTCCCAGCTCTGCCTCTGCCCCTGCCCAGGTTCAAAAGCAGGAGAGGCGGTCATCTAGCACCCGTTAATCTAACGGGCTTAAACACTAGTATATATATATATAGCCATATGGATGGGAACATAAGTATCGACGGTCTCTTGGTCACTGGAGCTGAACCACTGAACAATGGTCGATCATTGTGTGAAAGCATAGCCATATAAATACTCTGGTAAAGGGGGTCATAGTTCTCATATGTAGATATATGAGAAGTCATTCTTTATTCACAGCCACAATCTTACAATAAATACCTTTCTTTTAAGAAGTCATCTGCCGATCACATTGATCTAAAAATTCCAGTAACTTTGTTGGATCATCAAAATTCAAAGTTTTATTCGCATAAATAACCTGCATTATTGCGGGATATATTAAGCCATACTTAGCTCCAAGACTTCTAAGTTGTGGGTGCAAATCTAGTAGCTTTTTCCTTTTTAACGCTGTGGCCCTTGCAAAATCAGGCACGATATGAATTCTAGCATCCTGACACCTTAGATTTTTGTTTTCTAAGAACATAAGAACATAAGAAGCGCCATCTCCGGATCAGACCTTCGGTCCATCAAGTCCGGCGATCCGCACACGCGGAGGCCCTGCCAGGTGTACACCTGGCGTAATTTATAGTCCACCATATCCTTATATGCCTCTCTTAAGGAGATATGCATCTAGTTTGCTCTTGAAGCCTAGGACGGTCAATTCCGCAATAATCTCCTCTGGGAGGGCATTCCAGGTGTCAACCACTCTCTGAGTGAAGCAGAACTTCCTGGCATTAGTCCTGAACCTGTCCCCCCTTAGCTTCATTACATGTCCTCTAGTCCGTGTCAAATTGGACAATGTAAATAATCTTCTCTGCTCTATTTTGTCGATTCCTTTCAGTATTTTGAAGGTCTCGATCATATCCCCACGCATTCTCCTTTTCTCAAGGGAGAACAATCCTAGTGTTATAAGTCTATCCTCGTATTCCAGTCTCTCCATACCCTTCACCAGTTTTGTTGCTCGTCTCTGCACCCTCTCCAGCAGTTTTATATCCTTCTTTAGGTAGGGAGACCAATGTTGGACGCAGTATTCCAAGTGTGGTCTGACCATTGCCCTATAAAGCGGCATTATAACTTTCTCCGATCTACTCGAGATTCCTTTCTTTATCATGCCCAACATTCTATTTGCCTTCTTTGCCGCTGCCGCGCATTGTGCCGACGGCTTCAGGGTCCTATCTATCAGTACACCCAGGTCCTTTTCTTGTTCACTCTTCCCCAGAGTTGCACCTGACATTGTATACTCGTATTCCTTATTCTTATTGCCTAAATGCATTACCTTGCATTTCTCCACATTGAACTTCATCTGCCATTTCTCCGCCCATGTTTCTAACCGACACAAGTCGCTCTGGAGTTTCTCTCTATCCTCCTGCGATCTGATCGCCCGGCATAGTTTTGTATCGTCTGCAAACTTGATGATCTCACTGGATGTTCCTTCCTCCAGGTCATTGATATAAATATTAAAAAGGATCGGCCCAAGTACCGAGCCCTGGGGTACACCACTAGTCACTTTCTCCCAGTCGGAGAACTTCCCATTTATGCCCACTCTCTGCTTTCGGTTTTCCAGCCATTTGCCTATCCATCTTTGTATATCCCCCTCTATGCCATGGCTTTGTAGTTTCCTGAGAAGTCTTTCGTGTGGAACTTTGTCGAACGCTTTCTGGAAGTCCAAGTATATTATGTCCACCGGCTTCCCACTATCTATTTGCTCGTTCACGGTCTCAAAAAATTGGAGTAAATTCGTCAAACATGATTTCCCTTTCCTGAATCCATGTTGACTGGGTTTCATCAAGTCGTGTGCGTCCAAGTGCCGGACCATGCTATCCTTGATCAGTGCTTCAACCATCTTGCCGGGGACAGACGTAAGACTCACAGGTCTATAGTTGCCCGGTTCCCCTCTCGATCCTTTTTTGAAAATTGGGGGTGACGTTCGCTATCCTCCAGTCGTCCGGTATCTGTCCAGTTCTGATTGTCAGGTTTGCAAGTTTTTGCAATAACTCTCCGATTTCAACCTTCAATTCCTTTAAGACTCTCGGGTGAATTCCATCCGGTCCAGGGGATTTGTCACTTTTAAGTTTGTTGATCTGATAGTATATCTGGTCTAAGTCCACTTCAACTGTGGTGAGGCTGTCTTCTATTTCTCCTGCAAACACTTTCTCCGCTTCAGGTATTGTTGAGGTGTCCTCCTTCGTAAAGACGGACGCAAAGAAGGAATTTAGTTTGTCTGCGATTTGTTTATCTTCCTTGATGTACCCTTTTCTTCCCTGGTCGTCCAAGGGTCCGACTGCCTCTTTTGCAGGTTTTTTCCCTTTCACGTATCTAAAGAAGGGCTTGAAGTTTTTGGCCTCCTGGGCTATTTTTTCCTCATATTCCTGTTTTGCATCCCTCACCGCCTTGTGACATTTCTTCTGATCATCTTTATGTTTGTTCCAGGCTTCGGTTGTCTTTATGTATTTCCATTTTTTGAAAGAGTCCTTCTTTTCTTTTATGGCTTCCTTCACCTGTTTGGTAAGCCATGCCGGTTCTCTTTTGCTCTTTGATCTCCGATCTTTGGAAATCCTCGGAATGTAGAGATCTTGTGCTTCTGTGATAGTATTTTTCAGTAGGGACCATGCCTGATCTACCGTTTCAAGTTTGTCCACCTTCTTTTCGAGTCGTTTTTCTACCATGGCTCTCATGTGATCGTATTTACCCTTTTTAAAGTTCAAGGTGGTGGTTAAGGTTTTGGCATGTTTCCCTTTCCCGATGTCAAGTTTAAAGTTAATTACATTGTGATCACTCGTTCCCAGTGGAACCATGACTTCCACTTCTGTTATCGGTCCCGTGAGGCCATTTAGGACCAAGTCCAAGGTGGCGTTGCCTCTTGTCGGCTCTTTTACCATTTGTTCCAGGAAGCAATCCCCTAGCACCTCCAGGAACTTGGCCTCCTTGCCGCAGTTGGAGGTTGCTAGTTTCCAGTCTATCCCTGGGAAATTGAAGTCTCCCAATATAATTATATTGCCTGTCTTGCATTCTTGTTTGATTTCCTCCATCATTTCTGAGTCAGTTTCCTCCGCCTGTCCTGGGGGACGATAGTAAAGGCCAATTTTCGTATCTGCGCCATATTGACCAGGAATCTTGATCCAGAGTGACTCAAGCTTCTCTTTCATTTCTGTTGTAACCATTTCAACAGACTCTATTCCCTCCTTAACATATAGTGCAATACCTCCACCTTTCTGCCCTACTCGATCTCTTCTATACAGCTTGTATCCCTGTAGTACTGTGTCCCATTTGTTTTCTTCATTCCACCATGTTTCTGTTATGCCAATGATATCCAATATGTCATGTCTTGCTATTGTCTCTAGTTCCCCCATTTTGTTACCTAGACTTCTAGCATTCGTATACATACATCTAAGTTCCCTTCGTGTTACCTTTTTGGACCTTCTACTCTTGGCCGTCCCTGTAGTTTCAATTACGGTATCCTTTACTGCTCCTGTGTTATCACCCTTGTTTGCTGTGTGGTCGTCCCCTCCTGTGTCTGAATTGTCCCTTCCTGCTTTTTCTCCCTTATTTGCCATGAGGTCGTCTTCTCTTGTGTAGGAGTAGTTTTCCTTGGCTTCTTCGTCGGGGCATCCTGCTATCCGTGCCATCGACCGGTGGTCGACTGTTGGCTTTCCCCTATCTTTCAGTTTAAAGCCTTCTCGATTGCCTTCTTCATGTTGCCTGCCAAAACTCTTGCTCCTTGAGGTGCAAGAGTTTTGGCAGGCAACATGAAGAAGGCAATCGAGAAGGCTTTAAACTGAAAGATAGGGGAAAGCCGACAGTCGACCACCGGTCGATGGCACGGATAGCAGGATGCCCCGACGAAGAAGCCAAGGAAAACTACTCCTACACAAGAGAAGACGACCTCATGGCAAATAAGGGAGAAAAAGCAGGAAGGGACAATTCAGACACAGGAGGGGACGACCACACAGCAAACAAGGGTGATAACACAGGAGCAGTAAAGGATACCGTAATTGAAACTACAGGGACGGCCAAGAGTAGAAGGTCCAAAAAGGTAACACGAAGGGAACTTAGATGTATGTATACGAATGCTAGAAGTCTAGGTAACAAAATGGGGGAACTAGAGACAATAGCAAGACATGACATATTGGATATCATTGGCATAACAGAAACATGGTGGAATGAAGAAAACAAATGGGACACAGTACTACAGGGATACAAGCTGTATAGAAGAGATCGAGTAGGGCAGAAAGGTGGAGGTATTGCACTATATGTTAAGGAGGGAATAGAGTCTGTTGAAATGGTTACAACAGAAATGAAAGAGAAGCTTGAGTCACTCTGGATCAAGATTCCTGGTCAATATGGCGCAGATACGAAAATTGGTCTTTACTATCGTCCCCCAGGACAGGCGGAGGAAACTGACTCAGAAATGATGGAGGAAGATCTCCATGACTTGCTGGTGCCTTAGTAATTTGAAAATGAATGGTCGTGGTCCTGTTTGTTTGCTGGTTCTTCTTATAGGGATCCTGTGCACCCTTTCAAATTCCAGGGGAATCTTTGTAGTAAGAGGTAAAATTTTTGGAAGAAAATTTTCCAAAAAGGCGATTGGGTCATTTTTTTCTACTCCTTCTGGTAACCCAATTATTCAGCGGTTACTCTTCTTTTCGCGGTTCATACAATCTTCCAAGTCCCTTGATAATATTTCTATTTTTTTCCAATCCTGCTTGCAGTGTGCCACTTCAAATTCAGTTGATTCTGTCCGTTTTTCCAACTGTTTTATTTTAATATCTACTAGTTGCATTCTTTGTGTAAGGTTTTCCACTTCTTCTTTTACCTCCTGCAGCTTTTTTGCGTTGTCAGTAACAATTTGTTTTATTTGCCGGAGTTCAGTTAAAATGTCTATATTATCTTCACTTGGCAGCGGGACCTTTGAAGGGGTTGCCGGTTCCGGTTTAGACCTCTTTGCGCTTCCTGTCTTAGCCACTTCCATTTTTGTTTGCTTTCCCGAAGCCATCAGTATCAGCCTTTTTAACAAAGAAAAATTATTCTTTAAAGCTTATTTTTACATTAATAAGCCTGTCAGCATGGAGCTCATCTTTCACCCAACTGTTTGCATGCACTTCCAAGCCATGCCCCAAGCATACAATTCTTGAATACAGATTCATTTGAGAAACCACAATATCTTTAACGGTGAACAGAGTCACCAAACAACAAGAATTTTGATTTAGTACACAATTTTAGATAGACCAAGAAAAGAAAAATTCATAGAAAGAAATTTTACATATTACTGAGAAGACAGCATTTGGATAAAAAAATCGCTGCCTGGCTGGCCCGGAACTTCCTCTCCGATGTTAGAATTGATGTTGGGTGGTGAAGGTTGGTCGACCCGGCGCTTCAGCATCCTCTTTACGGGGAAGGGAAGCAGGGAGAGCTCAGAACATGGCGGCAGTGGCAGCCTATTTCCCAGCAGTGGTGGCATCCTGTTCCCCAATGGCGGTGGCTTGGGGGAGGGCAAGGAGAAAGAAAGAAAGGGGGGGGACAGGGAGACAGAAAGAAAGAAGGGAGAAGGGAGACAGACAGAAAGGGGGCATGGAGAGAGAAAGACAGACTGAAAGAAAGAAAGGGGGCATGGAGAAAGAAAGAAAGAAGGGGGCAGGGTAAAAGAAAGAAAAAGTTGGGGGAGAGAATGAGGTCTGGAGGAGATGAAGCATACAGGAGGCTGAAAGGGAAGAAATATTGGATGCACAGTCAGAAGAATAAAGTGTAACCAGAGACTGATGAAATTACCAAACAAAAGATAGGAAAATGATTTTATTTTCAATTTAGTGATCAAATTAGTTTCAGCGCTGTAGCATTTAAAACAATAAGAAGCAGTGGACAAGACCAGCAACACCGAAGCCTCTGTGAAATAAGTCCAGCTTGTTTTGTAATTTTTTATTCATAACACTCTTAACCAATGATACTGTAATACAGTAATGTTCAGTATAGTAATTTAAAGTAATCAATGATTACCAATCATGATTTGGAACCTGGAACATGAGGTAGATTATTGTTAGGAAGGCAAGTCACTTTCCAGATTAGCCTCTGGTGGTTCAGGTGGAGATAGAATGTGAAAGCATGTGTTACCAGGCAGGTGTCTTCATTCTGCTCTTTTTTAGGCTCTTTGACAAAGTACCACTTGTAGAGGGCTTGGGATCACCTTCTTTGTTGGCATCAGGTGGTTTAGGTGTCTTCATTCTGCTCCTTTTTAATCTCTTTGCCAAGGCACCACTTGTAGAGGGCTTGGGATCACCTTCTGTATTGGTATCAAGTGGTTCTGGTGTCTCTATTCTGCTCGTTAGGCTCTTTGCCAAGGTACCACTTGTAGAGGGCTTGGGATCACCTTCTGTGTTGGCATCAGGTGATTCTGATGGTTCTGGTGTCTGTATTCTGGTAATGTCTTTTGCGAACCAATGTTCCAAAGTGGTTTAATAATGACGACCTTTTTAAACTTTTCTAAAATGTTCAATGATATTATCATTGAATAAGTTAACACACCTGTTAACAAGGGCTTTATCGGGGTGCTACTTCTCTACGACTTCCTGTGTTTTTGACCACATGCTGAGCAGATCTTTGATTTCAGCTATGGGTATGATACTTGCGTCTCCCTCTTCCTCCCCTAAAGAAATTTCTTGGGCTACTTCTTTCTGCTGCTGCTGGTTGAGGTGCTGAAGCTTTTCCGTTGTCAGCTCTGTCTTGTGATCATCCACTAACTTTTTGACATCCTCTTCGCTGACTTCCAAACCCATGGACTTGCCCAGAGATACAATGTCAGGAACAACAGGTGGTTCTTCAAAGCCTTCAATGTTCCTTTCAGCAATACATTCTGGCCAGAGGTTTTTCCAGACAGAGACCAATGTTCTCAAAGACACTTCCCTCCATGCTTTCTCAATGATTCTTAGGTAATGGAGGATATTGTAGTGATCCTTCCAGAACTCTTGCAGAGTCAGTTCCGTTTCATTTGTAACTTCAAAACATCTCTGGAACATAGCCTTGGTGTACAATTTTTTGAAGTTTGAGATCACCTACTGATCCATTGGCTGTATAAGAGGAGTGGTATTGGGGGCAAAAATTTGATCTTGATGAAGCTATATTTGCCCACCAAATTATCCTCCAGCCCTGGTGGATGTGCATGAGCATTGTCAAGGACAAGGAGAGCCTTGATTGGGAGGTTTTTCTCCTGCAGATAAGCCTTTACATGAGAAGCAAACTCCTCGTGTATCCACTCAGTGAACTGCCTGGTAACCCATGCTTTCACATTCGATCTCCACATAAAATTAAGTTTGCTCTTAATGATGTTATTCTTCTTAAAGACCCATGGGTTTTCTGAATGGTATACAGGGAGAGGTTTGATCTTGCAGTCCCCATTAGCATTACAACACACCAAAAGAGTAAGGCAGTCTTTCATTGGCTTATGGCCGGGTACAGACTTTTCTTCCTTTGAAATGTATGTTTGTCTGGGCATCTTTTTTCCAAAAGAGGCTAGTTTCGTCACAATTTAACACTTGGTTCGAAACATAGTCTTCACTGATCAAACTCCTTAAACTCCTTTACAAACTCTTCAGCTGCTTCAACATTAGAACTGGCTGTCTTCCCATGCATAACAACGCTATGGATCCCAGTCCTTTTTTTTAAATTCTCGAACCAACCTCTACTGGCTTTAAACTCCTCCTTTTCATCAGTAGTATCAGGCAGGCCTTTCACTAGATCTTCATGAAGAACTTTGGCTTTCTCACAAATGATTGACTCTGAAATCACATCACCAGAAAGCCGTCTTTCATTAATCCAATTAGAGAGCAGTTTTTCCATCTCTTCCATGCTTTTTGATCTCCTAGAGGTCAGTGTAGTAACCCCTTTGGTCACATTAGCTGCTTTGATAGCTTCTTTATTTTTCAAAATTGTACACACAGTCGATTTAGGCATCCCAAACATAGCAGCAAGATCAACCACACATGTACCGCTTTCATGCGTAGCAATGTTTCTTAACTTCAATTGTAGCTCTTACAGCTTTCCTCTTGCTTTTATTTTCCGCTGGACACATGGCTAATATAGGTGGCTTGGGGGCTGTGCAGGAACAAGATCGGACCCAAGTGACAGAAACAGCAAGATCAGGTCCCCCTGGCAGAGGCAGCAAGATTGGCTCAGTGGCAGAAACAGCAAGATCGGGTCCCCCTGGCAGAGGCAGCAAGATTGGCTCAGTGGCAGAAACAGCAAGACTGGGTCCCCTTGGCAGAGGCAGCAAGATCGGGTCCCTCTGGCTGAGGCTGCAAGATCAGATCCCCCGTGGCTGAAATAGCAAGATCAAGTCCCCCGTGGCTGAAATAGCAAGATCAAGTCCCCCGTGGCTGAGGCTGCAAGATCGGGTCCCCCTGGCTGAGGCTGCAAGATCGGGTCCCCCTGGAAGAAGCAGCAAGATCAGAGCATAGAGAAACTGCAACCATTGCGCAGCCTAAAGCTTTCCTCCCAGATGGAAACAGGAAGCTGCGTTAAGAGGGGAAGCTTTGGGCTGAGCAACGTGGGTTCGGATTCAAAAGCAGCTTTCGGATTCAGAGAAAAAATTTACTTAAAAAAAAAAAAAAATGTTTGGATTCCAAAACGTTTGGATTCTGAAATACCACTGTACTTAGCTGTTTTTGTCAGTAATTTTATTGCCCACTGAATCTTCAACGAGGGTATCAAACTTGGGACCTGGCGGATTGTAAGGCCGCCTTTGCTTCAACATTACCCCCCCCCCAAAACCTTATACCTTCCTATGCCAACGCAGTCCCTCTTCCTCCTTCCTGTCCCAACACGCCCCACGTAGTCCCCCCCCTCTGTTCTGCATCCCAAATTCATGCCTCCCGGGTTTACCTCCTTTGGCCAGCTCCCTCCTCCCAACCGTAGTTCTGTTGGCAAAGCCGCAAGTGGTGGCTTCTACATGCTGTTCACTGGTCTTTGCAAAGCCATCATCGGCGACTCCTGCATGCGGCCCACTGACCCAGAAGCCTTCCCTCTGACACAATCAGACCCGCTGGATTGTTCTTTTTTTTGCACTTTAATTCCTAAGGTATTTTTAAAGGCCTTAAAAAAAGTGAGGTTTCAATTCATTTAGTATGAGACAATGAATGCCACTCCAAAGCCGGGGTACATGATGTATAATCTTGGCCTCTATAATTTACCACTAATGCTCGTCACAGTACTTTCACCGAGCTGAATAGGGCTTCCCTCTGGAGTTCATTAGATGTAACATGTATAGGCAACTTATCAAGGGGTGCCTGAAATTCCTTTAATCTCAAGCCCAACTCCCTGATGGGGAATATTTCTGTATCTTTCTGCCATGTTTCTTGGCCTCTGACTGCATTGCTTGGTATTTGATGATCTTTTTCTTCACTTGAAGCACAAAATAATCACTTGGCACGGACACGTCTTATCTAATATAATAAAATGGTAGGACGCGCATGCGCACTAAAAAAATCGTGTTCCCTGATCCCGTCGCGGAAACACGATTGCGCATGCGCGGCCCCGGCGGCAGCTTTCAAATAAAAAAAAAATTTCCATAGCTGCGGCGGCCTTCCTCACCCCCGGCTCCTCTCTAGAACTGGACGGTACCCGCGTCTGCCTACCCTTCCCCCCAACACAGCGAATTCCCCCCTCCCAATGAATCAATAAATCGAGCTGGGCCGCCCTCCGCAACAGACCAGAGGAGTTCTTTGCCACTCACCCCCCTTCCCTTGCCGCTGACCCGAATACCTACCCGGCGATTCAAGAAGCCTGTGCAGCAGTCTTCACACGCTGCTTCAGGCCCTTCTACTGCCCTGATTTGCTCGGCAGAGCAAATAAGCGCAGTAGAAGGACCAGAAGCAGCGTGTGAAGACTGCCGCACAGGCTGCTTGAATCGCCGACTTAAAAGGGAAGGGGGGGTGCAAGGACTCTATCCGAGTCTGCGGTGGCGGCGGCTTTCAAATTAAAAAAAACAGGTACACAACTGCGGCGGCCTTCCTCACACCTGGCTCCTCTCTCGAAACTAGGCAGCACTATAAACACGCTGCTTCGCGCCCTTCTCTGCCGATTTCCTCTGCCGGGTCTCTGATGACATCATCGGAGACAGACGCAGCAGAGGAAATCGCCAGTTGAAGGCCGCTAAGCAACGTGTTTAAAGTGCTGCCTACGCGGCTGGAGTCCCGAGGTTTGTCGGTGGTGGGAGGGTCAGGAGCAGGCCGGATCGACAACGCCAGTAAAAGAAGGGGGAGGGACCGAACTGAGCATGGAAGAGAAGGTAGGGAAAGGGGGAGTGGCGGAAAATCCTGCTACTGCTTCTACACCTAGGAAAGGGGGGGGATAGAAGGGAAATGCTATTGCTGCTGCATAGGGAAGTGGGATGGAAATGCTGCTGCACAGGGAAATGGGGAAAATGACAGGGGCAGGGAGAGGGACAGAAAGACAGACAGAGAAAGGGGGTCAGAGAGAGAATCAGCGGGAGAGGGAAAGGGGGCTGCTTTGGGGGGAGGGGTGTGCTTGGGGCAAACAGCCATGGAGAGACAGGGACAGGGATATGGGGCTACTTTGGGGGGAGGGGTGTGCTGGGGGAAGACAGAAGGGGCAATGGAGAGATAGGGAAAGGGGACAGACAGCTTTGCTCTGGGGGGAAGACAGAAGAGGGCCATGGAGAGACATTTGGGGGGGAGGTGGGTGCTGGGGGCAGACAGCTTTGCTCGGGGGGGAAGGGGGTGACAGAAAGATACAGACAGCGGCCAAGGAGAGATAAAGAAACACAGACAGACACATCTATTCTAGCACCCATTAATGTAACGGGCTTGACATAAATGCTGCATAGGGGGCAGAAAGAGAGACAAATAGAAAGAAAGACAAATAATAGGAGGGAGGGAGACAGAAAGAAAAGAAGAAAGACACAAGGGCAGGGAGTGAGACAGAAAGAAAGAAAGACAGACATACATATATTCTAGCACCCGTTAATGTAACGGGCTTAAAGACTAGTTATCAATAACATAATTGTGTTTTCTCCTTTACCACAATTTATGGCTTTCCTGCATCAAGTTGATTGTGGCTCCAGAGCCAGCAGGAGAAGCTGAGCCAGCAGCTGACGCTCTTCCCTCTGCCAGCCTCTGTTTCTCACATTCCTCCAGAATAGTCTGGACAAGGGTCTAGCACTCGGTTCCCTGAAGGTACAAGTGGCAGCATTGGTCTGCTTTAGAGGTCGAGCTGCCCATCCAAACATCATCCAGTTCTTAAAGGGAGTGAGCCAGCTTTGGCTCTATCAGGTTTGACTGGAGTGGAGTCTTAGTTTGATGCTTTGCACTTTGCAGAAGCCTCCATTCAAACCTTTGAGGAAGGCTACGCTCAAGGATCTGACACTGAAGATGATCTTCTTGGTGCTCATCGGATTTCAGAGTTTCAGGCCTTATCTTGCCAGAACTCATTCCTATGGCTTACTGAGGCAGGAGTATCCCTGCAGCAGGCTCTATCCTTTCTTCTCAAAGTGGTATCAGTGTTCCATATAAATCAGGTAGTGGAGCTTTCCTCCTTTAAGCAGGAGAATTCAGATGACTAGTTTGAGAGCCTGATTCTCTTGGATGTGCGTCATATGCTCCTTAGATACTTGGAGGTTACCAATGACTTCTGGAGGTCTGATCAGTTGTTCGTCCTTTTGGCAGGTCAAAGGCTAACAAGATGGATGAAAGTGGTTGTGGTCTTGGCCTATTTGCTGTCACGAAAACAGCCTCTGGGTCCAGAAGTCCTCCCTCGTCTGGGTTCTGTTGTTGGAGCTGTGGTTCAGCCTTCCTGTTCATTCCTCCTTCTTCTGAGGGTATGGCCCATCGGGTCTGTCTGTCTTTGCATTAAAAGAAAGAAAACTCAGTACTAGGGTGTAGGTTGGAGTGGTTGCTAGAGTGGTTTCCCTCTGCTTGTTTATGTTAATACTGAAGAGCTGTGGAGTTGGGTACAGTAAATCATACAGTTCTTCTAGTGTGGTCGATGGACATAACTATCCCACTGGTCTGGAATAGTGTGAAGGACTAACTGAAAAAAAAATTAACAGGTAAGATCTAATTTCTCCATAATCTCTTGAGCAGGTTCATTCCTTTTTTGGTTTGAGAAATATATAGTCTTGGCATATATGAATTCTTAGAAGACATCAAGGGCTACAAAAAAATTTAAAAAAAGGCTCCCCCCTATTAATAATTATTTATTCAAATTCTATACCATTCTCCCAGGGGAGTTCAGAATGGTTTACATTAATTTATTCAGGTACTCATGCACTTTTCCCTGTTTGTCCTGGTGGGCTCACAATCTATTTAATGTACCTGGGGCAATGGGGGGAGGATTAAAAGACTTACCCAAGGTCTTAAGAGCAGGGTGGGTTTGAACCCATAACCTCAGGCTGCTAGGCTGTAACTTTAACCACTGTGCCATATTCTTAATTATGTGTACAGCTGGAATAATCTAGGATTGGCGCGGGGAGAGTTTTAGCACTCACACCATAAATTTCACATCTCTGGGAGAGGTTTGAGCGTTTGAGGCACAAAATAGGGGCCATGAGATGGAGAGAGTAAAAAAATCAAGAGCATGGATAATAATCTACATCCCAGTTCTCTTCAATACCCTGCACCGTCTCCCATTCAGAAAGCAGCATGGGCCTAGACAGGAACGAGCCGCCGCTGCTGCTCGGCTCCCACGGTCACCTGCCTGTTGCCGCCTTCAACCTCATTCTCGGCGTCCTGCACACTCTGCTTTCGCCAGGGGGGGCGCACCGGGGCAAAGTCAGTGGGGTCCGATCGCGGGGCTGGGGGAGCGCAAAGCATGTGGGCAGAAAACAAAGAGCGAAGGGAAGGAGGCTGGGGGGTTCTGCAGAGACGTGGGGGGCTGCGATGTGATCCTGGGAGCTTTCATAAGGGAACTGGGGGCTCACATACCTTTATTGCTGTACTCTGCTGTGAACCGCTACAAACCACGGGAAAAAGGGAAACTTGTGCACAGTGACTTTATTAAAGTGAATACATGTAGTGATGTAACAGGGGTGCATATGCATGGTAAAGTGTCAGGCATAGTCAAAATTGCAACCAGAGAGCTTGAATAGTGGACCAAACCTGGTCGTGATAAAACTAAAAACAAAGGATGGTTCGTGGTGAACGACACAGAGATGAAATTTGTTGTGGATTAAATTTGCTTTTGCTTCAATGGAATAAAGTGGGAGATCTGTGTGGATCTTATTGCTAATGCCCCTTGGGATGGAGTGGAGGTGATTCTTCCTCAGGGACCATAAATGTCCAGGTCCCTGATGGGGGTAATAGGGTTTTCACATATTTGGGGTGTATGGAGTTTGGGAGGGTGGGGGGACAGCTGGCAGGGAAGGGGGGACAAGGTGCAGAGCCTGGCAAGGAGTGTGGGGTTGGGTGCAGAGCCTGGCAGGGAGGGGGGAACAGGGTACAGAGCCTGACAAAGAGTGTGGGGTTGGTGCAGAGCCTGGCAGGGAGTGAAGGGGGCTGGGTGCAGAGCCTGGTATATATATTAGTACACAATTTGGTTCAGAATGTTTTTTTTCTTGTTTTCCTACTTTAAATCTAGGGTGCGTCTTATGGTCAGATGCGTCTTATAAATAAAAGAAAGAAAAAGAAAAAAACAGCAATTCGTGAAGAGAAACACACAAACCGCGGTGCAGAGAAGGCACAAAGTAACAAAGTTAAACGCAGAGAGTCAAAGACGGACTTCTCGGCTCTGCGGAAAACTGAGAACTGAGGAGACGCACCCTACGCTGAGCAGGAAGGCACTCACGCATGCGCGGTCGACTCGAAACTTCTAGTTTCTTCAAGCAAGTCTGCTTGCGAGCTTCTGCATCCGGGCTCCACTGATGACATCACCCATATGTGAGAATAGGCTGCCTGCTTGTCCTGGGATAATAGTATGCACTCTTCAAAAAGAGGGTGCATTCTTTTCACACACACATGCCCTTTTGCACATACAAATAT
Organism: Geotrypetes seraphini; assembly: GCF_902459505.1. Taxonomy (NCBI): domain Eukaryota; kingdom Metazoa; phylum Chordata; class Amphibia; order Gymnophiona; family Dermophiidae; genus Geotrypetes; species Geotrypetes seraphini. The sequence continues at coordinate 485,211,056 of NC_047084.1, forward strand.
GCACTCAGACAGTTTGTGCTAACATTCGTTCCAGAACAAAAAATAAAATATGAACATTTTCCATCTGCCCATCTCTACTAGCTTCTCAACTGACTACTGCATGGATTACTTGCTGGTAGTAAATGTCTTAATTTGTCTGGTTAGTTTGCTCTTCCAGACATGCTTACTTCCATGGTAGACACCAAAAATTAAAAGGCTCCCAAAATTGTCCTGGTGACCCCATAGTCAGATTTTCAAGTTATTCACAAGCAAGATCCCCACATTCTGAATCAAATTGTGTACTAATATATATACCAGGCTCTGCACCCAGCCCCCTTCACTCCCTGCCAGGCTCTGCACCAACCCCACACTCTTTGTCAGGCTCTGTACCCTGTTGCATTTACTCTGTGCATTTTTTTTTAAGCAAAAAAGCTGTTGGTTCTCAAATACCAGGCCATTTGTTCAGGAGTGGGGTGATCACTGAGGGACCCACCCCAAAGTAGCTAGGCCCCATGTAACCAGTCACAGAATCCACGAAACGGCAGAATGGAATGAGCTCTTTTATTAATACTTGAGGAACATTTTATTTATTTATTCAATTTTCTATACCGTTCTCCCAGGGGAGCTAAGAACGGTTTACATTAATTTATTCAGGTACTCAAGCATTTTTCCCTGTCTGTCCCGGCAGACTTACAATCTACCTAATGTACCTGGGGCAATGGGGGGATTAAGTGACTTGCCCAGGGTCACATGAAGCAGCATAGGTTTGAACCCACAACCCCAGGGTGCTGAGGTTGTAGCTTTAACCACTGCGCCATTTTTATCTATGGAATAGGTTCTGGTACTCAATACATACCCCTGAATACCCCATCAAAAAATGCCCTGCATGTACTGAAGACCCAGTATATTGGTAGTAGATAGCAATAAAACCTGACTGGCTGTGTGGGCAGAAGAACAGACTTGAGAACACCAAATTCAGCATTCTGCTTGAGTGTATGTGGCATGTGCTTACCTTGGCTGTGAGAAACACGCTGACGTGTTCATTAAAAGAGAGCACAGGGTGATCAGCAATCCTTTTCAGGAACTTATCTAAAGCTTTTCTTCTGGTTTCAACAAACTCTTCAGAGAAACGGTCAACAACACCTTTAACCACAAATTTTTCAGGCAAAGGCTACAAACAAAAAAAGGAGGGTTTTCTTAAGTATAAAATAACCTTGAAAGAAATATATTAACCCTGGATTGTTTAACAGGCGCATTTGTTGGTGGCCACTGATCATGTGGCAATCACAAAGGCGCCGGCTAGAGAATCATGCCTCTGGCAAAGGTAGGCACCAGAAATGTAGGCAAGGGTTTTCCAGGTCTACATTTCCATCACTTACTTTTGATGTGAATCGCGCATCCGTAGGCAATTCAAATGTTAACTACGCCTACAGTGGCATTGTGCATCACAAAGCGCCTATGGAGGTGTGATTCCGGCGCTTTGAAAATTAGTGAAAAATGTTGTTTAAACAGCATTTTTAATTGAGCTTGAGCGCCTACAGGTGCCATTTAGAGAATCCAGGCCTATGTACCTAAAAAAGGACATTTATAGGAAGTCAACATACTATGTTTCCCTGAAAATAAGACCTTCCCCGAAAATAAGACCTAGCATGATTTTTGGGATAGGTCTTAATATAAGCCCTACCCCAAAAATAAGCCCTAGTCGGGATTTGCTGGCAGCGCTTCCCCCTGCCACTGCACAGCCATCCTTCCCTCCTATCTGAATTGCCGACCGTGAACGAGCCCTACATACCATTACCTCCCTCCAAATCAGCATCGAGCCGGCAGGACTCTAAACAGGCTGCTTCGGCCTTGTCCACCAGTGAATTCTCTCTGCCGCGTTACTGATAACATCTTCAGTGACGCAGCAGAGGGAATTCACCGGTGGATGTAATCACCACCCTTTCCCATCCACTGTCCACCCACTCGCTTCCATATGGCATCTTCCCACTTAAAAAAAAATGAAGATACAGCAAGCCACACTGGCAAGTAGTGAAAAGCATTTTTAGCAATTTCTCCTTGGAGATGTGGTTGGAGGAGTAACTAATCTAAAAGTAGCTTGCAGTGGACATGACAAACAATAGATAATCATGAACAGTCACTGTGGCTTACTACCTACGGGAATGAGATGGGTTGGTTGCGAGTCTTCAAGTTTATTTCTCAGCCAGTCAAAGTCTTGGTACCTTCTGCGCACGCAGTACTCTGGCAAGTCAAACTCTGCTCTGGTGGTCTACGCAAAAGAGGAAAAAAGAGAAAGTTTAAAATGTAAGTTCTTATGGTATCCAGCACCAGCTCTTCTCATTGATTCAAGCATATGAAAAGTGAAATGAAAAATCTTCATATCTTTATTCACTTTTTATTACAAACCTTAATGCTCAAGGCCCAGTCCAGCCCAACAGAGGCAAGAGGGAGGATCTCCGACGCACCGTCCAGCCCAGAAGACGGAGGATCTTCGGGCACCAGCACCAGCATGTCCTATGCGTTGGTGCTGGTGCCAGTACCCAATCGGGGTAAGGGATTTCGTTTCGGTGCTTGGGGGGGATGTAGAATCTGGGGGGTGGGGGGGCAACGTGAGAGGGGGGGAAGGATGCCGGATTGTGGGAGGCGGGGTATGGAGCATCAGTGGCTTAAAGGGGGGGGAATGGAGCAGCGCTGGTAACCTTAGGGGGGGGAAGTGGAACGGGTCAAAGCGAGTTTCCCTTACTTCCTATGTGGAAACTCGTTTTGATATACGAGCAATTTGGTTTACGAGCATACTTCTAGAACGAATTATGCTCGTAAACCAAGGTTCCACTTATGAGAATGTTATATTGCCCTTATAAAATCGCTTCATGGTGTGACTACACCTTGAACACTGTGCAATTCTGATCATCGCCATCTCAAAAAAGATATAAGGCTCATTTTACAAAGGTGCATCAGTGTTTTTAATGCATGTACCGGATTAGTGCACGCTAGCCAAAAATCTACCGCCTGCTCAAAAGGAGGCAGTAGCTGCTAGCACGTGCTATTCCGTGTGTTAAGGCCCTAGTGCGGCTTTGTAAAAGGAACCCATAGTGCAATTAGAAAAGTGACAGAGAAGGGGAACAGAAATGAAAAAAGGGATGGGACTTCCCTAAAAGGAAAGGCTAAAGTGGCTAGGGCTCTTCAACTGGGAGAAGAGACAGCTCAGGAAAGATGTGTAGAGATCTATAAAATACTGAATGGAGTGAAACGGGTAGATGTGAATCACTTTATTCTTTCCAATAATACTAGGAGTAAGGGACATGTAATAAAGCTACTAAGTAGTAGGTTTAAAACAAACCAGAGAAAATATTTCTTCACTCAATGTGTAATTAAACTCTGGAATTTATTGCTGGAGGATGTAGTGAAAAAAGTTAATCATAGCAGGGTTTAAAAATTGTTTGGATAGTTTCATAACATAAAAATACATAAGCCATTATTAAGATGGACTTAGGGAAATCCACTGCTTATTACTAGAATAAGCAGCATAAATTCTGTTTTACTTTTTGGAATCTTGCCAGATACTTGTGACCTGGGCTGGCCACGGTTGGAAACAGGATACTGGCCTTGACAGAACCTTTCGGTCTGTCCCAGTATGATAACTCTTATGCTCATGCATTACTCATCTGTGTTACTATCTTATCCCATATAGCAGTGGTTCTTCAACCTTTCCTGGGGGGACCCCTAGTCAGCTGGGGTTTTCAAGATATCCCTAATGAATATGCATGAGGCAGATTTGCATGCCTGTCACCTCTATTATATGCAAATTTTCCTCATGAACATTTGTTAGGGATATCTTGAAAACTCAACTGGCTGGAAGTCCTCAGGACAGGTTTAAGAACCATTACCATTTAGAATTATTTTCATCTTTTAAAGACTTGGTTGAACTCCAAACATTACATAAATCCAAAATCCACCTTCTTAACACCAAGTACTACCAAAGACAAGTGTATCTGAGTTGCTGCAGGACAGTTGTGGGGCTGGGAGTAAAATTATTGGTATTTTACAACAGTTGAAAATAAGGTCTCCCTTAACTATTTTAAGAAGCATGAAACAAAGCATTTGTCTGACTAAAGAGAAACAAAGGCAAGAAACCAGAAAAACACAAGTTTTATTTTTTCCCTTCTTCCTCTTTTTTGTGCCTTGGGGACAAATAGGTTAGTGACCCAGCTGCCTACATGCTCCACACTCAGCTTCAGTTTGCTAAGTAGAAGGGCTACAGAAAACTGATCTCAGCAGCTTTACAGCACTGCAGTATTTGACCAGTGCAGATTTTCAGCACAAAAATCTATTCAGGATGGGGGGGAAGGGGGAGATGCAATACCAGAGTCAGCTAACTGGTGTTATCACCAGCAATTCAAACAATATCCAGCTACATGACCCCTCTTCTGAGGGTCACAGTCAGGAAATTCTACAGCATGTACAAGTCATTGAGAATTAAAGCAAAACATGAGATAAACACAAAGGAACAGTAGTGTAAGACGTGAAGGGACAACCAGTGACCAGGAACGAAACTAACAGGGCACTGAGGGCCTTATTTTTTTGTGTTAGCAAAAATGACTGTTTTGATTATACAGTATATGGCAATGAGTACTATGTATAATCTGCAGTACAGAAGAATGGATATAAATATCGGCAGCTCTTTCTATTTTGTTTTGAGTCTCTGGCTCAGACTGCTACACACACTATCAGATATTTCTCTGATTTTCAATGCCAGCTAGACAGTCTAAAACACAGTTCTTCAACCGCCGGTCCGCGGACCGGTGCCAGTCCGCAGAAAATTCCTGCCGGTCTGCGTAGGGCCGGCGAGATGGATGCCGTTAAATTTCCTGCCCCGGAAATCTTCTGTTCCTCCCAGCCTCGGGCGATCAGGACAGGCTGCCGACGTCGGGCATTCCCTCTGTGAGTCTCGCCTATGCGGAAACAGGAAGTTGAAACAAAATAGGCAGGACTCATAGAGGGAATGCCCGACGTCGGCAGCCTGTCTTGATCGCTGCCTCTGGGTTATTCCATGTCAAGTGATCAAGGGCTCCCTGCATGACCATCACGGATTTTGATAAAACTTTATGCACAAAGTCCCACATGTATCAAACGAACTTTGGTAAAGTTTTAGTTTCGCCTGTGGAATATTCGTGGAGATATAGCCATTTGTTTGACCCCATACTGCAATGACATACAGTACGACAGTGACATTCTGACAACTTTGAGACACAATATCTCACGAGCTATGTTTCCAAAAAAACTGAAACTTAGCTACCCTGCACAACTTTTGGAGCTCTATTCAGTGCTACCAATAATAATTTTTGTCGAGCACTGAGTGAATGGCTGAATTACAGTAAACGTGGCCGAAAAAATTAGTGCTCCAAAAAAAGTCAAAGTTTGACATTACTTAGCTCCCACAATAATTGAGTAATAAATGCGAAATTTGGCGCATAATGTCTCAGTACAACGTTGTTTTCAAAAGTACAATTTCAACCTCCAAGCTCTTTCCATTAGTTTACAAATTAAGTGTAAAGTTGCTAATTTGTGTAAAAAGGCCAAAAATAGGGTATTTTCAGCCTGCTTTTACAGAAAAATACCTTTCAGAAACTCTTTCAAATTAGTCTCATTAGAAAGAGCATATTTCAAACCCCCTAGAAAAGTGGGCTTCATTTTTCAACGCAGGTTAACAATGCCCGAAAAAGGGGGACAAAGTTGGGAGATGTCACCATGGCAACAGCCTACGTTTCAACTTACAATTATGTCACTTTTCACACTGTTTTTCCCTGTTTATTTTTACTCAAGCTTTGGGTACAATTATAGTGTTCTTAATTAATGATTATTCCTAACTAGAAATTGAGGTGATAATTTTGTTGCATGCAGATCACAAATTACAACTTGTTTTCTTTTTCAGATCCACATTATTATTAATTCAGTTTAAAATGGATGCCAACGAATCGACTAATAATAATCCTTTTCTGCCAGACTGTGCCATTGGGCAAAAATTGTTGTCAAAGTGTCATGACGGCACATTTTATTCTAAAAAATGTGGGCTCATTTTTTTTACATAATTTGTCAACCGATGAAAAATTGCTTATCACTCGGCGCTCTGAAGTTGAACTGATGGATAAAGACCAAATCTGCCTCCACCACAAAGCAAAGTATCTCGACAAATACGAATTAAAGCAAACATCGTGTTGTAATCCATTTGAAAAGAAAAATCACATTGTTCAAAGTGGATTGTTAAAAGTCGATCTTGCCATGTCTAATGATTTTAGAAAAGTGGCAAAAATAAATATCAAGCCAGGTCAGAAACTTTGCAGTAGGTGCAAAGCCCAATATGTTTCAATGAGTGAAGCTACTGCAGCATCTTCATCTTCAGACGATTTTGATATCAGCATCTCCGATGCAGTTGATCAAAGCTTGACTGCTTTAGGAACCTCTCCATTGAAAATTCGAAGGTTAGCTAGTAGAGATAAAGCCGGCTATGTGATACGAAAAATTGAACGTGTGCAGAATGTGATAGCCAAGAAGATTACATCTGCTGCTGGAATTTCAGCTGAAGAAGTTGGGCCGTCTCGTCAGTCTGTAGAATGCAAGTTATGTGAAGGTTACACTGACCTCATTGAAGAAATGAAAACGAAAATTGCAATATCCAACAGGTCAATGAAAGTTCAATTATTGACGATAGCCCCAAAAAGTTGGTCAATAAAGGAAACAGCAATGAAGTTTGGCGTTTCAGAGCGCATGGTCAGAACAGCCCAAAAAGTAAAGAAAGAGAAAGGCATTTGTTCTATACCTGATGCAAAAATTGGCAAGTCCCTTCCAAAAGAAATTGCAAATAGAGTTCAAGATTTTTACGAAGACGATGAATTCAGCAGAATATGTCCTGGCAAAAAAGATTGCATTTCAGTCCGCCTCAATGGTTTAAAAGTACAAAAGCAAAAGCGGCTGCTGTTGTGTAATTTAAAAGAGCTGTACGTGGCGTACTGTAACAAATACGGAACTGAAATTGGTTTTTCCAAATTATGTGAGCTCAGGCCAAAGTGGTGTGTAACCGTTGGTGCATCAGGTGCACACTCCGTGTGTGTCTGCACGATACATCAAAATGTAAAGCTCATGCTACAAGGCGCCAATGTCAAAGAGAACTACAAAGTTCTTATGGAAAAAACTGTGTACGACCTAAATGTCAAGGACTGTATGCTACAACGATGTCAAAACTGCCCTGGTGAAGAAGCACTAACAGCATACCTGGAAGAAATATTCAAGGATTTAGATCCAGAAGAATCAATAGAATTTAAGCAATGGGTTCACGCTGAAACATTAGAAACAAGCGTACTAACCATGGACAACTTTATTGAAAGACTTGCAAGCAAGATTTGGAAGTTGACAAGCCACCATTTCATTTCAAAACATCAAAGTGAATATTTGAAGATGTTGAAGACAGGCTTAAAAAAAACGGAAATGATCGTTTTGATGGATTTCGCTGAAAATTACTCATTTGTTGTACAGGATGCCGCCCAAGGCTTTCACTGGGAAAATTCACAAGCTACGGTACATCCTTTTGTTGCATATTACCTCAATGAAGTGGGCACATTGCAAGTTGTAAACTGTTGCATTATTTCTGATCATATGCAACATGATACGATATCTGTACACGTGTTTATTCAAAAGTTGATCGAATTTTTGGTAACTCAAACAAACATTACCAAAATATACTACTTCAGTGACGGCTCAGCTGCACAATATAAAAACTACAAGAACTTTGTGAATTTGTGCAATCACAGAAATGATTTCAACATTGAGGCTGAATGGAATTTTTTTGGAATTAGCCACTGAAAATCACCCTGCGATGGAGTTAGTGGAACAACTAAACGACTGGCTGCCCGGGCTAGCCTCCAAAGACCATCAAGAGTAGTAGTAATACTATGTCAATACAAAACTGTAACTTTAAAAATGACAGAACTATGTTGAAATAGAGGTTGTTGCCGTGGCAACGTCTCCCAACTTTGTCCCCCTTTTTCAGCCATTGTTAACCTGCGTTGAAAAATGAAGCCTACTTTTCTAGGGGGTTTGAAATATGCTCTAATGAGACTGATTTGAAAGAGTTTCTAAAAGGTATTTTTCTGTAAAAGCAGGCTGAAAATACCCTATTTTTGGCCTTTTTACACAAATTAGCAACTTTACACTTAATTTGTAAACTAATGGAAAGAGCTTGGAGGTTGAAATTGTACTTTTGAAAACAACGTTGTACTGAGACATTATGCGCCAAATTTCGCATTTATTACTCAATTATTGTGGGAGCTAAGTAATGTCAAACTTTGACTTTTTTTGGAGCACTAATTTTTTCGGCCAAGTTTACTGTAATTCAGGCATTCAATCATTGCTCGGAAAAAATTGTTATTGGTAGCAATGAACAGAGCTCGGGATGGGACTTGATATACCGTTTTTTTTCCTGTGAGGTTGCATTCAAAGTGGTTTACATATTTTAGACAAGAATTTATTTTGTACCTGGGCAATGAAGTGTCAAATGACTTGCTCAGAATCACAAAGAGTTGCAGTGGGAATTGCCGCAAAATGGTATAAATTGTTATATGGATTTTTAAATAAAAAAAAAAAAGGAAAATGGACTTAGGGATATTTGGAGTATTGAGATTGGACAGACAATTTCTGCGTCTCAATGGCCACGATTTTGGTCCTGGAGGTTAAGGTCTATAAGGTCAGCATCTATGAGTCAAACATGGATGTTTTTGTTACATCGAGTTTTATGGACCCCTATGCGTTTGCAAAAGATAGATAGTACTAGGTCTAATAGATGCTGGCATTGTAGATTAGAAGTTGGGACGTTAGATCATTTAATTTTTTTTTGGCCCTGTGTAAATGCTTTTTGGAAACTAATTTGGCCCCAAATTAATAAATTATTAGAAAATCATGTAGGACTCTCATATGACACTATATTATTTGGTACAGCAATGAGAACTCAGAGTCCGATTTCTGCAAACAATAACAAGTTATTGTTGATATTAACAGGGGTCGCCATGCAACAGATTGCTCAAAATTGGAAAGATTATACTAAATTAAATTATACATTTTGGTGGAACTCAGTTTGTCATATATATAAGATGGAAAAGGTGTTAGCGTTACAACAAGGGAATCTTCATAATTTTAAAAAAATTTGGGAACCATTGACTAATTATTCTAATGATCAGATATCTTAGCACATGGATAGTAGATATGTGGGGGCGGGGTGGGAAATATATATCATATGGAAATAGGAATATTGATAAAAGGGGGGGTATTTATTCTGTATTACAAGATGATTTGATTGTAAATACAAGTGATTTATGACAATTGATTACAATATGTTTAATCCACTTGTTGTAAGAATTCAAAAATGAATAAATTAAAAATTAAAAAAAAAAAGAACTCTCAACCTCAGGATACTGAAAAAGCTGCATTAACCACTATCTTTTTTTCCAATTCTGCAAAGTTTGCTTCTTGAAGCAGTTTGGAAACTAATAAGTTAACCTTGGAAGTGACAAATTATTGGATTTTACCTTAGTTGCAACTCTGTATGTGATGTAGGTCTCCATAGTAGAAACATGTTTTTTTGGATCATCAACTGTAACGAAAAGATCTCTTGTCTCGCCATCCAAGTCATCATCTAATTGGAGTCTGTTGAGGAGTGATGAAGATGAAGCAGGGCTAGATGTGTCCACAGGAGTGCCATTGGGCAAGCTAAGGTCCTATAAAACAAAGACAAAAATCAATTACAATTACCACCTGCAAGCATGAGACACTATACATCAGGGGTGCCCACACTTTTTTGGTTTGCGAGCTACTTTTAAAATGACCAATTCAAAATGATTTACCAACAATAAAATAAAAACAAAAACAACCTCCACAAAAGCACACTGTACACAGAGAAAATGTTAATCATCATTTATATTCGGGTTTTTTTTTCCAAAGAGGTCAAGGTAATGTCACCTCAGCAACAACTATACAAAAACAGACAAATATACCCCCTACCCTTTTACTAAACCACAATAGCGTTTTTTTAGCACAGGGAGCTGAGCTGAATGCGCTGCACTGCTCCCTGCGCTAAAAACCACTATCATGGTTTAGTAAAAAGGGGTATATAAACTAAATGTACTTAACCCAAGTGGTCAAAAAATCACTTACTCATATAGAGAAAAATACCACTTAACATGATATATCCACTGTGTAGGAAACTTAGAGGAGGGCCTCAGTTTCGGAGCATACGCGTAGTCCTATCACAGACTCAACTGTCAGCGTATTTCTATAGCTCCATGCTCCAGTCATAGGCCCATACCCCAATTGAATTTTTAAAACTTTTTAATAAATAGACCTTAAGTGTAGTGACTAAAATTCAAAACTCTTAAAGGTGAAGTTAAGATATTAAAATTCAGTCCTATTCACAGTGTATCCTTATTCAATAGGCAGCTAAATCACTTATCTCAATCTGCTTTTTCTTTTTCTTTTTTTCTTTTTTAAAGGCTTCCACGTCAAGTTCTTTATTTAGCCTATTTAATGGCTAAGCCAAAGGCTTCCACGTCAAGTTCTTCTATCTTCTATCCGAATCTGAGGCCCTCCTATAAGTTTCCTACACAGTGGATATATCATGTTAAGTGGTATTTTTCTCTATATGAGTTAGTAAAAAGGGGGCCATAATGCAAAATATAGACAGCAGATATAAATTCGGACACATTTTGATCACTAAATTTAAAATAAAATAATTTTCCTACCTTTGCTGTCTGGTGATTTCATGAGTCTCTGGTTGCACTTCCTTTCTCCAAATGTAAATCCAATATTTATTTATTTCTGCCTCCTGCTTCCTTTCCTCCTGATCTCATTCCATTCCCTAACCAACATCTCTCTCTGCCCCCCTTCTTTCTTTCTCTCTCCCTCCCCTTTCTTTCTGTCTTTTTTCTATCTCCCTCCCAAGCCACCGCCGCCAATTTCTCCCTGCTTCCCCAATGCCAGGCCTGGTGCGTACAAGCACTGGGCCCACAAGCCTTCCCCCCCCCCGCCCATGTCAATTCTGATGGAGAGGAAGTCTGGGCCAGCCAGGCAGCGATTGACTGGCCTGGAACTTCTCTCCAATGTCAGAATTGACGTGGGGGGGGGGGGGAAGGCTGTGAGCCCAGCGCTTGTACGTGCCTGGCCTGGCATTGGGGAAGCAGGGAGAACAGAATGTAAAGGCAAAGCAAGTCTATTGGGATGGGCTCCGCGATCGACTCACATTGCCTTTGCGATCGACATTTTGGGTACCCCTGCTATACATAAACACCACAATCTGATCAAACTCCGAGTGAGATGCATGCGAGTACCATTAACCATTAAGGCACAGATTAGTCTTACTGTTCTAATTTCAAGTTATCCTATCTAGGTTCTGGATTTTGTAATGTTTTCCTTCTAGTGCTGTGTCTTATGGCACTTTAAGATTGCTTTTAATGGAAAATTAGGTTCTTACCTCGCTAATTTTACTTGTAGTATAAGGGCAAATAATTCAGGATGATAGGCAATTTTCTGTGAACTGTTTGCAGAAAGATGTCAACCACGTCTTTCAGTTCCACCTCCTTCCCCATGAGCATATAAGTAAACATTGTAAAATCTTGCTTTTACAGATTATGAATTATCCGGTCAATCTCTAAGTTCCTAGAGCCAAAATCTTTAAATATACTAATTCATTCTTTAATTATTGCCAAACTTGATTATTGTAACTTAGTATCTCGATCTGTCCGCACCCTTGATTTGTGTTCATTTAGGCAAACTTTTATAGAGTGAATAGTTCGCCCATATATTTTATCACAGGGGCACTGTATAAGGTAGATTACATATGTGGTAGAAGTATAAGTGAAATAGTTCCTTCCTGTGAATCAGCCTCTTACCTAAACATGCGGTGCCGCTGAGAATGAGCGGGAATCATACAGCTTTATATTATATGTCAGTGTTATTGAAGGCACGTACAGGCGATCATTCTGTGTGTAAACCAGATGAAGCTGATGCTTTGCTCTGGGTACTTGGTCAAAAGCTGTTGTATTGTTTCAGGTGTGCGTCTTTGTTGTGTAAAGTTAACTCTTGGGCACAACGCTTTTTAAGACATTTTAATTTCAGATCGTCATTAATTATCCTAAACACAGTTGTCTGGCTTTTTCCTGCTTCTCTTGCTATTTGGCGAGTTGTTCGCTGGGTTTGAAGCATGTCCTGGCTCAGTACAAGATTGTGCACGTCGTCACTGTGCGCTTGTGTGCAAATCGAGCGTTGTCGTTTGTTGCCTGGCTTACGATCCACAATGCCTGTTGCTCAGATCTTGCGTAGCAGCACATCAAGGCCGTTTTTGTTCCAACCCTTCTATAGGAACTCTTTCAACAATAGTCGGCTGCTGTAACCTTTTAGCAGTACCAAGTTCTTTATCAGAATTCGGTCTTCTGCAGTAAAAACCATTTTGCTACAGAGACTGTTTACAACTATCATCTGCTTTTGCGCGTATCCCATAGAACAATTCATTTCCACAAGGTAGTGTTGTGGTATGGAGGGAAATATTTACAACATTTTACATCAACTTCATTCAGGACACAATGCACTAAATTTAATAAGAATCAATTGAGTTCTATGGATGACACAATAAAAAACATTTTGGTGTTTTTTTTTTTTTTTTCGGTTCACAGTGTAGATGTATATCTAATGCCTAATGTGGCCCAGGAACAGCAGTGTAGCTATATTCTGGGTGTCATGTTAGAATGTACGAGTAATCTTCTCAAAGAGAACCCAAGTGAAACAAATAGAAGTAGAGAATCAAGAAGGCGGATGCCATTTAGCCGAGCTCGGAAGGCTTAGCGTTTTCTTCAAAAATTTTACAACGAATACTTTGGAAAGCTGCCACTTACTTTGCCAATATGCCCCATACTAAGAGGAAGGGGAATGTGAGAGCGGCACAATTACCACTGCTCACATCATCTCCGGCCCAGCAGACGATCCAGTGTTTTCTGCAGCCGCTGAGCTCAGCTGACACCCAGATAACCCTGTGGTGGCAGAGTTCTGCGTCGGATTTGAGTGAGGGAGAACTCGAGTCCCTGGATTTGCTGACATCATTGTCACCGCCGCTTCTCTCTGTGCCTCCATGTACAGCAGGAGCGCAGATTGTTGAGCCTGACCCCGAGGGAGAGGAGTAGGAGACCCCGGAGCAGGCATTGGGAGGAGCTACTGCCCCAGCTGGAATGCTGGGCCAAAAGATTGCTGAAGGAGAGGGAGGATCAGCAACTAGCCCAGCAGTGACACTAGAGATACTCCTGGAGGCTACTAAGAAGGTGGATGTGAAGGTGGAGAAGACTGCCTCAGACATGGAAGCATTGGTTCAGAAAATGGATACCTTTTCAGATAGTTTGGTTAAAATTAAGCAAGAATGCATGGACAAAATACAAACTGAGTCAGCCTCCTTGAAAAACTCAATTACCACTATAATTAAAAAACAAAATTTTGCAGCTTGTAAAATAGAAATGATAGAGAATTACAACAGAAGATTGAACTTGAGAGTGCTAAACTGCCCATGGATACCGGCTATATCACTGATTGAGATCTTCAAAAAATTTCTTATAGAATGTTTGAATTTTCCTTCAGACCAGATTCCGCCCATAAACAAAGCATACTTTTTACCTGTTTCAAAAATAAATTTTGATAATAATGATATACCTAGGGGTGAGAATTTGGTCTCTGACAAAGACTTGCAAAATCTTATGACAGAATTAGAGGAATCGTACATAAAAGTTAATGAAAGAGCAACTCTAATTGTTAACTTTATCTTTGAACAAGATCTTAATTCTGTTATGGAGGTTATTCTTTAAAAAGTCTGGAATACTTTTTTGTGGTCAACGTCTATGGTTATATCATGATGTAACTAGAGTTACTCAGGAAAGGAGAAAATTGTTTTTGGGAATGAGAGAAGAGACAAGGAGGCTAGGTGCTACATTTTTGTTAGCCTACATGCAAATATGTTATTAAGTTTATGGGTTTAAAATATGTGTTCTTCATACCAGATCATCTACAATCCTTTTTAGATCTCAAGGATTTATCTAGTGGTGGGAGCGTAGCTCAAAGGAATAATGCCGGGTTGTAGCATTTAAGTCTTTTCTTTGTACATTACTACATTGTTACTCCCTGTAATTTCTTTATTTTTTTTCTTCCTCCTAGTTGAGGTCTAAGGAAGAGTTAATTTTCATAATAATTCCTATTTTAAATGTTATAATGCTCTACGATGTTAATTTTGTTGGAACTCTATTTCTATAGCAAATAGTTTATACTTATAAAATATGTTAAATTCAATAAAAATAAAAATATAAAAAAGAAGTAGATGTATCCTTTATTCTCCTGTTCATCTGTGTTCTGCATACAACAGGGCTGAGACATTTACTATCTCTAAGGCCATGAAGAGGAAGTTATCCAAGGCACTATTTGCTCCTCGAACCTCACATACCACAGCATGCATTAAATATGAATTCTGTTTACATAAAGCTGTAAACACTCAAATTCCTTTCATTCAAGGCTTGCCAATCCCAGAAATCAGGCATTTTATTGGTTGTAGATTTTTCAAATTCTTCACTTACTGACTTTATTTACTCTGTATACCTTCAAGCTGTCCATAATTCTGCAGCTCATCTTCTCTTTTTATCATAGCTTGCCTCTCTCATGTCACTCTTTTTCCAAAATTCTTGAATCATAGAGAGATGATTAAAAACTTCTAAATATTAACAGTGTTCTATGCTAGCACTGCTCCTACAGCTACAATCATAGTGACTGTAGGAGCTTGTTCTAGTGATAAACAGAGCAGTGACACCCAAAACCCACCTTAATTTTTAGGGCAGCTGAACACAATGCAATCTGAATAGTTAAAGAAACACAAATTTTGTGGTGGGCTCCTAAGACCAGATTTAGTACCATGATGTAGCCCCCATCCTCCTTGTCCTACTTTGTTAGAATCACAGGACAATTTGCTCAAAATTTCATAACCATTTGAAATTTAGTAATTCTCCAAGTTCTCTCTGATGTCTTACTGTGACTTCTCACTTTTCATTTGTCCTTATAGGTTTTCAACTTTTTTATTATTACTTTAGATTTGTGCATTGTTTTTCCCATGCCTACTGAAGGCAATTTATACTACTTAGCAAAATGCCAATAAAATCATACATAAATCAATATAAAAAAACTGTATTAAACATTTTCCCTAATAAAGCATTAGTTTATAACCATAGCAACTTGTCTCTCAAAATCATACCCATGCATTTATAAATGTTACACTTTATAAACAGTACTGTGTTTTATAGAAAATAGGCTACTAAAATCTGTAGTCCCCCCCCCAAAAAAAAAAATAATAATAATAATAATAATTCATTTAGGTCTGAATTACTGGTTATGTATTATGAATAAAACTTCTTAAACCATGAGATTTCTCAATGGAAATGTAAGCTCTGCAACTGTACATTTCTCTCTAAAGGTGCTTTTATGCACACATCAAAACAGATTATAGTGAGAGCAGGCAAAAGATAGTGCATGAGAAAAGATGATGCATGAAAAGAAAAGATGATGCATTTAAAACAAGCAAACTGAAAAAGACTCACTACTTCCAACTCTACCTAAACTAAAGCACTGATGGTAGTGCATATACGGGTTCTTTAATTGTTCCAGACCAGCCAATGACACAGCCTTCCTCTGGTATGAAACAAGAGAAGTCACAGTAACTGACTAATCAAAAGCAGGTGGCTTGCTCTAGAAAAGACACTTCCAGCACCATGCTGATAACTCAGAAGCAAGGAAAAAGAGAAACTTCTAGTCTAGATGAGCACCTTTCACAGTGGGACTCATGTGGCAGAAAGTTCAGGACAGAACAAACATGGAGAATCAAAACTAGCGTGTAAGAGGAGAGCCAAGAATTAATGGAACTTCATTTCTACAGACAGAGCACTTAGGGAATGGCAATAAGCCACAAATCCAACAGAGCAGCTATGGGCTTCATATCCCAAAGGCTCAAAGTGTGGAGTAGTCTACAGTTTAGAGCAGGAGGCTCAGAGGCAGGGAAACCAGGGTTTAAATCTTGCATCTCTGTGGCTTCAAGCAAGTCACTTCACCTTCCACTGTCTCAGGTATAACTAGATCATAAGTTAATTTGGACAGGGAAATAATTTGTGTATGAAATCGAAATTCACCTTGAGCTTAAATTTGGAAAAGGTGATTAATTTGAGCTTATAGAACTTTTTGCCTTTGACTATAATGCCAAGTTCCATCAGTTTTTGAAATACGGGCTTTTTATTAAGTATTTGTATTAGTACTGAGCAGTAACATTTTAATTTTGTACTCGGGTATAAATTTTTACTGTAAGTTATCCTGAGCTCATGGTTAGTGACAGTATATGTATTTATTAATAATCATAATCATAATAATAAATCTCAAATTCAAATCCAGGTAAACAAACACCAGAAATAAGAAGGTAACATTTATGACATACCATACCACCATTAACTTATATACAGACAGAGAAAAATCCTTATACAGGGAAAAAAAAAACCCACAGAAAATAATGTAATTAAACAGTTACAAACTAAACAGATTTTCAACAACCAAAATGAGAAATCAAGCAATTCAGCTGATATAACTGACCGACCAAGAGCTTCTCTGAAGCTAACCTCAGCAAATCAACAACTGCATACTATATACATGCTTCTTGAGGGCAAAAGTATAAATTGCACATTTATAAAGTAGCACATAAACTTAAGTGGTTCTTTATCCTCCTCTTCCAGTCCCCAATGGGCACCCCCTCCCCTAAGACATATACACACTCAAAGATGAGATGAGGGCCAAGCAAGGATATCAGCAGCCAACAGAAAGGGAAAGGTTTTCTCTGCTTAAAAGGAACAATACACCTGCCAACTCATCAGTCAATAATGGCGATTTTCTGAGAATTTTAATAGTCGTTTAAATCTTAGAGAGTTTTGAATTGCCCAAAAATTCCAGCAATGTCACTGGTTGAGGTCTTCAAAAAATTTTTAATTGAGAATTTGAATTTTCCTCATGATCATATTCTACCTATAAAAAAAGCTTATTATTTACTTGTTTCTAAGAAGAATTTTGAGTCTGGTAATAAACCTTTAAGTGAAAAAATTTCCTCTGAAAATGAGCTACAGAACCTTATGGTAATTCTTGAAGACTCTTTCATTTATTAAGGAGAGGGCTACTTTAATTGTGAACTTTGTTTCTGAACAAGACCTCACCTCAGTCATGAGATTCTTTTTTTAAAAAGCTGGAACCCCCTTTTGTGGTCAGCGCTTGTGGCTATTCCCTGACGTAATTAAAATGTCAGGGAGAGGTGAAGACAATGTCTTACAGTAAGAGAAGAAACAACTTGGGAGAAACTTTTATGTTAGCCTACCCCTGTAAATGCATTATCAAACATTTGGGTCTAAGATATGTTTTTTTATATTCCTGAACATCTAAGATCTTTTTTGGACCTTAAGAGGTAAACCAGTGGAGGGGGTGGAAGCTCTAAAACTTGAAGACCGAGGGGTTTATGCCATTTAAGCCTTATTACTTTGAATTATACTTGTATTCTCCTTATAATTTATCTCCTTTCTCTCACTTTAAGTATTGTGGTCTAAGAAAGAGCCTGGTTCCAACTTTTTATTTTTCTTGTATTATCATCTTTTGCCTTAAAATTGTTTAAGGTTGGATATAACTCTGTATTTCTTGAGCAAGTAGTTTCATTTGTAATTGTTGATAAATGAATAAAAAATAAAATTACAAAAAAAATAATGGTGATTTTCTAAGAGTTCATCAACACAATCATTCTAGTTTTTCCAACCCAATGAATATTAGAAAGAAATTAGCCATAAGGAGTCAAGAGAATTCTGTTTGCCATCTGGGGCAAAATAACTCAAAATTTGGTATCAGGGAAAAACAGATAAAAAGACAAAGTTCAAAAATGGGCTAAATTGGACTAGGAGTTCCAGGGAAAAAAACCTACCCAAGAAAGTACTTATACAACATAGAAACTGCTCCTTTCAAAGTGCATCTCCCAGAAATAATTGTTTATTGTTAGCTTCTATACTGCTACTAATGACTGGGATGTCAATTCAGAGCGGTTTGCATGAGCTTCTGTAAAGGTATTACAATACTTGAGCTTCTGTGAGGTGTTACAATACATGGGCTCTATACAGAGTTACAGGGGCTTCTGTAGCATTAAAACCAGCATAATTATGCAAAACTGGAAGTTACATTGAAGCAAGGCCTCCAGTGGCAGAGGGAAAGTCCGAACGGGACTCTGAAAGCAGATCGGCAGCAGCAAGGCTCTCTCTTTCCCGAGCATTAGTATTTCTCCTCTCCTCCCTGGCCAGGCAAAATCGGCGGTAGTGAATGCAATTCACTACCCTGCTGCTACTCCAGGCGTCTTCTCTCCATTCGGCCGCCCAAGTGGAAACAGGAAGTTTTCACTGAGGGCGGGCCACAGTGGAGAGAAGACGCAAGGAGTGGTGGCAGGAGTGGATCGCTAAATAACTACCACCACCGGCAACACGTTGTAACGTCAAAATAAAGGTAGATGGAGGGAGAGGGGAGATGGACTTGGGGGGAGTTGGGGGACTGGAGGAGAGATGGGGAGAAGATGGATGGGAGGGATTAACTTGGTGGAGGGGGGAGATGGACTTGGGGGAGATTATGGAGATGGGAGAGGGATCAAAGAAATAATGGATCTAAAAACAGGAGAGGGAGAGAGATGGTGAACAATGGGATTTAGGGAGGGAAGGAACAGAAAGGGAGAGAAGTTGTACACAAGGGATGGTGTGTGTGTGGGGGAGGGATAGAGATACTGGATAGGAGGGTAGTTAGAAAGAGAAAGGGAGAGCTGGTGGGGAAGGAGGGAGAGATGCAGGATGAAAGGGCAGTTGAGAAAAGGAGAGATAGTGGATCTGTGTATGGTGGGGTCCATCGCTGTAGCTATGGGAATAGAGGTGGAAAAAAGGAAATATGCCAGACCTCCAGAGGAGGACAGAAATGGAAGATGGATGGTTACCACGGAGAAAGAAGAAAATGACAAATGGGCAAGAGACCCTGGCAAGCAAGTTATCAGAAGACATTTGTTGCAGACCCTGGGACCAACATGATTTGAAAAATGACCAGACAACAAAAGGTTAAAAAAAATAAAAAAATAAAAAAATTATTTTCTGTTTTGCGATTACAATGTGTCAGATTTGAAATCTATATCCTGCCAGAGGAAAAGTCTTTTATTTACACCACAGCAGCAGTGGGCAAAGGGGGTGAAGAGACTATAAAATAAACTCACCATGATGTTTGGAAAAACACCCAATTGTGCAGGAAAATCAATCGATTCAATAAGCTAAATTGAATCAAAATATTTTTTCCTGAATCGGGCAGCACTAGTAAGAACTAACTATACAATGAAAAACTACAGTCAGCTTTGTGTGCCTACTCTATGTGTTTGACACTCTTTCTTGCAAGAGAGTAAAATAAAACCAATTGCTGTTTCACACCCGTGTCTGTGCTGAGTTTTTCCAGTGAGAGATCATTGTTTCTCACAGTTCCCTCTGCAGCAGGAGCAGATTGTGTAAAGGCCTCCACTGGTCAAGACTTGGTACTTTTTCTTAAATATGCAAAGATTATTTTTGTATAAAGTGTCTCCATTTGTGTTTAGCAAAACGCAACAACCTCCTGAAAGATACACACATCTCCCCCTATTCCTTACCTAGAGCTGGCTTTGGGAGGGAGGGACGCAAATAGGGAAACTGCCCTGGTCTCCATGCCACAGGGAGCCCCCAAACCTGCTCAAAAAAGAGCACACTTGCTGGGCAGGCTTGGGGCTTTCCCTTCCAGCTTTCTACCCTGTTTAACAGGTCCAGGTCAAACTGCACAGTTTCCCATTAAGTTTCTTCAGTTAAGATATATGGACACAAGAGCGGTGTAGTGACCCGCAACACACCCAGTTTTCATATCCATAAGCCGACCGGTAAATAGTCTTTGCCATGACAACGGCTTTCGGGGAGTCTGGCTCGTGGTTCACGTCACAAACTGGAGGAAAAAAAAAAAAGAACCAACCACATCTGTACGCTCTGTGAAAGATTGCCACTAATCATTCCCAATCTATTAAACCGTGCTCCTTCCTAAAAGTACAGGAACTCTAAAGACAGTCTTACAAAGAAGACGGGGCACACGGCCGCTGCCAAACCCCAATACGGCTTCTTTTCTTTCAGCAAAAAAATAAAATAAATAAATAAACCACACAACAAAAAAATGGTTGCTGGTACCACATACATGGGCTCCCATCTCAGTTCCACCGCCATCATCATCAAGCACTGAAGCCAGAAAGGGAAATACACAGCGAGAGAGACGCGTCACCCACAAACAATGCACTCACATACTCCACACGTGTATGCCGGGGTACCGGCCTGGGCGCAGGAGCCACACGGTACCTTATCTCCAATGCTGCTGCTGGTGCCCGTGTTGGGCAGCTCGGGACTGGGGGTGAGCGCCACCGCCATCATTTCCTCCTCACTGCCGGAGCCTGCCAGCGGGTGCTGGATATCGTGCAAATCATGTTGGCCCGAGGAGGGTAAAGATTTGGGGGTCACCGCGCCGGCCATGGTCCCCAGGGCTGCACAGCAGGAAAGCACCGAGCCGGGCCGCTTGTGCCACTCCGCTGCGCCCCGCCCCCTTTTCCCCACCCCCCTACCACTCGCGCACAGTGCGCGAGCGGAGCTCCCTCCCACTTAGCCTGCAGGAAGTAGCGCGCGCTCCCGGATACACAGCTTGATTGGTTGCTCGGGAGTGCCAGGAGAGACGGGGCGTGGCTTCTGTCTGAGGACCTTTCAGGGGCCTCCGAGTTCGCTTTTTATTTCATTTTTTTTAATTATTTCAAGTATTTCTATTAATTTAAGGAAAAACAAAACTGCAAATAAGAATAACAAATGTTAATAAAGAGGTTCGCTGTTTGTTTTTTTTTAACAAGTCTTCAACATAGGCAGCATTCAAAAGTATTAAATCATCAGTGCTAGAGAACTACAAAGGGCTCAGATTTTCAAGATATTCATAATAAATATGCATTAGGGAACTTGCATGCAAAGCCATCGCATGCATAATTATTAGAGCTATCCTGAAAACCTGATCTTGTGAGTCACAGGTTTAAAAGGCACCTATCAGGACTAGTCCCAATCCCTTTCTAGTGCACGGTAGATTCTGTATATGACACCTAAAGCTGTACACATACACATGTGTGTTGGTGATGTACAGGTAAAAATCAATAGGCCTAATTGACACTCATAATTGATGTTAATTAGAGCTAATTGAAAATTACATGCACAACTTGGTAAGTGTATAGCACAAAGTGTTATGCATAGGGTTACCAGATGTCTAGGAAAACCCAGACAAGTTTTGGAAGGCCCTGGGCTCAGGGCCATGTCTGGATGTCCTCTGAGCATGGACAGACATCAACATGATGATGTCACACACATGCACTGATATCATTACACTTAGGTCCACGCATGCACAGAGGACATCCAGACATGACCCAGAGCTCAGGGAAGGAGACATGCAGTTTGTGTGAAGGTGGAGCTGACAGTGGGGCAGAATGGGGGCCAGAGGTCCTCTTTTTATAAAGAGGAAATCTGGTAAACCTAATTATGGATCTTGTCCACTGCATGTATCTAAAAGGGGGCATGGTTAGGGGTAGAGCATTTAATTATAACCGCCTTATTCCAAGGCAGGATACATAAAAACATACACATTAAAATGACCACCACAAAACAAAAATACATATACAGCATTATTGGGAGAGTCCAGATTACAGCAGCCCATCAGTGTGGATTGAGGGTATATCTTTGTTGTGTGTGTGAAAAAAAGCACAGTTACTTACCTGATACAGGTGTAATCTGAGGACAGCAGGCAGATATTCTCACATGTGGGTGATGTCATCCACGGAGCCTGGTACGGACAGTATTAAAGTGTACTATCACATTAAAAAAATTTTCATAGTTTTGAGACTGCCCATATAGTGCATGTGCCGGTGCCTTCCTGCCCATCAGTTCAGTAAAAAAGCTAAGAAACATGATGGTAAATAAAGGCCAAATGGCCCATCCAGTCTGCTAATCCACAATAACCATTATCTCTTCCTCTCTCTATGACATCCCACACATGCCTATCCCATGCTCTCTTGAATTCAGACACAGTCTCCATCTCCACCACCTCTACCAACCTTTATGTAAAAAAGTATTTCCTTAGAATTTGACATAAAGAAGGATGTTTCAGAGGAATGTTGGGAACAAGTTTGGAATTCCATTCATAAATCATTATGATCAGCGGCAGTCAAAAAAAATCCATATTTTTTGTGTTTCACAAAGCTATTTGGACTCCTTATAAATTGTCAAAAATTAATAGTGTTCAATCAAACAAATGTTGGTCATGTTTAAAAGATGTTGGTACCATAGTCCACTCACTATACTACTGTGACAATACATGGGATTATTGGTTAAAAGTATGGGATAAAATCTGCAATTTGCTGAAAATTAATGAACCATTTACATTAGAAGTTATGGTGCTCGGGCATCTTGGACTTAGACAACCAATATCTGAAGATCTATCAAAATTATTAAGGATATTGCTTAATTTGGCCATTAAAATTATCTTAAAACACTGGAAGGATGTATCGCTGTCACCTTTTCAATCTGTTTGACCACTTTAAGATCATCACATACAATCACTCCCAAGTCCTGCTCTTCTGTCATGCACATAAGTTCTTCACCCCTAAACTGTACTATTCCCTCTGGTTTTTGCAGCCCAAATGCATGACCTTGCATTTCTTAACATTGAATCTTGGCTGCTAAATTTCAGACCATTCTTCAAGCCTCGCCAGGTCTTTCTTCATGTTATTTACACCATCCAGGGTGTCCACTCTAGTGCAGATTTTGGCATCATCTGCAAAGAGGCAAATCTTACCCGACAGCCCTTCAGCAATATCATTCACAAAAATCTTTAAAAAAAACAGGCCCAAGAACAAAAACTTGCAACATACTACTGGCAACATCCCTTTCCTCCAAGCGATTTCCATTGATCACTACCCTCTGTCGCCTTCAACTCAACCAGTTCTTGACCCAGCCCGTAACTTTGGGACCCATCCCAAGGGCACTCAGTTTATTTATAAGACATCTGAGTGGAACACTTTCAAAGGCTTTGCTAAAATCTAAATACAACCGCCAACAAATTGCAACTAAATGCCTCCAAAACGGAACTCCTTTGGATCCGCAAAGAACACTACAATTGTGCCTGTTCCTCGCTATGCTGGGACTCAACTACCTTAACTGCAAAGGACCAAGCATCCGGCCTAGGAATACTCCTTGTCTCCAACCTGTCACTTTCCAACCATATCTTTCAGATGGTATATTCCTTATTTAACGACCCACAGCAACTCCGAAAAAAATAACGTTTTCACGGTTTTGTAAAAGGGGGGGGGGAATATAAATTTAGCACACTCCCTCTATCCAATTCTCTGGTCACCCAGTCAAAGAAATTGATCAGATTTGTCTAACAAGACCTACTTCTAGTGAATCCATGTTGCCACTGGTCCCGTAATCCACCTGATTCTAGAAACTTCACCATTCTCTGTTTTAAAAGCGTTTCCATTACTTTGCTTACCACAGAAGTCAGACTTACTGGCCTGTAATTCCCTACTTCTTCCTTACTTCCACTTTTGTGGAGAGGGACCACAACTGCCATTCTCCAGTCTTCTGGTACCACTCCCGACTCTAGAGAAGCATTGAAAAGGTCAGTCAGCCACCAGAACTTCCCCAAATTCCTTCAGCACCCTTGGGATGTACACCATCCAGCCTCAACCCTTTGTCTAGCTTTTATTTAGCTAGCTCCTCACGAACACAACACTCTGAAAAATCAATCAAGGTCTACCACTCCTCCATCTCTATTTGCATTTGTCTTCTGTGATCCTGCTCCCGGAGCTTCAGCCATGAACACAGAACAGAAATATTTGTTAAACAATTCAGGCTTTTCTTTATCAGCTACTACATATTCCTCCCCTACAGTTTTGAGTCTCACAATGCCACTTTTGCACTTCTTCCTATCACTGATATATCTAAAAATGTCTTATCTCCCCGTTTTACTGTCAACTATATTTTCTTCCATTTGTATCCTTACTTTCCTGACTATTCGACCAGCCTCTCTTAACTTTTCCAGATATTTTTGCCTATCTTCCTCTTTCTGCGATCTTTTGTAGTTTATGAAAGCTAACCTCTTATTCCTTACCTTCTCAGCTACTACTTTTGAGAACCAAAGCGGCCTTCTTTTCCTCTTACTTTTTCTTACTTACCTCATAAAGATTTGTCACCCTTACAATAACTCCTTTCAGTTTTGCCCACTGCATTTCTACTCCTTCCAGAAGTTCCCATCTGGACAATTCCTTGACGTAATCCCCCATCCAACCAAAGTTAGTTTTTTAAAAGTCTAGATGACCACAGAAGATTTAGAAGTGAGTAGTTTTTTTGAGATTTGCAATTATATTGTAAGTCACATTCACCAATCAGCCCCCAGATGTATGCTCCAATCATAGTCTCATTATATTGTCCTTGGTAGCAGCATTTAAAGTCCATTATATCCTGATGGAAGTGCTCACCTTACTCCTCTGTATATGTTCCCATACTCTCCTGATGAATATCAAGGACATGGACTTTGAGAGACATCCTACAGTCCATTTTACTGTAATTCTTCACGAGATTCTCAACCAACTCCACATAGTTTTCGGCCTTGTGATTGCCCAGAAAGCCCTGAACCACTGCAACAAAGCTGTTCCAAGCTGCTTTCTACTTCCCAGTTAGCTTCTTGGGAAATTCCTTGCATTCCAGGATCTTCTTTATCTGTGGTCTGATGAAGACACTAACTTTGACCTTTGCCTCAGACAGATTAAGGAAGATGTCTTGAAGGTACTTGAAGATCTTGAAGGCTGCCAACTCCTTATTTAGAACTCTGACAAATTGTTTCATTAGACCCAATTTGCTGTGCAGTGGTGGCACAGCACCTTTCGGGGGTCCACCAGTGATTCCCATTTGACGTTGTTTCTCTCCACAGAGAATTCAGTCTGTTATGGCCAGTCCTACCTTTGTCCCTACTGTTTCAAAGGTAGAGAGATAGCAGGGAAACTTGGTAAAAACACATTGGCTGTTTATGTGGAATATAAAGAATTTTAATAAACATAAATATATTCATTAATATAGACCAGGGGTGTCCAACCTGCGGCTCCATGAAGTATTTTGTGTGGCCTCGGTCGAAGGCAATGCAGTGTTTTCCTCTGCTGCCCCCGGGTGTTTACTGTC
The DNA here is from genome assembly GCF_902459505.1 of Geotrypetes seraphini. Classification (NCBI taxonomy): domain Eukaryota; kingdom Metazoa; phylum Chordata; class Amphibia; order Gymnophiona; family Dermophiidae; genus Geotrypetes; species Geotrypetes seraphini. The sequence goes on from NC_047084.1 coordinate 485,236,441, forward strand.
TTGCCGGCTCCCTCCTCTGTCTTGCTGCAGCGTTTGTGTTTTTGTGCAGCCCCAGAAACATTTTTTTCGGCCAATGTGGCCCAGGGAAGCCAAAAGGTTGGACACCCCTGATGTAGACTATGAGAAAACGATGTAAAATAATAAATCAAATACAGAACCAGAGATCAGTTCTGTTCTACATTCTTGATTGTCCTGCAACTGAAAAAGAATGTTCTGATGTTGTGCTGGTGGCAGGAGCTCCAAGTAGGGAGGAGCCAACACATTTCAGCCACACAAAGGACTTCTGTTGCCAGTAGGTAACAAGAGATGAGCAGAATTCCTTGTCCGAGCTCAGCATGATCACTGATGCTGTTTCCTGGCACTTGAATGTCAAAAAAAAAAAAAAAAATTCTGCCTCTAATTCTTCTCATTTTGGACCTTTTTTTGGTGGTTCAGCAATTGAGTGCACCTCGACTACAAGCTTGATCTGCTATCAGCATTCACAGTCTGTTTATGGCATTGTTCTGTTATTGACTGTCATCAAGTCTAATTGGCCCTTCAGTCTTGGATCCAGCAATGTCACTGCCAAGTATGGCTCTGTAACTGTAAAATAACGATCCAGGTGATCTACAAGGCAATTTTTTAAAGACCCTATCACATGGCTGTCTAAACTGCAATTGTCAGATGCCATTTCAACTGATATTTTGTTGGGCCCACCTGTTGTAGTGAAGGCTTAGGATCTGTTTACAGTTCTTTTGTAGTTCTGTCAAATGGTTCCAGCACCATATTCAACTTCTGCCTGCAAGGAGTCATCAATTATATTCAACTCTTCCACATTCTCTGCCATAGATTTCAATGTCAGTAGAATACTATTCCATCATGTTGATATACACTGCTTGAGCGTTTTCTTCAGTGAACGGTTGGTTGACTCTTGTTTGCTTAGTGAGTGTAGCCACATCCTTGCATAATATTATAAGCTCACTAACCTCACTGCAGAGGTCATTTGGATCAGCTTTAGTTTTTAATAGCTGGAGTCAATGAGAGTGTACAAGATTGAGATTATGACCTGTACAACCTGTCCAGACCTCATCTCAAAATGCTGCTTTCATATTAGCTACATATTAATCACATAGGTGAGACTCTGCCAAAATGCTTGAAACAAATTGACAAATATTCTCATCAGTTTGTTTATTAGCAATCTCCTTCATTGCCAAAATTGCTGAACACACACTAGTTTTCATTAAGGTGAGCTCTTCTTTTGATGGTTTTTTTTTTTTCAGCTGAGGTATTAGTGTCAACTTTCTGAATCAAGGTGTGCAAGGGACATAATCTGGCTCCAATTCATTCCCATCCCCTCACTTTTGGTTCATATCTTCCCATCCCTGTGGTAATAATGACTTTGTTGTCTTCATCCTTGTGGATTTCCATGGGATTCCTATAGTCCCTGTCCCCACCCCCACCCTCATATCTCAAGTGTGTGCTAAATCCAAAGAAGCCTATAGACAATGGGCTTCTTAGCACTTATCGTGTGCTATTGTCTGTTAGGGGTTCTTTTATTATATCTTGGTGCACGCTAAGTGCTTAATTGCTTTACAAGAAATAGAATTAGATATAAAAATATATTTAAAAAAAAAAACTTTCCGAATTCTCACCCACTCCAAGCACATTCCTTGATCTTTTATTCCAATTAAGAGGACAATAGGGAAATTTTTCAGTCAATTAGGTCTTTAAATAAAATCTATATATTTATTTAACTCGTTTTCTGTCGAATTCTCCCCATAGAGCTCAGAACGGGTTACAGGTTGACATACATAATATACAGTTAACAGGTTACAATTTGCCATAATTACAGTACAAGTTTTTTAAAAATTTAGTTTTTATCCTAATTTGACACATACTAGGGATCTAATACCAATATGCATAATATACAGTTTACATCAGGGATGCTCACACTTTTTGGGCTTGCGAGCTACTTTTAAAATGACCAAGTCAAAATGATCTACCAACAACAAAATTTTAAAAAACACAAAGCACACTGTACGCAGAGAAAATGTTAATTATCATGCCTATTCCGGGTTTTTTTCAAAGAGGTCAAGGCAGATGACTCTATGCACTATCACCTCAGTAACAACCATACAAAAATAGACAAATATACTCCCTCCCTTTATATTAAACCACAATAGCAGTTTTTAGTGCAGGGAGCTGCGCTGAATGACCAGCACTGCTCACTCCCTACGCTAAAAAACGCTATTGTGGTTTAGTAAAAGGGGGCCATAGTGCAAAATATAAATTCAGACACATTTTAATCACTAAATTTAAAATAAAATCATTTTTCCTACCTTTGTTGTCTGGTGATTTCATGAGTCTGGTTGCACTTTCTTCTGACTGTGCATCCAATCTTTCTTCCCTTCTTTCAGCCTGTATGCTTCCTCTCCTCCAGACCTCATTCCCTCCCCAACTTTTTCTTCCTCTCTCCCTGCCCTTTCTTTCTCCCTGCCTCCCTTTCTTTTTTCTCTTTTCATGCCCCCTTTCTTTTTTTCTGTTTCCCTTCTTTCCTTCTGTCTCCCTGCCTGCCCCCTTTCTTTCTTTCTCCTTGCCCTCCCCCAAGCCACTGCCACCATCATCGGGTAACAGACCCCAAAGCTGCTGCCGCCTCAAGCTCTCCCTGCTTCCCAGCATTCCTCTCCCCGACGTCAATTCTGCTGTCGGAGAGGAAGTTCTAGCCCAGCCAGGCAGCGATTGGCTGGCCCGAACTTCCTCTCTGACAGCAGAATTGACGTCGGGGAGAGAAAGGCTGATCAGCCCAGTAGATCGCCAAAGCAAAGTGAGTCTATCACGGAGCCTGGAATGGGCTCCACAATCGACTCACTTTGCCTTGTCGATCTACCGGTCCATCGCGATCAACCTATTGGGCACCCCTGGTTTACAGGTTAAATTTGACATATTTGCAGTACAAGATTTATCAATATAAGTTTTTAAACTAATGTGACACATACTGAGGATTTAGTACCAATATACATTTATATTTCTTTGTAATCTATTGGCCTTATGCAAGGGAGTTAGGGGAAGAGGTATGTTTTTATTGCTTTTCTAAAGTTAGAGTCCTTTAAGGGATCTAATCTGTGGGGGCAGTTGATTTCAATGGCTTGGTATGAAGTGGGAGTAGGAACGTTGTTTGGCAGTTTTTAGTGGAAGGGCATGACCAGAGTGTGTTCTGGGGCATATTTCATCCTGGGAACAGAGGAACCTGTTTGGTACATATGGAGAAATCTTAGTTGTCATGTAGCCTGGTGCCATGTTGTGCAAGGTTTTGAACATTTGGCTACAGGCAGCTAGTGAGCCAATGATAGAGCCTGGGAGGTTTTTTTTAGAAGTCCTATTGCAGTGTTTTGTACACACTGGATCAGCACCCTTGTTTTTATGGAATAGTTATAAAATAGGTGCTTTTAAGTACCTGGGGGTAATTTTACAGAAGATAATTTTACTTTCAATGGAAGTAAAATTCAGATGTCTCAATCTGTCCTCCTTTTTCTGGAGCTATATGGCAATCCTTTAAACTTATTGGTGTATATTGTATTAGCTTGACCTAGAAAGGGACAACAGTAAATCTATTGATAAGGACAGAGTTTTCCTTTCTTTTATACAACTTTTCCAGTGTGTACAAAACCTCCCAGGCTCTATCATTGGCTCACTGGCTGCCTGTAGCCAAACGTTCAAAACCTTGCACAACATGGCACCAGGCTACATGACAACTAAGATTCCTCCATATTTACCAAACAGGTTCCTCTGATCCTGAAGGAGTCTGGGACTGGTTTCCTAAGTGTTGAACTAAGTTTTATCTTTAATAAAATGTTGAATTATGTTTAGCTGCAGATCTAACTTATCTCATGTTCTAGCCTGCCTGCACTGGGTGTTTTAGCTTGGGCATTCTAGCTTCTTATGGCTATCTCAGCATATGATATTGTATTCCGCCCTCCTGGACATGTAACAGAAAGACTGCAGGGCTTAGATAAGTGACCTGCTAGTGTGAGCTTAGGACCAATGATTGTTAAGAAAAGTAACACGTGAAAAGTTTTTTTTCTAGAATTCAGTTGTATAGCCAGAAGAATGTATAAATATCTCTGAAACTTCCTGGTTTCGGGACTTCTAAAGCCAGCTTGGGGCTCAGGGGTCCGCATATGCTGAATAAACATCTGTGCTTTCTTCAAGTCTCTAAGTTTTGTGGCTGCCCAAAGTGACCTCTCATTCCCAGGATGAAATACGCCCCAAAACACACTCTGGTCGTGCCCTTCTACTAAAAACTGCCAAATAACGTTCCTACTCCCACTTCATACCAAGCCACTGGAATCAACTGCCCCCACAGATTAGATCCCTTAAAGGACTCTAACTTATTTTGACTTGTGTGCCTATCCTCTTATTCCACCATTTCCCTCTGATGAAATCCTTCTTCCTGTGTATCTCTGATATCAACCTGCTGTACACCACCTTGGGTGAATCTCTTGTGGTTAATAAATTCCCATAAATAAATTTCAACACCATAGCAAAAACTCCCTTCCCCCCCAAAAAAAAACCCCCAAAACCCAACAATCCATCCAAACAACTTTTCAAAAATCATTCCAAATGTGCCCGGACCTCAGTCCCTACACATAAAAGAGAATACCACTAATGAACTCTGTCTCAGCAGCCATATAACTCTTCCATTACTTCCTCTCATCCCTATCCCTTTCCCCTTCTCGTAAGCAGCGTGACAAACTTAATCTAAGCACACACTTCCAATGCGCATGCTCACCTTCTGCCACCCGCTTAAGCTTTTCCATTGGCGCACATGCGAGCAGGAAGTACATACGTCACGCCGCATAGATATACAGTACATCTTCCGGGAGCGCATGCGCTGTTCACCTCCTCGCCTAAAACGGCAGTAGCTCCAAAGTGGGAGTAGATGGAAGGTGGAGGGTAGTGAGATGGCGGCGACCCCTTCTCCTCAAGGTAACTGTTACCTGACTTCCTCCCTCGTCTATTCTCGTGCTGGTTTTTGGTGGTGACTGGGAGGGAAGAGGATGCAGCTTGCTGCTCTGTCCTTAGTTTTAAGTGAAATGGTTGTGATACTCTCGGGCAAGGTCGCAGGGGTATGTGCATCACTTTCGGAAAGGCACAGTAATCGAAATTGCTTGATACTTCTCAATGGTGAGACAGGTTGGTGTAAGAATATAATGCACGGAAAGAAGCGTATCAGGCGGGGGCACCTTATCAAAAGAAATTGTGAGTCAACGCAAGATCTTCATGTTAGGCGTAATATACTTTAAAAGGTTACAGTGGTGAACAGTTTTGGGTGGATTTGGTGATGTTAGGATTCGAGGAATTCCAAGATAGTGGGATAAGGGGAGGAAGGATGTCATGTAGGATCTTGAAACTAATGCAAGCTGGCCAACAGGTACCACCAGGGATCAGCCTGTCAGCTGAAGACCAGAGTCTGCATCTTCTCTACACAGACAAAGCTGAAGAATGCTCTAAGCACAAAGAAATCCTGAAAAGGAACGAGAACATCGAAATAAAATAAGAAAGGGAGAGCAAAACAGAAACACTCCTTCAGGCATGCTTACATAGTAACATAGTAGATGATGGCAGATAAAGACCCGAATGGTCCATCCAGTCTGCCCAACCTGATTCAATTAAAAAAAATTTTTTTTTTTTTTTTTCTTCTTAGCTATTTCTGGGCAAGAATCCAAAGCTTTACCCGGTACTATGCTTGGGTTCCACCTGCCGAAATCTCTGTGAAGACTTACTCCAGCCCATCTACACCCTCCCAGCCATTGAAGCCCTCTCCTGCCCATCCTCCACCAAACGGCCATACACAGACACAGACCGTGCAAGTCTGCCCAGTAACTGGCCTTAGTTCAATATTTAATATTATTTTCTGATTCTAAATCTTCTGTGTTCATCCCGCGCTTCTTTGAACTCAGTCACAGTTTTACTCTCCACCACCTCTCTCGGGAGCGCATTCCAGGCATCCACTACCCTCTCCGTAAAGTAGAATTTCCTAACATTGCCCCTGAATCTACCACCCCTCAACCTCAAATTATGTCCTCTGGTTTTACCATTTTCCTTTCTCTGGAAAAGATTTTGTTCTACGTTAATACCCTTTAAGTATTTGAACGTCTGAATCATATCTCCCCTGTCTCTCCTTTCCTCTAGGGTATACATATTCAGGGCTTCCAGTCTCTCCTCATGCGTCTTCTGGCGCAAGCCTCCTATCATTTTCGTCGCCCTCCTCTGGACCGCCTCAAGTCTTCTTACGTCTTTCGCCAGATACGGTCTCCAAAACTGAACACAATACTCCAAGTGGGGCCTCACCAATGACCTGTACAGGGGCATCAACACCTTCTTCCTTCTACTGACTACGCCTCTCTTTATACAGCCCAGAATCCTTCTGGCAGCAGCCACTGCCTTGTCACAGTGTTTTTTTGCCTTTAGATCTTCGGACACTATCACCCCAAGGTCCCTCTCCCCGTCCGTGCATATCAGCTTCTCTCCTCCCAGCATATACGGTTCCTTCCTATTATTAATCCCCAAATGCATTACTCTGCATTTCTTTGCATTGAATTTTAGTTGCCAGGCATTAGACCATTCCTCTAACTTTTGCAGATCCTTTTTCATATTCTCCACTCCCTCTTCGGTGTCTACTCTGTTATAAATCTTGGTATCATCTGCAAAAAGGCACACTTTTCCTTCTAACCCTTCAGCAATGTCACTTACATACATATTGAACAGGATTGGCCCCAGCACCGAATCCTGAGGGACTCCACTAGTCACCTTTCCTTCCTTCGAGCGACTTCCATTAACCGCCACCCTCTGGCGTCTGTCCGACAGCCAGTTTCTGACCCAGTTCACCACTTTGGGTCCTAACTTCAGCCCTTCAAGTTTGTTCAACAGCCTCCTATGAGGAACTGTATCAAAGGCTTTGCTGAAATCCAAGTAAATTACATCTAGCATATGTCCTTGATCCAGCTCTCTGGTCACCCAATCAAAAAATTCAATCAGGTTCGTTTGGCACGATTTACCTTTTGTAAAGCCATGTTTCCTCGGATCCTGTAACCCATTAGATTCAAGGAAGTACACTATTCTTTCTTTAAGCAACACTTCCATTATTTTTCCAACAACTGAAGTGAGGCTCACCGGCCTGTAGTTTCCTGCTTCATCCCTGTGACCACTTTTATGAATAGGGACCACATCCGCTCTCCTCCAATCCCCAGGAATCACTCCCGTCTCCAGAGATTTGTTGAACAAGTCTTTAATAGGACTCGCCAGAACCTCTCTGAGCTCCCTTAGTATCCTGGGATGGATCCCGTCTGGTCCCATCGCTTTGTCCACCTTCAGTTTTTCTATAAACACCCTCCTCCGTGAACGGCGCAGAATCTACTCCATTTTCTCGTGTAACTTTGCCAGACAATCTCAGTCCTTCTCCAGGATTTTCTTCTGTGAACACAGAACAGAAGTATTTGTTTAGCACATTTGCTTTCTCCTCATCACTCTCCACATATTTGTTCCCAGCATCTTTTAGCCTAGCAATTCCATTTTTTATCTTCCTCCTTTCACTAATATATCTGAAAAAATTATCTCCCTTTTTTATATTTTTAGCCATTTGTTCTTCCGCCTGTGCCTTCGCCAAACGTATCTCTCTCTTGGCTTCTTTCAGTTTCACCCTGTAGTCCTTTCTGCTTGTCTGTCAACTGCAGATTTCTACCAGTCATTTTTCCCATGGGTTTAGGATAAAATAATTCTAAATATGCTTACACTGGTTCAGCAATAGGGGGCACCATCCAAGAAAAAATCTTGAGGCATTGTGGATAACACCTTGAATTTCTCAGCTCAGTATGCGAAAACTGACTGCAGCCAATCACAGAGCAGCACAGGACTAGGCAAGAAGCGCAAAGGTCATGCTCCTGTGTTGTGTGTCGCTCTGCAAGGAGAAAGGCAGCTGTCCAGCAGGAGACCGCGCTGGACTACTGACGCTTAAAATAGGGCGGGGGAGGTGTATTTGGTCCATAAGACGATGCATCCACTTTTCCACCCCCTTTTGGGGGGTGGAAAAAGTGCGTTTTATGGACTGAAAAATACAGTATTTATGTGCTGAGGTGTTGGAAACAATTCCATGAGCCATGCTATACATGTTTTCCCCACTTGTTGAATTCCATTTCCAGTAAAACCAATTCTTTCAGTATTTTATGATGAAGTATTATGAGACCCTGTTTATTTAAAAGGTGCTCTCCTTGTAATTTTGGGTAAGTCACGTAATCCTTCATTGTCTCGGGTACAAACTCAAATTGAGTCCTCTCCAGGAACAGAAAAATACCTACTGTATTGAATGTATGTTGTTCCAATTGTTTTCAGTCTGGGGTGGGGTCTTTATATAAGAAAATAAAACTAAATTAATATTTGTAAAACTCTATACAGCAAGAGCACCAGTTGAAGATTTTGCCATCCATCTTGGGTGCAGATGATCATGTGTAGGTGTGCGACTTTAATCAAGTGGCTGCCTGTGCACTCCTACACTCAGGAGGAAAGCAAGTGGAATTTGTCTCAATTGCTGCTGTTCCATGTAGCAGATTACACATGGGAGTTTTTTTTTGGACTGCAGCCTTGCCTTGGTGCAGATTTACAAAGCATTAACTAAAAGTTATAGTTCCCTGTAGTGGATAGTATTTATTGTAAAGCATATTTACACACAAAAGATATACATCAGGTTGATAAAACAATTTTATTGTCTCTCTCTCTCTTCAGGTTTTCAAAATAAAAACAGGGTTGCTATTTTGGCAGAACTGGACAAAGAGAAGAGAAAGTTGCTTATGCAAAACCAGTCTTCCACAAATAACCCAGGAGCCAGGTATAGTTTTATGTGAGGTCATAAAAAGTTAAACATTTTGGCTCCTTTATACAGCCCTGCTGTGAAGAAACATAAGCACTAATAATGTATCTTGGGGCAGGGGGTGGAGAGCTGCTTTTAAGGAATTATCAAATTACTGACGTTACCAGAACAGTTTTTACCGTATTTTCACGTAGATAACGTGCACCCGTGTAAAACGCGCACACGGGTATAGCGCGCGGAAAACACAAATTTATGTACAGAAATTTTTATATACCGCGCACACCCGTATACCGCGCATGCTGCCTGACTCTCCCGTCGCCGCCCGACTCTCCTTTCGCCCGCCCCGACTCTCCTCTGGCCGCCCCGACTCTCCTCTGGCCACCCCGACTCTCCTTTCGCCCGCCCCGACTCTCCTCTCCCCCTTGAAGTCCTGTCCCCACCCTGAAAGCCTGATGCCCCCACCCCGACGTCTGATTCACCCCCCCCCCCCCGGCAGGACCGCTCGCACCCCACCCTGAAGGACCGCTCGCACCCCCCACAGCCTCCCGACCCCCCCCATCATGTAGAAGCTCCTACCGGTGTCCTGCTGCTTTCTCTTGGCGGTCCCGGCCCTTCCGTGAGCCCTGCGCCTGCGCTGCTCAAGCCCTCTTGCCCCAGCCAACCGCGGCACCCTCGACACGATCGGGGCAAAAGGGAGCCCAAGCCCTCTTGCACCGCCGACTCCCCAACTTCCCGACAATATCGGGCCAGGAGGGAGCCCAAACCCTCCTGGCCACGGCGACCCCCTACCCCCACCCCGCACTACATTACGGGCAGGAGGGATCCCAGGCCCTCCTGCCCTCGACGCAAACCCCCCTCCCCCCAACGACCGCTCCCCCAAGAACCTCCGACCGCCCCCCCAGCCAATCCGTGACCCCCCTGGCCAACCCCCACGACACCCCCACCCCCCTTCCCTGTACCTTTGTGTAGTTGGCCGGACAGACGGGAGCCAAACCCGCCTGTCCGGCAGGCAGCCAACGACGGAATGAGGCCGGATTGGCCCATCCGTCCCAAAGCTCCGCCTACTGGTGGGGCCTAAGGCGCCTGAGCCAATCAGAATAGGCCCGTGAGCCTTAGGTCCCTCCTGGACGCATTCAGCGTAAGATATAAACTAAACTAAACCTTGGGTTTATATACCGCACCATCTCCACGAATGCGGAGCTCGGCACGGTTTACAGGAAGAAAGATGAGAGAGGAACTACAGTGGAGAGATTAAAGAGTTAGGTGTAAAGGGGGAAGGTGAGAGGCCTAAGAGGGGGGAAGTGTTACAGTTTTGAGAATAGCCAGGTTTTTAGGTGTTTGCGGAAGAGTTGGAGGGAGCTTGAGGTTCGGAGAGGGGAGGTGAGGTTATTCCAGATCTCAGTGATTCTAAAGGGGAGGGATGACCCAAGTTTGCCTACATGGGAAATACCTTTTATGGAAGGGAAGGATAGTTTAAAAATTTGGGAGGATCTGGAGGAAGTAGGGGTTGGGGAGTTCCAGGATAGAGGGATAACGGCAGGAAAGATGCCATGTAGGATCTTGTAGGCCAGACACGCACATTTGAAGTGGATCCTGGGGATTACTGGGAGCCAATGGAGCTTAGACAGGAGTGGTGAGACGTGATCAAATTTGCTTTTCGCGAAAACAAGCTTAGCTGCGGCGTTCTGAATCCGCTGAAGTCTGTGGAGGCTTTTCTTGGTTAGGCTGAGGTAGATAGAATTGCAATAATCCAATCTGGAGAGGATGATGGATTGTACTAGGACTGCGAAGTGTTTTTGGTGAAAATAGGGTCTGACTTTCCTTAGCATGTGAAGGCTGAAGAAGCATTTCTTCACCAGGGATTGGAGATGTTCGTTGAAGGATAGAGAAGAGTCTAAGGTGACACCCAGAACTTTGCTTGAGAACTCGAGCTGTAATGGGGGGCCGGAGGACAATGGGATGGAGGAAGGTAGATGGTCTAATTTTGGGCCGAGCCAAAGGAGTTTTGTTTTGGACTCGCTTAGTTTCATATGCATTGTGAATGCCCAGGATTGGAGGTTCTTTATGCATGAGGATATGTTCGTGGAGAGGTTAGTGAGGTTCAAGTCGGTCTCAAGGAGGACGAGGATGTCATCAGCGTAAGTGTAAAGAGTTTCAAGGGGGGATAGTTGGAGTAGTTTCAGGGAGGACATGTAAATGTTAAAGAGGATTGGGGAGAGGGGTGAGCCTTGTGGGACACCACAAGTCGGGGTCCAGGGGGGAGGATGAGGTGCCGCTCATGTTAACCATGTAAGAGCGGGAGCGCAAGAATTTGGAGAACCAATCAAGAACTATGGAGCTAATGCCTATCTCGGAGAGTTGGAAAATTAGAATGTCGTGGTGGACAACGTCAAAAGCTGCGGAGAGGGTGAATTGTAGAAGGACAGCAAACTTGTTACGAGAATGCAGTTGCTGAACCTTAGAGATTAGAGAGGCCAATAGGGATTCAGTGTAGAAGTTGGGTCTGAAGCCATATTGGTAAGGTAAGAGGATGGAGAATCTTTCTAAATAGGAAGAGAGCTGGGTAGATATGATAGACTCGAGCAGTTTGGTGAGAAGAGGGATATTTGCTATTGGACGGTAGTTGGATGGTATGGAGGGGTCTAGGTCAGCTTTTTTCAGTAAAGGGGTCAATGCGATGTGTCCCATTTCAGTGGAGAATAGGCCTGATAATAGGGCAGAATTTATGAGTTTGGTAAGAGATGTGATGGCCTGTGCAGGGATTTTCTCAAATAGGTAGGAGGGAAATGGGTCCAGGATGCAGTTGCATGATTTTAACTTGAGGCAGAGTTTAAGGGTCTGAGAATCAGATATGAGCTCGAAGACAGTCCAGGATCTGTCGGCAGGGATGGGGTTGAGAGCAGCTAGGGTGGGGTTGGGTTCGGGGGGCACCAGAGAATTGTAGGAGATTGCGGGCGGGAAGGAGCGCCTTAAGGTAGAGATCTTATCATTGAAGAATTTTGCTAGGACCTCGGCTGAAGGAGATGAGGGAAGAAGGGTGGAGTCATTTTTAGTGGTTAGGGAGCGCCAAATGTTGAACAATGTGCCATTCTGGTTTTTGGATTTGGAGATCTTGTCTCCATAGAAGTTCTTCCTTGCTTTTTTTAATATTGAGTTGTAGAGTTTGATATTGATTCTCCAGGCCTGTCTGTCAGATGAGGTTTTGGATTTTTTCCATTTTCGCTCTAAGGCTCGACATTTTTGTTTCAGGTCTCTATGGAGTGGAAGGTACCAAGGGGCTTTATGGGGATAGGTGATGGATTTAGTGGTTTGGGGGGGCGAGGGAGTGGTAGGTGGACTTGGAAAGGGCGATCCAGTTGTGCCAATTGTTTTCAGAGTCTGCAAGCTTGGGAATGGAGGGGAGGAGGTTGAGGAATTTGGTCCAGAACAGATCGCTCAAAATTTTTTTCTGGAAGGTAATAGAATTGGGGGATCGGGGTGGGGATCTGAGATGAGACATGAAGATGGGGAGGCAGAAGGCCCCTAGGAGATGGTCTGACCACGGGATGTGTTCCCAACGGGTGTCTTTGGCAGACGTTTTATAAGCGGTGAGGTCGAGGAACTGGATGAGGTCTAGGGTGTGCCCTTTTTCATGGATAGGAGCGGATGTGGGGGGGGAGAAACCTAGGGAGATGAGGAAGTCATTGAATTCTATCGTGTCCTTGCTGGTGGAGTCGTCAAGGTGGAGATTAACGTCTCCGATGGTTAGTAATCTTTGGAATTTGAGAAAGGCATTAGTTATGGTCTCGAAGACAAGGTTAGAGGAATTGGACCAAGGGATAGGTGGACGGTATAGTAACAGGATGCCCAGTGGGTGAGGACGGAGCTCATCATTGATTGAGGCTAGCATATATTCTAATGAAGCGTGGGTGCCTCTCTCGAGGAGCTGGACATCAAAGAAGGATTTGTAGAGGAGTGCCAGGCCACCTCCTTTGCGGCTGATTCTGGGTGAAAAGAGGCCTTGGCAGCCATGGGTGCAGAGTTCGTTTTGTGTGAAGAGGTCGTCTTTTGAGATCCATGATTCTGTGATGCACAGGAATCTAGGATCGAGGTCCTCAAGGAGGTCCTTCAGAATTTGAATTTTATTGCATGCGGATCTGGCGTTGCAGTAAAGGGTCGGGACAGGGGTGAGAGAGTTAGAGGCATGGCAGGGGAGGTTAGCATGGGGGACAGGCTTTAGAGAGGTGGGATTGACTTTGCGGGGGTTTTTTTCTGGTGGGGTGATTCATGGGGCGCGTCAGGGTGGGGATTCTGGTGCCAGGGCCAGAATTGTGACTATTTGAGGAGTCGAGCAGGTTGGGAGAGGGAGGGTTCAGGCAGAGGGAGGTGTTGAGAGATGAGCAGAGCAGGAGTATAAGGACCCAAAGGGGTGGCTTCATGGTTTTTTGTGTTTTTTTTTGGTCAGAAAAGGGCCTTAGCAATGGGCAGAGACTAGTAACTGGAACTGGACAAATTCCAGCGGAGGGGCTTAGCGATGGCTAATTGGGTAAGAGCCTTTATAATGCAATCAAGTAAACTGTACAGATCACGATGGAATTTGAACATGGGAGACTTAAGCCAGGCAGGCAGAGTGGAGGCAGCGGACTGAGTTGGCCTACGTCGGCCAATTCTTTCCCTTGCGGTGGCTGGAGCCGAAGAAGGGCTGAGCAGGAAAGATAGCAGTTTTACAGGTTTGAAGAACGGTTCAGCAAGGGCTGTTGGGGGCAGAGTTGGTCTCCCACGACGGCCAACTCCTTCCCTTGCGGTGGCTGGAGCCGAAGAAGGGCTGAGCAGGAAAGATGGCAGTTTTTCAGATTTGAAGAACGGCTCAGCAAGGGCTGTTGGGGGTGGAGTTGGTCTCCCACGACGGCCAACTCCTTCCCTTGCGGTGGCTGGAGTCGAAGAAGGGCTGAGCAGGAAAGATGGTAGTTTTTCAGATTTGAAGAAACGGCTCAGCAAGGGTTGTTGGGGGCGGAGTTGGTCTCCCACGCCGGCCAACTCCTTCCCTTGCGGTGGCTGGAGCCGAAGAAGGGTTGAGCAGGAAAGATGGCAGTTTTTCAGATTTGAAGAACGGCTCAGCAAGGGCTGTTGGGGGCGGAGTTGGTCTCCCACGACGGCCAACTCCTTCTCTTGCCTTCCATGCGGAAGCTCAGAATTTGCAGAGAAACCGTTATCCCCTGCTGGATCGGGGGAGGGGCAGAGCAGTGCTTCCAAGTCCCAGCCGCTGACTCTGCTGCCTGCCTTTGGCTCCAGTGCGGCTCCGGCGTCTATCTAGTTCAGGCTTCAGATAAAGTTTTTAGAGTGGGAGAGAACTGTACCAGGCTCAATCGATACTGCTTCAATCCTCTGCTGGTTAGTATTTGTGTTGATTTTCAATTAACAGTCAGATAAAGTTTACAGAATGCAAGAAAACTGTATTAGGCAGGCAAAAACAAACATCAGCTGACAGCCAGTTCACCAGCAACTGTCAGTGAATCAAAATACAACTGCCAATTAGTATTTGTGTTGATTTACAATTAGCAGTCAGATCAAGTTTTCAAAGTACAAGAGAACTGTATCAGGCAGGCAAAAATAAACATCAGCCGACAGCCAGTTCACCAGCCACTGTCAGCGATTCAAAACTCAACTGCCAATAACTTGCAATCAGTCAAATCGCACTTCTGACTTACTTTTCAATGGCAGGGAGGATTAACCAGCAGTCAGCTCTCATATTTTCTCAGCAAAAACTGTCACACTGCTGTGAGACAAATATCAAATAATAAGCAGTAAGTGTGCCCAAGGGAGGAACTCAGCAGTCACACAGCCATCCCTGTTGCCACCAAGTTTCAACTGTGGGTTCTGATGACATGACGTGCGATAAGTGCTCGTACTGCAAGACAACGCTCATTTATTGAGTTAAAATTTAATAAAATGTTTTGCTCATCTTGCAAAACACTCGCAAACCACGTAACTCGCTATCCAAGGTTTGACTATAGATTGGATTAGTCCAATAAAAAGGTATCACCTGCAAGTTTGTTTGTTAGCCACAGCTGCTTCCTTCTGTGCTTAACTTTGTTGCAGGAGACAGCAAGCTCCTTCCCCACTGGCAGCTACTGCAGCCATATTTCAGCTTCATTTTGAGCAGTGTGGCACTGCATAATTCCTTCTGTTGTGAATTGTATGAACAAGGCATTACTACCAGCACACTGCAGTTGGGGCAGTACTGATGGTGCTGTTACTAGTCAGTAACGCAGGAAGAACAGGATAGTGGCATGGGAAGGCAGCAACAAAACAGGGGCACTATAATAATGTGAGGTTGGCATATTGCATGAAGGTTGCCAGAGAAGCAGAAGCAGTGGTCTTAACTGGTGGAGATTTGGGGCTTCAGTGGTAGCTGCAGTTGCACATGGAGGGGGAAGGAATGGACATGAAGTTTTTCATGACTCTGTGGCAAGAAGAAAAAATTCTATAATTACTGGTTGCTGAAAAATATCTTATGTTTTCATTAGGCAATGCTATGATTTTTCATTTGGAAACCAGCCTAGTGGTTTGATTTAACTAACTAGGAATAGGAAACCTGAGTTCAGGTTCTGCCATTATCAGAGGCTGGGACCTAGGGCCAGTCACTTTTATTGCCTATTATCTCAAATATTCACTTGCATGTAAACTTTGGGGGAATTCATTCCATAGATCCGAATGTAATTTGTTATAAGATGTCATGGATTTAACATATCCAAGAGTGCAGAAATAGTGGTGTCAGGGAAGTGATTTATTTTTACAGTTAGGAAAGTGTTATCCATTTTTAAACAATAGCAGTCCAGTTAAGATCAGTGCATTGCTAGGTTTACTGTATGTATATAAATAAGGCAAGTATATATATATATTTATTTATTTTTTTCTTGCAGTATTGCATTGTCAAGGTCCAACATCAATAAGGATTTCCGTGACAATGCTGAGCAGCAACATATAGCAGCTCAACAAAAGGCCGCACTGCAGGTAAGTACCATAGCTTGTTCACTCTCAGGTGCTGTGTTACTGGGTTATTTGGTAAGTGATTTGTCATGGATAGGATTGATATTTCGGTAGAGGATGACACTGATTTTGCCAAGAAATTTTATCTTGTAATTGGCATCTAAAAGCATATGCCATTATCATCATGCTAGACCAGTCCAGACCTATGAATTATGTACCCTATCAGCGTATGGAGGCAGAGACCTGAAGATAATGCTGATCTTCAGTATAACAGTTAATCCAACCAAAAACATTACAGTATTTCTCTGCCTCCAGTAAATGATGCAGGCAAACAGGTGTAGCAATTTCTGGACTCCCTGAGCTTCCACAGCTTTTAGCTCTGTGGTTGAAATCTTGCCAGCGGATTCTCTTAGGCTCCCTGGTTGAGGGAGAGGAGGACCATTTCCTCCTTTGGCTGTTGGGAACCCAACTTATGGACCTGCCTTCTCTCTCTTCTTCTTTTTTTTTTTCTTTATTGAAAAATTTTTAAAGCAAGAAAATAATACAGAAAAAAGAAATTAAATGGTTAGAACAGTCATTAATTAGAAATATCATCATACGTTCCAGAAGTTATAAGGGACCACAAGGGCCACACATAGGTCCCCTAAGCCCCAACAATCATTATATCTCTCACAATACCCAAGATATCATTCACACTCATCTGACTCATCTCTGAGCCTAGGAATTACCCCAATATCTTATTCTCCCTGGAAATAATTATTTTCCAGAAGCAAAAATACAAATTACATACACACAAAGAAAGGAAATATCATATATGAAAAGTAAACAAGCAAGCCAGATTTTATAAGACCAATATTTGTATTACAACTGCAGTATAAGCACATACTACAGAAAAAATGGGCAAAAAACACTAGTACAATAAAAACAATGATTTTCTTTAACATTCCAAAAGCTTTCTGCTGGCTGTCCCTAATTCACAGTATGCTGTAACACACACTAGCAAAGATGCAGGAAAAGGCTCAGATATTCGAATACTACCCCAATAATATAAATAACTACAAAATACACTCGTGTCTGCACTTTTAGTGCCGGGCAGGGCCGTGGAGTCGGAGACAATTTTGGGTACTGGAGTCGGAGTCGTGGGTACCAGAAACTAAGGAGTTGGAGTCGAAGGATTTATCTACCGACTCTACAGCTCTGGTGCTGGGGGGAGGGAGTGAGAGTATGTAAGCTGAGAAGTTAGTGAGAGAAGTGTGTTGCTGGGGAAAAAAATGGTTATTTACAAGCAAGCAAAAGACCTAGCTCTCTGGATGGCCGAAAGAAAACTCAGAAAAAGAGTGTATGCATGCAGAAAAGAGAGCTTGTTTTAATCAGCTGAGCTAAAACTCTGAAAGACTAATTCACTATCAGATAGCACATACTAACAGAATTTCCAGAACATATAATAGACAGTAAGTACAGTGGTTCGCGGTCAGCGGTTTGCAGTCCTGGTCATTCGCGGTATTTTCTGACCGCGAACCGCCGACAAGGAGAGGGCAGCGGGAGATGCAGGAGAGAGCAGCCGGAGCGCCGAAAGTGCAGGAAATCACTTGCGGTACGCTCCGACCTCCTCTTCCTGCACTAAGTCAGGCCTTATCCAATCAGGAGCTGCGTTTCAAAGCTGCTTTGGGGGGGTGTGCTGGTGGGCAGGTAGCAATCTTGGTTTGCTCGGGGGGGGGGCAGAGAGAGATAGGCAGGGGGCCAGGGAGAGAGACAGACAGTAAGAAAGAAAGACAGACAGACAAGGGGTCAGGGAGAGACACAGACAGAAAGAATGAGAAACAGACAGGGGGCCAGAAAGACAAACAGACAGTCAGTGGCCAAGGAGCAAGCGAGAAAGAAAGAAAGACAGACACGGGGCCAGAGAGACAGACAGAAAGCGGCTAAGGAGAGAGAGAGAGACAGAAAGACAGACAGACATGTCTATTCTAGCACCCGTTAATGTGTAACGGGCTTAAAGATTAGTCAGTATATATAGTGGAAATCGGCAAAGATGGTCAAGAAGAAGTGGTCTCCTTTAGTGTCAGCTTCAGAGAGCCAGACAGATGAATCTTAGTGTGAATGAGAGAGAAAACAGAGCTAAGGAATAATTAGATAAAGGTAGATGCACATTACCTAAAGACAGTTGTATAAGGTGTAGCATGATAATTGTCAGCAAGCATACATACAGAAAGAAGAGAGATGTTTTGTCAGTCGTAAGCATTCAGAATTGTATACACACAGAAAAGACATTCATACTGGGAGTTCCATTGAGGTTGCAACAACTCCTGCAGACCCTCAACACACACTGTTCACCAAGCACTCAAAAGTTGCAAACACACAGAAAGATGGGGATTTAAAAATCCTACTGGACTTGCGAAGTCAGCTTGAATTCATATGGTTTTGGTCCCATTACCCTCAATGGAAATGCCAATCAGTTTTCCCTGACCTTTGGGAAAATTTTATTTATCTGACCTTAATCTTTGAAGTTTCAGTATTCCCATATGAATCATAACCTTACTATTAAAAAAATAATGAACTAAAGATAACACTTCCTTATTATAATGAAATCATGCACAGATGTTTGTAATTCCTTGCCCAGAAATAATTTCAAAGGAACAAATTGCACTTGGCTATAGATGAGGCAAACCTAAGGGCTCCTTTTACGAAGGTGCACTAGTGTTTTTAGTGTGCGCTACAATGCCGTGTGCGCTAACCCCACGCTATATGCAAAATACGCCAGCTCTATGGAGGTGTTAGCGTCTAGCGTGAACTAAAAACGCTAGCACACCTTCGTAAAAGGAGTCCTAGATGTTCAAGATGGGGGCAAAAAGCACCAAAATAGCCAACATTTTGGCTTACTAGGCCACACGCTCAGAAAAACCTGCTCGATTCCATTATACCTTATCTGATGGGTACATTTGTGGAATAATTTACCAGGACATCTGAGATTATGCTCAGACTATATTAATTTTAAGAAATTGCTAAAGACCCAACAATTTGTTGCTACCTATATGTAATGTGGCTGAAAATTTTCCATTCTGCTCTAGGTGTACAGCCACCATATATGGATGAGAAGAAAGTCGTGGTGTGTTTATGTCAACTTTTATGAATGTTTTGATATTGGTAACCACTTAGAAATTAGGTGGTATATAAATGTATTAAATAAATTACCTTGGGCCTACACTCCAGGACCCAATCAAAGAGAATTGAACATGATGATTGAAAAAAGGCAGAACAGATGTCAAGATTAAGTCATAAGAAAAATATAAGACAGTTCAAGGAGAAGGAGGCCTGCTGGCAAATATTCTTGTGCACAATTTCTGTGAATATTTCCATCCAGCTCCTTTGGGGATTAACCCTTTCTTTCTCTGTTTGCTCACTGGTGTTTCAGCTAGCCAAGGCCTTAGTGCATTTGTAAGAAAATGCCAAAGATGAAAAAATTAAGACGGCTTATACTGTTTGTTAAACTCTATGTTCTCCATGCACTTACAAAGTCCACAAAAAACAGTCTACCTCCACCCACCTCCCCCTCAAAACCCCCCCCCCACAAGTATACAATCTGATAAATACCTAAAGTCCATCGATTTAAAAAAAAAAAAATCCTACTGCAAGCCATCCTTCCAAGAGATAAATGGACCCCATATTTTATTAAAAAAAAAAAAAAAAAGTCAACCGACCAGTTTTCAGGGCAGTTAACTTGGTCATCAAGAAAATATAATCCAGTTTGATAAACATTCTCCACGGAAGGGAATGATTAGTTTTTCCCCACTCTCTAGTCAGTGCCAATCTGGCTGCCACAAAAATGCTTCTTAGGCCTCTCTTGGAGGCACACTTAGCCAGCCAAACCTTTAAGATTACCACAATAAATTGACAAGAGATTTGTATACAGTGTGTCTCTAACATTTGCAGAGTTGTTTGGTGCATATTCATTGTGTTGATCCTGAAAACCTAACCAATAAAATGTACCTCCTAAGAGGGTTGTAAAGCACTGTTGTATCAAACCAGTTGAGTCCATTACGTGCATTTTGAACAGTAGTTCTGGTGTTTAAGAACATCGGGCTTTTCTTTTACAATATGTGCATAAAATAAGTGGGATGTGAGGGGGGTGGGAATTTTGGTTCAATAGCTTATAAAAGATTATTCAAATAGAAATCATATTGGGGTGGTATGCACATCTGTCTTTATGTTCTTGAAAGTTCCTGCAGTAAATTTTTATGCTGGAAGGATTAGAGAGAGAAACTAGTTTGGGGGTGAATAATTTCAGAAAAAAATGGATTTAAATTATTTAGGATATACCTTAAAAAATCTATAGAATAATTTTGATTTGATTTTTTTGTTTGTTTTGTTTTTTATCTAGTCTGGTTTTGTGAAAAATCCTTTTCTACTTTTTTCCCAAAATTTTGTTTTTCTGTTCATGTGAATTTCAGGCATGGTGCAGTTCTATAGATGTTGGAAAGAATATGCTTTTTTTTTTAAACTGCATAGACTTTCTCTCTTTTTTTCTTACTATGGCACTAATTCTTTCAAAACAAAGTTCCAAAAGAAGAATCTTGAAAGTACTAGAATAATGGTGGGGGGTTCTTCACCTAGAACAAAATTATAGTATGTTTATTTTGATGTGCTTTAGTTGAAAGCTCTTTAAAAAAAAAATTCCCTCTTGGATAAAACACTAATTTAAAATAGTTACAGTTGACATGCACATATTAGACCATTAAAATCTAAAGTTCTGATTGTGGTCTCTGTTTAAATGTGCAACAAATCATACATCAGAACAAACCACCATTGGATTAGACCAGGGGTAGGCAATTCTGGTCCTCGAGAGCCGGAGCCAGGTCAGGATATCCACAATGAATATGTATGAGATGGATTTGCATGCACTGCCTCCTTGAGATGCAAATCTATCTCATGCATATTTATTGTGGATATCTTGAAAACCTGACCTGACTCCGGCTCTTGAGGACCAGAATTGCCTACCCCTGGTAAGACCAAAATATACTATTGGAAGCTAGACAATAAAGTGTTGCAGGTATCACCTATGCGCTTAGTTCAGCAATCTTGTAGAATTAAGGATAATATAACTTAACAAGACATTTCTGGCGTTGCTCCAGAATAATTGGATAAGTGATAAGGCATTCTCAATCTTACCATCGATAGTATAAATGTGCACACCTACTGAATGTTTCTTGTACACCTGAGGCAAGCTTTAATGCCAAAACACAGACTTTGCTGTTTGTGCAACAAATATTGAACTCGATACCTGATAAAAGACTGTTTGACTTTTTTCAATTAATAAACACTTGATGTGTACAGTTCCATCCCTACTCTTTTACTATTTGTTAATTCTACGTGGTGGGTTTTCTTTTTTTTGTTGTGTATTTTAATATAATGTAACACTGTCTTATTTTCTTCACAGCATGCACATGCACATTCATCAGGATACTTCATAACCCAAGACTCATCTTTCGGAAATCTGATACTTCCAGTCCTCCCTCGTCTTGATCCTGAATAAGGGACACTGCTTTTAAAAATTGGAAAGCATTCAGTGTTCTACATTCATTACCAATTATTAATAATGGTAATGGTGTGGTGGGGACTATTGAACCAAATAGAGATTGGGATTCAGTAGAGCCTTCAGGAAGAGGATTTTTTTACCATACAACAAAATTCTGTGGCAAGCTCTGCTAACATACTGGCTTTCAGAAGAAGCCATGATAAGTGGGCAAGGACTGCTGGGGGAGGGGGCGTAGGAGTAAGGGTGTTTGGGATAAGACCCTCAATTGCTTGCACAAGAAAGCTTATTTAGACCCAGTAGAGATGCCAAAAGAACTGGAAGCCCAGATCAAAGTACAGGAAAAGCTGCACTTTCTACCCTAATCCATCATTCCCTTCCACTTGAGGTGTGCTGCCTGGGAGAGATTCTGACAGAGCATTCCAGATGATTAAGGGCTAGCAAAGGGCATTTTGTTTTAAATGCAATATACAGTTACAATAAGGAAGTGGGTTTTTATTTAACATTAGAGTTTATACAGTGTGGGGGGGTTGTTTTGGGTTTATTTTTTTTAAATAAAATCGAACTGGAATAATTTATGTTCTGTTGCATGTTTCTTCAAGCATGAACAAAATAAGTTGCAAGTTTTAAAACTATTATATGGAGTTTTAATCTGTGAAGATAAACAAATGGGTAGCATAATCAAATTGATACCAGCATCAGGCAGGCTGCAAACAGCCAGTTAAGAGCTTGCATCTGCTAGCCGTCCACTGCTGCTGCATTAGGAGACCTTAACAAGACAAAAATGGAACCCTAAATGGAGAAGGTACAACAACAAGCTAACAGATAAAGAACCTCCCTCACCCCAAGAAGTCTGCAAAGATTAGGGGAAAAGAGATGAAGTCCAACTCCAAACTAAAAAAAAAGGTAAAAATAATTCTATAATTTAAGAGTATTAAACGGACAAGCCCTCAGTCACACAGCAACCTCTGGAAACTCCAGGGAAAAGCTGTCGCGGGTTTACACCCAGAAAGGTGTTAACTGCGAAACATCCCCGGGCTTGCTCCGGATAATATTTCTAGTGCTTAACTAGTGCAAACGTGCAATGTGTGAAAAAACTGGACGTTTACTTTATTTACTGCTTGTGGATCACCATCTCCACTACACACGGAGAAGCTAAGTTCTTACAGGCTGTGTATTTTTGAGCTTGGTTGGATTTGGACACTAACTTTCCAGTTTGGCCCCCAGCTTAGGGGTAAGAGATGAACTCCTTCTTTATTTTGATAATGTGTGTTTTTTTCATTTGAGTTTTTTCACACATTGCACGTTTGCACTAGTTAAGCACTAGAAATATTATCCGGAGCAAGCCTGGGGATGTTTCGCAGTTAACACCTTTCTGGGTGTAAACCCGCGACAGCTTTTCCCTGGAGTTTCCAGAGGTTGCTGTGTGACTGAGGGCTTGTCCGTTTAATACTCTTAAATTATAGAATTATTTTTACCTTTTTTTTTAGTTTGGAGTTGGACTTCATCTCTTTTCCCCTAATCTTTGCAGACTTCTTGGGGTGAGGGAGGTTCTTTATCTGTTAGCATTAGGAGACCTGGCAGTATTTCGGATCTTGGGGAGAGGGGGGTGTCAGTCGGGAAGTGCTGCACAAAGGGATTGGAGGGATGGAAAGCTGCTGCACATAGGGGGAGAGAGGAAGAATTGTTGGATATGGGGTAGAGGAGAGGAAGGGAGTGCAACAAAGAGGTAGAAAGGAGTGAGAGGGAGAAATCTTGCATAAAGTGAAGAATTTTAGTGTGGATCCTAGTTTAACTTTTCAACATGTTAAAAATCTGACTGGCTTGATAACTGCAGCACCACGGGTGTATAGAAAACCAGAAATACTGAAGGGTTATGAAAAATATGTTCCTGTGAAGAGTTTGATGTAAATGGGTTTTTAAAATTATTTGTAACCCAACAATGCAAGTTGTACAGTGAGCATTTGCAATACATTTGAGAGACTGAGGTCATATGATCATACTCCATATACCCTGGCTTAGGAGTGAGATTTATTCCGATCATGGTATGCACAAAATTAATCTGAAAGTTACTATGCCAAAAGTGGGAAAACACTGAGGAGTATGTAGTATTTTCAACAACAGTGGAGATAGAGCCTCAAAAACACCATGCAGCACTTTTCACTAACATTGTGACAAGCTCATAAAAACCTTTCATATCTCACAGGAGAGCATCCCACTAGTGTGCACACTACAAAAATAAAAAAAAAAGTAAAACTTAGCTGTTGGTTAAATTCTTCAAACTTTCCCTGAAGATCAATGCTGACACTACCACGCTTCTCTGCGTTTTTTGTTGTTTTTTTTTTTTTTTCCAAACTTCATTCTTGCAGATCAGATTATCAACATAAGTATGGCTCTTCTGTGTGCAGCCCTAATATGTAAGGGTTGCTTGGAGGTTGTCTTTGCGATTCTCCTTAGAGCAAAGAAGCCTGCAACATTTGCAGCTTCTATGAAGACCTGGAAGGCTTTCCAGTTATGCTGCGCCAAGGAGCAGGTGGAGCCTGAGAGGGCTTGCACCCCAGTGATTCTAGCATTTCTGCAAACTGTACTAGAAAAGGGCCTAGCAATTTCATTTCTCAAGATGCTCTCGTGCTTTAAGGCTTGGAGAGGTGTGCAGTCACTAGCATCTCACCCAAACTTCATTCTGTTTTTGAGGAGGGCGCTCAGATTGCATTCCCCCCCCCCTGCATAGGCCGTTTTTGTCATGGGACCTTAACATTCTGAAAGATCTCTCTCAGGCTCCATACGAGCTCCTGCCACACGCATCCTTCTTTTACGGTCAGGCCCTTTTTTGGTTGCCATTGTATCTGTGAGGCAGATCTCAGAGATACAAGCTCTCTTTTTTTTGTAGTGAACTGTTCCTTCGGTTTATGGAGTCTGGTGTTTCTCTATGGATGGTACCTTCTTTTCTGCTGAAGGTGGTTTCTGCCTGGCATGTCAATCAAGGGATTCATTTTACCTGCCCTTCTCCCACACTGGTTTGGTGAAGCAGGACAAGATTTTGCGAAGGCTGGAGAGGACCAATGATTCACATTTTTCCATCCAACTTTTTCTGTTGACCAGTCAATCAAGACGAGGTGAGCCATCTTCCATGGCATATAGTGCTAGATGGATTTGTATAGCAATTTCTTCTTCCTACATTGTTTATGAGAAAAAGCCCCCTATTTCTATTGCAGCTCATTTGACTAGAGGCATGGTTGCTTCCTGGGCGGAATCGCAGGCTGTTTCACCTGATGAAATCTGTAGAGCAGCTATCTGGTTTACTCTCCACATCTTTAGTAGGTTCTACAGAATATTGTATGCTAGACCCCTGCCTAGGACAGTGGACGGTGCTAGCAGCAGCTTTCCTGGGACTGAGCATGTTCCCCTGGAAATGGGAAAATCCTTCAGGTGTGACCAGTTTAGGCGTTTGCCTAGTGCTAAAGAATCCACTGTGCAGTGAATAAAGTGACCCCAAGGCAAACATAATTCAATAAGTTTTCAACTTTTATTTGGACCATTAATTGGTCACCATTCAGTATAGCTACTTTCTTAAAGGAGAGAAAAGAAAAACAAAACACTTTCTTTCAATTGTTCGGAAGTAATACAAAACTCCTTTCATTGTACCTGGGCTTTCTGGCTCAATCGGGAAAATTCTGTTCACCAGGGCAATGCACTAGAAGACCTTTTAGTCCATGAGCCCAAAACAGGTAAGTGTACCAAAATACAGCAGAAAGAAAAAAAGAAAACTCTACTGCTTTAAACAGTAGTTGTCTGCACTGCAGGAAAACTGAGCTATACTAAGCTCTGGGTTTGAAGAACTCGTGGCAGACGGTTAGAGAAACAAAACCTTCCTTGCAGCAGAATTCAAAAACACTGCAAACACCATTCATTCTTTTCCCATAGATTCATAGTCCTTCTCAACTCAGGTTTACTGGGCGTTTCCTTTTCTGCTGGCTCACAGCACTACTTGGAAAAACAACAGTAGCAGGCAGAAAATGGCAAAACCAGATAAACACAGTTCATTCCTTTTCTTTATGAGGCTTTTAACTACCCTGAGCAAAAGTTCGAGCAAAACATAGCCCCTTGGAGGAAAAACAGCCGCCCAAATAATCCTCTTTTCCTTAAAGGCAACTGCGTTTTTCAGCGAAGAAAAAACGATTCCAACAATCAGTCAGTTCGTTTCTCATCAATATTAAGGACCCACCTCCTTGTACTCCTGAGGCAGTGTCATCTCCAGCTGTGTCCATGTTCTCACCAGCTTCTTGGCTCTCAGTGGCTGGTAACAGAGAATATTCCTCCTTCAGTCATTTCCACCACCTTGCTCTGCCATAGTTCAGGTGCACTGCTCCACCCTTCACCTTCCTGGTGCAGAACTATCTCTTTATATATCTCATTGCCACAACCCCTTCTCCTTGGAAAGGGAATGGGGCTTAGCTCTCTTGGGAGTAGAGCATGGCTTTTCCTGTGTTCCCTGCACTGAAGCTGTTTTAAAGAGACAGGCTTTATTTGTACACTGAAAACTTGGCAGGCTTCACAACAGTATTATTTTGGTTTAAGATTTCCTGACTTGCTACTGGTCCAATACCTTTCCTGCTCTTTTTCACTCTCTGAGGAGTAGGCAGTTATATCAGGGTCATTGGCCCTAATCTGGTCAGCTCCTCTGATCAGGGACCGAGTGTTTTTCCTAACTTTCCCTGGGTCAAAGCCAGAGCTAGCATTGGGTTTGTCAGAAGAGTGGGTGTGGCAGCTCAAGAAGATGCTGCTTTTGGGTGTTTGGTACTTATGGCATGCTTATCTGTCCCACCTTAGGTGTCTGCCACCGCTTTAGTCTGTCAGCTATGTGGCATAGAATCCTATGTCTTTGCAACAGCATGGAAGATTAGGTTCTTAATCTTGTTAATCTTTTTTCTGTTAGAAGACATAGGATTCTGTACAGCCTGCCCTGTGCAAACCTTTGATTTGTCTGATTTGCCTTGGACATTGCCAGTGTCCATCTCGGGATCTCTTCTCCTGTTTCTAAGATTTAGCAGAGATAAAACTATAGGAACATGAGGGCTCCTATTTCCTTTTTTCTTTGGGGGGTGGGGTTATGGCTCCTACTAGGAGCACTTAGCAAATTGGTTTGTAGCTATTCATGTGCTAAATTTGTTACTCAGTGTTGGTTGATAAAGGTTATTAATCACTAGTCTTTAAGCCCGTTAGATTAACGGGTGCTAGAACATATGTGTGTGTGTCTGTCTTTTTTTCTCTCTCTCTCCTTAGCCGCTTTCTTTCTTTTTCCTTGGCTGTCCATCACCACCCCTTGCCTGCTCCCCCTGTCCATTTTCCCTTCCTTTTACCTCCACTGTGTCCACCACCACCCCTTCACTGCTCTCCTTATGCAGCAGCAGCCCTTCTCCCTTTGTTTTACCTCCCCCCTGTCCAGCAGCACCTCTTTCCTTCTCCCCCTGTCCAACATTAGTCCTCCGTTCTTTTTTCTTCACCTCCCCTGTCCATCAGCATCTCTTTCCTTCTCCCCCTGTCCAGCAGTAGGCATCCCTTCCTTTTTTATCCTCCCTCCTCCTTCTTATCCCTATGATACTCTTACCTTGCTCTGCCCCTGATCAGAGGTTCCCGACAGCTGCCCAGTTGCACCCATTGGAAAAGTTCCCACTGCCGCATCCCGCACCCCTCCTGACGCGGCTCCCACTGTCCTTTCTGTCTGTCTCTGTCCCTGGCCCCCTTTGCCTGTCTGTCTTTCTGTGTATCTCCCTGACCCTGTGTCTTTCTTCTTTCCTTTCTGTCTCCCTTCCTCTCTCTGTCTGTCTGTCCAAAGCAGCATTCCATCCCCCTCCCCCCACACCAGTTCCCTGTGCACCTGCCCCTGTGTCTTTCTTATTTTCTTTGTGTTTCCCTTCCTCTCTCTGTCTGTCCAAAGCAGCATTCCATCCCCCTCCATTTCCCTCCCCCCACACCAGTTCCCTGAGCATCTGCCCCTGTGTATTTCTTATTTTATTTGTGTTTCCCTTCCTCTCTCTGTCTGTCTGTCCGTCCAAAGCAGCATTCCCTTCCCCTCCATTTCCCTCCCCCCCCCCACCAGTTCCCTGTGCAGCAGCATTAGCGTTTCCTCTACCCGCCCCTGTCCCTTCCCCTTCCCGCGGGCCGGACTACAAAGGTGGTGATTCCAGCAGCGCTTTTATCAGTCTCCACACGCTGCTTCGGGCCCTTCTGCCCTGATTTACTCTGGCACGTCCCTGATGACATCATCAGAGACGCGGCAGAGCAAATCAGGGCAGTAGAAGGGCCCGAAGCAGCGTGTGGAGACTGATAAAAGTGCTGCTTGAATCGCCATTCGGACCCGCGGGAAGAGAAGGGGGTGGGCGGCAAAGGAGAAACGGAGATCGGCGGCGGCGACAGGAGAAACGGAGAACGTCGTCTGGCTGCGGTCCGGCTTGTGGAGGCGATCTGGTTGTGACGTATTCGCGCGCATGCGCACTCCTTCGGCCACAGACCTACAGCGCACGGAACACGAAAATAGGACTGCGCATGCGCGAGTTAGCCTTTTATTATATAGGATTGTTCTTTTATCATATGTTACAGAACAGAATAGAATATGGTTTGTTGCCGGGGAGGTTCCCCATATTCCTCTTCTGTTTCCGTGAAGTTCGATTGCTTTGGTACTAACTGAAGAGGAGCTGTTCTCCACTGTAGCAGGGGAGGACTTCAGAGTTTTGAGTGACACCCTTCTGCAGATTCACAACTACACTTCTCCCTCCTTATTCGCTGTTTCAGCAATTGCGGTTTCAATTATTCATGGTTTTTAGCTTGCTGGCTCCTCCCCCCAAATTACATCAGCTTGCATAGAGAAATCGCTGATTCCAAGCATTTACTGAGAAAATCACTGATTCCCAGCACTTCACCATGTTTTGTCTCTCCAGGAAAAGGCCAGGTCTTTCACCATGTTATTCACGGTATCACCATATTCACGATGGTTTTTAATAGAAAACAGTGAATAACATGAAAAAGTTTTATTTCCAGTTTTTCTGTATTCGCGATTCTGTTAATCCCCTATCACAGCGAATATGGAGGGAGAAGTGTAATAGGAAGCAGCAACTGTGGTACAGGATTCTATGTCTTATAACAGAAAGAAGATTAACGACGTAAGAACTTAAACTATTCTTAAAATGCCTTCATAAAATACTGGGCCATTGTGTATGAATGCTCATCAATTCAAGAGATGCTTAATGCAAGATACTTGGGAGTTTATTCTACATCAAAGGCCCAGCTATTGGAAAAGCTCGGGCTCAAGTCTCTGTAAACTGATACACTGTAACAGATGGAACAGTCAATTGTTGCATAATTTTCAAATGCAATGATTGAGGCAGCTGATATATTCAATGCTTTCAAAAAAATGCACTGCAAATTTCTTTGATGAATTAAAACCAAAATCTTAACACACTTTCTATAAAAGTGGCAGCCAATGGAGTGATTTTAAGATAGGAGTAATATGATAGATTTTGCTACCCCTAAAATCAGCCTTGCTGCAGCATTCTGGATGATGTGCAGAGCCTGGAAACAAATGGGAATAATACATAAAGAGAATTATCCCAGGATAAGCAGGCAGCCTATTCTCACATATGGGTGACGTCATCGGAGTCCAAATGCGGAAGCCTCGCAAGCAGACTTGCTTGTAGAAACTAAAAGTTTTGAGTCGACCGCATCGCGCATGCGCGAGCGCCTTCTCGCCCAGCATAGGGCGTGTCTCCTCAGTTCTCCGCGGAGCCGAGAAGTCCATCTTTGACTCTGCGTTTAACATTTTCACTTCGTGCCTTCTCTACACCGCAGTTTGTGTTGTTTTTCTTCACGAATCGCTGTTCGTACTTTTTTATTTCTAGTTTTTTTTGTTTTGTTTTTTTTAATTTATTTCTTCCGTTCGGCTGCCAGGGCAGGCTGCTCGGCCGCAGCCCAGGGGCTTCGACCTTGCAACGGCTGTTTTTCCTTCTATGTCCCGGCCAGCGACAGGCTTCAAGAAGTGTAGCCAGTGTCAATGTGCGATTTCTCTCCCGGACCCTCACACCAGGTGCCTCAAGTGCCTTGGGCCACAACATCATCTGAAGTCGTGCGAACGCTGTGCTACTCTTCAACCTCGAGCCCTTAAACATCATTTACTTTCAGTGGAGAAGCTCTTCCAGGTGAATTCGTCCACTTCTTTGACTCTGAAGCCGACCTCGGTCTCGCCTTCGACCGAGGGCCCTCCTGCCTCCACTGCTTCGACTTCAAGCCTCATCAGACCTTCATTTGCAGCGGCTCTTTCCTCGACGAAGTCTGCTATATCTTCCCCTGTATCCTCAGGCCAGATAGCTCAGCAGACAGTTCCACCGGTAGTGCTTAAGGTGCCTAAGACTTCCAAGCCGAAGCACATTTCCACTGCCTCGGTGGAACCTCCAGCCAAGGCAGGTGGTCCGGTTTCAGACACGGATCCATCTTTGCCGGCTTCTTTCCAGACCATGTTAGAGCAGCAATTTGTTCAGTTCCTCACCAAAATGGGACTGAACCTAGCTACTCTAATCCAGCCTGGGCATTCTGCAGACTCCCGCGAGGTCGAGCCTCTTCCTATGCCTCAGTCTGAGTCTACACACTCTATGCAGCGAGCAGAGTTTCTGCGAGTGTCTGGTCTGGCATCTAAGCACGTGAAGCAAGGAGCAGATTCTTTGCCAGTGCCTCGGCAGGAATCCTCACACTCCATACAAGGAGTAGAGTCTTTGGGAGTGCATCGAGGTTCCTCTATCAAACCTCTGGAGCTTCGATCTACAGCCTCCAGTCCTATCCATTCTTTGGTGGCATTGGCTGCTTCCGTCTCCGGGGCGCTAAGTCTTCGAGATCTACTTCCAAGCACCATTCTCACCGACGATCGAGCCCTTCATCAAGGCACCCTTCCAGACATAATTCTTCTTCTAAGGAGTGTCCTTCCTCAACTAAGCCTCGATCTGCACTTACTTCTATTAGACCGACGACTCCTCATTCGAGGTCTCCACTTCCACACCTTGAAGACTCAGTGGCTTCCATAGCCTCGTCCAAGTCTCCCTGTTCTTTTGAGGCCTTTTTTCCAGCTGAAGCTTCATCTTCGATCCAGGCTGCCTCGACATCCTCGAGTCCTTCTTGAGGCAAAGCATTACCGGATCGGCTATCTTTCTCCTTTTTTCTTCGTCAGATGGCTGTGGATTTGGACCTTCAACTGGATGCTGGTTCCAAATACTCTAAGGAGCATTTCGAAGTCATGCATCTTCCTGGAGACTCCTTATGCAATTCCAGCTATTATAGGAAAATTGGACTCCAGATATAAAACTCTCCATTGTAAAGGATTTGAGAATTCACAGTTATCTCATCAATCCCTACTTGTGTAGTCTTCTTTAAAAAGATCCCATCCTTCCAAGGTTTATGCTACAGTTCCTCCTGGAAGATAAGGGAAAACTATGGACAAATTTGGACGTCGCATCTATCAAAATGCTATGATGTCCTCGATTATAATTTCCATTTTGTCACCTATTTTGAGTTCCTCATTCCTCTTTTGCCTAAATTTCTTACCTATTTAGACACTCAAAAGCACTTTGAATTTCACCCATATATGAGAATAGCTTCCTGCTGTCCCTGGATAACACCTGTTACGGTAAGTAACTGTGCTTTACTGTAGAATAATCTATTTTTGTCAATAAAAGGCTATACAGCACCATCTGAGAATCTGATGTTGTCAACATCACCTTTGCTTAACAAAGTTGCAAAAAAGATGTAGGTATCAGTTTGTGGCTGCATAGACAAATTAGAGTCTAAAAGAACCCCTACATTTCTAAGATAACATATCTTGATAGCTAAGAACTGTGGGTAGTCCAAATCCACTCTGCTGCCTCAACCATGCATCTCTTTAGCTCCAAAACTCTACCAGTAAAACACCAACCTCAATTGTGACAAGGTTTGTAGATTTTCACCGAATTTAACTTGTGATCCAACATAGAAATTGCGTCTATGTTTTCAAGGAGTCTGGTGGTATTTCAGTCTTCTCTC
Organism: Geotrypetes seraphini; assembly: GCF_902459505.1. NCBI lineage: Eukaryota > Metazoa > Chordata > Amphibia > Gymnophiona > Dermophiidae > Geotrypetes > Geotrypetes seraphini. Next base: position 485,267,841 of record NC_047084.1, read on the forward strand.
ACAATCTCCACCATTTTAGAATCTGCTCGAGTTGGCACCTTCAACCTGTCCTTATCTTTTTTTTTTTAGGTCTTATTTGCCATATCTCCTCCAGCTCTGCGCACACACTTGTCCAATAAAGAAATGATCCTTTCTGAAATCAGAATTTTGATGCTAGGAGTGAATTTTCAGGAAAGACTCGTAGAGCTCAGGAAAAAGGCTGCTTCCCAGCTCTCTGCATCATGTGACCCAAAGCATTTTACAACAAGTTTGTAATTGGCTTTCAAAACAGAATAACTGCATAGCAGTTTGGCTTTCTCTGGAAAAAGTATTTTTGACTATCCCATTGCAAATGTTAAATAATATTTTTCTTCCACAATCACAAAAGTCTAATCAAAGTATCTTCTCTACTTACAGTTGCTTACTTGAGTTGGATATAATCTTGAAATGTTCTTATAATAAATCACTTCATATGTCCATATCGTTAAATCCATGAATCAAAATTCATTTTAAAAAAAGCCTAAAAACAAGCTATGGGTAGGAATAGCTCATGAAAAATATTTGAACATTGAATTTGTGATCATAGCAACAAACTCCTTTTTTTTCCTCAAATATCTCCAATTGAAGCACTGCATTGAAAGCACTAGTATACCTAGCAACTGCTACTCCTGAAATTCAATCTCTTCTACTAAAAGCAGATGCCCTTATTTCTTCAGGTCATACAGCCTCAACTATTTATAAGATCTTGTTATCCTTTCAACCTGGCTGTTTTTCTACACTTCAACAAAGTTGGGAATTTGATACTAGGCATCACCTTTCTGAAGATCAATGGACTCTTTCTGGATGAAAACTTTAATATCTATTCATTTTCAGCCAGCACTTTCCAGTCAATGTTTTTCTTATACCATAGGTCTTTATGGACCCCATGAAAACTTTTTATTGCAGGATTAACTTCATTGAACATGTTTGCATTGCAAGAAGCAAGTGGGTATTTTGATGCCTATGCTTTGAGTGTAATACCCTTCTCTCGTTTTGTAAAGAGTCTGGTCTATTTTTCCCTGCAGTTGGCCTGTAGGAAAAAGGAGGTTTTGTCCCTGTATAAGACTGGTGATACTTCATTTAGAATATTGTGTACAATTCTGGAGGCCACACCTTCAAAAAGATATAAAAAGGATGGAGTCGGTCCAGAGGAAAGCTACTAAAATGGTGCGTGGTCTTTGTCATAAGGTGTATGGGGACAGACTTAAAGATCTCAATCTCTATACTTTGGAGGAAAGGCAGGAGAGGGGAAATATGATAGAGACGTTTAAATATCTATGTAATGTAAATGCGCATGAGTTGAGTCTGTTTCATTTGGAAAGGAAGCTCTGGAATGAGGGCATAGGATGAAGTTAAGAGGTGATAGGCTCAGGAGTAGTCTAAGGAAATACTTTTTACAGAAAGGTTGGTAGATGTGTGGAACAGTCTTCCGGTAGAGATGGTGGAGACAGACTATCTGATTTTAAGAAAGCTTGGGATAGGCAAGTGGGATCTCTTAGAGAGAGGAAGAGATAATGGTTACTGTGGATGGGCAATTTGGCCTTTATCTGCCATCATGTTTCTATGTTTCATTGTAATTTTTAAGTCATAGTCTCAAATCTGCCTATTTGATAATAAAAAAAAACCTATATGAAATTCTTCTTACTATAGCCCAAAAATTCATACTGTCAAACTGGAAAAATCTCTCATTCATTTCTGGTAGCAATATGTACTAAAAAAAAAAAAAAAAAAAAGGGGGGTGGGGAGAACCAACAAGGTCTGCAGTGAAGGATACGAAAGCAAAACAAAGGAAACTGCAGCCACATGTACAATGATGCAGGCTAAATTTATTATATCAAATAATTAAATGCAGTTAAAAACAACACTTTAAAACAAACCAAGGGACCTGACATGGTCCATGTTTCGGTAAATATGCCTTCATCAGGGGTCCCGGGTTGAAAAGGGATCACATGAAACCGCAAGTAAACTATAGCCTGTATAACAACGAATGCAGAAAGGCAGTCTGTATGTGGACTGCTACATAGCGGCACATACAGACTGCCTTTCTATAGGGAATATCTCCATTTTTAAAACCATGAACCACATATAGTTGATCATATCCTCTAGGACAGACTTTGAACATATTAACTACAAACCAATGTTCAGATTGATAGGACTTCCAAATTAGAATCAAATGTGAAGATCATGTTATCAGTTTGAACATGGAGAAAGATTTGACCACTTTGAGTTGGTGAATAGATGGAGATATCTTTAGGATCACTGGGTCCTTTCTGGTGATGGTGCCAAATGTTGTAAGCATGTGTTGCCATTTTGTCCTTATGACTTTTTGTCCTCATGACATTTTGTCATGGAACCCTTCAGAGTCATTCTCTTTTTCTTTGAGCTCATCCACTTATGATGCCATCCATCATTCCAAAGAAGTTTAGCATTTCCTTTCCTACTCCTGCATAAGGCAGACCTGATGTCTTGATCCTAGCAAAATTTATAGGAGATGCAAAGACCACAGCAGCAGTTCCAATCCACTTTATTTTACTGCAGAGGCAGCAACTTTTTATATGAAAGACTCTATACAGTAGTTTGCTATGCATCAGCTGTTAGTTCTGCTTCGTTCTCAACATTGGAATTTGCAATTTGGAAATCAATTCCACAATACTAGTGTATTATATAACGACCGGACCCTTGAGAAAGGCTTTGTTAGCTGAAACACGGCCCGCATCAGGTCTGTTAGTTTTAATACGGTTGATGTGGACATTTTCTTAACATTGATTGAAGAAATAAGGAAAGTCAAACATTGTGTTTCGTCCACAGTTTTTGTTTTTAAAGTGTCTGTACAGCCAGTTGCTAAGAATTCTGTTAAACCTTAATTATAAAGTACAGTCAACCCTTGGATACGGTAAATTTCACCTTTCACATACCTCTGTTGCAGCTGACTCAGCAATTGAAAATGCAAAGAAATGCAGGGCCTATTCCAGTATGCTGCTGGGGAAGGACCCCGGGCTCTTGGACCATCTAGAAAGGAAATCTTCCAAGAAGCCATGTTGGAGCTAGGTTTACTTATCATACATGATGCAGTATATATATGGCCATCTCTAGGAAAAGTTACAGAAATTCAAAATGTAACTTTTTCAGGCTATTTATGGACTAATGGCATGAAAAATCAGCCATTCTCACCATTTTGGATCTGCTACTTAGTCACCTTTACACAGAGATGGTCACATAATCATACTCAGAGGGTTTGAGAAATTTAATCTAATCTCCCTACTCAGTATGATGTAGATGAGGCCTTGGTTAGTGAGGGACCTTCTGATCATCTGGGCCTGTGTTGTGACAGAAGGAATAAATAATAAGATGGGAGTAAAAAATAAGAGAAAGGAAATCAGAAGCACCTTTGTTTTACAGGTGTCACCCATCATAGTAGGAATATCTTACCACCACAGCAATATGTACAAACTCAGTGTCAGATAAGACCAATTTACATATTTTTCCCAGGAAGCTTCCAGATTTTCTGTCTCCCAAGCAGTGAAAAGTTGTTGTTTTTATTCAGCACTAATACTATAATGAATTAAATGTAGCCAGAATTCAAGGGGTACAGTTAGAAGGCAGTTACTAGTCCTTTCCTTCTGTGTGTGGATCCTGAAGGATAGGGGAAAGATTTACTTTAATGCTCTACCCTGTGGCCACCATTCCTTGTCATCAACAGCAGATGAATTCAGAGACTAGTGGGATTACATCCATCAACCAGCAGGTGGAGATAGAGAAAACTTGATTTATCCTCTGGTATATCTTGGATGCACAGCCTCCTGGCCAACCAGTATACTCTATCTCCAGCAGGTGCATGGATGTGTCCCTCACAGCTCCTGGCTTCTTGTGGATTTCGGTTTTTGGAAGGAGGAGTGTTCTGGCTGAACGGTGCCAGCTTTGGAGGTACACCTGGGCCCTCTCAGCATCCCTACCTCACCCTCTTCAGGTAACACCTTGATCCACCCAGGTCCCTTACCCTACTGGACATGGTGCCTTTTGGACTACAGGGCACAGCTCCTGGATTCTACGGTGGATTTTGAGCCAGGCTTCAGTTTCCTGGATCAGAAAAGAGAGAGATTCCTATGGCTTAGGTCTCAGTAGAGAAGGAATCTGGTGGCTTAGGCCTCAGTAGAGAAAGATTCTGGTGGCTTAGGCCTCAGGTAAGTCATATTCCTGTGGCTTAGGCCTTGGTAGAGAAATGTTCCTGTGGCCTTGGGCCTCAGTAAAAACATGTTCTGGTGGCCTTGGGCCTCGGTAGAGACATGGTCCTGTGGCCTTGGGCCTCAGTTGAGCTGTGGGATGGGAAAGTATAGTATCATTTTGGGGGGGGGGAACACCTAGGCTCCCAGGTACCTTCCCCCCTCCCCCCTGAAGAACCTGGATACCCAAGTCCCATAAGCTCACTCATTTGGTGGGCATGGGGCTACAGAGGTCGCCATTCTCTTCAGAGAGGCACCGGTGGGAGGAGTTTGTTACTCCTTTGTCACATAGGACAGCCGAGGCTGCTTCGGCTGTAGTCGCACGCGGCCACTGGCTTGCAGCTGGGGCGAGCAGCAGTGGGTGGTAGGAGGCCCTGAGGGTGGTCAGCCAAGGCCCTTCCCTCCCGCTACAAAAGGGGAGGAGGCTGCAGTTGCTGGCACCGCCACTGTCAGTCTTTCTCCTCTCAGAAGGGGGACATCGCCTCTGGCAGTGATTCCTTTGCCCTCACTATTCGGCAGGCCCCAGGTGGTTGGCCAGGTTGCCATTTCGCTGGCATCCTAGTGTACCTTATGTAATCCTGGCTGGCTGACAGTTAGCTGGGGCTAGGCTAGTTGTGGGCTAACTGCAGCTCTTTCTCTCTGGCTCAGAGTTTTTTCTTTCCACTCCTGGGTCATTCTTGTGGAGGAACGGGCTAAAAGTTGGATCAAATGTATCAGTGTCAGGTTGTCATGGTATCTATTTGGGGGCTCTGGGAAAGGCACTTGTCACTTCAGGGCCAGGTACAGTTTTGGTGTCCTGCCTCTCCTCCTGGCATTCTTCTTGACTTTGGTCAACAGTTTGCCTCCTGTGGGAACCCGATGGATTTTGGAGGGGCGATGTAGCTGTGGTTTCCGCAGCATGGTGCTCTCAGATAAGGATGGCTCCTGCTCACATATGCTAGGGAGGGTAGCCTCTGTATGATCGTGGGTGACATACTCTCTGGAGTGTAGTATCTCCTTGGACGCATGCTGCAGGGCAGGATTTGGGGGCGAGGGACTGCTTTAGTACATCCCACTAGTCTCTGGAAGGGAAAATGATGTCCTTATCTGTTAATTTTCTTTCCTTTAGTCACAGTAAATGAATCCAGAGCCCCACCCTGTTGCAGGGGGTTTGTCACTCTTGGGCGTGGTTTCAGCATGCTTTCGGCTGAAATTGCATTCTTGATTTTGTAGCATTAATGGTGCGGGTAGCACATGTGAGGGAATGAAGCTGCATATGTCTGATGTTTCATGTCTCATGCCTTTTATGAGCTTTACTTTGTGTTTTAATTCAACTGCTTTTAGAAGACCTATACTGGTTGGCCAGGAGGCTGTGCATCCAAGATATATCCGAGGATAAATCAAGTGCTCTCTATCTCCACCTGCTGGTTGATGGATGTAATCCCACTAGAGTCTGGATTCATCTGTTATGACTAAAGGAAAGAAAATTAACAGGTAAGGACATAATTGTCTTTCTGTTCTTAATCACTTTTTCAATTATGCCAAAAAGCCACAATCCAAGCTAGAGCTTGGCTGGTTCTAGGAAAATTTAATCTTTACCAGATAATTAAAATCAGAAGAAACATTCTGCTAGCTTCAAGAATCTTAGAACGTAAGAACATAAGTTTTGCTATATTGGGACAAACCAAAGGACCATTGCAGCCTGATAGCACTTCAGACTCTTGTCTCTTCTATCAGGAACTATTTTACTTCACAGGCAGGCATACTCCACCTTGGATCTGTAATACACTTCAGAGCAAAAATCCCTCTTCTCTAGGTTTTTGTTTTTAGATTTGGGATTTAAAAAATACTTTTTTGTTTGGGGGTATTGTCAATAGCATACATTTTTTGCTCAATAGTGTGCTCTATTGCGCAGTAGTACATTTATTCATAATTTGCACTATTGAGCAATAGAATGCACTACTTGACTGATGGTGTGCACTAGTGGTTCACAGGAAAAAGACATTTTGTATTTTTTCATATTTTGAGTTAATGAAACAGGAAAATATTATTGACATTTCTCAGGTAATTTAAAATGAATACACATACTTAGGAACTTCTCATCTGCCATGTAAGGTAGTTCTACCCTGGTACTTGTTTCCAACAGGGTCTCCCAGCTTTGGATGAAGGAACACACTTAGTCTTGTACCTCAGTGGGCTTCAAACCAACACTGGTTCTAGGCCTTCAGCAACCCTTCAACTTCCCACCAGGGTAAAAAGAAGGATAAAGGCCACTAATCTTTCCCCTTTTCTTTCTCCAGGAACATAACATAATATTGTGCTTATTAACCGCGAGTCCAACGAGGTTTACAAAAGATTAGAAACAGTAAACATAATCTAGGAGATAGAGTAAGTTAATTAGCCAAATACTTAGGAAAGAGATAAGTCTTCAACTGTGTTCTAAAATGTTTATAAGAATAAGCAACAATGATCAAAATTCTTTGTTGTGGGAAGCTGCCTGAAATGCTTGGCAGCTTAGAAAAAAAAGGAAGCACAGACACATTTTCTCTCTGAAACCTCACTCTATATTTTTAAAGGGTAATTTTATAATGGTGCCTGGTTTAAGAGGGCAAGTAGCTGTCTACTTTGACCCTAGTTTATAAAAACACGTCTTTATAAAATACTAGGAAATGGCTCTGAAGCAAGTGTTAAGTATTTATGCATAAAGTAGCACATAAATACCAGCTCTGCCCTGAACCAGCCTACACATGGTCACACAGAAGTACTCACCTTCCATACCATAAATATTTGATTTTTTTAAAATCATGATTATGTTTGAATGTATCAGTTAGTTATATCAGGATATATTCTCCCATTATGTGGACTAGAGGAGAAAGTGAATTTTATTTGAAATGTTTTATTTTTCTGTAATCTTTCCTTTCTTTATTATTATCTGTAAAAATGATAATGATGAAAGCTTGATAGATAAAAAAAAAGTACTCACCTTCCTGCCATGATGCATATATTATGTGCAAAAAAACCCTTTATATATTTACCTTTTAGTGATATCACATAGTCATTCCCGGTGAGATAATCCATCTCCAAAACCAGTGTCTCCTTATCAGTGCTAAAATCAGACCACAGTGGAGCTTTCTCCCACTTACTTTATGGTCATCCATCAGTACTACTTCATAGAGGCACCGCCAGTGAACCCTGGCGAAAAAAACTCTCATCTCTGCTTCCTAGTTTTCAGGAGATCCCCTTGGCTCTCCCAAATCCAAGGGAAGATCCCTGTTTTCACCCTCCAGTTCTGCCTATGGCTGCCAAAATCTTAAATCTGGCTGTTTCTTGTTACATTCTATGTATGCTTGGACAGGTGATACCACTACATTTAATAGCACAAGCTATTAAAGTTTGTTTTAAGAAACAGTTGAAAGCTTGGTGCTCTCAAAAATATTTTTATGCAGAAGTTTAGGATGTATTGTGAGTGGTGGTGCTTTTATCGTAAGTGACAAATTTTTCAGTTTAAGCTGTCTAACCTGATTTTGTACAGTGTGTTTCTCTTATGTATATTGTATTATTTAATGTAGAAATGTTTTATATTTTTTAATTGTAACACCTCGAGCTGGTTTGGTGTGGCTTGTCTTCATATAAAGTAAGGAAGCCATCAGTTCTTATATTAATACTTAAAACCCACGCTATGCATTAGTAAAGAGGGGGTTAGTTACTTGAGGAGCTACACATGCAAAAGTTATATATAGTATCATGAAGTTATGCAGTTTTATGCAACTCAAACATAGCTCTGTTCTGGGCCATTTTATAAAATACTAGCTGATGCCCCGGCGTTGCACGGGTATTTAATTATAGCAATAACACTGTAAATGGATTCAAATAAAGATACTTTATAGTGGTGAATGAAATTATTTTTTTACAGCTTAATAAAAAGTACAATATTCAAATTATAATGTGAAATATTTGACAAAATGAATACAATACAATTAACGCAAAACATGATTATAAACAACAATTTTAGTTTCACCTCCTGGAGCAAGAACATATAAATTCTTGGGTGAACCCACCCTTGAGCAAGCAACATAGAGTTGTGGGCCGCGAGACCCCCAGAACATATCACCCCAGGTAGTGAGGGATCTGCATACCAAGTTTCGTTCAAATCGGTCAAGCCGTTTTTGAATTACTGTGAGAATGGCAGCTTTTTACATTTTTTCCATTGACATGAATGGGTGAAATCTGATTTTCTGTTTGTAGCTCCGCCCACGTGTGCAGGTGGGCCGTGAGACCCCCAGAACATATCACCCCAGGTAGTGAGGGATCTGCATACCAAGTTTCGTTCAAATCGGTCAAGCCGTTTTTGAATTACTGTGAGAATGGCAGCTTTTTACATTTTTTCCATTGACATGAATGGGTGAAATCTGATTTTCTGTTTGTAGCTCCGCCCACGTGTGCAGGTGGGCCGCGAGACCCCCAGAACATATCATCCCAGGTAGTGAGGGATCTGCATACCAAGTTTCGTTCAAATCGGTCAAGCCGTTTTTGCGTGATCGCAGCACATACACACACACACACACACATACATACACACATACATACTGTACCTCCGATTTTATATATATATAGATAAGATATGGACTTTAAATGTGAACATTTACAATACCTTCTAGCTGAAATAAATGTCTGTAGGGTCAATTGAGCCACAATTTCTTTGCAAAATAGGCGCCTACTTAGCCTTCACCCATAGGTGACCTGCTACAAAATTTCCTTCTGTGTGACCATTGCCACATAAAAAAGCAACCAACCTCGAGGGTGCATTTGCTGTGATATGAAAACTACAAAGTATTACAACCAACGGGAGTCTCTACTCTGAGACAGCTCAGCAAGGAAATGCATGCCTTTCAGCATGTTGCTTTCCTTTCTATTCCCTCCTTCCCTCCACCTGTAGTCTATTATCCTTCTAGTCAAAAGGAGGCAGGAGTGATATCCTGTTATTCCTGCCAAGGCCAGCCTAAGGGTATCTGACTCCCTAGGTCGGGGGTCGGCAACCTGCGGCTCCAGAGCTGCATGCGGCTCTTTTCCACCTTTGCTGCGGCTCCGGTAGTGTGTCACGCAGGCACTTACAAGTCCGGCGTCGCGGCGGGAAATAGCCATGCTGAGCAGTGAGCTCAGCACACACAGATGAAAGCCTTGCTTGCTGATTGGTCCGGCGGCCCCGCCCCGCCGTGCCGCCGGACCAATCAGCAAGCAAGGCTTTCATCTGTGTAGTGCTGAGCTCACTGCTCAGCATGGCTATTTCCCGCCGCGACGCTGGACTTGTAAGGTGCCTGAAAAAGAAATCATCCTGGCCGGGGTCGGTGTCATGCTCCGGAGATCTACAGCCTTCCTATCTCCCTCTCCCTTCTACCTGCTTCCGGCCACATCCCCTGCTCCGCGGCTCTCTTCGGCAACTCAGCAGCAGCTTCTGACGTCGGGGCCTACCCTCTGCGAGTCCCGCTTGTTTCAACTTCCTTTTTCCACAAAGGCGGGACTCATAGAGGGAAGGCCTCGATGTCGGCAGCTTGTCTTGATCACTGCTGCTGACGAGTTGCTGAAGAGAGCCGTGGAGCAGGGGGGTGTTGCCAGGTGCAGGTAGAAGGGAGAGGGCCAGATGCAGGACTCGTGGGTGAGGGAGCAGAAGAGAGAGAGAAAGAGAGAGGGGAGGGAAACAAAAGGAAATATTTCATACTGGGCTGGGCCGGAGTGGAGGGAGGGTGGAAAGATTCTGGCTACTGGGTGCAGTAACAAAGGAAAAGGGGGGAAAGCTGAAAATGGAGATAGTGACACAAAGAAGAGAAAGGGTAAGCAGGACCTACTGAATAAGGATAGAGATACAGAGGGGACATGAAGAGGAGGTGAAATAGAGACATAGAAGTAATGCTGAAAAAGTGTGTGGGGGGAGATAAAGACATTGAAAGGGCAAATGGTGAACATGGCGTAAAGATAAGGACAGAGACAAATGAAGATTCTGAAAAAGTGGTGAGATAGGGATATAGGTGAGATGGACACAAAGAAGGGTGATGCTGGAAAATAGGTGGAATGGTAATTCTGACAGACACAGAAGGGAAATGCTGGATCAAGGAGAGACATGGAAAGACAAGGACAGAGACTGTGAAGATTCTGAAAAAGTGGTGAGATAGGGATATAGTGAGATGGACACAAAGAAGAGTGATGCTGGAAAATAGGTGGAATGGTAATTCTGACAGACACAGAAGGGAAATGCTGGATCAAGGAGAGATGGGGCTCAGGCTGGATGGAATGAGGAGAAATGCCTTGTTGGCCCGGAACTTCCTCTCCTACGTCAGAATTGACGTCAGGGAGCGGAATGCTGGTCAGCGCAACACTTCTGCAGGGAAAGCTTGGGACGGCGGTGGTTTGGGGGCTGTTCCCCGATTGCGGTGGCAACAAACCGAGTGGCTTGGGGGACGGCACGGAGACAGAAAGAAGGGGGAACAGGGAGACAGAAAGAAAAAGTTGGGGGAGAGAATGAGGTCTGGAGGAGAGGAAACATACAGGAGGCTGAAAGAAAGGAAGAAAGATTGGATGCACAGTCAGAAGAAGAAAGTGCAACCAGAGACTCATAGAAATCACCAAATAGCAAAGGTAGGAAAAATGATTTTATTTTCAATTTAGTGATCCTGTATATAGCATTAAGATAAGAAACAATATATGCAGTGTTAGATTTGTTTTATAATGGTTTTGCGGCTCCAAGTTTTTTTTTCTTTTCGAAAACGGGTCCAAGTGGCTCTTTATGTCTTAAAGGTTGCAGACCCCTGCCCTAGGTGAACCTTCAGAAGTACATTCTCTAGGAGTGACTCAGAGTCTCCTCCCCTCCCATAACTCATTTCCCCTTCCAACCCAAAGTAGCCAGCATCTACTCTCCTTACTTTATCCAATATTTCATCTCCCATTCCCTACCTCCCATGTTCACCCTTTCATCTCTCCTGAACCCCTCCTATCCATGTCCTGCAACTATCCTCTATTCCATCCATTAGTGTCTATCATCACTTTCACATCTTTCCTCTCTTAGACTACCACTATCAACGCTACCCTGAAGTGCTTGAAAGTGACATACACATCACAGGGCTTCTAAGCTCAGGTGTATGCTCTCAAGGTATGGTTGGTCTCACCCAGTAGGAAGTTTATCCTAGAAGGAGTAGGAACCAGCATATCTTCTAAGGCACTATACTGTGTATGCCACTTTCAAGTTCTTCAAGCTGGTTTGGACAGAGGTAGGAAGCCTTGACCTGCTGTGCAGCAACCACTGAATTTAGTCATCTTAGATGCCTAATGGCAAGAGTTTTCTCCTGCTTCAATGGCCCACTCACCAGTGTTTTGCCCCACCATGTAAGCTAGGGGAGAGGGGAATAGTAGAAGAGCATGCTTTAGGACTTTACAGCCCCTTTAAGACAACTAGTCAAGGATGAAGGCCTTCCATTGCAGGAACATTCTGTGGCTATAACAAGCAAGGAAAATTGCCATGGAATTTAAACTGAGAATTTCCTGGCAAATAATTGGAAGACAAATATGTTTGTATCACATCTTAGTTAGCCTCAAAATTAATAGCTCATGAATGACTACTTTACTCTAAAGATTTTTCACAGCAGGTTTTATAATTAGCTATCTAAAGGCTTTATTGGCTCTCGCAAATAAGTTTTTGCAGCATGAAGAACTATAGCTTCATACTAAGTCCGTTTTCTACTAGCACATATCGAGCATCATGTCTTTCTTAGGGATGTGGGCATTACATTACATAACATTTCTAGACCACAAAATCTCTTGGATCAATGTGGGTCACTAAAGATAGAAAATTGGGCATTCTCGGCGATCTATAGATAGGGAAATTATGTAATTACCCTGGTACGCTCTTTTCCAGTAGATAGGTGAGATATTCTAGACCATAGGGTTATTTCCCCCCCCCCCCTACTCGCATGGGTTGCAGAAGAGAACTATAAGTTTTTCACTCTGCCTCTAGGGTACATCACAGGTCAGCTTAGCTCCTCCCATCAGTCTGTACCCAAGCATAGAAAGGTATTACCATCTGTGAAGTAGAGGCATCTGCACTGACAAGCTAAACAAGTGTTCTACTCAAAACAAATAAACAGTACTATTAACCATCAACTTAGGCTTCAAAGAAGCTCAGGAACTACTCCCATAACATGGAGAATATATGCTTTCCCTAGCCCCAAAGGGCTGACCAGTCTCCACAAACAGATAGGAGAAGAATAGGGAGACAGACATGTGACCTGAAATCTGCAAGCAGGCACAGCAAGGACAGGGCAGGTGTCTAGAATGTCTCGCCTATCTACTGGAAAAGAGCTTACCAGGGTAAGTACATAATCTCCTTTTCCAGTGCAATAGGTGAGGCATTCTAGACCATAGGGATGTACAAACGCAGTCCCCCCAACTAGTCAGGGTGGGCTTTCTGCGCCGGCCTTCAAGACCAAAAACCTGAAATCTGTGTTCTGACAGGCAGCACCATCCACGCTGTAGAATTTGGAAAATGTGGGAAGAGACAACCACGTCTCCGCCCTTCAAAACTCCTCAGAAGGAAAAGATGTAGCTTTGGACAACAAAGAAGCCACACTCCTGGCAAAATGCACCTGAACAGAAACAGGGGACTCTCCCTGCAAGAATATAGGAGTATGAAATGGCTCTACAGATCCACCTGGAGATGGCTGTAGAAGTGAACAAATGAGTCAGCACAAACAGAGGGCCAGAAAGATGAAACTCATTAGTGCCCTCCAGAGAACACAGAAGCATCTTGCACATGCCTAGTTTTCTCATAAGCCAATCCTGATGTTTGGAATTCCAACTGAAAAACAAGCAAACACACTTACTGAATGACAGGGAAAGCTGAAACCACCATCTATAAAAAGGAAGGAACTATCCATAGAGAAAGTCCGAAACACGGAGAAAGGGATCCTGACAAGACAACGCCCACAGATTAAAAACCCTTCGGGCATAAGTGATGGCAATCGGAAACAAAATGAGAGTTAAGTCCAGGAGAAACGCATCCAGAAGAGGCTCAAAAGGAGTTCCAGCAATAACCGGATGCAACATGAACTAGAACCAACTATCCCAAGATGGAAAATAGGACAGCCCGCTCCCTAGGGCACACAAAGATACCACTGTGAGGACTTTATCCAGATCAGTTCAGAGAAAAAGAAGGACCCGTGACCCTGGAGCCAAACAAAGTTTCCCCCACCCTCCCCCGAGCCTGGTCACCTCAAAGGTGAAAAGTGTCCCACGTCTTAACATAGGCAGACACCTTGGACAACTTCTTAGATTTGAGCAGTGGCTCAAACACAAGCTCCAAATAGCCTGTAGGATCTAAGACTGTGCGCTCAAGAGCCAAGCCAGAAGAGCAAAGCCACCTGGAACGTCCATGACAACTAGGCATGAGCAAGAAGGCCCGGATAGACGCTAAGGCGCCAACCGCACCGAACCCGGAAACACATCAGAGCCACATACCACAGTCCATGAGGCCAGTCTGGAACCACTAGAAGGATGCGGCCTGGATGACTCTCAAGCACCAAAGGACCTCAGCCTGGAGGCCATGGCTGTACTCGAGCCCCTTTGCTACTGGGCTCAAATCTGTGGCTGAAGAAGTGTAACACACTTTTTTTTTTCCTCCTGAGGTAATTTTGTTCTTCTGCTGAGGTCATGGAGTCGATGCGGGGCTGACCTCAGCGCCTCACAATCGCCTGAGGCGACAGGGTCTATTCTCTGATGTCTAGAGTCTGATGGTTGATGAAGTGCACTGGAATATAGTCCACTCCGGCTACATACGCTGCCGTCAGCATCGGGTGATAACGTGCCATTCAAAGGAAAAGAAGGCGGGATTCTGCCAGCCTTTCATTAGACCTCAGGAAGCCTTTTAGGGCTAGACGAAGGATGGACCAGTTTTTCTATAACGGAGTCCAGTCGTTCTGAAGGAGACGGGGGCAGCAAGCCCCACCAGCCCCAAAGGCCGGCATCCATGGTTACCACCATCCAGGAGGCAATGTGCAATGGAACACCCTGACAGAGCGACTGAGGGCGAAGCCATTAAAGTCCATGCTTCCACCCCTGTGCACGGAGACAGGCGGAGGTATGAAAATACAAACTGCATGTTGTGGAACACCGCTGAGCCTCCTAAGCATGCTGAACAGTCTTCGCTTGGCCCCCCCTCCCTCACCACACACACACTCTTTGTTTGGAACATCATTTTTATTAACGAGACCACAAGAGAAACAAGCATGGGTCTGTGTTGGTTGGTTTGTGTGTTGTTTTTTTGTGTAGGATACTTCTGGGGTGGGATGAAACTTACACACACACTCTTAATGGAGTGAGATAAGGTCAGGGACGGCCCTGACATCCAAGGAAGACTAGCAGAGTGGCTGACAGGTACCCTGAAGGGATCAGGTATCGTCCTGTCAGTTACAGACCGAAGTATGTGAATTCTCAAGCAGGCAGCACTTCAAATGTCCGCAGAATGAAACTACATCAAATTAAAAATAATGGAGCTAAGCTGGCCTGTGATGTACCCTAGAGACGGAGTAAAAAACTTACAGTTCTCTTCTGCAACCCATTCAAGTAGGGAGAAATAACCCTATGGTCTAGAACAGTGGTCTCAAACTCGCGGCCCGCCAGGTATTATTTTGAGGCCCTCGGTATGTTTATCATAATCACAAAAGTAAAATAAAACAGTTTCTTGATCATATCTCTTTAGCTATAAATTACAATATTATTATTAAGACTTAGTCAAAAGGAAAGATTTATAAACTATAAAGAGTTTTACCTCATGCAAAATTGTCATTTCTTTAATAAGACATTATCTATTTTTTCTGAGGCCCTCCAAGAACCTACAAATGCAAAATGTGGCCCTGCAAAGGGTTTGAGTTTGAGACCACTGGTCTAGAATGCCTCGCCTATTGCACTGGAATAGGCATTAACCATTTTTAATTCTTTAAAAATCTTGTAAATATCGATTTTTAATAATTCTCTGAAATGTATATAAGAGCAAGACCTTGTAAATAAAGAATGTAACGCCCTAACCTAGCTCGCTGCCTGATAAGCAAGTAGGCACGGTTGGAACTTTTTGGGAGTACAACTTTGAACCGGAGGGAAAACAACCAAAGGTGTGGTGCATAATAGGCGATCATAACTCATGCATTCAGGTTCAGATAAGTATAGGACAAATGAAAGAGGAAACAAAACATTTCAGCTAGCAATTAGAACAAAAGAGTTTATTAACACATCCTACTATTTCAGATTTTTCTTCACTCCTGAGGAGATAAAAAATAAACTCCAGCAGGTTACAGTTCATTTAAAACTCCTCCTGCTTTAGCTGCTCCTACTACAACAGTTCTAAGCACATCTGAGTGCCAGTTAAAAAAAAACCCCAAAAACCAGCTGTAACTATAAGGTGCACACCTTCCAGTCTAAGAAAATATAAAGAGCCAAGAAACGGGTACATTGATACTTTGAGGAACATAAATAGAACTAGTGTGTTAAATTAAAAATAAAAATGCAGGCCCCACCATCAACCATTCACATTTACTTTCTTTGAGGTATAGATTATATCCAGTGAACTAGAAGAAATATTTGATTATATTTCATTCAATATTTAATCCCCCCACCTCTGCTGCCATTAAGAAGCTCCCATGCTGCCTGCCTGTAAAGGAACATGTGACATTTCTAGTCTGAACGGGTATCAAAATTACATGTAGAGACTGTATACATGAAATCAGACATGGAACAATTGTTAAAATAAAGACAACAAATCAGAACAAAAGCATTCCTTAATTTTGAACTCTCTCTTAAAGTGTCTACAAACCTTATAAAACATAGTTAGTGTTCAGTAATACTCGTTACTCATCTTGTAGGCAGGCTGGTTATTCTATCATACACCAGCCTGCAAACACTGGCGGCCCAAGCTCAAATCTCACGTTTGTTGCTTAATATCTCTTTGCTTGGCATTCCCTTGTGACAAATCCTTCATAATCATTGTACTTAGCTTGTCTGGCTCTAGCTATATGGATTGGTCTTCACTATAATTAATATGATATATAAATTGCTGTACAAAGGTATTATCATCAAGTACACTATATGAGGTTTCCTGCTACTTTTTTGTCCTTCCTGTAGCTTATGCTACCAGTTCAATCAGAATGTCCTCAAATTAGGAACCTTCATTCACAACAATCCCAGGGTTTGCTTCCATTTTTGGTCTTTGCCCTCACCCTCCTCCCCTCATCATCCTTGTATGTCTAGCCTGTCCTACAATAGAAATTCACAGCTCCTTCTAAAATCTGGAACGTGCATTCTCCTAAGTATCATTGCTGAGCGAGGGCCCAGTCTCTCTCCCAGGAACTGTGAACATTCAGTCCACCAAACAAAAAAAAATCACTTTCATCAGATCCTCCTCCTTGTTTGCCTTAAGTATCTGTGTGTCAACTGTGAATTATAGCAGTTGCATAGTACATATGGCAGGGAAAGCAACCAAGAGCATCACAAAAGTACTTGAGATACATTATTTTGTCCAAATATCCAAAGCTGTTTTCTAGTTCTCACAAATATGACAGCTTGGTTCTATTTTTAGAAAATGCAGGCTTGACAACTGTCATTTGTGATAAGAAAACAGATGCAGTAATCTAATCTCTTTCTCACAAAGGCTATCCATAAACCTTAGCTAGTGTATAGCCAATGGCACCCCCCAAAAAAAAAACCAAACCTCTGACCAGTTTATAAAGTGTTAAATAATCTTGGCGCATTCAACACTTCAGCTTGGTGGTTTCCCTGTACTCCTAATGTTGCTTATGTTCTGTGGCTAGAGTCTCTTTTTTTTTTTAAATAAATTCACAAAATTCTATTAAGATGGATTGTTTAGTTTTTAACTTCCTTTATTTTCCTTTTTTTAAGATGCTGGAGCTGAAATGGCTTAGGAGGTATCTAAGAGCACCTTTTACAAAACCACAGTAGTGAGTCCTGGCACGGCAAATGTAACACAGCCCATATAAATTGAATGGGCTGTAGTGCATTTATCGTAAATAAATTGCTATGGTGGCTTTATAAAAAGGGCCCTAAATTAGGCTGCCCCAAACTGGTAGAAAAGTACAATCGACACTATATTTAAAAAGGTGAAATCACTAAAAACCTGATTAGAAAGCAGATGGAGAAGGATTAGAGTTTGTTGTACTCGCATGTTTCTCTGACTTGGGCTTTCATATAGTAAGTCAGATAAACTTAGGGGTCCTTTTACTAAGGCAAGTTAGCATTTAGCATGTGCCAAAACAGCTAAGTTTATCTGACTTACTATATGAAAGCCCAAGTCAGAGAAACATGCGAGTACAACAAACTCTAATCCTTTTCCATTAAGCTAATCCACAATGCAAAGAAATACGACCACGTCACGCCCTTAATGATTGACTCCCATTGGCTTCCAATAAGCCATCGCATCACCTTTAAGGTGATACTTTTAGTATTTAAAACGTTAATCTTCAATGAACCCCAATTCATAACCAGAATGCTAATCCCTCATAATACCTCTCGACCTCTTTGGTCGACCACTCAGAATCTCTTAGCTATCCCATCTCTGAAAATAGTAGGCACCAGAAGACACGATATGTTTTCCGTAATGGGTCCTCAATTGTGGAACTCATTACCCCAATATATTAAAGACGAAAAGGACCTCATTTCTTTTAAAAAAATCTTTAAAAACTTATCTTTTTAAAGACGCTTTTAATATTTAAATTTTAGACATGATGTAATGTTTTACGCTTTTAACTCTCTCCCTTCCCTTTTGTTTTATCCTTTTTTGTTTATTCCCTCTAAGAAAGAATTGTAACTTTTCCCTCTTTTCCTCCCCGATTCATATTTGTTTTAATTGTAAGATTCATGTTACTTTGGTGGTTTTTTTTGTTGTAACTTAGTTTCTCTTTTATATGGTTGTACATCGCTTAGCAAATTGAATAAGCGATTAATCAAATATCAATAAAAACTTGAAACTTTAATGATCTCACCTTTTTAAATATAGTGTTGACTGTACTTTTTCTACCAGTTTGGATTTTACTCCAGCTGGATAAACTTCCTGGTGCCTATGCTTATTGATTCATGCATGATTTTTATGATCCTATAAGAATTCCTTTTAAGTTTTAATCATTTATTAAGGGCTCCTTTTACAAAGGTGCGCTAGCATTTTTAGCGCACGCACCGGATTAGTGCATGCTAGCCGATAAACTACCGCCTGCTCAAGAGGAGGCAGTAGCTGCTAGTGCACGCAGCATTTTAGCACGCGCTAAGACCCTAACACGCCTACGTAAAAGGAGCCCTAAATGTTTTAACTTATGTTTCTGTAAATTTTTGATTTTAGCATTATTTATGATCTTAACTTCTATTTATATAAAGGTTTTTCATTGATTGTGAGTTTTTATACATATGTCTTGTTTTAATATGATTTTCATCAAAGTTTTGATATGAGTTTTTATTACCATTACTAATATTGTGTATGTGTGTACACACAAACACTTATATCTATATGTCCACAGTGTTCACTTGCCCCTGAGGCAAGCATTTTGGTGAAAAATGGCCATATCAGGCGTGTTTGTATAAACCTGGGAACTAAATAATAATGAATAAAAACTGCATCTTCTATAAAGTCTGCATGTTGATTACCACATTGGATCTTGCAAATCATTTGCCTTGTTGCTTTTTTAGATTTACTATCTAGATCATTATATTACAGATTTCTATTCCGCTTGTGCCTTGCGGTTCTAAGCGGATTACATTGGAAGATAACTGGACATTTCCATGAAATTACATTACATTGGAAGGTAGTTGGTTTCAAGTTACATAGTGAGGTTTCAGGTTATATTTTGTGACAAAGAGAAGAGAAGAAGATTCCAGCGTGATGGGTTTCATGTTGGGTTAGGTTAACTGAATATGTTTTTTGAATAGTAGTGTTTTTATTTCTTTTCAGATAGATCAGTTTTTCTCAACTCAGTCCTGGCGTACCCCCTTGCCAGTCAGGTTTTCGGGATAGTCCTAATGAATATGCATATGAGAGATTTGCATATAATGGAGGTGACAGGCATACAAATCTGCCCCATGCATATCCATTAGGGCTATCCTGAAAACCTGACTGGGTGGTGGTCCTTCAGGACAGGGTTGGGAACCACTTATAGTGACAACAAGACAGTTTGAGACTAGAGTCAGATCAGATATACAATTTACCCAGATGGTTAAGGGGTTGGAGGAGCTGCCATACAGCGAAAGATTAGAGAAACTGGGCCTCTTCTCCCTCGAACAAAGGAGATTGAGAGGGGACATGATCGAAACATTCAAGGTACTGAAGGGAATAGACTTAGTAGATAAGGGCAGATTGTTCACCCTCTCCAAGGTAGGGAGAACGAGAGGGCACTCTCAAAAGTTGAAAGGGGATAGATTCCGTACAAACGTAACGAAGTTCTTCACCCAGAGAGTGGTAGAAAGCTGGAACGCTCTTCCGGAGGCTGTTATAGGGGAAAATACCCTCCAGGGATTCAAGACAAAGTTAGACAAGTTCCTGCTGAACAAGAACGTGTGCTGGTAGGGCTAGTCTCAGTTAGGGCGCTGGTTTTTGACCAGAGGGCTGCCGCGTGAGCGGACTGCTGGGAATGATGGACCACTGGTCTGACCCAGCAGCAGCAATTCTTATGTTCTTAACTGCGACTTTCAGGGCCACTATCCAGATAATTTAGGATAGCCAAAAAAGATAAAGAGTGGTTGCCACTGAATATCCAAGTTAGAGCAGTGAGGTAGTACTACATGGATACTGCTGCAAGTTTTTGCCTGTGGTAGACTGCATCTAGAATAAATGTGTATTGACACAGGACCAATATGAGGGGAGAAGGGGAAATTTTTTTATGGTAGGGTTTTTTGCTCATTGTGGTAATTTATTACATTGCTACTTTATTTAGAATTAATATAATAGTGTTATATGTTTATATATATACTGTATATCAATATAATCCAGTTGTGTTCTGGAGATTTTTTTATTGCTTATATAAATCAATATGATTTTATTAATATTGTTTTTATTTCTTATTTCCTATGAACAGACAGGTTGCTACGAAATTTGACATGACAATAGAGAAAGGAGGACTTGCTCTATCTGACAAATGTCATGTCAGACTGTACAAACTAAAAGTGAGGTATGTTGTAATGAAGCAAGAAACAAGCAGTTGCAATAAAGAAAAGTTTCTGGGATAGTCTATGAATTCCCAAGAAATCGGAATGAAGAAAACAGAAAATCCACTGGCAATTCTACTGTCATGATTATAGAGATGCCTCCCTTTGAAATAGGAGGTTAATTAAATCTGGCATGTTCACACAGTAGCAATGATATATTTTCGTAAGAAATATGTGCCAAGATATGTCTAAAATAATCTAAAAGAAAAGAAGGGAGATTATACATATATAAATTTGTTACCTGGGATGTAGAGAATGAATGTATCCATAACTAATACTAATTGTGTGTCTTGCTCAAAGTGAGTCATCTTTAGTTAACCCTTATCAACAGAGCCAAAATGCCTGCAGCTTTTAGCAAATAAAGCAGTGGTCTCAAACTCGCGGCCTGGGGGCCACATGCAGCCCCCCAGGTACTATTTTGAGGCCCTCGGTATGTTTATTGTAATCACAAAAGTAAAATAAAACAGTTTCTTGATCATATGTCTCTTTAGCTATAAATTACAGTATTATTATTAAGACTTAGCCAAAAGGAAAGATTTATAAACTATAAAGAGTTTTACCTCATGCAAAATTGTTATTTCTTTAATAAGACATTAACTATTTTTTCTGCAGCCCTCCATGTACCTACAAATTCAAAATGTGGCCCTGCAAAGGGTTTGAGTTTGAGACCACTGAAATAAAGGGATCCTTTTATCAAAGCTCACTAATGGATTTAATGCTCACAAAGGGCAGGATTCTCAAAATCTGCGTTAAAAACTGACGGGGCACTGTCGCAGACGTTCTTGTAGCGATTTCAAAAGCGCGAGTCATTCTCAAAAAATCACGCATGTAAATGAGGTCGGTGGACAGTAGCGAAGATTTGTTAAATTTACATGTGTAAATTTACTGCTGATAGTGATCGGCACAAGCGCAAGAAAGAGGTGTGAATGTGTGCATGTGCCAGAAAAGCAACACAACACAATAAGCATGTGCCTTTTTTGAGCATAAAATATGCTCGTTATATGTGCGCGACACACGTGGCTGTAGCAGTTGGTCGCAAAAGCTTTTCGTGTCGCAAAACCCGACAGAAGCCCAGCGTGGAAATAAAACATCGTTAGTCATCTTGCTTCAAAAGTTTTTGCTTTGTGCGGTTTCCTCGATGTAAAGCATCAATGGTGCCTTATAAGCCGTAAAACATCATCCAGTATAGAAAACATCTGAGTTACAAACACTTTTAAGGAGCGGTGTGTCAATCATAGGTATGCCAGAGCTATTGGACGAAGGAAGGGAGAGGAGGGAAGAAGCAACGTCCGCTTTTAACAAGCGCACATAAAACACGTATTTTTCTCCCCAAAACTACTATAATTGACGTAAATCTTGTAATTTGTTTTTAATGTAAAATTTTATCATGAACCACAGCCAGAAACACAGAAGACACAAGTATCATACATGCGCTCAAGAAGCGTGTTTTTACTATTGCCACAAAAAAAATCCCCTACAGTTTATGAGAATCATGTAACTTTTTTTTTTTTTTTTCTTTTCATTAGCCACTGTAAAACACAGACCATAAGATGCACTTTTAACAGTGCTGGCATTGGACCGGCACCTCCGGACCAGTCACTGATTTTTTGTTGTCAAAAGCCGACGCCGCTTTTAGAAAATGCCTCGGTGATTTTTAAGAATTCACTGGAGTGCTTATTTCAATGTTTAAGAGCCCATTTGCATGGTAGTGTTGGAGACTGCTAGAAACCTTGATAAAGACAGATAATCCGTTTTGATAATCCACTGCTAAAATGCGTGCAGGCTAAACCGTCAGAAAACAGTTTAGTGACAGTTAAAGTTTTGAGAATCTAGGCCTAAATGTCACACAGCCCATTCTGTACCTAAGGGCTCCATTCCACTTACTGCCTATCAGTTCATTAATGCGCCTTAGGAAAAAGACCCCAAAGTGTGGCTGAAACCATAAGCATATACTTCCCTTGCAGCCTTAATTTTTTTTTGTTAGTGTTTTTACCATTTTTAATATTGTATTGATGGAAATTGCAACACTTATGTATGTGAAGTAAAATGTGCCTGTGATGGTTTCAGTTGAAACCACAAATAAAGTTGTGGTTAAAGTGTACCCCTTTAAAAAGATTGGCAGTTCTGTAAGTTGTTTTGTGGAAGCGATTCAAGATCTGTCCCTAAGTTCAACTACTGTAGCATGAGTTGGTTGAAGATCTGCAAAAGCAGTGTTCACAGCCCCAGTAAGATTGCAGTTCCAGCCTAGAGAATGACAAAGAGATGGAGGACAAACAGGAACAGCACGGTAACAGAAACATTTTAAAAAGAATTACTGTACTATTGTTATGGAAGCAAAACTTTTTACTGCATTGTGGGTACAGTGAAAACTACTACTACTATTTATTATTTCTATAGCGCTGAAAGGTGTGTGCAGCACTGTACATTTTAACATACAGTAGACAGTCCCTGCTCAGAAGAGCTTACAATCTGTCTTCCCTCTGCCGTGTCCTACCTTCTGATGCAAAATTCTTGTTTTGTGAAAGTAGAATCCAGCAGAGGGAAGGCCTCGGAGTAGGCCTGTAGGAATCACTGTCAGGAAGCTCAATAATGTAAGGTAGAAGCATCTTAGTAGGAGTGAGGGAGTACAAAAGATGATGTGCTAGAGCTAGACCCACGGCAGGGGAGTTGGAGAAAAGGCAGAGAGGCTGGACTAACTTGGAGGAGGGGGGGATGGAGTAAAGTCATAGGTGTTGGACCCGTGGAGGAGCTGGAAGGAAGGCGCTGGATTCATGTAGGGTGGGGACTGGAGAGAAGGGAGAGAGGAGCTGAACCCGTGGGAAGGGGACTGGAGGAAAGACTTAGATACTGGAGCCATAGGGGTGTGAGGGACGATACAAAGTTATTCAGAGTAGTGAAGGTGCAGGGGGATTGCGAAGATCTGCAACATGAAATAATCAGGCTCGAGGAATGGGCATCGACATGGCAGATGAAGTTCAACGTGGGTAAATGTAAAGTGATGCATGTCGGTAACAAAAATCTCATGCACGAATACAGGATGTCCGGGGCAGTACTTGAAAGGGACTTGGGAGTTCTGATTGACAAGTCATTGAAGCCATCCACACAATGTGTGGCGGCAGCAAAAAGGGCGAACAGAACGCTAGAAATGATAAAGAAGGGGATCACAAACAGATTGGAGAAGGTTATCATGCCGCTGTACTGGGCCATGGTGCGCCCTCACCTGGAGTACTGCGTATAGCACTGGTCACCGTACATGAAGAAGGACACGGTACTACTTGAAAGGGTCCAGAAAAGAGCGGCTAAGATTGTTAAGGTGTTGGAGGAGCTGCCATATAGCGAAAGATTAGAGAAACTGGGCCTCTTCTCCCTCGAACAGAAGAGATTAAGAGGGGACATGATCGAAACATTCAAGGTACTGAAGGGGATACACTTAGTAGATAAGGACAGCTTGTTCACCCTCTCCAAGGTAGGGAGAACGAGACGGCACTTTCTAAAGTTGAAAGGGGATAGATTCCATACAAATATAAGGAAGTTCTTCTTCACCCAGAGTGGTAGAAAACTGGAACGCTCTTCCGGAGTCTGTCATAGGGGAAAACACCCTCCAGGGATTCAAGACAAAGTTATAGAAGTTCCTGCTGAACAAGGACGTATGCTGGTAGGGCTAGTCTCAGTTAGGGCGCTGGTCTTTGACCAAAGGGCTGCCGCGTGAGCGGACTGCTGGGCATGATGGACCACTGGTCTGACCCAGCAGTGGCAATTCTTATGTTCTTATGAAAGAGATGCTGAACCAAGTGGATGAGGATGAAGGAAGAGGGAGTCAAATACTGAGCATAGTGGAAGGGAGGGCAGGTGAGCGAGATGTTGAGGGTTGTAGGGAAAAGAGAGGAAGGGGAACTGGATGGGGTGGTGTCAGAGAAGACAGACACATATTGGTGTTGGAGGGGAAGATGGGAAAACTGGATACAGGGAGTTATACAGAAACAGATGTTGGACATTGAAGGGAATATAGGAGCAGGAACACAAAGGGGAAATGCTGCATGGGGATGGTATATGGACACAGAGAGGAAATGCCAGACATGGGAGGAGGTATATGGACACAGGGAAGATGCTAGACATAGGGGAGAATAGGAACATAAAAGGGAGATGCTGGACTTGGGGAGCATAAGAACACAGAGGAGTGATGCTGGACATAGGGGGAGGGATATATGGACCCAGAGGGAAGATGCTAGACATAGGGGAGAATAGGAACAAAAAAGAGAGATGCTGGACTTGGGGAGGGGCATAGGAACACAGATGCTGTACACAGGGGGATAGGATAGGGATAGGATGAGAGAATATGGACACAGTACAGATACTGAGCAGGGAAGAACAAGGACACAGAGAAGGGAGGTGCTGAACATGGGGAAAGATAGGGATACAGATGGAAGATGGTGAGCATAGAGAGAGCAAAAATGTCAAATGGACAGAAGATCCTGGCAAGTGAGTTAAAAGAAGACAGAGGTAACTAGAAACCAGGATCTCAGACCAATATAATTTAAAATAAATATTGACCAGACAACAAAAGGTAGAAAAATAATTTTATTTTTGATGTTGTGATTAGAATGTCAGATTTGAAATGTGTATCCTGCCAGAACTGATGTTAGACATGGCTGGGGTCCAGGGCAGAAATTTAGGAGGGGATCCCAAAGTTCACAGAGTGCTTTGGAGTTGCCTCTGGACAGGGGGCAATTCCCCTAACACCATCCCTCACATGTGTAATCCCTTATATTTGAACAGTATAGGAGGAAATGCATCTTTCTATTTCTTTGGTGTTGTACTCGTACTACATGCAAGGAGTGGCTTAATTTTTGTTTAATTTCTGCTTATTTTTTGTGATCAGCTATTCTGTATTTGCCATTTATATTCTGTGTATGTGATTGAGGTATTCTTAGCACAAATTTTCTATATAGCATTCTTAATAATTTGGCTTGTTCAGTTTTCCCGATAGTGGCAGGGATGTTTATGGAGAGGGAGGGGAGATTTATTTATTCTTGTTCTGTATTATTCTTTGTGATTATAAATGATAGTTGAACAGAATATCATTCCTTTTTATACTCTAATATATAAAATCATAACTGCGCAAAGCATGTGCAGATGGAATCAGACTGAGCTTGTGGGGTCAGGGATGGGGGCAAACATTCTCCCTGTGTCATTCTCTGTTCTAGCCATTGTGCAGCAGCCACACTTGCTGGTTTCAGAAGGAAATCACTGTCTATAGACTGTAACTGTGATAGTGGAGCTACCTATATGAGAAAGAGAGGAAAACTCTTGGGTCATTATGAATGAAGGCCCACCGTATTGTAGAGGTCAGTTCAACATGAGCTGGAAGCCCACAGGAAAAGAAGAAAACTTCCAGTTGTTGGCAGAAGTAAAATTTCATAATTATAGAAGAAGCATTAATGTACAATGCCATATGCATTTTTTTAAGACACAGAGAACTCATTTCTGTTAGCAGATTTCTCTCAGAGTAAGGTGAACTGCTGGATGCAAACTGCTTAAAAAAAATGTTGCTCTGAATGGATGGGCTAACTTTTTATATCTGTATGCACACTAAAGTAAAACAAACATGTGCCAGACAGAATAAGAAGGTAGGTAATTTTACAAAGCTTTTTCTGGGTATAAAGCCTGTTTTACATATGGAAAAGGGCTTTTATAAAATTGCACAATTGCATCCACATGTAGAAAGTACCAGAAAGTTAAGTGTTTACTTTTACATATGCTGCACATAACCTCCACCGAAACTATACCCCAGGAATGTGCAGGAAAGTTATGATGTGTGTTACAAAATGTGTGTAAGTGTACAGGCACAAATGTACACACAGGTGCAAATCTGTGTGTTATTGGAGCTAGTTCTGGAAGCCAATTTTAAAAAGGCCCCTAGGCATTTATGTTGCCTTTATGAAGCAGGCACCTTTTTGGACTTCTCCCCTAAGTGTCCTGTTATAAAATCAAGCCCACAATGAGGGGCATTTTTGATAGAATATCTAAGTCTGAATTTGGACATCTTGGGAGAGGTGTCCAGAAATCCAGTAGAGAAAATGTCCATTCTCAAAACAGCAAGACATCTATATATATATATATATATATATATTTTTTTTTTTTAATGACCTATCTAGACATTTTGATCCTTAGTACATCTATCTTTTTGGCCATTCTCTAATATAAAGACATCCACATGAAAAACACACAAAAGCCAGTTTTTCAGACATGCTAGTGGTCGGCACTCTTCGCAAACTGTTCACAGAGAGCTAAGCCCAGTAGAGGGGCACTGAATGCCATATTTTAGTCCCAGGTTCACATAAGCTGCTTATATAGTATGGTGAGCCCTCCAAAACCCACTGTATCTGCATAAAGATGACAAATTACATTAGTGACTTTTATTCCGCCATTACCTTGCAGTTCAAGACGGATTACATAAGAGGTTATCTGGACATTTCCAGAAGAGTTGCAGAGTTGAGTAGGCACAAGGACTATTGTTGTGGTGTACAGGTAGGTAGAGTAAGTTTTGGGTGGGTTATAGCGACACACATACCTGGGACTTTTAAATGTGAAATTCACTGCAGTACCTTCTAAGAGTGTCCCTCTGCTGGGCTCAGTTGTCTGTGTCTGAAGCAGTAAGAGGGGGTGCTGAAAAGTTCTCAATCCAACCAAGAAGAGAATGACATGGATATGGTTCAATCAATAATCTGAAACTATATCAAAACATAGAATTTTTTTTTCTGCAAATTGGCACTTAAGGAAATAAAATAACACTCTTTTCAGCTACGGTGGCAAAATAACGCTCAGAATTTAGAAAGTTGGATTGTTGGGCTGAGCACTTTTCAGCACCCCCTCATAATACAGGCTAGAATGCACTGGTTGTTTTTTTGGGGGTGTTTTTTTTTTTTTTTTTTTTTTTTACATCTTTGGGTGGTGATCACTGGGGGAATAAGAGAGGGTCATGCCTTAATCCCTCCAGTGGTCATCTGGTCAGTTTGGGCACCTTTTAAAACAGGTCTAGCTCCAAACATCTAAAAAATAAAAAAAGCCCTGGATGTTTTGTTAAGTTTGATTATTCCTACAGAACATTCAAGTCCTAAGTCTACCCAAAACCCCCTTAAGATTTAGATGCACTGGAGACAAAACAACCAGAAAGACGTCTAGAAAGTCTGTTTTGAGAATGCCCATTTGGACAATTTGACTAGTAAGACGTCCAAGTGCTATCTTGTGGACATTTTATCTTTTTGGGAAATTAGCCCCAATGTGTACTTTTGGTTGGAAAAAGCATACCTCTTTATGGTACTATATGCAGAAAAAGGAATAAAAATCCCCAGGTTTCACATGTTGCAAGACTATGGAGACTTTTATTCTTTTATCAAATCATAAATGTTATAAAGTCTTTGGCCAAGCATTCACTCTTGATTTTTGTTTTTGCGCACAACTTTGGATGCAGCAGCAGGTCTATGGCTCCACCCCTGCATTCTTGTTAGTATGCACAAAAACAAGATAAAGATGTAGCACATGAGCTTTTGAGATCATATAGACCTTGGGTCCTTTATCTGTTCTACTTATGTTGTTTTGAAAACTCATGTGCTGTGATAACCCTTAAATAGCCATTTAAAAGGCTGTTTGATCTACACAGTGATTCCAGTTTTCTCCAGGACCAATTCAGCTTCTATAGCTCTGCAATACAGTACTTCTGCTGTCATTCTCCTGCTGATGCCCAGTGGTACAGTATATTGAAGGACTGTAGCAGCACCTACACAACATTATGTACATATTAAGGTGTTTATTTTAGGAGTACCATTTGAGTTTTAGACATGCATAAACCAGCATTTAGCTGTTTGAAGAATTAGACATTTGCAATATAATCTAGTGCAAAAGTAATACGAGTCTTGAACCAATGGGTTATTCTCCTTTAATCATGAGTTGTATTGAAGGCATCATCTACATTTTTTTGGTTCCACCTCCTGCATCCCTGGACTGTGTTGTAGCTCCTCGGGGGGGGGGGGGGGGGGTCTATACGTAAGTGGGACGGTGCTTTTCTGATCTGCTCTCATTCTGATTTATTATTTTTGGGATTTTATCTGGATTTTGAGGCTTCTCACTGCTTCAGAGGGGCAGTTCTGCCTGGGAAAAGACACAGACTCTCTGGGTCAGAGGTCTGAAGCTGAGAGGGCCACTCTTTTGCAGGGCACCTGCCTGGCTGGCCTACATTAGTATTTTTTTTTTTTTTTTTGTGGCTTGGGGTCCATGCCCCTGGTAACAAGGCTCACTCCTGTTACTCCTAGAGCTTGAGCACAGGCTGTGTGAGCCAGTGTCTGTCCTGAGAACTCTTATTGGGTGCTGGCTGCGTTCCCCGTCTCCCAACAATGCGTGTGGACTCGCTGTGGGTGTCTGGGGTTTCAGGGTCTGACTGGCAGCCCGAAGAAACAAGCATCTGGATTATTTTTACATGCTTGTCTGAGGCAGTATTCTTCATATCCCAGCTACTGATTCAGCTGAAGCAGGCACTGCAGCAGAATGCCTGTGAGGACAGTCTATTGCTGTCTATGGGAGACTTCTGGAAGGGATGTCTCTAATTTCAATTTTGGGGGTTTCTGGGGCTAGGTTTAGGGTCTCCCACCTCCAGAAACCCCTTTCATGAATATTTTTAACTTTGGTGTAGCTATCTTGGATTTCCTGATTTGATTTTAAAAGCCTCTATTTGCCTCAAAACACCTTGATTTGGATTAAAATCAAGAGATTCTGTGGGCTGTTTTACCCCTGATTCATGCCAGATCTGCATTGGATGGCTAGCTGAGGAGCATCGGTGTTCCACCTGCCACAGGGTACGTGAGTGAGGTAAGAGTGCTGGGCTTGGCCCCCCTCTGGTCCCTTTAGGAATTGCAGGTGGCTCATTATTTGGGTCAGAAATCCCTTGTAGAATCCTCAATTCACAACTTAGTGTCTTCAGTGAAGCGTAAATGTGCAGACATCGTGGAGCCCATGAGGAAACAAGATGTGTCCCTACAGGGGTCTTCTGGGGTATCCAGTTTAGGGCTTTATCCCTGATTTTCTGAGTCTGTTTGAAGCCTATTTAGCTTATCGTGGGGCAACCTGCAATGTCTGGGGACATATCAATGCCTGTGAAGGGGGTGGGGGGGGGGGCTTACCATCGCAAGGCAAGATTTCCCCACTGAAGCTGCATCCGCAGGAGCCAAAGGTCATCAGAAAAGGACTGGGAGGACTATTTTCTCACAGTGATGCTTCTGTTTTGGAGTATTCAGCGTCTCAGCCAGAAGTCTGAAGCAGCCCTGGAGCAGGGAGAGGACTTGACAGTATGCCGTCTGTTTAAACACTTTGCTGGAAGTCACTACAGAATCCTTGAGGGAATTAAAGATTGAACCCCAAGCAGACTAGCGAATGATATGGGGACAAAGTTTGTCTTATTCACTCAAAAACAAGCCCCACACGGACAAACCATACACACACCCAGCAACACTACAAGGCCTTACTTACAACCCACAACATTCACACTCCCCAAAGAGAAAGGGAAAAAGAAAAGAAGTGGAGAAAAAGGCCTCAGTTCAGCTTCATCTGGCCAAAAAAACTCCATTCCTACAAAAGCTGTTTATGTGTAAATGCTGAAAAATAGTCCAAGAAAACAAGGCAACTAAAGTAGCCTGCCAGGTGGTATCAAACAGCAGGCCTAATACAGATGAAAGTCAGTGGGTGAATGTAACAAAAGGCAGTATAGTCCAGCTCATAACATCCACAGCAAAAGCAAGAAAAATAACTTAGCTGCTAATAGCCTCCAAATCCAGGCCAGGCAGTCCTTACACCCAACGGGGAACCCTCCGTTTCGCATCAAATCGCTGTGTCAGGGGTGTTCATATCATTGCTTCACATCCAGATATTCCAGACCCACCATACTCCTCAAACATCCTCACCACTTCATCGATCAAAACTGGTGCAGAGAGACTCTTCACCCCGGCTCTTAAAAAGGCCAAAAGTTTGTTCATTTCCACATTATTTTAAGCTGTTTCTATTGAAATTTATTTGTTTATATAATCATTACAGAGCAGATTTGGCTTTGTCAGTGGAAGTCCCTGTCCGCCACCTCTTTTCCTTGCTCTACTTATAGTGGTTTTCAAATGCTTTGGTAAAAACTGAGGAGCTATACGCACAGAGATACAGGAGGCGGAGCTGAAAAATGTAGATGATACTTGCTATTAAAGGAGAATAATCCACTGGTTCAAGACTCATTTTTTTCTACTAGAAAGCACATTAAAGGTAAGAAACCTAATCTTCTCTTTTACAAAGCTGAGATAATATATGTCTAAAACAAAAAAAATGTGCATATGACAAGGGGGTGTGTCTGGAAGGGATTAGGGTGGGCCTGAAAAATAAATGTGTTTTCCCCATTTTAGGAGAGGGATACACGTCTATGTCCAAAAAAGATACATTGGGATTTACACCTGCTACTTGGGATGTTTAAGTTTTAGAAAAATGCTTGGATTGTGCAGCACTCTTTTGGAAAGAATTAGGGAAGTTGCCCCCCTTAATCCCCCAATTGTTGATGGCCCCCCACTTCTATCCCAAATGGGAAAATGGAAAATGATATACTTCCCCCTCCGTATTCGCGAATTCCATATCTACGGATTCGCTTATTTGCGGTTTTAAACAAAAAAAATCACTTTCATTTTTCAGGCTATTTTAAGCCCTGTAAGCCCCCCCTTAAGCCTTACCTGGTGGTCTAGCGGGTTTTCAGGGCAGAAGCGATCTTCCCACTCTCCTGCCCCGTGCAGATCACTCACAGGAAATGGCTCGAGAGACTACAGGAGCTCAAGGCAGCCATTTCCTGTGAGTTTCAAGTTTCAAGTTTATTAGTGGGAAGATCGCTCCTGCCTGAAAACCCGCTAGACCACCAGGTAAGGCTTAAGGGAGGGCTTAAAATAGCCGGGGGAAGCGGGGGGTTAGGGGCAGAACCGGCCCGGATTTTAGTTGCGGTTTTTTCTGCCTTGAACCCCCGTGAATATGGAAGGGGAAGTGTATTTGATATTGGAAAAATACCGGTACTTGAGTATGTGATTACTATACAATATATTGTAAATTGCTTTGGGTGAATCTCTTCATGAAAAGGTGGTTAATAAAATCCAAATAAATATATAATAAACAATTCCTAACATAGATGTTTATATTCTGCCACATAAAGGTAGACGTTGGTATTTCGGAGTATGCAATTTTTATGTGCTAACATGTTTATGTTGTTCTGATCCTGTATTTTTATTTATTGGGATTTATTTCTTGCCTTCATGTAAAACTTCACCTAAGCAAAATACGACATGTATTACTTGGCATAAACTTAGAAATGTTTATGGTTCCAGCATGGATGTTCGCATTGCACACAGCTAGCATAAATATCCATTTCTCCTGGTATTCTAGAACAGGCTCTAGCTAGGCAGATCCTGATCTAAAATACTAGTGGAACTTGAAATGAAATGTCCTGATCTGGGCATGTTAATAACACTTTGTATATCCTTTCTAAAATGCCACTTCACATGTTTTGTGGTCATACTTGTGCAATCTGAATGACCTAATTATTTTTCTTCCCCTAATACTACAAATCCAGTGTAAAACTACATTGAAAAAACCCTTCCCTACCTGTGACAGGTTAGAGAAAAAGGAAATTTGTAAATAGCTCACAGTCGATGAAAGCATGAAGAAAAACTCAGGCACTTCTGCTACAACAGCTGCCAATCTTTGATTATACTATAGTTTCTTTAATCCAAGCCCTGTTTTATTACTGCCGTTGCTTCTAACATAGGCTATACCCATGGTCCTTGGAAACTGAAATTCTCCAAATTAGTACCATCTTACAGCAGTCTTACTTCCTGATAGCAATCCTATGAATAAGGAAAGCTGCTGGCACTGTGCTTTACTGCACTCTTACAGTGGAGAGCTTCGGTACTTGCCATGTCACCCATCGGCAGCTCCAGAGAGAACATGTGGGGCGTATAATACTTTTTCTGAAAGCATGTATGATGCCTATTTCCCACTTAGATATTATTTATGTCTACAACTAAAATCTTATCTTAGTTTCTTTAAAAAGAATACATTTTTAAAAATACAAACCCCCCTCCCCCCAGCTACTTGTCTACTGGAGACTTTGCTTCTTGATTTGTGAACAGTATTATTTCTGTTCTGCTCAAAGGCACTAGGTGGGGTTGACCTGTCTCTAGCTTGCCATTTTTTTTTTCTTGGCAATTGCTGCTTCCATGAAAGTTTCTAAAGTCTCTAAAATCATGAAAGCTTTCTTCCATCACTTCAGTTTATTAGTGGATCTGGCTACTGAAAAAAAAATAAAAGGCTCACCCATCATTATTGTACAAGGTCTGGATGCTCAATGCAGGAAGGGTTAGACATGACTAGGTGTATGCCAGTCAGTGTTATACAAGCTGATAGCTGTTGAGAGGGCCAAACTTCCTGTATGCTTGCGTGAAAGAGACAAAAGTATAACTCTCACAATGCTCAAGTTTAACCTTTTTAGCCAATTTTGGGACAACGCCCCTGAGGGAGCGGAGCCCCATCCTTTGTTCCTCATACCACACGCTGTCTAGGCCAGTGATCTCTTTCCGGGCAGTCAGATAAAAGGGAGATTTGGCATCGACCTGCGTTGGTGGCCGGTGTGCATACATGTATTTGTACAGTAGGCAGTAAGGACAGCGCTTATGTCCTTTCGAGTGTTCGTGGTATATCTGCCCATAGCACACTTTGCTAGAGTTGACTCTGCCTTCCCGCTTCACACTATCTGTTCTGGCAAAAAAGGGCCTATTCTGTGCATCCTTGAGCAGTTCTATGTCACCAAACATGAGGTCAGCATGCTCCTGCAGAGTCCTCATGTTCAGATACTGGCTGTTGTATTTCACTACGGTGGAAAGCAGAGCCACTGGACTCTCATCACCCAGACATCCTGACCTCCACATCTCCTCTTCATCTGAGAGTGAGAAGTAGACAATGACCCGAGAGCGAGCTCCTGACATGCCAGCTTTATTGAGCACCCTTAGCTTTTCCTTGAGCTTCTGGGAGGAGGAGCTGAAAATGCTGCTGGTAATGGAGAACCCTGCCCCAGCATTCTTCAAGATGCGGTCCAGCCCCCGGCGAATAGCATGCAGGGATGTGGCCAAGAAGTCTGACCCATCTGTCTTCTTCACTGTGACATAGAAGTCTTCAAGGAGTTCATTCAGCTTGACTGCAGAAATCTAAAAAAAAAATAAGGGGATGAGAATAAACTATTAAATTTACATTGCTCGAAGGAGTGAGCTTGATTATAACACACCTATGCATTTAGTTTAAATAATTTTTATTGATGACAGACAAACTCACCAAAACAAAAATAAAAGTGAATACACAACAGGTGCAATACAAAACATCACTGTATAACATATAACCAGTCATCAAAAATTTTCCAAAATTCCCCCCCAGTCCTCCCAACCCCCCTCCCCCTGTATCCTATTGCTTCTATGTTGAGATCCTTTTTAATTAAAGAATAATAGACCTACAGTTTTACATAAGATCTATGACATTCTGTGCAATACACTGAAGTTGTAATACAAACTCAACATTTTGTCAATAACAGAAGAATATATGAGTACTATAAAAGTCCGGACCTGTAGGAATTCAAGTCATTTAACATGAATTTGCTTTTCTCACTTCAGTTGCCTTTCCCTCTCCCTCCCATATTATAGCACATTCATAGCTGGATCACATCAGTTGCTATCTTTAAAACATCATAGGTTTAACAAACGACTCTGAGCCGAATGTGAAAGTGTGTTCCAAAATGGCTCCCATACCGTTTGCAACTTTTTCTCTGCTGTCGAGTTCATATTTGAGATTGCCTAGCATTCCAGTTGTAACTGCAACAATTGAGATAAATCTTGAAGAATCAATATCCACAGGTATTTTATTACTTCCTCCATTAATGATAAAGGGAAGTCTCTCTCCCAGTTCTGCATTATTGAAGGATGCAACATAAGCATCATAGATTTATGCTTATTCAGTTTAAAACCTGAATAGCAGCTAAATTCATCTAACACTCCTAGTAAAGTAGTCAGTGAATGTTGTACCCTGGTGAGAACTAAAAAAATACCATCTGCAAAAGCTAAAATTTTTGATTATGTCTGGCTCTATCTTGACCCCTGAAATATCCACATCCTTTGTAACTGACCAAAGCAAAAATAGAAGTGAGGAAAGTGGACAACCTTGGCGAGTTCCCCTCCTTAAGGGAAATGGCGGAATGATAGACCCAATTTACTAGAAACATTGTTTCTGGATGAGTATATAACGCTTGTAGAGCCTGACCATACCAGCCCAATACTCCTACAAAATTTAATACCCGGAAAAGATATTGCCAATGCACATTGTCAGATGCTTTTTCTGTGTCCAGACTGATCAGGGCCGCTGGTTCTAGCCTAAGTTTACAGTGAGCCATAGTCATCAACACATTCCTAATATTAACTACTGATTGACAGCCTTTCAGAAATCCAGTTTGTTCCTGGCATATTAAGATGGGCAAATAGTGCTAACCGATCAGCCAGAGTACATGATAAGAGCTTCATATCTACATTCAATAAAGAGATCAGTCTATATGAGTCAGGATTTTGAGATGATTTATCCAGTTTAGGAATTAGCGTTATTAATGCTGTATTAGCTCTCAATGGAAAAGCCCCTTCCTCTATCATGGATTCAAAATAAGATAGCAAGGACCCACAAAGTTGTGTAGATAACAATTTATAGAATTCTGGGGAAAATTCATCTGGACCCGGGGTTGTTTCCCCTTTCAATGACTTGACCTGTTGTAAGTTCTTAGCTCGCAGCAGAGATTTGCCATCACCGTTCACTAGGGGGGTTCTTTTATCAAGCCGCGCTAGCGCGTTGGACGTTTCATCACACGCTAACCCCCGCGGCCGGGTAAAAAACTAATGCCTGCTCAATGCAGGCATTAGAGGCTAGCGCGGTAGGCGGTTTAACGTGCGTTAAACCTCTACCGCAGCTTGATAAAGGACCCCGAGGTGTTTGAGAATTACAAGCCCGTAGTGTGTCCACTGCTGAAACACTCTAGTGTACATCCCTGCTGGAAACTCTGCATTCATTATCCATTAAAGGTAACCCAGCCTGAGCAGTGCCTTTTTCTTACTGATCCATTTCCATGTTTTTTATAAAGGCCTGACCAGAACATTAGCTTTAAAAAAAACTTGGCAAATGTTAAAGGGTTTGACAAACCTTGTTCGACTTCCACTGGGGTACAGCACTCTGTGCCTTTCAACCAGTCACAGATTTGCCTTAGATGGTATGATTTTGGAGTAGTAACCTAGATCTAGTAATTCCAATCCCCTTCTTTTACGAGCGTATTTTAAAATTTCCTACTAATCTCTGTCTTTCTGACTTCACCAGAAAAAAAAAAAATCTAAACTGTCTATTTATGAAGGTTTTATCATATACTTGAATATATAATGGAACCATTTGTAAAATGTAGAGCCACTTTTGGAGGAATATCAACTTAAAGAAAGCAATTCTACCCAGGAAGGTCCAAAGGCGCAGGTAGACACCTAATTTTGAGTAGGCCTGAACCCAAGGTAGGTGGGCAAAAGAACCTCACCCACTACTCTCTACCTGGCTTCTCTCCCCCCCCCACCGGCCATCTGGGTGCTCAACAACTGCCCCAGGTGATCTCTCTGTCAACTCCCACCTCCTCCATTTACCTTTTAAATGCCACATCATTGGCAGCAAGCAGTGATGATAAAAGCTGCTCAGTGCCGGCTCACAATCTTCCCTCTGATATAGGTCCGCCTATTCGGAAACAGGAAATTGTGTCGGGGGAACGCAATTACCTGGCACTGAGCAGCTTGCATCAGTCACTGTTCACTGCCAGCGATGTATACGAGGGGAGGGATACCGGGAGATTTTAGCAGGCAGGGCTTAGGAATCCCTGCCAGCCATATCAAAGGTCTTCAGTGACTGAGTGGGCCTGAGCCCACCCGTGGCTAAGTCACTGGGAAGGACAAGGGCAGGGACATACAATTTTGCACAAGCTGTTTAGAGAGAGCAAGTAAAAGCACAATGTTGGCCTCATACAGCTTGATTGGATGGGAAGGTATTTGTATAACCAATAGTGTATGGGCCCTTCTAACCACTGCGGAGTAAAAATAACATGCTACATATATGATCAGTCAAGTTAATTGGTAGTGCCATTTGTTATAGCTAAGCCTAAAACCAGAAGTTCCAAAACATTCCATTTCTCACATGACAATAGGTACAGAAATGCATGGCTCAGAAAAAAGGAGCAAGATGTCATCTGCGAACAAAAGATATATTTCTTCCACAGACAAATGCCTTATATATTGGGGTCTTGCCTTATATGTTGCAACATAGGTTCCAAAAACAAAAGGAATAACAGGGGGAACAACGCTCAACTTTGACATGTATTCCTTCAAATGTCAAAACATGAGGAGAAAAGACCATTCACCAAGATTGCCACCTGTGGATTGCAACATATTCTGTGAACTGCCCATAGAAACTATCCTAAAAATCCAAAATGGGACAAGTGAGGCCATAGAACTAAATCAGAGACCTTTTCTGTATCACAACTACAGTAACTAGTATAGCCTCTTGCTGGGAGTGCTTAACTCAAATAATCTTCGCTCTCTAATCCAACTTGCACTATGCAATAGAATAGCCTCTAAGGCCAGAGCTTAAATGCTAACAGCAAAAAGCCTTAGAGCCCAGCCTAGAATACGGAGCAGCTGGCTAAGATGGGAGGCTTGAGCTCTGCCCTTGAAGCAGAGTGACTCTGAAACATCACAACTGAAGCAGATCAAGAGTGTTTGAATATACTGTATATGATTTGAGACAAAACTTGCAATCTCTCATCTGAGGATCCAGATTCATCCTTGGAATTACTGGAACACTTTGTAGCTAGCAATTCAAGGACTACTGAAACTGTGAGCAGAATCCAGGCAAAGTTGTCAATTCCTGTTATCAAAATAAGTTTTATTCTATGTGTTTGAAAAATTTATGTCAAAATGGCCACTGAAAATGGAGCTGAATACTCTTCCACTTTTATGTGATACACCCTCCCACCAATACACTTTGTTCTGGGGTTATCCGTTACTAAAGGGAATTAATTCTGCCTGGCTATTCATATATAGGGCACCAACCCTTCTAATAAAGTGCTCTTATCTATACATAATAAGCTACACATTAGAATATCAAGTTCATTAATCATACAGGCAAAAAGAAGCGGGTGCACCCAACAATACCTCAGAAGCACAGCTTAACTTTTCACATACCAACACTTCATCAAGCATGAAATCTCTCAGCCTTGCTGACTATTGAGAGGTTTTCTCCTGCACTGCAGACTGAAATATGACTACTAGCTTTGTTTCAGGGTGAGGATATTGTGTATTAATCAATCACTCTACTGCACCAAAAGACCATGTGGGTTCCGGAAGTTCAGAGACTCCCTTCTGAAAGCAATTAGGGGGGAGGACACATTTATTAATGGTTAGAGTGTGTTGGCCATTTCTAAATGATCCCAACTAATGTGCACGTATTAAGAAGAAATAAATATGAATACAACATTATGAACCAGTTAGAAACTGACAGAAGCAGGAGTTCATGGCTTCTTACCTTTGTGAAATCCATGTACTCTTTAAGTCCTTTCGTCATGCACCAGTATCTCCATACGTTGAGAGCATATAATGTTGCCTTAGTGGTATTAGGACTCACAGCGCTGATGCACAGGTTTTTCAATTCATCGTTGAAATTAAACACTGGGAATTTGTTGAGCTTGGTAGAATATGCTACAAACAAAAACAAAGGCATCAACATAATTTCTCTCTGCCTCCCTTCTTCAATTTACTGGATTTGATAATGTCTTGAAATGATATGCTGGAAATGTGAGCCACTAGATATCTAAGTCATTCAAAATATAGTGGTTTTACTGTACAATGAATAATTAATACTTAAATAACAATTTATTGGAATATTATACAGTACAAAAACATTTCCAGTACTGGGATCAACACCGGGATGTCTTGTTTTCAGTTAAAATA
This sequence comes from Geotrypetes seraphini, assembly GCF_902459505.1. Lineage (NCBI taxonomy): Eukaryota > Metazoa > Chordata > Amphibia > Gymnophiona > Dermophiidae > Geotrypetes > Geotrypetes seraphini. The sequence continues at coordinate 485,306,407 of NC_047084.1, forward strand.
ATTGAATACAAGACAAGTACTATGTATCGTGAAAGCTTGGTTTAGTGAAGTAGATGGTTAGGGATCTCTTTCCATAGCTCTCAGAAATTAAAGGTACATAATGTTAGTCTAATATTCTTTACATTCTATGAGGGAAATTTTCAAAGGGGTTTTCTTGGGTAGACTGCCTCGGTTGAAAACTGTCCTCCCTTTAGAGCCGGGGTCTCAAAGTCCCTCCTCGAGGGCCGCCATCCAGTCGGGTTTTCAGGATTTCCCCAATGAATATGCATGAGATCTATGTGCATGCACTGCTTTCAATGCATGGTCATTGGGGAAATCCTGAAAACTCGACTGGATGGCGGCCCTCAAGGAGGGACTTTGAGACCCCTGCTTTAGAGTGCCTTAAAAGCATGTTCTGGCTTTTGCAGCTTTAGCTGGATTTATCAGAGGCATCCCAAGGATGTGATTAGGGCAGGGGTTCTTCTTAACTCATCTCAGGACATACCTAGTGAGACAGGGTTTGAGGATATCCACAGTAAATGTGCATGAGAGAAATTTATAGCCTCAATATATAAGGGATTACAAACCTTATATACTTAAACCTTTTTCAATTGCAAAATCTCTCACATGATCCTCAGCGAGGCCAGAAAAAGAGAGAGGAGAATGGCCTGTTCGGAATGGAGTGATATTTATTGGGAGAGATAACCTTGAAAAAACCGTATCAGAACACATGGGTGAAACATGTCGGTTATCCCCCCGTTCTATGAACTGAGACCAGAAATTGAGCTGATCTAAAGCTAAGTAAATTTATTTTAGCCACTATTTATGAACTATTTAAGTATTTAAACATTAAATTATATATAAAAAAATTATAAAGAATACAAGCACAAAAAAAGTTTAAGAAAATATAAGGATCCGATGACAAGAGGAGGTGTAAAGCCACCTACTATGAAGATTTATTAAGTGGGGAGGTGGCCTCGCTGAGGATCATGTGAGAGATTTTGCAATTGAAAAAGGTTTAAGTATATAAGGTTTATAATCCCTTATATATTGAGGCTGTGAATTACTATTGCCTTTTTCTTTAAGAAGTTATATGAGTTGGGTGCCTTTGAGTCTTATTTATTGAGAGAAATTTATATGCATTGCCTCCATTGTATGCAAATCTATCTCATGCATATTCTTTGTGGCTATCTTGAAAACCTGACTGCCTAGGTATGTCCCGAGATGAGTTAAGAACCCCTGCCCTAATCATATTCCTGGGATGCCTCTGAAAAGCCTGGGTAGTTTCCTTTAGGACACCACATTTTCCTTGTAAAACCACTGACTATTCAAAAATGAACCCATAATGAGGGCAGTCAGGGAACGGTTCCGGCAAATTGTTAACTAGTAGCCTCCACTAAGTTATTTGAAATGAAGTTTGCCCAAAAGGGAGAATTATCTGAACTTACAATACAACACTGCACTGCACTTTTATTCTGCATTTGTCTTATAAAGATTTAGGGCTCCTTTTATGAAGCCGCATGAGCGGCTTTATTGCACGCAACTTTTTATCACGCGCTAACCCCCGCGCTAGCCAAAAAACTACCGCCTGCTCAAGAGGAGGCGGTAGCGGCTAGTGCGGCCAGCAGTTTATCGCACGCTATTACGCACGTTAAACTGCTAACACGGCTTCGTAAAAGGAGCCCTGAATGCAGAGAACAATAGTAGCCTCGTTCAGAAATTTCCATGAATATACTAGATGGGCAATTTTCTCAGTGCAAGACCCAGAGCCCTGGAACAACATTTTTGTGAACAGACAGAAAGGGTGGTAGATGTATGGAACAGTCTCCTGGAAGAGGTGGTGGAGACAGAGACACTCTCTGAATTCAAGAAAGCATGGGATAGGCACGTGGGATCTCTTAAAGAGGAAGAGATAATGGTTACCGTGGATGGGCCAACTGAATGGGCCATTTGGCCTTTATCTGCTATCATGTTTTTATGTTTCTCTAAAACTTTAAATCAGACCTCAAAACCTTTTTATTCATAGATGCCCATACCTAAACACCACCCATCCCTGGAGTGAGAGTGAGCCGGAATGACATTATTCCCTTCCTCATCTGCTAATCCCATTTTATAACATTGTAGTTCAACCTCCCTTTACCTCTGTGTCGTGTCTTGTTCTTCCTCCCTCTCTTTCTTTATATATTTTAGACTGTAAGTCACCTAGCTGTCTTTGTACGAAGGCCAGGATAGCAAATTCCCAATAAACTTGAAATAATCTGTACAATCTACTAAGAATATTAAAAATTCTTAATTAAAAATCTTTTTCTTTTCCCAAAATAGGCTAAACAAGTTAGTTTTTAATTTCTTACTAAAATTGGAATAATTTACTTTTAAATTAATAGTCAGTGGTAAAGGGTTCATTAATTTGCCGACTGATAAAAGATCAAAAAGAGGGAATATATTTATATTGGATACGAGCAGCTGATGGAAAAGAAAGATTCATTTGATGTGCAGATCGAGTGCCTTAGAAGGAAACATCAAAACTGATATCAAAGGCAGTGGGGCCATAATTTGAATAGTGTTCTGGCATCAGCTGGTAACCGCGTAATCATTTCAGTAAAGAAGACGTTCTATTTAATGTCTTTGCTTGATTTATTCGCCTTACATAAGAGTTCTATAATGTTTGCAAATGTTTTGTGCTTTATCAGAACCTACAAAATGAAGATTGTAATAATCTAATTGTTTTTTTAAGAGCATGAACAATTAGACTGAAAGAGTTAGAAAGATATCCAAAAATCCTACAAAGTAATTTCAGTTTCCAAAATTTTTTTATTGCATAAATAGCTGTCATAAGCTTCAAAAGATAATTTGGGACCTATCAGTACTCCCATTTTCAACATTAATTCATTTGGAAATGAAACATTTTTCAGATGAGTATTGTTTAAAAGGCAGTGATATAATACACAGCCATAACATTCTGGTCTTGTCTGAGTTGATATTTTAAAGCCTAATTCTCAACTACATTTACTCATGTTTTCATGCAATACAGATATTAATGATGTAATATCACTGGCATATACGTAGAAGGGTATATTCAGTTGCAATAGATTCCTTCCAAGAAAGAAAGGAGAACCATGTTTCTGAGATTCAGCTTTCTAAGATTCTGAAAACTGCTCTTGAGGTTTCACTTTATAGTTCCTATATATCAAAAAGCCTCTTAACCACTTTAGGACATTATCACAAATACCTATGCCATTCAAGAAATTCAATAAGTAATGAAATTACATTAGTTGCCAATTGAATCATATAACACTTTTAAATTATGCTCTTTAGTTTTATTGATATTGTATAGTCTCGCCCCTAGTTACTGTATATATTTCCACTTATTGATTTGCCAGAAAGAAATTCAAGATTAGAGTGCCGGGAATTTTTAACCTTATATTACCCTAGTCCTATGAAATGTGTTCATAAGAAGACACTGTCAGCTGTGAATAGATGGAATGATTTGCCTCACTCGCATAAGGCAAATAAGTGTTTTTCAGATATTGTTAAAAATAAGAAGGGTATGGATATTACATAATATTATCATGTCATGGGGTTATTTATCAGTTTACAAGATGATGTGAAAACTTGACTGTTGATGTTCATTTTATGTGCATCTGTGTTTATTAATATGGTTTGTATTTGTATGGTTATGTCTTTTTAGAGTATGTATTTGTGCATTTTATAATGTATGTGTTTTTGGAACCCGCTTTGTATAAAGCGGGATATAAATAAAAACCATAAACCTCCTGGGAATACCCAGTCTGTTAGCCACACTGAACTCAAGAGGAAAGTGTAGGATATAAATGTCATAATTTATTTAATTCAATTTATATTCTGTCCTGTCCAAGGAGCCCAGAACGGGTTACAAGGTAACATACATAACAATTAGCAAACAAGACACATAACAAATTAATAACAAGGAACAGAAGACTAAGGGCTCCTTTTACAAAGGCGTGCTAACTGTTTAATGCGCGTAATAGCGTGCGCTAAACCGCTGGATGCGCTAGCCGCTATCGCCTCCTCTTGAGGAGGCGGTAGTTTTTGGCCAGCGCAGGGGTTAGCGCGTGATGAAAAGTCAGGCGCAGCTTTGTAAAAGGTGCGCTAACCATTTTAGCACGTGCTAAAAATTAGCATGCCCTAAACGCTAATCCATGCAAACACGTCCATTATATCCTATGGATGTGTTGGCGTATGTTAGTATTTAGTGTACACTAAAACGGCTAGCATGCCTTAGTAAAAGGACCCCAAAGACAATAGTCTGTCACACAGTAATTGTTCTGGATTAGCAGACACTTGGAGCCTGAAGTATGTACAGGGAGTGAGTCAGTTGAACATCTTTTAAGAATACAGTGGTTTGGGAGTAACAGTCTGAATGAGAGCTTGTCCTGAGGAGTCAGGTGAAGAGGTAAGTTTTTATTACTTTTCTAAAGCTCAAAAGTCCATCAAGGGATCTGATGTTAGGAGGCAGCTGATTCCAGTACTTTGGTAAAAAGTGAGAGTATGACCTTCGTCTGGCACTTTCTAATTGGAGGTTTGAAGACGCGTTTCCTCCTGGGAGTGAAGGGGTAGGTTTGGGACATAAGGTGGTAGTTTGGCTAATATGTAGCTGGGCGCCATGTTGTGTAAGGACTTGAAAGCAAGCATTAAGCCTATGAAGATGCAGCATTTGGCTATGGGTAGCCAGTTGGCTGACGCTAGCGCTTGGAATACTGAATCATGGGGGCAAAGGTTCTTCAGTACTCTGATTGCTGCGCTTTGTACATGTTGGAGACGTTTTATGTCATCAGTCCATTGAATAATGCATTGCAGTAGTCCAAGTGGGAAGGACGAAGGCATAGAGAAGTTATATAAAGTCCGGTTCAGAAAAATAGTTTCTTGTTTTCCTTAGTTGTTGTAGATAGTAGAACGAAGATGAGACCACTTGTGAGATATGGTTGGTGAGTGATAAGTTAGAGTCAAGAAGTACCCCTAGGCTGCAGATTTGGTCTTTGGCGGTTATGGTAGTTGATTCCTAGAGGAGAGAGGGGCGGTTGTAGGCGCAATGTTCTTTGTGGATCCAGAGAAGTTCAGTTTTTGTGGTGTTTAGCTGGAGCTTATTTGTGGACATCCAGATTTTGATTTCTTAGAGGCAGTTCTGAAGTTTTGTAATCTGGGAGTCAGGGTTTTCTCCTAATGGTAGGTATAGTTGGATATCGTCGGCAAAGGAATGAATGTAATGTAATGATCAATAATGAAAACTACTGGGTCAAACTTAAAACTATGTCTCCCAAAAGAGCAGAATCATACAACAAAACTGGAAAGGAAGAACTAATAAAGTAAACTTCACTTAAATATATAAACTTTCAACCTGAGAGGTGCTCAGAACCTTGAAAAACAAGGTGGAATAAATGCTAATGGGGACAAGCCACTATAGACATTTCAGTGTTCTATCATTGCATCCTCTCCCGTGTTAGAAAGAATATAGTGAACCAATTTTTCCAAAAATTGAATTAATGTCCCAATACAATCATGTGAACAAAATAATAACTTCAGCGTTTTTTCAAAAATGTGAACTTAGCTTGCATGGGTGCTTTAGGAAGCTGTCTCACTCCAGCGGGCTCTAACGCGTTTTGCCGCAAGGCTTCTTCAGAGAGCCGCCAAACAAGCTGGAACTGAGTGAAAACTTCTTCCTTCCTTGTCACCCTACATCACGAAGTGACAAGGAAGGAAGAAGTTTTCACTCAGTTCCAGCTTGTTTGGCGGCTCTCTGAAGAAGCCTTGCGGCGAAACGCGTTAGAGCCCGCTGGAGTGAGACAGCTTCCTAAAGCACCCATGCAAGCTAAGTTCACATTTTTGAAAAACGCTGAAGTTATTATTTTGTTCACATGATTGTATTGGGACATTAACTCAATTTTTGGAAAAATTGGTTCACTATATTCTTTCTAACACGGGAGAGGATGCAATGATAGAACACTGAAATGTCTATAGGGGCTTGTCCCCATTAGCATTTATTCCACCTTGTTTTTCAAGGTTCTGAGCACCTCTCAGGTTGAAAGTTTATATATTTAAGTGAAGTTTACTTTATTAGTTCTTCCTTTCCAGTTTTGTTGTATGTAATGATCAATGACATCAAAAGCTGCAGAAAGATCAAATTGAAGGATTATTGCTTATTGTTCATTTTTTAAAACAGTTTCATGGTAGTCCTATTATTTTCAGTTTACTGGTTTTGACTTTACCTAATTCTTTGTATTTATATTTAGTCTTTTTATTACTGTTAAGCTGTTAACAAAATTGTAAGTTTTATGTTGAATTATACCTGCTGTCCACTGACTTGGGTGAATCTCTTTATAAAGGTGGTTAATACATTCTAATAAATAAATTCTTAATATATTTCTAGTATCATGAACTAGCAGTGATTATGTGCTAGAACCCTTCCTAAATCCAAACTGAAATAGATACAAAATACCATGGAGAGAGGAAATTAGTTAACTTATAGATCCCTTTTACAAGTCTTCACATCCCTTTTACATTTTTCATATTCTGCTGTCTTAAAAATACAATTTAAAATGCATTAAAGGAGTTTGTTTTCAGGTCAGCTGACTTTGTGGAGCCCTAAGCCAATCTTTGCCTCTATCATGGAGAATATCTTGAAGTTTGGCCACGTAGATCTTGGGGCTCATGCCAGAAAAATTACTCCATATGATAAGGAAGTTAGTGTTGTAACTAAAATGCCATTGCTTACCCAGTTTTTGGACCTAAAGTGCTCTATGGGCCCAATTTTTAGCCAGTGGCAGTCAACGCTTTTTAAATATTGATTTCCGTTGCCTAAATTAAACCCATATATTCAATGCTGGGCCATGTCTGGGCACTGGCATTAATATCAAGGCCATTATGCAGATGCTAGCCAACATTCAGCACAGATATCAGTATAGTTAAATTGGCAAAGACAGGACTGCTTTTATGAAGTCCTATCTGCCTGGTTAGTTATGCAGGCATCAGCACTGAATATCTTCTGGCTCTACTCATATTGGGATGGTATGGTTCAGTTCAGAGCTGTTGAATATCAATGGACTGTTCAGCATGGATTAAGCAGAAAGGAGCCCCTCTTGCCTGCTAAAAATCATGCTGAATATCAACCCCTAGAGCTCTTCTTCCTTCACAAGCAGTTTTAGAACATCTGGTGCTGCTGCCATATTCTGCTTCCCTATTTGTCTATGCCTGCAAGAGATGGTGGGTAATGGAGAGAAGAAGGTGGAGCAGAGCGGGGAGGGGGAAGAAGGGTTTGTTTATTCATATTTTTACATTTTTCAGGTGTGTGTTGGACTCAAAAGTTTTTATGTTTTACATTTCAAAGTTTTTTTTTCTTGTTGGTCAGATTTAGAGACAACATCGTCTTTGGTTAAGAATAAGTCCACTTGGATTCCTTTTACCCCTCTAAACACCACAAGAAGGGTGTCTGAAGAGTTGGTCTTCCGTGATTGGGACTCTGAGATCTTTTTACCTCAAACATGTGTTTTGCTTTGAGGCAGAAGGTATTTGTTTGTTTAAAAAGTGGACAATAATTGGTCTGGGAATCTATGTTTATTAATATTTGATATCCCGCTCTAGTATATCACAGGTCTAAGTGGTTGCAAACAAAATTAGGTACTATCTGTCCCGAAGACTCACAATCCAGTATCTGAGTAACAACTATTAAAATAGTAAAGACATCACAAAAGTCCTAGAATGATGAGGGAAGGGTACAATTCACATTATACAAAAGAAAAATCTACTTTTGAGCAGCGAATGCACTAGTCCCATGAACAGAGGATTAATGTATAAGACAGTGACCTCACTATGTAAAGCAATTTTTGTTCCTGGGCAGTAAATGTAATTTCCAAATTACTCATATCTAAAAAGTATGGAAAATGTCTGTTATTTCCATAAAACTTTGCTTTTGTGACCAGGATAGTCAAATTTTGCAGTTTTCCTATTTAAAAGTGAAAACATCAAATTTTCATTTTTTCATTCTTATAAAGTCATAAAAAGCAACATATGAATCACAATTAAAATGTATTTATATTGAAGTTATACAAATATGACCACAGGAGGTTTAGAAGTGAGTAACTTTTCAAGATTTGTGATTAAATTGTAAGTCACTTTCATGAATCAGCCCCCAGATGTAGTCTCCCATCATGTTCTCATTATATTGTCCTTGGTAGCAGAATTTGAAGTCCAGTATATCCTAGTGGAAGTGCTCACCTTGCTCCTCTGAGTATGCTCACATGTTCTCCTGGAATGTCTCAAGCCCATTTTACTGTAATTCTTCACAGATTCTCAACCAACTCCATGTAGTTTTTGGCCTTGAGATTACCCAGGAAGCTCCAAACTACTGCAACAAAGCTGTATCAAGCCACTTTCACCTTCCTAGTTAGCTTCTTTGGAAATTCTTTGCACTCCAGGATCATCTTTATCAGCGATCTGACGAAGACACCAGCTTTGACCTTTGCCTGACACAAATTAGAGAACAAGTCTTAAAGGCTGCCAAGTTTATCCAGAACTCTGACAAATTGTTTCATTAGGTCTAATTTTATTGTGCAGTGATGGCATCAGCACCTTCCGGGGGTCCACCAGTGGTTTTCATTTGAAATGGTTTCTCCTCATAGAGAACTTGGTCTACTGTGGCCAGTTCCACCTTTGATAGTGCACCTTTGTGTTCCTGCTGTCCCACAGGCAAGGATAGCAGGGAAACTTAGTAAAACCATATTGGAGATCCATTAGGAATGCCACCATTTTGAAGTCTCCGATGACCTCTCAGTTGTTCGCATCATACTTCAAGGCGCCTTGTAAGGTCCTGATGCTGTTATAATCGTCTGAGGTGCACTGAGTGAACCAGTGGAAGAGACAGGTATTTGCCCCCATTATGGAGCAGCATGGCTTTGAAGTTCCTGGATGAGCTGTCAATGAAGAAACATCACTCTTTCAGGTTACAGGCAATTCCAATTGTCTCAAACAGACTGGTCACGTTCTGACAGAAGCAAAGCCTATCCTGATGGGTAAAGGAGGTGGATAAAGCTTGGTGATGTTTCTTCTGATCTGTGACTTGCACACTTTCAGCCAACAAGTTCCACTGCTTGAGCCTAGACATTAAAAACTCAGCACTGGAGTTGGTGAGACAAAGATCTCTGATAGTATGAGTTTCTCTCATCAGCTGCACTACTGATATTGTAAACGATGTTTCTCTCACTCTCCAACTTGCTGTTCTCTTCTGAAGACAGCTGCTCTCTCTCTTTCTCTCTGGAGGAGTGGGTATGTGGAGCTCAGGGCCCAGGGTGGTGGATGAAGGAATGTCTGAATATGTGATTGCAGATGAATGCTTGCAAGTTTGATGTTTGGAAGAGTCCATCATGCAGAAATAGCAGTTGCTTGAGTGGTCGGTGGTTTCCCGTCAAATTTTTGAGATAACAAATTTCATGGATCTCTCTTTCCCTCTGTACCATCCTGTAGAAGAAAAATGAAATTGTGGTAATAAAAACAATAAATTTATTTCACCTATGACTAATGTGTATGAGATTCTCACAACATATTTATTTTCAAACAACTCTGAACAGTTTAAAATTTAAATAATTAAAAAAATTAAACATTCTAAGAAATTTTATAGCAGAAAATTCCGCCATCCTAATGAGAAACAAAATTGTCTCACCTTCCAGAGTTTTTTTGGGCAGTGCTCGCATGTGAAGTGAGGTGTCCAAGGTTTGTCTTGATTCCCAGCAAGCTTGCTGAACTATGCATTATAGGCATCAAACATCTTAGCAGATGTTTCTATGGAGAATCCTTTCCGTCTTTGTCTTGATAAATTGGCTGCATATATAGCAAAATGCATCTGCTGGATGTTTGTGCCTCAGTAAAAAGGCCCCTAAGTTTATTCAGCTTGGAATCAATCTGGAATGTTCTGCAAAAAAGGTAAATTTCAAAATATCAATGGGGAATTACAGCCATTTTCTATACTTTTGTGGCATGGGCAATTAAGAATGAACACTTATTACCCATGAACAAAAAAAAAACCATTTGTTACCTAGTGCCTTCAATGTCAATGGCTTGAACTTCACAAGAAAAAGGAGCTTGCTAGTTAATATTTATGCCTATACCAAAGTCCAAACTGAATTCTGGATTAGAGAATGACACAGGGACAAATTGTTTCCCATCCCCGCAGGAACTCAATTTCCCCATCCTGTCCCCACAAGTTTTGTCACTGTCCCTATCCCATTCCTGTAAGCTCAGCCTTAACCTCATAAACCTCAAACACTTGTGATTTTAAAGTGTTTGAGGCTTCTGCAGATAAGGACAGAGCTTGCAGGAATGGGGCAGGGACATGAAAAGAACTTGCCAGAATGGGGAAAATTTTGTTCCTGTGTCATTCTCTATTCTGGATGTAAGTTTGGACTTTTATAAGGGATAAGGGAGTAAGCCATATGTTGATTGGGAGGGTGAGGCATTTCAATATAATATTGGACACTTGCAGAGATAAACGCCACATCCCAGGAAAATATTAAAAGGGGCCATGAGTGAAAATCAGTTAATAGATCTTTGGTGATCTATCCATCCTAGCAAGATTAACTTCATATTCTTCTCTCCACCCCATAATACATTTTCAAGAATTGACATACTCCTAGGGGATCAGATGTGGACACAGGCATTAAATAATCTACATATTGATATTCAAACTTGGTCTGATTATGCCCTAGTTTGGGGAGAATTCATTATTGAAACAAAAGAGCAGCAGAAGGGAAGATGAGGCCATCCATGCCATCTATCATCTCTTCTTTTCCCTTAGAGATCATATTTACTTATCCCAAGCTTTCTTAAATTCAGATAGAGTTTTTATCTCCACCGCTTCCACTGGGAGTCTGTTCCTTGAATTTACCACCTTTTCCATGAAAAAGTATTTCCTCAGGTTACTTCTGAGTCTATCCACTTTCATCTTCATCCTGTGCTCCCTCATTCCAGAATTTATGCCACATATGTATCTAAACATCTCTATTATATATCTACTCTCCCACCTTTCTTATTTGAAAGGTTGTTGAAGGACTTATAATCTCCAATTCATAGACTAACTGAGCAGCCCACTACTACTTATAATCCCCCATATGCTCTATTAGCCCCCTACCACTCATCAACCCACTTATTTAGTCCCCTGCAATTTATAATCTATTCATTCACTCACACTGCCTCCCATATCCATGTATGCACTCAGTCCTTCTGACATCACAACCCAATGTTCTCAGCCCCCTGCCTATTATAACTGCCATCTACTCACAGACTCACTCTGTTTCTCTCTCATACACCCCCCTCAAACCATGTGCTCCTTCCATGACACATGCCTTTGTATCATGCTTGCATGAACTTTCAACTTTGAGTGTGAGATGGTGTGTCTGTTTATTCTCTTCATTAACTTGAAGAAAAACAACAGAGAGAAATGAAGTAAACCACACCAAGACAAACACAGACAGAAACATCACAGAGACAGCCACCTCACAATCAGATAGACCAAACCAGGATCAGAGATGTGGGTTTTTTTTGCTCCCTCTTCTCCAAATGGTCTAACTGAGCTTGCTTGGCTGGACAAAGAGGGCAGGTGCTAAACATGGGGGAGGAATAAGGACATGGACACAGAAGGAATGATGGTGGACATGGAGGAAGAAGTGTCAAACAAACCAGAAAACCTGGAAAGGGCAGAAGATGAATGGGACTCAGGGATGGTGGAAGAGAGCAAAAGATGGATGGGATTGAGGGGATAGGGGAGATAGAACTTGGTGATTGAGTAGGAGAATATTGGGGAGTAGGGGTAAGAGCAGGAAATTACAGATGGGAGATATGGAGAGAGAATTTTGAGTTGGTTAGGTATTAGTGGGGGGTATGTTGGGTTAGGAAAATGAATGAGTGTGTGAAGTGGAGGGAAAAAGAAAGGGGATGAAATTTGGGGCAAGGCTGAGATATAATATGAATGACCTGGAAGACCGGAGAGAGGATGAAAGGTATTGAAAAGAGATGGGATAATGGGGAGGGGTATGAGGAAGGGGATGGATCTCTAAAGGAGTTGAGTGAGGGTGGAAATGGGATTAAAATGGTGGTTAAAGAGAGTCAATAGAAGATGGGGTAGAGGGTGAGAGAGAGAAGAATTGCCTAGAGGCAGGGGAAGTGAAGAGAGATAGAAATGGAGCTGGATTTGTGAGGGCTAAGAGTGAGCACAGAGTATGGAAATGGAGGACTAGGGAGTAGGTAAAAGATGGGTGGAGGGGATTGGGGAAGGAGAGACAGGGGGCAACGGGGGTACTGGAAAGAGAATGAGAGGGAGATGGTAAAGCTGGTAGCTAGATGAGGTGAAAAGGAAGAGAGAGTGATAATTAGGGTAAAATAAAATGGGCAGATGTAAACACAAAGGAAAACACAAGCAAGAAATCCAACAAAACTGCAGTGGTATATCGAGTTGAAGAACAAAAGAAGAAACTGCAGGAAAAAATATAGAAAGATCAGTGGCAGACAGATGTAAATAAGGAAAACAAGACAAGAGAGAAGAAATAGAAAGACAAACTTAGAAAATAGTTTGGGAGAAGACTGACACAAGGAAAGGGGAAGAAAGTCCAGGACCAGCCCAAATAGAAAAAAAATGCCCAAAAGGTAGAAATAAAAAATATTATTTAATACTTTTGACGGATTGAGTTGTGTCTGCTTTGGGAACATGTATATTTTTTCTATTTTGAAGACTACAGGAGAAAATACATTTTTGTTGTTTTTTTTTTTTTTTTTTTTTTTATCAGTAATGCTCTACTTATAGGGTCTGGTTTTCTTGGGTGAAGGAGAGGGAGGTCTCCATTTCAGTTTTTCTATGCATGACTTTTATGGTGTATCATGTGAGGATCAGCCATGTTCTGCATCTGCAACTGCGGTGGATTCTGCTAACATGTAGTATCTATGTAGGAAGCTTTAAGAGTCCAGCGGGTTCTAGTTTCCCAGTAGTACGTATATTTCCCAGTAGTCTGATATTTATAACACTGTTTTTTCATAGGTGGGTTAATAATAATAATAATTTTATTCTTATATCCCGCCAAAACCGTAGTAGTTTGAGGCGGTTTACAACGAAGAAGGGCTGGACAATCAGCGAATGTACGTACAATGTAAAGTCCTCAAAATACAGGTAAGCAGGATGCAGAGGTAAGGCATAAGAGATCTTGGGAAACAATTTGGTTAGAGTTGAAGAGATGAGGCTTAAGAGGTCTTAGGTTACAAATCGGTTAAACAAGTTTGTTTTTACTAATTTTCTGAAACCTAGGTAGGATGAGGAGTGCGTGATAATATTGCCCAGCCATTTGTTCAGTTGACCTGCTTGGAAAACAAGTGTTCTGTTCAGGTATCTTTTGTAACGGCAGACCTTTAGTGTTGTATGGTTAAACAGATGTACTCTGCGTGTGCGTCTGGATGAGTAATCTAAGTTAAAATGGGGAACCAAGTACATGGGGGCCGAACCAAGAATGGATTTGAAACAGAGACAGGAAAATTTGAACAGCACTCTTGCTTCAAGGGGCAGCCAGTGGAATTTTTGTAATAGGGCGTTATGTGTTCCCATTTTTTTAACCCGAAAATCAATCGGATTGCCGAATTTTGGATGATTCGGAGTCTTTGAATGATTTTTTTGAAAAACCCCAAATAAATGATATTATAGTAGTCGAGTAAGCTTAGAATGGAGGATTGCACCAGTAAGCGGAATGAGATTGCATCGAAGTACTTTCTGATGGTTCTTAGTTTCCATAATGTTGAGAAGCCTTTTCTGACCAGTGAGTCAGCGTGTGCTTCAAGGGTAAGGTAGCGGTCCAGAGTCACTGCCAGAATTTTTATGGAATCTGTAATAGGAAAGACTTGACCATTCAAGGAAATTGATGAATCTTTGATTTTGTCATTCGGACTAATCAGGAAGAATTTGTTTTTTTCTGAATTGAGTTTCAATTTGAATTCGGTCATCCATAGTTCGATTTGCTTTAAGACAGATGCCAGGTGATTCTTCATCTTGGGAGTTAGATTTCTTAGGGGAAAGACTATGGTGATGTCGTCAGCATAGATGTAAAATTTGATTTTTAAACTTTGCAATAGATTCCCCAGTGCGTCCAGGTAAATGTTGAACAGTGTGGGGGATAGGGGGAGCCCTGCGGGACTCCAAACGAGTTTACCCAGCTGAAGGAATGAGTATTGTCACTGTAAACTTGGTATGATCGTTTACTCAAAAAACCCTGGAACCATTTTAACACATTACCAGAGAGACCTATTGACTCCAAGCAGTCTGAAAGAATAGCATGATCAACTTAAGTCGAAGGCATTACTTAAATCAAATTGCAAGACTAGTGCACTTGAGCCCTGGCTAAATAAGCTGTGAAGGGAATCTAACAGAGAGGCAATAACAGTTTCAGTGCTATGCCTCGGACAAAAGCCTGACAGGCTGTCAATTAGTAAGCTGAATTTATCCAGATAGGTTACTAAATCTTGGCTGATCAGACCTTCCATCAGCTTTATAAAGAAGGGGATGCTCGCAATGAGTCTGTAATTTGATGTCAGCTTGACAGATTCTTTGGGATTTTTTATCATTGGTGTGATCAGGATCTGGCCTAGGACTTCAGGAAATGTACCCAACAGAAGAAGGGAAGAGAGCCAAGTGTGTAACTTGGCTTTGAAGGACGTCATAAATGACTGCTTCTTGGAGCAACTGGTTCATAAAACGACAAGAGGAAGAGCTATTTTAGATCTGGTCCTTAGTGGAATGTAGGACATAGTATGGGAGGTAACTGTGTTGGGTCTGCTAGGAAACAGTGATCATAACATGATCAAATTTGAGCTGATAACTGGAGTGACATTGCTAAAGAAATCTACTGTAGTGGCATTTAATATTTAATTTTCGCAAGGGCAACTACGATAAAATGAGGAAAATGGTTAAAAAGAAGCTAAACGATCTATTGCAAAAGTCAGACGTGTAAACCAGGCATGGATGCCATTTAAAAATACCACTGTGAAAGCCCAGACCAGATGTATTCCATGTATTAAAAAAGGTGGAAAGAAGAGAAAACGAGAGCCGTAGTGGTTAAAAGATGAAGTGAAGGAGGCTATTACAGCCAAGAAAACATCCTTTAAAGAATGGAAAAAGGATCCCAATGAAGAAAATATGAAGAGACATAAGCTCTGGCAAGTTAGATGCAAATCACTGATAAAGAAAGCTAAACAATAATATGAAGAAAAACTCATAGTAGCAAGTTTTTTTGGGTATATAAGAAGCAGAAAACCTGTGAGGGAATCAGTGGGACCATTGGATAACCACAGAGTAAAAGGTGCACTCAAGGAGGATAAGGCCATAGCAGAGAGATTGAATGAATTCTTTGCTTTGGTCTTTATGTAAGAAGATGTAAGAAATCTTCCTGAATTGGAAATGGTTTTAAGGGTGATGGGAGATATGATTGAAGTCTACAAAATTCTGAGTGGTGTAGAACCGGTACAAGTGGATCAAATTTTTACTGCATCAAGATTTACATAGACTAGGAGACACTCGAAGTTACAGAATAATAGTTTTAAAACCAATAGGAGGAAATATTTTTTCACTCAGAGAATAAACTCTGGAATGCATTGCCAGAGAATGTGTTTGGACAAGTTCCTAGAGGAAAAGTTCATAGTCTGCTGTTGAGACAGACTATGTACTTAGCCACTGCTTGCCTTGGATCGGTAGCATGGAATGCTGCTACTAATTGGGTTTTTGCTAGGTACTTGTAATTTGGATTGGTCTCCTTGAAGATGGATGGACCACTGGTCTGACTCAGTAAGGCTGTTATTATGTTCTTTGAAGCACAAGGCTGGGGGAAGGAAAGTCACTGTAATATTATAAGGTCAGAAAATAAATTGACACTTCTCGTAAGACTGGACTTATCTAGCTTGGACTCGAGGGCAAGAAAAATATTCTATCAATGTTAGACACCTTTTTGTACTATATTAACCTTGGTTATTAGAGACAAGATTTTACATTAAATGCATTTGGTTTGGTGAAACTAATACAATCTGCTACCCTCTATTAGAGTTGGGAAGGAGGGGAGGATGAGTTGGGGTATAGGGAGGGTTCATGTGCTGATTTTCAGTTTGATAAGCACCAATGTTGTAAGATCTTTCTATGGCACTAAATTCTAATAAAAACATATTTATTCATGAGGTCAGTAAAGAGTTAGGCCTGGATTCTGTATCGGGAGTCTTATACAGAATCGGGCCTACGCCTGCCCAAAATAAACCCGATTCTGTAACTGACGTTCATGTTACAGACACCGGTTACAGAACCGGGTTACTGTAGATACTGCCGACATACTTATTGCGGCAAGGGATCTACCTGCCGCAATAAGTATAGCGGCCGCAGCTGCCAGTTACCCCCCCCCCCGAACGATCGCAGCAGGAGGGAGCCCAACTCCTTTTGCTCGAAGACCGCCCACCTGTCCAAATGATTGCGGCAGGAAGGAGCCCAATCCCTCCTGCCCGAAGACCGCCCACACAATCTCGAAGATCATGACAGGAGGGAGCCCAACCCCTCCTGCCCGAAGACCCGACCCCCCCCACCCCAAAGATCGCGGCTGGAGGGAGCTCAGCCCCTCCTGCCTGAAGACAGGGAAGATCGGGCCGGAGGGGTTGGGCTCCCTCCTGCCACGATCGTTCGGGGAGGGCGGGGGAGGGAGACTGGTGACCGCTATACTTATCAAGGCAGGGAGATCCCTTGCCATGATAAGTGTAGCGGCCGCTTCTACTTATAATGTAGGCCAGCATTTTGCCTAGGTTTACCTAGACTACGCCTAGCCTTAGGGGAGCTTAGGTGGTTTTATGAGCCTCCCGAGGCTCCTGGAGGCACCTTTAATATAGGCAGTCTGCCTGGGGAGCATTTAAAAAAAAAATGTGCATCCTGATTGGCTGGTTAGACAGTGTAGGACACCTACAGCTGCCTACAATCGGGACACAGTTTGCAGAATCTGGGCCTTAGTGTCTTGAAAAATGAAGGGCTGATGTCTCTAGAAATGCTAGGTTTCATAGGGAAGTAGTGTTTTTAGTAGTGCTGGGACTAGGGGGAAGCTGCTATTCCAATTCTTTGGCAGTAAGAAAGTGAGGTGTCAGGAAAAAAAGGTTTCATAGGGAATAAGCATATATTGCCAGGATCTGTAGGAAGATATTAACTTTAATCTTTTCAGTATCAGTGAGAAATTTGTTTAAGTGGGAAAGCCAAAGTTAGTATTACAACTGTATTTTTGTATGTGTGTTCTTAACACTGAACTTTCATGTCAACACAAGGCATTTTTTTTTGTTATGTTTGTCATCACATGGTTTCTACAGTATGATTAGCTCAAGGTAGTGGCATTCATGACTCCTCTGCTAACAGGTAGCATCCTCATTCTCATCCTCAGCACACTGTACTCTATTATCCTTGATGGACAGCCCCCAATTACCTTTGCCCCAGTATCTCATTCTCTGCCCACACCTAACTTAAATAGGGGGCGAATAAGCCTGTTTACCTACCAGCAGCCCGTACAATACAAAGGTATTCTTGAAAAACAAGACTTATATGTTGATATCAAACAGGTGGAGTAACTTGAAATGTAGGACAGGGTATGTATTCTAGCCCAACAAAAACATATAGAAAATCCACAATTACTCAGCTATTCATTTCAACAGAGGAGGTAAACACTAGCTGTAGAAGAGATAAACACTAGCTGTAGAAGAGATTGGCTTAGTGACATGCAGTGGATGTGAGCTTGAATCGCATGTTACATTTTGATAACAATCTTTCTTTGTTACCACATTAACATATTAATCAAAGTGTCTTTTGGTCTTAATATTTTGATCATCATCAGTTCCGTTTACTGGTGCAATCATTATTCATGTCCTTATTGGACTATTGCAATGTTACATTTTTAGACTGTCCTAAATCAATAATAAAAAAAATCCTTCAAACCCTTCAAAATACAGCTATAAGAGTAATTTTCAAACTGAAAGAGAGTGATAGGATCACACCTTATCTACTAGACCTGCAGTGGCAACCAGTGGAAACTAGGATCCATTATAAATTTTTTTTGTATATTGTTCAAAACTCGCTTTGGGGCTACTCCAGATTATATACTTCAATTTTTTTCAAATTCTCCAAAAAGTCAACTTTGAATTTAAGGCAAAACCATACCTTTTGTTTTCCTGATATTAAAAATATAAAATTCACCAGGACTTTCAATTCAACCTGGGCTTATCAAGCAGCCAAACTGTGGAAAACTCTACCTAGTAGAATCAAACAAATTAACTTTAAGAGTTTAAAAAAAAGATCTAAAGACCTATCTGAATAATTTGTACTTAAAAAGATATAACTATAAGGTAACCTGTTCATAATGTTGTATTAGCTTATTTATTTTTTTGTAAACCGCTGTAAACTTCCATAAGGTATTGGCAGTATTATAAATAAAGATTGCTTTGAATTGTATGCTAGGTGTCTCACTCCCTAATTCAGTAAGTACTAGGGATACTATGAAGACACCCCTGAAAAGAAAAGGTGTGTGTGTGTGGGGTGGGAGAAACAGTTCTAGTCATTCCACAATGATTACAGACTCAGGGTGTTCAGCTTGTATACTGGATTTTAGAAAGATCTGTAGTCTGCCCCTGATCAAGGGCAGTTGCTGAAATGATTGACTTAAATAGGATGAGGTTCTAAAATATGAGAAAACCCCAGGAAGTTGCAAATGATGGCTCATGGTACTCCATCCGAGTAAAGGGTAATTCTAGATTGATCTTTGGTAAAACAAAGTATGACCATGTATCACCTCTGTTAAGGAATTTACATTGGCTTTCTTTTCGATTGAGAGTTCAGTTTAAATGTTCCTGTATAGTTTTTAAAATCTTACATGGTATCTTTGATTCGTTGGAGATCCTCAAGTTGCAGAACTATCCATGTATTTAAACTTTCTTTTCCCACTGTAAAAGGTGCCAGATCTATCAGTAAAATTGTTTATTCCTTCCCCTGTTTATGAACAGCAAAATGGAACGACCTACCTTCTCAAATAAGAGCCTGTCTATCCTTTCAAGTTTTTTGAAAAATACTGAAAACTACTCTGTTTCAGCGTTTTTTAGCAGATAAGTTTTCATGAGGTCAATTCTCTCTATTAACTACAACTACTGTTAACTGAGTCAAGCCTAGTTTCTCAGGGATGATTAAGTTCAAGATTTAGTTTAGTATAAAGGAAGCTGTAAATTAAAGCATACTGTATGCAGTCTATTATGCCTCTACAGCATTATAGTTTCCAATACACAGGGACAATGTAGCAATTGAGAGTCAGAAAATAGCTGAAATGCAATTGAGAAAACTGACTCGAGTCAATTAAACCTCCAAGAGAAGGGCTCATAAACACTGTAACGCTGCTCAGAGACTTGTAACTCTAAAGAGAGGGAGGTAACCCTCTCTTGGAACAAGAGTTATTCTTTCAAATCATAGCATAGTATTTAGTAAAAACGAGTCCAACTCTTGAGGGTGTGCAAAGCTTGAAAAATATATTCAATGCTTAAGTGGAGTAATTCACAAGATTTTTTAAAAGTCCAAAATAATGATGATTGCATTCAGGAAATGCTAAAGATTGTACTTAGCTTATATGCACATCATGCAACTTTCCAGGGTCCCGACGTGGCCCCGTTTCGGCGACTGCTTCAGGAGACCCCGCCAACCGAAAGTAGATAGATTTTGTCAAAAATCACACTGAGTATAAGTGCTTCAACTGTAAGCTGAAATGCAACAACAAAAAAGAAAGGATGTAACATACACTAGATACAGGCGCTGGGGCTCAAAAAGCTACTGTAACTGTGCTGAATGCTAAAATGTTAGAAGCTGGCAATTAGACAGGAGACACAATGTGACTACATACCGGTTCAAAAACTGAAAAGTTCCCTGCAACGGAGAACGCCGACACCCGCTCTGACTTATAAAACAGAGGGGGGAGGGGCAATACCCGTGCGTGAACGTAATGACGTCATCCATTCATTTGCAGAAAACAGAACAAAAATTGAAGGCAGATACTGCAGAAAAAACAAAAATATCATAGAAGGCTACCAAAAAAATCACAGAAAAGCTGCCCATTCTATCTCATTATTAAGGCCATCAGGGTGAAGGGAATGCAAATTGAATATCCATTTTTGTTCTCTCCTCCATAATAAGCGAGCAATGTCCCCACCTCTGGGGCTAAGTATGCAATCCAGCACTGTGAATGTAAGATCATTCAAGGAATGGTTAGCTTGCTGCCAATGCTGGACCAGAGGGGCTTCCTGAACCAGCCCCTCTGGTCCAGCATTGGCAGCAAGCTAACCATTCCTTGAATGATCTTACATTCACAGTGCTGGATTGCATACTTAGCCCCAGAGGTGGGGACATTGCTCGCTTATTATGGAGGAGAGAACAAAAATGGATATTCAATTTGCATTCCCTTCACCCTGATGGCCTTAATAATGAGATAGAATGGGCAGCTTTTCTGTGATTTTTTTGGTAGCCTTCTATGATATTTTTGTTTTTTTCTGCAGTATCTGCCTTCAATTTTTGTTCTGTTTTCTGCAAATGAATGGATGACGTCATTACGTTCACGCACGGGTATTGCCCCTCCCCCCTCTGTTTTATAAGTCAGAGCGGGTGTCGGCGTTCTCCGTTGCAGGGAACTTTTCAGTTTTTGAACCGGTATGTAGTCACATTGTGTCTCCTGTCTAATTGCCAGCTTCTAACATTTTAGCATTCAGCACAGTTACAGTAGCTTTTTGAGCCCCAGCGCCTGTATCTAGTGTATGTTACATCCTTTCTTTTTTGTTGTTGCATTTCAGCTTACAGTTGAAGCACTTATACTCAGTGTGATTTTTGACAAAATCTATCTACTTTCGGTTGGCGGGGTCTCCTGAAGCAGTCGCCGAAACGGGGCCACGTCGGGACCCTGGAAAGTTGCATGATGTGCATATAAGCTAAGTACAATCTTTAGCATTTCCTGAATGCAATCATCATTATTTTGGACTTTTAAAAAATCTTGTGAATTACTCCACTTAAGCATTGAATATATTTTTCAAGCTTTGCACACCCTCAAGAGTTGGACTCGTTTTTACTAAATACTATGCTATGATTTGAAAGAATAACTCTTGTTCCAAGAGAGGGTTACCTCCCTCTCTTTAGAGTTACAAGTCTCTGAGCAGCGTTACAGTGTTTATGAGCCCTTCTCTTGGAGGTTTAATTGACTCGAGTCAGTTTTCTCAATTGCATCTACAGCATTATAAGCAACTTGCACAAAGAGAGAGGCCACCAAAATGATGCTCAATTATATCTTTATCAGAATGAACTGCTAGTATACTAATCTAATCTAATCCTTAGGTTTGTATACTGCATCATCTCCACGTTCGTAGAGCTCGACGCGGTTTACAGTAGGAGAAATAGGAAGGAACTACAACAGAGGGTTAGAGGTAGAAGTGTGAAGAAAATTTAGAGGACTTGGAATGCCAAGATATAAGAGTTTCCTTGATTCCTAAGTTGGAGGGAGACTTACATTTTTTGAGAAAAGCCAGGTTTTCAGATGTTTGCGGAAAACTTGGAGAGAGCTCAAGTTCTGAAGAGGGGAGGTAAGGTTGTTCCAGAGCTCAGTGATTTTGAAGTGAAGGGAGGTCCCTAGCTTTCCTGTGCATCCAAATTATACCTGAACTTTTTAGAAACTCTCATCTGGTCTACTGTAATACATAGAAAATCCGACAAATGGTTCGACAATGAACTACTCCAACTCAAAAGAAAGTGCAGACAACTAGAAAGAAAATGGAGAAAAAGTAACCAAGATTCTACAAAAGCAGAATGGAAAATACTTCACCAAAACTACAAACAAAAGCTGAAAGAAAAAAAAAAAAGACGTACTACACAAAGCAAATAAGAGAAGGATCCCAAGACACAAAAAAGATATTCCAGTTACTAAAATAACTCACAGACACCTCGCCATATCTGACCACTAACAACTCCCCTCCCCCTCAGCCACCGCGTTAGCCACATTCTTCAAAAATAAGATTGCTAATATCAGATCCACGTTCTATGGTACACCGACTCACCTAGAAGAAATCTCAACTTCTCCCACAGAAAAAGAATCGATAGCAGCAGACAGAACCTGGTACCCACTTCTCACCTATACAATGGTCAGACTTCAACAAACTATATAACAAATACAGTCATGCAGCCTGCGATCTTAACCACTGCCCACCTACTGAAAACCTCCAGTACGATATTCCGCACTCTGCTCCTACAATGGATACAAACCCTACTCACCGATGGCCATTTCCCACAAAACCTCAGCAAAATCATCATAACTCCAATCCTAAAAGACCCTAAGGGAGCAACAGACCAACCATCTAACTATATTCTTATAGCCTCAATCCCACTATATGTCAAACTAATGGAAGGCCTAGTAGCTAAAGCCCTAAACATATACCTAGATCACCACAACTTACTCTACCCCACGCAATCTGGCTTCAGAACCAATTACAGCACAGAGACCCTACTAGGAACACTCATGGACATCGCGAGCAACACCTCTGCATTGTATGATGATCATACAACTAGACCTCTCTACAGCCTTTGATCTAGTAGACCACTGCATCCTCTTACAAACTCTAGATGCAATAGAAATTACAGGAAAAGTTCTAACATGGTTTAAAGGATTCCTACAATCCAGAACTTAAAAAGTAAAAACAAACAAAGAAAAATCGGATCTTTGGTCCAACCCATGTGGAGTGCCATAAGGATCTCCCCTATCTCCCACACTCTTCAACCTATACATTGCCTCCCTAAGTTCCTACCTAGATAAACTAGGCATTACCTCTTACAACTAAGCAGATTATATCACCATACTCATCCCTTTCGACCAACTTGAACCATCCATGATAGGCACAATGCACGAAACACTTGAAACAGTAGCAACATGGATGAAAAAACACAAACTAAAACTTAACCCGGACAAAACAAACTTCATCCTCCTTGAAAACTGCAAAACCCCAACCTTGACAAACATAGAAATTAACTCGATCTCATACCCAATACATCCCACGCTAAAACTCCTTGGAGTGCTGATAGATAGAAGTTGCACCATGCAACCACAAATCAACAAAATTATAAAAACATCATTCGCCACTATGAGAAACCAAGTCAGAAAATTCTTCGACAGAAAACAATTCTAACTGGTGGTTCAATCTCTAATCCTAGGCCTAATAGACTATTGCAATATTCTATATCTCCCCTGCCCAACAACAAAGATAAAACAACTCCAAACAATACAAAACACAGCCCTAAGACTTATCTACTCTCTGAAAAAGTACGACCACATCACGGAGGCCTACCACGACTCACACTGGCTCCCTATTCAAGTCAGAATACAATTTAAATTCCTTTGCCTACTTTTCAAAGCCATAAATGGAAACAGCCCTTCCTACTGGGACAATCGACTAACTCATTCCACCTCAATCAGACACAGGAGAACCCACACAATATTCGCACACTCGCCAACCAAAAAGGTCAAACGGAAAAAAATATATGACAACCTTCTGGCCACCAGAGCAGCGAACCTGGACCGACACTCGCCAATCTGCTGACTTCAACCACAGACTATAAAACTTTCAAAAAAGAAACAAAAACCTTACTCTTCAAAAAACACATAAAACCAATATAACATTACCAACAAAGTTCCAAACTCCACCGACACTACCAATCTACTCCTTAGCAAATTAGAAAATGTTCCCATATAAGCTTATGTATTAAGTCATAACAATTCTTATGTAATCCGCCTTGAATCGCAAGGTAAAGGTGGAATAGAAGTCACTAATGTAATGTAATGTAACCATCTTGAAAAATGCATCTGGATTAAAAATCAATAGGGTAAATAAAAAAACAAGTGGGCAATTAAACCTTCCTCCTTCCCCAAATAAAACAAAAAAAAAAAAAGAGTTTTAAAGAAATTTTATTTTGAGGACTGTTCATTACACATTTAGTTAAGGACAGCATATCATGAATACAGCATGCATTTATCACAGAAACACCAAAATGACTACTGATGCATTATGTTTTGAAACAATTCTTTTTAGAATAGCACTTATGGTTGTGCTAATGCAAATATAAATATAAAAATAAATAAACACAATTTGGAACATTATAACAGTGGCAAATGTTGATAGAGGGAAATAGACTACAGGAAAACAAAGATTTGCTTTTGAGGTGGCACAGGAAAAACAAGACAAACAAATCTGTGCCAAAATCAGGTGTAGAGTGAAGACAGGTTTATCCAAGAGCTATATAAAAATAAGTTCAAAGACTAAAAACAGGGAAGGGGTAAAACACGGACCTGATGGACCTCGCGGATTTAAACCCGCACGGCCTTAAAAATCTGAGGTCCGTGTCCGTGCCACTTGTAGTTTCTGTCTCTGACAGATCTCGATGAGATTTTTGCGCTGACGGATCCGTCTCAGCATAGGGAGGGAAAAGTATTAGGATCCGTCAGCGCTAAAATCTCATCGAGGTCTGTCAGAGACTGAGGCCCGCGTTTTACCCCTTCCCCAAGAAAGGCAGAGCAGAGGGGTACATCAAGCAATTCAGAGGAAGGAAAGCAGCCGAGGCTCTGCCTCATGCCTACAATCCTCAGACTGAACCCCGGCAGCACCCAGCAACGTTTGGAGACTTCTTTTCCATAATGCACATCCGAAACCTATGTCCCCGCTCTCTTGGCTTCTGCTCTGCCGCTCCAGCACTAGTCTCTGGCTCTGACAAACCTCGATGAGCTTTTAGCGCCGACGGATCCTAATACTTTTCCCTCCCTATGCTGAGACGGATCCGTCAGCACTAAAATCTCATCGAGGTCTGTCAGAGACAGAAACTACAAGTGGCACGGACACGGACCTCAGATTTTTAAGGCCGTGCAGGTTTAGATCTGTGAGGTCCGTGTTTTACCCCTTCCCCTAAAAACATTTTCCCATGTATAGTTTTGTGTTCTGCTCCATTTTTAGTGTGTAAGGTGGTGGTCTTTTTGCTTGAAGTGCAACATACTGTCAACACATCATATGCAAGCATAAACCATAATGCACACACTCAATTCAATCATTTTTAGAAGTGTCAGATTGTTAAAAATAACTTAAATTGTGTTTTATGCTCAAGACAAAGAACTTGTATACGTGTTACCAACTTTGGCCCTTTTTTACTAAGGTGCGCTAACCAATTAGCGCGCATTAAATGCTAACGTGTGCATGTTAGTCTATGGACGCGTTAGCGCACTTTAGTAAAACAGCGGGTTAGTCTCAACAAAGCCTAATTCATAGTGTGGCTGAGTGATCACTGCACAACAGGACTTCAAGAAATCATATACTAGAATACTTCATTTGGGTGCAGAGGTATACTAACTAGCTCCCCGCACAAAAAAATATTTAAACTTACATAACATGCATTTCTTATCACAACAATGGAAACTCAAGAGGACAGAACCCTTCTAGGTAGATACAGCTACATTCAAAACATTCTAGCAGAGTTTGTATTCCTTCTGGATTCTTAACATCTATAATGCTGGGTTCAGACTGAATCAAAATCCCCAGTATGCCATAATTTCTTGGCTTCAGGAAAAGATACATTCGTCTTACATCATTTCATAAACAAGACAGCACAAAAACACTGTCTGGCACTGTGCAGAAAGCAACTGCTCCTTCTTGCTATGCTGCCAGCAGTAATACTATGCTGAAAATTGATTCTCTCTCTCCTCCAATCAATCAGACTCGCACTGGAAGGAAAGTAAATAATCAGCATAGCTGAAAGAAGGGAAAAAAAAGCAAGAAAGTAGAACACTTGACTCGGCACACGGCCATTGCTACTGAGTCTTATATACAGTACATCTGACTGTCTAGCATTCTCTGCACCAGCTGGCCTGAGAAAAGGAGGCAGATCTTTGCTGAACCATCAAGCTGGCTCCATGTTTGCTCTTAGAAATCTCACAGCCAAAAGCATTTCTTGATTTTCCCAGGTACCATATTGTGAGCCCCCCGGGACAGAGAGGGAAAATACATAAAGTACCTGACAGAAAAAAAATTGTATATGACCCTGAACTTCTGCAAGATAGGCAGTATATCAAATGCCAATAAGCATATGGGGAGAGTATCTCTAATGTTTGAACGGGTGCCCACCTGGGAAGTAGTGATCAAATAGTTTGGTTCAGCTAAAGTGGAGAGTGGACACACTAAACTGAAAGTCCTAGAATTCAAACATATGGACTTTAGTAAAATGGGAGAGTACCTGAAGAAAGTGCTGTTAGGATGGGAGGAGATAAGAAAAGGGGAAAAACAGTGGTCTAAGCTAAAGGGAGCAATAAAAATGGCTACTGACCTTTATGTGAAGAAAGTAAATAAAAACAAGAGAAAAAGGAAACCAATATGGTTCTCCAAACTAGTGGTGGAGAAAATAAAGGCAAAAGAGTTGGTGCTTCTGAAATATAAAACAAATCCAAGAAGAGGAGTACAGGTGAAACTGAAAGAAGCCAAGAGAGAGATGTCTGGTGAAAGCGCAAATAGCTAAAAATGTAAAAATGGGAGACAAAATCTTTTTCAGATATATTAGTGAAAAGAGGAAGATGAAAAATGGAACTGTGAAACTAAAAGATGCTATGAACCAGAGAGAGGCAAGATGGCGGCGGAGACATAGCAGTGAGAGGACGCTCTGACCAGTGTTTGATACTGCCTAAAGAAGAACATGGTTAAGAGGAAGGCGAAACCGCGTTAGATCCCAGCCGAACCGACATCACCCACAGTATCGGGACAACGAACGCTGGAGAGCTTCCTCTTACCAAAAAGTGCCAAAGAAGAGCTTCGGAGTAATGGCGAGCAACAGACAGGAGATTTTGCCCGCAGTACAGCTAAGGCTTCACTGAGCCCCGAAGACCGCGAGAACTCACTCCAACCAGGAAGTGAAATACAGAGGTTGAGGGGAAGCTCGAGTACGGATACCGAAGAGGTTGCCATACTAGGTTCCAGTGCTGGGACTCTACCTCTCATAACAACAGTTACCAGCTGGGGAAATCGGCTCAGATGCAGCGGAGGTGGGATGGCCTGAGGAGGTTCCCAGGAGGTCTGACCCCGCAGCAAATGGAGCCACTGTGGCTGGAACAAGGAGCTCCACTAGGTTGAAGGAAAGACCGGACAATATAACCCTGAAGGAGGTATGGGAAGCTGTTGAGAATTTGGAGGTGAAATTATCTGAACGTTTAGATAAAGTTCTACAACTCCCTGAATTGGTTCAGCTTTATGTTAAACAAACTGGGATACTGTGGCTAAGGTGGACTCCCAAGTTCAGGAATTAAAGAAAACTGTAGAAAAGGTAAAGGAGACACAAGTGACTTTGGTAAAGGATAATTTAAATATTCATCAGAGAATTGAAAGACTTGAAAATTATGAACGAAGACTGAATTTAAGATTTTGAAAGAAGTCATACAAATTCCTGACGAATCCATGCCTCCGATAACTAAAGCGTACTACATTAACTTGGGTAGTCCACTGAAAAAATTAAATCCAGATCAGAACCAGCAAGCCAGTTTGGATGTTACTGGCTTGTTGGAGAATTCAGATATGGCTCTTAATAAAGCGACACTTATTGCTACTTTTGCATTGGAGTATGATAGAGACGGGATCTTACGAATGTATTTCAGGGCTAAAGATGTAAAATTTAAGGGTTATTCAGTTAAAATATTTCCTGACCTTCGTAGGTCTACTCAATAGAGAAGAAAAGCCTTTTTAGCCTTTAAATCTCAGGTAGTAGACCTTAAAGGGACATTCTTTTTGCAATTTCCTTGTAAGTGTGTTATTAAATTGAAGGAGAAAACTTATGTATTCTTTAACCATGAGCACCTGAAAAGTTTTCTGGAATCAAGGAAACCTCCAGTTCCGATAGCAATCTCTACACCCTTAAAGATTGATGCAGTGGAAATTAATTGATAATTAGCACTTATATCTGTCAGTTGGAATCTAGCTTTTCTTTATATTTCCTTTATTCCTGTCGATTTTTCTTACATCTTGCCTTTCTTTCTAGGTCTGTTTCCTTTTTATGGAGGTTTAATTAGAGAGATAATTGTATTTGAAGTTTTGAGGATTATTTTCTTTATTATAATTTATTATTTATTGTAACCCTATTTTCTGCGACAAGATTGTATGCTTGTATAAATTTGAAAAATCTTTAAAAAAAATAAACAAACCAATATGTGGAGAGTGATGAGGAAAAGGCAAACATGTTAAACAAATACTTCTGTTTTGTGTTCAAGGAAGAAGATCCTGGAGGAAGAAAAGGTGAGTAGTGGAGTCCCTTAAGGTTCGGTGCTGGGGCCGATCCTGTTCAATATATCTGTGAGCGACATTGCTGAAGGATTAGGAAGTTTGCCTTTTTGCGGATGATATCAAGATTTGTAACAGAGTAGAGACACCAAGGAGGGAGTGGGAAAACATGAAAAAGGATCTGCAAAAGTTAGCAGAATGGTCTAATATATGGCAACTAAAATTCAATGCATTTGGGGATTAGAAATTGGAAGGAGCCATATGTGCTGGGAGGTGAGAGGCTGATATGTATGGATGGGGAGAGGGACCTTGGGGTGATAGTGTCCAAAGATCAAAAGGCAAAGAAACTGTGTGACAAGGCAGTGACTGTTTCCAGAAGGATGCTAGGCTGTATAGAGAGAGGCGTAACCAGTATAAGAAAGATGTTGATGCCCCTGTACAGGTCCTTGGTGAGGCCCCACTTGGAGTATTGTGTTCAATTTTGGAGACCATATCTGGCAAAGAACATAAAACTTGAAGCGGTCCAGAAGAAGGCGATGAAAATGGTATGAGGTTTGCACTAAAAGATGCATGAGGAGAGACAGGAAACCCTGAATATGTATACCCTAGAGGAAAGGAGGGACAGGGGAGATATAATTCAGACGTTCAAATACTTGAAAGGTATTAACGTAGAACAAAATATTTTCCAGAAAAAGAAAAATGGTAAAACTAGAGGGCATAATTTGAGGTTGAAGGGTGGTAGACTCAAGAGTAATGTTAGGAAATTCTTCTTTACGGAGAGGGTGGTTGATACCTGGAATGTGCTCCTGAGGGAAATGGTGGAGAGGAAAACAGTGACAGAGTTGGAAAAACCATGGGATGAACACAGAGGATCTCTGATCAGAAAATAATGGTATATATTGAAGAACTAAAGCCAGTACTGGGTAGACTTGCATTGTATGGGGCTCATAATCGAAAAAGAAAAACGTCCAAAAAGTGGCCTAAGTTGGCACTTGGATGAACATTTCTCAAAAACGTCCAAGCGCCGAAAATAAAAACGGGTTTTGGACGTATTTCTAAACGACCTAGGCCTTCATAGTGCCGCTCAATGTCCAAAGCTAAATGGGGCGGTTTGGGAGGCGTGTCAAAAGCGGGAGTTGGGCGGTACATGGGCTGGCTTAGACTTAGTCGTACAGCATGTGTAACCGAAAGTTTAACAATAGAGCCTAGATGGAACTTGGACGTTGTGACAAACCATGTAAAACATGGTCTAAGTCACAAAAACCCACCTAAACTTACCAGATAAGCACTGCAAACACATAACATAGACCCCCCCACACACTACCCCAGTGATCACCAACCCCCCCACCCCCATAAAAAGTTTAATCATAACTTTAAAATTCAGCCTCCAGATCATCATCACCTGGCCGCCTGGCATAGGAAAGCCTAGTCGTCCAGCCCAGAGGCAGCTTAAGTTGTCTTGGGGGTGGGTTAGGGACTCATGGAGAGGAGGACCCATGCCCATAAGCCCCTGTAATCTCTGCATTGATACTTAAACATGTGCACTCCCCTATACACTCCCAAAACCCTTTTGTACTGGCATATAAGTGGCTCCTGCAGCCATAAGGACTATTGGGGTGGTAGATAAGTGGGTCTAGGGGATTTTGGAGGTGGTGTGGGAGGCTCACCATCACCTATAAGGGAGCTGTAGTGAGGAGAAGACATGGCACCCTTTTTGTGAAGTTCACAGCAGTGCCCTGTAAGGTACCCCACTATTTAGGTGGCATGTCTAGGTGTGCAGTCCATCACTTTGCAGACCCCTCCCACATCCAACAGGGCTTATTCTAGGCATTTTGGACTTGGACAGAAAGTTGGACAAAAATGTGGTATAAAGATGGACGATTTAGCGGCTTGGACGATCAGATCGGCAGAACGTATAATTAGACGATTTTCGAAAGTAAAATAAAGTTGGACGTATCTTTCGAAAATGTGTCTTAGGCTCTTTTTAACTTTGTACGACTTGCGAGATGGACGCAAACAGACAGACGTCCCTTTCAATTATGCCCCTCAACGTGTCCTGTATATGGACATTCGGTTGAGAATGGGCTGGGGAGGGCTTAGATGGCTGGGTTGGTTTAGATGGGGCTGGAGTGAGTTTTGATGGAGACTTCAGTAGATGAAACCTAAGCAGCATACCAGGCAGAGCTCTGGGTTTCTGGCCCTAGAATATCTAGGAAAAAGGACAATTTAAATTAAATCAGTAATTAAAAGAGAGGATACAGCTGAGCAGACTAGATGGACTATTTGGGTCTTTATCTGCCGTCATTTACTACGTTACTATGTTTTAAGGATTTTTATTTACATATAGTGTACATACGTATTATGTTTTTTTTGTGTGGTTTTTTCCCCAGTCTTTCAATCACCCTGGTAGTCGTCTTCTCTCTCTCCCTAGGAGAAGTGTGACATTTCTGCATTGCAGCACAACACACTGTGGGCCCTTCTATATGATATTTTAGTCTTTTTTTTTTTTTTTGTCTTCTGTTATGTCTTTATGCAGCACAAGCTGCTTTTGGTTTTAGCTTCCAATGAGCTTGTTTCAATTTAAATGTATTTCATGTATAACATATATTGGGTTATTAAGTAATTAAGGGGTCCTTTTAGCTAAAGCTTAGCATCTGCTACGTGCCACATGGCCCATAGAAATAAAATAGGAAGCATTTCCATTAGTGATCACTAAGGGCTCCTTTTACAAAGGCGCGCTAGTGCGTGACTTTTCATCATGCGCTAACCCCTGCGCTAGCCAAAAACTACCGCCTGCTCAAGGAGACGGTAGTGGCTAGCGCGTCCGGCGGTTCAGCGCGCGTTAAACCACTAGGGTGCCTTTGTAAAAGGAGCCCTAGGCTTTAGTAAAAGGGTCTCAAAATTATTTATAATTCTAAACACCTGCAAATATATTTAGAAAGATGCCATGAACTTTCTCAAGGAAATATAAAAGGAATGGTCACACCAGATTAATTGAAGACTCAGGTATTATGTGAAAGGCAAGTATATAACTGCACCTCCATATTCATGCATACCTTATACACATGAATTTACAGAATAGTAGTACTTTCGGGCAGAAATATATACTTATTTGCCCTGCTAGTAGTTACATGTGCAAGTGCTGTTCTGTTTGAGAACTGTCAGTATAACAAAGGATTGTCATGATGCACATTTTTGCAGCACAATTCCCCAAAAAACTTCTAGCTACTATACCGTATCATATCTGCACGTGTGGTAGAGGGGAAGAGTTATTCCTTGAAAAAATTCTACTTCAAAAATTTAGAGAGGTTTTTGCAGGTCCTCAGCTTCCACTACTTGGCCTTTGACTCACTCTAAATGTAATTTTACCTCCAGTGTATATAGAAGTATGGAACTCATCTAGGCCAATAATGCTGAAGTGACAAATTAGGCATTCTATGCATTTTACTACAATGGGGCCTCAGCGGCTACACTTGGATTTCATATTTCATGTAAAACCCAAGCTATACCGTAGCCAGCCTCCTCATCTGTCACTCATCTATCTTATCTTTCATTTTAATTATTTAAGGTTTTATACCATAAATTATTTAAAATAATCAAATAAATAAATAATTAAAATGAAAGATAAGATAGATGAGTGACAGATGAGGAGGCTGGCTACGGTATAGCTTGGGTTTTACATGAAATATGAAATCCAAGTGTAGCTGCTGAGGTCACATGAGAATTATATGTCAAGATGCTATATTAAAATGGTGATTACTGAATGACAGAGATTTATAGAAGAACTGAAGCAAGCAGTATAAGAACATACAATATAGTGAGAGTGGGACATTGGTTTTTTGAATTGATTAATTAACAATTACACTCAGAAGAATATTTATTATTTTAAGGCCATAAATATAGTGACTTACTACAATGTGGTGCACAGCAGGTATGGTTTGACATAAAACTTACAATTTTATTAATAGTAGAAAAGTAACATGACCAAATCTAAGTGTAAATACAATCAATGAGATAAACTTGGAGATGGCAAATTGAATCCTAGCAATAAGATAAAGATGATACCATATCAGAAAGAAACATTTAACAGCACGGTAAAACGATAACACAGAAATATGTGTCAGCAGAATATGAATGATATCATAAGAGACAGCATGGAAAAACATTCATGTAACAAACATAATACACAATATCAGTATAATACAAAAGAAACACCTAAATAAATACACAAGAGAAAATTCAAATAACAGATATGATGCTTATGCTTTTTGTACAATACAATGAAGTATCTTAATAGGTAGCCAAGGGGCAAGTGCACTTAAGACATATACAGTAGATGGGTCTATACCTCTGTATCATTTCTAATATTATGTAAGCCGCAATGATTCCTAGTAGAGAATGACATGGGGCAAATTTTTCCCCATCCCTGCGGGAATTCATTTTTCTATCCCGTCCCGGAATTCAGGAAGCGCCTAAAAACATACCTGTTCCTGAAATACCTAGACAACTGACCCGCTCTTCTCTCTCTCCACAATAAAGGTCCTCCCGATCTCTCATCCATTCCCTCTCCCCTCATAAGTCCGCATAGAACTTCACGGTTCAGCGATTTATATAAACTGTTATCATATTGTAATTTTTCGCTGTATTTTTGAAATGCGTTACCTTTTCCTAACGGGTCCTCTCAGAAATTTCTTAGCAAACTGTATAACTTATATTCACGCTCAGCAAACTGTATATTTATATTTTTGCTTTCTTAAAATTTCTGCACTCTTTATTTCCTCTGATCATCTGCATATTGTAACTCACTGAACGTTCAGCTTTCTTGATTGTAAACCGCCTAGAAGTTGCAAGATTGTGGCAGTATAGAAGAATAAAGTTATTATTATTATTAAGCTCCATCCTCATCTGCACAAGCCTCAAACACTTTAAAATCATAAGTGTTCAAGACTTATGAGGTTAAGGCAGAGCTTATAGGAATGAGGCTGGGAACGGGATGGAGAGAAATTTGTCCCTGTGTCATTCTCTAATTCCTAGTTGACATTTGTGGGATACAAGAATCAGTGTGGTATGGTATGGTATAAAAAGATGGGTGGCTAAACGGAAGGCAAATTATATGGTACACTTGAAAAAAACATGAAGAACGGGTCTAACTTACAAGGTGCAGAAAAGTTAGGGTAACAGCCATCAATTCCACCTTAGAGAAAGTGCCAGCCTACCGCTATTTTATTTACAGACTTCAGATATTATTGCATTAGTTGCCTTTATTCTTAGTCATGGTTGTGTTTCTAGAAGCTTGGTTGCCTGCTATAGCCATGGGGGAGGGGTAGGGAAGACTGTCCAAGGTCTGTCATTTCCAGCTATCTTTATAACTGCTGAATCTATTTCATGATAGTACTGGACATGTATTTTGAGAAGGCTCCATTAAGTTTGTAAATTACTTTATTAAAAAAATAAAAACATTTACTCTGTATTTGACCATACTATCCTTCTGAGAAACTGCCCTCTCTATAGGAAAAGCCAAGTGTTGTGATAGCAATCGGCACATAAATGTTTCCTATCAGGCTATTTTTTTATTTCAGATCATTTTTTTTTTGTTTATAAACTTTATTGAATTTTAAATAATGACAATGCATTACAGAAATTATAAAATGAAAAGCTTGCATAAAATGCACCTTAATACACAAAATATAATGAAACAACCATTTTCCTCCCTATCATTCAACTATTAATACCTTAAATCCTATTTTTATTACAAAAATATACTCATATTTAAACCTTCAAAATATCCCTCCCTCCCCTCCCCCACCCTGAATGTGTAAGGAAATCTAGGAAAGAAAAGCAACAATTACAAAATCCTTATTTGTTAACAAATGCAGTCAATGGGCTCCATATTTTATTAAATGTATTACTCAAACCTAAGCATTCCGCGTTCATTTTTTCATATTTATATGTATTGCACACACTCGTTCACCAGAACGTGTAATTAACAATTTCTTGTGATCATTTGAATGGCTATTGCTGTCAAAATAAAAAAAAAAAAGACTGCTTTTATATTTATCCAACACAGGCTTTACCTGTAGCAATGTGCCGCAAATTATAACTTCACACGACAAAGGAATAGATGACTCTAATATAAGATTAATTTGTCCCCATGACCTCCAGAAACTACCGTATTTTCACGCATATAACACGCGCGTTATACAAGATTTTACAAACCGAGCATAACCATGTGCGTTATATGCATGAGCGCGTTATACAATTGTTTTCTGTCTTGCTGGCACCTTCCTCCATCTTCCTGCAGCGGTCGCTGAAAGTCGCAGCAGCGGCTTCCATGCGCCTCCTGCAGCTGGGAAGCATTCCCTCTGAAGTTGTGACGTCAGAGGAACACTTCTGGGTCAGCCGCAAGAGGTACATAGGATCCGCTGCCCGCGGCTTTCAGCGAACAATGCAGGAAGATGGAGGAGGGCGCCAGCAAGACAGAAAACACCGCATCACAATAGAATAGGCATTACAATAGAAAACCTGGGAAACAAAATGAGAAGCATGCGCGGTATATGCGTGAGCGCGCTATACCAAAATTTTCTTACATATATTCCTTGTTCCCGCGCGCTATACCCGTGTGCGCGTTATACACGTGTGCGCGTTATATGCGTGAAAATACGGTAAGTATCATTGGACAAAAATATAACAGATGATCTAATGTCCCAATATTAATATGACAATGCCAGCATCTATTAGATTTTGAGTTATCAATTTTTTTTAATTCAAACTGGGTCCAAAAAATTCTATGCAACAGAAATAACCATGTTTGTTTCATAGATGCTGACGCTGTGCATTTTAACCTCCAAGACCAAATTCGTGGCCATCGAGATGCAGAAATATACTGTTTTATCTCGATACTCCAAATGTCTCTAAGACTATTTTTTGGCTTTTTATTTAAAAATTCCGAAATTAATTTATACCACTGAGCGGCCTGATGTCCTGTTAAATCTGTCTGATAGCAAAGGATTTGCAAGCTATAATAAGTTTTTCAATTTTTCCATTCAAGGAACCCACTCTGAATAGCCTGCTCCAACTGCAATGATCTATAATGTTGAGAATTTAAAATACCAAATTCTTGTTGCAGCCGTGAAAACTCAAGCAACTTCTCATTAGAAATAACATCATCTAATGTCCGAATTCCTGCTTGCATCTAATTCTTCCAGGCAATTCCAGTACCGCCCACTTGTATCATAAGGACTGTAAAGTAGATTTTATTATATGAACATCTGTTAATTTATCAATAAATTTAATTGTTTTCCATTTATCCAAAAAAATTCTGTTATTCCTAGCATAACTAGGTAATCTGATACTTAATACATGAGATAGTCTGATAGGGGACAAAATTTTCCACTCTAGATATAGCCAGTCTGGAAGATGTTCCATGAGCTCGGGGATCATTTTAATTCCAGATTTTTGGGCATTTAAAAAAAAATTTTCACACATTTATGTTAAAATATTTTATTATCATGCAGAACACCACTTTATGATTATGTTTAGGCTTGTTACTCTATTTGCATGCTTTAAAGTTTGTGTTTACTAATGGAGCCAGATGTGTGCTGATAAATGCACATCCCTAGTTGACATAGTAATAATAATAATAATAATTTATTTCTTATATACCGCTATACCGTGAAGTTCGAAGCGGTTTCCATCCACCTTATGGCAGCACCCCACACATTCTTCCTCTTGTACAATTTATCTTAGAATTTAGTAAAGAATAAGACATCTTGGATCAGAAAAGCCTTCACAGAATCAAAGTTGCTTTCCTTTCCTCCTCAGTCTTCTTTGCCTCATATACCAGTGCCAACACCAGCCATTTGACTAACAGACTAATTTTTGATTTTTAGATCATCATCAAAATCTTCCAAGCTTCTTTTTTCTGAGTTAGAGGGGAGTTCTCCCAAGGATACATAGAAAATCTTTCTGGAGGATTTTGGAGAGGGTCTAACAGGCCTAGCCCTGGGAGAGCTGAAACTTTGTTGAAAAACTAAGGGCTCCTTTTACAAAGCCATACTAGGGACTTAACGCACGGAATAGCACACGTTAAATTGCCGCACACGCTAGCCACTACCGTCTCCTTTTGAGTAGGTGGTAGATTTCTGGCTAGCATGCACTAATCTGATGTGTGCGATAAAACCGCTAGCGCGGCTTTGTAAAAGGAACCCTGTGTA
Organism: Geotrypetes seraphini; assembly: GCF_902459505.1. Classification (NCBI taxonomy): domain Eukaryota; kingdom Metazoa; phylum Chordata; class Amphibia; order Gymnophiona; family Dermophiidae; genus Geotrypetes; species Geotrypetes seraphini. The sequence continues at coordinate 485,342,958 of NC_047084.1, forward strand.
TGCCTTCAAAAGTAGCCTATAAAAGAGAGGTCTAATATCTTTCCCAGTGATCATCCCCAGTCGTCTTCTGCGTGCCTGTTCTGCACTTTTGAATTCATACTCTCAGTCTTGCATATCACAGACCAGATGTCTTCATCAAACAGTACTGGGATGCATTTGCTTCTCAAAATCCAGCAGATAACTTCAACTTCTCTTTTTACTATTTTTTTAAATCCATGAAGGAAAAGCATGGCACTCTTCCAACAAGTCAATAGTTAACTATTACTCACTCTTACTGATGATGATTAAGCATATATGCTCTCTGTTGCAACAGATAACCAAATGTACTCGCTGGGAGAAAAGACTATCTGGTCCCAAGTTCAGAGGAAAACTAGGGATAAGAGCAGCTGTTGTAAAACGTTGGTCTTGAGGCTGCAGCTTTAGGTTCTCTTTCAATCTTCAATTCAGTCTGTCAGAAAAATTTGCCTCCCAAATACCATGGCTCTTCTGACAGAACTCGGCTGCACTGTAGGAACTACACTTCTCCCTCCATATTCGCGGTGGTTAGAGGCAGAGCCGGCCCGTGAATATAAAAAACCCGCAAATAATATTCAGGCCGGTTCTGCTCCTAACCCCCGCTTCCCCCGGCTATTTTAAGCCCCCCTAAAGCCTTACCTGGTGGTCTAGCAGGTTTTCAGGCAGATCGCTCACAGGAAATGGCTGCCTTGAGCTCCTGTAGTCTCTCGAGCCATTTCCTGTGAGCAATCTGCACGGGGCAGGAGCGTGGGAAGATCGCTCCTGCCCCGAAAACCCTCTAGGCCACCAGGTAAGGCTTAGAGGGCTTAAAATAGCCCAAAAAATGAAAGTGTTTTTTTTTTTTTGTTTTAAACCGCAAATAAGCGAATCCATAGATATGGAATTTGCGAATACGGAGGGGGAAGTGTACTCTATGTGCAAATGAGAACTTTGTGACATAATTTATTATTTATATTCCATCTTTATACAAGGTAGATCACAACTTTACATACAAAGACACATTACAAGACAATCATTTAACATTCAAGCAGAAGTGTGTCAAGATTGAAGAGAAGCAACAGCAGGAATGCAAGGAAGTAGGTATCATGGGATAACTTCATAAGACAAATTACACTAATCTCTCCAGCTAGCAGGCCTGTATTCAGATGGTAGAGGTACAGAAATACAGAAGAATATAAATCTCCCATACAATCTTCTTTTATATATTTATTTCAGGATTATATCTAGCTTCCAAAAACTTGAAATTAATTTTTAAAGGAAACAGTAGAAGCAGCAAGACAGTAAACAATAAAAGAGGATACATAAAACCAGACAATCATCAAAATAATATAACAAAGTCACACATATAACAAAAATCATTCACAATATTACAAGACATATCACTATAAGCAATGTATGAATATTTTGTAATAGTAATAATAATCAGTTTATATACCGCAAGACCGTAAAGTTCTATGCAGTTTACAATAGTTAAAAAAAAACCCAACAACCCAATAAAAGAAGTTGAATAGAACTAAAAAAAGTTAAAAGCCAATAATTAGACACACTAAAATGATGAAAATAGTGCATAATAGAATTTTTACGAATTAACTGCCTAAATACTTCGAAAACAGATGTATTTTTAGATGTCTCCTAAATTCCCCATAAGTGTCAGTAAGCAAAAGCAATTGTTCTAAATCCTTACTCCATAACGCTGCTTGATATGAAAAAAAGATTTTGATGATGTATTTTAAGTTTACATCCTCTTAACAGTCAGAAAAACAAAATTCAGATGTGAGTTTCTCTTATGTCTGTTGGTTGCAAAAGAGAAAAAGCTCAATTATATATTTGGGAGCTAAACCAAACAAAGTCTTAAAACAGAAGCAACCAAACTTAAACTTCACCCGCACCTCCATTGGCAGCCAATGCAGTACTCGATAGGAGGGTATTACGTGATCATATTTCTTCAACCTAAAAATCAGCCTGACTGCCGCATTTTGTACTATTCGCAATTATTGCATATTCTTCTGGAAAACTGCCAAATAGGCAATATTGTAGTAATCAAGCTGGCTTAGTATAAGAGACTGTACCAAAACTCTAAATGATGAAACATCAAAATATGCCTTAACGGACCGAAGCTTCCAAAGAGTAAAGAAACCCTTTCTGACCAAAGAGTCCACCTGGTTCTTCATAGTCAAGGACCGGTCCAATATTATTCCCATACCTTAATGGCAGATTGAATAGGATAGCTGAATTTATTTATACACAATGATGTTTTAGTATCAAACGGGCGCGGTGAAGCTACAAAAAACTTAGTTTTTTCTGAGTTAAGCTTCAGTCTAAATTCAGTCATCCATTGCTCCATTAGACCTAATACTTCTGTTGCTTTCGGAATAACTTTAGAAAGAGAAATAGCAAATGGAATAATGATAGTAAAATCATCTGCATAACTAAACAGCTTTATCCCCAGCTGGGACAATTGCACACCTAATGATGACATATAAACGTTAAAGAGCAATGGACACAATTGTGAACCTTGCGGAACAGATGAATTATTCCAAATACCTGAAAGATCATTATTGAAATGAACTTGATAGGTGCGAGACATGAGAAAGCCCTGAAACCATTCTAACACCTCTAATACCAATAGCATCCAAACATTGCAGCAATTTTCCATGGTCCACTAAATCAAATGCAGAACTCATATCAAATTGCATGATCAAGGCATTAAGACCTTTACTAAACAAAGAACGTAAATTGTCCAAAATAGCCGCAATTACTGTCTCGGTACTAAATAAAGGTCTAAAACCAGATTGAGATTCATGCAAGAGAGAAAATTGATCAAGATATTCCATAAGTTGAAAATGGACCATCCTTCCATAATTTTTACAAAAAATGGAATGGATGCTACTGGTGTATAATTAGTGATTCATGCTAATGATTCTTTGGGGGTTTTGGGGATTGGAATTATTATAATATGACCATTATTAGTGAGGAATTTTCCATTCTTTAAATTATTACATTACATTACATTAATGACTTCTATTCCGCCTATACCTTGCAGTTCAAGGCGGATTACAAAAGAGCTGACTGGACATTTCCAATGACGTTACAATAGGTTTGTTTGGTTTTTTTGGTTACAAAAGAAGTAAGAAAGCTGGATAGATTTCGGAAGAACTAGCAATTGGATAGTAAGATGACTGTACATTTCTAGGTAATATAACAAATAGGTTACAGTTAGGTTACAATTAAGATTACATTATATTTCAGGGATCTGTATTCTTGGTTGGTGTTTTGAGGAGAAGAGATAACCTAAGTGGAGGCTTTGGGAGGAGGGGGAAGGGGGAGGGGTTAAGATATCTGGATAAATTTTTTGAAAAGCAGGGTTTTGATTTCTTTTCGAAATGTTTTGAGGTCGCCCGTTGCCGTCAGCAGATAATTCAACAAATTCAGTTTAAAATCTAATGGAGCTGATTTCATAATTTAGTATATTTGTTATATAATTTAATATAATTATTCCATTCTAAATCATGAAAGGAACTCCAAATCATATCTGCTTGTATTACATTTCCTTGCATATTAGGCATTTGATATTCATGAGTATCATTTAGTTTGCTTTTTTTTGTACAGAAATTTGTGTATGCTTAGAACCAACAACCAATGACAAGGCAAGCTTTAAAAAATGCAGAATAGCACCAGTGGTACCAGAGGACTGGAAAAGAACGGATGTGGTCCCTCTCCACAAAAGTGGAAGTAAGGAAGTAGAGAACTACAGGCCGGTAAGTTTGACTTCTGTGGTAAGTAAATTAATGGAAACACTTTTAAAAGTGAGAATAGTGACATTCCTGGAATCCAGTATATTACAGGACCCAAAGCAACATGGATTCACTAAAGGTAGGTCTTGTCAATTTCTTTGACTAAATGACCAGAGAATTGGATAGAGGGAGAGCACTAGATGTGATATATTTAGATTTTAGCAAAGCCTTTGACAGTGTTTCACATAGGTGTCTAATAAATAAACGGAGTGCCCACAGTATGGGCCCCAAAGTGACAGACTGGATCAGGAACTGGATGAGTGGAAGGTGACAGAGGGCAATGGTCAATAGAGATCACTCTGAGGAAAGGGATATTATCCGTGGCATGCCTCAAGGTTCTGTTCTTTTTAAAATTTTATAAGCGATATTATTGAAGGGCTGTCATGTAAAATTTGCCTCTTTGCAGATGATACCAAAATCTGCAATAGACACCTCTGATGGTGTGAACAACATGAGGAAGTACCTAGCAAAGCTTGAAGAATGGTCTGAAATTTGGCAGCTAAGATTTAATGCTAAGAAATGCAAGGTCATGCATTTGGGCTACAAAAACCCGAGGGTACAGTTTAGTGGGTGAAGAACTTCTGAGCACATAAGAGGAATGGGACTTGGGTGTGATAATATGTGATGATCTTAAAGTGGCCAAACAGGTTGAAAAGGTGATTGTGAAAACTAGAAGGATGCTAGGGTGCTTAGGGAGAGGTATCGTCAGTAGGAAAAAGGAGGTATTGATATTATTAAGAATATAGTGTTCAGAGGGCGTGGCTTGGAACACGCACAAGATGGAGGTGTGATCACATTGCTCTGCTCCCCCAGGCACTAATTCTGAAGAATTTGCTATAAAATAAAGTTCCTTGTATCAAAAGAACTTACTATAAAGTCAGAGGATGGCAACTTTAAGACAGATGAAACTTGAGACGGCTTTTGTGGGCACTGGTAAGCGTGTCAAGCATGATCATGTGACGCCAGTAAAGACTGCACTCCTGGATCAGGAAGAAATTGATAAAAAAGAAGTGATGACAGCGCTGGAAAAAATACAGCAGATGCTACAAAAGAACACAGACTACATACAGGAAGTAAAGGAAGAGGTTGTCAACATAAATAAGCAATTGGAATTGGCAAACCAGAGAGTGACAACACTGGAAAAAAAAATGGAACAGTTGGAACTAACAGAAGTTCAGTTTAAAGCTGAAAGAAAAATCATTTCAGAGATGCAACAAAAACTGGAAAATTATGAGAATCGTGGACGTCGAAAGAACATAAAAATAATTGGGCTGGCGGAAAAATTGGAGGGAGATAATCCCATAAAGTTTCTGGAGACTTTAATACCAAAACTTTTTCAGCTGAACTCAAAACAACCTCTGGAAATTGAAAGAGCCCACAGAATTCCGTTCCAACGGTCAGAAAGTCAATCAAAGCCCAGACCACTTATCTTTAAACTGTTAAGGTTTCAGCAAGCCTTTGAAATACTGAAGTTGGCAAAAGCAGAAAAAAATTTGACATATAAAGGATCAAAATTATTATTTTTGCCTGACTTTGCAAAAAATACAGCAGCATTGAGGCAGCAGTTTCTGCAGTTAAGACCACAGCTTAAAGAAAAAGGATATAGATACGGTTTATATTTCCCTGCAAAGATGAGGATTTCCTATGGGAGTAAATCATTATATTTTGAGGATCCAAGGAAGTTGAAAGACTTTCTGAATAACTCTGAACCAATGACTATGTAAGGAAGAAAAGGTTTAGAAGACAGAAATATATTAATAGGAGTGGAATATAAAAGTAAGACTGGAATAGAATGGATGGAATGCTAAGGATTTATGAAAATGTTACATTTCTTCTTTTATGTATGTGTGTAGTGACTTGTATTCTTCTGAATATTACAGAGATAGAGAAAAGGATGGATTGGAATTTTTAAGTTCACTTAAGGGGCCTCAAATTCCTGAACATATAAAAGGAAGTTTAGAAGAACCTATATCTTTAAAAGAGTTAGAAACAGCATTGAAGTCTCTTAGAGTTGGATCCGCTCCAGGTGGTGATGGATATACGGTAGAGTTCTATAAATTATTTCAAAATACTTTGTTACCCTATTTGTTAAAATTATATCAATACCAACTGAATAAAAGTTGTATATCAGGTACTATGGCAGATTCATTAATTATTGTCTTACTAAAACCAAACAAAGATCATACTTTGGCATCAAACTACAGGCCTATTTCATTAATTAATGTAGATGGCAAACTTTTAACCAAAATTTTGGCATTAAGATTGGCCAAAGCTTAGACTGTATCAAGCATTAGAATGGTTTGGTATAGGGACTGGTTTTATTCAAATGATTCAGACATTGTATAGCTCCCCTGGTGCTAGGCTATATATTAATAATAATTTATCAGATAGATTTAGTTTACAAAGGGGGGTTAGACAAGGTTGTCCTTTGTCTCCTTTGCTTTTTGATGTTGTTCTGGAACCCTTGTTGATAGCTATTAATCAGGCAAAGGAGATACAAGGAATTCCGTTTTCAAGTTGGGAATATAAGCTCTCCGCTTATGCGGATGATATTCTGCTTTATTTGAGGAAACCAGAGACTACTATTCCATGTTTGCTTGAATTGATTGAAAAATTTGGAAAGTTTTCTGGGTACAAGATTAATTGGAGCAAATCAGAAGTGCTACCACTTAATGTACATTGTACCAAAGGATTATTTGATTCATTTACATTTATTTGGAAAGAAGATGGATTAAAATATTTAGGAATCAATATCAAAAGTAATATTGAAGATACAGTAAAGGAAAATGAAAAACTTTTATTAAAGAAAGTAACGGAAATGTGTGAGCAATGGAATCCTTTATATTTATCTTGGTGGGGGAGAGTTCAAACAATTAAAATGATGATATTGCCTGTGGTTTGTTATCAAATGAGTATGATACCAGTTTTTTTTCAGGGGTCATTTTATAAAAAGTTGAATGGTATTCTTACAAAATTTGTTTGGTTGGGGAAAAGACCTAGAATTGCTTTAGTAAAGTTACAAAAAACAATTGTGGAAGGGGGGGTAAATTTTCCAAATTTTTATAGGTACCATCAAGCCTATATTTTAAGACAGGGTATGTATTGGGTCCTTCCAGAGCTCATGGAGAATGTCCCAGACTGGTTGTATTTGGAATGGCGACTCATGTTTCCTATACATTTGGTTCATCTTTTGAGTATACCAATGCCTAATAGATACAAAGGGAATAGAATTTTGATTGATACTTGGAAGACTTTGAGATATGTTACTAAATTATCACCTATTCCAATTTTTAAATCATTAAATCAATCCATTTGGCTAAACTCCAAGATCAAAATAGGCGGTCATAAAATTCTCTGGAAACAATGGATCATTGCAGGAATAAGAACTTTAAATGATGTTATTTCAAATGGTAAGCTGCTTAGTTTTTCACAGCTGCAACATAAATATGGTTTTACTAAGTCACAAAGTTTTAAATGGTTGCAGCTGAAGCAGGCTATTCAGGAGGGGTTCCCTGAATGGAAAGATCTTGATACTCAATATAGTTTGGAAATCCTGTGTTTCCAGGCGGATTTCTTGGGTCACCAAGCCGCTAAGTGGTATAAATTGATATATGGTTTTACAAATAAAAAACAAAAAACGGGTCTAAGAGACATTTGGAGCATTGAGATTAAGCATCAAATTTCTGCTTCTCAATGGCCACGAATTTGGTCTTGGAGAATTAGATGTACAGTGTCGGCATCTATGAGACAGACTTGGTTCTTTTTGTTGCATAGAGCTCTTTTGACCCCAGTACGTTTACAAAAGTTTGATAGCTCTAGATCTAATAAATGTTGGCACTGTAATCTAGAAGCAGGGACTTTGGATCATCTAATTTTTTATTGTCCTTGTATTAACGCCTTCTGGAAGTCAATTTGGTCTCAAATTAATTATTTTCTAGAAAATCCAGTTGCTATGTCATATGATACAATTTTGTTTGGAACAATGATGAGAGCAAAGAGTCAAATTTCAGCAAATAATAATAAATTACTAATGATTATGACAGGGGTTGCCATTCAAAATATAACTAGAAATTGGAAAGATTATACAAGACTTAACTATACTTTTTGGTGGAATTCTATATGTTATATTTATAAAATGGAACGAATTCTTGCTATGCAAAAAGGAAATTATAACAAGTTTAAAAAAATTTGGGGGCCATTGATTGAATATTCGAATGATTAGACACTTTTTTTTAGAAGAATAATATGATATGGGATTGGGAGGGTATAATGTGTGAGATTCAAATAAAATGTTGATATGTGTGGAAGGGAAGGGGGGAGGGGGGATAATATAAGATTTAATATTATATGAAGTATACAAGTGAATTGTATGAATATTGAATGATTATTGTATACTTGTTATGAGATATGAAAATGAATAAAGAATTGGAAAAAAAAAAAAGAATATAGTGTTCAACTGTGGAGACCGCACCTTTAAAAAAGATATGAACAGGATGGAGTCAGTCCAAAGGAAGGCTACTAAAATGGTTGGTGGTCTGTCATAAGGCATATGGAGACAGACTTAAATATCTCAATATGTATACTTTGGAGGAAAGGTGGGAGAGGGGAGATATGATACAGACATTTAAATACCTATGTGGCATAAATGCACATGAGGCGAGTCTCTTATTTGAAAGGAAGTGCTGGAATGAGAGGACATAAGATGAAGTTAAGATGTGATAGGCTCAGGAGTAATCTAAGGAAATACTTTTTTTTACAGAAAGGGTGGTAGATGTGTGGAATAGTCTCCTGGTAGAGGTGGTGGAGACAAAGACTGTCTGAATTCAAGAAAGCATGGGACAGGAACGTGGGATCTCTTAGGAAGAGAAGATGATAGTGGATGCTGCAGCTGAACTGACTGGATGGATCATTTGGCCTTTATCTGCCATCATATTTCTAGAATGTGCTCCGACATCCTCTTTCAACTAAATGGGCCTATTTCCTTATGGGAAAGAAACAAACAGTGATTCTTAAGTGTTGTGGATGTGGAATATTGTAATCCAGGAAGCACTGGGTGCTCAGCTATCTGTGAAAGAAGAATGAAACTAAGGGCTCCTTTTACTAAGTTGTGCTAGCGGTTTTAGCGTGTGTAACATTGCCCCACGCGCTACACGCTAACGCCTCCATAGAGCTGGCATTAGTATTTTCCACGTAGCACAGGGGTTAGTGCGTGCTAACCTTCAGCACACGCTAAAAACGCTAGTGCAGCTTAGTAAAAGGAGCCCTGAATGATTCATAGGTTATTTGGAGGGAAAACTAAAAACTTATATGAAGAAAGGGCAAATTTATGAACAAGTTATAAGACCAGTTTCCCTGTATGTAACTAGGCTAAGAAACAAAATGATAAAAACAGCTATGAAATAAGCAAGTATTTTCAATAGGGTGGACTGACCCAGATAACCTTTATTTAAACAAATGATTTAATCAACTTTTCAATTTGGTCTCTCTTATATTAAATGTTTAAGATATACAGTAATTACTGTTATTTTGTACGTTTATTCTTTGTTTCTGTGTTGTGCTGTCACCTACTGACCTATTCAGAACATAGCATCAATAAATTGACAGATACACAGTCTCTAGGAAGCAGCTATAAGATTCATGGCAATTTTCTAACTGGGAAGATTATTTGTTTTGCATGTAGAAAGAATTATGAAGTCTCTACATCTTGTTCTCACATACCTGTCTCTCCGGTGTCAGATCAAAAGCGCGCCGGGACAAAGGCGCGAGCAGACAACTGAGCGCAGCGTGGAGGCGCGCGCCGAAGAAAAAGACTGTTTTTAGGGGCTACGACAGGGGGTGTGGGGGGGAACCCCTTACTTTACTTTATACAGATCGCGCCGCATTGTGGGGGGTTTGGGGGGTTGTAACCCTCCACATTTTACTGTTTTTAGGGAAAAAGTTACGTTTTCACTAAAATGTGGGGGGTTACAATGTGCCGCGATCTGTATTAAGTAAAGTGGGGGGGGGCTCCCCAACAAAACCCCCGTCGCAGCCCCTAAAAACAGTCTTTCTTCGGCGCGCGCCTCCGTCTTGCGCTCAGTTGTCGGCGCGCGCCTTTGTCTTCCGCGTTACTGTCTATGAACCTGTCTCTCCAGTGCCTTCAGAAGGCATTACTTCCTACTTAGCAAGCTTGCAGATGCACCCCCAATGATTCCTAGCACCTCCTAACAGATTCTAGGGCTTTATTATATTTCATCATTCTCAAGTCACATATTTACCAGTTCTTTTCCTTGCTGAACATTGTGAAAGTTAAAAAGGGAGTATTCCTTTCCTGCCAAGCTGGACTCAGGTTTAGCTCTCTCTTTACCTGCCAACAACTCTACCCGCAGAAAGGACCAAACAGGTACCATGAGCCTTTATTTGTAAACTACAAGGTATTTGGAGCTATTTCTCCTATTTTATATCTAATTCCAGCTTCCTTATCTTGTTCATCACTATGTCCCAGAATGCTGCAGTCAGGGGCCTTAAATCTTCTCACTAGGTTTAGCAATTGCATGATTGCCTATTAACCTCTCCCTTCTGGCAGGGGCTGTGAACACTTCCAAAGCAGCAAACTAATTCCCAGTCAACCTATGAAGACATGAGCCAACAAACACAGGTACCTCTGCATGGTGGTGCACAACAATGCCACCAAGCTATCGTAGCTGCTAAAATTCAGATCTTATTAAACATAGATTAAAAAAATTTTTTTAACCAAATTCCAATTAAAAAAGATCAAACATGGTATGATAAAATATAGATATGTCGGTAAATACCAATAAATATACAACATATTCTACCTTTATTATGGTGACATTTATGAAGGTCAATGTAATCTGAGTGTGCTGAAAATCTGTGTTAAATTTTTAGCACAGAAAGCTCAGTTACTTACCGTAACATGTGTTATTCAGGGATAGCAGGCAGATATTCTCAGAGATGGATGACATCATCCATGGAGCCCAGTATGGACAGTGCTAAAGTGTAGTCACTTTAAGCTTTGAGACTGCCCACACCACGCATATGCGAGTGTCTTCCCGCATGATGCCAGATTGTGAGGTTGTCAGTTCTATGTTCAAGTGAAGAAACCAACTAGGGGAGGTGGGTGGGTTTTGAGAATATCTGCCTGCTTTCCCCAGATAACACCTTTTATGGTAAGTAACTATGCTTGAACAAGCAGGCAGCATATTCTCACAGATGGGACTCCCTAGCTTAATTAAAGGGGATGGAGGGAGAGTTGGCCACACAACATAATTAGATATAATATCTGATACAAGTAGGCAGAGAGCAAGGGAAGGAAAATGAATAGAAGACTAATAAGTCCTTGGCAAAAGTGAAAGGTAAGAACTCAACAAAACTAATGCTTATGGAGGCTGTGAAATAGTAGCCGACCTCAGAGTAGCAGGTGAATCAGAACATAGGAGAGGGAGACACTATAAAAATCCAGAAAGAAACAGTAGATTGGATATTGGAAAAAGGCATGAATAAGGTGACCTGAGCAAAAAACTAGCTGAAGCCATTCTTGTTCCAGGTCGTCAAGAGATGGGAGACAAAAGGGAAAAATTGCAAAACAAAATAAAAGCATGGTTCCAATTGAATGAAATAATATTTTAATAAAATGGGAAATAAAACATAGGAAGGAGAGAAACTCCATGGATGATGGAGAGGAGAATGTAGAAGTTAGAAAGAAAGACTGGCTGACTGGGGGCAAGGCCATACGTGAGCAGTACTCCCTCTGAGACTGAGAGCTCTGGTATGTCTTGTAAAGTGAATAGAATCAGTGCTCAACGTTTATCGAGTGTTAAAAGTGCAAAGAAAGAAGAGAAGTAGTACTTCTCAAGATATCTGCTGGAAGTTATTGAAGAAATAGTGAACAGGAGATGGAAGAAACTAAATGCTTCCATAATGAAGTTAAGAAAAGGAAGCCCAGAGAGAAGAATACAGTATATGAATTTATGTGAAGTATTTGGCCTTAGTAGAGAATGACATGGCTGTTAGCCGCGGCTAGCTGCAGGTAACTCGCTGAAACGGTGGGAGAAAAAAGTGGTCACGGCGGGTACGGGGACAAGGTCATTCACCGCCCCATGGAGCGGTGAATGGCTTTGTCTTTGCAGTTAAGGGAGGGAACGCGTGTGGTCCAACAGCCCCCTCCCTCCTTCCTAATGATCGCTGCCATCTGGGCATCTCCCTCCCTCCCTTCCCCTTTGCTGGCAATTTTTAATTTTCTCTGAACAAGCATCTGGAGCTTGAAGTCGCGTGTGGCTGCTGGAAAGTTCTTCCTCTGACGCAACCGGAAACATGAAGTTGCATTAGAGGAGAACTTTCCAGCAGTCACACACGACTTCAAGGCTCCGGCTGCTTGTTCAGAGAAAATTAAAAATCACCAGCGAAGGTAAGGGGAAGGGAGGGAGATGTTCAGACCACGGTGAGTGGGAGGGAGGGGGCTAATGGACCGCGCAGAGAGTGCTGAAGGGGGGGTGGAGAGGAACAGACACTGAAGGAAAATGAGAAAGAGAGAGAGGGAGAAGATGCCAAAGGGAAATGGGGAAGAGAGAGAGGGGAGAAGACGCCGAAGGGAAATGGGGAAGAGAGAGAGGAACAGACACCGAAGGGAAATGGATGGAAGGAGGGATAAAGGAAAAAAGGCCCATGCTGGATTAGGAAGACAGAAACCAGATCTGAGGGTAGGAAAGGAGGGGAGAGATGCTAAAAACCACCTGGGGGAGGGAAGGAAAGATGGAAGGGAAGAAGACAGAGATGCCAGACTATGGGGGGAGTGGAGGAAAGAAAATGGGTACCAGACCAGTATGGGTGGGTAGGTGGGGGTGGGGTGGAGGGAGAGATGGAAGGGAAAGGCACAGTAACAGAGCATATGAACAGGCAGAGAGAAGGCAGGAAGGAATTTAATGAGGAGAAGATGAGGAAAGCAGAAACCAGACAACAAAGGTAGAAAAACAAATTTCTATTTATTTTCTTTAGGATAAAGTAGAATATTAGTTGTGTTGATAAACATTTATAAACAAAGCCCTACCAGCTGAAGATCTCATTCTCTAGTTCAGCAGCCAGAATTTTGATTTATAAAATGACAATTGTACAGAATATTGTTTCTTTTTATACTTTAATTAAACAAGTTCAGTATAAAACTATTTGAGGCTTGTGTGGATGGGATCAGATGGTTTGCGGGGACGGGAACCGAGCTCGTGGGGACAGGACGGGGTTAAGCTCACAAGGATGGGGTGGAGACGGGGACAAATTTTTTCCCCGTGCCATTCTCTAGGCTTTAGGCACTAGTGAGAGATTTGAGTTAGAGTACTAGGCTCAGAGTCTTGAGGACTAAGCAAGAGAAATTGGACCATTTCCTAGTTTAGTAAAAAAAAAAGATAGGAAAGGCACAAAGAAGAGAGCATATATGAATCTGGAGGCAAATCATGTAGGATTACATTAAGAAGAAACTGATATACAATGGAATCAAACTCTGGAATGACTGGATGGTTGTCAGAACTGGATTTGAGAGTAGAAAGGAACCAGACAGCAAAGGCAAGACCTTCTGGATGTGAAAAAAATGTATGATATCTATTTATTAAGAGTGAGCTGGTATGTGAACCTTGGGCCTTCAGACCAAACCCCAGGACTTTACCTCTGAGCCAAATTTTATCAATTGAAGGGGATATGAAACTGAAGATAGGAGGCTCAGGAGAACTAGAAATGGAAATAGACATATGTTTTTGTGAGCTGTTTCTTAGGCCTTTATTTAGAAGCGAAACATAAGTGAGAAACAAGGTTAGGGCTAGCAAAGAAATGGAAACATGATGTTGGATAGGCAGCAGTAGAATGTGAGGAAAAAAACCATGCAACCAGAGGGTGAAAATTGTGGTTGACAAAGAGATAACTTGGGTTTATTCAAATTGGAGAAAACAGGTCGGTATGAGGAATTTACCAAAAACAGAAGATATAAAGAGTGGCGATGGAATGGAAAGTTCACTAGCCCAGTGGGAAAGAAGTGGAAACTTGTTAACAAAAGCATTCTGTGTGCTTTGTAGTGCAGTAATAAAATATACGTGTAGCAAAATTTAACAGAACAGGTCGGAAATTTGAACAAGGAGAAGTATTTACCACATACATGGAAGGTTGTAATGTATAAAGGAGATCATACGCCTATAAGAAAAGGAAGGGTCAGGCAACTTGCCCAAAGCCACAAAGAGCCATAGTAAAAAACGAACTCACAACCTTAGGGTGCTGAGTAAGCTGCCCCAACCACCAGGTCACTCCTACATTCCCAGAGAATGGAGAGTGAAAGCAATATAGTAAAGAGACTTAGGAGAAAAGGAGAAAGTAATCAATGAAACCTAAAACTAATGAGTGACTATAACTCATTGCAGGGGTAGGATCATGCAATCGAGAAACCTGAGTTGCTGTCAATAGGGTAGAAGGTGCCATCATTATTGGTCCTTTTTTAATACTCAATAGAGAGTAGCAAAAAAATGCAGAATGCTGGCTATACTGCAAGGTGTTAAAGCAGAATAGAAAAGTATAACCGCTCTCGCAGTATTGGAGTAGTAATACTGGAAAGGTAATACAGAAGATGGATGAAGAGAACTTGTGAAAAAAGTAGTATGGAATGTATGAACCCATAAATGAATAGGCAAGAGGTCTGTAAGAGGTCTAGATATCACAAGGCTAGACAGGTTAGGCTTAAGGTCATGTAAAGGTGAGGGCTGGTTTGAACCACTGCACAAAAGATGCTCTGGTTTGAACCAGTGCCGTTGGCCACTGTACTATGTGGGAAGTATTGGTAGTGGCCTCCTCCTCCCCTACAGCCACTCCCAGTCCACCAACTTTTTTAGAATAAAGTAGCAGCAACATGTCCATTTTTAAAATTTTTGTAGGGGGAGCTCAAAAGACAAAGCATGACGATGTAAAAGAAGCAGTGCTCACCTGGCTTCAGGAGCAGCCAAAAAACTTCTCTGCAGGAATGCAGAAGCTAGTTGAACGATACAATAAATAAGTCATCTTGCATGGAGATATGGGGAAAAGTGATATGTTCAGTTGCTCACAGTTACTTCTATTAAAGCTGTTAAATGTATTTTGTCTTTACTTTTTTGATTTACCCTCTTATGACACCTAGATCTGTGTGCCTAAATTTATGCACATGCACAATTTAGCCATTTAATTAGATGCTAACAACCAATTAGCGATGTTAATTGGAACTCATTAAAATTTGCATGTGCATCTTGCTGCACGATATTTTATAAGGCATGACACCTAACTCTGCTAATGGGTAACTCAAAAATGGGCATGGCCAAAGGCATTCCAAGAATACAGCCTCAATATGCCTATCTTGGGTATCAGCAATTATACTGTGTGTTTCAGCAGGTATAAATCTGGTACCTAGTTAGGCATTAGAATCACACTTAGCACCAAATTTTTATGGTGTTGAATCTTGAGCACCATTTATAGAATTCCTTCCTTTATATGCAGAATTCAAGGGATCTTATTCATAAAAGTGTTAGTATAAGTTCAATGTATGAGGATTAGTGTGCAACAACTCAAATTGGTTTGTACTGTGTAGAATACAAATAAGAAATAACCCAAGCCATGATGTGCATTCATAAACCTATATTGGCTTCATGTCTTTGCTACCCAAGAAATGTATGGATATGTTTACCACTACAAAATTTGCACTGTTACTCCACATACAAAACACGCACTTTCAATGTTTCTATCAAAAACATTTTGTTTCTGTAAAAAGAAATATATATACACATTTTAGTAATCTATAAGTAGCACTAATGGAAGAAATAGTTTCTGTAATGAAAAATGTTTTAATGCTGTATTCAAAGAGAAATAGACTGCATTAATCAGTTTCAGTGAGCTGCTGCCAAAAAAGGTTTTAAACATATATTTGAAACATGTGCTCTTCTATGCTTTCCCTCCTCCTAACCTCTCAACACTGTTATAACCATTTTCTGTAGCTGTACAAATCAAATCATAGTCATTGTTAGGATTTCTAAGCATGGTTGTGCTGTGCAGGCTGGGAAGTCTGATGCAGTCATACCACTACATTCTGCCTACATTCTTATATTCTCCCCTCTAGGGTGCTTTTGAATTTCAATCTTTTAAGTACACACTGAAGTTCCACCTAGAGAATGGCACAGTGACAAAATTCATCACCCTTCATCCGTTCATTGAGGTCCTTTGTGCTTTCTGCTGTATTGTTTGGTGTGCTCTGTCCCTCTTTATGTTAGTCAGTAGTCTCTTATAAACATCCACTGCCCTCTCACTAATGAGCTTCTTTCCCTGCAACTTTATATCATGACCCTTTGTCCATAAATATATTTTTCCTATAAAAAATGTCACCTCCTTTGATTTTATTGAAGCTTTTTAAGGCAGTGGTGTAGCCACAGAGGGGCATTGGGGGTTTGGGCTCCCTTCAAATGGCTGCCAAAGCCCCGCCAGCTGAAGAAATGCAGTAACTGAGCTGTTCTGCAATTCAAACATCAGTGGCATGCTTCTACCCACCAACTCCAGGACTCCCTGAGCAGTGGCATAGCAAGGGGGGGGGGGGCGGTCTGCCCCGGGCATAGTCTTTGCAAGGGGCTCAAGTAACCATCTTCCTCTTCGCCCCCCCCCCGCTCCTTCCCGAAACCTCCTGCCACACATGTACACCCCTTCCCTTCCCTCGTACCTGTTTGCAGACTTCTGCATTACAGAAGCAGCACAAGGAGCAGACACTGCATTTCTTTGGCTGGTGGAGCTTCAGCATCCCTGCCAGCAAAAGTATATTTAACATTCATACTGAGGGAGAGGGGGAGAGAGGAGGAATGCATTGACCCCCACAGTCTACCCCTGGGCCACCCCAAAACTGGAGGACTGGCTATGTCTCTGGTTTATGGTTGCCAACTGCCACCATTTTTTTTAGGACTAGTTCAACTGGTTCTGGTTTTACACTACTGCTAGTTTTGGTGTCCCTTCTGATCTCTTTATGAAAAGCAAGACTACAACATGATACAAATAGAGCAGAATCAATCTGTCCCAAAACTCTGGAATCACTGGATTAGCATGTTATGAACCCTATGATTAGCATGTTATGAACGTATTTTTTAAACATAACTTTATATCCCTAACAAGTACATTTTTAGTGTCTTGAGACATTGTTTGTAATATTTTCAAGTTTCCAAATTTGAATTTTCCCACTTTGGACATGGATGTTCAATAAGGTTTTAGTTTAGTTTGAAAACTTCATTTTTAAAACTTATTAGAGAGCAGATATGTTTTTAGCCCTATCTTAAATATTTGGAAGGACATTTCCAATTGTAAACAGGAGGAGCAGGTTGTTCCTATGGGTGGGACTGACAATGTTAAAAACAGAGTTACTGATATTATCTAGGCAGGGGTGCCCAATAGGTCGATCACGATAGACCGGTAGATCGCCAGGATAAAGTAAGTCAATCAGACTCACTTTGCCTTGGCGATCTACCGGGCCGATCAGCCTTCCTCTCCCCGATGTCAATTCTGCTGTCGGAGAGGCAGTTCGGGCCAGCCAATCGCTGCCTGGCTGGGCGGAACTTCCTCTCTGACGGCAGAATTGACGTCGGGGAGAGGAATGCTGGTCAGCCCGCAGGGAAGCAGAGAGCTTGGTGCGGCGGCGGTGGCGGCTTGTTCCCCGATGGTGGTAGCAGTGGCTTGGTGGAGGGTAGGGAGAAAGAAAGAAAGGGGGCATGAAGAGAAAAAAAAGGGAGGCAGGGAGAAAGAAAGGTCAGGGAGAGAGGAAGAAAAAGTTGGGGGAGGGAATGAGGTCTGGAGGAGAGGAAGCATAAAAGCTGAAAGAAGGGAAGAAAGATTGGATGCACAATCTGAAGAAAGTGCAACCAGAGACTCATGAAATCACCAAACAAGGTAGGAAAAATGATTTTATTTTCAATTTAGTGATCAAAATGTGTCTAAATTTATATCTGCTATTTATATTTTGCACTATGGCTCCCCCTTTTACTAAAGCACAATAGCGGTTTTTAGCGCAGGGAGCCTATGAGTGTCGAGGAGCGCAGGGCATTCAGCGCAGCTCCCTACACTAAAAACTGCTATTGTGGTTTAGTAAAAAGGGAGGGGTTTTGTATGGTTGTTACTGAGGTGACAGTGCATAGAGTCATCTGCCTTGACCTCTGAAAAAACCTCAGAATAGGAATGATAATTAACATTTTCTCAGTGTACATTGTGCTTTGTGTTTTTTAAAAATTTTATTGTTGGTAGATCATTTTGACTTAGTCATTTTAAAAGTAGCTCGCAAGCCCAAAAACTGTGGGCACCCCTGATCTAGGCTAATACATAGGAAGGAGAATAGGCCCTATATCATTCTGGAAGGCTTTTTTTTTGCACACAAATACAGCAAATAAAGGCAAGTTGGAACAGTATAGAAATCTGAAAGCTACCAACATATGTTTCAATTGCTTAGCATCTTAACATAAAACCCATACTATGAGGTGCATAATCGAAACGGAAATATGTCTAAAAACCCGCCTAAATCGGCACTTACACAACCTAAAAGACAGGTCTGTCCAAGTGCCAAAAATTGAAATGGGTTTTAGACGTATCTTAGAGGCATCTGAGGCCTTTTCACTGCTGTTGTGTATCCAGAGTGAAAAGGGGCCCTTTTTGAGGAGTGGTTAGGACGGGAGGTGGGCGGGATGTGGGCCGACCAAACTTATAGTCGTCCTGCAGTGATAATTAAAAGTTTGACAAGACTGCCTAGACGGAACTTATACGTTGTGACTTAGGCGATCTAAAAACAGATTTAAATGCCCAGAAGATATTCAAAGTGACCAGATAGCCACTGCAGGGACAAAATACAGACCCCCACACATTCCCCCAGTGATCACTAACCACACCACCATAAAAATCAGAATAAAAACATACATACCTGCCTGCAGAACATCAGCACCTGGTATAGGAAAGCCTAGTAGAGCTGCACAGAGGTGGCTTAAGTAGTCTGGGGGGTGGGCTAGTGAACCAAAGAGGACCCAGGCCCATAAGCCACTCTAACCACTGCATTCATGGTGAAAAATGTGAGCCCACCAAAAAAAAAAAAACAACAAAACCCTACATACTGCCATATAGGTGATACCTGCAGTCATAAAGGCTATTGGGGTTGTAGACAGGTGGGCATAGTAGGTTTTGGGGAGCTTACCAAGACCTGCAAGGTGAGATGTTCATGTGACACCCTTTTTGTGAAGTTCACAGCAGTGCCCTGTAAGGTGCTCCGTTACTCTGTTGCCATGTCTGTGTGGTCAGTCCATCACTTTGTTGACCCCTCCCATGTCCAAAAGGTCTTATTCTAGGCGTTTTGGACTTGGATGATTTTTTGAACGAGAATGCAATATAAAGATAGATGTACTAGTGGTCTGGATGATCCAAAGGCTGGACACATATTAGACAATTCGCGAAAAAACTATTTTGGATGTATTTTTCGAGAATGGACTTTAGACGCTGCCAATTTTGGGCGACTAGCACCCTAGGCCCAAAACGGACTTAGACTTTTTTTTTATGCCGCTCCACATAAACTGAACAAGCCCATACTAAGCCCTGGAGTATACCATGTTGCAGCTTTTTTTCACCAGGATTATTCAGTTATCATTAAATCTGAAAGCTATCAAAAATCAACTACTTTAATGAATCTAACAAGGCTTCAATTGTTACAAAATATGATAGCTAAAGTTACTGTACACAAAATTATGTTCATTTAAAATTTCACATGGATATACTTAATATCTTTATTTACAATTAAATAATACAATTTGGTCTGATAGAATTATAGCAATGCCTTACATCTTCCTACTGCTTCAGATACCAGATTGCTACCTACTAGAAGAAAATTATTTGGAGATGCTGCACCAGGACTCAGCAATTCTTTACAGATTGATTTATAAAAGAGCAAGTCTATATGAAAGTTTAAAATCTTATTTGAGGAATTTGTGTACACTTGGGGGTTGTTTTTTTTAGATTTTACTATGATTTTGTGTAAATTCTGATGGACTGTTAACTGCTTTGAAACTGTCATTAGGGATTATACGGTAGATTTAAATTTTGGTGGTACTCAGTGTAGGCACGGGCAGTGGAGACTCAGCAAATTTGATGGTTTTTAATTTATGTGTTTGATCGATTTCCTTTGTGATGTATGTATTATCTTCTTTCCTTTTATTTAATGGCATTCCTTTCTATTTTAATGTGATTTGAGTTGTAAGCCGCTTTGACTTTTAGCTATAGAAGGGTATCAGATTTTAAATAAACATTTTTAAAATTGTGGCTTTACTTAGCTGATATTTTATAGCAAATTTATGATATTTTCTGATTTTAATTGTTATTCCATTAAAATTAATGTCAACTTGAAAACCAATTTGAGCTTCTAGTTGAGGTGGATTTCACAGTTTCACAATACTCTTGGCTGATATTTTGTATCTTGGCTGAGTTTGGCAACCTATTTAAAGTCCTCCCTGAGAACTTGGATAGTGAGATACCGATGCAGAATATGGCAGTTCCAATCAGACTAATAGCAATTTTGTCAGCGCCAAGTGTGTTCAGATGTTGCTCCAAGGGCACCAATTACTACAGATCAGATCCCTGTATATTGTTTTCAATGTTATCCTCACTCTTTAATCCTTATTGCCACAGACCAGGCATGCTGCAACACAGATGTTATAGCATCTCCATTTCCTCCTTCTTCTCCCTTTCTCATTTGAAATTGTAGGCTATAAATGCTTGCTATTGTGGTTTTGCATAGCCTATTATTGTTGTTATTATTGCCAAACAAAACATTTATGACCAGAAAGTTCAACTTATTCCAGAAGTCTTGGAAGCAGCATTTTCTTCATATTACTTGGCATTGTGACAGAAATTCTATTTTGGTCTCAAGAGACCACAAAAACATTGCCCCATATGCTAAGCAGCACACCACATAGCTTTCCATTAAGGTGGGTCCCCTCCCTGGTTTTTGTTCTATAAATGCCATTTTCATTAAGTTTTTGTTTGTTTTTTTTACTAATAGTTGACATGTGAACCCTCTCATCAGTCTCATTGAGAGAAGTCTGCAGATTGTATTTATTTATTTTTTTATAAATAAAAAAATTTGTCTAAGATTGTGACTTTGTGGATGATTTCGCACTTTGCTCTTAGGTTAGAGTCAATGTAACGCTAAAGTATTTTTTATTTGTAGACTATTGGATAGAAGAGGTCTCACAGTTTGAGCAGGGTACCAGACTTTTTTAGACAAATAAGTATCAATTACTCTTGCTCGTAAGTCATCTGAAATTTCTTTTGATCCTGGCATGAGTTTTCACCAACTTTTATGGTGAAGAACAAACTCAAAACCCTTTGGATTTTACAGTGTCTTCTAAAAGTCTTTCATGCTATCTAATACAGTTCAAAATGTATTAAAATGATATATACAACACACTTTCAATATGAAAGAATTACTTAAGTATTTAAAATGTACAATCAAGAATTCAAAAGTCTTGAATGCATAAAATCTTCTCATCCTTGTGAGTGCAAACCAAATTAGCTCTATTTCCAAAAGTGCTTTAAACGAGACCCACTAAATATAATTGAGTAACTGAGCTGATTTGAATACTCATGGAAAAAGAATCAAGCTACTTCTGCTGGAAAACACAGATGAGAAAGTGAACTGGTTTAGTGGATGCTGACTCATTAAGATTCTTTTCAAGTTTATTAAGGTTTGATATACTGTCCATGAGAAAGACTTTCAGAGTGGTTTACAATAATAAAAATAAAGTAAAATAGGGAAAGGAAGAAAAAAGAAAAGAAATGGATCATTTGTCAATAGGATGGAAAAGAAAGCAAGCATCTTTATTACATGTCCAAGATAGTTTCCCAGGCTACGAATTGTGACAGCAATCGGTTAGGAAAAGTGTCTGAATAAAAATTATTTCAGGACAAATTTAAAAATTTCTATGGACTGTTCAAGGCTTAGGTATGATGGAAGGGCATTCCATAAGGAGGGGCCTCTTACACTTAAGATTTTAGTCTTTTTTTTAGCCCCCACCCCATATTCCTCTTCAAAGAGAGTCATCACTCAAGATCTCCATAGTTTTTCTCCTCTTCCGACATTTTTTCCTATTAGTAGGTCAGGAAATATAATCACCTTTGTGATCTGTCATGCAGGTTGCAGCATACATAACTGCTTCAACTTCTGCTCTTTGGACCCTAAATATCACTGTTAGAAAAATATTTGATTCCAGCTGCCTCTCCAGGGTTGTGTGTTTTAATTCAGTGCAATTATTAGTCCAGAAAGTAGGAGCCCAAGATGAACATTCAATCTGGGTCTCGTTTTAGTCATGGAGGGCACTAGATATTTGAGCAAACCTGTAAGATACAAATTTGAAATTTTACTAGTTTCAATTTTTGAATGAACATGTCAAACACCACAAAAAGCAACCAAAACCACAGTATTCTGTCTTCTTTAAAGCAGTGTTCCACATTAGTTGGAAATATTATCAGGTATGTCTGTCTATAAACTTGTGTAGAGTTGCTGAATAGTTCTACCAGTAATATATTGAGGAAGTCATTTATCTATATAAGTAAATATTACTGATATAAATATATCTCAATTTTTAGTAAATATTTGTGTCCAGACCAGCGTGTCCTCTAATTTCTGACAGGATATTTGTATAAAGATTTTCTTTTGTACACCTTTTTATAAGCTGAGTTTGAATTTATGACTGAGTGGTTCGAAAAGCCAAAAGAGAGTATGAAGAGAGGCTAGCCAGGGAGGCACGAAATTTCAAACCGTTCTTCAGATATGTTAAAGGGAAACAGCCAGCTAGGGAGGCGGTGGGACCGCTGGATGATGGAGACAGGAAGGGGGTAGTGAAGGAGGAGAAAGAAGTCGCGGAAAGACTTAACATGTTCTTTTCGTCTGTATTTACGAACGAAGACACAACCAACATACCGGAACCTGAGCAATTCTTCAATGGAAATCAAGCAGAAAAATTAACATCCATGGAAGTGAGCCTTGAAGATGTGCGCAGGCAGATAGAAAAACTAAAAACTGACAAATCCCTGGGTCCGGACGGAATCCATCCAAGGGTTCTGAAGGAATTAAAGGAGGAGATAGCGGAACTACTGCAGCAAGTTTGCAACCTATCCCTGAAAACAGGTGTGATACCAGAGGATTGGAAGATAGCCAATGTCACGCCCATCTTTAAAAAGGGATCAAGAGGTGACCCGGGAAACTACAGACCGGTGAGTCTGACCTCGGTTCCGGGGAAAATGGCGGAAGCGCTGATAAAAGAAAACATCGATGAATATTTGGAAAGAAACGAACTTCTGATACCAAGCCAACATGGTTTCTGCAGGGGGAGATTGTGCTTAACTAACTTATTACACTTCTTCGAAGGAATCAACAAACGGATGGACAAAGGAGACCCCATAGACATCGTATACCTAGATTTCCAAAAAGCCTTTGACAAAGTAATGTAATGTAATGTAATGTAATGTAATTTATTTCTTATATACCGCTACATCCGTTAGGTTCTAAGCGGTTTACAGAAAATATACATTAAGATTAGAAATAAGAAAGGTACTTGAAAAATTCCCTTACTGTCCCGAAGGCTCACAATCTAACTAAAGTACCTGGAGGGTAATAGAGAAGTGAAAAGTGCCTCACAAGCGTCTACTCAGGAAACTGAAGAACCATGGGGTGGACGGACATGTACATAAATGGATCAGAAACTGGTTGGCGGGTAGGAAACAGAGGGTAGGGGTGAAGGGCCGCTACTCGGACTGGAAGAGGGTCACAAGTGGTGTTCCGCAGGGCTCGGTGCTCGGGCCACTACTATTTAATATATTCATAAATGATCTAGAAATAGGGACGACGTGTGAGATAATAAAATTTGCAGACGACACCAAACTATTCAGTGGAGCTCGGACTAAAGAGGACTGCGAAGAATTGCAAAGGGACCTGAACAAACTAGGGGAATGGGCGACGAGATGGCAGATGAAGTTCAACATTGAGAAATGTAAAGTACTGCATCTGGGAAGCAGAAACCTGAGGTACAACTATGGGAGGGATGTTATTGAATGAGAGTACCCAGGAAAGGGACTTAGGGGTAATGATGGACATGATAATGAAGCCGACGGCACAGTGCGCAGCGTCCGCTAAGAAAGCAAATAGAATGCTAGGTATAATCAAGAAGGGTTATCACAACCAGGACGAAAGAAGTTATCCTGCCGTTGTATCGGGCGATGGTGCGCCCGCATCTGGAATACTGCGTCCAATATTGGTCGCCATACCTTAAGAAGGATATGGCGATACTCGAGAGGGTTCAGAGGAGAGCGACACGTCTGAAAAAAGGGATGGAAAACCTTCCATACGCTGAGAGATTGGAGAAACTGGGTCTCTTTTCCCTGGAGAAGAGGAGACTTAGAGGGGATATGATAGAGACTTATAAGATCATGAAGGGCATAGAGAGAGTAGAGAAGGAAGTACTTCTTCACGGAGAGAGTGATTGAGCAGTGGAACAAGCTTCCAGTGCAGGTGGTCGAGGCACGCAGCATCCCAGACTTCAAGAACAAATGGGATACCTATGTGGGATCCCTACGAGGTCATGCCAAGGGATAGAGTCACTAGGACTTGAATGAGCAGGTCAGTAGAGTGACAGTATAATTACAATTATACTTTAGGGGGTCAGTAGACTAAAGAGGGTGGGTAAATAGTGTGGGCAGACTTGATGGGCTATAGCCCTTATCTGCCGTCATCTTTCTATGTTTCTAAGGAAAGGTTCTTCAAACTGTCAAATAATAAAAGAACAAGAGGGCATCTGGAAAAGTTGAAAGGGGACAGATTCAAAACAAATGCTAGGAAGTTCTTCTTTACCCAACGTGTGGTGGACACCTGGAATGCGCTTCCAGAGAATGTAATAGGGCAGAGTACGGTACTGGGATTTAAGAAAGGATTGGACAGTTTCCTGCTGGAAAAGAGGATAGAAGGGTATAAATAGAGGATTTCTGCACAGGTCCTTGACCTGTTGGGCCGCCGCATGAGCGGACTGCTGGGCATGATGGACCTCAGGTCTGACTCAGCAGAGGCATTGCTTATGTTCTTATGAAAAGCAAACCTAATGCAAATATTGGAATTTCAGAAATGTTATTTAAGCAATTGCTTTAATGAAAATAAATTATACATTAACATCTTTTAATATATTTGTTTAAAATAATTAGAAAATGTCCAAATTAAATTTGCATTCATATTTTTATGGATGGATATTTATTTACAGTATTTTCCTAAGGACCTGAACAGCCAGCTGAGGCCAGTTTAAGCTAAGTAGTCACACTTGGCTACTAAGATTAGGCAGATGCAAATAATTTGATTTCTCTGTGCTGCTTTATAACAACTAATTAACATTTGCAACTATGTTTTATTTCTTCTGTGTGATATGTTTTGCCATGTGTGTGGGGTTCATAATTTGTGTGTTCATGAACATGTACACAACTTAGAAAAGAACACCGATTCAGACTGGTCCAATCAGATGTTTTCTTTAAGAGGCAAGTTTCCAAACACCTAGCCGAGATGTATACAGATACAAACATGTAGTTCACTTATGCAACTACATCCAGGTATGTGGAACTTTAGCCACCTGAAAGTACATATAGACCAATGCTCTTCAACTGCCGGTCCGTGGACTGGTGCCAGTCCACAGAAATTCTCTGCCGGTCCACAGGGCTGGCACATCCATCGGGCAGAAGACGGTGTTCTTCAGCCGCCAGTCCACGGTGCGATCAAAGCGGCGTTTTCGGGCCAGCTCCCTGAGTGCTGCAGTGCACAAAGCCATGGGAAAAGGCTCCTACGCGGGGGCTGAACCAGAAGCCTTCTCTCTGACGTCGCAATGTCAGAGGGAAGGCTTCCAGATAAGGTGCGGGACACACATGAGGAGCCGCTGCCCACAGCTTTGTGCAATGCAGCACTCAGGGAGCTGGCCCGAAGTCGCCGCGTTGATCGCACCATGGACTGACCCGAAGATAACACCGGAGGGGGGGGGGGGCAGGCCAGAAGGCAAGGCACAGCATGGAGGGAGAGAGACAACAGCGGTAGGGGGAATGCTTTTTTTATTTTTTAATTTAGTGATTGATTTACATCTGCTGTCTGTTCAGGAAGAAATGCATTTGTTTCTTTTCCTCTGGAGGGTTGTACTGCTTGCAGAGTCTTGCATCTTAGGGTTTGTTTGTGAATATTAGTACTTTTAGTTTTTGGTCCTGCATTTGCATGGGGTTATCTGTTTTCTGGTAGGAATGAATGTTGAAAAGTATACAGTGTGCTTTGTGTATTTTAATTTTGTGGTTAACAATTGTGTTTTGTTAATACGATTATATTGTGCATGTGTATATATGGAAAAAATTATGCTACAATTAGTACTATTAAGGAGGCGGGTTCTGGGGCGGAGATGGGCACGATTTAGCTCAGTGTTCAACTGCCAATCCGCGGACCGGTGCCGGTTCACAAAATAATTATTTTATTTCCGCCAGTCCATAGGTGTCAAAAGGTTGAAAAACACTGATATAGACTATAATCCTGTTAGTTTTGAGCACATCTTTATCTTTGTTTTGTCCATGTCATTTTGTCCCTAAACTGTTATTCTTGATTAATAATATCCGAGTAATTGTTTTGACACATATATTGAGTCTAAACATACTGAATATAAAGTTGTCTCTAAGATAAAGTTATTCAAGATTTGGGAAAGGCTATAAGAAAATTCAAATGTGGGACAATATCCAGTCCATAATTCTGAAGTGGCATAAGTGACACCATTAGGATACTGACTAACAGGCTGTCCCTCTAAAGTCAGTAGTCATGGATTAAAAAAACTGCTGAAAAAGGTTATTTTGAGGCCTAAGATTACTTTGGAAAGATCTAGAGGAGTCTGGCTGAGAATATGGAAAATGTTGATTGTTATAACAATTTCAAGATTACTCCATAAAAATGGCTTTTATGGAAGGCTAATTAGAGCTGTACCAAATAGCATATTTTAGAATTTGTCCAAATATGAATAATGAAAAATATTATTTGGCTGAACATAGATAATGGGCATTGAGCTTTAACATAATAAATAATGAAAGAAGCAATGCAAAATCAGAGATCAAGTTTTATATGGAAATGCTTTGTAGCAGATGGAGATAAGAAGGCTTGTGAAAGTAAAAGGAGAGATAGTTACTGCAGAATACAGGTAGATACTAGAAGAAAACTTGATCCAGTCTGCCTAACATTGCACCTTTCAGCAGATGATAATGTCCTTGAGTAACTTACGAAGTCCACATTTTAATTCTATAGAAGATTTCTAACAAGACTCTACTACTACAGTCCACAGATGATCCCTAGTGGATAAGAGCTCAAGCCATTATGCCAAGAACAATGACTCTAAAAGCTGTACCATCAATGTGCAAAGTTGATACACCTATACTAAATGACTCATGGCTATAATTGCTCTAATAGGAGCTTCCACAAAGCATTGAATTGAAAGATGTGAAGAATTTTGCAATTCAAAACCTATTAGTTTCTTATTCTTAATTACAACTGTAGAATTATTTAAAGAATAGAATATATAGGGCCAGCTTAAGGCATGAGCAGATGAGGCACTACCTCAAAGGGCTAAAACTCAAGGGCAACAAAAGCCTTCCTCACTGGCTCACCCTTCACAGTAGTGAAAGAGTTCCTCCCACAGGCCCCATAGTTTTCAGTGGGCACTCCTGATCTCTATGGCTATAAGAACCACTCTCTAGTAACATGCCTACATCGATGTACAGGGAAGGGGAATAAAGCACTGTTAGAGGTCGGCATCCTTGTTGAAAAATTCAATGCCTAGATGTTTGCTGGGTAAAATTATCAAAAGTATTATGACTTGATGATTAGGCAAGACAAGATACATATTTAAAGGCAATTTACGAGAACATAAAATGCTTTGCTGTAAACCCCTCTCTCTCCCACCAAAGCAAGAAAGTATAATCAATCCCTGCAGTACTACTGGACTTGAATGCTTTAAGTCCAATGGAGTTGGAGTCAGAGACTAATCTCTCTTTCTCTATAAATGAGTATCTTTGTCATGGTTCTAAAATGCCTAATATTAGTAGGAGTTGGAGTCAGAGGCAGAGTTATAGTCGGAGTTGGAAAGTAGAAAAAGAGGAGTTGAAGGTTTGGTGTACCAACTCCACAGCCCTGAATGCAAGTCTGCTGTTTCCATATACACACAAACAGATAAACATTTCACTGGAATTATCAGAACACCTCTCTTTTGGATTTCTCACACCAGAGCATTATTCATGGAAAAGGTTCCCTATTAATACTGATTTATAAGGAAAATTAACAGGATCCCTATCTGTGATTTGAAGTAAAGAAGCAGAAGCAGTACTAGCAATTACACAGTAGCAGTGCCAAATACTTTGTCAAAACACCACCCCATGGATCTAGTAGTTAAGAACCCCCTTACCACACAGTAGTAGTACCAAATACTTTGCTAAAACACCACATGGATTTAGTAGTTAAGAACCCCGTTACCAAACTTTTTTTTGCAATTAATATTAACCTTTTACGTTTTTAAATGTATGAACCTTCCTGGGATTCAAACTGGCAACCTTTGAATTTAAGGAGGCAAGTTACTCATCTATGGAAGTCTAGTCATCTTTCATATTTTATTTTTACAGCTATGCAAATTCTTTTTCTTGATGAATATGTATTGTCCTCCTCTGATCTGGCAGGAAATACAGACTGGAAGAGGCAATGCTAGGGTGCCAGGACTTCTGGAACCCAAGACTCTGGACCTTGACAAAAAGACATGTTTATAGAAGACCTGTAAACAACAGAGGCAGTAACATTCATATTTGAAAAATACAGCAAGATAGATCATTCAGTGATCAGCTTATATTTTCACAGTCAAAAGACAACCCTATACTTCACATAAAATTCTGCATTTCACTCCCCCATTTTTTTTTTTAACATTCTGGATGACTGATGTTACAGGATAGACATTACTCACAACAGTGATGTTCAATTTGCTACCTAATGATTGTGTGTTTTCTGGTGCCCCAGCAGAGATATCAGTAATACCAACCACAAAGTACATGAAAACACACAGGGTTAGGCACTGAAGTGTTTAATTGGTCTATGATATTACTGCAAAGTAAGCTAAATGCAAGGATAACAGTCATCTATTATAACTTATTTTAAGCAAAAAATATAAATATAAAAGCATTTCAGTACTTTGGGGATTTAGCTTTTTCATATCAAGACAAAAAATGTAGTTGCCATTTTCCTAGTGCTATTTAGAATTTGAGATAAGAAATACTTTTATTTCCTCAAAATTCTTGATGCTTCCCTAATAAGGAAAGCCCATTTTTCAGTAGTTTTGCACTACAGGAATGCCTGCAGTTACAACTCATAGTAAAATTGCACATTATACTACCACAAATGCCCCTTGGATTTGCTACTGGTTTATAATACTTAGGATCTGCCCTATGAACAGACTTCCTGCTTTTAATGCTTTTGCATATTTTCAAAAATTAGGCTTTAAAACCAGTGTCATTTTAATTTCATGAAGTCTCACTTCACTTTCAGTAAAAGTCAGTCAGTTAAAATAGCCTTCAACTGTCCTATTTCATTATGCTTCAAATTTTTCTCACTAGCTCAAGTACACCCAGTGTATCAACACACTATACACTGTCCTTTGTCAAAGGCAAGTGAGGTACATAAGACGTCATGCCACAAGCACTACTATATCAGTGCTCCATTATGATCTCTCTAAATATGCAGGTATAAAGAGTAATGTTAAAAAGATTTGCTCCCTCTCCTGATTTCCCCTATTACTGCATGTGTCACACTGAATGGTTAATGATCTCTAAAAGTTTAATAATAGACAAAGAGAACCTGAACAAACACATAATACAGTTTTTGCATCATGTCTTATTTAAGGAATGAAGTTACCCAACACCCATAACTGAGGTCCATGTGAAAAAGTTAACTGCCCCCTTAGTTGCTCAACCAATTGACTATTTTAAATTGATAATTAGATTCAGCTGATTAAACATAGCCAGGCTTGACTGCAGCCAGCTCTGTTGAATCTGAGAGTGAAGCAGTCATCACAATGTTTCTATAAGAATGCTATACCACAATTAAAGGACATTTTGGAAGAGATGAGAAAAAAAGCTGTGAAATATCAGTCTGGAAAAAGTTACAAAGCCATTTCTAAAGCTATGACTCCACTGAATCACACTAAAGGCCGTTATTTCCAAATGAAGACTTGAACAGGGAATCTTACTAGGAATGACCACCCACCAAAATTACTCCAAGGGCACAACAATAACTCATCTGGGTAGTCATGTAACATCTCATGTCATCATCCAAAGTACTGCAGGTCTCTCTAGCCTCAGCCAATGTCAGGGTTCATGACTCCACAATAAGACGACTGGGCAAAAATGGGATTCACAGGAAGAGCAGCAAGGTAGAAACCACTAATAACGAAGAGCCTCATCAATACTCATTTCACATTTGTGGAAATACATTTGGCTAATTCCCAAGCCTTTTGGGATAATATTCTATGAACAGACAATTAAGAAGTGGAATCTTCTAGATAACACAGGTCCCATTATATCTAGAGTAAAGCAAATATAGCATTCCATAGTAAAAACATCATGCCACAGTCAAAGATAGTGTGATGGTGTAGGGATACTTTGCTGCCCCAGGACCTGAAAACTTGCTATTAAAAAAGTAGCACAACTAATTATTAGGAGGCAGTTGCTTTTTCACATGGGTGATATGAGTGTTGGATAATACTACATCATTTATTTAAGGAATAATGTAGGAAAAAAAAGTGTTAGGTGTTTACTTGGGTTCCTTTTGTCTAATACATTTTGTTCAAAGGTCAGAAACCATTCAGTATGACATATATGCAATAAAGCACAGTTACTTACCATAACAGGTGTTATCCAGGGACAGCAGGCAGATATTCTCACTGATGGGTGACGTCAACGGTACGGACCACTTTAAAAGTGCATCACAACTTTAAGTCTTTAGAAAGTTCGCGATAGCCTTAACTGCGCATGCACGAGTGCCTTCCCGCCCTGCCCGATGTGGGTGCGCGGTCCCTCATTTAAGATAATCCAGCTAAGAAGCCAACCCGGGGAGGTGGGTGGGTTGTGAGAATATCTGCCTGCTGTCCCTGGATAACACCAGTTACGGTAAGTAACTGTGCTTTATCCCAGGACAAGCAGGCAGCATATTCTCACTCTAAGCTAACAAGAATGGGATGGTGGGAGTGTTAGTCCTTAGGAGAATACATTTTGTATTACAGATTGGCCGAAGTGCACATCCCATCTGGAGAAAGACTCCAGACAATAGTGAGAAGTGAATGTATGAACTGAGGACCAGGTGGCAGCTTTACAGATATCCTCAATGGGAGTAGATCTAAGGAAAGCAACAGAAGCAGCCATAGTTCTAATTTTGTGGGTTGTGACACGACTCTCCAGTGCCAGTCCAGTCTGAGCATAATAGAATGAGATACAGGCAACCAGCCAGTTGGAAATCGTTCTCTTGGAAACAGAATGCCCCAACTTGTTTGGATCAAATGAGATGAACAGTTGGGGAGAAGTACAATGAGGCTTTGTCCGGTCAATATAATAGGCCAAAACACGCTTACAGACTAGCGGTTTCTTCAGTGTGAGAATGAGTTAGGAAAAAACACTGGTAGAACAATCGACTGATTGAGATGAAACTCCATGCCAACTTTATCATGGTGAAAAACTGTGAAGGGTGGATCTGCCACCAACGTTTGTAACTCACTGACCCTCCTGGCAGAGGTGAGAGCAATAAGGAAGACAACTTTCCAGGTGAGAAACTTTATATGAGCTGTGGCCATTCGCTCAAATGGGGCTTCATCAAACTAGAAAGAACCACATTAAGGTCCCAGACAACAGGCGGAGGCTTGAGAGGTGGTTTAACATTGAAAAGTCCTTTCATGAATCTGGAGACCAAAGGATGAGCAGTAAGAGGTTTTCCCTCGACTGGCATGTGAAAAGCTGTAATAGCACCAAGATGGACTCTGATAGATGTAGACGAGACCAGAATCAGATAGATAAAGGAAATAATCTAACACCAATTCCACTGCCAAAGAACTGGGATCATGATGATGAAGACACAAGGAAGAAAACCTAGTCCACTTTTGTGGATAACATTGCTGGGTGGCTGGTTTCCTGGAAGCATCAATGATGTGTCGAACAGGCTGAGAGATATAAATCAGAAGAATTCAGCCCAAGAGAAGCCAAGCTGTCAGGTGTAATGATTGCAGGTTGGGATGCAGAAGTGAGTCCTGACTTTGAGTAAGCAGAGTAGGAAAAACTTGAAGAGGTATTGGTTCCCTGGAGCTGAGCTGAAGCAGAAGGTAGAACCAATGTTTCCTGGGTCACCATGGAGCAAAGAAGATCATGGTGGCCGCCTCTCGTTTGAGTTTGAACAGAGTCCTCAACATGAGAGGAATTGGAGGGAATGCCTATAGAAACAGGCCCGTCCAATCCAGAAGAAAGGCATCAGCTTCCAGATGGAGATGAAAGTCTGGAGCAAAACTAGGGCCAACTGGCGATTGTGGGGAGCCACAAACAAGTCCACTTGTGGAGTGCCCCACTGAGCAAAGATGGACTCGAGAGCTGCAGAGTTGAGAGTCCATTCATGAGGCTGAAGAATTCTGCTGAGGTTGTCTGCTAGGGAATTCTTCTCCCCTTGAATGTAGACAACCTTTAAGAAAAGGTTACAAGCCGTTACCCAAGTCCAAATTTTTTGGCCTTCCAGACATAACAGGAGAGCCCGTGCCTCCTTGCTTGTTTATGTAGTACATTGCTACTTGATTGTCCGTGCAAAGGAGGAGATCTTGGGGGCAAATGATGGAAGGCCTTGAGGGCATAGAACATTGCTCTGAGCTCCAGGAAACTGATGTGAAATTTCTGCTCCCTGGCGGTCCAAAGACCCTAAGTTTGGAGATCGTCCATATGTGCCCCCCAAGCATAAGGGGATATATCCCTCGGAATGACTTTGTGATGAAGGGGTAAGTGAAAAAGGAGACCTCTGGATAGACTGGAGGTCATCCACCAGTGAAGCGACTGCAGAAAAGATGATGTTACAGATATTTGCTGAGAGAGACGATCCGTCGCTTGAGACCATTGAGAGGCAAGGGTCCACTGAGGAGTACGAAGGTGTAGTCTTGCTAATGTAGTGACATGTACAGTGGCCCAGCAGAACCATCATGTGTCTTGCAGTGATGGATTGAAGAGGAAGCAATTGCTGACAAAGGCAGATGAGAGCCTGAACGCGATCTGGAGGGAGAAACGCTCTCATGAGAGTGGTGTCTAGGATAACTCCAATGAACTGAAGATGATGAGTTGGAATGAGATGTGATTTGGAAAAGTTGACTTCGAATCCTAGAACCTGAAGAAAGGAGATGGTCTGAGATGTTGCTTGGACCACTTCCTGAGAGGATACAGCTTTGATCAACCAGTTGTCCAGGTAAGGAAAGACTTGGAGACCGTGTGTTAGGAGAGATGCGGCCACTACAATCAAGCACTTCGTGAGGACTCTTGGAGAAGATACCCGGCCGAATGGAAGTATCTTGTACTGGTAGTGACTTTGATTGATCTGAAAACGGAGGTACTTCCGGGAAGCCGGATGAATTGGGATATGTGTATAGGCTTCCTTGAGATCCAAAGAGCAAAGCCAGTCTTCCTGATTGAGGAGAGGATAAAGCAGGGCAAGGGAGCGCATCCAAAATTTCTCCTTGACTAGAAATTTGTTGAGAGCTCCGAGATCCAGAATGGGTCACAGTCCTCCCATCTTCTTTGGAACTAAGAAGTAACGGGAGTAGAATCCCTGATTCTGCTTAGAAAGGGGAACTTCCTCAATGGCATTAAACAGGAGAAGGGATTGAACCTCCTGGAGAAGAAGGGAGGACTGTGCAGGGTCCAAGGTAGACTCTTTTGGAGGATGGTCTGTGGGCAGGATGTGAAAATGGAGAGTGTAACCCTGACGAATGATGGTTAGGACCCAGAGGTCTGATGTTAAGAGCTCCCAGCGAGTGATGAAATATTGGAGACGGCCTCCGATGGGCTGAGGTGAAGACTAGAGAGTATCGATGTTGGCTATGCTCTGAAGAAACATGTCAAAAAAGCTGTGCAGGTTTTGGGGGGACAGCCTATGGTTTCTGCTGTTGACAGGCTGCTGCTTGTCTTCTAGGTTGGGACTGAGGAAGAGCAGCAGACTTGGCAGCAAACCTTTCCTGGTAAAAAGCCGGTCTGAAAGGATGAGAAGGTGGAAGTTTTTTCTTAGGCTTGACCAGAGTGTCCCATCTGGTCTCATGAGCTGACAACTTCTGAGTAGTTGTGTCCATGAAGGAACCAAAAAGCTCATCTCCCAGACAGGGAGCATTTGCAAGCCTGTCCTGATGATTTATGTCCAGCTCAGATACATGAAGCCAGGCCAGACGTCTCATGGCTACTGACATTGCTGCCACACGGAAAGTAACATAGTAGATGACGGCAGATAAAGACCCGAATGGTCCATCCAGTCTGCCCAACCTGATTCAATTTAAATTTTTTTCTTCTTAGCTATTTCTGGGCAAGAATCCAAAGCTCTACCCAGTACTGTGCTTGGGTGCCAATTGCTGAAGTCTCCATCAATGCTCACTCCAGCCCATCCACACCCTTCCAGCCATTGAAGCCCTCCCCAGCCCAACCTCAACCAAAAGGCCATATACAGACACATACCATGCAAGTCTGCCCAGTACTCCCCTTAGTTGTTCAATATTTACTATTATTTTGATTCTAGATCCTGTGTTCATCCCACAGTTCTTTGAATTCCGTCACCGTTTTCCTCTCTACCACCTCTCTCGGAAGCGCATTCCAGGCATCCACCACCGTCTCCATAAAGTAGAATTTCCTAACATTACTCTTGAATATACCACCCCTCAACCTCAAATTATGTCCTCGAAGGCTCAAGATATTTAAGCTTCTGCAATGCCCTACAGGACTGCACTGGAGTCGACTCTAGTGATGTCTGAGTCAAGGATGACTGGTGTCGGCAAGCTGACGTTGCCAATTCACTGATGGGAAGCATCTGCACCGATGGAGACTCCAAAGCAGGTGCAACCGGTGTCAAGGGCTCAGACCAGACTGGCACCGGGGAGGTAGGGTCGGTATCGACACAGGCAGAAGTTGGGTCAGTGTCAGCATTTGAAAATGCTCACCCAGTTCCTTCTTAAACAAGTTGTCTATCTTTTGCTTAAGCGTAAGCACCGGTACCGTTGGCTTTTTTGCTGGTACATTCGGTGCCGCTCTATGCTCCGGCGATGAGGAGGCACTCACCGATATCAGAGCGAAGCGCTTTTTGGGCCTCTTCAAGGTCAGCAGGACTTGCCTCACTGCTACTTTGACCTGAGGCCCAGACGGAGTGGGGGAAGGCTTCTTAGCTGGCTTACCCACAGATGACTGTGACACCGGAGTTGTTTCCATCGGTGTCAAGTGGTGCGGTGTCACCTTGGCCGGCACCGTTGAAGTCGGTGTCGATGTAGACTCACCCTCCAATGCAATGCCGAAGAGTAGTTTTTGCTGGATCAGGTAATTCTTCAATGTTCTTTTTTGAAGAAGAGCAGCAGGAGCAAGTTTCCGGACAGTGCTCAGGCCCTAAGCACTGGAGGCACCAGCAATGCGGGTCAGTTACTGAAATGGGCCGAACACAGCGACCACACTTTTTAAAACCCATATATGAGCAGGACATCAGCAGAAAAACAGCCCCAGCTAGGTAGAAATCGGAGGCCAAGGTGGTCGAACAGGACCTGCCGGGCCAAACCTAACCTGCGAGGGAAAAAAACAAAAATCTTTACGATTTTTTTTTTTTTACACTCAGATCGAATAAAGAAAGTAAAAGAAAAAAAAATAACAAAAGAGTCAATTCCGCAAGAGCGGGAAGACAGTGAAAGAAAAAATTTCAACAAGTGTTGAAAGCGCGTCTTAGCTCTGCGGAAAATAAGAAACTGAGGGCAGGAAGGCACTTGCGCATGCGCTGTTCGGGCTATTGCGAACTTTCTAAAGACTTAAAGTGGCGATGCACTTTTAAAGTGGTCCGTACCGGGGCTCCGTCAGTGATGTCACCCATCAGTGAGAATATGCTGCCTGCTTGTCCTGGGATAATAGTGGATATTGGAGAAGAGGCAAACTTTTTTCACATCACAAAGTTTTGGGGCAAATTCAGGAGGATTCACCATAAAAAAAAGTTAACATCTTCCAAATTAAGATGCTACAATTTGATATTTAATAAAAAGATGACTGCTCCTGGGAGTTCTCTACTCACATTTTTCTGCACCTAAGGGTCAGAGTTTTGTTTCCTTCCTGGCTTGATAGCCTGAGAACTATTTGCTTTTGTAAAAGGCTACACCTGAACTTTACTATTGAGCAGTTTTTATTTTAAATGGTACAATATAAATACTATGTTAATATTACTAAACTATCAACATTTTTGTAACAAAATATATATATATATTATATATATATATATATATATATATAATTTTATAAAGTGAATTAATACTGTGGGAGGAGGGAAATGGAATACAGTCATATCTGAAGTGTACTACTGGTAACGATCCACAGTATGAGATAGAAAATGATTCCACAAATGTTATTTTTCAGGCTGTGTCTGAAGAAGAGTCATAAGAGGCAGAGACAATGAAGTTACCAGGACCAGAGTGGCTTGCCATGGACTGGGCAGCTTGTTGGCTTAAATTGTTACAGATTAGTACCAATTGATTACTCTGTGCTTCAGAGAGGGTACTACAGCTCTGGTATACACTAAAGTTGGTTTTCCTACCAGGGATGTTGCCTTTCTCACACATTGTTTTGACCATCTTTGCAAGTTTGTTTTTCCCCAGGGCTTGGCAGTTGTACCAATGAAGTGCAGCCAGATTGACAACCGGCTTTATGGACAGGTAGAATGGAGCGTCTTCATAACGCATTGCTGGGGGTCGCCTTTGAGCATACTCTTTGTAATCTTGTACTGGACATGTCTGAGGGGCATGAGGAGTGGCATACACTCTACATTCAGTGCCTGCTCTCTTGGTTTTGGCATCAGGACTTTCCTGACCCATCCACTCCAAGTATTCAAGACCTGTCTCCAACACCCGAAGTCTGACATCTCCCCATTTTAGCGTGGACCCATGAAAGCCTGTACAGTGCCCAAAAGCCTTAGTGTTATTGAGCCAGACCAAGTTCAGCAGTCCTTCCGGATTATAGCGACTCAATAGACCTCGTTTGCGTAGTATGAGTTCATCAGCAAAGGTAAGCTTCATGGATTTATGTGGCTTGTTTCCTTTACCTTTGCATCTTAATTCTATCTGTTTTTGCTTCAGAGCTTCTTGGGATCTCTTGAACTCTTTATCCCTTGTAATACTGTATCCATACCTGTGTTCTTTAAGATACCGCTCTAGCCCACATTGATAATTGGCTAGGCTATTTGGTTCATATTCAGAACCATCTTTCTGTCTGGCATCCACAAAGAAAGAAGCCAAATAAGCATCAAGTTCTTTGCAAGGGATGACATAAATTTCTCTCGCCTCTGATGGATATTTGGCGATAAGGAACTCCCGGAAGTTGCGAAGAGCTGTCTGAGTGCTCCGGATGGTTTTCTCATTCTGTTCACGATTCAGCTCAGCTGCGGCCTCATCCTGATCTGAAACCAAAAAGGAGAAGGGTGGGGGGAAGAAAGGAGAAGGGGAACTGGTGAATTTGGGGAGTACATTGTTCACAATTTATTTTTCTTAAAAAAAAAAAATGTATAAGGAAAATTTAAGTATCCACTTCTCAAAGATCATTAGAAAACAGTATTACATACCTGTCTCATGACTGAAAAGCCCAACATCAGTAGTTTCACAAATGATGTACAAGACCATGGCAAAAAAAATTGAAATGAGTTCTTCGTGTCATTGCTGTACACTTAAGTGATTGAAGATTTGTGGGAAAACCTGATATTTGACAGGGTCTTCATTTTGGAAGAAATATACAATATAGAAAGCCTGAATTTTATTCCACTGCAATAAGCAGGGTCCTCATCAGAATAAACCTATTCTTAATTGCTTCATTTGTGAAACCAGAGGTTGTACTGGTTCCAATTTATATTTGAACTGAACAAAAATGTGTCAAAATTAAAACAAAGTAAAATGAAAAACAAGGTGAAATTTATTCATACCAGTTAGTTCACTTTCCTTGAATCCTATTAGATCAGCCAAGACAAAGCTTGCGTCCCTCCTACCTCAGGTAGAGATTCTGAACTATTCCAGTGACATCATCCTTATGAAGGATGATACAGTTTGGAACCCCTTCAGTATGCAATTGCCCAAGCAGAACAGGACCCAATTATTTCTTTTTTTTAATTTTGTTCATATCTTTTTCAGTACCTTAAGACGAGTTATATTCAGGTACACTGACCATTTCTCTGTCCCCCAGAAGGTTTACATTCTAAATGTTTACCTAAAGCAATGGAGAGAGTTACATGATTTGCCCCTGGTGACAAGGAACAGCAGTTAGATTTGAATCCTGGCTTCCCTGGTTGTCAGCCCAGTGCTCTAACCATTAAGGTACTCTTCTTCTCATAGGGAATCTACTGAAAAACAATTAAACATTATCAACTGTATAATTATTTACAGAATAGAGCAGACAGAACCTGTAAACAATCCAGTGCTGTAATCTTCATGGTGGGCACTAGACTGGTCTAGCAGGATTCAAGGGAACAAAATTAACAGGTATGAGTAAATCTCACCTGTCTTTTCATTCTTTTCAACCAGTCCAGACAAATGGGGTGCACAAAAGCAGTGGGTAAAGAGGCAAGAGAAGACAAGACCCTCTGCAACACAACTCTGTCAAAATTTGCTGTGCTTCTGACCAGCACATCAATCTTATGATGCTTCTCTAAGAAATGTAGTAATAACCATATCATCACCTTACAGATATCTCCTGGGATCACAGCTCAGGCTTCAGCAAAAGTAGTCAACTCAGCTCAAGTTCAACGTGCATGCAGCCCATATACTACTACCTTTTATTGCAGAACTAGTCTTATAGCCCGTTACATTAACGGGTGCTAGAATATATGTGTGTATGTCTGTCTTTAATTCTTTCTCTCTCTCTGTCTGTCCTTTGCGCTTTCTATCTTTCTTTTTCCTTGGCTGTCCACCACCACCCCTTGCCTGCTCCCCCTGTCCATTCTCCCTTCCTTTTACCTACCCTGTCCTGCAGTAGAATGTCTGTCTGTCTGGGTATTTTTTTTCTTTGTCTCTCTCTCTCCTTGCATGCTGCCTGTCTGTCATTTTTTCTGTCTGTGAATCTCCCTGTACCTCCTTCCTATGTCCTTAGTGCCCCTTCCTATGTTCATAGTGCCCTCAGTGCCCCTTCCTATGTCCTTAGTGCCCCCAGTGCCTCCTTCTTCCCCTCTCCGATGCCAGCCTGCCTTCCATTGAAACCCCCCCCTCCATTGCCTCCCAGCTTGCCTGCCTCCCATCCCCCTGAGCAGCATATTTCCATGGAAATCCGTTAAGCCCGTTACATTAACGGGTGCTAGAATATATGTCTGTCTGTCTTTTTCTTTCTCTCTTTCCTCCCTCCATTTCCCTGTGTAGCGCTGTCTCTGCTTTCTTCCTCACTCTGCACTCTTCAGCTGTAACATTAGTGCCTTGCTTTTTCTCCCTGCAAGCATCTCTGCTCTCTTTCTCATCCCCAGTCTCTTTGCTCTTTTTCTGTTCTTGCAGGAGTCTCTGCTCTCCTATCTCTATATGTTCCTGATTCTTGCAAACTTCCCTGTAGGTGTCTCTTCCTTTTTTCTTTTTTTTTAATTCCTTCTTCAGTCTCAGTTCTTTATCTGAACATTCCCATCCTCAATCTCTCCAACTGCAACTCTCTTGCCCTCTAAGCCCCTGCTGTGCATGTCGCTACTGATCCCCTCTCACTGACCCTTGCGACTGCGTTTCCATGGCAACCCTGCTCGCGGGTCTGTGAGTGTAGGGCCATTTTGCTTATTTCCTCGTGGGAAGCTGTTTTGCAGGCTAGTGGGTGTGAGGAGCGGCCGGGATCGTGAGTAATGCCCAATGCTTTGTTGCCATGACTCCCTTAGTTGTGTCCGAAGTTAATTTTAAGTTCTGCTTCTCTCACGATCCCTGCCTGCGTCGGAAGCCTTCTCCGACGCAGGTGCGGCTCGTGAGAGGAGCCGCGGCGACAGCTTAGAACTTAAAAAATAACTTCGGCCACAACATTACCTTGGGGTCTGCTGAACTTAAAAATAACTTCTTTGTGAACATTACCTTGGGTTCCGCGAGTGTGTAGAACCCTGGTGTCCGATCGGGTCCTGTTTGGTCTGCCACTGCCTGGAGGAATTGAAGAGAGTGTAGGGCGGAAGCGAGAAGCGGGGCCTCAGCAGCAGCTGGGCGGCTCGCACCGCCAGCCCCCAGGAGCTCGAGGCCGGCGGCGGACATGGCTGGCGTGGCATGGTGGAGGAGGAACAGAGTTCGGTGACGTAAAACCTGCGCATGCGCACTCGTGTTTCCGCGACGGATCAGGGAACACAATTTTTTTAGTGCGCATGCGTGTCCTACTATTTTATTATATTAGATATATGCTGGAACTATATGAAGAGTGGGTTCCACAGTCAAAAAGGATTAGTCACTTTAAGGTACTGCAAAAGCACCCTAAGGGCATCCAACTTGTGTAACTTCTACAACTGTACTATTGCTGATCTTTCTGAGTTGGCCAGCAAAGGCATCACCTGATTGACATGGAAGAGAGAAGTCACCTTAGCTTAGGCAGAACAGTTTAGAGGAATGGTTTAGTGCTTGAGAATGGCAAATAGGACTCCCTGCAGGAGAGGGCTGGAAACTCTGAAACCCTCCTAGTTGAACAAACGACCACCAGAAAAACTACCTTCAGTGAGAGCTCTCTCAAAGATGCCAGGCTCAACGGGAGGACACAAGGTGTGAGGACAAAGGTCAGGTCCCAGTGAGGGAGAAATGAATGAAGGGGGGGGATACACACAAATATAGTTAACTCCCTTAAGAAACTTCACAATGCCTGCCTGAACCACTTTGGAAATCTCAAATACCTTCTTTCTGAAATATGGGAGGGCCACTATGTGGATCTTTAAAGAATTCAGAACAAACACATGGTCCAGACCCTTCTGCGGGAACTTGAATAGAATGGACCTGGGCTCACCAAGGAAAGAGGTGGAAAACCATATGCCATCCCTCAAAGATTCTCCAAATCCAAATATATAAGAAAGATGTGTGGGACTTCAGCATGGTTGAGATGATAAAAGGCCAAATAACCTGTGTGTTTTAAGCAGTGCCTCTCAAGGACCTGGCTGTAAACCAAAAGGAATCTGGGTCTTCCATGAGAACTGGACCCTGCACAAGAAGATCCCTACTCCTCAGAAAGTTCAGTAGGCATTTCTTGAGAAGACAAATCCATTCACTATGGACATCATGGCCAGTCAAAGGTAATCAGAATCAACCCAGAAGGGGTGCCTGGCTATTTTTCCAGAGCACTCTGCTTATCAGAAGCCAAGATGGGAACACATATAGACAAGAGCACTGATCCCTTCTGAGCCAGACTCCTTTCGG
The DNA here is from genome assembly GCF_902459505.1 of Geotrypetes seraphini. Lineage (NCBI taxonomy): Eukaryota > Metazoa > Chordata > Amphibia > Gymnophiona > Dermophiidae > Geotrypetes > Geotrypetes seraphini. The sequence goes on from NC_047084.1 coordinate 485,384,458, forward strand.
TTTCAGAAAAAGCAGGGGTACTTTGCCCATGCCCACAATATGGACTTGCTGAGATCACTTTGATGTGCCTCTACATCTACTGTTGAAGGAATCTGGTTTCCAAGGCCACCGCCACACTCTGGGTGCCCCCTTGCCTGTTGATGTAGGCAACTGTTGTAGCAATGCTGGATCACTTGAACTATCTTTACCTGCAAAAGGGAAAGGAAATTAATGATCCCCAAATGGGCTTGTACTTCCAGCTGATTGCTGGGCCAGGATGCATCCAGAGCCCCCCTGTTACCTGACTGAAGCAATGGGCTCTCCAACCTGACAAATTCACATCAGAGGTGAGAATCGCCCATTGGAGTAAATCCAACAGAATCCCTCTCAGTATGTGGTGGGTGTTATCCCACCACCACAGCTTCTTGCGGAGAGAGCCTATTGGGGGTATTTGAGCCTTGAATACCTGAGAACTTGGAGTCCAACAGGATTACAATACTTATTGAAGGGGTTACATGTGACTGCCATGGACCCTCAGGAGCTGCAGGTAATCCCAGGCCAAGGGGCATCTGGTGTACAGAGACTCTTCTTTTGTGCCTGGAGCTTCAAAATGCAATCCAACATTTGTCTCCTGTACTGAACCATACCCTAGAATGGGGGTAGGCAATTCCGATCCTCGAGAGCCGGAGCCAGGTCAGGTTTTCAGGATATATGCATGAGATAGATTTGCATCTCAAGGAAGCAGTGCATGCAAATCCATCTCATACATATTCATTGTGGATATCCTGAAAACTTGACCTGGCTCCGGCTCTCAAGGAGCAGAATTGCCTACCCCTGCCCTAGGTTACTTCATTTCCTGAGCTGGAAACTGGGTCTTGGTGAAATTCACCAATCAGCCAAAGCACTCCAGAAACTGGGTCATGAATGAACTTGAGAATCCTCTGCTCCTGAAGGTATGCAACTGCCACCATCATGAATCTAGAAAACATGCTAGGTGCAGTAAACAGGCTGAAGAGCATGACTCTGAACTAGAAATGTTCTTCTAACATACAAAAATGCAGATAATGTTTGTGGGGTGCTCAAATGGCAATGTGGAAATATGCCTCTGTGAGATCCAGGGAGATGAAAAACTTGTCTGGCCTGATTAAGGTGATTATTGACTGTAGAGTTTCTACCTGGAATCAAGGGATGCATAGGGAGGTATTGACCCCTTTGAGGTCCAAGATGGGCCATACAACCCTCCCTTTTAGGGACTACAAAATAGAAGGAGTAGGGCACCTGACAATGCTCTAGCCCAGCATGAACTCCAATTTCCCCTAGAAGTAGTAGATGCTACAGCATCAGCTGCATGACCTCCCTTTTGACCAGGGAGTTACAGGGGGACTCCACAAAGGTGCCTGAAACATAACTACAATTTCAGAGCATAATCCTGAGGATACAACTTCCAGAACCTACTGGCCAAAGATAATGAGGGTCTACCCACTCTCACTGCTGAGCAGCCATGCAGAACCTTACTGTGGTCCCTTGAATGGAGAGGAGGGGTAAATAATTATTTCCTCTTCTAGCTCCTTGAAAGGATTCAGTCTTCTGAGACTTTGCCTCCTTGGAAGAATCCCTTGCATACCTTCTGAGGCAAAACTGGCACTAATCCTTGGATGGTAAGCACTCCTCTGTGGGAAGCCTCGGATGTTTAGACTCTCCCAATTCCTCTTCAAAAATCAAGTGATCCATGAAAGACAGCTTACTCACAGCCCTGGAGGCTGTGTTGGCTGACCTACTTCTTTAACTATAGTAATCTGTGGGCTACCACCTTAGATATTATCAACTTCACTGAGATGTAGATGAGATTTTAGATCATGTCTGCTACAGTGGCAACCACTGACTGCATGCTAGCTGTCTCTGGGCAATCCAGCCATGGCTGTCTTCAATGTAAAAGAACTAAAGCCACATAACTGCCAAAGACAGAGGGACTTGGACCCCTAGTGCTGAGGAAGCAAAGGCTGCTGCACCTTTTGATCATAAGCATAAGAATATAAAAATAGCCATATTGAGTCAGACCAATGGTCCTTCTAGCCCAGTATCCTATTTCCAACAGTGGCCAATTCAGATCACAAGTACCTGGCAAAAACCTAAATAGTAGCAACCTTCCATGCTACCAATCCCAGGGTAAGCAGTGGCTTCCCCCATGTCTGTCTCAACAGAAGACTATGGACTTTTCCTCCAGAAGCTTATCCAAACCTTTTTAAAATCCAGCTATGTTAACTCCTTTTACTATATCCTCTGGCAATGAGTTCCAGAGCTTAACTATTCTTTGAGTGAAAAAATATTTCCTCCTATTTCTTTTACAAGTATTTCTATGTCATTTTTAATTGAGTGTCCCCTAGCCTTTGTACTTTTTGAAAGAGTGAAAAATCAATTCACTTCTACCCGTTCTACACCACTCAGAATTTTGTAGACCTCAACGAAGCCATCTGCACAATGCGCTGCAGCAGCAAAAAAAGCAAACAGAATGCTAGGAATGATAAAGAAAAGGATCACAAACAGATTGGAGAAGGTTATCATGCTGCTGTACCGGGCCATGGTGTGTCCTCACCTGGAGTACTGCATCTAGCACTGGTCGCTGTACATGAAGAAGGACACGGTACTACTCGAAAGGGTCCAGAGAAGAGCGACTAAAATGGTTAAGGGGCTGGAGGAATTGGCATACAGTGAGAAATTGGAGAAACTGGGCCTCTTCTTCCTTGAAAAGAGGAGACTGAGATGAGACATGATTGAAACATTCAAAATACTGAAGGGAACAGACTTAGTAGATAAAGACAGACTGTTCACACTCTCCAAGGTAAGGAGAACGAGAGGGCATTCTCTAAAGTTGAAAGGGGATAGATTCTGTATAACATAAGGAAGTTCTTCTTCATCCAGAGAGCTGGAATGCTCTTCCGGAGTCTGTTGTAGGGGAAAACACCCTCCAGGGTTTCAAAACTGAGGCTGTACTCATTTAGAGCACTGGTCGTTGACCTGGGGGCCGCCGCGTGAGCAGAATGCTGGGCAGGATGGACCACTGGTCTGACCCAGCAGCGGCAATTCTTATGTTTTAATTCCCCTTCAACCATCTCTTTTCCAAGCTGAAGAGCCTTAACCTCTTTAGCCTTTCCTTATATGAGAGGAACTCCATCCCCTTTATCATTTTAGTTGTTCTTTTTTAACCTTTTCTAATTCTGCTATATCTTTTTAGAAATACATGACCAGAAATGAACGTAATACTCAAAAATCTTAAATAGCACTGGTCCCAGTACAGAGCCCTGCAGCACTCCATTATTCACCCTCCTCCATTTAAATAAATGGCTATTTAACCCTACCCTCTGTTTTTTGACCAGAAACCAATTCTTAATCCACAGCAGAACATTGCCTCCTATCCCATGACTTTTTAATTTCCTCATGAAAGGCTCCTGAGAAACTGTCAAAAGTTTTCTGAACATCTAGATATTACATCAACCAGTTCACCTTTATCCACATATGTATTCACACCTTCAAAACCGGTGAAGCAAGACATCTCTTGGCTGAACCTAAGCAGACTATGTCCCATTAAACCATGTTTGTCTATGTATTCTATAATTTTATTCTTTATAATAGTGTCCACTATTTTGCTCAACACTGAAGTTAGGTTTGCCAGTCTCTAATTTCCCAGATCACCCCTGGAACTCTGGTGTTACATTGGCTGCTCTCCAATCTTCAGGTACTATGAACAATTTTATTAGTGACAGGCTACATATCATTAACAGAAGATCAGCAATTTCACATTTGAGTTCTTTCAGTACCCTGGGTGTATGTGGATTTATCATTCTAACATCAATTTAGCATAGTATGTCTTCCAGGTTCACCGAGATTTCTTTCAGTTCCTCTGCATCATCACCCTTGAAAAACCATTTCTGTAAATCTCCAGCATCTTCTTCCGTAAAGACTGAAGCAAAGAATTAATTCAGTCTCTCCACTATGGCCTTATCCTCCCCAAGTGCCCCTTTTTCTTCTTGATGATCCAATGGTCCCAGAGATTCCCTCACAGGCTCTCTCCTGAGGTACCTGAGAAAGTTATTTTTTCCTCTGTGGCAAGTTTCTCTTCATATTTTCTTTTAGCCTTCTTTATCAATGCTTTGCATCTAACTTGCCAGTGCTTATGTTGCTATTTTCTTCATTTGGACTTTTTTTTCCCATTCTTTGAAAGATGTTCTTTTGGCTTTAATAACCTCTTTCACTTCACCTTTTAACCATGCTGGCTGCTGTTTGATCTTCTTTTCACCTTTGTTAATATGTGGAATACATCGGGTCTGGGCTTCCATGATAATATTTTTAAGCAATGTCCATGCCTGATTTAAAGTTCTAACCTTTGTGGCCAATTCTTTTAGTTTCTTTTTAATCATTTTCCTCCTTTTATCATAGTTGCCCTTTCAACAATTAAGTGCTACTACAGAAGATTTCCTTAGTGACTTCAGCCCAGGTATCAACTCAGATTTAATGTTATGATCACTGTTTCCCAGCGAACTTAACACTATTACCTTACTATGCCCTATAAATTACTAAGGGCTAAATCTAAAATAGCTTCCCCTCTTGTCAATTCCTGAACCAGTTGCTCCAAGAAGCAATAATTTATTAAGTCTAGGAATTCTATCTCCTTAGCACTCCCCGATGTAACATTTATCCATCCATTATACTGTTGCCCGATTTGCTAGCTTTCTTAATCTCTGTAAGCACTTCATCTGTCTGTTCATTCTATCCTAAGGGATGGTGTGGCCCTTCAGCGGGGCTCAATAGTGGGAGAAGCTCGCCTGCTTGGCAACCCTTTAAAGAGCTGGGAGGAAGGTGGCTGGTTTGAAGAAGAGGGAGGGGCTTTCTGCCAAAGAAAAAACCACTGGTGGTGTTCTCGGTGCAATGAGGGGGACGACTGGCCTCTCTTCCCCTCACTATACTGGGAGAAGATGACTGCACGAAGAATCAAAGCCCTTTAAAGGGCTGGGAGGAAGGGGTGGGACTTCCTACCAAAGAAAAATCAACTGGTGCTGTTCTCGGTGTAGTGAGGGGGACGACTGGCCTCCTTTCCCCTCACTGTGCTGGGAGAAGATGGCCGCATGAAGAATCAAAGCCCTTTAAAGGGCTGGAAGGTGGCTGGTTCCAAGAAAAAGGGAGTGGGACTTCCTGCCAAAGAAAAAACAATTGGTGCTGTTCTCGGTGCTGGCCTCCATTCCCCTCACTGTGCTGAGATGATCACCAACTACAATAGCTGTCTTAATCCTTCCTTCCTGGGCAGAAGCCCCTGGAGACACATTCTTAGTATGAGAGGATACTGAATCCCCTAGTGGGCAGATCCTTGCTACAGGATTATTTTCTACTTCACCAGAGTGATGCTCTCCTTTTACCAAAACTCAAACCTCCAAGGCAGCACAGGAGCTGCCAGACTGGAGGTGAAACTTCTCTACAATGTCCTTGTAAATCTCCTCTATGTAGTTCTCTTTCTCTCTCAGCTACTCCAAGTTTGCTACTCTAGACTCAAGAGAATGGACTCATTCTCTGAGAGCTAGAAGTCTTTGCGTCAAGCACACACATATAACCTCTCCTCAACTGGAAAATATTCATACATGCAACACTAGGATTGTCCATAAAAACTTAAAGTTGGAAAAACTGTGTACACCAAAGATTAGATTCTTATCTTGCTAATCTTCTTTCTGATAAAAAGACATAGGATTCTGTACCATAGCTTTGCTTCCCATTAGTCATGAACAGATCTGGAGGGGGCTGAGAAAAGTCATCTCGTGCCCCTCCCCATTAATGTCCAGAACCCAACAGTCCAATTAAATCTGTTCCCATTCCCTCCAGAAAGCTGACAACATGAGGAGGAACTGATGATTTGAACAGGAGTGTCCATCACCCTGGCATCATTGTAGCTTCTTGGTGGCTGAGTCACCATGGGAACCTGAGGGTTGCTGGGGCCTGTAAGTGCCAAATCTCTGTCTGGACTCCTGAAAGGGCCTCTGAGAATAGTAACCGGAAGAAAACTAGAAGGATCTCCTAGAGGTATGAAAACTGCCTTTGCCGTCCCAGTGGAAAGGGATTTTGGACTGTGATCTGCCACACTGGCCATGAAGTCATCTAAACCTTTGCCAAAAATCATCTGCCCCTTGAAGGGTAATCTGCCGAGAGTGGCCTTGGATGCTGAGTTCCCTTCCCACTGTCTGATCCAGAGCAAACAGCGGGCAGAAACAGAGTAAGCCAAAACACTACTCATGTCTCCGATGATGTCATAAAGTGCATCAGCCACATAATTGACTCCTTCCTTAATCATGTAGGAACAGGTGTCCCCAGCTCCAAGATACTAGTCTGCAATCTTGTATGACAGGCCTGTGCCACAAAGGAGGAAACTGCTGCAGCTTTGATACCCAAAGCCAATACTTCAAAATGTCTTTTAAGGACCACATCTACCTTACAGTTCTGGGCGTCCTTCAGCATCGCTCCTCCCTCACTAGGAAGGGAGGTATGCTTTGTTACTTGTGCTAATGCGGAGTCCACTTTCAGCTGCAAAAACAGCTGTTGGAAGTACGGAGCCATAGAATAGAGCTGAGACATAGCTTTGGCTACCTTTAGAAAGCCTTCAGGTGGGTCTGCAAATTTATCAAATATTTAGGAATTAAGTTAACCGCCGATGTCGCTTACATGTATAAGGTTAATTTTCTGGAGTTGCAATGTCATTTAATGTTGGAAGTAGATAGATGGGAGGGATTGACGGTTGGTTGGCTGAGTCATATTGCGGCCATAAGAATGATATTGCTGCCCAAATTGTTGTACTATTTTATGGAATTACCTATTGCAATCCCCAAAGTGTTTTTTCACACTCTTACACAAAAGGTGTTTGCTTATATTTGGCACCTCCTATATGGCTTATCTATCAAGCTTTATCAAATACAGTCAAACCTTGGTTTGCGAGCATAATTCGTTCCAGAAGCATGCTTGTAATCCAAGCACCTGTATATCAAAGCGAATTATAGGAAATAATGGAAACTCAGATGATTCATTCCACAACTCAAAACTTTAATACAAAATACTATACGTACTCGTATTGCAAGACCTCGCTTATTTAGAACAATCACTACACTCCTGCAGCGTCAGAGAGAGAAGAACCATCGGCTCAGTTGTGATGTGTATATACTGTATGTACTTGTATTGCAAGACATTGCTTGTATATCAAGTTAAAATTTAATAAAATGTTTTGCTTGTCTTGCAAAACACTTGCAATCCAAGGTTTTTGTACCTTAAGGAGAAACCACGCTGAGATGATACTAGCTAATTGTATTTCACATGAGCTTTCATCTCCATATGTACCAAAGCCTTATAGTATGAAAAGGCTTTGAAAGGCCTTCTGAGGCATCATCCTGGGAGTGTTGCCAAAATCTGAAGGGCCTCAGACACAGAGTCAATGAAGTGACTAAGGTTCTCCCTCTACATGACTGGGGATCCCTTATCCTTCAAAGAATTCTTTGTTATTAATGGGTTGAATAGACTGTGAAGGCAGTGGGATTGTTAATAGATTTTTTTGATCCCTTATCCTTCCCCAGCTCCAGCAAAAACCCATCCCTCAAAGGATTCTCTTGAGAACTCATCCTTTGGCTCCCAGGGATCCTTTTAAGGATATTCCTGAGATAGAAGCGTTTATACCATCTCTGAATCCCCACTAGTAAAGAGGCACCCTTGGGCAAGAAAATTGAAGTTCCTAGGGGGCCCTTGTGAACCTGATGCCTAGTCTCCTACCATTGCTCCATTGCTGAGGTTGAGGACCCCTCAACTGAGCCTTGCCCAAGCTAGCACTTTGCTGTCTTCCTTGGTGACCTCAACAGCCAATCAACTCCCAGGGCTCCCAAATAGACCCCCACATGGCAGACATCCTGATGGTATCGGAAGCCTTCTTTCAGACCTCCCAAGTTCACCAACATGCCACCATCCTGTTCCCCTTCTCTTTGGTGGGATAGAGATAAAATGACCACTGTTCCCAGCCCTTGTCAATAGGCCTTGTTCACATGTGGCATTGAATGCTTCATTGGCAAGGAATTCCCCCACTGACACTTCCAACAGAAACCTCCATTACAATAGGAACAAAAAAAGTCAGTGGTACTGTTCTGCCACAGATAATGCATCTTTGGCTTCCAACATCATGATGCCTCAGGCAGCCACAAGACACACAGACACCCCCTCCACCCCATAAGTTCTGACTCCCAATGCTAGGGTCCAGGCACTTTGGTGGTTCCTCCAGTTTTGACCCATTTTCTTTCTTTTTTTTCCAACTTTATTCTCCCAGAGCACTGATGGAACAAGCCTGAACTGACCCCCCCCCCCAATTGGTTTTTTTTCCCAAAGACTTCTCCTGCAAGGGGAACCCAGGAGGGGTTGAAGGAAGAGGTAGCCTACAACCCAGATGCTTAAGAGGACCTATGCCAGCCGGTCACACCAAGCTATAACCGAAGGGTTAAAGCAGGGGTAGGGCACTCTGGTCCTCGAGAGCCGTATTCCAGTCAGGTTTTCAGGATTTCCCCAATGAGTATGCATTGAAAGCAGTGTATGCACATAGATCTCATGCATATTCATTGAGGAAATCCAGAAAACCCGACTGGAATACGGCTCTCGAGGACCGGAGTTCCCTACCCCTGGGTTAAAGCTTGGAGCTATGAAGGAAATTAACCTCAAAGCAAAAAGATAAGGTCTGTGGCCCAAACCATAGGACTAATACTAGCCTAAGGCCTCAACCACAAAAGACACATGCCATTTGTCTGTGCTCTAGGGACTCGGGCCCATCAAAATTCAACCCAACCTACATCATCTGCTGGCGGTAGTGAAATACTGAAGGATTTCAGCTTGCACCAGCCATATCATTGAAGGAGTTCAGAATGTCCACCACCTTCTTCTGTATGAACTGATCTAGCAGGATAAAAAGGAATATTAAAACTTGGCAGTATACTGAGAACCTCTCTCAAGCATACACACCACATATATAACCACAAGATCATAGACAGAAGGGTGGCAATTGTATTATACTGGATAGCACAGAACAGTTTAGTACAAGTTGGAAAATGTCTTTAGAACTCTGAAGACACTCTTGCAATGTATAGTTCCTGATGGTCAGTGAAGCTTTTCTTTTGCTACTACTGGTAGTAAATTAAAAACTTTTATAAATAAACCAGTTAAAGTCATAAATTTTTAATAGAGAGTCATGGCATAAAACTGCTGGTCCCCAGCTTGCTCTGGCAATTGAAAATTCAGAGTTAGTGTGTTGGAGCTAGAACAACTGCCATGGGGTTGGGGGATGAGACATAGATGGCAATGTTTTAAGACAATCTAGGGTGCCAAATACCATACAAATTACCCTCCCTGGACACAATGAAGAAGCTTGCTAAACACAGAATGCTTAGAACCTACTGCCAACCACAGAGTTGGCTCCTATGTGGCGAACCAAAGGAAGTACAAAGCACTAATGCTCCCACTTCTTCCCATTGGCCTAGCTGTCTGCACACATGCAAATAATGCATAAGACAAAGGAAGATGAGGAAGCTATGGTGCTAATAGATGCTTGCTTCGTCCTTCCTTCATATGGCCTGTTTGGGTAGTAGTAGTACCATGTTTCCCCGAAAATAAGACCTACCCCAAAAATAAGCCCTAGTATGATTTTCAGGGTAGGTCTTAATATAAGCCCTACCCCCAAAAATAAGCCCTAGACGTCGGCAGCCGCGCTTCCTACCGTGCAGCCAAACCGTCGAACCCCCGCTGACCCTCCATCCTTCCCTCCCAACCAAACCCCGCCGACCACAACCATAAATACCTTCCGACAGAACAGCATCAGGCCAGCAGCACTCTAAATAGGCTGCTTCATGGCCTTCTTACTGGGGAATTCCCTCTGCCACGTCACTGATGATGTCATCAGTAATGCAGCACATAGAAGGCCACGAAGTAGCCTGTTTAGAGTGCTGCTGGCCTGACGCTACTCTGCCAGAAGTTATTTATGGTTGCAGTCGGCGGAGTTCAGCTGCGCGGCGGGGGTGGGTGCTCAAGGGTTCTGCTGCACGAAGGAGGGAAGAATGGAAGCTGGGCAAGGGGTCTGCTGCACAAGGGGATGGAGGGATAGAAAGGATTCAGAGGGTAGTGGTGAATGGCACCCCCTCCGAAATGTCAGAGGTGATAAGTGGAATGCCACAGGGCTCCGTCCTGGGCCCGATCTTGTTCAACATCTACATAAGAGACTTGACAGAAGGGCTCCGAGGTAGAATAACATTATTCGCCGATGATGCCAAACTAATCAATGTAGTGAGCAAAAGCACAACAGGCAAAAATTCAATGGCAGACGACATGATGCATGACCTACTTCTACTGGAACGCTGGTCTAGGTCCTGGCAACTCAGTTTCAATGCCAAAAAATGCAAAGTCATGCACCTGGGAAGCCGAAATCCATGCAGGATTTACACCCTAAATGGCGAGATCTTGACAAAAACTGAAGCAGAAAGAGACCTAGGGGTGGTTGTCAGGGAAGACATTAAGTCTGCAAATCAAGTAGAGCAAGCTTCATCCAAAGCAAGGCAAATCATAGGTTGCATACGCAGGAGTTTCGTCAGCCGTAAACCTGAAGTCATTATGCCACTGTATAGATCCATGGTGAGACCGCACCTGGAGTACTGTGTGTAATTTTGGAGACCACATTACCGCAAGGATGTGCTGAGACTGGAATCGGTCCAGAGAATGGCCACCAGGATGGTCTCGGGACTCAAGGAGCTCCCATACGAAGAGCGGTTAGGGAAGTTGCAGCTCTACTCACTCGAGGAACGTAGAGAGAGGGGAGATATGATCGAGACATTCAAGTACCTCACAAGTACATCGAGGTGGAAGAGGATATCTTCTTTTTCAAGGGTCCCGCGGCAACAAGGGGGCATCAGTGGAAAATCAGGGGCGGGAAACTGCACGGTGACACTAGGAAATTCTTCTTCACCGAAAGGGTGGTTGATAGCTGGAATAGTCTTCCACTTCAGGTTATTGAGGCCAGCAGCGTGCCAGATTTTAAGGCCAGATGGGACAGACATGTGGGATCTATCCGCAAAGATAGATAGGGAGGGTCATTGGAGTGGGCAGACTTGATGGGCCGTGGCCCTTATCTGCTGTCTATTTCTATGTTTCTATGTAAAGATGCTGTAGAGGGAAGGCACAAGGGGATTGGTGAGAGGGAAGGAAAGATGAGAGAAAGAATTGGGGTGAAAGAGAGGAAGGAAGAGATGATCATGTACATGAAAAAAATAAGCCCTATCCGAAAATAAGACCTAGTGAGTTTTTTAGGCCCAAAATTAAAATAAGACTGTCTTTTAGGCGACATACGGTAAAAACAGCAGCAGCAGTGTGGTGCCATGCTGAACAAAATGCAATAAAAAAATGCAGCCTGGAGAAGAGGTAGAGCAATGTAGAAAGAAAGAGCCACAGATGGGAGAGGAGAAAGAAGGCAAATGTGATAACTGGAGCTTGACCAAACACAGGATCGTCAGTTTCTACCCCAACCAAATCAATGGGTGAAAGTGGTGGCTCAGTCTTAGCAGAAAATGAAGCCAAAAATGAAACTGGCCAGGCTCTTCCCCCCTCCCTGCCACCAGTTTACACAGCTTCCCCCCTCCTCCTCTGCTGCTGCACAAATCATAACTTCCCCCTTCCCAGATCCACCCGTCAGTCAGCTTCCCCCCAACCTGGGCTTACATCAGGCACGCTGGTAGTTCAGTGGCCTAACTAACCAGGGCAAGAACAAACCATAGTCACTCTGACTCTGGCCACCTCCACCATCCACATGACTGCCAAGCCTTTCAGCAGCAGTCTCATGGTGACCATATTGATACTGGAACAGGAACAGACAGGAGCAACTTTAAATTGCTTCTACCTACACCAGCTACAATCCAAGATGGCCACTAAGGTCCCAGTGACAATTTTGGTGATAGAGGGAGCCAGGGTAAGGGAAACTGAATCGCTCTTGTCCATTAGGCCATTAGACTACCAGAGCAACTAAGTTAGGCCAGGATATGGGAGGGGGGGAACTGGCTGATGGGTGGATCTATGAAGGAGGAAGAGCTACATATTAGGGTGGTCCATAAGACTATGGTAAAAATTCAACTTTATCAGAACATGCCTCCAAAAGTCTGAATATGTTCTACCTCATGTAGATAACATATGATTAAAATTTGAAGTAGTTTAAGACAAATTTAGAGGTCGCTCATGGTTCTACAATATCCTCATAATGCAGCTGGCTATTATAACAATGTGGTAATGTGGTAAGAAACGTGTTTTTTTTTTCCTTTTTTAATTCTTTATTGATTTTTTAATTCAAGTAAAAAGTGCATTAAATTTTACTTACAATTATTATCATAAACAGCACTTACATTCGATGGAGTAAACAAGCAGATAGACCCGGTCAACAACGTATATCTGGATTTTCAGAAGGCGTTTGACAAGGTTCTGCATGCACGACTATTTCAGAAAATTGCGAGTCATGGAATCGAAGGTGAAATACTCATGTGGATTAAAAACTGGCTGGAGCAAAGGAAACAGAGAGTGGGGGTAAATGGACAATACTCGGACTGGAAGAGCGTCACCAGTGGGGTGTCGCAGGGCTCAGTGCTTGGACCCGTGCTCTTCAACATCTTTATAAATGATCTGGACATAGGTACAACGAGTGAGGTGATTAAATTTACGGACGATACGAAGTTATTCAGAGTAGTGAAGACGCAGGGAGATTACGGAGATCTGCAACATGACATAATCAGGCTTGAGGAATGGGTATCAACATGGCAGATGAGGTTCAACGTGGATAAGTGTAAAGTTATGCATGTCAGTAACAAAAATCTCATGCACAAATACAGGATGTCCGGGGCGGTACTTGGAGAGACCTCCCAGGAAAGAGACTTGGGAGTTCTGATCGATAAGTCGATGAAGCTGTCCACGCAATGTGTTGCGGCGGCGAAAATGGAGAACAGAATGCTAGGAATGATAAAGAAGGGGATCACGAACAGATCGGAGAAGGTTATCTTGCCGCTGTACCGGGCCATGGTGCGCCCTCACCTGGAGTATTGCATCCAGCACTGGTCACCGTACATGAAGAAAGACATGGTACTACTCGAAAGGGTCTAGAGAAGAGCGACTAAGATGGTTAAGGGGCTGGAGGAGTTGCTGTACAGAGAAAGATTAGAGAAACTGGGCCTCTTCTCCTTCAAACAGAGGAGACTTGAGAGGGGACATGATCGAAGCATTCAAGGTACTGAAGGGAATAGACTTAGTTGATAAGGACAGGTTGTTCACCCTCTCCAAAGTAGGGAGAATGAGAGGGCACTCTCTAAAATTGAAAGGGGATAGACGTATAAACGTTCTGTATAAACGTAAGGAAGTTCTTCTTCACCCAGAGAGTGGTAGAAAACTGGAACGCTCTTCCGGAGTCTGTCATAGGGGAACACACCTGCCAGGGATTCAAGACAAAGTTAGACAAGTTCCTACTGAACCGGAACGTACGCAGGTAGGGCTAGTCTCAGTTAGGGTGCTGGTCTTTGACCAGAGGGCCACCGCGTGAGCAGACTGCTGGGCACAATGGACCACTGGTCTGACCCAGCAGTGGCAATTCTTATGTTCTTAATAACACTACAAAATATATTCCCCCCTCCCTTCCACTACATCCAATCAAGGAATAATACAAGATATATTCCCCCCCTCCCTGAATGTGTGTACACAAATCAAATAGGAAATAAAGTGATTTTACAACTAATCAGAGTTAACAAAATTTGTTAATGAACCCCGTGTTGTTTTAAATAGTTTATTATGACCCAATATTTCCAAATTCATTTTTTCATAACGATAACAGACAAAGTTTCCCACAAAAAGGAAAAATTAAGCCTATCCCAGTTTTTCTAATTCTTGGTGATCATTTGCATGGCAATCCCTACCATAATTAAAAGGAGTCTGCTTTTATATCTATTTAATGGAGGTTTAGCATTCAACAATGTCCCACAGATGACCACATGTAGGACAATGGAAGCGATGATTCCAGTATCATAGTAATATGTCCCCATATTGATTTCCAAAAATTGAGTATCAAGGGACAATAAAACAACAAATGATCCAGTGTTTCTGCTTCAAGATGACAGTGCCAGCACCTATTAGACTTTGAACTATCCAACTTTTGCAAACAAATTGGGGTCCAAAAAACTCTATAACAAAAAGAACCATGTGTGTCTCATAGATGCTGAAGCTGTACATCTCATCCTCCAAGTCCAAATCCGTGGCCATTGAGTAGCAGAAATCTGCTGCTTTATCTCAATGCTCCAAATGTCTTTTAGACTAGTTTTAGTCTTCTTATTAATCAGATATTAATTTATACCACTTGGCAGCCTGTATGTGGTTAGGATCTGTTACTTAATATTGGTTGGATACTAAATAGCTAATCTTTGAAGCTATTGTTAATGACAACAGTTTTATTTAAATAATGACAACTTAGCACTATTACTGCTGCAAAGCAGAAAGTTAGTTTGGTGATAAATAGGCAGTTGAAAACAGAGTTGATAATACATTTTAGGATAAAAACTAAGAAGTAAGAGTGTCAAAGACTAGAAGCATTGCTGAAGTATGGCTGCTAGGGAACAGCACTGAAGAGCTGTTCAGTTCACATCTTACAACCACTTGGGATGTTCTTCAGTTGATGATATTCTTACAAACTGGAAAAAAAAAAGATGTTTTGAAAGAGACAGCTCATCTGGCCATGTTCAAGGTCTTGGAAATTTGGCAGCATGCAAGAATACCACATCAGCAAACAGACTCAGGGATTTGCATATTGATGAAGTTTTATGATGAATATGAGATGCAACATGATAGGGTGACTCAAGAAGCCTTCAAAGAACATCTCGTCCATCTTTTTAATGTTGCTACCAGTGATGCATTAGTCACAATGAAAATCGAAGACAAACATGTTGTCATCATATGTTACGCTATGTTAATCAGATTACTTTTCTATTCCGCCTTTACCTATCCAGTTCAAGGTCGGATTACATTACAAGAGGTTGGGTAAGTTACCCAGGAAGTTACAATAGACAGTTTGACAAACATTTAATAGAGTTGCTAGTACAGGAGAACAGTACAAATTATTGATAGTTAGGTAGTTAGGTTACAAATACATAGTTGCAACTACAAGTGGGTCACTGTTGGTTCTTCATTTTGTCCCAGGAGTTGAATTAGACCAGGGGTGCCCAAAAGGTCGATCGCGGAGCCCATCCTGGGCTCCACAATAAGACTCACGTTGACTTTGCATTCTATTCTCCCTTCTTCCCCGAAACCAGGTGCTTACAAGCGCCAGACCCACAGCCTTCCCCCCTCCCCCGACGTCAATTCTGATGTCAGAGAGGAAGTTCCGGGCCAGCCAATTGCTGCCTGGCTGGCCCAGAACTTCCTCTCCGATGTCACATTTGACGTCAGGGGAGGGGGGGGGCTGTAGGCCCGGCGCTTGTACACACTTAGCTTGGCGTCGGGGAAGCAGGGAGAAATCGGCAATGGTGGCTGGGGGGGGCAGGGAGAGAGAAAGAAAGACAGACAGAAAGAAAGAAAGAAAGGGGGGCAGGGAGAGAGAAAAAAGGGGGGCAGGGAGAAATTTTGGGTTGGATAGTATTGCCTTATATTGAAGATTACCAGTATGACTGTTTATGTTTTGGGGTGGGGATTTGGCTATCTGATGTATTTGCCATTGTGAAAATTCAATAAAACTTATTAAAATAAAAATAAACAAAAGAAAGAAAGAGGGCAGAGAAAGAGATAAGAAAGAAAGAAAGAAAGGGGAGGAGCACGGAGAAAGAAAGAAAGGGGAGGGGCAGGGAGAGAAAAAGAAAAAGTTGGACTCATGGAGGGACAGAAAGATGTTGGTTGGGGAATGGAATGAAGTCTTGTGGACAGGAAGCATGCAGGAGGCAGAAAGAAAGAAATATTGGATTTATAGTCAGAGGAAGGAAGTGCAACCAGAGACTCATGAAATCACCAGATAGAAAAGGTAAGAAAAATGATTTTATTTTAAATTTAGCGATCAAAATGTGTCCGAATTTATATCTGCTATCTATATTTTGCACTATGGCCCCCTTTTACTAAACCGCAATAGCAGTTTTTAGCGCAGGGAGCCTATGAGCATCAGGAGCAGCACGGAGCATTCAGCACAGCTCCCTGCGCTAAAAACCGCTATCGTGGTTTAGAAAAAGGGAAGGGGATATATATATTTGTCTACTTTTCTATAGTTGTTACTGAGGTGACATTGCATATTTTAAAGTTATCTGCCTTGACCTCTTTGAAAAAACCCTCAAATATAAATGATAATTAACATTTTCTCTGTGTACAGTGTGCTTTGTGTTTTTTAAAATTTTATTATTGGTAGTTCATTTTGACTTGGTCATTTTAAAAGTAGCTCGCAAGCCAAGAAAGTTTGGGCATCCCTGCTTTAGAAAGTCCTCAAAATAAAGTACTTTTTCTCTTACTCCCTCGATTGTTTCATCCTATGTCCCAAGTTCATGCTCCCCGCCTTCTATTGTGTCCCAAGTTCATGCTCCCTCCCTTTTCTTTCTTCCATCCTTTGTCCAAATTTTGTGCTCCCTCCCTTGCTTCTGTGTCCCAACATGACCCTGCTTCTCCCTTCCTGTATTAATGCATCCCCCTTCCTCTCTTCCTGTCCCAATGCAACCCTCCTCCCTTCCCGTCATCCTTTCCTCCGATCTGCGTCCCAAATTTGTCCCACCTGCAGGTGTTTACCTCCTCTGATCGACTCCTTCCTCCTAGCCGCACTTCTCTTCACAAAGCTGCAGCCGTGGTTCTTGCATGCAGTCTGCAGCTGATCCAGAAGCCTTCCTTCTGACATTAGAAGGAAGGCTTTGAGGTCAGTCGTGGACAGAAGCTGCTGTGCGTGGTATTGCGAAGGGAAGTGAGGCTGGGAGGAGGCAGCCAGTCAGTGGAGATAAATACCCGCAGAAGGAAAGGATGGAGGCATGAATTTGGGAGGCAGAACAGAGGGAGTGGCGACCCCCCCAGGCAGCCTGGTTTGCCGCTATGCCACGAGAGAACAGAAGAGGAGACAGCTGACTCAGCAGTCAGTTCTCGGGGGAAGCAGTGGGGATTAGGCAGCCAGCCAGCCTTGTGTGCCGCTCTCAGGGAGGGAGGGCAGAGCATTAAAATAAGGTAAGGGGGGGGGGCGCATTGGGTATTCACTCCATAAGATGCACCGTTACTTCACCCACTTTTGGGGGGAAAAAAAACTGCATCTAATGGAATGAAAAATATGGTAGTTACATCTGATGCTTGCTGTTAAAAATACAAGTAGACTCTGTTAACCAGAACTTAAGCAACCAGCAAAAAAAAAAAAAAAAATCCCAAGGAATACTGTAATACTGTACTATAAATAAATTTGAAAATAAAATCAAATTTCTGGTGGAAATTTAAGTATAAACTTGGCATGACACCTGCTGAGTATGCCCACGCTTTGCCTACCACATGTCTGGTAGCTTGTCTGGAACAGTTTATGGTATAGCATAGTATTAGGCCTATTTTTATTTTTAATAGTAACTCTCAAGCATCCAGAAACTACATTTATCTGGCATCAATCAATCCCCATGGGTGCCGGTTAACAGTCTACTGTAGAAGTAAGATGTAAATGATAATTCTTTAGTAAACAAAAACAAATTAAACAGCAAAACTGGGAGCAGAAGTTTGATATTAGAAACCTCATTATGCAAAAAGTGGATCATTTCATCTTAAATTTTGCTGTTCATTGAATTTAGCCTATAAAACAGTATAATTGGTCCCCAATCAAATACAACAGTAGTTGGGTCAATTTGAAGGGAAAGAAAGATGAAGCTACCATGTTTCCACCAAAATAAGACAGTGTCTTATATTCATTTGGAGTCCAAAAAAGGCACTAGGTCTTATTTTCGGGTAGGGCTTATTTTTTTTCCTGTACATGATCATCTCTCCTTTTCTCTCCTTCACCCCAATTTGTCTTCTTTCCTTTCCACCACATGTACAACATCTTTCTTCCCCTCTCACCCATTCCCTTGTGCCTTCCCTCTGCAGCATCTTTCTATCCCTCCATCCCTCCCATCCCCCTTTGCAGCAGAACCCTTGCCCAGCTTCCATTCTTCCCTCCCTCCCATCCCTCGTGCAGCAGAACCCTTGAGCAAAAGCCGCCGTCCCCACCGCCCTCCCCCCCGGCCCTCCATCCTTTCCCTGCTGACCGCAACCATAAATACATTCTGGCAGAGGAGCGTCAGGCCAACAGAACTCACAGGCTGCTTTGCAGCCTTCTCGCTGGGGCCTTCTGTGTGCTGCGTTACTGATGATGTCAACTGTGAGTGCTGCTGGTCCGAGGCTCCTCTGCTGGAAGGTATTTATGGTCGCGGTCGGTGGGGATTGGTTGGGAGGGAAGGATCAGTGGGGGTTCGGCAGTTCAGCTGTGCAGCGGGTGCGGATCGTGGAAAGCGCAGCTGCCTACAACTAGGGCTTATTTTTTGGGGTAGGGCTTATATTAAGGCCTACCCCGAAAATCATGCTAGGGCTTATTTTCGGGGTAGGTCTTATTTTTGGGGAACACGGTAGTAGCAATTCTTGGTGAAGAAACATATTTCTATCCCAATAAACTACTGGGTATCCCATGAAAAATTTTACATTGTCCACTGGATTGGTAGAATCATTAGAGGGAAGGAACTGCTTTTGCTAATAACACAATTTATGAAAATGACTGTCCAGTACTAAAACACATTCGAAGCAGCCAATCTCTATCAGATAAACAAAGCCATGATCATAGTTATTATAGCTGGAGTATCACCCAAAATCTGATCCAGTGGCATGTGGTCAGGGTCTTTGGATGATACACTGAATCCGCAGCCCTAAGAACATGTTTTTTTTGTTGTTGTTTTTTATCCAACTGGTCCCTTCCCTCGTCAGCAGCAGAGCAAACAGCACGATTAGTGCAAAATTAACCCTGCCTTAGTGAAATTAGCACTTCAGGTCCTATAATGTACCAGGAAAGGATTGCAGAAATCAAGGCTTGGAGTTTCCCTTTTGAACTGGGCATCTTGACTGCTCTCTAGGTTGACTAAGCTTCTCCATTCAAAGCATGTGCTTACATAGTCCCCATGCTCACTCACAAAAAGCATAGTTACTTATTGTAACAGGTGTTATCCAGGGACAGCAGGCAGATATTCTTACATGTGGGTAACGTCATCCACGGAGCCCCGGTACGGACACTTTAAAAGTGCATCGCCAATTTAAGATTTCAGAACGTTCGCAATAGCCCACACTGCACATGTGCAAGTGCCTTCCCACCTGACTAAGGTGAGTGGTTCCTCAATTCAGTAAGCCAGCTAGGAAGCCAACCACGAGAGGTGGGTGGGTTGTGAGAATATCTGCCTGCTGTCCCTGGATAACACATGTTACGGTAAGTAACTGTGCTTTATCCCAGAACAAGCAGGCAGCATATTCTCAAGATAACCAGATAACCTCCAAGATAACTAGAATGGGATGGTGGGAGAGTTGGCCTTTAGGAAAATAAATTTTGTAAAACTGACTGGCTGACGTGTCCATCCTATCTGGAAAAAGACTCCAGACAGTAATGTGAGGTGAAGGTGAATGTATAAACCAAGGACCAGGTAGCAGCTGTGCATATTTCGTCAATAGGAGTAGATCTAAGGAAAGCTACTGAAGCTGCCATAGCCCAAACCTTTTGGGCTGTGACACGACTCTCCAGTTGTAGCCCAGTCTGAGCATAAAAGAACGATATACAGGAAGCCAACCAGTTGGAAATCATTCTCCTCGAAACAGGATGCCCCAACTTGTTAGGATTAAAAGGAGACAAAAAGTTGAGATGTTCTATGAGCTTTTGTCCTGCTGCGATAATAGGCCAAAGCTCACTTGCAATCTAGCATATGAAGAGCTGCTTCTCCTGAATAAGAATGAGGCTTCGGAAAAAAAACACTGGAAGCACAATCGACCGATTGAAATGAAATTCAGTGACAACTTCCGGCAGAAACTTTGGATGTGTGCGAAGTACCACTTTGTCATGGTGGAACATGTGAATGGTGGATCTGCCACTAATGCTTGAAGTTCACTCACTCTTCTGGCAGAAGTGAATGAAATAAGAAAAACAACTTTCCAGGTAAGGTACTTCAGATGAGCCGTAGACATTGATTCAAATGGAGACTTCATCAACCTAGCAAGAACAATATTGAGGTCCCAGACTACTGGAGGTGGCTTGAGAGATGGTTTAACATTGAAAAGACCTTCATGAATCTGGAGACCAGAGGATGAGCAGTTATAGGTTTACTCTCAACTGACTGGTGAAAAGCTGTAATAGCGCTGAGATGGACTCTAATAGATGTAGACTTAAGTCCCGAATCAGACAAATGAAGATGGTAATCCAAAATCAGTGCAACTGAAACAGAGGTTAGACCATAATGACGAAGAAGACACCAGGAAAAAAACAAATCCACTTTTTTTGATAACATTGTTGAGTGGCTGGTTTCCTGGAGGCTTCCAAAATAAGTCTTACAGGCTGAGAAAGATGAAGACTAGCTGAATTTAACCTGAGAGATACCAAGCTGTCAGGTGTAGGTACTGAAGGTTGGGATGTAGATGTGAACCTTGACTCTGCATAAGAAGGAGACCCTATGCCTCCTTGCTTGTTTATATACTACACTGCTACTTGCAGCAAGAGGACTAGATGCTGGAAAACTTTGAGAGCATAATAAATCGCATCGAGTTCCAGAAGATTGATATGAATCTTCTGCTCTTTGGTGGACCAATGACCCTGAGTCTAAAGGCCATCCAGATGCATCCATGGTCAACACCTTTTGATGAGGTGTGTGAAACTGTAGACCTCTGGGGAGATTGGAAAAAAATCATCCACCACTGAAGCGACCATCGAAGAGATGAGGTGACAAAAGTGCTGTGAAAGAGGATCGGTCATCTAAGACCACTGCAAGGCTAGAGACCAATGAGGTGTCTTGAGATGGAGCCTCGCTAAAGGAGTTACGTGAACCATGGAAGCCATGTGGCCCAGAAGAACCATCATTTGCCTGGCCAAAATGAAC
This sequence comes from Geotrypetes seraphini, assembly GCF_902459505.1. Classification (NCBI taxonomy): domain Eukaryota; kingdom Metazoa; phylum Chordata; class Amphibia; order Gymnophiona; family Dermophiidae; genus Geotrypetes; species Geotrypetes seraphini. Next base: position 485,405,580 of record NC_047084.1, read on the forward strand.
TGGAGTTGGTCCACTTGAAGACAGGGCTGAAGTAAAGTGTCTTGCAAATCTTGTGGAAGAAGCGCCTTCATCTGAATGGTGTTGAGAAGAGCCCCAATGAATTGAAGCCTTTGAGACGGATGAAGCTCTGACTTGGGGAAGTTGATCTTGAATCCCAAGTACTGAAGAAACAAGATGGTGTAATTTGTCGCTAAAACAACATCGTGACAGGAAGTTCCAAGTTTATTAAAAATTTGAACTACGATGCTGTGGCGGTGGTGTGGAATCAGGACCTTGCTTCTTCTGAGCAGCTCATTGGTGATGGCTTGCGTATTCTCATGAAACATCTCCCACGTTTGACTCGCTCTGTGGTGCTACAAGAACAGCATTACAAATTCCTGTTGAGACTTTATATTTCCCCTTATAGAGTGTTTGTTGCCGGATTTGCCACTCATGCCGGCTGTCCTAAGTGCCATTCAGCACCAGCTGGTTTATTTCATATGTTTTGGTCCTGTGATAGAGTGCAAACCTTTTGGTCATTTGTGGGTCTTCATCTACAGACGATCATGCGGAGCAGAATTCCCTTATGGGCGGATGTCCTACTTTTTTCTCAATTCACTTCATTGGGATTTTCCAAAGATAACTCCTTATTACTGCAAAAAGCTTCTTTATTGGCTAGGAAATGTATACTTTTACTATGGCGGCAAGCAGAGGTGCCTACCCTTACCATGTGGAAAAATGAACTGTTTACCTTATTTAAAGCACAAATATTTGGATGTTAAGAATTGTGGCCCTAACTGTTGGAGAAAGTTCCGGGCCATTTGGGCTCCAGTTTGGGATAGTTTGTCCCATGGAGCCCGAAGTGCTCTTTTGAACTTTTGACACTGGAGTGCTTGGGGAAGAGGGGGAATGGGGGAATGAATATTGTTCTGTTTTCTGGTTGGGTTCATTTAGTTTCCGTGAAGGAACCCACGATAGACTTTTTCACCGTGAGTTTTGGCTTATGGTTGTACTTGTTTTCCGAGTGTTGTATCTTTTCTTTTGTATGCAACTTTCTAAATAAAAACTATTAATTAAAAAAAAAAATTGATATACCACCTTATCATATAGTTCAAGGTGGTTGTACAATAAAAATTAGGGTAATACAAATAATATACCTTAAAAACAAATTAAAATAACAAGACAGAAAACAAGACACATGACTGGACAGATACAGAAGGAAAAAGGGGAGAATTACAATATTATTTTACGAAAAGAGAGGGTACCAGGAAAAAAAAACCCAAGAGGGCGGGGTTGTAACAAGTAGGTCCAATATAGATGGACTAAAAAAAGTTTAAAAATCCTTATAAAGAACAGTTAAACTTGGAAAGCATCTTTTAAAAAGGAATGTCTTAAGAGAATACTTGAAGGGTCTTTGATGAGCCAGTCATCCAGATAAGGAAAGACTTGAAGACCCTGAGACCTCAAGGCTACTGCCACCACTACCAGGCACTTCGTACTTTGTATTGGTAGTGGTGATTTGCCACACAAAATCTGAGATATTTCCGGGAGTTAAACCCGTGGTTTTGTTGATCTAGAGGAACTTCCTTCGATGGCGTTGAGGAGAAGTGAATGAACTTCTTGAAGAAGAGAGGATTGGAAGCAGACTCTTGTAGGATGATCCGGAGGGATGGTGACAAAACGTAGAGTAACCCTCCTGAATGATTTGTAGCACCCACAGATTGGAGGTGATGAGCTTCCAACAATGGAAATAAAGTTGTAGACGACCTCTGATCGGTAGTGGAAAAGGCTAAAGGAGAGGGATTGTAACTATGCTCTCTAGCATAGACAGGTAATGGTTAAATCTGTAGGAAACCCCACCCAGCACCTATACTAGCTGCTACTAGAGATTCTGTTGGGGCCCTGTAGCCTTTCCATCCGCATCTTTGACTCTCTACTTGCCAGGGAATATGTTTTCCTAAACCTGGTTCCTTTGATTTATTTAAACCAGATTTCCAACAAGTTGTAAGAAAAGTCAAAAGATCTAGGAAGTAGAAAGTGGGAAGAGTGCAGGATCTTTAAGCTGTTACCAATGGCATTCACAGCATCCTTTGTTTGGGCAGGTCAAAAAGACTGAGTTGGCTTGGTAGGAGCAGCGGGTTGAGCCTTGGGAGGACGCTGCTGCTTCTGTTTTTTTCTGTTGAGACTGCACTGGTACAGAGGTCTTAGCTGAAAAACGCCTCTAGTAAGAGGAAGAAAGCCTGAAAGGTCCTGATGAAGAGGGCTTAGCCTTAGGTTTTATTAAGGTGTCCCATCGAGTCTTGTGAGCCGTGAGCTTCTGGGTTGTAGTATCGGTAGAGTCCCCAAATAGCTCATCACCTAAACATGGGACGTTGGCCAGTCTATCCTGAAGATCGACATCCATGTCAGAGACTATAAGCCAAGCCAGTCTTCTCATGGCCACAGACAGAGGAGGCCCTGGAGAAGAGATCAAAGATGTCATAAGCTGAGCGAATGAGTGGGGAGAACACCAGTTGGTGAAAACCTTTCAATTTATGAGAAGGGATATATTTTTGATATCCAGGAAATTATTTAATGAGATGCTTCTCCAATGACAATCTGGGAGAGTCTAAAGGTGGTGTTGAGGGGCAAGCTTATCTTGTTGGCATCCCATCAGAAAAAGAAGCAACGGAGTGAGGAACAACAATTGAGGGACACCTTGCTTAAGTTGGTGGCTTAGCATAAGAGGGGGCAAGGAGTGCAGCTTAGGATACAGATCCAGGAAACTAGGAGGAAAATGGAGGATGAGGTTATTAAATTCAATCTAGATAGACTTTGTCTTTAATATTTTGAAACGGGGAACCGGGAAGACAAGCTAATGGCTCAGAGTTTGGATGCAGCAAACACAAACTAATATTATGTCTATTAAGGCCTCTGCTGGATTGCTTGTGCTTGATAAGGCAGGTATCCAAAAGCATTTTAGGGAATTTTATCAGGAGTTGTATACACCTGAGCATCAGGGGACAGCGGATGATATGGATAACTATTTGAGGGGGTTATGGTTGCCATCCATCTCTGATCTTGATGCTCAGGGGCTAGATCATGATATCACAGTGGAGGTATTGCAAGTACTTCAACAATTGAAGCCAGGTAAATCTCTGGGGTCAGATGGGTTTACGGGGTTATTCTATAAGAAATTCTCTCTCATTGTGGCACCTTTACTGGTGAGGCTCTTTAATTCCTTGAAAGATGGAGCGCAGTTGCCTTTTTATTTGAGATTAGCAGAGAATGCGGTATTGCCGAAACGGGGGAAGGATGCTAGTTTATGTGGCAGCTATAAACCTATTTCATTTCTGGGCATAGACATGAAAATTATGGCCTGCATATTGGCCGTGCATATGCCAGCGCTTATTCATCCTGGTCAAGTTGGATTCATTGGGAGGAGACAGGCAGCAGATGGTATTAGAAGGATGTTGACTTTGGTGTGGCAGGCACAGAGATCCAAGTCATCTTGGGTAGCGGTAGATGTGGAGTAGGCCTTTGATCATGTAGATTGGAAGTTTATGGAGGCTGTCTTGAGACAGATGGGACTGGGTCAGCATTTTATCTCCTGGATTCTTACATTGTATAATAGTCCAATGGCTTGTGTTAAAGTGAACGGGGCTTATTCTACTTCTTTCAAGCTCCATCGGGGGACGAGGCAAGGGTGCCTGCTTTCCACTTTGTTTTTTGCTCTGGTGATAGAGCCCCTCGCGCAAAAGATCCGGCTGTCGCATCAGGTGAGTGGGCTCCACATTCATGGGGAGGAACACAAATTATCTTTATTTGCGGATGACATTCTAGCAATAGTGGAGGGATTGGAGAGGTTGCTTTTGGCTCTTCAGGATCTTATGGTGGACTATGGACAGCTGTCTGGGTTTAAAGCTAATATGACCAAAACAGAGATCTTGAATATTTCTGTTTCATCTAATGTAATCCAGGAGATACAACGTACAGTTCCCTTTAGGTGAGTGAGGGGTCCCATTCAGTACTTGGGTATTCAGATTGGGGTTGACTGGTCTAATCTGTTTCAACTTAATTATATTCCGTTGATTGCCTCTTTGAATTTATATCTTTATTGGATGGATAGAATGGAGGTAGTGCGGATGATGGTACTACCTAAATTTCTGTATTTGTTTCAAATTTTGCCTATCGAAATCCCTAAAGTGTACTAACAACATTGGCATCGGAGCATCTTGTGATTCTTATGGGGATTAGACATCCCAGAGTGGCTAGGTATGCTATGTTTAAATTTAAGGAGGAGAGGGGGTTTGGGTATCCCCAATGTGGAAAAGTATTACCAGGCGGCACAGATATGGGGCAGTTATGGACTGGCATACCATTCTGGTCAAATTATGGATGATGGTAGAACAAGGGCTCTTGGAGGGACCTAGAGGAATTAGCACTCTACACTATCTTCCATGGGTGGGATTGAGGGACAGAGAGTTTGTCGCTATATAGTTAATCCCTACACCAGGTGGACGTTGAGGGTTTGGAAAGGGGGCTATCGGAAGCTAGTAGGCAAGGCTCAGGGGGGTTCATTTTCTTCCCATTTTGTTTGCATCTGATTTCTTACCAGGAGGGGGGCATATTTAAGTGCTGGGAGCGCAAGGGTCTCTCTTGCTTTGGCCAGGTGATGGCGGGGGAGACTATTAAGTCGTCTCCTGAGCTTCAAGCTCAATTTCAGTTGGAGCAATGTGATTTGTTTCCTTATTTACAGGTGAAAAACTATATTATGCGAGCTAAAGTAGGGGAGCCTACAGCATTACACTGCTCTAGGTTTGAATTGATGTTAGGGGCGCCAGTGCGAAGGGGTTGTATATTGGCCCTGTATCATGTTACAGGTAGACAAAGATCGGAAGACCTCCTATATGAGGGCCCGGGAGGTAGATCTGGGGGTCCAATATACTGGGGAGGAGTGGGAACAGATTGCTCTGCACAGTCACCATGTAGTGGTGGTGCCGCAGTTGATGGAAAATGCAATTAAGATTTTGGTGCGTTGGTATATTACACCAGCCTTGCTTAGCAAAATGTATACTTCGTGTACAGATAAGTGTTGGCGAGGGTGTGGACTTAAGGGTACTTTCTTTCATATGTGGTGGGGGTGTCCCAGGATTACACGGTATTGGACTCAGATGTTTGGGTATGTGGGTCAACTTCTCCAATGCTAGGTAGAGGTACAAGCAGATACTGCTTTGCTGGGGATGCTCCCTGGAGGGATAGCAGACAATCAAGACAGGCTCCTCCCCCCCCCCCTCCACAAGGCTACCGGCGCTGCTCCATTCTCCCACCCCCTTGAGGAATCCGACACTGTTCCAAACCCCTCCCCGCGATCCAGCTTCCCCCCCCCGCTCGTGTTGCCCCCCTCCACCGCGATCCTACTTCCCCCCTCCTGAGCAGTCAATGACACCCTTTACCCGACTTGGCACCATTGCCGGTGCCCAAAGATCCTCCCTCTTCTGGCGCGTCTGGGCGGTGAGTCGGAGACCCTCCTTCTTCTGGGCTGGGCTGGGCTGGCTTTGAGCATTTGCGCATGCTCAAAGCCTTTTGGTCTCGCTCTCTCCGAGATTGAGAGCGAGACCAGAAGGCTTTGAGCATGCGCAAATGCTCAAAGCCAGTCCAGCCCAGCCCAGAAGAAGGAGGATCTCCGACTCACCGCCCAGACGCGCCAGAAGAGGGAGGATCTTCGGGCACCGGCAATGGTGCCAAGTCGGGTAAAGGGTGTCATTGACTGCTCAGGGGGGGGGGGGGATGCCGGATCGCCGGGGGGGGGGGGGCGCTCGTACAGCGAGGCAAGCTCGGTTTACGAGGCACCAAGTTTGTGAATGTTTTGCTCGTCTTGCAAAACACTTGCAAACTGGTGCACTCGTAAACCGAGGAACCACTGTACTCTCAAAATTTACTTCATCTCCCAAGGCTGCATTGACACATAAGATATAAGAGCACAGGTACCTGGGGAAGACCCTCATTCTTCTAATGAAGCCCCTCTCCCCTTCCCTTTTCCCCCAGGTTTGAACACGTGGAACATCAATGGCTACTAGGATTTCACTACTCATAGCCTAATCCTGTTTAAAGAGCTGAGAAACCATGTGTGTAGTCGTGATGGAAGACAGATTCTAATGAAGTACAGAAAAGATTATGGCTAGCCTGCACCTGTGTAGTTTAATTTTGTGGTTAACCATTTTGTGTTGTTAATAAGATTATATTGTGTGTATATATGAAAAATGAATGGAAAAAAATGGTGTTACAATTAGTACTATTATGGGGGCGGGGTCTGGGGCAGAGATTGGGCGGGGTCTGGCCTGTGACTTAGCCTGTGTTTTAGATTTCAGCCCCTTAATGTGATTGAGTTTGACACCCCTGGGATAAACCAACAAATAAAGTGAGATTGTCATTTCCACGGCATGCAACACAAGGCAAGTTTGAGCATACTAGATGGGTCTCATTAATATTTCAAGTTTCTGTTAAGCAAGATAAATCCTCCTCAAGAGGATGCACTGTTATCATGTCAAGAGACTCTAGAACTTAAATGTGTTTTGCTTTAAATCAGAGGCTATGAGTTAAAAAGGCTTTCAATATTGATAGTAAATAAGAGCGGTTATGACCTGCATGGTCCATCCAATCTGTTCAGTAGTAACATTCATGATCAATTCAAGATTAAACCAACAATTACTAACAGTGAAGTTACCTGTAGCAGATGCTTTATCCAAGGACAGCAGGATGCATATTCTGCCTTACCTCTAAGAATTGTAAGGACTTTACACAACACCGTTGAATTCCATATGGTTCTCTATTAGTGAAGCATAGGATAATTTGGTATGTATATGTTTTCATATTCCATTAGCTCTGATTAGCTTCTTCCCCATTTTTTCACTATGCAACTCTTCACTCAATTTCACATCCTTATTACCACAGTATTTCAGTAATACCAGAATTTACACACGTCACCACCTAACACTGCTGGTGCACATTCCTCACACATATTTTTTGTATCCATTCTGGTTCCCACAAATATTTCTAGTGTATATTTCTCACACATTTTCCCCATGCTCACACCATTGGTCACACTTCTCAGCAAATGGCTCACTTATCACTTGTGTTGCACTCTCCTCAGCCACCATATTTCACATCTTCCTTCCCTTATTTTCCAACAGAACCCCTGAAGGAGTGTTTCTCCGAAACATGGACCATGTTGGGTCTGTTCTCCATGTAAATGAGAGCCATTTTTTAGATTACAATATTTTATTGACTTTCAATAAAAATTCGACACCTTGTATATTCTTCTCTTTCTGCAGTCTTTTTGTTTTTGTTTTTGGTGTTCGCCTCTTACTGCAGACTCGATGGATTTTTCTTTGTTTTGCCTACTGTTCATGTGTGCATCGTCCTGCCCACCAGATCAGTCTAATACTATAGCTGATAGAATACATCTCCAAGAACAGAAAATAGGAGTACACTTCTCCCTCCGTATTCGTGGTGGATGCGGGCAGAACATAGCCACAAATATGGAAAAACTGCAAATAAGTTTTTATATGTTATTCGTGGTTTTTGGAAACAGCCAGAGTTTTTACTATTGAAACCGCGAATAACTTTTCAATAGTTATTAGTGGTTCTTGGAAATGGCCACTATGTATTTACTATTGAAATTCGCAATTTGGGGGGAATAAAGCACAGTTACTTATTGCAACAGGTGTTATCCAGGGACAGCAGGCAGATATTCTCACATGTGGGTGACGTCATCCATGGAGCCCCGATGGGGACAGCCTCGCAAGCAGACTTGCTTGAAGAACTTTTAGAAAGTTTGTGACTGCCGCACCGCGCATGCGCGAGTACCTTCCCGCCCGACATACAGCGCGCGTCTCCTCAGTTCAGATAGCTAGCTAAGAAGCCAACCAGGGGAGGTGGGTGGGTTGTGAGAACATCTGCCTGCTGTCCCTGGATAACACCTGTTATGGTAAGTAACTGTGCTTTATCCCAGAACAAGCAGGCAGTATATTCTCACATGTGGGTGACCTCCAAGCTAACCAGAATGGGATGGTGGGAGTGTTGGCGTTTAGGAAAATAAATTTTGTAATACTGCTTGGCCAAAGTGGCCATCCTGTCTGGAATAGGATTCCAGACAGTAATGAGAAGTAAAGGTATGACCGAGGACCAAGTAGTAGCTTTGTATATTTCATCAATAGGAGTAGATCTTAGGAAAGCTACTGAAGATGCCATAGCTCTAAGTTTGTGCGCTGTGACTCCACCCTGTAGATGCAGTCCAGCCTGAGCATAGCAGAAAGAGATGCAAGCAGCCATCCAGTTGGATGATGGTGCGCTTGGAAACTGGATGTCCCAACTTGTTTGGATCAAAGGAGACAAAATGTTGAGGAGCAGATCTGTGTGGCTTAGTGCGTTGCAAGTAAAAAGCCAAAGCATGCTTACAGTCCAGAGTATGAAGAGCTGTTTCTCCAGGATGAGAATGAGGCTTTGGAAAAAATATTGGAAGTACAATGGATTGGTTGAGATGAGGAGGACCACCTTGTCATGATGGAAGACTGTGAAAGGTGGGTCCGCATATAGCTCACTGACTCTACAAGCAGACAAGAGAGCAATGAGAAAAACCACTTTCCAAGTGAGATATTTCAGATGAGCCGAAGTCATTGGTTCAAAAGGTGGCTTCATCAGTTGAGTAAGAACAACATTGAAATCCCAAACCACTGTAGGTGGTTTGAGAGGTGGCTTGATATTGAAAAGTCCTTTCATAAATCTGGAAATCACAGGATGAGCAGAAAGGGGTTTCCCTTCAATAAGCTGATGAAAAGCAGCAATTGCACTGAGATGGACTCGAATGGATGTGGATTTGAGACCTGATTGAGAGAAATGCAAGAGGTAATCTAAAACTGAAGATAAGGAGGTAGATTGAGGCCCCTTGTGATGAATGGTGCGCCAAGCAGAAAATCTTGTCCATTTCTTGTTGTAACATTGCCTAGTGGTAGGCTTCCTGGAAGCCTCTAAAATGTCCTTAATAGATTGAGAAAACTGTAGAGTTGCAGTTAGGTTGAGAGGTACCAAGCTGTGAGGTGTAGAGACTGCAGGTTGGGATGAAGCAGAGACCCTTGACTCTGTGTAAGCAGAAAGGGAAAAACTGGTAGAAGCAGTGGCTCCCTGCTGCCGAGTTGAAGTAGAAGGGAGAACCATGGTTGTCTGGGCCACCGAGGAGATATCAGAATCATGGTGGCATGTTCGTGTTTGAGTTTGACGAGTGTCTTGAGAATGAGAGGAAATGGAGAAAATGCATACAGAAACTGATTCGTCAATTCCAGAAGAAAAGCATCTGCCTCGAGGCGATGAGTAGAGTATATTCTGGAGCAGAATTGAGGCAGTTTGTTGTTGTGGGGAGAGGCAAAGAGATCTATCTGAGGAGTCGCCCACTGAGAAAAAATGTGATGGAGAGGCAAGAAATTGAGCATCCATTTGTGAGGTTGCAGCAGACAACTCAATTTGTCTGCCAGACAGTTTTTCTCTCCTTGAATATAGACTGCTTTCAGAAAGGTGTTGTGAAGGATTGCCCTGCTGAGCTTCCTGGCAAAGAGGGAGAGATCCTGATCCTGCTGTGACACGAAGAAAAACAGATTTTTTTTTTTTAAAAGAAGATGAAACACGCAATAAACAGTGACCCTGTAAGGAAAAAAAAAACCACGAGCCACGGTGAGAGAAGGCATAAGTAGAACTAACTAGCGCAGAGCATCAAAACGAGGGCTTCTCGGCTCCGCGGAAAACTTAGAACTGAGGAGACACGCGCCCTACGTCGGGCGGGAAGGCACTCGCACATAAGCGGTGCGGTAGTTGCAAACTTTCTAAAAGTTCTTCAAGCAAGTCTGCTTGCAAGGATGTCCGCATCATGGCTCCATGGATGACGTAACCCACATGTGAGAATATGTTGCCTGCTTTTCCTGGAATAACAATATTTATTATACAATACAGTAATATACAGTAATAATCTCAGTGTAAAAAAAAAGTTCAATACTGTTTTCTCAACAAGGAAAAAAAGAAATGTTCAATACTATACAGTACCGAGAGTTCAATACTGGAATACCTCTACTCAGGCAGTGTCTTCATCCTCATCATCCTGAACAAGTACTGCAGGAGGAGGAGACGAAGAGGATAAGTGAGCACCAGGGGCCTCCTCAGGCAGTGGAAGTAGGTTTTCAGTAGGAGGAAGATTAAGAGACGAAGCGGATGCCTCCTCATGGGTGGAAGAAGTGGATTGTGAGACAGTCACTCTCGGTATCTTTTGGAAATACATTGTGATTTCCATCTGGCTCTTCTGCTTTATCATTTCTTTATATATATTTCTATATGTGGAAATCGCTGCTTCTGCTAACTCCCTCATCTTTAACACACGTACCATGGATGGGTTGATGTTATAGAAAAAGTCAATCACACCATTAAATCTGCGTATGCCCTCTGCAATATTATCCAGTGTAAACTTGTCTTCTAGCACTACTTAGAAACATAGAAACATAGAAAGATGACAGCAGAAAAGGGCTATAGCCCATCAAGTCTGCCCACTCTACTGACCCACCCCATTACGTCTGAGTACTAATGACCTAGTTCCTTAACTCGACCCTCGTAGGGATCCCACTAGGACGTCCCATTTATTCTTAAAGTCAAGCACACTGGTGGCCTTGATCACTTGCTCTGGAAGCTTGTTCCAGTGATCTACATCCCTTTCTGTGAAGAAATACTTCCTTACGTCACTATCAAATTTCCCTCCTCTGAGTTTGAGCGGATGCCCCCTTGTGACCGAGGGTCCTTTGAGAAAGAAAATGTCTTCTTCCACCTCGACACGTCCCGTGATGTATTTAAAAGTCTCAATCATGTCCCTCCTTTCCCTGCATTCCTCTAGAGCAGGGGTGTCAAAGTTCCTCCTCGAGGGCCGGAATCCAGTCGGGTTTTCTGGATTTCCCCAATGAATATGCATTGAAAGCAGTGCATGCAAATAGATCTCATGCAGATTCATTGGGGAAATCCTGAAAACCCGACTGGATTCTGGCCCTCGAGGACCGACTTTGACACCTGTGCTCTAGAGTGTAGAGCTGCAATTTGTTCAGTCTTTCCTCGTACGAGAGACCCTTGAGCCCCGAGATCATCCTAGTGGCCATCCGCTGAACCGACTCAACTCTAAGCACGTCTTTACAGTAATGTGGCCTCCAGAATTGCACACAGTATTCCAGATGAGGTCTCACCATGGTTCTGTACAGTGGCATTATGACTTCAGGTTTGTGGCTAACGAAGCTTCTATTGATACATCCCATAAGTTGCCTTGCTTTGGATGAGGCCTTCTCTACTTGTTTGGCGGCCTTCATGTCTGCACTGATGATTACTCCCAAGTCTCTTTCTTCTGAAGTCCTAGCTAGTGTTTCTCCATTTAAGGTGTAAGGTTTGCATGGATTTCTGCTACCGAGATGCATAACCTTACATTTCTTAGCATTGAAGCCCAGCTGCCATGTCGAGGACCAGTTTTCCAACTTAAGCAGATCCTGCGTCATACTATCCTGCAGATTGCTTTCACTTACTATATTACATAGTTTGACGTCATCAGCGAATAGTGTCACTTTACCCTGAAGCTCTCGGGTCAAGTCCCCTATGAATATGTTAAAAAGGAGTGGACCCAGGACCAAGCCCTGTGGTACTCCGCTGGTCACCTCCGATGTCTCAGAGAGGGTGCCGTTGACCACCACCCTCTGACGTCTTCCACTCAGACAGTCATTGACCCATGAAATTAGTGTCTCTCCTAACCCCATAGATTTCATCTTGTTTAATAGTCTACGGTGTGGGACGCTGTCAAAAGCCTTACTGAAATCCAAGTACACTATGTCCAGAGACTCTCCCGAATCTAGCTTTCCTGTTACCCAATCAAAGAAGCTGATAAGATTGGATTGGCATGACCTACCCCTACTTCTACTCCTCCTTCCTCCTCTTCATCTGGCATTGCCTCTCCTTCAGGAGCAGTCAGGTCAATGAGATCATCTTCCGTTAGTTCATTTGCTCTGGTGTCTATTAAGTCTTGAATACCCTCCATATCCATAACTTCAAAGCCTTCCCCGCCCACCTGCTTTGCCAAGTCAATGATGTTTTACATAATTTCTTGGCCTGGCTCTGTGACATTGACAGTATGATCCATTTTTATACATTCAGGCCAAAGATTCTTCCAGCACAAGTTCACTGTCTCTGGCTTGACAGCTTTCATTTCTCTTTCAATAATATTGATGGCATCAGCAATAGTAAATTCCTTCCAATTTTTCATGATGTTCTCCACGTTGGGGCCTTCATCCATAGCATTTTCAATCCTCTCCAATGAATACCATGTGTAGTGTGCTTTGAAGGTCCTTATTACACCCTGGTCGAGAGGCTGGATAAGAGATGATGTGTTGGGGGGCACATACACGATCTCAATACCCTCAATGTGGAAATCATGTGTGTCTGGGTGTCCAGGGGCATTGTGCAATACCAACAGAACCTTGAATTCCATTCCTTTATTGGCCAGGTATTTTCTTACTTCTGGCACAAAACACTGATGAAACCACTCTAGGAACAGACTCTAGTTGTCCAATCCTTCTTGTTGCTCATCCAGTAAACAAGCAGCTGGAACTTATCTTTTCCCTTCAAGGCTCGGGGGTTTGCAGCTTTATAAATCAGTGTTGGCTTTATCATATAAAACCTATTGCATTTGCACAAAGCAGCATGGTTAATCTATCCCTTGCAGCCTTGAAACCTAGTGCTCGCTTATCCTCTTTGCTAATGAAAGTCCTCTGTGGCATTTTCTTCCAAAACAGAGCAGTTTCATTGGCACTGAATACTTGCTCAGGTTCATATCTCTTCTCTTCAATAATTGCCTTAAAGGTAACAGGGAACTCTCTAGCTGGCAGATGCTGCTTCTTCTGTCACTCTCACATTACGCAGGCCATACTTGTGACGGAATTTATCAAACCACCCCTTACTGGCCAGAAAGTCGGTGGATTGTGACATTCCACTTTCCCTGCTCTTCAAGTTATCATATAAAGCAGTGATTCCCAAAGCTGTTAGGGCTTTTTAGCAGGCAAGCAGCGATTCCCAAAGCTGTTAGGGCTTTTTAGCAGGCAAGCAGCGATTCCCAAAGCTGTTAGAGCTTTTTAGCAGGCAAGCAGCGATTCCCAAAGCTGTTAGGGCTTTTTAGCAGGCAAGCAGCGATTCCCAAAGCTGTTAGGGCTTTTTAGCAGGCAAGCAGTGATTCCCAAAGCTGTTAGGGCTTTTTAGCAGGCGATTCCCAAAGATCCCCAGCGATTTTCAAGGTAACAGCGATTTTCTCCATGCATGCTGGGAAGCAGCATTTTTCTCTATGCACACTGGGAAGCAGCGATTTTCAGGGTGAAAGTTGGTAAGATAATTTTTTTTTTAATCGGTAGAGTAAAAGAAAAGGAACTTAAATAATGATGTAAGTTTTGGGGCGGAGTCAGCATGCGAAAAATCGCAAATAAGTGAAATCACGAGTGCTGAAACCGTGAATACAGAGGAAGAAGTGTATAGTCAGAATATGCATTAAGGTGGTTCATAAGACTGGTAAAATCTAAACCTTATCAGAACATGTCCCCATCAGTCTGAAAATGTTTTACCTCATGTGGATAAGATAGGGTTAAAATCTAAATATTTTGGGATAAATATAGAGGTTGCTCATGGTCCTTCAATATCCTCCTAATTCGGCTGGCTATGCATAATGTGGTGATATGGCTAGAAACCATTACTTAAAATTGGTTGGATATTAAATAGCTATTCTTTGAAACGGTTGTAATTGACAATAACAGTTTTATTGTTATTTGAATAACAGCTTAGTACTAGTACTGCTGCAAAGCAGAAAGTTAGTTTAGTGATAAATAGGAAGTTGAAAACTGGAGATGACACATTTTAGGATGAAAACTAAAGAAGTAAGAATGTCAAGAAGTAAGAATGGCTACTAGGAAAGGGCTTTGATGAACTGTCCAGTTCACATCTTCCAACCAGTATTTGAAGCAGTCAGCATCATTAATGACAGTAGTCAACAACTCCACTGAAAGAGCAATTGTCTTAATGTGGCAGTATAATTCAAGTCTCATAAAGAATAGAGGAGCAGAAGCAGCTCCTCCTTTGCCTTGTTGCTCAGCATAGAAAGACCTATCCAACTTGCTCCAATGCCACACTGATGAATACGGAATAACCAAAGGTCTACCGTTCAGCATTCAAACAAACATTTTGTATTTACTGTGTAATAATGACATTAGTTACCAGTCATCACTGAACATTGAATAATGCATAATAAATCATTAGGCCAACAAGCCTATTATCAGTTGTAAGTAACACAGTATGTATATTAACTTCTATGACTCGTGTTCTCCAAAAACAGTACTTCACAGCATGTTTACTTACAGCTTTTTACTTATTCATTGGTCTTCAGAAGTGCCAGTATTAGCCAATTGATTTGAGTGGCCAAATACCATGTGGCACTAGCCTCCTCATCAGACCATTGTGTTTTATATAAAATGCTTTAGTGCATTAGTGCTTCAATACTTCAGTAAATAATCTTTCAACTTATCTTTTTTTTCTTTTTCTGAGTTTTCCCTTTGTCAGTAATTATCGAGAAGGGACCTGTCATTCAGACATGTTTCACCCGAAGGCTGTATCAAGAAAAAAGCCCCCCCTTCTACTTTAGCTCCACACCATCCCGATCATTGGCAATTTTGTGACACTAAAGCACTTTATGTAAAACACAACGGTATGATGAGGAGGCTAGTAGTGCCACATAGTATTTGGCCACTCAAATCAATTGGCTAATACTGGCACTTCTGAAGACCAATGAATAAGTAAAAAGCTATAAGTAAACATGCTGTGAAGTACTGTTTTTGGAGAACATGAGTGATAGTATAACAGTACAAAGGATTGCTGTACACATTACTTATTAACTTCTATGTGCATTTGTTCACAATTCAGGTTTAAATGGAAAATTAATCAATTCTGTACTTGAATTTTAAGTATTAAATCAAAAATCATTGAGCAATCACTAAATATTCACCAAAAGTCTTATAGTTTGGCACAATTAACATTGGCCAGATATATAACACAAAACAGACATAGAACAAAAAATAAATTTATGGAAGTCATATCCCATGAAAGAAAGATTAGGCTCTTGCTTTGGTAATCTTCTTTCTTGTATGTGTGTCTAGTGGTACTGAACTTAAGGGTCTTCCCGAATCAGCAAGTTTCTTGCAAAAAACTGTCAATCATGATCTCCAGCACTACCTCCTTTCCAGGGAGCTGCTCCTGCCCTTTCAGTTTGTACGAAAGCAATTAAGTAGCACGGTAATAAAACAAGCAAGAGCAAAAGTGGAAATGTCCAATCAGAATGGTGCACAAAAAGTGTCTTTCAACTCATCTGATAAATCCAAATGTCTTTATTCATCCAAAATAACTCATTCATCCAAAGTAACTCAATGACTCGACATGATCATGTTTCGGCCACCCGGCCTGCATCAGGAGTCTTAGGAGTCTTTGGGTATCAATTGGATAAATATGCTCTAAAACACAACGATCAAACCGTTGCTCCGAATCTTGTGACGCTACAAACCAACACGACCTTGCAGTGAAAAAAAAAAAAAAGAAGGTCGTGTTGGTTTGTAGCATCACAAGATTCGGAGCAACGTTTTGATCGTTGTGTTTTATAGCATATTTATCCAATTGATACCGGGTGGCCGAAACATGATCATGTCGAGTCATTGAGTTACTTTGGATGAATGAGTTATTTTGGATGAATAAAGACATTTGGATTTATCAGATGAGTTGAAAGACACTTTTTGTGCACCATTCTGATTGGACATTTCCACTTTTGCTCTTGCTTGTTTGATTTTTGTGGATTTGTTTCCCCTGTTTTAGTGTGCACAGTAATAAAAGACATAACAGGAAGGAGGAAAACAGAGAAAAATCCCCAAAATACAATTTTAATTCTGCTCTGTAACAAATCATAGGAAATAACATTATAACATTCAAACTTGTACAACAAACACCAAATATATATAGAGCTCGTAGCTACTCACATGACCTGCTAGCAAGCAGAGACTTAAACTAGACTGTACGGTCATGATGATTTACCTATGTCTTATCTTCCTTTTTGGATATTTTTTTTTTCTCATCTCCTCTGAGAGACAGAAAATTCTTCTAATCCAGATTGATCCTCAGACAGAAGGCAGGCAAAGCCTATACACAGGGAGGGCAGGGCTTCAAGACCACTAGACACATCTACAAAAAGAAGATTACTGAGGTAAGAACCTAGAGGAAGATTCTCCAATATTGGTGGTAAAATCCAAAGGGCTGCTAACAAAAAGATGAGTCACACTTGAAAAACCACACATGTAAATGAGGTGCGTGGAGATTTGCCAAAAATTTACACGAGTTGCTGGTGATAGCGATCGGCACATACATGGAATAGACCATGGAAAGAAGTGTACATGTGTGCATGTGCCAAGGAAAGCTATGCCTTAGGCACGCATATCATGTGCATGCCTTACTAGAGCACAATATACGCTATGTCATTGTGTCAATCATAGGCAAGCCAGTGTTAATGGATGAAGGGAAAGGAAAGGGAGGTACAAGCATCTGCTTTCAACAAGACACACCTTTAATACACAAGCTCGAGAAGTGTGCTTTTCAGATTTTTTTCCCCCAAAAAACTACTATAATGTATGTGAATGGTGTATTAATTTTTTTAAATTTCATGAGGAGCCACAGCCAGAAACACACGCCTGAGACATGCTTTGCACAGTACCAGCACCCCAGACCAGCCAATAATTTTGGGTTGTCAAAAGCCAGCGCTGCGCTTGGGGAATCATCCAGTGATGATAGAAAATTGCCCGAAGTGCTCCTTTAAATATTGATGAGCTCATTTTACTACCATTTTAATATTTATGACCTGTTCAGGCTCCACCCAGTTGGGAATCCTTCCAGGCTGAGGCATAAGAAGTCATAGTTTAGGGTTTCTTGGACTTCAAGAGGACCTCCTCTGAATAACTACATCTCATCAAGGCTGAGCGCTTAAGAGCCATGCCGGAGGACCAAAGCGCTGTGAGCCTCCATGGGCACTGGACCCTGACAGAGAAGGTTGCGCTTCCTGTCCCACTGAAGACTGATGAGATCTGCAAATCACAAACGACAAGGTAAGTCCGGAGCAACTAGAACCATGAAGCTGGGATGTGTCGCTATCTGGCAGATGACCTGACCAACAAAGGCCACGGAGGAACACAAAGGAACTTGTGAGCTGGCCAGGGCTGAACCAACGCTGAACCAGCCCCATGCTTCCACACTCTGTTCTTCAATTGAAAAAGCAACTGACCTTCGAGTTCTCTGCTGAAGTCATCAAGTTCATCTGGGGCCGACCCCAGCACTGTATGAACAGATGGAAACGCTTTCCACAAGAGGGACCAGTCTTCCGGGTCCAGGACTTGCCAACTGAGGAAGGAAGTCTGTACATTGTCGACTCCGGCCATGTGTGCCGCCAAGAGAGACAGAAGACATAATTCTACCCAGCGAAAAAGCATGTGAGCTTCCTGGCCCAACAGAGCAGTTCTTTTGCCTCCTTGATGAATTATATATATCATTGCCATGGCGTTGTACGAGAACACTCGCATCATCTTTCCTTCCAGAGAGGGCTGGAAGTGAGTAACACCAGGTGAATCGCCTGAAGCTCTAAACAATTGATCGACCAACACTACTGACGAGGAGTCCACTGCCCCTGAATGGAGCAGTCCCCACAGTGATTACCTCAATCCAACAGGCTGGCATCCATCATAAGTTAACCACTCTAAGATCCGAATGAGCTTTTTCTGGCAGATAGCCTCCCCCGGGAGCCACCAGTGCAGACTTCTGTATGCTGGTTCCGTCCCGGGGAGCAGCATCTGAAAGGGATGATGTTCAGGAGACCACCGATAAAGGAGGGACTCCTGTAGAGAACGCATGTGCACACTGGCCTGAGGACCACCTCCAAGGAGGCTGCCATGGACCCCAGCACCTGCAGAAAATGCTAGGGCATGGGAGCTCAAAGGTTCAGGAGATCTCTATCTGCTGATGAAGTTTTGGACTGTGTGGCTCGGGAAGAAATGTATGACCCTGCCGGTGTTGAAGAAAAAAGGCCCAGATATTCTAAGGTCTGAGACGGTGTCAACTGGCTTTTTGAAGTTGACAGTCCAACCTAAGCTCTTTAGCAGAGACCATTGTCTTCACCATATGGGTGAACTCGTGTCAAGACGGAGCCTAGCACAACCAGTCATCCAAGAAAGGATGGACCTGGACACCCCTGCCTGCCTGTGCGTAGAGCCTCTCTTTTTTTCTTAATCAACCAACCGCTCTTATAAAGCGACCCCACCCCATATGTTTTACCCTATTCCCTCTTTTTCCTTTTTTTCTTCTAAATATGTAACTTTTCCCTTCCCTCTTACCCTCACTCTCAAGTCTGTCCAGTTAATGTCCTTGATGTACACTTTCATTATTTTTAAAAAATATTTATTATCTTTATCTCTTTTTAAATATTTTATTGTAAACCGGCCAGATACTTGTTGATGGTCGGTATATTAAAAGTCAATAAACTTGAACTTGAAACAAGTACCATCACCTTGGTGAAAGTGCGGGAAGCTGTCATGAGCCCAAAGGGAAGAGCAGTGGACTGGAAATGCTGCTGCAGAAAAATGGAAATGCAGAAACCTGCGATGCTCCAGAAATAAGGGGAATATGGAAGAAAGCCTCTGAGATCCAAGGATGCTAGAAACTCCCCAAGAGAGACAGTAGCAAATGACTGTGCGCACAGTTTGCATTCATTAATGAGGAATCCACAGAAAGCGACTGACTGACTCTGAGATCCAGACATGCCACCAGTCCTCTGAGCCATACTTTGGCACAATGAAGTATAAAGAGTATCTGCCAAAGCCCAATTCTGTTCTGAACAGGTTCTAGTGCTCGGATGTCCAAGAGACACTGTAAAGTAGTGCGAACCTTTGACTCCTTTTCCAGCAGATCTGCCAGCAAGTCCAGAAAGAAATCCTGAGGCAGGCAAAATAAATCTATTTTGTGCCCCTCCCGAATGATTTCCAGCACTCATTTATCCGAGGACATGCGAGTGCACTCCTGGTAAAACTGAGCAAGGAGGCCCTCTGAAGGGCTGTTCAGGAGCAGTAGATGCCCAGGATACGGATGTCTGAGGACATCTGGAATTGTGAAAGTGTTGTCATGGGGACTGTATCCCTAGGAATATCTCTGGGAGGAAGAGCCTGAGGATCCCTGACGAAAGCGGCAGAAGGAAGAAAATTAATATGCTCCCCTCCCAAAGTCCGGCGAGACTTGTTCACAGGAAGAGACTTAGGACGGTGATCAGCAACACCGGCCATGAGGTCATCCGGACCCTTAAAAAGAAGTCTGCTTAAAGTGGCCTTGAAGGCAGTGGCCCCAGCCCAAGGATAGATCTACAGAGGCCAGCACGCAGACACTGCATAAGCGGTAAGGACACGAATGAGATCATAAAGGGTGTCTACCACATAACCCACATCGTCCATCACTAGCTGGGGACAAAATCCACTGCTGCAGAGGGCACCCTGCAAAATCTTGTGCGACAGGCACGTGCTGCAAAAGGAGGCTGCCACCACCTTGATGCCTGAAGAAGCCACTGTAAAAAGGGTTTTTATTGTTTTTAAAAAAATATATATAATATCCACTCTGTGATCCTGGGAGTCCTTAAACACTACTCCTCCATCACTAGGGAGGTCCATGCACTGGGTAACCTGCACCATGGTGGAATCAACTTTAGGTTGCTCAAAACTGCTGAAATGCAGAAGCCAGCAGATAAAGTTTAGACATAGCTTGAGAGAGTCAGAAAGAGCAGCCTGGACATCCTATTGTTCTGTAACCCAACCAAGTAGCTGTGGATGGGATGGGAAAAAAAAAAAAAAAAAAAGGACAGCACATTAGAACAGTCCATGACCAAACATTGTGAAGTGGAAAGAGGAGATTACAATTTTTTGCTCTTTCAGAACCTCAGCAATAAAATGATGGACAAAGCCATGCTTAAAAGGTCTGCTGACAGAGGGGTCCTCACCCAAATCCGTATTCTCAGGGTGACCGTGTTGACTAGTCCCAGCAAGGTTTCGGCCGGATCCAAATAAAAGCTGTGTCACAAAACAAAAGCAGCATAATATCCGTATGGCATAATGCAATCGAGCTCAGCTGTAGCCGGACAAGAGAGCTCCCAAAAAGGGATCTCTGCTACTGGCGCAATTCATTCAGAAGAAACCAACGCGTCCATCAGTAACATCCAATGAACTGGGTCTGAAGAATAAACATTCCAGAGGAGCTGAAAAAGTCAGGTGAAAATTCACACCTTGTCTACTGTAGGGCCCTGCTGAGGTGCTCGCAGCGCACCAAAAGAGTCCCCCGATTCAGAATGCAAGCGTTTAGCACCAACCTCCAGAACGGCCTCTGGGATAGATATTTTCCAAAATCACGAACCCAGACTGGTTCCCCAACCCTAGAGAAGCTGAAGGAGGTAAAGCCCGAAACTCCCACCCCCTCCTCCAGTGCACTGCGGCATGCAGTATACGGTCACAGAACTGGCACCAATCCGGTATAATCAATACATATATACATCCTGCATCCAAAGGGGCATAGTTTGCTACTAAATGTAATGTTTATGACACTGTTTGTAATTTGTTTAATTATGGGAGTGGAGGTACATTCTGGTAACGAGGGTAGGAATGTCTGGTGGATAGGCTTGGAAGGGATGGAGAAGGGGCTGTTAGCATTTATTTATTTAAGGCATGTTATAATAAACGACATGGAAGAGAGGCTGGGGTAATGTACTATAATTTTGCTGATTGTAATTGCATCTCAGGGAGTAAAATGTGCAGGTAGTCATTTATAAGTTTGTTACCCTATAAATGATAAGGACCTGGACTAGTCTGGCAACTGTACCCTAGTGATCTGAAGGCTACCGGGGGGACATTAGTAGGACAATATAGAGGGAATGATTACTGAACATATAGATATGATTTAATGGGGAAAGATTAAAGGGCCATCTTATGGGTTTTTAAAAAAAATACAATCATGTTGTACTGTCATGCAACTTCCCCGATACATGTTGTACCCAAAACATTATGCTAAGGTAGGGGGGGCTGGCCTGGAACTTCCTCTCTGACATCAGAATTGAAGTCGGGGAGGGGAGGAGAAGATTTGTAGGCCTGGCGCTTGTGCATTGGAGTCGCTGCATGCATCTTGATGTTGCTGGGTGAAGGAAGCAGGGTGCGTGGGGGCAGGGGAAGCAGGCTGCATCAGGGAAGTAGGGTGGCTTGGCTTGTCAGGGGCAGGGGAAGCAGGGTGCATCGGGGCAGCAGGGTGGCTTGGCTTGTCGGGGGGGCAAGGGAAGCAGGCTGCGTTGGGGAAGCAGGGTGGCTTGGGGGGCAGGGAGAGAGAAAGAAAGAGAAAGAAATGAAAGAGAGGATGCACAATCAGAAGGAAGTGCAACCAGGGACTCATGAAATCACCAGATAACAAAGGTAGGAAAAATGATTTTATTTTAAAATTTAGTGATCAAAATGTGTCACTTGAGAATTTATATCTGCTGTCTATATTTTGCACTATATTTAATGGGATCGGGGGGGGGGGAGGGGGAGAAATGGATTTGGGGGTCCTGTCCCTTTTTGAGGAAAAAAAAATAAGTGGTCATGTTAGTTATCACTATGGAATGTGAGTACCCTAAGGGTTAATGCAATAGTCAGAAAACCTGGGACAGGTTGGATTCCCACTGCAGTTCCTTCTGACCCTAGGCAAGTTCACTTAACCCTCTCATTGTACCCGGGGGAGGGGGGAGAACACCTTTGGTTATACAAGTACAAGATCTTTTTTCCAAAATTCCGAAAACTAAAAAGCTCCAAAAATAGAAATTTGACACGAAGCTGAAATAGTTAATTTCCCCAACATGACACATGCTGAAACCAATGCAGGTGCATAATCCAAGAAAAAAGGGACCAAGTCTTAGAAATTGAGTTATTCAGCTGGCTAAGTAATCAAGAAGATGCTGATTCAAATGCAACAAACCACATCTTTCTATCATTTCATTTGCCAGAGATATAATTTCAATTAACAAATTATTGTATCTGATCAATAGAATCCAACTGACATTGTAGCCTCATTTCTCAAATAAGCATGCACTAAGACTTGGTACTTTTCTTAGACTGACACATTTGAATGAATTTTTGTTCTCTTCGTCCCTTGCCCGCCCTCCTGAGTAACCTTAGATCCTCTGTAAATAGTAGAACTCAGATTCCTAACTTTCCAGTAAAAACTATCCAGATTAAAAAAGTATAAGCCTTGGCTAAATTGGATTGTAGCAAATAGATAATTCAGTAAAGAATGCAAAATAACAGATAAACGTTTGGCCTTAAAGTAACACAAAACTGGACAAACACAGATCAGATACCTTACAACAGCAAAATTAATGCTAACTTGCAACCCAAAATAAGGGAAAAAAACCACCACAGAGGAAAGGGACAGGGGGATTGTAAAAATAAATAAAAGTGAACACATTGCAGTGAGCTCCCCTGGGAGAACGGTATAGAAAATTGAAAAATAAATAAAACAAAATAATCTTAGGTCCTCACACTTCTGCCATTGCAGTCACTCCAAGAAAAACATTAAATGACTGCAATATAGCTCATACAAAACATTAAATTTACCTAGTAGCTACCAGCCCTAGTTTTAGGATGGTCTGGCTACTTCAAGCAAACAGCCTTCTTTTGTCTTCCTGTATATGTATATAGACAAAACCACAAAACATTTAAGACTGCTTTTAGCAGAAAAGTAGTTACTTACTGTAACAGGTGTTATCCAGGGACATTAGGCAGATATTCTCACTTATGGGTGACGTCATCCACGGAGCCCCAATGCAGACAACTGCAAAAGCGCTTTTGCTTTAAGAACTTTAGAAAGTTTACAACTGACCCACCCGACATAGGGCATGCATCTCCTCAGTTCAGATAGCCAGCTAAGAAGCCAACCAGGGGAGGTGGGTGGGTTGTGAGAATATCTGCCTGCTGTCCCTGGATAATACCTATTATGGTAATTAACTGTGCTTTATCCCAGGACAAGGAGGCAGCATATTCTCATATATAGGTGACCTCCAAACTAACCAGAATGGGATGGTGGGAGTGGGATGGTGGGAGTGTTGGCGTTTAGGAAAATAAATTTTGTAATACTGCTTGGCCAAAATGGCCATTCTGTCTGGAATAGGATTTCAGACAGTAATGAGAAGTAAAGGTATGAACCGAGGACCAAGTAGCAGCTTTGTATATTTCATCAATAGGAGTAGATCTTAGGAAGGCTACTGAAGATGCCATAGCTCTAAGTTTGTGCGTTGTGACTTGACCCTCCAGTTGCAGCCCAGCATGAGCATAACAAAACGAGATGCAAGCAGCCAACCAGTTGGAAATTGTCCTCTTGGAAACTGGATTCCCCAACTTGTTCAGGTTAAAGGAGACAAAAAGTTGTGGAGAAGATCTATGTGATTTAATTTTTTGCAAATAGTAGGCTAATGCTCGTTTGCAGTCCAGAGTGTGAAGAACTGTCTCTCCAGGATGAGAATGAGGCTTAGGAAAATATACTGGGAGAACAATCAATTGATTGAGATGAAATTCTGTAACAACTTTGGGTAAGAATTTTGAATGGGTGCGGAGTACCACCTTGTCATGATGGAATACTATAAATGGTGGATCCGGTACAAAAGCTTATAGCTCACTGACTCTGCAAGCAGACGTGAGAGAGATGAGGAAGACTACTTTCCAAGTGAGAAATTTAAGATAAGCCATAGACATTGGTTAAAATGGAGGTTTCATTAATTTAGCAAGTACTACTTTGTGATCCCAAACCACTGGAGGTGGTTTGATATTGAAAAGTCCTTTCATAAATCTAGAAACCACAATATGAGCAGAAAGAGGTTTTCCATCTAATGGGTTAATGAAAAGCAGTAATTGCACCAAGATGGACTCTAATGGAGGTGGATTTGAGGCCAGATTGAGATAAATGAAATATATAATCCAGAACAGAAGACAAGGAGGTAGACTGGGGCTCCTGCTGATAAAGATCGCACCAAGCAGAAAACCTAGTCCATTTCCGAGTGTAACATTGTCTTGTGGTGGGTTTTCTGGAAGCATCCAAAATGTCTCTGACAGATTGTGAAAACTGAAGGGTTGAAGTTATGCTGAAAGGAAGCAGGCTGTTAAATGTAGAGACTGCAGGTTGGGATGAAGAAGAGGAACCATGATTCTGTGTAAGCAGAGATGGAAATATTGGTAGAAGAAGGGAGAACCAAGGTTGTCTGGGCCACTGAGGAGTTATCAGAATCATGGTGGCAGATTCCTGTTCGAGTTTGACAAGTGTCTTGCGAATAAGTGGAAATGGAGGGAACACAGAGGAATTTGTTCATCCAGTCCAGAAGGAAAGCATCTGCTTCTAGGCGATGAGGAGAGCAGAGTCTGGAACAGAACTGGGGCAGTTTGCTGTTGTGGGGAGACACAAAAAGGTCTATTTGAGGAGTCCCCCATTGAGAAAAAATTTGAAGGAGAGTCGGTGAATTGAGCGTCCATTCATGAAGTTGCAGGATGCGACTTAATTTTCCGGCAGTGAGTGTCTCTCCTTGAATATTGACAGCTCTCAGAAAAATGCTGTGAGGGATTGCCTAATTCCAAATCTTGAGCTTCTTGACAAAGGAGAAGGTATCCTGTTCCTCCCTACTTGTTCACATAGAACATGGCTACTTGATTGTCTGTATGAATGAGCACAACTTGATTTTGAAGAAGTTTCAAGTTTATTAAAAATTTGATATACATACCGCCTTAATATTGTCAAAGCAGTGTACATGACATTAAAAATAAAATTTAAAACTATTAACATATCATTAACATGTCATTAGTACCTAGGGTAATTACAAGACAAATCGAGACATAGGGAGAGGAGGGTGGAACTACAATTATTTATAGGAGAGGGAGAAAGGGTACTACAAAGGGGATGGGAGGCTATGCTCTTCCTTAGTTATCTTTAAGTTGCAGAAAGTTATTGAATTGATTGGGCAGGAGGTCACAAGTTATATGCATCCTTAAACAAAGGTTTTTAAGTTCATTTTGAATTTATCAATGTTTTCCTCTTCTCTTAAATGCGCAGGTAGGGAATTCCAGTGTTCAGGCGCACTTACCAAAAAAATGCATTTATGAGTAGTGTCATAAAAGAGGTGTCTGACTGAAGGAATATGTAAAAGATTTTGAGAAGATGCTGAAAAGCCTTTAGAGCATTGAAAATTGCACCGAGTTCTAACAGATTTATATGATTTCGACGATCTGTGGTAGATCAATGGCCTTGAGTACGGAGACCATCTAGGTGAGCCCCCCCCCAAGCGTAGGTCAAAGAATCTGTCATGAGAACCTTCTGGTGAGGGGATGTTTGGAACAGCAAACTTCTGGAAAGATTAGAAGAGAGTTGCCGAAGAGAAGACGTTACTGTAATGTGCTGGGAAAGCAATCGAGAGCCTGTGACCACTGATAAGCCTGCGTCCACTGACGAATCCCAAAGTCTGACAAAAGGCGTCACGTGAACTGTAGAGGCCATGTGACCTAGGAGAACCATCATGTGTCTCACCAAGAGTGAAATAAGGGTAGGCATTTGTTGGCAAAGTTGCACTAGAGCATCTTGATGCTGCTGGAGATGGAATGCTCTGAGTTGTACAGTATCTAGAAGAGCTCTAATACACTGCAGAGTCTGAAAGGGCTGCAGCTGAGATTTGAGAAAGTTGATTTTGAATCCCAAATTTTGTAAGAACAGTATAGTCTGTTGAGTCGCTACTGTAACCCCTTGAGACTTAGGGTCTTTTATGAGCCAATAATCCAGATATGGAAAGACTTGGAATTGTGATTTTGTAAGACTGCTGCCACTACTGCCAGGCATTTGCTGAAAACTCTGGGAGATGATGAAAGGCTGAAAGGTAGAACCTTGTACTGGTAATGCTGATTTCCCACCCGAAATCTGAGAAACTTGTGAGAGGCTGGATGAATGTGAGTGTAAGCCTCCTTGAGATCCAGAGAGCATAACCAATCGTTGTGATCCAGAAGGGGATACAAGGACACCAGAGACAGCATCCAAAATTTTTCTTTGACAAAAAACTTGTTAAGAGCTCTGTGATCCAATATCGGTCGGAGACCTCCCGTCTTCTTGGGGAAAAGGAAATACCGAGAATAAAACCCTGTGTTCTGCTGGTCCAAAGGATCTTTCTCGATGGCATTGAGAATGAGCAGAGCTTGGACTTCCTGGAGAAGAAGGGAGGACTGAAAAGGTTTGGAAGGAAACTCTCTTGGCGGGTGATCTGGGGGAAATGAAGGAAGAGAATAACCTTCTTGCTTGACAGTGAGAACCCAGAGATCAGAAGTGATTAATCTCCAGTGGTGATAGAAATGGAGCAAACGACTTCCGATGGGAAGAGGGAGAGACAGATGTATCAATTGAAATTATGCTCTGCATGAGATGTCAAAAAGGCTGATTTGACTTGGAAACAGCAGGGGTCTGAGCCTTCTGAGGACGTTGCCGACATTGCTTTTTCTGTGGTGGCCTAGACAGAGGCACAGACTTTGGGGTATAACATCTCTGGTACAACGAAAATGGTTTGTAAGGTTTAGAGGCTGAACACTTAGACTTAAAGGATTTTTCATGCTCAGAAAGTTTTTGGTTGCATTTTCTATTGAGTCTCCAAAAGGTTCCTCCCCCAGGCAAGGAATATTGGCTAACCGATTTTGAAGGTTAGAGTCCATATCCGCCACTCTTAGCCATGCCAGTATTCTCATGGCTATGGAGATTGTAGAGACTCTAGATGATAGCTCAAAAGCATCATAGGAGGATTGCACCAGATGCTGCCGGAGCTGTGTAAGAGACTGGTACATATGCTTGAAATCCGGTAGTCGATGTGAAGGCAATAGGTTGGCATGGTCTTAATCCAGTATTTCAAATACGAGGTGAAATAAAAGTTTTAGGACTCTGTTGGCTCAACATAGAATTTTGGTATAAATGTCTCCCAAACTTGTCCATCGATCTACCTTCACGCCCTAGAGGTACAGCAGCATAAACTTTAGAAGGGGCAGACTTCTTCAAAGTGGACTCTACAACCAGAGATTGGTGAGGCAACTGGGGTTTGTCGAAGCTAAGAATAGGAATAATTTTTATATTGAGAACCCAGTTTTCTAGGGGTTCCTGGCACAGAGTATGGAGATTCCAATTCCTATGAAGGGTCTGCTTTAGGATGCCATTCAGAGGAAGCTTAAGCAATTCTTTAGGAGGATGTTTAATATCTAATTCTTCCATGTACTCCTTTGAATATTTGAAGTCTGCCTCCCTATTTGTAGATCCGTACCCATCTGCCTAATAAAAACGGATAAACAAGACTAGTTCAGATGGTGAAGGCTCCCGATGAGAAGTGGAGCAAGGAGAAAGCTCTGCTTGGGAACCGTAAGCTTCCGTGGAGGAAGGTGATGCCCCATAAATAGATTGAAAATGAAGATCAGAATCTTTAGGAATGGAGGAAGGGTATTGTCTTTTGGAATGGTACCGAGGCGAAGAAGCAGGTGATGCAGATCGCTTATGCTTCTCCGAGCATGCAGGAGAGAGATGTTTGGATTTAGTAGCATGTTTTCCAGATTTTGAGGATGGAGGGCGTGGAGATGTCTGGAACAACTAGATCTGTGCCCAGAAGATACTGTTTTCGTATATACTCCGAAGCAGCTGAACGATACCTAGAAGAGCGATGATTAAGAGGTGACCAATGCTTTGATGATCGATGCCTTTTAGAAGGTGAGGACCGATGCTTCGGTGAAGGTGAAGACCGATGCTTCAGTGAAGGTGAGGAGCGATGCCTCGTTGAAGGTGAGACGCGACACTTCGATGAAGGGGACCAAAGCCTTGAGGAGCAATGCTTTGGTGAGGTAGATCGATGTCTCGAAGACTGGTGACAAGAAGCATGACTCAATGACGATGATCGGTGTCATCAAGGCGGTACCGATGAGGAAACATTGGTACCTGCACCTGGTATGGAGAGATGCTCAGGCTGGGCCGGTAACGGAGGAACCGACATGAGCATTTGAAGCATGTCTCCAAACTCTAACTTAAAGAAAGCATTAAGCTTCTCTTTAAAAGCTTGCACCTGGGGTGTGGATGCTGGTATCACTGGTGCTGCGGCTCACTCCGGTGAGGAAGACATAGAAGAATATGCATCTCTAGAAGTGGAAGCGAGCCGCAGAGGTCTTTGTTTGGCCGGTACGACTTGACTCTGTGCCTTTATAGCCTGAGACCCTGTCTGGGAATCTGGTGGCTTCTTAGCTGACTTACCAGACAGAGGAACCAACGGCGACACCGACATGGACACCGATACCTCTGGCGATGTTGATGCCTTGGGTGTCTAGGGCTTGGACAGTGTCATAACATAACTTTATTCTTCTATACCGCCATAGTCAGATGACTTCTAGGTGGTTCACATCGAAGAGAGCTGGACAATCAGCGAATTACAATATACAAATTATAAAATTATAAAAGTACAACATATTACACAAGAATGGACATAATAAAATTGTTAGATTTAGTGTAGCTTCTGTTTAGGAGATACAATACAGTTTTAATTTCTTTCCTAAAGGCGCCATAAGTCAGCCTAGCTCCATTAATGTAGTTACCTAACCAAGACTGCTGTTTACTTGCTTGATACTTGTACTCGAGAAGCATCCATGGTACTGAAAAGTTGTTTTTGTTGAAGTATACTGTTTTTAAAGGACCACTTCTGTAGCGTTGCACAGCGTGAACAAGATTCTACATGATGGTCTGGGCCCAGGCACTGGATGGACCACTTGTGGGGATCGGTAAGTGAAATAGTGCGCTGGCACCTGCCACACTTTTTGAAGCCGGTTAATGGGTGGGACATGGAAGGGAAAACTGCCTCAGCCAAATCAAAGTCCAAGGGATGAGGTAGAGGTCAAGGCCCCGCTGGCAAAAACGACAAAAAAGAAAAGAAATGAAAGATTTATTGAGAGAGAAAAAAAGAATTTGAAGGAAAAGTAGAAAAAGATCAAAGGTTTCACGAGCGAGAAGGCACAAATTAAACGCTGACATTCAAACACGACTTTGTGGCTCCACAAAAAACAGAGAATTGAGGAGCTGCACGCCCTACGTTGAGCAAGGTGGCACTCGCGCATGGGCAGTGTGGTCAGTCGCAAACTTTCTAAAGTTCTTAAAGCAAAAACACTTTTGCAGCTATCTGCATCAGGGCTCTGTGGATGACATCACCCATACGTGAGAATATGCTGCCTGCTTGTCCTGGGATAAATAATGAATTTAGTGAAATTCCAGGTTATATAAGCAGCTGCATACATATTAAAAGTCAATTATCTAGTACACACTATGTCATTCACAACTTTCTAATTTACCATAACAGAACTATTAAGCTATACCATTAAGTAAATGTGTATACAGAATTGCACTGCCATGCAGAGAATCTCAAATTCCTGACCCAGCCATTGACCCTAGACAGAAGGTCCCCAGTCACACATGCAGGGTTCAAGAGTGAGTATGGCCCAAGTACTGTCACAGCAACATCTGGAATAAATAGGTGGTTAAAAAATAGATTAGAAACTCTTGGTAGTTGCTTATGACCGCCCTGTACTAGATTAAAAATGTAATTCTCTGGAAATAGCCAGATATTTCTTATTGTAATCCGCCTACAACTGAAAGGCTAAGGTGGAATAGAAGTCAATAAATGTAATGTAATGTAAAGTAATGAAGGCTTATGGTACTATAGCCTAGTTCAGGCTGGCTCCAACTGAGCAGGATAATAATGCTGGGACAAAAAAACATCAAAGGTGTAGTAAAAGCTGTTTGAAAATCTGAATTGCTGATTAAATTTCTCCTCCTACATCCAACCAGATTAATTTTCCTTTCTATAGCTTTGAGATCCTACTTGAAATTATGTTTCCACAACACAGTAAGTTTATTTGCACTTCTCCCTCTGTATTCGCTGTGTTAGGGGATTAACAGACCACAAATAACTTTTTCATATGTTATTTGCTGTTTTCTATTAAAAATCATCGTGAATATGGTGAAACCATGAATAACATGGTGGGAGACCTGGCCTGTTCCTGAAGGAGAGGCAAAACACGGTAAAGAAAGTGCGGGAATCAGCGATTTTCTCTGTAAACGCTTGAAAGAAGCGATTTCTCTATGCAAGCTGATGTAATTTGGGGGGAGGAGCCAGCAAGCTAAAAACCACGAATAATCGAAACCACGAATACGGAGGGAGAAGTGTATACAGAATCAGCAAATGTGGAAGGCATAAAATGTTACCCAACATTAAAAAAAAAAAAACCAACTACCAAGGATTTTAAAAGGAAAGGTGTATACTTTTAACAGATTTAAAACACATCACAAAATAAACCGCTGTTCGTTATATATGCATACATACCAGGGTTCAATAAGTATTATTATTTTTTTATATAAGGATAGCAGGGTTACAGAGTATATTGTAAAATATACTATTTACAGCCCTCCTAATGTGCTTCCTTCCTGCTCCTGCACCCCACCTCTTAAAAATGTACCCAACATGTTCCCCATGTTATCAATAACCTATGGACTCTAGTCTAGACTGATATTCAAACTAAAAAATTTTGACTCCGTCTCACCTTACTATAAGAACTTACACTGGCTACCCATCAAAACGTATATCATCTTCAAACCATCATGTGTAATGTTCTAAATCCTATATGCAAAAAAATGCAGTGCCACTCAAACTTATTTGTTAATTCCTGGTCAACATCAACCAGAAAACTGGAATCACTTCAACACTCCTTCCATCTCCCAAAAGAGTTAAATACAAACGCACATTTGACTTGTTCTTCATTTATCTTGGCACCAATACCTGACAACAGACAACTGACAACAGAATGGAAACATTCTACAACAGATTCCAAAAAATCGAAAGCATACACACTATGGCAGTGTTTTTCAACCGCTGTTCCGCGGCACACTAGTGTGCCGCGAGATGTTGCCTGGTGTGCCGTACGGTCAGGGCCGCCATCAGGGCAGTACCACCAGTCTAGGGAGAGGGGCGGTCACGTGGACAGGAGAGAGCTGGACGGGGGACCCGCGGAGTTCAACACATCTCGAGCCGCGAGGCTCGTCTTCTGTTCCTGCCTGCCCTGCAGCTAACATATAGCCGATCGCAAGCGTTCCCCGATGTCAGCGCTGACGTCGGAGGGAGGGCTTAAGCAAAGCCTGCCCTCCGACGTCAGCGCTGACGTCGGAGAATACTTCCGTTCGGCTATTAGTGCGCGGCAGGGCAGGCAGGAAGCAGAAGACAAGCCTCGCGGCTTGAGCTTCGTTTTGCTGAGAAAGTTGCAAAGATGGGCTGGGAGGCAAACACGGAACACAAAAGGGGGGAGGGAGTGCGTTTTGGACACAAGGCATGAACTTGGGAGAGAGGAAGGGAGGGAAAGAGATGCTGAGGTGGGGGAGGGAATGCGTTTTTGGACACAGAAGAAATGGACTTGGGAGAGAGGAAGGGAGGGAAAGAGATGCTGAGGTGGGGGAGGGAATGCGTTTTTGGACACAGAAGAAATGGACTTGGGAGAGAGGAAGGGAGGGAAAGAGATGCTGAGGTGGGGGAGGGAATGCGTTTTTGGACACAGAAGAAATGGACTTGGGAGAGAGGAAGGGAGGGAAAGAGATGCTGAGGTGGGGGAGGGAATGCGTTTTTGGACACAGAAGAAATGGACTTGGGAGAGAGGAAGGGAGGGAAAGAGATGCTGAGGTGGGGGAGGGAATGCGTTTTTGGACACAGAAGAAATGGACTTGGGAGAGAGGAAGGGAGGGAAAGAGATGCTGAGGTGGGGGGAGGGAATGCGTTTTTGGACACAGAAGAAATGGACTTGGGAGAGAGGAAGGGAGGGAAAGAGATGCTGAGGTGGGGGAGGGAATGAGTGTTTGGACACAGAAGGCATGGACTTTGGAGAGAGGAAGGGAGGGAAAGAGATGGTTGTGTACACGGGGAATAGAAGAAAGGAGAATTTTTGGTCATAGGGAGGGAGTGAGGTACAGATAGTGGCATACCAGGGTGGGGTGGGGGGGGGCGGTCTGCCCCACCCCGGGTTTACGTCCCAAGGGGGTGCACAGCTGGCCACCCTCCAGTGTTGTCCCTAGGCCGGCAAACTGCGGCTCTTTAGCCACTTGAGTGCCACCGCCACCAACGGTGTTGCTGGCGGTGGCAGCATTATAAAATACTTTCTTTGTGTTTATTTGATTCCTATTCAAGAGAATTACTTTATATATAGTCAATATAGGCACAGAGTTAAATTTTTAAACATTTTCTAATGGTGGTGTGCCTCGTGATTTTTTTCATGAAACAAGTGTGCCTTTGCCCAAAAAAGGTTGAAAAACACTGCACTATGGACAACTAACTCGAAATACCTAGTGCCAGCAAATCCCTTATTCAAGTGTTATACCAACACTGGCACTGAACCTCAATCCTCCCTTCCCTATTGCTCTATTCATAACTCTGTCCTCACACTGTTTTTTAATGGCGCATATACATTCTGTAATTCCTTATATTGTAAGTCACCTTGAACCTATTTAAGCATAATGCGACCCAAATACTGGATTAGATTACATTAGTCTTTGCAAAAGCAGAGACCATAAGGATTATGAACAGCAATTGTGTTTAAGTCTGAGAAGAGAGGGCACATGTTTGAGACAGGCTGCTGGACTACTCAAGATAGATACCTATGGCTCCTATTCATTAAGGCCCTCTTTTACTAAGCCATGTTGGAGCATTTAGCACTCCAGGCATTGATAGAAACCTCCACCACAGTTTAGTAAAAAGGGGGAGGGGGTAAATTAACAATTCTTATTAACTTTAATGGAGGTTAATACTTGCATAAACTTATTCATTATTTTAATGGAGTAAGATTTAGTAATCCATGTTAAAGTTATATAAATTATAGCAGGGATCTCAAAGTCCCTCCTTGAGGGCCGCAATCCAGTTGGGTTTTCAGGATTTCCCCAATCAATATGCATTGAAAGCAGTGCATGCACATAGATCTCATGCATATTGATTGGGGAAATCCTGAAAACCAGACTGGATTGCGGCCCTCAAGGAGGGATTTTGAGACCCCTGAGTTATAGTATATGGGTTAATACATTGGCTTTTTAAAAAAAAACAAAAAACAATGGGCTGCTTTAATTTAATGTACCAGATAGCACAGTTACCATAACAGGTGTTATCCAAGGACAGCAGGCAGATATTCTCACATGTGTGTGATGTCATCCACAGAGTCCCGATATGGACAGCTTTAAAAGTGCATCGCCACTTTAAGAACTTGAGAAAGTTCATGAACTGCCCGCACTGCCCATGCACGAGTGCCTTTCCGCCCGACGCCACTTGCAGCTCTTCAGTTCAGTAAGCAAACTAAGCAGCCAACCAGGGGAGGTGGGTGGGTTGTGAGAATATCTGCCTGCTGTCCCTGGATAACACCTGTTTGGTAAGTAACTGTGCTTTACCCTAAGACAAGCAAAGCAGCATATTCTCACATGTGGGAGACTCCCTAGCTTACTATGATGACACGGAGGGAGAGTTGGCCATTAGGAAAATAAATTTTGCAATACTGCTTGGTCAAAGTGACCATCCCATCTGGAATAAGATTCCAGACAGTAGTGTGATGTGAATGTATGAACTGAGGATCAAGTAGCAGCTTTACAGATTTCAATAGGAGTCGAGCAAAGGACTGAAGCTGCAATAGCTCTGACTTTGTGGGCTGTGACACCACTCTCCAGTTGTAGCCCAGTCTGAGCATAACAGAAGGAGATACAAGAGGCCAACCTTGTGGAAATCGTTCTCTTGGATACTGGATGTCCCAACTTGTTAGGATCAAAAGCGATGAAAAGTTGAGATGTTCTATGTGGTCGAGT
Source organism: Geotrypetes seraphini (assembly GCF_902459505.1). NCBI lineage: Eukaryota > Metazoa > Chordata > Amphibia > Gymnophiona > Dermophiidae > Geotrypetes > Geotrypetes seraphini. The sequence continues at coordinate 485,439,624 of NC_047084.1, forward strand.
CCTCTGCAAATAGTAAGCCAATATTTGTTTGCAGTCCAGAGTTTGAAGTCATTTCCCCAGGGTGAGAATGCGGCTTAGGAAAGAATACTGGAAGTACACTAGATTAAGATGGAATTCAGTGACGACCTTTGGAAGAAACTTGAGATAGGTGCAAAGCACCACTTTGTCATGGTGGAAACACTGTGAAAAGGGGATCCACCACCAGCACTTGCAGCTCACCGACTCGTCAAGCTGAAGTAATGGAGATGAGAAAAACCACTTTCTACATAAGGTATTTAAGATGAGCTGTAGACATTGGTTCGAAAGGAGGCTTCATCAGTTTAGCAAGGACCACATTAAGATCTCAAACTACTGGAGGTGGCTTGAGAGGTGGTTTGACATTGAAAAGTCCTTTCATTAATCTGGACACAAGAGGATGAGTAGTGAGAGGTTTACCATGTGAAAAGCACCAAGATGAATTCTAATTGAAGTGGTTTTGACACTTAAGATATAGAGTTGGATTTAGCCTCATGATGATGAAGAGCACACCAGGTGAAAAACCGTGTCCATTTTTTCTGGTAGCACTGCTGCATAGACAGTTTTCTGGATGCTTTCAAGATTAATCTGACAGTCTGAGAAAGATGAAGGTTAGCCGAGTCAGACTAAGTCTTTCAGCTGTCAGGTACAACACTGAAAGATTGGGATGCAGAAGAGATCCATGATTCTGTGTGAGAAGAGACAGGAAAATTTGAAGAGGGATTGGTTCCTTGATACTGAGTTGAAGTAGAAGGAAAAACCAGGGTTGTCTAGGCCAGTGATTCCCAATCCTGTCCTGGAGGAACACCAGGCCAATCGGGTTTTCAGGCTAGCCCTAATGAATATGCATGAGAGAGATTTGCATATGATGGAAGTGATAAGCATGCAAATTTGCTTCATGCATATTCATTAGGGCTAGCCTGAAAACCCAATTGGCCTGGTGTTCCTCCAGGACAGGTTTGGGAACCACTGGTCTAGGCCACAGTTCTTTAACCGCCGGTCCGTGGACCGGTGCCGGTCCACAAAGGATTCGGGTCCCCGCCACAGCAAAAGGTGCCGGCGTCAGTTGACGTGCAACTTCCTGTTGCCGTCACTATGCCGGCACTCCTGCCTTTCACCACTGACTCCTGCTGCGTATGTCTCCGCACCCCCAGACAAGCAGCGGCAGCTCTGTGTGCTTTTAACTTCGGCACACAGCTGCCCCTAAGCAGTATTTTAGCACAGTTTCATGAAGCAGCCTCGGGGCCTTTGCTAGGCCGGCCCACATCGCATCATCGAAGTGGGCCAGCCTACCAAAGGCCCCGAGGCTGCCTCATGAAACCGCGGCTAAAATACTGCTTAGGGGCAGCTGTGTGCCGAAGTTAAAAGCACACAGAGCTGCCGCTAGCCTACATAGAGGAAACATTTGCTGGAGAGGGAAGGGAGAAGGGGTACTCCTGGACAAGGGAGGGGAAGGGGCTACTGCTGACAGGGGAGAAGGGAAAGGGAAGGGATGAGAATTACTGTTGGATAAGGGGAGGAGGAAAGGGAGAAGGGATACTCCTGAACAAGGGAGGGGAAGGGGCTACTGCTGACAGGGGAGAAGGGAAAGGGAAGGGACGAGAATTACTGTTGGATAAGGGGAGGAGGAAAGGGAGAAGGGGTACTCCTGAACAAGGGAGGGGAAGGGGCTACTGCTGACAGGGGAGAAGGGAAAGGGAAGGGACGAGAATTACTGTTGGATAAGGGGAGGAGAAAAGGGAGAAGGGATACTCCTGGACAAGGGAGGGGTAGGGGCTACTGCTGACAGGGGAGAAGAGAAAGGGAAGGGACGAGAGTTACTGTTGGATAAGAGGATGAGGAAAGGGAGAAGGGGTACTTCTGGACAAGGGAGGGGAAGGGGATATTGCTGACAGGGGAGAAGGGGAAGGGACGAGAATTACTGTTGGATAAGGGGAGGAAGAAAGGGAGAAGGTACTGCTGGACAGGGGAGGAGGAACATTGGAAGGAAACAGCTGGCAGGGAGATTAGAGGAGGGGAAGGAGTCAGGATGGAATGGAGAGATCAGATGAGGGAAAGGGGAGAGACAGAGGAATGACAAAGTAGAGAGAGATTGAAGCTGGGAAAGGGGGTCAGATGAAAAATAAGGAAAGAGGGACAAAGATGCTAGATCTGGTGTAGGAGAGAGGGGCATAGAAAGAATGCAGATACCATATGGGAGGGGGAGGGGTAAAGGGCAGACAGTGGATGGAAGAGGCAAATATTGGATTGAAGAGACAGAGGGCAGAAGCTGGATGGAAGAGAGTGAAAATACGATGAAAGCAGAAACCAGAGACGACAAAAGGTAGAAAAAAATAATTTTATTTCTATCTTGTGATTAGAATATATCAGATTTAAAATATGTATCCTGCTAGAGCTGATGTTAGACATAACTGAGGAGTACAAAGCCCAGGCAGTGCGTCTTTAGCTTCCAGCTGGCTTAGGGCTCTCTCTGACCAGGAGGCAATTGCCCTAGTTGCACTCCCCCTAACACCATTCCTGCCATATGTGACTGCGGTATTCTGTTAGCATGATATTTGTGTAGCATTCTGTAATAATTTGGCTTATTCAGTTTTCTTGATAGTAGAGGGGATATATGCGAAGGGGAGGGGTGACGGTGGTTTTGTTGATCCTTGCCCTGTATTATTTATATTTATAAAATGACAATTGTACAGAATATTGATTCTTTTTATACTTTAATAAAATATGTTCAATATAAAATCATAACTATTTGAGGCTTGTGCGGATAGGATCAGATGGTTAACGGGACCGAGCTCGCGGGGACGGGGCAGCAATGGGATTTTTAAAAATTTCAGTCTTATTAGTTTGCCGGTCCACGAAATAATTATTTTATTTCCGCCGGTCCATAGGTGTAAAAAGGTTGAAGAACACTGGTCTAGGCCACCGAGGAGCTATAAGAATCATGGTGGCTGATTCCTGCTTGAACTTCAGTCTGTCATAGGGGAAAACACCCTCCAGGGATTCAAGACAAAGTTAGACAAGTTCATAATGAACAAGGACGTATGCTGGTAGGACTACTCTCAGTTAGGGTGCTGGTCTTTGACGAGAGGGCCACCGCGTGAGCGGACTGCTGGGCATGATGAACCACTGGTCTGACCCAGCAGCGGCAATTCTTATGTTCTTATGCGTCTTGAGGATGAGAGGAATTGGAGGAAAAGTGTAACGAAACTTGCGAGTCCAATCCAGCAGAAAAGCATCCGCTTCCAGACAGTGAGGAGAGTACTGCCAGCAGCAAAACTGAGGTATCTTGTGATTGTAGGGGGACGCAAACAAGTCTATCTGAGGAGTCCCCCAATGAGAACATATGGGACGCAGAACTGCAGAGCTGAGTGTCCACTCATGTGGTTGAAGAAACCTGCTGTGTCTGTCTGCAAGTGAATTCTGTTCCCCTTTAATATTTATTTAATTACTTATATACCACTTATATCCTAAGTGGTTTACATTCAGGTACTTTATCATATTTCCTTATTTGTCTCGGTGGGCTCAAATTATCTAGTGTACATGGGGCAATGAGGGGATTAAGTGACTTGCCCAGGGTCACAAGGAGCAGCAAGGGATTTGAACACACAGCCTCAGGGTGCCAAGGCTATAGCTCTAACCCCTGCACCACACACTCCCACTATATATTGCTTTCAGGGATATGTTGTGAGCAATGGCTCAGGTCCATATCTTCTGGGCCTCCAGACAAAGATGGAGATAACCCATGCCTCCTTGTTTATGTAAATATATTGCGACCTGATTGTCTGTGCGGATGAGATGGACAGTGTTAATCACAATGTCCTGAAAAGCTTTGAGAGCATTGTAGATCGCTCTGAGTTCTAACAGATTTATATGACAAAGGTGGTCCTGAGCTGACCAGAGACCTTGCGTGTGAAGACCGTCCAGATGAGCTCTCAAAGCTAAGTGGACAAGTCCATGGTGAGAACTTTCTGATGAGAAGGGGTATGGAACAAAAATCCTCTGGACAGATCGGAAGAGTTGATCCACCACTGCAGTGACTGTCAAAGTGAAGGTGTGACTAATGTGTTGAGAGAGTGGGTCGAGAGCTTAAGACCATTAAGATGCAAGAGTCCATTGAGGTATTCCGAGATGAAGTCTCGCAAATGGAGTAACATGCACTGTGGAAGTCATGTGGCCCAGGAGTACCATCATTTGTCTGGCTGAGATTGATGGCAGATGATAAGTCTGAGTGCAAAGCTGAATCAAATTGTCTTATCTTTGCTGCTGTAGAAACGCCCCGAGATGAATAGTGTTGAGTAGAGCTCCTATGAATTGTAGCGTCTGAGATGGTTGAAATTGGGATTTGGGAAAATTGATTTCGAAACCCAACTGTTCAAGGAAGAGAATTGTTATGCAAGTCGCTACTATCACCCCTTGAGAGGTAGAAACCTTGATCGGCCAGTCGTCCAGGTAAGGAAAGACTTTGAGGCCCTGAGACCGTAGTGCTGCTGCCACTACAACCAGGCACTTGGTTAATACTCTGGGAAAGGATGCAAGGCCAAAGAGTAGTACTTTGTATTGATAATAGTGATGAGCCACTTGAAATTGGAGGAATTTCCTGGAGGCCGGATGCAGTGGAATGCGAGTGTAGGTTTCTTTCAAATCCAGAGAGCATGGCTAATCGTTGCGATCTAAGGAGGGGATATAAAGTTGCCAGGGATTCCTTCACTAGAAACTTGTTGAGATCCCCGAGGTCCAGGATTGAATGAAGACCTCCCATCTTCTTCGGGACAAGAAAATACTGACAGTAAAATCCCCGGTTTCTCTGTCCAGGAGGAACCCTTTCGATGGCATTGAGAAGGAGAAGGGATTCTATCTCCCAAGGGAGAAGAGACGTCTGCTGAGGGTTGAAAGAAGACTATCTTGAAGGATGATCTGGAGGAATGTCGATAAACTGAAGAGAGCATCTCTCTTGAATTACTGTTAGTATCCAGAGGTCTGTGGTAGTCTAATCTAATCTAATCCTTAGGTTTGTATACCGCATCATCTCCACGTTCGTAGAGCTCGACGCGGTTTACAGTAGGAGAAATAGGAAGGAACTACAACAGAGGGTTAGAGGTAGAAGTGTGAAGAAAATTTAGAGGACTTGGGATGACAAGATATAAGAGTTTCCTTGATTCCTAAGTTGGAGGGAGACTTACATTTTTTGAGAAAAGCCAGGTTTTCAGATGTTTGCGGAAAATTTGGAGAGAGCTCAAGTGCCGAAGAGGGGAGGTAAGGTTGTTCCAGAGCTCAGTGATTTTGAAGTGAAGGGAGGTCCCTAGCTTTCCTGTGTGGGAAATGCCTTTTAGCGAGGGGAAGGATAGTTTTAATTTGTGGGAGGATCTGGTGGTATTAGGGTTTGAGGAATTCCAAGAAAGAGGGATAAAGGGAGGGAGGATACCATATAGGATTTTGAAAGTTAAACAAGCGCATTTATAGTGGACCCTGGCGATTATCGGAAGCCAGTGGAGCTTGGCCAGGAGCGGGGAGACATGGTCAAATTTACTTTTAGCGAAGATGAGCTTGGCCGCGGCATTCTGAATCCATTGGAGTCTGTGGAGGTTTTTCTTAGTTAGGCTTAAGTAGATAGAGTTGCAACAGATAAATTCCTTGACAAAAAGTTTTTTTTTTAAGTCTGCGCATGTTGAGGAAGGTAATCAGTTCCTAGTGAGGATAAAGAGTCGAAGCTGTCCTCCAATGGGTTGAAGGAGAGGCTGGGATAGAAGAACAGTGGCTATGCTCTCGAAAAGCATGTCAAAAAGTATGAGCAGGCTTTTGGAGAGCTGCTAATTTTCTGAGGGTGCTGTTGTTTCCGTTTCTTTTGCTGTGGTCTAGGAGGAGCAGCAAGTTTGGAAGAAAAATGCCTCCGAAAGGAAGAAAAAGGTTTGAAAGACTTGGAAGTTGAAGGCTTAGGCTTGGATTTGACTAAGGCATCCCAATGTTTTTCATGGTCAGTGAGTTTTTGGGTAGCATTTTCAATAGATTCACCAAATAGCTCATCACCCAAGTACAGAATGTTAGCCAATCTATCCTGAATGTTGATATCTATGTCGGAGACTATGAGCCATGCCAGACGTCTCATTGTCACTGACATAACTGAGGCTCTGGAAGATAACTCAAAGGCATCATAAGCTGATCTCGCCATGTACCTTCTTGCCAGGGCAAGGGTGCTAGAGATGTGACAAAAATCCTGTAATTGCTGTGAAGGGATGTACCTATCAAAGCAAGACAATTTCTTAACCAGAGCCTTGACATAGCAGGAAATATAGAAATTGTAGTTTAGGACTCTCTCAGCATGGAGTTTTGGTACAGGCAATGGCCAAACTTGTCCTTAGTGAACCCTTCACGCCCTGGATGGAATAGATTTTTTTCAGAGTCGACCAGGGACTTATGCTGGAGTTGTGGTTTGTCATAACCAGGGTAAGAAATGATTTTGGAGGGCGAGACTTCCTCCACTTGGAAATCCAGCTGTGGGGTGCCACAGGGCTCTCCACTGTCGCCAATCTTGTTTAATATATATATATGACTTCTCTGAAAAATTTTTGCCTTTCATCAGCAGAGATTGTATATATACCTATGCAGACGATATTTTCATTTTATTAGACGTTGATCCTGATCTTAACAACCTGGTCCCTAGTATAGACTGCTGCATTTCTAAACTTCAACTGTGGGCTTTGTCTATTCAAATGAAACTGAACGCTGCCAAAACCAAATTGCTTTGGATTGGGCCAAAATTAGAAAACCTACCTTCCTCTGTTACATTATAAACAGGTATTGCATTACATAGAGATTTTTCATCTAGAGTCCTGGGTGTCTTCTTGGACTCATCACTTACATTTCATGAACAGATAAATTCCTTGACAAAAAGTATTTTTTTTTAGTCTGCGCATGTTGAGGAAGGTCAGATCACTATTTCATCAAGAACATTTCTCAGTATTGGTACAATTCACTATGCTTTCTCAGCTAGATTATTGTAACTCAGTTTATCTGGGCATTAAGCAGAGCAGTCTAAAACGACTTCAGTTAATACAGAATACTGCAGCTAAGCTCATTTTTGGGAAACAAAAGTATGATCATGTTTCCCCTTTGTTGATAAAGTCCACTTTAGGATCCAGTTTAAATGCGCATGCATAATCTTCAAGCTTCTCTATGGAATATTTGATCCTTTTGTTCCCTTATGTTGGAATACCCTTAGACTTTGCCATTTGAGAGACACACAAAGATAAGTTAGCCTTCCCTTTCTTTAAGGGAATTAAATCTGCTGGGAAGCTCAGTCAATCTTTTGTTTTCAAGTTTGTAGAGATCTGGAATGAACTTCCCGACTCCATTAGGCTTTTAGGCCAGCTGCAATTATTTTGCAAATTCCTGAAAACTTTGTTGTTCTCGCAATTTTTAAATGGTTTAACTACAGCCTCAACGAAATGATAATATTATAGTTATTTTTCTTATGCTTTTCTTATGTACTTTAGTTTTTAATTAGTTCTTCCTTCTCCTATGTTTTCTGCTATGTACTCTAGTCTTAATTATATGTGAACCGAGTCGAGCTCCACTGGGAGATGACCCAGTATATAAACCAAAGATTAGATTAGATTTTATATAAAAAAAAAAGAAAGAGTCCAATTTTCTGGGAGCCACAGTAATAGTAAGGGGGGGAATCTCCCAGTTCTTATGAAAAGTCTCCTTGAGAATACCATGTAATGGTAGGCAAAGAAGTTCTTTAGGAGGCTCATCATAGTCTATAACCTCCAAATATTCAGCACTGTAAGCAGAATCAGCTTTTAATTTGACTGGAAGCTCCTTGCCTAATTGCCAAATTAATTGTGTAAAAGAAAGTTTTTCAGTAGGAGACTTAGCCCTTTGTGGAGACTTCTGAGGAGACTTTTCAGAAGTGTCATAAGCCTGTGTGGTAGACTCAGGGACATCATCTACCGAGTCATAAAAGACTTGGTGAAGGAGTGCGCCAGGATCGATGGTGTCGATGTGATGAAGATGACAATGTATGACTGGACTTCCTTTTACACTTTGTAGAGTAGGAAGAAGAGTGATGCTTGCTTGCTTGTGTGGGGACACAGTATTGTTAGGTGACTTCAACATGCTTGAAGTGGATTGGGGCACACTTATCGCTGCTTCCGGCAGCAGCAGGAGGCTATTAAACTCTTTGAAGGGAGCATGTCTTAGGCAACTGGTGTTGGACCCAACAAGAGATCAGGCAATACTGGACCTGTTGCTTACCAATGGTGAAAGTGTCACAGAGGTCTCGGTGGGAGACACATTGGCCTCCAGCGACCACAACATGATATGGTTTAATCTTGGGAAAGGCTTCACTAAATCTGCCACACTGACCAAGGTCCTCAAATTCAAGGACACAAACTTCCAAGAGATGGGTGACTTTGTTCACCAGATGCTACAAAGCCAAGCAGAAACCGATAATGTGGAAGAAATGTGGTCGACTTTGAAAGCCACCATACAGAAAGCGACAAACCGTTATGTTAAGCTAGTAAATAAACGCCATAGAAATAATAAACCACAGTGGTTCACTGCGGAGATCTCAGACCTCATCAAAGAAAAGAAAAAAGCATTCATCTCTTACAAACAAACAATCAAGGGAACAGGACTCCAGAGCAGAATACCTGACCAAGTCAAAAGCTGTCAAAACAGCAGTCAGGGAGGCTAAATTCAACATGGAGGAATCTCTAGCAAAGAACATCCAGAAGGGAGATAAATCATTCTTCAGGTATATCAGTGACAGAAGTAAAAACTCAGGAGGAATAGTACGTTTTAGGAAACCAGACGGAGACTATGTGGAAAAGGACTCAGAAAAAGCCCAACTGTTAAATGAATACTTCTGCTCTGTCTTCACCCGAGAAGCACCGGGGCATGACCCTCAGCTACAGAAAAGGGCTGACTCAGTTGACCCATTTGGCGATTTCAAATTTACGCCCAACAGTGTCTACGGTGAGCTGTCAAAGCTCAAGGTTTACAAGGCAATGGGACCGGACAACCTGCACCCCAGGGTGCTCAGGGAGTTGAGTGATGTCTTGGCGAAGCCGCTGTCAGCGCTCTTCAACCTCTCCCTTAGTTCAGGTAGCGTCCCGTTGGACTGGAAGAAGGCTAACGTCATTCCACTCCACAAGAAAGGCTCCAAGACAGAAGCGGCAAACTACAGACCAGTGAGTCTCACATCAATAGTGAGCAAACTAATGGAAACTCTTATCAAACACCAATTAGATACGATCCTGAATGAAGAGAACCTACGGGATCCCCGTCAACATGGATTTACTAAGGGGAGATCCTGCCAAGCCTGATCAGCTTCTTTGACTGGGTGACGGGAAAGCTAGATGTTGGAGAGTCCCTGGACATCGTATACCTGGACTTTAGCAAAGCATTCAATAGCGTACCTCATCGCAGGTTGCTAAGCAAGATGAGTTCCATAGGATTGGGCGACACATTGACGAAGTGGGTTGGGAACTGGCTTAGAGGTAGGGTTCAAAGGGTAATGGTGAACGGCACCCCCTCTGAAATGAAGGAGGTGATCAGCGGAGTGCCCCAAGGCTCTGTCTTGGGCCCGATACTATTCAATATCTTTATAAGGGACTTGGCAGAAGGGCTCCGAGAAGATAACTTTATTTGCCGATGATGCCAAACTAAGCAATGTAGTGGGCAAAAGCACAATGGATAAAAATTCAATGCCCGACAATATGATGCACGATCTACTCTTACTAGAGAACTGGTCTAAGACATGGCAGCTCAGCTTCAATGCCAAAAAATGCAAAGTTATGCACCTGGGTACCCAAAATCCATGCAGGACTTATACCCTTAATGGCGAGATCCTAACAAGAACGGTAGCAGAACAAGACTTAGGGGTGATCTTCAGTGAGGACATGAAGGCTGCCAATCAAGTGGAGCAAGCTTCATCCAAGGCAAGACAAATCATAGGTTGCATACGCAGGGGTTTCGTCAGCCGTAAGCCTGAAGTCATTATGCCTTTGTATAGATCCATGGTGAGACCCCACCTGGAATACTGTGTGCAATTCTGGAGGCCGCATTACCGTAAGGATGTGCTGAGGCTGGAATCGGTCCAGAGAATGGCCACCCGGAGGGTCTCGGGACTGAAGGATCTCCTGTACGAAGAACAGTTTGATAAATTACATCTATATTCGCTCGAGGAGCGCAGAGAGAGGGGAGACATGATCGAGACGTTCAAGTATCTCACGGGCCGCATCGATGCAGAGGAGGATATCTTCTTTATCAAGGGTCCCACGGCAACAAGAGGACATCCGTGGAAAATCAGAGGCGGGAAACTGCGCGGTGACACCAGGAAATTCTTTTTCACCGAAAGGGTGGTTGATCGCTGGAATGGTCTTCCACTTCAGGTGATTGAGGCCAGCAGCATGCCTGATTTTAAGGCCAAATGGGATCGACACATGGGATCTATTTGCAGGGTAAAGGTAGGGGAGGGTCATTAGGGTGGGCAGACTGGATGGGCCATGGCCCTTATCTGCCGTCAATTTCTATGTTTCTATGTTTCAAAGCAGCTGAAGATGAAGATGCTGAGCAGACTTGGATCGTCGAGATGATGAGGAAGAACGGTGATGCTTCGAAGAACTGGATCAACACTGTGATGGAGAAAGGGCTCTGCGATGAGACGAGCTGTGCTTGGACATGGACCGTCGATGCTGCACCAGAGATCCAATATCAGTACCGCAGGACCTGGTGGCCTTATGCTCAAGCTGAGCCAGTACCGATGGAGTCAGTGTCTGAGTAAGGAGTTTGAACATGTCACTGACTTGGAAAAGTGCTTCGAGCTTTTCATGGTACAAACGAAACCGGTACTGTTTGGCGTTCTGCCAGTACCATCGTTGCCTTGTCTGCCCTCAGCGAGGGTGACCATGAAGAGAATGTACACCTCAATGGAGGAGCATGCACATTTCGATGGAGGAGAGGCCAGACGCAAGAGCGGTCGTTGCTTGGTTGGCATCAAGGGACTTGATGCAATGTTGACCTACAAGAGTTGTTGGGAAGCTGGCAGCTTTTTAGCTAGCTTATCCAATGAAGCAATGTCCCCTGATGCTGACGTCTATGTAGATGCTTTCAACGTAGGAGACTGCGACATCTTTTTGGTGTCCATACCAGTGCCGAACTTTTCTTGTTGGAGCTTTCCAGTCTTAATGGTATGTTTTTTCAGGGTAGAACACTGTGGCATAAGATTCAACGTGGTGTTCCGGACCAAGGCACTGCAAGCACCAACTATGTGGGTCAATGATGGAAATCTGCCTTTGGCACCTGCAACACTTTTTAAAACCAGTTAGCAGCCGGGACATCAACGGAAAAATTGCCTCAGCCAAACTGAATTCAATGGCTGAGGAAAAAGAAGAGGCCTCAACAGGCAAAGCCCGCGAGGTGAACAACGAGGAAAAAATGTCCCCAGCTGATTTATTTTTTAAACAAATAAAGAGAGTAAAACAAATAAGAAGAAAAAGAGATGCTTGTGCGGGAAGGCAAAGGCAAAACTTGAACATTAAAAAACCACGACTTCTTAGCTCCGTGGAAAACTAAGAACTGAGGAGCCGTGAGCGGCGTCAGGCGGGAAGGCACACATATATTCATGATGAGGGCAGTTCGCAAACTCTCTCAAATTCTTAAAGTGGTGATGTACATTTAAAGCTGTCCGTACCGGGGCTCCATGGATGATGACATCCACATGTGAGAATATGCTGCCTGCTTGTCCTGGGATAATATTAAAATCTAACAATTTTAATCTAATATAGGTTAATGTGACTTCACAAATAGATTGAAGTCAATATTTTTTAATGATACATAACATATTTTGTTACCAGTTGCCAATGTGTCAAGAAAGAGTCCATACAACCCTCAACAGCAAAAAAAAAAAAAAAAGTTTGTGCAACAGGATTGTTAATGTGCTGCCAAACTCATTTTGAGTTTTTTTTTTAAAAAACAGAGCCAGCTTAAAGTAAGTACTGTGTTTCCCCGAAATAAAACCTAAACCGAAAATAAGCCCTAGCATGATTTTTGGGGTAGGTCCTAATTTAAGCCCTACTCCAAAAATAAGCCTAGTTAGACAGACCCCCCCCGAAGCCCCACCCGAATGTCCTGACACTCCCTGACAATAGTGCTTCCCAATTCGCTGGTGGCAGCGCTTTCTTCCCCTCCCCTCCATGTGCAGCAGCTTTCCTCCCCTCTCATCCATCCACTTGCACAGCATCTTTCCATCCCTCCCCTCCCATCCCCCCTGCACCACAGAACCCTACCCACCACGAGACCGACATACCGTACCTCCGCTCCCTTCAACATCGGTGCCGCATCACTGATGATATCATCACTGATGCGGCAAAACAGGGAAGGCTCTGGCGGGGAAGGCCACAAAGCAGCCTGCTCAGAGTGTTACTGCCGATGCTGAAGGAAGCAGAGGAATGGTAGATCGGTCTCGCTGTGGGAGGGTCGGCAGGGTTCTGCTGAATGGGGGGGATGGGTGGAAGGGTCAGCGGGTTTATTAGGCAGGATCGTGGGTCAGACAAGCAGGGCACAGAGGCTGCCAATCAGACGGTAGTTGGGTTATCATGCATATATATGGGAGTAGGTGATGGAAGATAGAGCAGAAGGTAGGTTGAAGGTAAATCGGAGCTGGGGAATAAGGGAGTTTCTATCTTGTAGACCTCTCCTCTTCATCCTTATTCTTGGGTACCAACTGCAACGGGTACTTACAAAGGCTCTAGAAGTGCTTTTGTTTTGGCTTTTTTTGTTTGATTTTGTTTCCTTCATTCAAAGCAAATGTGAAAGGGGGACAGATTATTAAGGTACACAACCCTCTGCAATGTGGCACAAGAATTGGGGTGGAGGAGAGGAAGGGAGAGATGATCGCTGTACATGAAAAAAATAAGACATCCCCATAATAAGCCCTAGTGCGTTTTTGGGACCAAAAAATAATATAAGGCACTGTCTTTATTTTCAGGGAAACACAATATATACTTCCACTTTTGGCCCAGAGCAGAAAAGAAATCCCAGAACCAAAGGAAACATTTCTAAAAAACAAAACATATTCCTTGCTACCTAAGTATTTCTCAAAACTGGTATTAAGAGTAAAAAATAATTTTAAATATACACAATAAAATTGAACAGTTATCACTTTCCAAAAAAAACTAAAAGACAATTCTTTAAAGAAGCAGGTCTATGAATCAAACACAGTGTGGTAATCAGGCTGTCCTAGGAAAAAATCTCTCTAGCATACTTTTTTCTTCTTTGCTTATTTGAAAATCTGACTTATAGGGTCTCTGGTACATCTTGAAATGAGGCTTACTGTATCCCTGCTGCAAAGAAAAATAATGCAACCCATTCCTTTCTCCCCTTGCACTTTTGAATCTAGAATGGACTTCCCACATATTCTCTGCAATTTTTTTAAAGAGTAATTGCTAAACAGTCCTACTTAAAACTTTAAGCAGTGTTTAGCAAAACCTTGGAAAAAACTCAACATCTTTAGTAGTAAAATTCTGAGCCTATTATAAATTTTAAACCAGTCAGTATATAGAAGTAACACAAATTTCCATACCTGGCAGAGTTTGTGCAGTTGCCTCGTTGCTGAGGTTCGAGACTACAATGGACTGCTGCTCACTTGAGCTGACCTCTGGCTCTGTGCTAATTGAAGGTGACCGTGCTGCTTCACAAGATGCAGCCTGCTTAGATGGCAAGAGCTCTTCTGAAAGAGCAACTTGCTCTTCTTGACCAGGAAGCTGCAGAGCTGATAAGGGAATGCTGATTGGCTGGCTGGTGGTACTAGCAGATGTACTGACTGGCATTTGTAGTGCTATCTGCTGGCTGGCACCAGAAGTGCTAGCTGATCCTCTGTTTGGAGGAGTCAATGATGTCCTGACAGGCTTTGGAACTGCAGTTCTTGGTGCAACAGGTGAAGAAGCAGACACACTTTGCAGCTCTCTTTCAACACCAAGAGAAGCTGCAATAAGAGTGGTAGGTTTTGAAGTTCCTACATAGGAAGGACCAACAGGAGTGTGAGGTTTGGGTTTTGACATTTGTGTCAATGATAAGGCAGGTCCATCCACGCCACCAGTAAGTTCAGCATTAGCAACTATATAATAATCCTCGGGAATTTCCTGCTTAATTTTTTTGACAATAACATCACTACTGCTTTCATCAATAACCTGAGACTGGGATCCTGGAAGAGCTGATGATGAGCCTGTTCCAGCCCTCTTACGGGAAATATTTGGAGATCTTTGGGCATGGTGTTCAAAGTCACTATCTTCATCCGTCACAGAAGACTCACAAACCATGTCAAACAATGTATTTTCATCTTCATATTCTTCCACCGTTTCATCCATCTCTGATGGTTCACTGCAGTAGGAGAAATCGCATGAGTCTCTAGTGCGATTGCAGTCTAGTTTTCCTTTCCCTGATCGCCCAGGATATCTGTCCAGTGGGCTGGTTTGTGTTTCCGAAGGAATACCTATTATACTGGGACTATCTGAGTTGAAGCTCCTGTTGTCCTGGAAGCATACTCTCTCCTGGGACCCAGCCCTGCAAGTGGCAGTCAATGGCCAGTGGTAAGCATGGCCAGCACTACAGCCCCACATGGCTGTCAGGTTGCCATGAGACCCTTCAGAAAGCAAGTGCTTCAGATTGGGAATGAGGCTGCAGATGGTGCCATGGCTATGGGCCCAACTAACCAGTTTGGAAAGATTTTCAGAAGAAGTGTGAAGACAATCCTCCATGTTACAGGATCAAAGGTTTTCGTCCTAAAAACACAAAATGTATGCATTAAAAAAAACAAATCAAACCAAAACACAACACAGCAGTAACAATTAAGGCATGGATGCACTAAAAACAGGTTGTTAAGACAATATGGGTCGATGTGGGCTGATTTTCTTGTCCAATTTCTAAACAGCGATCGATGCTCTAATGGCTTCTAATGCATGTCTGTCTAATGGGATGTCTGCCATAATCTCACCCCAGCAGTTGTTGGAAAGTTGTTAGACATGTGCAGAGCCGGTAGGGGAATCCTGAACAGCTGAGCTGCAGGGGAAGCCCTGAAGCAGCCTTCTGCAACTCAGCTGTTCGGGACAGGAAGCCTTTTTAAAAAAAAAAAAATTCATTTTTTTAATGGGCACAGATGATGTGTGTGTGTTACACATGCACATCATCTGTCCCCATTAAAAAAAAAAAAAAAAAAAAAAAAAGTTCATGCCAGCCCCCTCCCTAATAATGCCCCCGAACAAAACAAATTCAAAAAAAGTGGCAGGAGAGATGGCAACAACGTTTTTAGTACATCAGGGTCCCCCTACCCCCCTGACAACAACCCTTCCATTCCAACCCCCATGCCAGGACTCCCCTCCTCCATTCCGACCCCCATGCCAGGAACCCTCTCCCCTTCCCTACCTCCAAACCACATACTTAAAAATAAATAAATAAATAAAGTAAATAAATGCCCATTCTTCCTCCTGCTCAGCAACACGAAGCCCCCCCCTCCACTTCCCCCGATATGAAGCCCCCCCCCTTCTAACCCTTCCCACCACTCTATCAAAGTTCTCAAAAGAAGGCCCTGGTAGGTCAGAGCACCCAAGCCCACATCAAGGACACCCCCAATCCCTCTGTACCTTTTCGTAGGCATCATCATCATAGAAATCCGACAAAAGGGATGCGCACTCCCTCCTGTCAGCAGGCCCTGCCTCTGCAAAATGGTGGGCTTTCCCCTTCCCAGTGCATCCTGGGATGCACTGGGAGAGGCTTAAGGTCCTGATAGGCCCAGTTGCACATGGGATAAATACAGGGGATGGAATCAACTACAGAGCATTTCTTATCAAAATTAATTCCCCCCCCCCTTTTTTTTTAATCAAGCTGTGCTAAAGGTTTTTAGCACAGGCCGGCGAGGTAAGTGCTATGAAGCTCATAGGAATTTTATGAGCGCTGGAGCATTTACCATCCTGTTCCACGCTAAAAACCTCTACCGCAGCTTGGTAAAAGGGGCCATAAATGACTTGTTTACAATACTCCCTTACCCTCTATTTTTGTATTTTGCACAGAGCATCAGTTACAACCCCAACAACCTTAAAGGTCAGAATAGACGGACCATGCTACTCTGACTCATTTACTATAGTTTATTCATAAGAACAGCCTTACTGGGTCATACCAATGGTCCATCAAGCCCAGTAGCCTATTCTCATGGTGGCCAATCCAGGTCACTAGTACCTGGCCAAAACCCAAGGAGTAGCAACATTCCATGCTACCGATCCAGGGCAAGCAGTGGCTTCCCCCATATCTCTCTCAATAACAGACTATGGACTTTTCCTCCAGGAACTTGTCCAAACCTTTCTTAAAACCAGCTATGCTATCCACTCTTACCATATCCTCTGGCAACACGTTCCAGAGCTTAACTATTCTCTGAGTGAAAAAAATTTCCTCCAATTGGTTTTAAAAGTATTTCTCTGTAACTTCGAGTATCCCCTAGTCTTTATAATTTTTGACAGAGCGAAAAATCGATCCACTTGTACCCGTTCTACTCTACTCAGGATTTTGTAGACTTAAATCATATCTCCCCTCAGCAGTCTCTTTTCCAAACTGAAGAGCCCTATCTGTTTTAATCTTTCCTCATACAAGAGGAGTTCCATTCCCTTTACCATCTTGGTCTCTCTTCTTTGAACCTTTTCTAGCACCACTATATATTTATCTTGAAATAAAGAGACCAGAATTGAATGCAGTACTCCTGATGAGGTCGCACCATTGGAGTCTGACATTGAACCAAGAGCAGAGCTCCTTGAGACGTTAGACTTTCCGAAGTCTCATCTTCAACCCTCTCAAGTGTTGGGAGTTCATAGAAGCTGTGCTCAACATCACTCTTCTACAGGCTTTTCACCTTTAATCATGTGTGTACTCTGCAAAACATCTTAGAAAGACACATGATGCATCTCATGGGTCACCTGACATTCACAGTTCATGTAACTCCCTTCACTCGACTGCATCTCAGAACAGCTCAGTGGACTCTAGCGTCTCAGTGGTCTCAAGCTACAGATTCCTTATCCGAATGGATCAAACTCACCTCACCTCTCTGTCAATCTCTCTAGTGGTGGTCAAATCATACAAATCTCTCCAGAGGCTTGTTATTTTAGATTCCTCCACATCACAAAATACTCACGACAGATGTGTGTCCATGTTGGGGAGCTCACCTAGATGGTCTCAAAACTCAGGGTGTGTGGTGTGCTCGAAAGAAGTCATTCCACATCAACTGGTTAGAGTTGTGGGAAATTTGCAATGCTCTGAAAATGTTTCAAGATTATCTCTCCAATCAGGTCCTCCTTGTTTGCAGAGAAAATCAATTAGCCATGTACTATATCAGCAAGCAGGGAGTAACAGGCTCTCTTCCTCTGTATCAAGAAGCCAAGCACACTTGGAACTGGGCAATTCCTTAAAACATATTTCTCAAGCCATATATGTACAAGGAAAACAGAAGCTCTAGCAAACCAGTTCAGCAGATTTCTTTGGCCCCATCAGTGGACTCTCAACTCCAAAGTCTTAAACCACAACTTCTTACTATGGGGGATGCTTCAGATAGACCTGTTTGCATCTCCCTATAACCACAAGTTGCCTCAATTCTACTCCAGACAGTATTCTCATCATGCTTGTCTTCTGGATTGATTCATATATTTGCACTTAATTTTCAAATACATTCTTTACTAAGGTCTCAAATTTGTTTCATTCATTCAGAGGGTATATTTTTTAGTACTCTCCGTGAATTGACCTTATAACTAGCCTTCTTAAATGACCCTCAGAAGTACCACCTTAAATGACCATCAGAAGTATCACCTAGGACTCAAAAATTCTCATTGTCCCAGGCTTTAAGTACTACTTCCTCACTGGATTATATATTTGTTTTTATATATTCTTAATGTTGCTTATAAATAATATTTTAATTCATTGTGTGATTTAATACTTAGCTTTAATGTGGTCTTTCTTTCAGGGATAGCGGTGCCGACATGTTTCACCCGAAAGTTTTTTTCAAGGCCACTGATCCCTTATAGAAGTTTCACACTAGTGCTGCCCGATTCAGGAAAAAAAAATTTCAATTCAATTCAATTCAGCCTATTTAATTGGTTTTTCGATTTGATTTTCCTGTCCAATTGGGTGTTTTTATAAAACATCCTGGTTGGTTTTAATAATAATAACAACTTTATTTTTCTATACTGCCATAATCTTGTGACTTCTAGGCGGTTCACAGAGAAGAATAGCTGTACAGTCAGCAAATTACAACATACAGATAGAGAAGGGGTCTCAGAGCGATCAGTGATTACATGGTTCAAATTGGCAAAAAGAATGATATAGGTTACATAGGTTACATTTAATTTTAACATGTTACACTGAAATGGTTGGAAAAACCAGCAAATAGCAAAATACAAATGAGAGGAAGACATTGAAGAATCAGAGAATATGGAATGCCAAGTACCGTTAATGGGGAAAAAGTGGCAGGCGATGGCATGTCAATCATGCAACGGCGCCAGGTATAAAATCATACCTCCGGCAAAGGTAGGCACCAGAAATGTAGGCTAGAGTTTACCTGACCTACATTTCTGCCGCCTACCTACGATGTGAATCGCACCTCCATAGGTGCTTTAGGCTACCCAATGCCACTTCACCCTCTTTGGTTTCTCCTAACCACACTGGCGCTGTGGTATAAACAAAATTTTTTTAAAAAAGGACTTTTCCTCTCTCTGTTAAATCCTAGCTCACATTTGCGGTCTAACACCAGCTCTGGCAGGATACACTTTTCAAATCTGACATATTGTAATCGCAAAACAGAAAATAAAATTATTTTTTCTACCTTTTGTTGTCTGGTCAATATTCAAATCTTGTTGGTCCCAGGCTCTGATTGTCTTCTGATAACTTGCTTGCCAGGGTCTCCTACTTTCTTCTTTCTCCGTGCTAACCATCCATCTTCCATCTCTGTCCTCCCTTTCCATTTCCCTTCCCTCCCCCAGAGGTCTGGCATCTTTCCTTTTTTTCGTCTCCATCCACAGATTCACCTTTTCTCAACTACCCTTTCATCCAGCATCTCTCCCTCCTTCACCACCCCAGGGCCGACCATCTCTCCCTTTCTCTTCCCAACTACCCTCCTATCCAGTATCTCTATCCCCCCCTCCACACCATTCCTTGTGTCATCTCTCCCCCTCTCCTCTATTTTTAGACCTATTATTTCTTTCCCCCAAAAAAAGTTCGGCATACGCATGTCTCTTTGAACCCCCTTCCCTTCCTCCCTCCGTGTACTTCTACACCAGGGCCCCCCTCCCCTGAAGGCCTGTCCCCCCCTTGAAAACCTGTTCCCTCCCTTGAAGGCCTGCATCCCACCTCGGAAGGCCTGCCTGCCTGTCCCCCCCCCACCCCAAAGGACTGTTCATCCCCCCCCCCCAGAAGGCCTGCATGTTCACCCTTGCCTCCCACTGGAGGCTTCTCCCCTGGCCTCCTCGCACTGTTTACCATTGAGGAACAGCCTGCAGATAAGATCGCGATGCTAGCGATCTTTCCACTGATTCACTGATTCGGAGCTGTTTCCTCTGCCGCGGTCGCACCCCTCCCTGGCGTCAGAGGCAGGATCGCGGAGGAAACAGCTCCGAAGCAGTGGAAAGATCGCTAGCATTGCGATCTTATCTGCAGGCCGTTCCTCAACGGTAAACGGTGGGGGGAGGCCTGGGGGGGGAGAAGCGGGAGGCCAGGGGTGGGAAGCCAGATAGCAGCACTTCCCGACTGACCCTCCCCCCTCGCCCTCTAAAGCAGGTGTGGCAGTGGCCGGCCAGCAAGAGCAGCGCTGCCGCTCCTGCTTTAGGGGTTGTAGGGATATTTCCGTATTCACACCTGTGGGTTAGGCCTCTCTGATGTCATCAAAGCCTGAACCATTCTCAAGATATCTTTCTGCTGAGCACAAGAAACTTTCCAGCATGAATTTAGCATGAAGAAAGAAGTACACAGCTTTGCTGTTTCTGCCTGATGCATTATGGGTATGTACCAGAATGTTATACTATTCAAGGACTTTCTTCTGTGCTTTAATAATGGGACAGTGTGAATCTTGAAGAAATTATCCTGTTCTTATCTGTCTAACGGCCCTGGGTCTTCCAGCCTATATGATACTTTTCTACAGAAAGGCTATTCATCCAAGTCTGTTTCTGGATTGGTCCGAGAGGTCATCTGATGAGATACAAGAAAGACAGCTAATTAATTAATTAGTTAGTCTGTGATAAGGTCCGGGGAAGCTCAGATCTGCTCACAGATGTTCTAAATGTAAACTTTTTCTTTCAATAATTAGACCTGTAAGATACCTCGTGTGACTCTCTGCCTAAGAGAGAAATTCAGACATTTAAAACGGCTCTGAACTCGGCACGGAACGGGACTTGTTTGCGGATGATTTATAGCCTCATCAAGGATTGTCAACACGTGTACCTTTAACAACAGGATTCCTGACGTACTCCAAGGCTATCAAGAACTTTTTCCTTCCACCTAATTTCGTCTGAGAGGCTGATCTTAAGGTGAGATTACGGAATTTACACTCTTAATAGCGGGGTTAGATAAGGATCACTTGTGATAAAGGATAAGGGTTGAAAAGCTTCATTGGTGATAATATAATTATTTGCTAATCAGGGATTATTATTATAAGGAATTGTTTAGTGTGTTTTAACCAGTAGAATTACTTAATTGTATAACAATTAGATTGTGATAATTATGTACTGAGTTTCATTTGTGTAATCAGATATTTTGAGAACAATACTTAGATTTTGCAGCTGGCTTGTGAATTATATTTTTCTATTTTCATAATAAAGATATTTCTCATTAGCCTGGGTTTTGTGTCGTATAATTAGACCGTGATATTTGGACTTGGATAAGAGGTTATGGTTTTCCCTAGACAACTTAACAGAGACGTAACGTGTTTATAATACTGCTAAGTGAACCATAAATCCTACTACAGGGTGAGGGTCAGCCGAATCGGGAAGCCGATTTTTTGTTGTGTTAAAATTGATTAGAATCGATTCACCCAAAGTGAATCGGTGAACCGATTCAAATCGTGAATCGGGCAGCACTACTTCACACCACTCCAATAGACCACTTAACCTATTTTCTTCTGGATTGGCCACAAAAGTTCCTGTATGTCTTTCTGCCAATCCCTCTAGTTATGAATATGTTGATGAAACTCAAACAAGTCAGCCATCATGATCCTAATAACTCTTCAGTGGCCCAGACATCCTTTGTTTTCCCTTCTACTTCAACTGAGTCTCAAGGATCCAATTCCATTAAATATCTTTCCATCTCTACTCACTTAAAATCACAGATCTCAGTTAACTTCCCAATCAGCAATTTCTACACATAAGAGCTTGGTACCTCTCGATCTGACCTCGACAGATTTCAATCTTTCTGACCCAGTACAAGACAATATAGCTACTTCCAGAAAGCCTTTTACTCAGCACTACTATTGACTCAAATGGACACGCTTCACTTCATGGTGTAATCTCCATCACATGGATCCTTCCACATCTTCTATTCCTTCAATATTGGACTACCTTCTCCATTTATCCAACTTTGGACTTAAGACCACTTCGGTCAGAGTTCACCTCAGTGCTTACCATACTCCTTTCAACATTAAACCTCTGGCTACTCATCTGCTTGCTTCCCGGTTTATGAAAGGACTCATGAACATGAAACCTCCACTAAAATCATCTCCAGTTGTCTGGAATCTCAATATGGTTCTCACCAGTCTGATAATGCTGCCTTTTGAACCACTGGCATCTACCCATCTTACGTTTCTAACTTGAAAAGTGGTCTTCTTGATCTCTGTCACTTCTGCACATCGAGTGAGTAAACTTCAAGCATTTGTATTTTTTATGACCCACCTTTTACAATGTTTCATCATGACAAGGTGGTTCTTAGAATGCATCCTAAAAATTCCTTCCCAAGGTAGTCACGGAATTTCATCTGAATCAATCCATTGTGCTTCTAGTCTTCTTTCCAAAGCCTCATTCTCATCCTGGATAAACTGCTCTTCATACATTAGTCTGTAAGCATGCCTTAGCTTACTATTTACATAAAACTGAGACACATAGGACTTCACCTCAATTGTTCATCTATTTTGACCCTAAAAGATTGGTCCTTTTGTTTACGACTCTTCAATACTGATAACTTTGTTCTAGGTTTGTCCAAGATTAGATATGAAGGATGTAACCTTCCATAGCGTTTGCTCACTCTGGTTAAGCCAACAGAACACTCTAACAATTATTATCTGGATGGCTGGGCTAACACAGAGATTAAGTTCAACTTTTTTTTGACAGGAATGCTCTTTAAAACAGGAGCCTGCGAACTATTTCCACATGGCTGGCAACCTGCATTTCCTTCAATAGAGAACCAGATTTTCTGTATGGACTTAGTCCTAATTAGCCAGACACCTTATTTCATCACTTTTGACTAGAGAATGACATGGTAACAGAATTTGTCACCGTCACTATCTCTGCGGATAACCGCGGGAAACCATCCCATGTTATTCTTTATTGTCTAGCCCAACCTCAGTCCTTCTACACCAGCATTCTTCAATGCAAGGCTTGAGGCTTTTTGGTTGTCCCCATTCATACTCTGTTTCTTCTCTCTCTTCTTAAAGAATGTCATGGGGATGGTTTCTCACAGTTAACTGCGGGGGACAAAATCTGTCACCGTGTCACGCTCTACTTTTGACCAACAGATAACTGGTGCCCTGATTGGAAGGTGACAGAGGGTAGTGATCAATGGAGATCGCTCTGAGGAAAAGGATGTTACCAGTGATGTGCCTCAAGGTTCTGTTCTTTTTAACATTTTTATAAGAGATATTGCTGGGAAGACCACATGATGCTGTGAGCTGGTTAGCAGCACCCCACGCCGGCTCCAAAGCCCTAATCCTCATTTAGCCATTATTCTCCTGCTACGCTTGGCCATCAGTTTTGGTCCTGCGTGAAGGTGCATCAGCATATCATGGCTATGTGGCACTATCATTACACGTTTCGCCCAGTCATGTTGTTTATTTTGGAGTCTCTTCCTAGATCCTCTCCGAAGGGATTCCGGAATTTTCTGAATCGTGTGGTGCTGTTGGGGAAGAAAGTAATATTTGGACTCTCCTACACTTGCACATTGGTATACTCTGATGTTACAACAAGCCTCTCCTTGGAACGCCTGCACCTTTCGTCACTGGACACAGTGCTGGGGCGAGCATATTGTACTCGTTGGGAGCCATTCTGGAATACTTTGACACCCAGAGCCTGTAGTCATTTACTGAATGTATGAGCTCTACTGGTATAAGACATGCTGGACTGGAATATTTCTATTGCATTTTGTGATTTCCTGTTGTTGGGGGTGGGGAGACGGGGACAGGAGTGGAACTGGGCTCAACTATTGTACTCACTCATTTATTTCTGTTGTACACTACGTTGCCATTTTGTATATTTTTGAAGACTTAATAAAATATATTTAAACGATATTGCTGAAGGGTTGTCGGGTAAGATTTGCCTCTTTGTGGATGATATGAAAATCTGCAGTAGAGTAGACATGCCGAATAACATGAAGAAAGACCTGGCGAAGCTTGAAGAATGGTCTGAAATTTGGCAGCTAAAATTTAATGCTAAGAAATGCAAGGTCATGCATTTGGGCTGCAAAAACCTGAGGGAACAGTACAGATTAGGGAGTGAAGAGCTTATGTGCATGACAGAAGAGCAGGACTTGGGTGTGATAGTATGTGATGATCTTAAAGTGGCCAAACAGGTTGAAAAAGTGATGGCTAAAGTTAGAAGGATGCTAGGTTGTATAGGGAAAGGTATTGCTAGTAGGAAAAAGGAGGTATTGATGCCCCTGTATAAGATTTTGTTGAGACCTTATTTAGAATATTGTGTACAATTCTGGAAGTCGCACCTTCAA
Source organism: Geotrypetes seraphini (assembly GCF_902459505.1). NCBI lineage: Eukaryota > Metazoa > Chordata > Amphibia > Gymnophiona > Dermophiidae > Geotrypetes > Geotrypetes seraphini. The sequence goes on from NC_047084.1 coordinate 485,463,588, forward strand.
AAAGATATAAAAAGGATGGAGTCGATCCAGAGGAAGGCTACTAAAATGGTATGTGGTCATCATAAGGCGTATGGGGACAGACTAAAAGATCTCAATCTGTATACTTTGGAGGAAAGGCAGGAGAGGGGAGATATGAGAGAGACGTTTAAATACCTACGTAATGTAAATGCGCATGAGTCGCATCTCTTTCATTTGAAAGGAAACTCTGCAATGAGAGGGCATAGGATGAAGTTAAGAGGTGATAGGCTTTGGAGTAATCTAAGGAAATACATTTTTACAGAAAGGGTGGTAGATGCATGGAACAGTCTCCCAGAAGAGGTGGTGGACACAGACTGTCAGAATTCAAAAGGGCCTGGAATAGGCACATGGGATCTCTGAGAAAGAGATAATGGTTACTGCAGAAGGGGAGACTAGATGGGCCATCATGTTTCTATGATTGGGACCGAGGAAGATAACCTGAAGCTGTCAGAGCAGATTCAGGAAACCAAAACTAGGAATATCTGATGAAAACCTATGGAGAAAAAATTCCTTGTGTATGCAAACAGAGAACTACTTGAGAAATGGACTGTAAGGGACTTCAAAACATGTAGGGATGCCATTCTGCCATTCTGAAACAGGGCGAGATCGGCACACTGATTTCAAAGCCCCTGCGAATGAATACTCAAATTATTCCCTCTCCCCCTTATCTGTCACACATTAACCCTTATCTTATTTAAGCTGTCCTTATTTGGAAAGTCCAAAGCAAACCAGCTATCTTGCCATGTATAACTCCAAATGCAAAGAACTAAACTGATATATAGACACTGGGGATATCTCAGAACGCTACTCTGAAAGATATCAGCGTAGCAGCACTCCTCACTGAGTTCACTCTGTGTATATCAAACCTAATATTTTTTTCTTTTTATATTTTATAGTTCAACTCGTAACTTGTCATGAAAATTTTCTTTAAACATTAATTTTATAAATATTTCTTCATCTTTTTTGCTTATAAAAACTTAATCTTATTATTAAAGCATTCCATTTTCAAAAATTCACTAATGGATAATGCACTTATCTTGTATATATCAAATGGGTGGCCGCACTATTCCCCACCAACGCGTTTCGCCTTCTTCTTCAGGACAGGGCTAGTGCTGCAACTACACCAAAAAACACACAGATTACCTTATAGTGTACTACAAAACTATACCATTCAATAAAAACCAAACACACCAAACCTGTTGGCTTACACCATTCCATTCTGCGGCCGTTCTAACATTCAAATATGGTCGCGGCATTCCTTGCAAGCTATTTATATCCCACCCCCATGACGTCAAAAGACACACACCAATCAGCAGCATTCTTCCTAAAGTGTCATGCTTCTTGTAACAACCCCCAATCACTAGAGAGCAAAAGCAAAAACCCTAAATGGAATGCTGCTGATTGGTGTGTGTCTTTTGACGTTATGGGGTGAGATATAAATAGCTTGCAAGGAATGCCGCGGCCATATTTGAATGTTAGAACGGCCGCAGAATGGAATGGTGTAAGCCAACAGGTTGGTGTGTTTGGTTTTTATTGAATGGTATAGTTTTGTAGTACACTATAAGGTAATCTGTGTGTTTTTTGGTGTAGTTGCAGCACTAGCCCCGTCCTGAAGACGACGAAACGCATTGGTGGGGAACAGTGCGGCCACACAGTTGATATATATACAAGATAAGTGCATTATCCATTATTGAATTTTTGAAAATGGAATGCTTTAATAATAAGATGAAGTTTTTATAAGCAAAAAAGATGAAGAAATATTTATAAAATTAATATGTTTAAAGAAAATTTTCATGACAAATTACGAGTTGAACTATAAAATATAAAAAGAAAAAATATTAGGTTTGATATACACAGGGTAAACTCAGTGAGGAGTGCTGCTACGCTGATATCTTTCAGAGTAACGTTCTGAGATATCCCCAGTGTCTATATATCAAAGTTTAGTTCTTTGCATTTGGAGCTATACATGGCAAGATAGCTGGTTTGCTTTGGACTGTTATTTAATACTTGCCACAAAGCCATTGATTTCTACTTATTTGGAAAGGACATCAGCTGAAAGGCACTGCATTGCATTGCACACTGTTAATCAGGCCCTTGCCTAAGTGCTGAGTTGGAGGGTGATCACGAGGTAAAGGGAGGGTCATCACGATGTAAAAGCATGTACCTTTGTATCCACCAATCATTAGATGTGTAAACGAGGGAGTTATTATGATGTCATGTGCATAGAAGCATAATAAAAGGGACTCAGGCCTAGCCACTGGCAATGTCTCCTTCCCGACTCGCATCCTGTGTGTGTGTTTGCTGTGTTCGCATCCCTACACACACAGGCAGCTTTGGTTTTCTCATTTAAGCCCAAGACACTATGACTCATCATCAGCTTGATATCATTCAAGGAGCCTACAGTGAATGAAGGAAAGTTCTCCAAGAAGTATCCCAGCCCTCCAGTGTTTGCCATGAAGCACCAAGCCAGTCCACAGCAGCTTACAACAAAGAGGAGTTCATTCCAGCTATATCCTGTCCTGAACTACCTTAGTAAGGAATAGAGAGAGATACCTCAATACCGTAGTATTGCTCTTAACCTCTGAATTTGTATCAACCCTGCCCAGTATTATTGATAGGGATGGAAGTAGGAAAAGACTTCCTATAACTATTCCTGCCAACCTCTAAAAATCAGTCCCCAAGCTGCAGGATTTCTCTAAAATATCTATTCCTTTTTTTTTTTTTTTTTTTTTTTAAAGAATGAAACTATACAAATATGAGATTGCCAGATCTTCCACTCTATGGAGGAGCTCTCAAGAAGAATATAGTCTGAAACACCAAGGCCTTAGGAAAATTGGATTTCCAGTTCCTGTCTCAACCACCACACCCTGGAGCAGCAAATGCCAACCAGCTAAAGCCTACTCCTCTTCCCAACCATAGTAACATAACAGCAGAATTACTTTGCAGTTTCAGGGTTCTAGAGCAATCTGAGGTCCACTTCCTAGTGTGCTAAACAGAGTAGGTCTAGGAAGGTTGCTTCATCAATGTTCTGTACATCACAAGCCTGAACAGGCATTGTTGCAGCTTAATCTGAATAAAGGGGCATAGAGGCAGGACTACAGAGACTGTTCCCACCATAGCTTATAGCAAAAAGAGGGAGGGAGCAGAGAAGAGCTCCAATACATGTGCAAGGTTCCCTGCTGAATAGTTCCTCTGTAAAGAGAGCTGCACCAGCTCTGAATGCCTAAGGGTAAGAAGCCTTCACAAAATTTCCCACATTTGGCTAAACAGAGATAGAGAAGTAGGAAAAATGCTTTCACACTTCAGTTAGCACAAAGCAGTTTGAAGACCCCCCACTGCATGAGGCACCCCTCCCTAAGAGCATAAGAACATAAGAAATGCCTTCACCGGATCAGACCAAGGTCCATCAAGTCCGGCGCTCCGCTCACGCGGTGGCCCATTTAGGTTCTCTATTATGAAAACCTGAAATTATCGTATCCCTCAATATGATTTATAAGAAGGTATATATCCAACTTGTGCTTGAAACCCCGAAGAGTAGTCTCTGCCACAACATCCACAGGAAGAGAATTCCAAGCGCCCACCACTCGTTGTGAGAAATAGAACTTCCTGGCATTCGTCCTGAACCTGCTGCCACCCAGTTTCAGGCTGTGACCTCTTGTCCGTGTCACATCTGAAAATGTTAGTAATGCTGCTTCTTGGTCTATTTCATCCAATCCTTTTAATATTTTAAAAGTCTCTATCAAATCGCCTCTCAGTCTTCTCCTCTCGAGTGTGAACAGTCCCAGTTTCCTGAGGCGTTCTTCATAGCTCAAATTTTTCATTCCTTTGACTAGTTTCGTGGCTCGCCTTTGCACCTTCTCCAACATAGTTATATCCTTCTTGAGGTAAGGAGACCAGTGTTGGACTCAGTATTCTAAGTGTGGTCTGACCATTGCTCTATAAAGTGGCATTATGACTTCTTCCGATCTACTCGTGATCCCGTTCTTAATCATGCCCAACATCCTGTTTGCTCTCTTCGCCGCCGCCACACATTGCGCTGATGGCTTCAGGTTTCTGTTAATCAGTACCCCCAAATCCCTTTCCTGTTCGCATTTTGCTAATGTTACTCCAAATTTCTGCATGCCCAGGCAGGCCCCCTTTGACTTCCAGTGTAAATGTCTCCTCAAGCAACTAACCTCTGGTTGCCAGGAGTACTTCAAAACAACCCCCATCTACTATCACTGGGAATTTTCCAAAAGGTACCAAATGACCAAGGCTGCTGCTGCTTGCAAACTTAGCTTCTCTCGCTCTCTGCCTTTTTTTTCTTTTTTATCATAGCTAAAACAAAAAGGGAAAGTAGGAGGGACGAGTCATAGCAGTATCCCTCAGGATTCCCGATCTACTATCTTATAGTGCTGTGGGAAAGAGGAGAGAAACAATAGATATCTTGGCTGCTAGTTCCCCTGAGGGACCACTGCTATACTTCAACAAGTCAAGGTATGAAGGCTGAGACTTAGAGCCTCAAGAAAAACCTCTTACAGGAGGTACGCCTAAGAGGCGGTAAAAGGCTCTTACTCCCATTCACAGAGGCCCACCACATCAAGTGTCAGCCAACCACACCAACTGAGAACCTATAGGCTGAGGCTTGGGGCTGTGGAAGGAGCCACACCAGTCAAGTAACTTAATCATAATGGATTTTGTCCTTGGGAAGTCAGGCATGTCTCAGAAGTTCAGCTGCACCACAATCTGATTGTTATCACTACTTACACACTAGTGATGATATTACTGAAAGCTTGGTATACTCTGCTTCTACCTACGCCTGGGAAGTGGTTTAGCTCTAGCAGGATAAGAATTACATATAAACTTCTTGCCAATATTTTATTGGGTTGAAATGAATAAAGCGATACCCGTTGCCTGGACTAAGCTATTAAGTTGGTTATTCTGCAATCTCAAAGTCAGACAGGTCAGTTTGTAACATTGAATATCTTAAAGATTCAATCTCTTCACCTAAAGTTATAATATTCTTTATTAACACATACAGTACAAGCCTGACTACTATACAGAAGAGCATAAGAATTTCTAGCAAGAGTTGTTTTTACCTTGCATTTTTTTCCAGAACTTTCTGATCACAAGAAAAGTGCCTCTCAGCACTTTCTACAAAATCAGATAACCTGTTATTAAATGTAAGAACACTAACCTCCAAAACAAAACAAGGCAAAAATAGGTGTAATGTTATGCTATGTGTACAAAAATGCTTGCAGCTCAAGTTCCCTCTTAGCTTAAAACAAATAGAATTGTTGGCTTCAAGATTCTTATAAAAAGCAGCAATACTACAACTCATTTCACCTCAACCATTAGAATATTTTCTTGTCACAACACCTGACATTTATTTTGCACATTAAAAAAAACATAATATAAAGTGTAATCTTAATAGGCAAACACAAACAAAAAATCCAACAGAACTGCAGTGATATCGAACAAGGAACAAAGGAAAAAAACTGCAGGAATGGTGTACAAAATGCCAAGTCTTAATAAACAAACATTAAACCCGGGTCCAGGTTCTCCAACCTTTTTGGATACAAACTGTTTCATGTTCATTTAATGGTTGTTTATTAAAGACTTGGCGTCTTGTACACCATTCCTGCAGCTTTTTTCCTTTGTTCCTTGTGTAATCTTAATGCACTACATCATGGCCAGAGCACATAAATTATCACTACCAGATAAAAAGGGAAATTCATTGTGCAGCATTAGTGCCTTAGGTCATGTTAGTTCCAAATACAACTTAAAAAGCCCTAATGCCGCCTAAATAAAAATACTGCAGGTTTAAAATGGTTTGAATAATTTTGAATAATTTCCTAAAAGAGAAGTCACATAAGAACTACCATACTCAGACAGACCGAAAGTCCATCAAGTCCAGTATCCTGTTTCCAACAGTGACCAACCTAAATCCCACTCCCAAGTAGTAAAACAGACATGCTGCTTATCCTAGGAATAAGGAGTGGATTTCCCCAAGCCATCTCAATAATGGCCTATGGACTTCTTTTAGGAAATTATCCAAGCCTTTTTTACGTCCCGCTGATTTCACCACATTCTCTGCCAATGAATTCCAGAGTTTAATTACACATTGTGTGAATAAATCTTTTCTCCAGTTTGTTTTAAATCTACTACTTAGTAGCTTCATCGCATGCCCTCTAGTCCTAGTATTTTCAGAAAGAGTGAACAAGCAATTCACATCTACCCTTTCCACTCCACTTAGTATTTTATAGACTACTATCACATCACCCCTGAGTTGTCTCTTCTCCAAGCTAAAGAAGCCCTAGCCATTACTGAGATGGCTTGAGGAAATTCACTGTTTATTCTTAGGATAAGAAGCATAAAATCTGTTTTACTCCTTGGGATCCTGTCAGGTACTTGTGACCTCGGTTGGCCACTGTTGGAAACAGGATACTGGGCTTGATGAACCTTTGGTCTGTCCCAATATGGCAATTCTTATGTTCTTATTTAAGTCACTGTGGGTTAAGTTGCAATGAAATGCAAAACATATAAATAAATACATGTTTTATATCTCATTATTATACAATTACTCTAACTTGATTTGCAGCAATACACCACCGCAAGTCGTGTTAGGGCCCTGATAGCATGGTAAAATAAAACCAGCTTTTTGCTGGGGTTACTTCACTGACTGCCTGGGAGCATCAGGCAGCAAAGCTGTGGCCCGATATTCCTGAGTAGGCACAGAAAGGTTCTCCTGCCCTTCCCTGGCAGGAGACACCTCTCCCCCTCCCTGCAGCAGAACCTCCCCTCCATCAAGAGCCCCCACAGGGGTTACCACAAAATGCAGTGGTGGTCCTGAGATGGGAGGAGCGAACCCCAGTTAATCCTGCCTAATCTAGCACTTTAATGAAAATAGCACCCCTAGTGATAGTCACAGTCCAGAAAAGGAACCAAGCCCTGCAATCTGAGGGATCCAGAGATTTAAAAAAAAAAAAAAAAATCCGACAAAAAGGTGGAGTAATAGTCATCTTAAACAGCGACAAGTATATTGCATAGGCTGAATGACAGCAGGGATATTGTATCTTTTATCTCCCCTTAAAAAAATGACCCTATTATTAGAAAACCAGCCTCATAACCAATAAAGATTTTACTTTGATTTTCATACACAGAAAGAGAAAGACTTGATCGCACATGGGTCCTTTTCACAAAGCTCATTAGGTGCTAAATACATACCTAACTCAGCTAAAAATGGAATACCTCAGGAGCAGAGAGTAGACATTCCCTATTTTTGTACTTTATTGTTCAGCAAAATGCATGACATGATACAGTATTACATGGAACTCAACAAAATCCAATGCCTTTATAGCAGTGGTCTCAAACTCGCGGCCCGGGGGCCACATGCCCGCTAGGTACTATTTTGAGGCCCTCGGTATGTTTATCATAATCACAAAAGTAAAATAAAACAGTTTCTTGATCATATGTCTCTTTAGCTATAAATTACAATATTTAGCTAAAAGAAAAGATTTATAAAGAGTTTTACCTCCTGCAAAATTGTCATTTCTTTAATAAGACATTAACTATTTTTTCTGAGGCCCTCCAAGTACCTACAAATCCAAAATGTGGCCCAGCAAAGGGTTTGAGTTTGAGACCACTGCTTTATAGCAACAGCTAAACCCTATATACAAAATGACCAAATTACTTTGGTTATTGATGGTTTGTATAAGGTTAACAATCTTGACATCATCCAGTGTTGCATAATAAACTAATATTGAACTCCTATCCAAGTTTCTTTATTTTTGATATACCGTCTATCAAAATAAGTGTCAAACGGTGTACAATGGAGTAATAAAATAATCATACATCTGTTGAAACTAATTCCCAGTATTCCCTGATCAACATCCATACCATCACTCAGCCTATACTCCCCATACAAACACTCATTACAAGTTCCTCCTTCTCCCCCAGCAGCACAAGTATCTTTCATCCGATATGTTTTAGCACAAGAAGCTAAGAGTGCCCATCTCAACATTCTGTTTATATTCTGAATTATGTTTATATGCTCGTAATAGAGAATGGCACGGTGACTGTTTCTCGCGGGTAGTCGCGGTGAATGGCCTTTGTCCCTGCAGTAAAGGATCTGCCGCGAGTCACCTCCCTTTCCACCCATCCTGGTCAGAAGCCCCCTCCTTCCCTTTCGCAGGTCCCTCACACGCGATTGTGGCTACCATCAAAAAAAAAAAAAAACACCCCAAACTTGCGACTCCCCATCGGCTCCTTTACGCTTCCCGGGGTGAGCCTACCAGCTTTTTAGAAGCGTTCGTAGGACAAAGAAGCAATGTTGTCACACGCAGCACTGAAGTTCACTGAACTTCCTTCCCGAACCCCTCCTGATGTTAACTTCTAGAGATAGAAGGAAAGGGAAAGAGAAAAATTGAACCAAGCAGATGAAGGAAGAGTGAGTGAAATATTGAACATAGTGGAGAGAGGCATGGAGGAAGGAGAGAGTGTGAGGCACACATTGGTGTACGGGAGTTAGAGGGGAGAAGCTGGACACAGGGAGATATACAAAAACAGGGGAGACGGAGGGCATGGATGAGAGCATAGGACTAAGGACAAAAAGGGGAATGCTGAATCTGCATGGGGTGGTACATGGACACAGAGGAGTAATGCTAGACATGAGAGGGTATATTGACACAAAAAGATGGCTAGACATGGGAGAGAATAAAAATGCAGAAAGAAGATGCTGGACAGGGGTGGGAGGATCATAGAATGGCGATATGGACACAGGGGAAATACCAGAAAGGGACGTACAGGAGACAAGGGAGATGCTGAACATGGAGAACAATACATACACAGAGATAGAAGATGGATGGTGAGCATGGAGAAAGAAGAAATGTCAAATGGTCAGGAGACCATGGCAAGTGAGTTAAGAGAAGACAACAGAAAACAAAGACCAGTGCCCGAAACCAACATGATTTGAAGAATAAAATGATGAGAACAAAAGATAGAAAAAATAATTTTATTTTCTATTTTGTGATTAGAATTTATCATATTTGAAATATGTATCCTGCTAGAGCTGGATTAGACATAACTGGGGACCACAAAGTCTAGGCCATGCTTCTTTAGCTTCCAGCTAGCTTAGGGCTCTCTCTGAGCAGGGGGGAATTGCCCTAGTTGCACTCCTCTAACACTATTCCTATCATGTGTGACTGCGGTATTCTATTAGCATGATTTTTCTGTGTAGCATTCTGTAATAATTTGGCTTATTCAGTTTTCTCGATAGTGGATGGGATATTTGTGAAGGGAAGGGAAGACAGGGGTTTTCTTAATCCTTGCTCTCTATTATTTGTGTTTATAAATGAAAATTGTACAGAATAGTTTCTTTTTATACTGTAAGAAGAACATAAGAATAGCCTAACTGGGTCAGACCAATGGTCCATCAAGCCCAGTAGCCTATTCTCACGGTGGCCAATCCAGGTCACTAGTACCTGGCCAAAACCCAAGGTGTAGCAATATACCATGCTACCGATGCAGGGCAAGCAGTGGCTTCCCCCGTGTCTTTCACAATAACAAACTATGGACTTTTCCTCCAGGAACTTGTCCAAACCTTTCTTAAAACCAGCTACGTTATCCGCTCTTACCACATCCTCTGGCAACGCGTTCTCAGAGTGAAAAAATAATTTCCTCCTATTGGTTTTAAGAGTATTTCCCTGGAACTTCATCGAGTATCCCCTAGTCTTTTTAATTTTTGACAGCATGAAAAAAAAAACCCCACGATCCACTTGTACCCGTTCTATTCCACTCAGGATTTTGTAGACTTCAATCATATCTCTCCTCAGCCATCTCTTTTCCAAGCTGAAGAGCCCATCCGTTTTAGTCTTTCCTCATACAAGAGGAGTTCAGTATAACTGGCTTGAGGGGGTGAGGTAGGGGCAGGGATAGGGACCAATTTTTCCCCCGCATCATTCCCTAGCTCATAATTCTAAAGGTGTCCAGCCTACCCATACTCTTGGTTCTGGCATCGTATCAGTAATCTGCTGTTAAGATCAACTTTCCTCAGAGCGATCTCTATTGGCAACTTCCTGTTGCTTAATGTTGGAAGACTGGGAACCTGAAGAGGGTAGGAAAGTGAAAGAATTGTTTCCATTGGGCAAAATAAATTTGTCCTGTATGCACTCTTGTTAGTTAAGAAGGGATGTTATCAGTAGTGTGCCTCAAGGTTCGATTCTTGGGCCTGTTTTTAAAACATTTTTGTAAGCGATATTGCTGAAGGGCTGACTGGTAAGATTTGCCTCTTTGTAGATGATACCAAAATCTGCAATATAGATGGTATGGAAAACATGAGGAAGGATCTAGCGAAACTTGAAGAATGGTCTGAAATTTGGCAGCTATGATTTATAGCAAGACCTCATTTAGAAATTGTGTACAATTCTGTAGATTGCATTTTCAAAAAGGATGGAGTCAGTCTAGAGCAGGGGTAGGCAATTCTGGTCCTCGAGAACCGGAGCCAGGTCAGGTTTTCAGGATATCCACAATGAATATGTATGAGATGGATTTGCACGCACTGCCTCCTTGAGATGCAAATCTATTTCATGCATATTTATTGTGGATATCCTAAAAACCTGACCTGGCTCCTGCTCTCGAGGACCGGAATTGCCTACCCCTGATCTAAAGGAAGGTAACTAAAATGGATGGTGTACAGGGACAAACTTAAGACCTCAATATGTATATTACAGAAGAAAGGCGGAAGAGGGGAGATAGGGACATTTAAATATATATTATATGTGGCATAAATATGCATGATACAAGTCCAGTGTTCTCCTTAGCGCCTTTTAGCCGGGCGCTCCGCCCGGCTAATTTAGGTGAGAGCCCGGCTGTCATCTGTCGCGAATCCTGATGTTGCCGCTGCTCCACATTGAAGAGCCACCGAAAGTTCAGCCGCCAAAAAAGTTTCCGCCTGACTTTTTTTTTTTTTTTTTTTTAAACGGTAGCAAGCGACTTGAACCCATGCTCTGGGGCTTTAACGGTATCACCGGCCGTGCCGGCTTCCCTTCTCTTCAAAACCGGAAGTTACGTCCCGGGGGTGGAGGTAGGGAAGAAAAGGGAAGCCGGCACGGACAATGGTACTGTTAGAGCCCCGGACCATGCGGGAGATAGGTCAGCGACGGAGGGAAGTTAAAACTTGCCTTGCTGCTCTTCCTTGCTTTGGGCTTTCCTGGCTGCCGGGTCCTGCCTACTTTCTGTTTCCACGAAGGCAGGACCCGGCAACGAGGAAGGCTCGAAGCAAGCAAATTCTAAGCTTCTTTCCCTCCCTTCCTTTGATTTGCTGCCCTATCTCCCGCCTTAGCCTGTAGCAAATTGAACCCATGATCTGGGGACATGTGGCTGCGTGTGCGCTCCCTATAGGTATGGTTCACCCTGCATGGGGAAAGGGCCAGGCTAGTAGCAGCCGGCGCTGCTACCGCTGCTTCCTCCTCCTGCTCCCCAGCCACATCTAAGCGAGTTTTGGACTGGTTCTGTGCATGGCCCCCACCTCTGGGGTGGAGCTGCTCTCTCTTCTCTGCTGCTGGTACCCTCCTGCTGGCGTTGGCATGCCCATGCAACCCACTCCTTTGGGCCCCCTGAGTTGGTTTGCATGGTTGGATGTTACAAAAGGTAATGGCAGGAACCCTGGCCAGGTGATATGGCACACCATGGGGCACAGTGGCTGAGGGATGGCATCTGACTCATTTTTTCTGCCCTGTTGTAACCAAATCCCCCCCCCTCCTCCAATATAAGTTAGCTCGGTTTCGCCTCTGATCTGTTGAGCGAACGGCTAACTGATAAAGAAACAGTAAGGGCAGACTTTAAAGCTGGCACATAGGACTGCAGTACTACTTTGAACAAACCCAACTCGAATAATAGAAAAATAAACAATAAAAAAGGTCCTTTTGGAAAGGCTGCAGGGTAGTTTGTTTTTCATTACCGTTTCTGCTTTTGTATTTCATGAAAAGGAGTTTTGATTTTCCAAAAGCCATTGCATAGGTTTTATGTATTTTCCACCATCGTTTACCCCCAGTCCATTAAGATATTTTAATGTGTACTGCGTTGACCTTGTAAATAGAATGCTATGATGCCATAATGCCTACTGTTAAATTAATATTTTTGCTGCAGTCAATGTTTATTGCCTTATGTCTGATTTATACTTGCTATAACCGCTTTGGGTGTTTTTTTGTTTTTTTTTTCTCCTAAAAACACAGCGCATAAATCCAAATAAATAAGCCAATAACAAGATCTGGCCTCTAATGTGTTTGTCAAGTTTTAATCGCTGTATCTTCCAAGTCCCATATGTACATTAATTTATTAGACTTGTTATACACGGTGTTTTTGCCACTTACCCTCATTATATTTTGTTTATGATGTTGGCTTCTCTTGTACTTTTCCTTGAATCGGTTGGTAATGAGGTGAAGTAGCCTTATATTGCAGGCTAGAAACTACCAGGCCTGGCATGTCACCAGAAAAAAAAATCATGTATTCAAGTTTATTTGACTTGATGAATCGCTTATTCCAATCCAATCCAATTCTTAGTCTTGTATACCGGGTCATCCTGACTATGGGGCTTGATCCGGTTCACACAGTTATTGAAAGGACAGGAAAGCAAATAATTGGACAAGAAAGTCATTAATTGCAATTCCTTATTTATCATTTAAAGCATTCTGAAATAGATAGGTCTTTAAAGTTTTCCGAAAGATCAGAGAAAGGAAAAGTCTAATTTCTGTAAGAAGATCATTCCAGATTTTTACAAAAGAAAAAGCCAAAGAATGATAGATCCACGAAGGCAGGACCTGAAGCAAGCAAGAGCAGTAAGTTGTAAGCTTCCCTCCTTCCCTTCGACTCCCTCATTGCCCTATCTTCCACCTTAGCCTGTAGCGAGTTTTAATGCTGCACTGCTGACGGGTGTATGAGACAGGAGAGGGGGAAGAGAAATGCTGCTGCTGCACCCAATTGGGGGGAGAGAGGGAAGGAGGGAGAAGGAAGACCAGGGAAGGGAGAGGAGAGGAAAGAGAGATGCCAAGACCATTGGAGGGAGGGAGGGAAAGGAAATACCAGACCACAGAGGGGAGAGGGAGAGATGTCAGGGCATGGGGGGGGGGGGGTTAGGAGCCAGATGCCAGACCATGGGAAAGGCAGGAAGGAGGGAGGGAAAGAAAGGAAGGAGAGGAGATGCCAGATAATGGAGGGGACGAGGAGATGGAAGAAGAGGAGAGAGATGCCAGGACATGGGGGAGGGAAGGGAATAGAGATGCCAAATCATGGGGTTGAGTGGGAAGAAAGGAAAGGAGAAGAGAGAGATGCCAGAGCACAGTGGAGGAGGTGAAGCTGAAATGAATCATGTAAAAAGGAGAGAAAAAATACAGGATATACAGTTTATTGAAGGGACATAGAAAGAGGGAAGATGCCATATGGAAGAGAGGGTAAACAGTGGATGGAAAGGGTAGAGAGAGAGAGAGAGAGAGAGAGGGCAGAGGCTGGGTGGAAGGGGCAAAGAGAGAGGGCAGATATTGCATGGAAGGGAGAGAGGACAAACGCTGAATAGAAAGAAGATAGCGAAGAGAAGATTATTAAAGCAGAAATGACAAAAGGTAGAAATAATTTTTTGTTGCTTTACGTAGAATCAAGTAGTATTGTAACTGTATTAATAAAAGTTTATAAATAGGAAATGGAAATAAGGCAGTTTTTTCTGGACTAAACCCCTTTGCTCAGGTCAGGTCAGGTCACCATAACAGCAGTATACTGTACCGTTTTGAAGAAACATTTGGCCTCTGAAACCTAATTGAAACATGGATTAGTCCAATAAAATGGTATTTTCTTATTTCTCATTATTTGTTTTATTTATATTTGTTAATTTGTAAAGTGGTGAATGTTATGTATAACCTTTTTCAAATTTACATCTACTGTCTTTATATTTTGCACAGTATTAGGGGACATGTGTCACTGTTTCTGTGGTGTTGCATTGTATGTAGAGTCTGGTTTCTTGGCAGTTCAGTTTTTTTGTCTACATATTTCTATTTTTAGTTTGTGATTATTCCATATTGGGCAAGTGTGTATGAAAAGGACATGATTTTCTTTTAGCATTGACTGTACAGGATCAATTGACTGTGCAGGATCTGGCTTGCTTAGTTTTACAATGTATTTGTTGTTGTTCTAGTGCTCACTGCAGTGTTTAAGATGCTGCCTTTTCCTAGGTGCATTCTTATTGTGCGACTCATGGATTATTACTAAAAATAACTTTTTTTTAATATTGAGGAGGGGATTGTTAAAAGGTGATCAGTACTGGCTGTCATATATACTAGGTACGCCACTAGATTTAATGACCTTATTCTAACCACCAAATTTCCGTATCCCGCCCCACCTGGCTGGAAAAAAATTCTGGGGATAACAAGTCTCTTTCAATTGATAGGAAACTCCAGTGTGAGATGGCATAGAATGAGGTTAAGAGGTGACTTAAGAGGTTAAGAAAGGGATCTCAAAGTCCCTCCTTGAGGGCCACAATCCATTTGGGTTTTCAGGATTTCCCCAATGAATATGCATATTCATTGGGGAAATCCTGAAAACCTGACTGGACTGCAGCCCTCAAGGAGGGACTTTGAGACCCCTGGGTTAAGAGGTAATCTAAGGAAATACTTTTTTACAGAAAGGGTGGTAGATGCGTGCAATAGTCTCTCAGTAGAGGTATTGGAGACAAAAAATGTGTCTGAATTCAAGAAAGCATGAGACAGGCATGTGGGATCTCTTAGGGAGGAGGAGATGATAGTTGATACTGCAGATGGGCAGACTGGATGGTCCATTTGGCCTTTATCTGTCATCATGTTTCGATGTTTCTATACATGTAGAGAATATTTCTGAGAGACATTCCTGTGATAAGATCTACATTATTGCATGCTAACTGGTTAGCAAAGGAATACACAATGGGTGGCGGTAAGTGTTCATGCAGTATTTTTTTTTTTAAATGGATGATCTACTCAAATCAACAAATGAGGACAGTGGTCAAAACTCAACTCGGAACAATTAACAACCTAATGTAAAGCACAGTAATTTACAGGTGTTATCTGGGAACAGCAGGCAGATATTCTCACATGTGGGTGACGTCACCGATGCCAGCTTGCAGTACCTCAGTTCTGTAAGCAAGATAAAAAGCCAACCAGGGGAGGTGGAAGGGATGTGAGAATATCTGCTTGTTGTCCCCGGATAACACCCATTATGGCAGGGATCTCAAAGTCCCTCCTTGAGGGCCACAATCCAGTCAGGTTTTCAGGATTTCCCCAATGAATATGCATGAGATCTATGTGCATGCACTGCTTTCAATGCATATTCATTGTGGAAATCCTGAAAACCCAACTGGATTGCGGCCCTCAAGGAGGGACTTTGAGACCCCTGCATTACGGTAAGTAACTGCAGCATATTCTCACATGTGGGATTTCCTAGCCGAATATAATAGGCTGGAAAGAGAGTTGGCCATTAAGAAGAAAATAAATTCTGTAATACTGCTTGGCTGAAATGACCATTTCACCTGGAATAGGAATCCAGACATAAGCGAGATGTGAATGTGTTAATTGAGGACCAAATAGTTACTTTGCAAATTTCATCGATGAGAATGGAATGCAAGAAAGCCACTGATGCTGCCATAGCTTGGACCTTGTGTGCTGTAACAAATCCCTCGAACTGCAGCCGAGCCTGAGCATAACAAAAGGGAATGCAGGTCGCTAACCATGTGGAAATAGTTCTTTTGATTACAGGCCGGCCTAGTCTGTTAGGATCAACAGAAATGAACAGTTGAGGTGAAGTCCTGTGCGGCTTAGTCAATTGTATGTAGTAAGCCAAGGCACACTTACAGTCCAATGTATGAAGAGCTGTTTCCCCATGATGAGAATGAGGCTTCAGGAAGAAGACTGGAAGCACAATGAATTAAGGAGAAATTTCGAGACTACTTTTGGAAGGAATTTAAGATGGGTCCGGAAACCACCTTATGCTGAAATACTGTGTACGGTACCTCAGAGACTAATAAGAACATAAGAACATAAGAAGCGCCATCTCCGGATCAGACCTTCGGTCCATCTAGTCCGGTGATCCGCACACGCGGAGGCCCTGCCAGGTATACACCTGGCTTACCCTATAGCCAACCATATCTCTATATGCCTCTCTCAAGGAGATATGCATCTAGTTTGCCCTTGAAGCCTAGGACTGTCGATTCTGCAATAATCTCCCCTGGGAGAGTATTCCAGATGTCAACCACTCTCTGTGTGAAGCAGAACTTCCTGATATTAGTCCTGAACTTGCCCCCCCTTAGCTTCATTTTATGTCCTCTTGTCCGTGTCAAATTGGACAATGTAAATAATCTTCTCTGCTCTATTTTGTCGATTCCTTTCAGTATTTTGAAGGTCTCGATCATATCCCCACGCAGTCTCCTTTTCTCAAGGGAGAATAATCCCAGTGTTTTAAGTCGATCCTCATATTCCAGTTTCTCCATACCCTTCACTAGTTTAGTTGCTCGCCTCTGCACCCTCTCCAGCAGTTTTATATCCTTCTTTAGGTAGGGAGACCAATGTTGGACGCAGTATTCCAAGTGGGGTCTGACCATTGCCCTATAAAGCGGCATTATAACTTTCTCCGATCTACTCGAGATTCCTTTCTTTATCATGCCCAACATTCTATTTGCCTTATTTGCCGCTGCCGCGCATTGTGCCGACGGCTTCAGGGTCCTATCTATCAGTACACCCAGATCCCTTTCTTGTTCACTTTTTCCCAGAGTTGCACCTGACATTCTGTACTCGTATTCCTTATTTTTACTGCCTAAATGCATTACCTTGCATTTCTCCACATTGAACTTCATCTGCCATTTCTCCGCCCAGTTTTCTAACCGACACAAATCGCTCTGGAGTTCCTCACTGTCCTCCTGCGATCTGATTTCCCGGCAGAGTTTTGTGTCGTCTGCAAACTTGATGATCTCACTGGATGTTCCGTTTTCCAGGTCATTGATATAAATATTAAAAAGGATCGGCCCAAGTACCGAGCCCTGGGGTACACCACTAGTCACTTTCTCCCAGTCGGAGAACTTCCCATTTATGCCCACTCTCTGCTTCCTATTTTCCAGCCATTTGCCTATCCATCTTTGTATATCTCCCTCTATGCCATGGCTTTGTAGTTTCCTGAGAAGTCTTTCATGTGGAACTTTGTCAAATGCTTTCTGGAAGTCCAAGTATATTATGTCCACCGGCTTTCCACTATCAATTTGCTTGTTCACGGTCTCAAAGAATTGGAGTAAATTCGTCAAACACGATTTCCCTTTCCTGAATCCATGTTGACTGGGTTTCATCAAGTCGTGTGTGTCCAAGTGCTGAACTATGCTATCCTTGATCAGCTTGAAGTTCACTCACTCAACGAGCAGAAGTGACCAAAATCAAGATGACCACTTTCCAAATGAGAAACTTAAGATGAGTATATGCCACAGGATCACATGGTGGCTTCATCAAACTGGTGAGAACTACATTAAGATCCCAGACAACTGGAGGCGGTTTGACCAGAGGTTTGGAGTAGAGAATGACACGGTGGCAAAATTCATCACCGTTCCCGTCCCCACATATAACCGCGGAAAATAATCCCATGTCATTTTCTAGTGTCTATTTCAACCACAGTCCTTTTACACCAGCATTCTTCAAAGCAAAGCCTGCAGGTCAGTGGTTGTGGCCATTCATACTCTGATTCTTCCCTTTCTCCTTAAAGAATAACATGAAGATGGTTTCCCATGGTTATCCGCGGGGACGGGAACGGTGATGAATTTTGTCACCGTGTCATTCTCTAGTTTGGAGTTGAAAAGTCCCTTCATAAACCTGGAAACAAGCAAGATAAGTCACCAGAGATTTATGGTTGACAGGAACATGAAAAGCTCCAATAGCCTTGAGGTGAATTCTGACCGAAGTAGTTTTCAGCCCAGAATTGGAGAAATTGGAGAAGATAGTCCAACACTGAAGAGAGAGGAGGAGGAAGAAGCATCTTGGTGATGGAGAGTAATCACGAACTGAAGAGAGTCATAAGAACATAAGATTTGCCGCTGCTGGGTCAGACCAGTGGTCTATCGTGCCCAGCAGTCCACTCACGTGGCAGCCCTTAGGTCAAAGACCAGTGCCCTATCTGAGTCTAGCCTTATCTGCATATGACCTGGTCCAGCAGGAACTTATCTAACCTTTTCTTGAATCCCTGAAGGGTGCTTTCCCCTATAACATCCAGATTTCTACCACTCTCTGGGTGAAGAAGAACTTCCTTACCTTTGTACGGAATCTATCCCTTTTTAACTTTAGCGAGTGCCCTCTCGTTCTCTTCACCTTGGAGAAGGTGAACAATCTCTCTTTCTCTACGAAGTCAATTCCCTTCAATATTCTTGAATGTTTCGTTCATGTCCCCTCTGCCTCCTCTTTTCAAGAGAGAAGAGGCCCAGTTTCTCTAGCCTCTCATTGTATGGCAACTCTTCCAGTCCCTTAACCATTTTTATCGCTCTTCTCTGGACCCTTTCGAGTAGTACTATGTCCTTTTTCATGTACGGTGACCAGTATTCCAGGTGGACACGTACCATGGCCCAGCACAACGGCATGATAACATTACATTACATTAGTGATTTCTATTCCGTCAATACCTTGCGGTTCAAGGTGGATTACAAAACAAGTTATCTGGCCATTTCCAGAGGAATTGAAGAGTAGAGCGAGTTGCTTCAGAGAACTAGGATGAGTCTTGCGGTGTTAGTTTGTCTTCAAGGATGTCTTGAATAGGATGGTTTTTATTTCTTTTCTAAACGATTTGTAGTCTGGAATCGTTATCAGTAAATTGGAGAGTTGGTAGTCTAGTTTTGCTGCTTGTGTGGCTAGAAGGCCATCGTACAGGTTTTTTCGTTTGACGTCTCTGATTGGGGGATGCGTGAACGGTTTGTGTATTCTCCTGTGTCTGGTTGAGGTAGTTTGGATTAGGCGGTTGTTTAGGTAGGCTGGGCTATCTCCGTTTATGGTTTTAAATAGTAGGCATCAGAATTTGAATTGTACTCTTGCTTATATTGGGAGCCAGTATGAATCGAAGTATTCCACCATGATGTGGTCATGTTTCCTCAGTGAATAGATAATAATAATTTATCTCTCATATACCGCCAAAGCCATGATAATTCGAGGCACTTTACAATAAGAAGTGCTGAACAATCAGCGACATAGTTAGATTGAAGAAGTAATGAATTTAGTATACAGAATAGGAGAGATAATGAACAATTCTTAGGTGACAAATCAGTTGAACAGTTTCGTTTTTACTAATTTTCTAAAACTAAAATAGGATGAAGAGTGCATCATAATGTTACCCAGCCAGTCGTTCAGTTTACCTGCCTGGAAAGTTAGAGTTCTGTCCAGGAATCTTTTGTAACGGCAGGCCTTTATTATTGGGTGTGTAAATATGTGGATTCTACGTGTGGGCCTGATAGTACAACCCAAATTGAAGTGGGAAACCAGGTACATAGGGGCCAAACCAAAGATTGATTTGAAACAAAGACAAGAAAATTTAAATAAAATTCTTGCCTCGAGGGGCAGCCAATGAAGTTTTTGATAACAGGGACTTATGTGTTCCCATTTTTTTAAACCGAAGATCAGACGTACTGCCGAATTTAAGATAAGACTTAGCGCTGTGTTTTGAACTGTTTGTAGTTGTTTTATCATGGGTGTGGGGCAGGGGAGATCGAGTATGCTGCAGTAGTCTAGAAGACCTAGGACTAGGGACTGGACCAAGAGCTGAATTGTGTTCTGTCGAAGAATTTTTGAACTTGTCTTAAGTACTGTTTTGTTGATTTGTGGTTGCATGGTACAGCATCTGTCTATTGTCATTCCTAGGGCTGCCGCTGCCGTTGGGGAATCTGCTTGTGATCCCCTTCTTAATCATTTCTAGCATTCTGTTTGCCCTTTTCGCCGCTGCCGCACATTGTACGGACGGTTTCATTGACTTGTCTACAAGTACTCCCAAGTCTCTTTCCTGGTGGCGCTCTCCGAGTATAGCACTGGACATCCTTGCACTTATCTACATTGAACCTCATTTGCCATTTTGCAGCCCATTCCTCAAGTGTGTTTATGTTTCATTGAAGGTCTTCGCAATCCTTCTGTGTCCTCACTACTCTGAATAACTTTGTATCGTCCGCAAATTTAATCACCTCACTCATCGTGCCAATTTCTAGGTCATTTATAAATATGTTGAAGAACAGAAGCCCAAGCACTGAACCCTGTTGCACTCCACTCGTGACGCTTTTCCAATCCGAGTATTGTCCATTTACCCCCACTTTGTTTCTTATCTGCCAACCAGTTTTTAATCCACGTGAGTATATCACCCTTGATTCCATGGCTCACAATTTTTCGAAGTAGATGTTCATACGGGACCTTGTCAAACGCCTTCTAAAAATGTCGACTGGATCACCCTTGCCTATCTGCCTATTTACTTCCTTGAAGAAATGCAGTAAGTTTGTCAAGATCTTCCTTTGCTGAAGCCATGCTGGCTGGTTCTCATCAGTTTTGTGTCCATCAAGGTGATTGATGATGTGGTCCTTTATCAGCGCCTCTACCATCTTTTCCGGTACTGAAGTCAGACTCACTGGTTTGTAGTTTCCCGGATCTCCCCTCGAACCTTTCTTGAAGACTTGCGTAACATTCGTCACTTTCCAGTCTTCCGGAATCTTTCCCGATTTGATCAACAGATTGGCTATTAGTTGAAGCAGTTCAGCCATAACCCCTTTCAGTTCCTTGATTACCCTCAGGTGGATGCCGTCCGATCCCTATCAATCTGTCCGCATACCTCTTCTAGACTGACCATTGACCCTGTCAAGTTCCCCGTTTTCATTTCCTATGTATAGCCTGTTGGCTTCTGGTATATTGGATATATCCTCTTCGGTAAATACAGATGCAAAAAATGTGTTCAGTTTGTCAATGATGGCTTTGTCCTCCTTTAGTACTCCCTTTATTCCATGGTCATCTAAAGGCCCCACTGCTTCCTTCGCAGGTCGTTTCCCCTTAATATATCGAAAGAACAGCTTAAAATGTTTTTGTCTCCTTAGCTATTTTTTTCTCGTAATCTCTTTTGGTCCCTCTTACCGCCTTATGGCACTTGCTTTGATGATGTTTGTGCTTTTTCCAGTTTTTGTCCTTTTCCATTTCTTAAACGAAGTCTTCTTGTCTCTGATCACTTCCTTCACTGCTACAGTGAGCCACACCGGTTCCTTGTTCTTTTTCCTCTTGGAACCCTTGTTGATAAGCGGTATATATAGATTTTGCACCTCTGTGACTGTGTCCTTAAAAAGGGACCATGCTTGCTCTAGTGTATTTACAGTGCTTATCCTCTTCTTAATCTTCTTCCTCACCATGACTCTCATCCCTTCGTAGTTCCCTTTTTGGAAGTTCAGTGCCGAGGCAGTCGTTCTGGATCGATTTTTTGTTAATGTGTCTAGGTTGAAGTGGATCATGTTGTAATCACTGTTTCCCAGCATCCCATCTACTTCTATACCTTGTTCCAGTCCTCGTAGTCCATTTAGAATTAAGTCCAGAATTGCATTTCCTCTTGTATTTTCCTTGACAAGTTGTTCCAGGAAGCAATTGCCTACAGCATCCAAGAACTTGGTCTCCCTACTGCAGCTAGAGTTGCCTAGGTTCCAATCTATCCCCAGATAATTGAAGTCGCCCATGATAACTATGTTGCCTCCCTTGCATTCATGTTTAATCTCGTCTGTCATTTCTCCATCAGTCTCTTCGGACTGCCCTGAAGGTCGGTAGTAGATGCCAATCTTTGTATAGAAACATAGAATATGACAGCAGAAAAGGGCCGACGGCCCAACAAGTCTGCCCAATCATGATCCCTTCCACCCTCGAGAAACTATCCTCTACCATACCTCTGTAGCGACCCCACATGTTTGTCCCATCGTTCAAGTCAAGTTTCAAGTTTATTATGGGACTTGATAAATCGCTTAATCGGATATTCTAAGCGATGTACATTTAAAATTTACAATATAAAAACGAAAAACAATAACAATGCAATACATTACAATACATACAGTTTTAAATAATAGCTAAAATACTCTAAATTTGAACATTGTTAAGCAAGGGGAAAGGAGGGATGAAATACAATTTTAAGGTAAAGAAGAAACATTGAGGGAAAATACAAAAGGGATATAGTTAAAACAGGTTTAACCAAATAAATATAATTCATGAAGTATAAAATTATGTAGAAAAGGCATCTTTAAAAAGGAAAGTTTTTAACTCAGTTTTAAATTTTCCAAGGTCTTTCTCCTCCCGTAAAGTAATAGGGAGGGCGTTCCATGTTTGCGGTGCCATACAAGAAAAAATAAATTGTCTCCTTGTATTAATAATTTTTAATGATGGAATCGTTAGCAGATTTTGTTCGCTAGATCGTAAAATTTTCTTTGCAGAATATGGAATAAGTGATCTATATAAAAAAGCAGGGGTCTTGTTAATCAAAGTTTTAAAGATAATTATACATAACTTATAAGTGATTCTGTAACTAACAGGAAGCCAATGTGCCTCTTTGAGAAGTGGTGTTACATGATCAAATTTTTTGGAATTATTTAATTTTATTGCTGTATTCTGTATAATTTGTAATCGTTTTATTTCATATAGTGCAATTCCTTTGAATAAAGACTTGCAATAATCAAGTTTAGAAATCACCAAAGAGTGAATCAGTATAGTGAGTGATTTAGCACAGAGGAATTTCGAGATGGAACGAATTTTACGTAATCTATAAAAGGTGATTTTCACAATGTTACTGATATGATCATGGAAATTTAGCTTATCATCAAAAATTACACCTAAAATTTTTATATTTTTAACTAATTGTAGGGGAACATTATGAATTGAAATAGGATGAACAAGAGAAAAATTCTCTTTCCAGGGAAATAGCATAACATTGGTTTTTTTAATATTGAGAGCCAATCTGTTTTTGTCTAGCCAATGATATACATGATCAAGTTTCTCATTAATAGATGAAATTTCAATTATATTATTATTATTTAGAGGGTGTAATAATTGTATATCATCGGCATATGCAAAAACATGAAATCCTACTGATTGGCATAATGTCATCAACGGAGCTAGAAAAATATTAAAAAGTAAGGGTGAGAGTATAGATCCTTGTGGAACCCCATGAGAAATCTGAGATGGAAGGGATGAAGAATTATTGAAATTAACTATTGAAGTACGCTCACTAAAGTAAGATGTGAACCAAGCTAGAACTTCATCTGTAACCCCAATAGATTGAAGTCTAGCAAGGAGTAATTGGTGATCAATTGTATCAAACGCTGCTGACAGATCAAGAGAAACTAACAGCACCGATTGATGGTGATCTAGGAAATATTGAATTGAAGTTGTCATTCCGAGAAGAGAGTGCTCCGTGTTATGATGTTTTCTAAAACCGGTTTGATTCGGATGTAACACATTAGTTTGTTCTATAAACTCAGATATCTGATTGAAAACAATTTTTTCTGTTAATTTAGCCAAGAATGGAATAGTAGATATTGGTCTATAATTAGAGAGTTCGTCTTGACCTACATTTTTATCCTTGATAATTGGACGGATATATGATTTTTTCCAATTTAGGGGAACCGTATGTTGATTTAAACTCTCTGTAACTAATATATGAATCAGAGGTCCAAAGATTTTAAAATATTGTTTAAGAAGTAATGGTGGTATTAGGTCAGCTTTTGAGCTTTTGATATTCAGAGTTTTTAGAACAATTTCTATCTCATTTAAACTACGCATTTTGAATTTCGAACATTTAGAGGATAACAAATCTGAATTAGTCGAGCGTGCTACTAGCCTCGACTACCTGACGTGGAAGACCATTCCATATATCAATCACCCTCTCGATAAAGAAGTATTTCCTGGTGTCCCCATGAAATCTTCCTCCCCTAAGTTTTAGCGGATGTCCTCTTGTCACCGTGGGACCCGTAAGAGTGAAGATTTCATCTTCCTCCTCGATGCAGCCCGTTATGTACATTTGTTCCCAGTATTTTGCCCATAGAGACTCTACCTTAATGTTCGTTTCCGGCGTGTTCTCTGGTAGACTCAATTCCATCTTTTATGTATAGGGTAATACCCCCACTCTTTGTCCTACTCTGTCTCTGCGGTATAGCTTGTATCCCGGTAGTAGTGTCCCAGACGTTGTCCTTGTTCCACCATGTTTCCGTGATGCCGATGTCTAGATTATCTTTTTGTGTCATAGCTTCCAATTCCCCCATTTTATTCCATAGGCTCCTTGCATTTGTGTACATACACTTAAGTTTGCAGCCTGTTACTTTTTTGCACTTCCTCCTTCTGTCTCCCTCGCTTCCGTCCCTTTTGATCCGTTGGGATTTCTATCTTGACTTGCAATCTTCTTGCATGGTATCCCTTGGGTATACCGTTTCCCGAACCATCGACTCTTAGTCAATTGTCGTCTTTCCCCTTCTTCTTAGTTTAAAAACTTCTCAATTTCTCGCTTAATGTTGCTTGCAAGTAGCCTCGTTCCATCTCTGCTGAGGTGGAGTCCATCCTTCCTGTATAGAAACATAGAAACAGATGGCAGATAAGGGCCACGGCCTATCAAGTCTGCCCACCGCAATAACCCTCCCCTACCTTTCCCTGTGAAGAGATCCCACGCGACGATCCCATTTTGTCTTAAAATCAGGCACGCTGCTGGCTTCAATTACCTGTAGCGGAAGATTATTCCAGCGATCAACCACCCTTTCGGTGAAGAAGTATTTCCTGGTGTCACCGTGTAGTTTCCCGCCCCTGATTTTCCATGGATGCCCTCTTGTTGCCATGGGGCCCTTGAAAAAGAAGATATCCTCTTCCACCTCAATAAGGCCCGTGAGATATTTGAACGTCTCGATCATGTCACCCCTTTCTCTGCGTTCCTCAAGTGAGTACAGCTGCAATTTATTCAGCCGTTCCTCATATGGGAGATCCTTGAGTCCCGAGACCATCCGGGTGGCCATTCGCTGAACTGACTCAAGTCTCAGCACATCTTTGCGGTAATGCGGCCTCCAGAATTGTACACAGTATTCCAGATGGGGTCTCACCATGGATCTATACAAAGGCATAATGACTTCGGGCTTACGGCTGACGAAACTCCTACGTATACAACCTATGATTTGTCTTGCCTTAGATGAAGTTTTCTCCACTTGCTTGGCAGTCTTCATGTCCTCACTGATAATCACCCCTAAGTCACGTACTGCTACAGTCCTCACTAGGATCTCACCATTAAGGGTGTAAGTCTTGCATGGATTTTGGCTGCCAAGGTGCATGACTTTACATTTTTCGGAATTGAAACTTAGTTGCCAGGACCTGGACCAGTGCTCCAGTAGGAGTAGGTCGTGCACCATATTGTCAGGCATTGAGTTATCGACAGGCACTGTTTTTTTGTCTGTTGTGCTCTAGTCCAGCAAAGACTGAGGCATGCCTTTGAAAGAGAAATCTCGCTGAGCCACCAAATCATACAGAGCGATGCTTGAGGAGCCTACCAAATAATTGGAGCCCTGAGATACCGGGAACAAAAGCGACTGCTGTAGCGTTATAATGGGAAAGCAAGCCGAAGTTCCCAGTGGAGTCAGCAACATGGATCCTAGAACCTGTACAGAATCCCATACTCTTGGTCATGGTGACCAAAGAAGAATGCAAACCTGAGACTGTGATCCATCACCCTAGTCTCTGGGAAGAAACACATTTCTCTCCTATATGAATAAAAACATCTCCACGATATACCTATAAATAGAACAGGAGAAAAGAGCGCTGTGCAGATTCGAAGATTCACATCCAAAGAACTGAGGAAAAGAAACCACCCTTTTCGTGTCAGTCAAATGGCCCAACTGGAAGTCCGAATCAAGCAGTCAGTCAAGAAGAAAGTAGGTGAATCGCCTGGTAGCGCCAAAACGGTACCACTGCCCACATTTTCTAAAATGTTCGTGAAGCCTTGGGTAGGCAAAATGGCATGTGCCAAAACCAAAAGCGCTGCTCCAAGAGAGGCAAGCAAACCTAGTGCAAAATGTAAATATTCTCCCAGTTTTACTGCAGAAATGTGTAACTCTGAGAAACTAATTCAGCAGAATGGGATCCAGCCTGCCCAATGCCCCCGTTTTGGGCACCATTCAGTAAGTGGAACAACGTCCCTTAGTTCTTGTAGTCCTGAAGCACTACAAGAACTGCCCTGAGGACCAGTAACACTTAGGGAAACACAAAACATAGAGATTCCAAGAATGAACCGGAAACCTGAGGAGGAATGCAAAGTTGCAAGCATCCTGAAAAAATGTTCACAGCCCCCTGACCTGACATTATAGCGTCTTCCCCATTCATGAGAATGCCTGAAGAGTCATTGGAAGAAGTCAAGATCCCCTCAGAATGAAGTGTAGAAGATCAGGGAATGGCAGGATGAGAACTGTAGGATCTGTAAGAAGAAAGAAAATTCTCCTAGGAAAAATCAAGTTTCGCAATGAAAACAGTACTAACTCCATGCAATGTGAGCGAAATACGTTTGTCCTTTAAAGTGAATACGTACTAGACGCAATTAAGATGCTGCATCTACCGCCCTGTGGAAAACAACAGCATCCTAACAGGTATCAGACAAAGCTCACATCGCTGAGAGCTTCAGGGATGAGGCTAACAGCCACATAGCGTGCGCTCCTCTGCGGGTTTGATAGAATAGGTAATGGGTTCCTGGTTAGAAGGGAGCTGTATCAGCCCCTTTCCTGTCTGGTCGGGGGTCCGTCTAGCATATGCCATGAGAAGATGGCGACAGGATAAACCAGCGTGATAAGCATGGAAATCTGAAGTCCAGGTTCCCTCAGAAATAGAGAAAGAGTCCTGGCCTCAGGAAGATGCGAAAATGTCTTATGCCCATAGAGACAGCCCGAACTTGGAAACTGTTTGTACTACCTTTAGGCATATATATCCTATGCTACTACTAGACACATGCAGCGCAGCATAGAGGCCCAAATAAGAAGGACAGTTACCAACAGACAAAGGCTCAATCTGCAGGGACCCCAAGAGAGACAATGAGATACCCATGTGAAATACAGGGCACCATCTTACAGCTGATCTCACTGTGCCGTGATTTGCCATATGTTGACCCAGTCCGGAGACAAATCAAGACTGGGTGACCTAGCACAGGTCAGAGTCTCTCTGGTAATCCCCTTGAGGGCTAGCCCCAGAGTCCGATTAAACTAGCAGCTTCCTTCAAGTGAATACAACAGGAACACAGACATAGACATATAAATCTGCCCAAGCTTGTCTCAAAGCTGGTGAAACACGAACAACTTGTCTGAACAGGAAAGGAGAGAAGCCGCAGCATAACCTGACCAAAGTCAGCTGGAAATAAACTACCGGAATGCTGCAGCTCTCCCGCCATCGCTGTGTGCTATCCCATTGGTCTCTGGATTCATCTGCTGCTGTTTCAAAGGAAAGGGGTAGTTGAGAAAAGGTGGATCTGTGGATGGAGACAAAAAAAAAGGAAAGATGCCATACCTCCAGAGAAGGGAAGGGAAACGGAAGGGGAGGACAGAGATGGCAGATGGATGGTTAGCATGGAGAAAAAAAGAAAGAAGGAGACCCTGGCAAGCAAGTTATCAGAAGACAACCAGAGCCCGAGACCAACAAGATTTGAATGAACAGACAACAAAAGGTAGAAAAACTAATTTCATTTTCTGTTTTGCGATTACAATATGTCAGATTTGAAACGTATATCCTGCCAGAGCTGGTGAAAGACTGCAAACATGAGCTAGGATTTAACAGAGAGAGGAAAAGTCCTTTTTTGTTTGTTTATTTTGTTTACACCATAGAGCCAGTGTGGTTAGGAGAAGGCAAAGTGGGTGAAGAGGCTATAAAATAAACCCACCAGGATGTTTGGAAAAAAAACCAACTGGGCAGGAAAATTGAATCAAATCGAAATTTTTTTCCCTGAATTAGGCAGCACTACTAGATACTACAATTGGAGCCTTGAGATACCAGGAACCACTGGAACAAAAGCGACTGCTGTACCATTCTCATGTGAAAGCGAGCCGAAGTTCCCAGTGGAGTCACCACCATAGATCTAGAACCTGTACAGAACCCCATACTCTTGCAAACCTGAGACTGTAACCTGTCGCCCCAGTCTCTGGGAAGAAACAACATTCTTCTCCTACGTGAACAACATCCCCCGATATTCCAATAATTAGCATAGGAGAAAAGAGCTCTTTGGAAATTTGAAGATTCACATCCAAAGAATTGAAGAAAAGAAGTTCAAATAAAAGAAATCACCCATTTGTGTCTGACAAATTGACCTGGCTAGAAGACATCTGAATCAAGCAATCGTCTAAGAAAGAAAGTACCTGAATCTCCTGTTTGCACCAAAACGCCACTACTGCCCTCATTTTCTAAAATGTTCAAGGAGCCGTGGCTAGGCCAAATGGCATCTGCCAAAACTGATAGCGCTGCTCGATGAGAGCCAAGCGAGATAGTGCAAATTCGGTATCCATAGGGAAATTGTAAATATTCTCAGTTTTTCTCTGGAAATGTCTAACTCTGAGAAACTAATTTACCAGAATGAGATCCAGCCCCCGTATGACCAATTCCCCCATCTTAGCACTATGAAGTAAATGGAATAACTTCCCATAGTTACGGAAGAACTAAAAACTACTGCCCCGAGTAACACTTAAAAGGGGTCTTGCATGATCATAACCTTTGGAAGCTCAATACACGGTGACTCCAAGAAAGAATCTGAAATGGGAGGAGGATTCAAAGTGCAAGCATCCTGAAAAAATGCCCAAAGCCCCCTGATCTGACATCATAGTGTCCTCCCCTCTCATAAGAAAGCATAAAGAGTTACTAGAGGAAGTGAAGACCCCTTCAGAATGAAGAGCAGACCAGTCGGGAATGGCTGGACTAGAGCTGTAAATTCTGGAAAGAAGAAAGGAACTTTCCCACAAAAAAATCCAGGTTTTGCAATGTAAGATGGAATATGTCAGAATTCTGGAAACAGTTAAATAAGATATTGACAAAATTTATTTGGCTTGGGAAAAATCCCAGAATTGCTTTAGTGACATTACAAAGACCAATTGCGGAGGGAGGGGTAAATTTTCCCAACTTCTATAGGTATCATCAAGCCTATATTTTACGTCAAGGTATGTATTGGATCCTCCCAGAGCCCACTGATAATATTCCAGAATGGTTCTGGCTTGAATGGAGACTCATGTTTCCTTTACGTCTTAGTCATGTAGTTAGTATCAAAATGCCTAGGCTATACAAAGAACATAAAATATTCATGGATACATGGAAAACTTTAAGATACATAAGTAATCTAACTCAGTGTTTTTCAACCGCTGTTCCGCGGCACACTAGTGTGCCGCGAGATGTTGCCCTGGTGTGCCGTACGGTCAGGGCCGCCATCAGGGCAGTACCACCAGTCTAGGGAGAGGGCGGTCCGCCCCACGTGGACAGGAGAGAGCTGGACGGGGGACCCGCGGAGTTCAATACATCTCGAGCCGCGAGGCTCGTCTTCTGTTCCTGCCTGCCCTGCAGCTAACATATAGCCGATCGCAAGCGTTCCCCGATGTCAGCGCTGATGTCGGAGGGAGGGCTTAAGCAAAGCCTGCCCTCCGACGTCAGCGCTGACGTCGGAGAATACTTCCGTTCGGCTATTTGTGTGCGGCAGCGCAGGCAGGAAGCAGAAGACAAGCCTCGCGGCTTGAGCTTCGTTTTGCTGAGAAAGTTGCAAAGATGGGCTGGGAGGCAAACACGGAACACAAAAGGGGGGAGGGAGTGCGTTTTGGACACAAGGCATGAACTTGGGAGAGAGGAAGGGAGGGAAAGAGATGCTGAGGTGGGGGAGGGAATGGGTTTTTGGACACAGAAGGCATGGACTTGGGAGAGAGGAAGGGAGGGAAAGAGATGCGGAGGTGGGGGAGGGAATGCGTTTTTGGACACAGAAGAAATGGACTTGGGAGAGAGGAAGGGAGGGAAAGAGATGCTGATGTGGGGGAGGGAATGAGTGTTTGGACACAGAAGGCATGGACTTTGGAGAGAGGAAGGGAGGGAAAGAGATGGTTGTGTACACGGGGAATAGAAGAAAGGAGAATTTTTGGTCATAGGGAGGGAGTGAGGTACAGATAGTGGCATACCAGGGTGGGGGGAGGGCGGTCTGCCCCACCCCGGGTTTACGTCCCAAGGGGGTGCACAGCTGGCCACCCTCCAGTGTTGTCCCTAGGCCGGCAAACTGCGGCTCTTTAGCCACTTGAGTGCCACCGCCGCCAACGGTTTTGTTGGCGGTGGCAGCATAATAAAATACTTTCTTTGTGTTTATTTGATTCCTATTCAAGAGAATTACTTTATATATAGTCAATATAGGCACAGAGTTAAATTTTTTAACATTTTCTAATGGTGGTGTGCCTCGTGATTTTTTTCATGAAACAAGTGTGCCTTTGCCCAAAAAAGGTTGAAAAACACTGATCTAACTCCTATTCCAATTAGCAAATCAACAACTCAAACAATATGGTTAAACCCCAAGATCAAAATCGGCAGTTTCAAAATAATCTGGAAAGATTGGATGATAGCAGGTATTCGCATTTTAGATGATATAATAAAAAATGGAAAGTTGCTGGAGTTTTCACAATTGCAACATAAATTTGATCTTAAAAAAACACAATATTTTAGATGGTTGCAATTGAAGCAATCCATTCAGGTAGGGTTCCCTGAATGGAAAAATCTTACTAATTATCACAGTTTGGAATTCCTATGTTTCCAGATTAACTCAACAGGTCATGAAGCTGCACAGTGGTATAAATTAATATCAGATTATATAAATAAAAAACCAAAAAATGGTCTTAGAAACATTTGGAGCATTGAGATAAAGCACCAAATTAGTGCATCTCAATGGCCACGACTTTGGTCTTGGAGGTTAAAATGTACGGTGTCAGCATCTATGAGACAAACTTGGTTTTTTCTTTTGCATAGAGCTTTATGGACCCCTACACGTTTACATAGAATAGATAGCTCTAAATCTAATAGATGCTGGCATTGTCATGTTGAAATTGGGACATTAGACCATCTTTTATTCTATTGTCCATTTATCTTAACATTCTGGAAATCAATCTGGCCCCAAATAAATAGGATGTTAGAAAATCCGATAGCTTTGACATATGATACCATATTATTCGGAACAACTATGAGAACAAGAAGTCAAATATCATCAAATAATAACAAACTTCTTTTTATTTTAACTGGAATAGCAATACAACAAATCACATTCAATTGGAAAAAACATGACAGATTAAATTACACATTCTGGTGGAATTCTGTATGCCATATATACAAAATGGAGCTCACTATAGCAACACAAAAAGGACATATAAATGAATTTCAAAAAATATGGAAACCATTAACTGAATATTGTAAAGAATGATTAATTTTCCCATATATAGAATTTGATTAGAGAGAAAAAATGGATGAGATCATATTTCTAAATATTATATAATATATTAATACTTGATATATAATATGATATATGGAAAGAATAATTTTAGAAATTTAATTCATATATTACTGAATAGAAGGGAGGGGGATGGGATATTATTATATTAACTAAGAATTATATAAATTTAGTTTTCTGAAATATTAGTATGAATTTATATTTTTTTTGATGTAACATATGAAAATGAACAAAGATTTCTCATTCTGTATTGATAGGGAGGGAGGGAGGGAGGGAAGGGAGATTATTATATTCAATAATAATTGTATAAATTTAAATTTCTTACAAAATATTATAACTTTATAATATATTGATTTTCTAAAGAAATGTTAAATTTGATATTAATGTGAGTTAATCAAGTGTGTTTATTCAAGTTTATAATGAATTTATTTAAAAACACTTGTTGTAACATAAGAAAATGAATAAAGATTTATAAAACAAAAAAGAATTCTGGAAACAGTACTAACTCCATGCAATGTTAGCCAAAAACTTACTGTCTTTAAAGTGAAGACGTACTAGACGGAATCTAGAAGCTGCATTGACCGCCCCATGGGAAATAATCTGCACCTTAATTGTTATCAGACAAAGCTCACATCCCTAAAGAGAGCTTCAGGGATGATACCAACAGCCACATAGCACTTGCTACTCTGTGGGTTTGGGAGAATAGGTAACTTGTCCCTGGTTAGAAGGAGCCACACAGCTCTTCCTGCCAGTTTGAGGGACTGTCTAGCAGGTGCCATGAGAAGATGGCAACCTGAGAACAGCAGGAAGATAGGGATATGGAACAAATCAAAGACATTGAGAACATCACTTTACGCGGGGACACGGTTCTGCTAGGGGACTTCAATATGCCCGACGCTGATTGGAAGACACTTTACGCTACTACCAGCGGCAGCAGAAGGCTTTTAACCTCCATAAAAGGGGTGCGACTCAAACAAATGGTGCTGGAGCCCACCAGAGATCAGGCGACACTGGACCTGATACTCACCAACGGAGAAAGCGTTTCAGAAGTTTCGGTAGGCGATACACTAGCCTCCAGCAACCACAACATGGTATGGTTCAACATCAAGATAGGCTTCACAAGATCAAACATAGCAACAAAGGTCCTCGACTTTCGGGGCACTGATTTTAAACGCATGGGAGACTTCGTCCATCAGGCGCTACAAAACCAAGCTGAAACCAACAATGTAGAGGCTATGTGGTCAATCCTGAAATGCACCTTGCATGAGGAAACAAACCGCTATATAAAAACAGTAAGCAAACGACGGAGAAAGAACAAGCCCCAGTGGTTCTCTGCAGAGATCTCGGATCTTGTCAAGGAAAAAAAAAAGCTTTTATTTCCTACAAGCATACAGGAAACAGGGTGACAAAAGAAGACTATCTGACCAGGTCTAAAGCAGTCAAAGCGGCAGTCAGAGAGGCCAAGATTCAAACAGAAGAACAACTAGCGAAAAACATTAAAAAAGGGGATAAATCCTTCTTCAGATACATTAGCGACAGGAAACGAAACACAGATGGGATAGTACGTCTCAGGAAAACAGACGGGACCTATGCAGAAACGGATTCTGATAAAGCCAAACTACTAAATGAATACTTTTGCTCAGTCTTTACTTGTGAGGTGCCGGGGACCGGTCCACAACTGCAAGCAAGGCAAACCTCGGAAGACCCGTTTCAAAACTTCAAGTTTACACCCAGCAGCGTCCATGGCGAACTATCAAAACTCAAGGTGAACAAAGCCATGGGACCGGACAATCTACACCCCAGGATTCTTAGGGAGTTGTGTGATGTCCTGGCGGAACCGCTATCCGTGCTGTTCAATCTTTCCCTAAGTACCGGAAAAGTCCCCATGGACTGGAAAACAGTTAACGTCATTCCATTGCACAAAAAAGGTTGCAGAACGGAAGCTGCGAATTACAGACCGGTCAGTCTCACCTCAATAGTGAGCAAACTCATTGAAAGACTTATTAAACAGGAATTAGATACGATCCTGACCGAGGAGAATCTATAGGATCCCCAGCAGCATGGATTCACAAAGGGAAGGTCCTGTCAATCCAATCTGATCAGCTTCTTTGACTGGGTTACAAGGAAACTGGATATGGGGAAGTCTCTAGACGTCGTGTACTTGGACTTCAGCAAAGCTTTTGATAGCGTCCCGCACCGCAGATTGTTGAGCAAGATGACTTCGATGGGATTGGGAGTGATATTGACGACATGGGCCAATGACTGGTTAAGCGGTAGAATCCAGAGGGTGGTGGTTAACGGTACCCCCTCCAATACATCGGAGGTGACCAGTGGAGTGCCACAGGGTCGGTCTTGGGACCGATCCTTTTCAACATATACATAAGAGACCTGACTCAAGGGCTTCAAGGTAAAATAACACTATTCGCCGACGACGCCAAACTATGCAACATAATAGATAACAGCACCTTACCCGACAGTATGGAGCAGGACCTGCTCTTATTGGAACATTGGTCCTCGACTTGGCAGCTGGGCTTTAATGCCAAAAAATGTAAGGTCATGCACCTTGGCAGCAAAAACCCATGCAGAACTTACACTCTGAATGGTGAGACCTTAGCTAGGACTAGGGCAGAACGAGATTTGGGAGTAATCATTAGTGAAGACATGAAAACTGCCAAGCAGGTGGAGAAAGCTGCATCCAAGGCTAGACAAATGGTGGGATGCATCCGTAGAGGTTTCGTCAGCCGGAGGCCCGAAGTCATAATGTCCCTGTACAGATCCATGGTGAGACCTCATCTTGAATATTGTGTTCAATTCTGGAGACCACATTATCAAAAAGATGTGCGGAGAATCAAGTCGGTTCAGCGAATTACCACCAGGATGGTCTCGGGACTCAAGAGCCTCCCATATGAGGAAAGACTGAATAAACTGCAACTATACTCACTCGAGGAACGTAGAGAGAGGGGGGACATGATTGAGACTTTTAAATATATCACGGGCCGCATCGAGGTGGAAGATGATATCTTCTTTCTTAAAGGACCTTCAACCACAAGAGGTCATCCACTGAAAATCAAAGGTGGGCAATTTCATGGCGACACCAGGAAGTATTTCTTCACCGAAAGGGTAGTCGATCATTGGAATGAACTTCCATTGCAGGTGATTGACGCCAGCAGCGTGCTCGATTTCAAAAAGAAATGGGATATGTATGTGGGATCTCTAGCCGGGTGAAGTCTGGGGGTGGGTCATTAGCGTGGACAGACTTGATGGGCTATAGCCCTTTTCTGCCATCATATTCTATGTTTCTATGAGAAATCTGTGTGTGAAGCTTTGAAACTGGCACCTTAGAAATAGAAAAGACAGTTCAGGAATTAATTCTATAGTGCTACCAGATACACACATCTGCACAGAGGCACAAAGAAGAAGAAAACCTCTAAACTTCCATAGACTCACTCTTCAGGGCCACCGAGAGAGACAAGAAGATACCCGTATGAAACACAGGGTACTCTCATGCCGCTGACATCACTGTGCAGCAATTTGCCTTCTTCCGATACCATAACAGCAAAAAAAACGAGATTGGGCGGCTGAGCACAGGGCAGAATCTCTTTCTTAAGCACCATGAGGCATAACAGTACAGTCGCAATTAAAGTACAGTCAAACCTCGGTTTGCGAGTAACCTGGTTTGCAAGACGAGCAAAACATTCTCGCAAAACTTGTCTCGCAAACCGAGTGTTGACTCGATTTGCGAGCACCCCCCCCCCCGATAACCGGCATCGCTACCCCCCCGCGCAAACAACTTGAACTTTCTCCCCCCCCCAATCTGGCACCGGCACGCAACCCCAGGACGTGCCGGTGCCGCTAGAAGATCTTCCTACTTCTGCTGGGACTTGAGCATGTATCTGTGCATGCTCAAGGCCTTCTAATTCTCCCTCTCGCCGAGATTCTCGGAGATCTCAGAGAATCTTGGCGAGAGGGAGAATTAGAAGGCCTTGAGCATGCACAGATGCATGCTCAAGGCCCGGCAGAGGCAGGAAGATCTTCTAGCGGCACCGGCATGTCCTGTGGGCTGCGTGCCGGTATCAGAAGGGGGGGTAAATTCAAGTTGTTCGTGCGGTGGGGGGGGGAAGCAGCGCCACTGGCTTCGGGGGGTGGGGGTGGGAACGTATCAAAGCGAGTTTCCATTATTTCCTATGGGGAAACTCGCTTTGATATACGAGCATGCTTCTGGAACGAATTATGCTCGTAAACCAAGGTTCCATTGTAGTTAAGTCTTTTCAAGCAGAGAGTAGGGAAACACACACACAAGGTATATCACTGCAACAGTGGCAAAACCTGTTGAAACACTCCTGACGCTTAGAACCCCGAGAACAGGGAAGCCGCGGGATAGTGACCTAAGTCAGCTGCAAAATAAACTCCATGAACGCTGCGGTGCTCCCACTAGCGCCAGAGAGTCAAGCACGTGCCTGTTTAATGGTGAAATGAGCTGGCTCAATCAAAAATGCATTAAAAACCTACCCAGAGCCAACTATTAAAATATTTTTCACACTGTCATGGTATAAAATGCTTAAAATGAACATTGGAGAGAAATAAATGAATGCTGCTTCGTTCTCAACTTAGGAAAATAAGTGCATGCCTCTTGCACTCAATCAGGAACTGGCTATGTGAAAAACACATCCGGAGCCGTCCAAATATTTACCTACACCCGGCCTTGGGAACTGCCAAGCAGACTCTGCCTCAGGGAGAAATCCCACTACCGCTGTGGCACTGCTGCCAGAGTATGAAAACAAGCACGCGCCAACAACACGCGGGAAAGCACTGGCTCTGTCAACGGAGCTCTCATACACCCGAAGCCCTTTACTGAATAAACTTCATGCAAATGTAAATGTACTTGTCAGTCACTAAACCATTTCCACAACTCTACAAAATATAGTGTTTGATAAAAAACATATTCCTTCTGTAGACTCACACCGAACCCGCAGCTCCACCACAACCAGAAACCAGAAAAGAAGTTCAAATAAAAAATATACTCACAACTTTGTTGATAGTGCCGGGAGATGTCGGTTGCTCAGTACTATGAGGGCAAAATTGTTTAATAGTCACTGTGGTCTCTTTTTTTTTTTTTTTTTTACAGTGAAGGGAAAGAAGAAAAATCAAGACCCAGTCAGACCCTCTATCATTGGAGTGAGGGTGAGGTAGGGACCTGGGGGGGCCCAGGTGTAACTCCTAAAGCCGGCACCGTTCAGCTGGACACCCCTGTCTCACTGAAGAGAAACCTCAATAGGAGAAATAAAATTGCCATCTCACTGAAGAGAAACCTCAACAGGAGAAATAGAATGGCAGTCTCACTGAAGAGAAACCTCAACAGGAGAAAATAATTTTCCAGTCACAGCCAGAATTCAGGAGCTAGTTGAATACCGACCATCACCTGCTGGGAGATAGAGCATACTGAAGATGCAGGAGGAGTGCCAGCCAATAGGTTTCTCTATCTCCACCTGCTGGTAGATGTGTGCTATCCCATTAGTCTCTGGATTCATCTGCTGCTGTTGCTAAGGAAAGTGAACAATTAATAACTATACAAAAACAAAATTTTCTTCTACAAAACTATATGCAGATGTCATGCTAATGACTGCACACTTTTGCAGCATTGGCTCCTGAACTTTACATTGTTTGATCTTCATGTGAGCCATGGTTGTGGTGATAGAAATTAGACCTACCACTGATGTTTTAATTCCTACTGTAATCGATGGAAAGGGGCCTTGGTATCTAATGCAAGTCATAAGAAAATATTTACCATCTTGTTCTGAGATCCAAATCTGCTATGAGGGTTGAGCCTTGGGAATGTACACTACAAAAAAACATGGAGGGCAGCAATCTCAGTTGCAGACCCTTGATTACAGAATGAATTAAATGGGTCATTGAGACTGTTAAGATCTGAAGAGTTTTAAAAAAATCTCTGAAAACTCACCTTTTTGTTAAAGCTTTTTTTCAGCCAATAGCTTTCTGAAGATGTTGAAACTATATGAATGATTAGCTTATTAATGAGTTTATGGTACTGTCTTTTCTACTTTGTATGTCATTTGTAATCAGCTTAGGTGGTTAAACGAAATAAACTTTTTTAAATAAATAAAATTTTTCTTTTCAAAATGTGTTCAATCATAATTAAGTTAAGATTAATACTTTAGATACTTAAATACTATTACTTTTCCCCAGAGCTGTACTGGTCTCCTTCCCCCCACCTCTATAATCTGCATTAAACTAAAATGTTGGGCAATGTGGAATACAAATTTTATTGTTCTGTAAGCAAAGTTAGGTCTGGCTAGTACTTTGATGGAAGATCCAACATGAAAAACAAGCATACATACCATGATTATAAATATAAATCCCAGTTACTCAGTATACTCACACAAAAAAAAAACCCACAACAACAAAACAGCTAGCAGGACTGAGGATATTAAACAGAGGCATTCAACATCCTTAGAACATACTTAGGTTCTACTAGAGATCTGGAACCCCCCTCTTCTAACTGGAAAGATTATGGTAATCCTCTTTCTTTCCATATAAATAGGGTCACCAGGTGGCTGCAAACAAAAGCTTTATGGCACCGCAGATACAGTGGATGTCAGCTCCAACTAAGCCAGAAGCCCAAGACGAGTATGCCGGGACGATGAAAGTTTCATTAAGAATATGTTGTGTTGTGTTATGTTGTGTCTCTTGAAAACTCTAATAAATGCAGCTTGCCACCTTAACTCCAGCAGTTGTAACCCACTCATAATAATTCTTGGATCAGAAGGAGCCGGTCCATCTCGGACGAACAGTAATCATGAGGTTCAAGGACTTCAGACACTCTTTTTCCTTCAAAACCAGAGAGCAGACAAGCATGCCCTATTCTATGCCCTCCCTTCACAGTTCCAAACAATACCTGCACGATACACCGAGAGCACCAGAATCCCCCAGTGGCGACATCAAGGGAGCACGAGACACATATACACACCCCTCCTCCAGGGTTAGACAAACAGTCAGTCCACACACAGTCTGTGAGCGACTCTCGCCAGACAATCCCAGCTATCATGTCCTTTCTTCCCCCAACTAGAGGAGAGGCAATTGCGACCCATGAAAGGAAGGAACGCATCATGGGGCAAAGAACTGGGAGAAAAATATCACAGCCTCTCACCTCCCCCCCCCCCCCCTCATGAAACATTAAAGTTGAGTAGAAAACTGGGGCAAAGGCAATAAAGGAGCAATGCCGAGCGTGCGGCTCCCCTCCCCCAGGCGCACTGCCCACACCACAAGTCCCATCGCTTTGTCACACCCCCCACCCCATGCACTCACCTACCTGCAGGTGTATCTCCATAGGAATGCAGGGGGAGGGGGCAACAGCACCTGTTCCGGAGCCTCGAATAAACGCAGTTCAATTTCCCCCCTCCCCGCCTCTTTTGTTTTTAAAAAAGGGAAGGCAGCACTCCTCCTCGCAATCCCGGTCCTCCTTCTATCCTTCCCTTCTCTAGGCTGTCCCCCTTTTCCTTTGTGTAACTGGCCAGGGACTTCCCTTCCCCCCCTCCCCCGTACTGAGGATTAAACGTCGGTAGCGAGGGGAGGCGTTATTAGGAAGAATAGGAGAAAAAAAAGACAGGGAGCACAGAACTGGAACAAGGGCTCCTATTCGTCTACCGGAAATCGAAGGCCTGGTCATAAATATACCACAGGAAGTGTGCAATAACAGAGAGAGCCGGACCCCCGCCCACCCCCAAGCCGCCGCACACAGCAGGACACGGGTGGGGGGGGGAGGCGGCGCGCGTTCCCCCTTCAGCCTCAACCGCCGCCGCCGCCGGCGGCTTCCACGAGGCACCGCCCCCATTGTGAGAGGGGAGGGGCTCGGCTGCCATATTTCATTTAGCCAACGTTCTTAGCGGCTCGGACGGAGGTGGAGACAGTGGCGTGGTCGGAGCGACGTGAGCGGCTGCAGATTGAGACGCTAGAGGGTGTTTGTTCGAGCGCGCGCACACACACACACGCGCGCGCGCGTATCTGTTGGGGTATGGTTGGGGTTTTCTGTTCGGATATTTGCTTTTTAGTGTCGCCGCCAGATTACTCTCGAGTTTCTCTGGGTTGTTGCTTCATCGCAGCCCTGTTTGCACGTTTAGAGAGAGCTGGTAGATTTTAAGATCCTTTTTTTCTTCTGGACTTCGGGGTTTGCTTTTAGGTCTATTGTACCTGTGTTCCCCAAGCAGCGTTTATTCCAAACGAAAGTGGTAATATTAAAAAATAAAAAAAAATCGATATCTATAGAAGCGAGGGAAAGCGATCCACCAACGGAAACTTTGAATTCGTTTCGACAGTATTGAGCAACGTTTGGTCTGCTGAGCAGGTGTACTCCGAAAATTTGGAGAATATAAATATGACAATTTTACCTTTTTGACTGTCCGGGATCTTTTGTTTATTTTTAATTTCGTGAGGTTTAAGCTGTATTTTTCTTTGGGCTGGATTCTCAAAACTTACTGTACTCTTATCGATGGTCGCAACAGCTTCGGAATAGTTTGATTCAGAGATGTTGCCATTGCCAAATATAATCTTAAAGGATAATGGCTTCTTAATAAGTACAGTATTGCAGAAATAATGCTCCATGACTGCATCCAAAAGTCATCAGTATGCCGACATTAATATGTGAGATGCAATGGTGTACCTTGGTAATTTTTGCAAGACCAACATAAATTATTAGGTATTAAAACCTGCCACCAACAATTTTATTTATTTACTCAATTTTCTATACAATTCTTTCAGGGGGAGCTCGGAACGGTTTTCATGAATTATTTTTAGGTATTCAAGCATTTTTCCCTGGCTGTCTGGGTGGGCTCCCAATCTAACTAATGTACCTGGGGCAATGGGGGGGAATTAAGTGACATGCCCGGGTCACAAGGAGCAGTGTGGGTTTGAACCCACAACCTCAGGGTGCTGAGGCTGTAGCTTTAACAACTGCACCACACTCTCCAAATAGCCCGATGAGAGAAAAAAATACAGAGATTGCATAATGCTAGCGGATGAAAGTGGGTTGAGCTTAGTCCAAAATAAGGAGCACTTTTTTTTTTTTTTAAGGATAAAGTTTATAGAGTTGAGAAACAACATGGCCCTTCTTGAATGTCATCTCAATAAATGCATTTATAGAAGATAAAACATCAGCATGATTGATTGACATCCTGGAATTTGAGCCATCTGAACTACTGGCTAGTGAAAGTGAAAATTATAATTGCTATGTCTGAAAAGATTTTAAAGATACAGTACTAAAGTTGCACAAGAAATAAAGGCCTAGATTAACTAACCTTAGCACTCTGTGGGCGATCCCGCTCCATGGCCAGCTGACTGAAAATTGCGATAGACCACATCAGCTCTAGTTTCTTCGATATGGTAGAATTTATGGTTCTATTCCAATCGGTCACTCCACTAGGATGAAAGAAGAGTGCAAGGCCATCTCTTTAGTCTTGGAAAAGATAAATTACCAAGAACATCAATGGGT
Source organism: Geotrypetes seraphini (assembly GCF_902459505.1). Lineage (NCBI taxonomy): Eukaryota > Metazoa > Chordata > Amphibia > Gymnophiona > Dermophiidae > Geotrypetes > Geotrypetes seraphini. Next base: position 485,504,566 of record NC_047084.1, read on the forward strand.
GATTTGTGTAGACTTGAAGATATTTAATTTTCTTCTTGGTTAACAAAGTGGCTACACAAAGTATCCTTGCTTTTTATGTCTTTGGGATAGTAGAGCCAAACATGAACATTGAGCAAAAAAGATTGGCCTCAGAGCGAATATATGGTGGTTGGAGGACAAAATGTAATCAATGAACCTTTGGTAGCATGAGATAGAATCATACTGCCACCACTATATATAAAGCTAGGCCTGATAAAACAATTTGTAAAAGCTTTGAATAAAGACGGTTCGTGCATTGAATGCATAGTGCATATGTTACCTAGACTTACCATGGAAAAACTGAAGGTAGGAATTTTTGATGTCCACAGATCAGAAAACTTACAAATGGCCCATATTTCATAGCATCAATGAATGAAATCGAATCATGTGCCTGGTCTTCATTTGTTCTTGTGGAAACTTTTTTTGGCAACAAGAAGGCAGAGGATATGTTCTTTCATTTCAACAGGCTTGGGTGTAACATAAGTGTAAAAATCCATTATCTGCACAGTCACTTAGATCAGTGTTCTTCAATCACCGGTCCATGGACCAGTGTCGGTCCATAGAAATTTCCTGCCAGTCCACAGGGTCAGCACGTGCATCAGGACCAAAACAGTGTTCTTCAACCGCCGGTCCACTGTGCAATCGATGCAGCGTTATCTTCGAGCCAGCTCCCTCTTCCTAACTGATTCAGTGCACAAAGCCACGGGCAGTGGCTCCTACGGGCATCCTGCGCCTGAACCAGAAGCCTTCCCTCTGATGTTGCAATGTCAGAGGGAAGGCTTCCAGATGAGGCATGGGACGTGCAAGGTGCAATTAGTACTATTATGGGGGCGGGGTCTGGGGTGGAGATTGGGTAGAGATGGGCGGGGTCTGGCCCACGACTTAGCCCAGTGTTCTTCAACCGCCGGTCCACAGAATAATTCTTTTATTTCTGCCGGTCCATAGGTGTAAAAAGGTTGAAAAACACTGACTTAGATTGCTTTCCTGAGAACCTTGGTGACAAGTGAAGAGCAAGGTGAAAAATTTCACCAAGACATAAAACCATGGAGCCATATTTTATTTAGGAGGGAGGGTGGGTAGGATTTTGTTTAGTGCTCTATTTGCTTGTGATGATTGTACTTATGGTGACAGTTCTTTGTTGTATTATTATCTACTTTTTGCTTTTGTGGAAATGTTGCTTGATCTGTTTCCTGTTTGTGAAAAATTTTAATAAACAATATTTGAAAAAAAAGCCCACAATGGAAGCCAGATACCAAGGAAGATGGGATGCACATATGATGGCAGATTATTGTTGGAATCTTATGTGGGATTGTTCTGGCAGATCCCACTCTCAAAAATCTTACAAAAAGAGTTTTTTGTGTGTCAAATGCCTGGAAAGTTTGTATCATAAACTTGTGCTTTTGGTATGTTTCCTTCATGCTTAAAATATATTAAAATAAACACTACATTAAAATATCCTGATTTTTTTAATGGGTGAGCAGAGTGAAGAGTGGTATATGGCACATGTTCTGTATCTCAAAATTTAGAGCTGATAGAAAACTAGTGCCATTTTTAGAATCAGCAGAAACAGTTCTAACATTTGAGGCACCAAAATTAGTGTTGGCCAGTGTAATTCTTTAATCCCTATGCTGACTCTCCCATGAAAAACAATGTTTCTGATATGAAATCAGCTTACAGAGTTTCGACGCACACATTCACACAGGAGCAACCTCAACTTTATCTGTATATCCAAGTATCTTTGATTCAGAAATAATGAAACTGCTCAGTAATTTAGTTTTCAAAAGATAGTTTTAGATTCTCCAAACTTCACACCAAGGTATATTACTGACAGAAAAGACTGCAGGAATACACTAGCAGAAAAACTGCTGAATACTAAATTAAAACACCAACAATATTAGGCAATCTTGCGTTGAATCAATGGTTTTACACAGTGAAGGTATTAAAACTCTCTATTTCCCAGTACTTAACACTTCTTTTTAGCAACAGGAATTTTTTTTAAAAATCCAATTTAAATTCTGAAACACACTTTAAAAGTTCTTATCAGTTTTCCTTTGAAATATAACTCCAACCTTAATTTAAAAATCTCAAATCATGAGAACAAGCAGGTATCAGGTACATTCTTGAAAGCAGAAGGAAGTAGGAGGACAGTAGGCTCGGGGTAGCGGCGAGAGTTCGCTCCGCCCCCCCCATGCGTCACAGGCAGCGCCAGACTCCCCCTTAAAGGGGAGGAGCCAGCGCGGCACACGCGGTGCCGAAGAGAGAGGAGAGAAGGGGAGCAGGAAGCAGAGGAGACAGGCAGCGTTGGTGCCGAGCACCGAAGGAAGTAGGAGGACAGTAGGCTCGGGGTAGCGGCGAGAGTTCGCTCCGCCCCCCCCCCCCACGCGTCACAGGCAGCGCCGGACTCCCCCTTAAAGGGGAGGAGCCAGCGCGGCACACGCGGTGCCGAGGAGAGAAGGGGAGCAAGAAGCAGAGGAGACAGCGTTGGTGCCGAGCACCGAAGAAAGCAGAAGGAAGTAGGAGGACAGTAGGCTCGGGGTAGCGGCGAGAGTTCGCTCCGCCCCCCCCCATGCGTCACAGGCAGCGCCGGACTCCCCCTTAAAGGGGAGGAGCCAACGGCGCCTAGCCGTTCGGCGCCCGGCGAAGGCGCGCGGCAAAGGCGCTCGCCATAGCGAGAGCGCCTTTAAGAAGGGCCTCAAGAAGGGCCAAGTTACTACACCCAGGAGCACCAGGGAAAGACTGAAGGGTACAGAAGAAGCAGGCGCAGAAGGAACGAACTCACACAAGCAACAGTAAGGTAAGGTAGAACAAACAGCACACACAAGAAGTAGGCAGTAAGGCAAGAAGCAGGTGCAGAAAGAAGCAGTCTCACAAGGAACAAACACACAAACAAAGTATAGTAAGGTAGAGCAAAGGCAGCACACACAAGAAGAAGGCGCAGAAGGAAGCAGGCACACAAGGAACACGTAGTCTTATGTGTTATCTTAAAATAGGAACGACTATGGAAGCAGAGGGAAACCAGAAGATGAGCTTTCCAGTGTTCTGCACCGACTGTCATATGTATGACTACCTCCCCTCGGGGAGACAGTCGTATGTATGCGGTCAGTGTCAGGAGCTGGAAAGCTTGAAGAAGGAAGTCAAGCGACTAGAGGACAAGATACAGGAACTAGAAGGACTTTACACCACGGAGGACCCAATCAGGACAACTGAAGACTTCATGAGCGAGAGGCATATCGAGGAGGAAGTCAGGGAACTCGAGAAATTCATTGAGGAGGCATACAAGAGGAGGGTGGAAGAGAATGAACTTCAGATAAAAGAAGAGGTTACACCAACATCGAAGAGAGAGCAAGAAACAGAAGACCACAAAGAAGACACCCCCGGAGGAAAAACACACGAAGGCGAGAAATTGACCAGTCAATGCCCAGAGGAAGAAAGAGAGAAGCATACCGAGGACATCGACCTGAGACCGAAGCGAACATTGAAGAAGGGAAAGTCAGCGATCCTAGTGGGGGACTCGATCCTGAGGCATGTGGACAGCCACATAGCAGGAGGGAGAGAGAACCGACTGGTGACCTGCCTCCCAGGAGCGAGAACCAAGGACATCGTGGACAAAATTGGAAAGATCCTGGAAGGAGCAGAGACGGAAGAGACCACAGTAATGATCCACATCGGGACGAATGATGTCAGCAGGAGGGACTACAGAAGAAACACACTGATAGAACAGTTCAAGATTCTGGGAAGGAAGCTGAAGATGAGGACCCAGAAGATAGCGTTCTCAGAGATCCTACCGGTACCGAGGACAGATGTGAAAAGGCAAGAGGAACTACAATCAATAAATGCATGGATGAGGAGATGGTGTGAGGAAGAAGGATTCCACTTCGTGAGGAACTGGATGACGTTCTGGGGCAAGAGCAAGCTCTACAGGAGAGATGGACTGCACCTGAGCGCAGCGGGAACTAGACTTCTAGCAAACAACGTCAAGAGAGGAATAGAACAGGCTTTAAACTAACAAGAAGGGGAAAGCCGACAGTCGACCAAGCGTTGATGATTCGGAAAAAGGTATCTCGTGAAGATACTAAGGAGAAAAAAGGCTGGGATGAAACAAGGGACAAACTACAGGAGTCGACTAACAAAGGAGAGGAGATTAGAAAGATCGTAACCAAAGAGAAGAATCTAAAGACAGAAGCACAGGGAAAGGAAATGAAGGCAACAAAATTCCAGGAGCTAAATTGCATATATACTAATGCAAGGAGCCTAAGAAACATAATGGGAGAATTAGAAGCCATGGCCATTGCAGAGAACATAGACATCATTGGAATATCTGAAACATGGTGGAATGAGGAAAGCAGATGGGATACAGCACTGCCGGGGTACAAACTCTATCGCCAAGACAGATTAGGACAGAAAGGCGGTGGAATAGCACTATACATAAAAGAAAGCATACAATCGACAAGAATGGACACAGCAGAGACGGCCAACAAGCTAGAATCGCTATGGGTTAAAATACCAGGAAGGAAAGGGCCTGAAATAAAGATAGGTCTATATTATCGTCCACCCGGACAAACCGGAGAAATCGATGAAGAAATGGAAGCCGAGATGAAGCGAGAATGCAAAATCGGTAACACAGTTATTATGGGAGACTTCAACTACCCTGGGATAGACTGGAGTCTTGGAAGCTCAAGATGCGCTAGGGAGGCAGACTTTCTGGAGGCTCTACAAGATTGCTTCATGGAGCAGCTTGTTAGAGAACCGACGAGAGGAAATGCCACTCTGGATCTAATCCTAAATGGGCTAAAGGGACCTGCAAAGGAAGTGGAAGTAGTGGGAAACAGCGATCATAATATGATCAAGTTCAAGGTGGAAATAGGAATACTGAAAGGAAAGAGAACCATAGCGACAACTTTTAACTTCAGAAAGGGAAACTAAGAAGCAATGACAGGAATGGTAAAGAAGAAACTTAGGAACACTTCCAAAAAATGGCATACGGTAGAACATGCCTGGTCCTTTTTCAAGGATACGGTGAGCGAGGCGCAAAATCTGTATATCCCCAGATTCAGAAAAGGGTGCAACAAGAGTCGAACAAAAGACCCGGCGTGGATAACTAAAATAGTGAAGGAAGCGATAGGCAATAAGAAAAACTCATTCAGAAAATGGAAGAAGGACAAATCTGAGGGAAACTGGAAAGATCACAGAAAGTATCAAAAAGAATGTCACCGTGTGGTTCGAAAAGCAAAAAAAGAGTATGAAGAGAGGCTAGCCAAGGAAGCACGAAATTTCAAGCCGTTCTTTAGATATATTAAAGGGAAACAGCCGGCTAGGGAGGAGGTGGGACCGCTGGACGACGGAGACCGGAAGGGAGCGGTGAAGGAAGAGAAAGAGGTCGCAGAAAGACTTAACATGTTCTTTTCGTCGGTATTTACAAGCGAAGACACAACCAATATACCGGAACCTGAACAAATCTTCAAGGGAAATCAAGCACAAAAGTTAACAACCATGGAAGTGAGCCTTGATGATGTGCGCAGGCAGATAGAAAAACTAAAAACTGACAAATCGCCGGGTCCGGATGGAATCCATCCAATGGTTCTGAAGGAACTAAAGGAGGAAATAGCGGAACTACTGCAGCAAATTTGCAACCTATCTCTGAAAACAGGTGTGATTCCGGAGGATTGGAAGATAGCCAACGTTACGCCCATCTTTAAAAAGGGATCAAGAGGGGACCCGGGAAACTACAGACCGGTGAGTCTGACCTCGGTACCGGGGAAAATGGCGGAAGCACTGATAAAAGAAAACATCGATGAACATTTTGAAAGAAACGAACTTCTGAAAACCAGCCAACATGGTTTCTGCAGGGGAAGATCGTGCCTGACTAACTTACTGCACTTCTTCAAAGGAATTAACAAACAGATGGACAGAGGAGACCCCATAGACATCATATACCTAGATTTCCAGAAAGCCTTTGACAACCTCATGAACGTCTACTCCGGAAACTGAAGAACCATGGGGTGGACGGAGATGTGCATAGATGGATCAGAAACTGGTTAGAAGGTAGGAAACAGAGGGTAGGGGTGAAGGATCACTACTCAGACTGGAGAAAGGTCACGAGTGGTGTTCCGCAGGGCTCGGTGCTCGGGCCGCTGCTTTTTAACATATTCATAAATGATCTAGAAACAGGGACGAAGTGTGAGATAATAAAATTTGCAGACGACACCAAACTATTTAGTGGAGCTCGGACAAAGGAGGACTGCGAAGAATTGCAAAGGGACTTGGACAAACTAGGGGAATGGGCAGAGAGATGGCAGATGAAATTCAATGTTCAGAAGTGTAAAGTATTGCATGTGGGAAGCAAAAACCCGAGGTATACTTATGCGATGGGAGGGAAGTTTTTGAATGAGAGTACCCAAGAAAGGGACTTGGGGGTGATGGTGGACATGACAATGAAGCCGACAGCACAGTGCGCAGCTGCCGCTAAGAGAGCGAATAGAATGCTAGGTATAATCAAGAAAGGTATTACAACCAGAACGAAAGAAGTTATCCTGCCGCTGTATCGGGCAATGGTGCGTCCACATCTTGAGTACTGCGTCCAGTATTGGTCTCCGTACCTTAAGAAGGATATGGCATTGCTCGAGAGAGTTCAGAGGAGAGCGACACGACTGATTAAGGGGATGGAAAGCCTTTCATACGCTGAGAGATTGGAAAAACTGGGACTCTTTTCCCTGGAAAAGAGAAGATTAAGAGGGGATATGATAGAGACTTACAAGATCATGAAGGGCATAGAGAGAGTAGAGAGGGACAGATTCTTCAAACTTTCAGAAAATAAAAAAACAAGAGGGCATTCGGAAAAGTTGAGAGGGGGCAAATTCAAAACAAATGCTAGGAAGTTCTTCTTTACCCAACGTGTGGTAGACACCTGGAATACAATTCCAGAGGACGTTATAGGGCAGAGTACGGTACTGGGGTTTAAGAAAGGATTAGACAAATTCCTGCTGGAAAAGGGGATAGGGGGGTATAGATAGAAATTTACTGCACAGGTCCTGGACCTATTGGGCCGCCGCGTGAGCGGACTGCTGGGCGCGATGGACCTCAGGTCTGACCCAGCGGAGGCATTTCTTATGTTCTTACAACTCACACAAACACAGCTGTATTCCGCTTTACAGCTTTCTCATTACACACCAGTTAAACAATCCATAAGAAAATTTAATTTGCAGCATTTATTTTATTTAAAAAATTTCTAGTCCGCCTATCAACTAGGCCAGGGGTGTCCAATGTCAGTCCTCGAGGGCCGCAGTCCAGTCGGATTTTCAGGATTTCCCTAATAATATGCATTGAAAGCAGTGCATGCACATAGATCTCATGCATATTCATTGGGGAAATCCTGAAAACCCGACTGGATTGCAGCCCTCGAGGACTGACATTGGACACCCCTGAACTAGGCGGATTACAAATTCACATACATAATGTAAAATGACATACTTAAAATATACAAATTCAACATCTATGCACAATTGAAAATAATATAAAACATCAAAAGTTCAAATTTGATCCTTGTGAAAAAACTACCAACATCTCCTTAGTTATAGAAAGCTTTAAGAAATAGATGTTTTTTAGCAGTTTTTTGAAAGATTGAAATTCAGAAAACAATCTCAATGAACCTTTCATTGCATTCCACAGTCTTGGGCCATCAATCAAAATCGCTACCATCCAGGTCTTATAGCTCACATCATGAGTTTGTTCAAGGGACAAGCAAGCTCATTGCCGTTTGTGAGCGTAGTTCGCATTTTGGCATATATTTTCTCAGTGCCTGAATCAAATACTGTGGTGCCTCCATAGAGTACATGATGTAGTATGGTCAAAATTTTGTAATTGCTTCAGCACTGGAGATATACTGTATGCTCATAACAAAATACCCCTGTAATCATCCTTGCTGCTATATTTTGTACAATTTGTAAAGCGTTTATTTTTGATTTTGTAACTCCTAAAAGTCTAGTTTAGTAATGACAAGATTTTGGACTACTACTTGAAAATATAGCATTGATAACATTGGCTTCACTTTAGAGAGTATTCTCATCTGCAGGAATGCACTCTTAACAACATTTAGAATATGATTTTCCATTAATAAGTGATTATCTAAGTAAACACCTAGTAGTCTCATACATGAGGAAGTTGACAGTTTTACATCCTGTAATTTTATCTCCTTCAATTGTAGTAACTGCTCATCATTGCCTATTAACATAACTTCTGAGCCCAGTTTCTCTAGCCTCTCATTGTACGGCAATTCCTCCTCAACCATTTTTGTCGCTCTTTTCTGGACCCTTTCGAGTACTATGTCCTATTTCATGTAGGGTGACCAGTATTCCAGGTGGGGGTGCACCATGGCCCAGTATAGCGGCATGATAACCTTCTCAGATCTGTTTGTAATCCCCTTCTCATTCCTAGCATTCTGTTCACCTTTTTTACACCACCGCCGCACATTGTGCGGACAGCTTCATTGGCTTGTCTACAAGTACTCCTAAGTCTATTCTGGGGGCTCAGTCCAAGTACAGCACTGGACATCCTGTATTTGTGCATATGATGTTTGTTACCAACATGCATCACCTTGCACTTATCCACGTTGAGCCTCATTTGCCATTTCACAGCCAATTCCTCAAGTGCGTTTATGTCTCATCGTAGGTCTTCACAATCTTTCTGTGTCCTCACTACTCTGAATAACTTTGTATCATCACAAATTTAATCACCTCACTCATCGTACCAATTTCCAGGTCGTTTATAAATATGTTGAAGAGCATAGGCCCGAGCACCAAACTGAGCATATGTTATTTCCAAAATATTCATTCCTTCCACAAACTCCGCATCTTCTATTTAAAAATCTCTTGCAGAAGAATTGTGGTTCACTTGTTAGTCCACTCAGATATATAGAAATAAAGTTTTAACACAGAGGGCTGCATGAATGTCCACATTATCCCCAGTGGGCCTCAACATTATGTAATATTGAAACCAGAAATGCACAGAGCTCCATAGACCTCTGATTAATTAATTAATTAATCAACTAAAAATGATGGCAATAAACTGCAAAAGTGGCTGTTCTGAAAATATTTGTGAAGTATAGTATTTCAAATTACAAAAACTGGTAAATCACATTTTTTGTTTATAATGCCCATGGTCTCACGGTACATAAAATTCTATGGTGGGCCGCAGGTGGTCCACCCCTGGTCTAATCAATAAATTGTAGATACTTTCTTTTTATTGGTTAACTTACTTCTGGAGAGCTTGTCACAGATGCATTATCTTCCCTTTACTAAAAAGCTCATCAAAGAAGTATTAATCCAGTAAAAAAAAGATATTGCGTACAACTTTTTTGTTGATCTCTATCATTTATTAACATTTTCTATACTGCCTTATTTGCTACACAAGTTTAGGCAGTTTACAATTTAAAACAAAGTTAAATTAAGAAAAGAACTCCAGTAATAGGAAAGACACAATCACACATGACATATATATATATTTATCCCAGGACAAGCAGGCAGCATATTCTCACATGTGGGTGACGTCATCTACGGAGCCCCAGCGCGGACAGCTTTTCAAGCAAACTTGATTGAAGTTTCAAGCTTGCTATGCTGCACCACGCATGTGCATGCCTTCCTGCCCACTAGAGGGCGCATCCTCACCTCGTGGTCCTCAGTTCAGTTTTTTCCGCGGAGCCAGAAACTCTGTGGAATTTGTGCTCCGTGCCTTTTGCCTTCTGACACCGCGGCTGGGTTTGTCTTCTCGGTCGCTGTGCTTGATTTATTGTTTTTGTTCGTTCGTGTATTCGAAATCGTCGGGAAAAAAAAAAGTTTTTCATTCCGGCTCCGGGGGCTCCCGGTAGCCGCGGCCGCGGGACCTCGATTGTTCCTGGCCGTTTTTCGTGTTCATGTCCCGTCCTTTGACGGGCTTTAAAAAGTGCACCCGGTGTGATCGGCTGCTTTCCATCACCGATCCGCACCGGTGGTGCCTTGTTTGCCTGGGTGCGGATCACCCGACTGATTCCTGCACTCGGTGCTCGACTTTTCAGCCTCGAGCACTCCGCCGTCGGCGCACCCGCATGGCGGAGCTCTTTAGTGTTGAACCTGCGGCGGGGAAGGCCTCGACCTCGGCCTCGGCTTTGACCTCGGCCTCGACTCCCTCGACCTCGCCGCGGAGACCTTCTTCGTCGAAGCCTGCCTCCTCGACCCCCGAAGTCCACTGTGGGTAAGTCCTCACTTCCTTCTTCTACTCCAGGGTCTTCGAAGAAGCCATCCTCGGGCTCCTCGACGGGGGCGGGGGGGTCGTCCTCGGCCCCGCCCCGGGCGTCGAAGTCGGGTGCTTCAAGGGAATACTCCACATCACACGGACTCTTCGGAGTACGCGTGGGGGGCTCATCTCGACGGTCTGCGGACTCAAGGTCTATGGTCGGCGGAGGACCGTCTTTGTCACATCAATGTGTTGGAGCTTCGTGCCATTTTTCTGGCTGCTCGAGCGTTCTGCCACCTGCTGCACGATCAGGTAGTCCTCGTGCGGACGGACAACCAAGTGGCAATGTACTATGTGAACAAGCAAGGGGGAACGGGCTCTTGGTCCCTGTGCCGGGAAGCCCTGTGCCTTTGGGAATGGGCGGTCTCCCAGAACATCTTCCTCCGGGCGGTTTACATTCAGGGAGAGAGGAACTGTCTGGCCGACAAACTCAGTCATCTGCTACAGCCGCACGAGTGGTTGCTAAACTCCAGAGTTCTGCACGAGGTCTTCGACCGCTGGGGGACTCCTCAGGTGGATCTGTTTGCCTCCCCGGAGACTCACAAGCTGCCCCTCTATTGTTCTCGGATGTACTCCCCGGACCGTCTCGAGGCCGATGCCTTTCCTCCTTTCCCTCTGATCTTGAGAACGTTGGTACATCTCAAATCGACCAGAGACACGATGATTTTCATTGTGTCTCGTTGGCCTCGTCAGCACTGGTTCTCCCTGCTTCTTCAACTCAGTGTCAGGGAGCCTCTGCTACTGCCTGTTTTTCCCTCTCTGCTGTCTCAGAGTCAGGGGTCACTGTTGCATCCCAATCTTCATTCCTTACATCTGACGGCTTGGTTCCTTTCCCCTTGACTTCGCTTCCCGTTTCTCAGTCTGTACGGGACGTGTTGGAAGCCTCGCGTAAGGTTTCGACTCGGCTTTGTTATTCTCAGAAATGGACAAGATTTTCCTCCTGGTGTTCCTCGCACCGTCTGGATCCGAGTTCGGTTCCGGTGACTTCGGTTCTGGAATATTTGTTGCATTTGTCACAGTCCGAGCTGAAGATGACTTCCATTCGGGTGCATCTCAGCGCTATTGCTGCTTTCCATCGGCATCTCGAGGGTCGGTCTCTCTCTCTTCATCCTCTGGTTGCTCGTTTCATGAGGGGACTTGTGAATGTTCATCTTCCTCTGAAACCTCCTCCTGTAGTTTGGGATCTTAATGTGGTTTTGGCTCAGCTGATGAAGCCTCCCTTTGAGCCTATTGACAAATCTCATCTTAAGTTTCTCACTTGGAAGGTGATCTTTTTGCTTGCGCTCACGTCCGCTCGTTGGATTAGTGAGCTGCAAGCTTTGGTTGCGGACCCGCCTTTTACTGTGTTTCATCATGATAAGGTGGTTCTTCGCACTCATCCTAAATTTTTACCTAAAGTTGTGTCTGATTTCCACAGCCCAGAGTGCTAAATGCTCCGACGCTCATAGAATTCCTATGAGCATTGGAGCATTTAGCACCCCGGGCCATGGTAGAAACCTCTACAACAGATTAGTAAAAAGAGGGGGGGGGAGAGGGGTAAATAATCTGACTTCACAGATTTATTTATAGAGGTTGTACTTAAGTTAATTTTTCCCTGGGAAGTAATTAATTGTAAGCCTTGACACATTTAAATTCATGTTGGAAGATGATGACAGATGGGATTCAAGAGAGTGGCTTCAAGATTGTTCTGCCACATATTTATCTAACAAGGGTATGTAGAAGTCACTTCCAACAAAGCTTCAGAGTAATATGATTCTATATTACATAAACATCAGATAATACCAAATAATGCAGATAGACATCATAATATACAAGATATAAGCAGAGACTATATACACCAAATAGAATACTTGGCCAGGTTCCGTCCTGATACTGATCAGGAATCTGAGCGATCAATAGGTCAGTACAGGATACGGCTCCCGAGGCTGCAGCTAGATTCAAAGTCCAGTCTGTGACTCTCAGTCTTTTATAGCACAGAAAGTGCTGAATTTCTCACACACAGACACTGATGTTTCTGCAGTAACAACAGGTGTCTCCCTTATCTAACTCTCACAGATGGAATGTGCTCAGGCTCTTCTTAATTGCAGTACCATGAGAAACCTTCCTCGGCCCTTCCTGGTAAGACATGAAATAGTATAAGAGATATGATACAAGTTGATAAACAACTTGCTCTCACGAAAGTAAGTTGTAAGGCTGCCTAAATGTTTGGCACAGATGTAAGACAAGGATTGCAGCTAAAAAGCAAGCAGACATGAAGATTCACACCTATTAGCCAAAATGGCCACATAACTGCCATGCCGCTATGGCATAACAATGATCGATAGTCAAAAGGATTAGAGATCATGGGAATCAGAACAATTGATATTTCATTATTAGGAGTAATTATACAGATTGATAGCTATGAAGAGTGTCCAGTAAAAGGAAGAGGAATTAAGTTAGAGGTTTATCTTTACTATCTTATATTTCCTTAATGGTTGATTTAGACAACTTAATGGTTGATTTAGAAAACTGGCTATTTTTAGATCAACAAGCTTTGAAAACTATAATGTAAACCCCAATTTATTAGCTCTAGATTATTATAATGCTCTATACATGAGTTTGTCTTTGAAAATAAGGCACAAAGTTCAGTGGCAAGTCAAATCCACGCAAGACAAATGCGCACAGTCAAATACGTACAGACATTTCAGCTCAAGACAATGTCTGCGCAACACAATTGCGTGCAGGACAATTGCACGCAACTACAATCATGCGCACAATAACAGCGTGAGACAATAAAACGAGAGACATTTGCATGCAAGACAATCGTGCGCACGACGTACGCACGTACTTATGTCGCGCCTCAGAAATCTATGCATGACCAACGTAGGATGTAGAGGGACATCACTTTTATATCACTGGGTCATGTGAATGCATTTTCACTACTATGGTTACATAGGCTGTTTATATGTGCTGAGAACATGGGTCATGTGAGTGCATTTCCATTACTATGATTATGTAGGCTCTTTTTATATGTGGTGAGAACAGCACGCCCTTTCTCTGCATGACTTTGTTGCAAGTATTGGTCTTGGCGAGTGTAATCGTGCTAGAACTTTGTCTATAGCAGCTATTGTTAGTGAGAACAACACTACTTCCACATTTCTACATTTCCAGGTATATTCATATTGTCATATCCTTAATTTAGAATGGGCTTAATTGTTTTTAAAGTTATATAATATATGTGCTAGAGAAGCATAAGATAAATGCGTGTAGCAACAATAGCGCGCTGTGCAACAGCGTGACTGGAGGTATATTTATATCATAATATTTTTAATTTGGGTAGTACATAGAAGGGCTTGCTGGGTTAGAGCTCTATACCTGTGCAATCTGTTCTTCCCCAACGCTGGGCCTGCCACGTACCAGCTTCTTCCCCCCCCCCCAAGTCAATTGTTGCCTGGCTAGGCCGGAACTTCTCCGATGTGGTGGGGGGAAGGCTTCTGTGTCCGGCGTTTATACATGCTAGGCCTGGTGTAGGGGAAGCAAGGAGAAATCGTCAGCGGTTGTTTGTGGGGGCAGTGAGAGAGAAAGAATGGTTGGAGCAGGGAAAAATCCACACGGTTGCTTGGTTGGGGGGGCAAGGAGAGAAAAAGACAAAAAGAAACAAAGGGGTACAAGGAGAGAGAAAGAAAGGGGAGAGGGGCAGTGAGAGAGGAATGCTATTGCTTCTGCTCAGAGAGGGGCTTTCTGTTTAAAGGTCTACTCTATACTGTGCCAGCTATGGCTTTTGCTCAGAGAGGAGCTTACTGGTTAAAGTTCTCTAAAGACATTTGCCATCAGTTATTATTATTATTATTCTATAAAGACAAATAAGTACCATTGTCTGTTGCAGGTATTGTTGATGGTGAGGACGATAGAAATTCTACATTTCCAGGTATATTCATACCATAATATCCTGAATTTAGCTAGATCATAATATAGGATGGGGCTTAATGTTTTAAAGTTCTGTACTGTGCTAGCTATTGCTTATGCTGAGAATGGGGCTTACTGGTTTAAAGTTCTCTACTGTGCCAGCTTGGGTGTGTAGTTAACTGGAAGGCAAGTAAATGTGTTTGTAAATGTATTAACATCTATGTGTAAGTAATTATAGTAGTTATAGGTACTGTAACCAGTGGTGTGAGGGTGATTGTCTCCCGTGCTAATGGGTCTTTTTTTTCGGGCCTCTCTCCCTGCCTTGTGGGCTGAGGTATAGTGACATTGCTAATCCATGATGGTTGTCCAGCCATACTTCCATTATTGCAGGTATGATTTTAAAGGTAAGTGCGGACAACACAAAACTCTCCGGTAAGGTTAGCACAGTTGAGGAATGTAGAGAACTCCAAAGGGACCTGAACAAACTGAGTGAGTGGGCTAAAAAATGGCAGATGAGCTTCAATGTGGAGAAATGTAAAGTCATGCACATGGGGAAAGGAAACCCAATGTACAATTACATGATGGGGGGATACCATTGGGGGAGGGCAACCTAGAAAGGGACTTGGGGGTTATGGTGGATAAAACAATGAAACCGGCGGCAAAATGTGCTGCGGCCTCGAAAAAGGCGAACAGAATGTTGGGCATTATCAAGAAGGGTATCGCTACCAGAAGCAAGGAGGTTATCCTTCCGCTGTATACGGCGATGGTACGACCGCATCTGGAGTACTGCATTCAATACTGGTCGCCGTACCTTAAGAAGGATATGGCGATACTGGAGAGGGTCCAGAGAAGAGCAACAAAAATGATAAAGGGCATGGAGAACCTTTCGTATGCTGAGAGACTGGACAGGCTGGGGCTCTTTTCCCTGGAGAAGCAGAGGCTTAGAGGGGATATGATAGAAACTTACAAGATCATGAAAGGTAGAGAGAAGGTAGAGAGGGACAGATTCTTCAGACTGGCAGGGGCAACAAAAACTAGAGGGCATTCGGAAAAATTGAAGGGAGACAGATTCAGAACAAATGCCAGGAAGTTCTTCTTCACTCAGAGGGTAGTGGACACCTGGAATGCACTTCTGGAGGAAGTAGTAAAGCAGAGTACGATGTTAGGTTTCAAAATGGAACTGGACAAATTCCTGAAGGAAAAGGGGATTGAAGGGTATAATTAGAGGGGTCTACACAGTACAAATGCTTTAGAGTAATAGATCACTTACAGGTCATTGACCTAGGGAGCCGCCGCGGGAGCGGCTGCTGGGCATGATGGACCTGTGGTCTGACTCGGCAGAGGTGATTCTTATGTTCTTATATTGGGTCCTGTTTGTCATATGAATGTCATAACATTATAAATTCTAGTCTTGCAGGTATTGGTTGTGCTGAGGAATAGGGATTTGCTGAAACCTGAGGGTTGTGAAGGCATACAATCTTGGAGGTATTATTTTCAAGGTAAGTACATAGGTATAGGGATTTGTATTTAATATGTATTGTGACTAGCCAGGTATTCTCCCTGCCAAGGTCCCAGTTAGGGCAGAGGGAAAAGTGAAAATGAAAACCAGGAAGGGAAATTCCAAGGTCCCTCCGGTTCCTCAGTCAGACAATATCTCCTTGGACCACCAGAGGGAGCCTGAGTTGACTGAGGAGGAATTAGGTGATCTTTACCCAAGTCGCCACCGGGGGAGCCCAAGAGGCCCCTGGAACACTGCTGACTCAGACAGAGTAGGGCGTGCACCTAAGGTATTTAAACCAGCAGTGGAGAGCAGACAGGCAGGCCGGTTAGGGAGAAGGTTTAGGCCTTGTCTCCCTGAGGTACTCCCTGGGCCAAGCAGGTGCACTAACCCTACACCGATGGAAGTGGAGGAGTCGGGACCAGCTGAGGAGCTGTCTTTGTTGGAGGCTGAACTGCCCATGGAATGCCAAGAGAGTTTTCCTGAAGGGGATACCAATTTTCCTGAGGCCATGCAGGTTGACTGGGCCTCAAGCTGCAAGCAGTGAGTTGTTGGTTTTGTTTTCTTAAAGTAACTGTTTGCTTGCTTGTTTTTTTTTTGTTGATATTTTGACAAAGCTAAGAGTGTCATTTTGGGGAGAGGTTTTGCTAACACCCAGGGAGGGAATTTTGGCAGCAATTTGTTGTGCTTTTTGCCTTGCAAAACCTGTGACACTCTCCTGTACCTGGCAGGGATATTTTAGGCTGCCAGAGGCTTTCACTTTGAGCACTATAGTTGGAGCACAAGTGCCCTGAACTGTACATAATTTTTGTGAAACGGCTTGCTTGAGAGCAGGCAGTGCTAGCTCTGAGGAGAGCTGGACCTCAGGTGTAGCTGGGACTAAAATTAATCCTGACAAAGTTTTAGACTTTATTTTTGGTGCTGTTTATTTTCCTTATTCCTTTTGCTTTACTGCTGTTTGGGAATTCTGACCAGTTTACAAGCTGTAATAATGAACTACTTCCCTCATGAAGGAATGAGTAAAGTTGAATCATTTACCAATTAACTTTGATTGTGGGATCTTTGATTTTTGATTCCTGCCTAAGAACAGTTCAGTCCTGCAGGGTGACTCTATTTCGGGTCACACGCTGGTGTGCTATTCTGGTGTAACCACTGGGAGTGCTATAGAGCCCTGGTCTCAGCTACAGTGGGCTACAGTATGTAATAACTTCATAAAATCTACTGTTGCAGCTGTTGGTTTACTGGAGGGATATGGACCTCTCAAGTCCTGAGGGAAAATAAAGGGACAGCTGCTACTGGATCTGGAGGAAGGGAGAAGGAGAGATGCTGCTGGGAGGAGAGGAGGAAAAAAAGGAAGGAAACAGCAGGGAGATTAGAGGAGGGGAAGGAGTCAGGGTGGAATGGAGAGATCAGATGAGGGAAAGGGGAGAGACTGAGAAATGAGAAAGTAGAGAGAGATTGATGCTGGGAAGGGGGTCAGCCGAGAAATGAGAGGGAAAAAGATGCTAGATCTGGTGTAGGAGAGATAAAAATGAAGAGAGCAGTGAAGCTGGAATGAATCATGTAAAGAGGAGAAAGGTGGTGCAGGCTGGATGGAAAGGGGAAAGGGACGCGATTCACCAAACAAATTTTTGAAACTGACTGGGCTGGCTGATCAACCCAAGAAGCGACTGATGGGGACCAGTCGAAAACGTCTTTCCGACTCTCCAGCTCCATTGAAGCCCTGCTCTCTGCCTGTTCTCTGCACGCCCTGCTCTCTGCTGCCCTGAATCTCCTGCCTGCCGCCCAGATGCTCTTCTCCGGATCTCTCCTGCCTGCTCTGTTTAAAGTGGGTTAAAACCATGGGCTCGCGCTAAAAAAAAAAAGTAAAATTTTTTTAAAAAAAGTCACGGGTCAGAGGGGTATTAGACACATGCGCAGACCATCTACAGATGGTCTGTGCATGTGCAGGATTGCACACTAGCAATCCATGTCAGCAAATTAAGGTGTTCCTCCGATCGACCTCATTTGAATTTTTTCAATTTGTGAATTAATCGGGCCTGCTGGGATCAGCCATGGATTGCCCCCAGAAGACAGGTTAGTGAATCTAGCCCAAAGTATCTGCATCTCTTGCAGATGGGTTACAAGAGTACACTCATAATATTCATAATCATGATCCAATCCTACTGCAGAGAGAACAGGTGACAAAGGAGACAGAAAGACCAGGTGAGGAGAGGGGGAGGGATGAAGCAGGTTAGCTTGGGGTAAGAGGAAGAGGCACTGGAGGCATAGGAAGGAGGCACTGGGGGCAAAGGAGGCACTGGGGGCACTAAAGAAATAAGAAGGAGGCACTGGGGGCATTGGAAGCAAATACTGGGGCCATAGGAAGGAGGCGCTGTGGGCAAAGGAGGCACAGGGGACACTAAATCCATAGGAAGGAGGCACTGGGAGCACTAAACACATAGGAAGGAGGCACTAGGGGCAAAGGACCACAATATAAATAAGTAAATGGAAACACAATTCTGAATATAGACTTGCACGCATTTGTCTTGCATGATGTAGACCTGAGCGCATGTATCCGCGTACATTTCTCTTGCCCGCTATTGGCTAGTGCAATATAGACCTGCATTTCATTGTCTTTCACTAAAATGTCTGTGCATATTTGACTGCGCGCATTTGTCTTGCACGCATTTGACTATGAACCCAAAGTTCAAGTTCTACAAATTGCAGCTGCAAGGGTAGTGCCAGGCAACATAAGGTGGATCAGGTGAGAAGTGGTCTGGTAACAGAGCTGCTGCCTCAGCACCCAGCACTTCTCCTTGTGACCTTGGGCAAGTCACTTAATTCTCCATTGTCCTAGGTACAAAATAAGTACCTGTATTTATGTAAACCGCTTTGAATTTGCAACCACAAAAAGGCAGTATACAAGTCCCATTCCCTTTCCTTCTTTATTACATCAATTTCTAAACTAAACTAAACCTTAAGTTTATATACCGCATCATCTCCACGGAAGTGGAGCTCAGCACGGTTTACAAAACTTAAAAAATATAAGAAGAGAAAGGAGAAAGATTTACAAGAGCATATAAATAGAGGGAAGATAAAGGGGGGAAATAATGTTATATGTTAGAGAAAAGCCAGGTTTTCAGTTGTTTGCGGAATAATTGGAGGGAGCCCAGGTTCCGCAGCGGGATAGTGAGATCATTCCAAAGGCCCATGATTTTGAAGAGAAGGGATTTTCCCAGTTTGCCTGCGTAGAGAATACCATGTAGAGAGGGGAAGGATAGTTTATGTCTGTGGGCGGATCTGGTGGTAGCAGGCATCGAGGCGTTAAAGTATAGTGGGATTAGGGGAGGAAGGATGCCGTGAATGATCTTGAAAGCCAGGCAGGAGCATTTAAAATGAATTCTGGGAAGCACTGGGAGCCAGTGAAGATTGGTTAGGAGTGGGGAGACATGGTCAAATTTGCGCCTTGCAAAGATCAGCTTGGCTGCAGTATTCTGGATAAGCTGGAGTCTTTGAAGACTTTTTTTTGTTAGGCATAAATAAATGGCATTACAGTAGTCGAGTTTGGAGAGGATGATGGATTGGACAAGGACGGCGAAATGTTTTTGGCGAAAGTAGGATCTTACTTTCCTCAGCATGTGGAGGCTGAAAAAGCATGATTTTGCCAAGGAATTGAGGTGATCGTTGAGGGAGATAGAAGAGTCAATAATGATGCCGAGGACCGTGCTTGAGAGCTCGAGGTGCAGAGCAGAGCCTGTGGGTAGTGTGAAGAGGGTGGGCAGGTATTCTAATTTTGGGCCGAGCCAGAGTAATTTTGTTTTTGATTCATTTAATTTCATCTGTACCGAGAGGGACCAGGCGTGAAGTCTCATTATGCATGATGTAATGTTCTCATGGAGGTTTGTGAGGTTCTGGTCTGTTTCAAAGAGGATAAGGATGTCATCAGCATATGTGTAGATTGTTTCAAGGAGGGAAAGTTTGAGGAGCTTCAGGGAGGTCATATAAATGTTGAAGAGAATAGGGGATAGGGGAGAACCCTGTGGGACACCGCAAGATGGTGTCCACGGAGCGAGAGCGAAGGAAGTTTGAGAACCATTTTAGGACGATGGAGTCAATTCTTATCTCAGAAAGTTGGTAAATTAGTATGTCATGGTGGACGACGTCGAAAGCCGCAGAGAGATTGAATTTGAGCAGAACAGCGAATTTGTTTCGAGAGTGTAGTTGTTGCACCTTTGAAATTAGGAAAACTAGGAGGGACTCATTTGTTCCAAGTGCAAAGAGGGCCAAATTTGAAACTTTAACTCATACATTTTGGTTGCTGAGATGAAAGGGACCTCCTCATGTGGTTAGTGGGCTTCAATGATATGTATCCAACTGAAATTTATATACCAGCCAGGTGTATTTATTATGAATATTATGTTTGGGAAAAGTTTTTACAGTATTACAGAATATGTCAAATGTTTTTCTAATTGTTCTCACAGTTTTGGGGAATGGTTTACCCATAGAACTTAAGCAGGATTTAAATTACCTGACATTTTTAAAAAGTCAACGGCCTTTCTGTTTCCTGCATGTAGGTAATATGTTTGGTTAATAGTGTCTGCTACAGATGTGTAAAGCAAACATTTTCAGTTCAGTTAATTCTCAGCCTAATCATCCAAAAAGGGGGAAAATAAAAAAGGAAGAAAAAGCAATATAAATGAATCAGAGTTCTGTGTTAAAAATAATTTATTGGTCATATAAAACCGATCATGTTCCATCATCAGGTTGCATCAAGGGTAAATGTAGAACAAGCATAATCTAGTTCCTCAGACAGTGTGATTCAAGGTTACCATTTTATTGCTTCTTGTTTTCCATAAAATATTCTAGAAGCATCATTTGGTCTTACAAATAGTCCAGTATCAGCATTTCACTGAGTGTACTGTATATGCTTCAGAAGTTGAACTGTTTCTCCCATAGAAATACATTGGCCCACTACTTTTGCAAAGCATTCCGGCCTTCTTTTCCTCTTACTTTTACTTACTTGCCTCACAAAAAGATTTGTCGCCCTTATAATCACTCCTTTCAATTTTGCCCACCGCATTTCCACTCCTTTTAGACGTTCCCATCCAGACAACAATTCCTTAACGTAAACCCCCATCCGAACAAAGTTAGTTTTTTAAAAGTCTAGAACCTTTGCTTTTGAATGAGCCCTCTCTATACCGATCTTAATATTAAACCGTACCATGCATTTATCACTGGATGCCAGATGATCACCCATTGTAACATCAGAAAAACTTTCCCCATTTGTAAGCAATAAGTCCAGTATGACCCCCATCTCGCCTGGGTTCCATTACCAACTGCTGGAGCAGTTCTCCTTGTAGAGAATCCAGGATCTCCCTACTTCTAGACGACCCCGCAATACGGATACCCTAACCAACATCCAGCATGTTAAAATCACCTATTAACAAGACTTCCCCTTTTTTAGATATATTCTGAATGTCTACTATTAAATCTCTATCTACTTCTTCCGTCTGTGAAGGAGGTCTGTATATCACACCAATGTAAATATATTCACCATTCCCTCTTTCCAAATTGATCCACAGTGCCTCTTCCTTGCCCTGCAGATCCTGCAATTGTGTGGCTTTAATATGATCTTTAACATATGACGCTACTCCCCCTCCCTTTATTCCTAACCTGTCTTTCCTGAACAGATTATAGCCCGGTATAACTACATCCCAGTCATGGTTCTCCATGAACCACGTCTCCGTAATCGCCACTATATCCAACTCCTCTTCTTCCATCACTAAACTAAATTAAAACTAAACAAAACTTAGCTTTATATACTGGGTCTTCAGCCAGAAAGGAGCTCGACTCGGTTAACAGTAACTAAAAAAATACTTAAAGTAACAATTAGAAAATATTAATGACTAGTTTCCAAAGTGTTTGGCAAATAAAATAGTTTTTTTTAAAGATTTATGAAAAAGTTGAAAAGGATCCCTTAAAATAAGAGGAAGTTCATTCCATAGTTAAGAAAATTTGAAAACCAAGGATTGACTGAAATTCTTGATTCCTTTGATTCCTTTCACTGGAGGAAGGGAGAGTTTGAATTGTTGGGTGCCTCTTGCATAAGAGAATCTATAAGAATTCCATAATAAAGGGACAAGAGGGTTGAAGATACCATATAGAATTTTAAAAGTAATACATGCACATTTAAAGTGAATCCTGAGATAGACCGGAAGCCAATGAAGGTTTAAAAGCAAAGGAGACATATGGTCAAATTTACTTTTTCCAAAAATTATTTTTGCAGTGGTATTTTGTATCAACTGGAGTCTTTGAAGGCAGGTCTTTGTTATGCCGAGATAGATAGCGTTACAGTAATCTAGGTGGGATAATATGATAGATTGGACCAGAACAGAGAAGTGTTGTTGGTGGAAAAGGTTTCTGACCTTTCTCAACATTCGAAGGCTAAAAAAGCACTTCTTGACAAGAGTTTATTTGATCCTTAAAGGTAAGAGAAGAGTCTATGATCCAGAATCTTGTTTCCCATACTTCGAGCATTAGTATATACTGCTTTCCAGACATTGCCCCCTTTTCCCATCCGTGTAGTAGTATTCAGTGATTTACTTATCTGAGGGCTTATACTTACCCGAGAGCTTTGATCACCCTGCCCCTTCACTTCTAGTTTAAAGCCCTCTTCAGTAGATTAGCTAGCCTGCCGGCAAAGACACCTCTTCCCTTCTTTGATAGATGCACACCATCCCTGCTCAGCAGCCATTGGAAAATCATCCCATAGTCCAGGAAGCCAAAACACTTTCGACGACACCATCCACGCAGCCCACATTCATCTCAAGGATGTGAGCTTCTCTGCCCTGGCCTTTACCCTTGACAAGGAGGATGGACAAGAATACCACCTGCGCACCAAACTGCTTCACCTTCTCTCCCAAAGCCACAGTCACTTTTTGACATGTTTCGCAGGGGTTGACTGGCAGTACTGTTAGTGCCAATGTGGATGAGCAGCATTGGATAGTAGTCAATCAGGCTTGATGAGTATCTCGCAAGCTCTCCTTAACACCAGGTTGACAGCATACCTCTCGTGACATCATGTCTGGTCTGCAGATGGACGCTTCTGTACCCCTCAGAAGGGAATGGCCAACCACCACTACCTTACACCTCCTCATGGTCATGGATCCAGTAATTTTTGGTCCTTCCTCTCCTTGCATGCTCTCTTCTCCTCCATTTCCAGGACAGCATACCGGTTCTTCAGTTCAAGGGTGGGGGGAGTCACAGTACAAATCTTGCAGTGTTCCGTAATCTGAGTCCAGCTGCCTTCCCTCAGCACAGCCTCTTCTTCCCCACTGCTGGAAATATCTGATGCCTCATGAAACATTTCATCGATGTACCTCTCATTTTCACAGATGCTTCTTGGTCTTGCTATCTACTCTCTCAGTTCTTTTAGTTCCTTCATGAGGGATTCAAGCTGAAAACAGCTTGTACATAGAACTACTTCCTCTGCTTGGGTAACATTTTCTGTCTGCACAGAGATAGAAGTTGTAATCTGAGCAGCAGCTTTGGTGATACAATGTTTCCCAGCCATAATGTGGTGCAGAAGTACTTTCATCTGGAAGAAGAAAAAAAAGAAAGGGTTACCTGTGGTAGCTGATTTCTTAAGAAAGTCCTCAGTCTCAAACTAAGAGGCTGGAACAAGCCAGAGGTCTCTTCTCAAGGAGCATTTTTAGGTTAGGGTGAGAGGATTCACGCCCCATGTATAGCGTGCTTGGCCTGTCTTAATAGTTTTTCTAGGCCTCTCTCTCACTTGCTACTCTCCAAAGTCTCAAAAAGGTCCTAAACCAATCCAAAGAAGCCTTTTTATCAACAGCTCTCTCCTCAAGCAAATATATGCAAATTATATATGCAATTCACATGTTGCTGTGAAAACTATCTTTAATGCAGATCCTCTACAACCTCTCTCTTAGAACCAGGCTTACTGAGGGTTAGGCACTAGGCCAGCATTCCTCTCCTCAAGGGTCACCTGTAGAATCTGATCTCTTAAGAACGTCCTCAGAGTTCATCTTATGGCAGCATGGCTCATTCATGCCCTTTCATAATAGGGTTGTCCATTCAATTTCTAAATTTAAGCCATTGGGTATTACTGTATCTAGCATGAAAATCCATTTTTGCTCCCTATAATTCAGCATTTGCTCATAATTTTCACCCTCCCACTACTTGATCAATAATTCTCCATTTCATCTCGTACCAACTGTGTTTTTTCTCCTGCCAATGTTGAACTAGAGGAGCTTGTAATGCTCCTTTCAGAATTCTAGATTTATGTTCATTAAGGTGCACATGCACAGGCCTACTACTTCTACCTATATATACTAAATTGCATGGGCATTGAATCGAGACATTCACCAACACCCACGAAGATTCCACATTAACCGCAAACACCCTAGCTGATTTTTTCACCTCCAAGATTAAAAAACTAAGATCTACTTTACCTGCCTCGACTAATCCTCTTGAGCTTTTTCCCATTCTTCCTGACACAGACATACATAAACTAGAACAAGGATCCAGAACAGATCTAAACTGGAACCAATTCAAAACATTGGACTGGGAAACCTTTAATAAACTCTACAACAAATATTCTAACTCCTTCTGCAAACTAGACACCTGCCCACCAAACATCATGAAAACTGCGCCCATCCACTTCAAAGCCAACATGCTATCGTGGGTGAACCTCCTACTTTCCTCAGGAAACTTTTCCTCCAGACCAAGGCCATATTATGTTAACCCCAATCATAAAAAACACGAAAAGACCCCCCAAACACCCCTTCTAATTACCGACCAATCGCTAGCATCCCTCCTTTTTCACCAAAATAGCTGAAGGGGTAGTAAAAGCTGAGCTCTCCGCCTATCTGGATAAATTCAACATACTATGTGACAATCAATCAGGCTTTCGACAGAACACAGCACCGAAACCATCATAGCAGCCTTAATTGACCACTTGCACACCCTTTTTTCAGTCGGGGGCTCCAGCGCCTTGATTACTCCAACTCGACATGAGCAGTGCATTCGACCTAGTAGACCACAACATTCTTCTCGAATGCCTGTCCCACATAGGCATCTCCGATCAAGTCCTCAATTGGTTTCGCGGATTCCTACAAAACAGATCCTACAGAGTACTTAAAAACGACTCTTCCTCACCTAGCTGGGTCAACTCCTGCGGGGTGCCACAAGGCTCCCCCCTATCCCCCACCCTATTCAATATCTACCCTCGCCTCCCTGGGTAACCTCCTCACAACCTCAAACTCAAATTCTTCATCTACGCAGATGACATCACAATAATCATCCCACTCTCCACTTTCTCCTCAGAACTTCTAGCCTACATCACAATGCATACTCAATCAGTTAGAACTTTGGACTGCTATCCTATCAGATTAAAACTAAACCCGGACAAAACAAAATTCTTCCTAGCCTCCCCCCAATGACACAAATCAAAGACTCCACAATCCAGGTGAAAGGTCTGGTCTTCCCCCCTCGAACAAACAATAAAAATACTGGGAGTCGCTCTAGACAAACATCTATCGCTAGAAAATCACACCGATCTCACTGTCAAGAAATGCTTCTCAGTGCTCTGGAAACTGCGCACCATAAAAAAATACTTTGAAGACTCCTCTTTCCGCTTATTGGTACAATCCCTCCGTGCTCAGTGTACTAGGACTATTGCAATGTCATTTACTTGTGCTCCACAAAGAAAACCATGAGGAGACTAAAATTGATCCAGAACACTGCCGTCCGCCTCATATTCGGCCTGAACAAATGGGGACCTACATCACACCTTTCTACCACCAACTGCACTGGCTCCCTTTCGAATCCAGAGTCATATTCAAATTCGCCCTGCTTCTGCTACAAAACAGTTTTTGGCTTATTACTGAGTTACCTCAATCACCATTTCACGCTGAATCCTCACCAACAAGAAATCACGTAGAACCCAGCTGTTCGCCTTCCCACCCATAAAATTATGCCACTTCAATAGATTTCTCAACAAAACCTTTGCTTACCAGGCGGCTAGCTGAACCCTTGGCGTGCCCAAATAATACTCGAGGCCCCCTCTTACCTTAGTTTTAGAAAACTCCTCAAAACGCACCTCTTCCGTGAACAGGGATCTCAATCCCATTTGCCACCGGCTTCTCCCCCCTTCCCACTCTCCCCCCCCTCCACACTTGATCTCACACTCGCTAGCGCGTACCAACCCTTCCTTCTGTCTTACCACTACCCCTGCTAAATCTCAGCTATAGTTTTTTTCCTCTCGCCCCCCCCCTCTTCATCGCTTGTAATTTTTTGTTACAATTCTGTAATTTTGTAGTTTTGACAGTTCTGTAACTTCGTTACAACTCTGTAAATTTGTAATTTTGTCAATATTTTGTAATTTGTGTAAATTTGTAATTTTGTCAATATATTGTAAATCCGTGTATCACCGCGGACTGTAATTAATGAATGTGAACCGCCTAGAACTTTTTGGGTATGGCGGTATACAAGAATAAAATTATTATTATTATTATTATATAAATGACATTCCAACTCTTACAGATTGTAGAAGTCCTTGCTCTAATTATTTTTGGGGTTTTCAGTATTCTATACTCATATCCTTCAATGGTATATTGACACCATTGGCAGGATCCACTGTTAGTATACACTTATCTGTTCTTTTAGTTGGCTAGCATATCTATTCCTGGCCACTGCATTAGGAAATGTGCATCTTTGCTATTTTGCATTACAGTTTCTATTTCTTTAGTATTGCTGTACATACAGGCCCTGATTCTGCAAAATGCATCTAAAATTAGGCATTGTTTAGGTGCCTAGGTTAGGTATCTTTTCTAGAATTGTGCTCAGCAGAGTTCAGCACTGTTTAAACATCTAACGTTTTAGGCATCCTTTAGAGTGGATGCCTAAAGCACGCTTAACTTTAGGCATGACTTAGGTGCCCTTTATAGAATCGGGGCCACAGAGTCTAATTTTAATTTTCCCATTCTATTATTGATGGTAATCTCTAGTTTCCTATTTGTTGAGAGTCTGTGTTGTGCATGTGATGAAGATTCAATATTCTGTTAGCATGTAGTTTCTATTAGGATTTCTGTGTAGGGATTTGTAGCAGCCTGTTTTTCAGCAGGGAGTATATTGGTATTTTTTTATAGGGTGCTGGCTTTTGTTTAGGTAGGATTGTTGCTATTTGAGTCTTGGATATTAGTGCTTCTTTATTATGACATGTTTTTTTATAGAAATCATGTTTGTGTTTGGTAGCATGTGGTTATCTGAGCTCTAAAGGGGTTTCACCCTACCTCCCCCCATCCTCACTGGGGTTTTATAGAGATCCATCTTAATTTTTTTGCCCAGAGCCGATTTAATTCTAGTTATGTCACCGATATCAACCCACAAAACAAATGAACATGCAAAACAGAGATGCGCACCGGTAGTTGGGTTGTAAAGAATGCCATGGGTCATGCACTGCATGCTTTCCCCATTTTTTTAAAACATATTAACAATGTCTTGGAGTTGGGGTTTTTTTTTTTAGAATGTTGTTCTTTCTTAATACTACTGTCTGGCTACCTACAACCTTGTAATTGTTTTCCTTTATTATGGTCACAAATCAGTTCAGAACTGGGGGAAAAAATTCTGCTTTGTGCTGATGATGTTAAACCAGGAAATTTTCCCCTTGTGCCAATACTTTTGAACACACTATCAGACATTGAAAGATTATCATCTCCTCCTCCTCCTCTTACTTCACTTTGTCAGATTTCACCCTCTATTAGTTCTAGAGTTTCAATTCCAAATGGCTTCCAAGTGGTCATAAATATTTTAAGCATTTATTCAGTCACTCTTCTCATATTCTCATTCACTAGAGCAGCTTTAGCTCCCATGGCTGCTCAATATTTAATTTTGTGCTTAAAATAAATACAAACTTTCACACAGTGGCCATAAAGAATTTTCATAGTCAAGTAAATCTCTTTGCTGTCAATCAGCCAATTGCTCGTATGCACTAGGGATAGACTGTTCTTTTAAACAACCATTGTTTGCTGATAGGAATGTGCACACAATTTGCACAAGAGAGTGCGCTTATGCAATGGTACTATGAGTAATATGCATATATGCCTTTTGGGACTATATGCACACAATACAAGGGGGATTCTATAAATAGCACTCTAAAATCAGAGTAAGCTCTATTGTAGTGCAAATTTCTATACCTAAGGTTGGGCACCAGACTTATGCCTGCTGAAACTAGGTGTAAATGCTGATACCCAAGTTAGTTGTACTTACCCAGTATTTTATAATGATGTGTGTAACTCTTCAGAATGCCCCGACACACCCATGGCCACACCTTCTTTTTGAATATGTGCTATGGGAATTAGGCACTCTGCCTGATGTAATAGAACACAGTCAAGTGTGTGCATAAATTTTAATGAGTGCCAATTAACATCAATAATTGGTTGTTAGCACCCAATTATTGATGGTTAAGCACTAGGATTCTCCAGAAAAACCTAAAGTTAGAAATACTGCAAATTGAAGTTTTTCCAATGAATTTGATTGTGCTTGATCAGAAAATATTTTTTAAAAATTTTAAAGCCCACCCTAATGTCACTCAATGCCACTGATTACATAAAGCTGTTTTTCTTAAAATATGTTGTTTTTGCTTCATGGAGCAAATGTCTTGGTATGTATAGCTATAACGTTTATATTTTCAAACTCAGCAATGATACATTGATAAAACGCATTTTATGCAAAAAAATCTAGCAGTATTTTATTAAATGAACCTTCAATCTCTACACTTTATTGTAGAAAATATCAGAAATTTAACATACTTTGCTAGTAGCTAAAGATGTACACTTTGGTGTAGTCATCTACCAATGGCATTCCAAACATTCAAGCATTCAATGTCTTCTTGAGATAGTCACTGGGAGACTTGGCCCTGAATCATATTTTCTGTTTCACACTCTTGGTATTACCAATGAATGGTTGGCAAAGCTAGTGGACAGGTGCTCTGAAGATCTAAACTTCCATACTGCTGAACAGTTTGTCAACATAGTGAAGGTAGTTAATGACACGGCCAAGCGAGGTATTAAAATGATAACTGACTTTATCACTGACATCACTACAGATCTAGTGCAGCGTGAGGCCTTGTTGCAAGGAGTTGAACATAATCACAGGCTTTATCCTATCTCAAGAATGCATTGATTGTTAGTGTGTGAAAATGTAAACATTACAGCAATAATATCAAGAAATTTGCTCCATTAAGCAAAAATAATAGCAAATTTTAAGAAAACTGGAGCTTTATGTAAACAGTGGCTTTGAGCGACCCCAGGATGGGCTTTAAAAAAATTATTTTCTGATCAAGTACAAATTCATGGGAAAAACTTAAATTTGCATACTTTTTCCAACTTTAGGTTTTTCTGAACCACCCTATTAAGCACAACAAAGAAAAAGAAGACTCAATGATCCACAGTGAAAACAATCCACCGATAAAAAGAAAAAACTGTGGATACAGATGTTCAGGAATTGATTTATTGTACGCTGTCATATAAAACCATAAAAATATAATGATAAAAATCCAAATGAACCCTACACGGACCGTGTTCTGGCGAACACGCCTTCCTCAGGGGTCCAATGGTTTACAAACGCACATATAAAGAATTGGACTGAAAACAGTCTATGATCTTTAAACGTGTGAGCAAAGAACACCATAGACAAGCTAAAGCAGCATTAAAAATGCTGTTTTCAGTCCAACACATCTCAGCAGCATGTACAAATTTGGATAGCATATCAAATCCAAACATATGCAAATAGTTGGCCCACTTTAAGAAGAACATACACTGTAAATACATAGAGAGGCATAATCGAAAGGTACGTCTAAGTCCATTTTTGGTTTTCGTCTAAGTAAAAAAACAGCTTAGGACACATTTTCGAAAAATACGTCCAAATTTTTTTTTCGTTTCGAAAATCGAAGTATACGTCCTGTCGATCTGATCGTCCAAGTCGCTAAATCGTCTATCTTTATACCACATTTTTGTCCAACTTTTTGTCCAAGTCAAAAACGCCTAGAAGAAGCTGTTGGACGTGGGAGGGGTCTGCAAAGTGATGGACTGAACACCCAGACATAGCACTTAAATAGTGGGGTACCTTACAGGGCACTGATGTGAACGTCACAAAAATGTCTTCATCTCACTACAGCTCCCTTATAGGTCATGGTGAGCCCCCCAAACCACCTCCAGAATCCCCTAGACACACTTATCTAACACCCCAATAGCCCTTATAGCTGCAAGAGCCACTTATATGCCAATACAAAAGGGGTTTGAGGGTGTATAGGGGAGTGCACATGTTTCAATATCAATGCAGTGATTACAGGGTCCTCCTTTCCATGGATCCCTAACCCACCCCCAAGATGGCTTAAGACGCCTCTATGCAGCACGACTAGGCTTTCCTATGCCAGGCTGCCAGGTGATTATGTTCTGGAGGCAAAATTTTCAAGTTGTGATTAATATTTTTATGGGGTGGGGGAGGGTCAGTGATCACTGGGGTAGTGTGTGTGGGTGTGTATTATGTGTTTGCAGTGCTTATCTGGTGATTTTAGGTGGGTTTTTGTGACTTAGACCATGTTTTAAATGGTCTAAGACAAGTCACAACGTCCAAATTCCACCGATCTTGTGCTGTATAACTTTCATTGTGGCTGGACCAGTCCCCCAGGTAGGTGGGAAGTCCTGATGCGGACCACAGGTAGATTTTTGTAGCGCCTTTTATGTGGCTGGATGAATTAAAAACCCGGAAGACGGATTTTCTAGGGACTGCACTCAGGTTTATTAAAGTTTAAAAAAAAAGAAAACATGTTGGAACAGGTAATTAGTTCTTCACATTCTCTAAGGCACCACATGTGCTCAAGTCCAAGCAACCTACCTTGAGCTTCCAGGTCAAACTAAACAATGCTGGTTAACCTGAAAAGGTTTAATTCAAAAACAATAATCTCAGAATGTTTCTTTAGTTACTTGGTGCAGCTAGGCACAGCCTGTACTGGCTTTCAGATTCCTCATACAATTGATACAGACCAAGAGGAAAACAAAATCATTAACTTCTCCTTGCCAGTTTGCTCAGAAGTAGGGCAAAACGTTTGTTCAGGGAATATCTTCACTTAATTAGATGGAGCTGCCCTTTGCCCTGCTCCTATCCATGCTGTAGTTCAGGCTGGCTATTAGGCTGTGCTCCACCCTGCCTCTGTACCTTCCCTCCTGGCTGAGACAGCTGTCTCTGCTCCAGGCCAGGTTTTCCAGAGCCCATTGATGCATGCTGGGGAGGTTTAGACATTCTTTTCACTGGGGCAGTATGACTAAGTCTAAGCCGGCCCATGTCTCGCCCAACTCCCGCCCTCGACACTCCTCCTGAAATGCCCCATTTAGCTATGGTTGTTCAGTGGCACTATGAAGGCCTAGGTCGTTTAGAAATACGTCCAAAACCCGTTTTTATTATCGGCACTTGGATGTATTTTGACAGTGTTCGTCCAAGTGCCGACTTAGGCCGGTTTTTGGACGTTTTTCTCTTTCGATTATGAGCCCCATAGTGAACAGTTAAAAATATTAATTTGAAAAAAAAATTCTGGGTGCCCATGCTTAATATGCATTTTTAAAAGGAAAAATTAATATTTCAGAACCAAGGACAGTTCCCTGCTATGTCCTCACAAGCTTTGTTTTTTCTCAGAATGCTTTTGATTTTAGCTTTGGGAAATGTTTGCCTGGTTTTTATAATAAAAAAAAATGCTATGGAGCCATAGCTCCTCCTTGCTATCTCCATTCTTTGCCTGCACAATTGCCAGTAACACTGTCAATTTTGTCAATCTCAAGCTCTCCTACACTCAGCTCAAGTATCCTAAACAAGCTCAGCTACAAAATGTACTGGGTGTACGTTTTTCTCAGTCCCAATGATTTTGTTTTCTTCTGGGACTGTAATACAGTCCATGGGAAATTACTGGTTCTCCCTTAAGCACACTCCTTTATAGGACCACATTAAGAGGCCAAGCTCTGGAGTACCCAGAAGGTAGGATGTGGTTCAGTCCTAGAGTACAAACAAGCCAGGGGGGCCCAGAGTAGGAAGTAACTGTCTTTTAAAGTAGGCCTCCATAAAAAGTTCTCATTGCAACATTGTAGTCTGGCAGAGCCAAGCCTTTTTCCTAGGCTGAACTCTAGGCTGTGACTTTTGGTAAAATGGCAGAACCCAGTCCTTTTTGATGGCTTGAATTGGACTGTGAAGAGAACAGGCTTTTGTGTATACTTGTTTAAAGAATTCTGCTTTACTTTGACCCTTTGGTAAGGTCAAGGATGATATATCAAAGAAAGTCAGAAAACCATATATCACAAAAACATCAGAAACTGACTTCTTGTTAGAAATAAGGCCTACAGAGAGTGATCAAAATATTTTAGTGCTCAGAGATATGGAACTCCACAGGATAAACTGATGAGGATACCCTGCATAAGGAGTTCACCTGCCAGTCAATGCAACTTCTTATAGCATTGAACACTCTCTGAGACTAGATGTAATAGATATGTTGATCCATTTAGAACTGAAAAATGCTTTTCTCCTAATGACAGTGTACGAGATGTAAAAAAAAGTCACTAAGGTAATCAATTTTGATGAGCACTTATATTTAAGACAATTCTTTGGGGGGTCCCAACGTGGCCCCATTTCGAGTTCTGCTTCAGGAGACCCGATGCTGAATGTTGGCAATGCTTAATACGATAAGATTCAATTAATTCTGTGACATGCACTTGCGTCTGCAAAATGGAGAAGTAAATTTTTAACTCGTGTCCACTTTAAAACAATCTTACTAATACATGCTATAAATACTAAGTTCTGATAATAAATTAAGGTGCACCATGGTGTTACAGGCTAAAAAATGAAAGGGTACATACCGCTGCTGCACTTCTGAGAGATTTCAACGGACGGGAGAACGCCAACTGCCGCTGCAGATTTTAAAGGGGCGTAAGGAGGAGGGGCCTCATGCATCATAACGTGATGACCTCAAAAATGAATGAATGAGAACAGGACATGGCGCCCCTCCTCCTTATGCTGGGAAGGTATGGAATAAGAGGTTAGCTTTCATAAACTACAAAAGATCGCAGAAAGAGGAGGACAGGCAAAAATATCTGGAAAAGTTAAGAGGCTGGTCATGTAGTCAGGAATGCAAAGATGCAAATGGAGGAAAAAATAGCTGACACGGTAAAACGGGAAGATAAGACATTTTTTAGATATATTAGTGATAGGAAGAAGTGCAAAAGTGGCATTGTGAGACTCAAATGTGAAGGGGATGAATATGTAGAAGCTGATAAAGAAAAGGCCGAATTGCTTAACAAATATTTCTGTTCTGTGTTCACGACTGAAGTGCTGGAAGCGGGACTACAGAAGACAAACGTGAATAGGGATGGAGGAATAATAGACCCTGATCAATTTTCAGAGGGTTGTGTTCGTGAGGAGCTAGCTAAAATAAAGGTAGAAAAAAGCGATGGGGCCGGATGGTGTACATCCGAGGGTGCTGAAGGAACTTAAGGAAGTTCTGGGAGCTCCGCTGACTGACCTTTTCTAGAGTCAGGACTGGTACCGGAGGACTGGAGAAGGGCGGATGTGGTCCCTCTCCACAAAAGTGGAAGTAAGGAAGAAGTAGGGAATTACAGGCTGGTAAGTCTGAATTCTGTGGTAAGCAAATTAGTGGAAACACTTTTAAAACAGAGAATGGTCAAGTTTCTGGAATCCTGTGGATTACAGGGCTAGAGGCAACATGGATTCACTAGAAGTAGGTTTTGTCATACAGATCTGATCACTTTCTTTGACTGGGTGATCAGAGAATTGGATAGAGGATGTGCACTAGATGTGGTGTATTTAGATTTTAGCAAAGCCTTTGACAGTGTTTCACACAGATATCTAATAAATAAACTGATGAGTACCAAAGTGACGGGCTGGGTCAGGAACTGGTTGAGTGGAAGGCGACAGAGGGTAGTAATCAATGGAGAGCGATCTGAGGAAAGGGATGTTACCAGTGGTGTGCCTCAAGGTTCTGTACTTGGGTCTGTTCTTTTTAACATTTTTATAAATGATATTGCTGAAGGGTTGTCAGGTAAGATTTGCCTCTTTGCAGATGATACCAAAATCTGCAATAAAGTAGACACGCCAGATGATGTGAATAACATGAAGAAAGACCTGGCGAAGCTTGAAGAATGGTCTGAAATTTGGCAGCTAAAATTTAATGCTAAGAAATGCAAGGTCATGCATTTGGGCTGCAAAAACCAGAGGGAACGGTACAGTTTAGGGGGTGAACTTATGTGCACAACGGAAGAGTGGGACTTGGGTGTGATTGTATGTGATCTTAAGGTAGCCAAACAGGTTGAAAAGGTGACGGCGAAAGCTAGAAGGATGCTAGGTTGCATAGGGAGAGGTATGGCCAGTAGGAAAAAGGAGGTATTTGATGTCTCTGTATAAGACTGTGGTGAGACCTCATTTAGAATATTGTGTATAATTCTGGAGGCCGCACCTTCAAAAAGATATAAAAAAGACAGAGTCGGTCCAGAGGAAGGCTACTAAAATGGTTTGTGGTCTTCGTGATAAGGACAAACTTAAAGATCTCAATCTGTATAATTTGGGGGAAAGGCAGGAGAGGGGAGATATGATAGTCATTTAAATACCTACATAATATAAATGTGCATGAGTCGAGTCTCTTTCATTTGAGAGGGCATATGATGAAGTTAAGAAGTGATAGGCTCCAGAGTAATCTGAGGAAATACTTTTTTACAGAAAGGGTGGTAGATGCATGGAACAGTCTCCCGGAAGAGGTGTGGAAACAGAGACTGTGTCTGAATTCAAGAGGGCCTGGGATAGGCACATGGGATCTCATGGAGAAAGAAAGAGGTAATGGTTACTGTGGATGGGCCATTTGGCCTTTATCTGCCGTCATGTTTCTATGCTGTTTCTATGAAAAGAATAATTAAAGGGCTTAGATAGCTCAGTGAGTAATCTGTGGCCCAATCAGAATGCAAGATCAAACTGACGTCACTGATGCATTTAAATAAAGTTAAAAATGGATTTTCATGCTAGATACAGTAACACCCAATGGCTTAAATTTAGAAATCGAATGGACAACTCTATTATGAAAGTAAGGGGATTTTTATTTATTTATTTATTTAGCCCGTCCTCCCAAAGGAGCCCAGAACGGGTTACAAGAGTACATTCATAGTATGGTTAGGACAAACTTTAGTGAGAAAAACAGACTTTACAGTATTTACTGTATAGACAAAAGGGTTTAGATTTCAGTATAGACATAATATGCAGATTTAAAATACAGACTTAGTGAACATGGGGTGGATTAAATTGCAGCATATTCAGTGTAGATATCACATGGAGGTAATATAGCTTTCTTAGCAAGTGGGTGCATGTTTGTTGTCAGAGAATATAGTAGTAATTCAGGTTATATTTGCGGTGGCATGCGAGTATTAGTGAGATTCTGTTTGAAGTATTAGGTCATGTCTTTGAGATCCATCCGCCAGGGGTGTAGACGTGGGTCTTCAAGGAGCTGAGTTTGTAAAGAGGAAGGTGTTCATGGCTTTTCTAAAGCTCCAAAGACTGTCTAGTGATCTAATAGCCATGCTTCCATAAGATGAAAAGAATAATTAAAGGGCTTTGATAGCTCAGTGAGTAATCTGTGGCCCAATCACAATGCAAGATCAAACAGACATCACTGATGTGTTTAAATAAAGTTATGGCAAAAAACACCACTGCCATCTTGTCAAAGCACTGAAGGGACTGGATGATAGTGTGCGGCACTAAATGGTAAGCAAGAAAGTAGTAACTAATTAAATACTTTAATGTTATATAGTTTTTATTGGTGAAAGATGTAGTAATAAATATTTTTTGATATGCAGGGGATGGGCTTGATGCAGCCTAAGGGGCGAAACATGTTGGCAGGATTCCCCAGCCAACAAAGCTACAACTAAGAGCTGCAATTTAAAAGATAAGTGCCTTAGTTAAGAGTTTTAAACATTATAAGTAAGGATAAAAAAAGATAATAAAATTAAAATAAAATACTAAGAAACAGACCAATGAAAATTTAAGCAGTTTTTCCTTACAAAGATATGAAGGATTACTGCATCATTATCCCATGATCCATGAGTAGCTGAAATAAATTGCTAAGTGATAACATAAGAACATAAGAACATAAGCAATGCCTCTGCTGGGTCAGACCTGAGGTCCATCATGCCCAGCAGTCCGCTCACGCGGCGGCCCAACAGGTCCAGGACCTGTGCAGTAATCCTCTATTTATACCCCTCTATCCCCTTTTCCAGCAGGAAATTGTCCAATCCTTTCTTAAACCCCTGTACTGTACTCTGCCCTATTACTCCCTCTGGAAGCGCATTCCAGGTGTCCACCACTCGTTGGGTAAAGAAGAACTTCCTAGCATTCGTTTTAAATCTGTCCCCTTTCAACTTTTCCAAGTGTCCTCTTGTTCTTTTATTTTTCGAAAGTTTGAAGAATCTGTCCTTCTCTACTCTCTCTATGCCCTTCATGATCTTATAAGTCTCTATCATATCCCCTCTAAGTCTCCTCTTCTCCAGGGAAAAGAGACCCAGTTTCTCCAATCTCTCAGCGTATGAGAGGTTTTCCATCCCTTTTATCAAGCGTGTCGCTCTCCTCTGAACCCTCTCGAGTAACGCCATATCCTTCCTAAGGTACGGAGACCAATATTGGACGCAGTATTCCAGATGCGGGCGCACCATCGCCCGATACAATGGCAGGATAACTTCTTTTGTCCTTGTTGTAATACCCTTCTTGATTATGCCTAGCATTCTATTTGCTTTCTTAGCGGCTGTTGCGCACTGTGCCGTCGGCTTCATTGTTATGTCCACCATTACCCCCAAGTCCCTTTCTTGGTTGCTCTCATTCAATAATATCCCTCCCATCGTATAGTTGTACCTCGGGTTTCTGTTTCCAACATGCAATACTTTACATTTCTCAACGTTGAACTTCATCTGCCATCTCGCCGCCCATTCCCCCAATTTGTTCAAGTCCCTTTGCAATTCTTCGCATTCCTCTTTAGTCCCAGCTCCACTAAATAGTTTTGTATCGTCCGCAAATTTTATTATCTCACACTTCGTGCCTGTTTCTAGATCATTTATGAATATATTAAATAGCAGCGGCCCGAGCACTGAGCCCTGCGGAACACCACTCGTGACCCCCATCCAGTCCGAGTAGTGGCCCTTCACCCCTACCCTCTGTTTCCTACCCGCCAACCAGTTTCTGATCCATCTATGTACGTCTCCGTCCACTCCATGGTTCTTCAGTTTCCGGAGTAGACGTTCGTGAGGCACCTTGTCAAAGGCTTTTTGGAAATCAAGGTATATGATGTCTATGGGGTCTCCTCTGTCCATCCGTTTGTTAATTCCTTCGAAGAAGTGCAATAAGTTAGTTAGGCACGATCTCCCCCTGCAGAAACCATGTTGGGTTGTTTTCAAAAGTTCGTTTCTTTCCAGATGTTCATCGATGTGTTCTTTAATCAGTGCTTCCGTCAGTTTCCCCGGAACCGAAGTCAAACTCACTGGTCTGTAGTTTCCCGGGTCACCTCTTGATCCCTTTTTAAAGATGGGCGTGACATTGGCTATCTTCCAATCCTCCGGGATCATGCCTGTTTTCAAGGATAGGTTGCAAATTTGCTGCAGTAGTTCCGCTATCTCCTCCTTTAATTCCTTCAGAACCCTGGGATGGATTCCGTCCGGACCCGGGGATTTGTCAGTTTTAAGTTTTTCTATCTGCCTGTGTACATCATCAAGGCTCACTTCCATGGATGTTAATTTTTCTGCTTGATTTCCATTGAATATTTGTTCAGGTTCCGGTATGTTGGTTGTGTCTTCGTTTGTAAATACAGACGAGAAGAACATGTTGAGTCTTTCTGCGACTTCTTTCTCCTCCTTCACCGCTCCCTTCCTGTCTCCTTCGTCCAGCGGTCCTACCTCCTCCCTAGCTGGCTGTTTCCCTTTAACATATCTGAAGAACGGTTTGAAATTTCGTGCCTCCCTGGCTAGCCTCTCTTCATACTCTCTTTTGGCTTTTCGAACCACACGGTGACATTCTTTTTGATACTTCCTGTGCTCCTTCTGGTTCCCTTCAGTTTTGTCCTTTTTCCATTCCCTGAATGAATTTTTCTTATTGCCTATCGCTTCCTTCACTATTTTAGTCATCCATACTGGGTCTTTTGTTCGACCCTTTTTGCACCCCTTTCTGAATCTGGGGATGTGCAGATTTTGTGCCTCGCTCACTGTGTCTTTGAAAAAAGACCAGGCATGTTCTACTGTTTGCCATTTTTTGGAAGTGTTCCTAAGTTTCTTCCTTACCATTTCCCTCATTGCTTCATAGTTTCCTTTCCTGAAGTTGAAAGATGTCGCTATGGTTCTCTTTCCGTTCGGTATGCCTACTTCAACCTTGAACTTGATCATATTATGATCACTGTTTCCCAACGGTCCCACTACTTCCACTTCCTTTGCAGGTCCCCTTAGTCCATTTAGGATTAAATCCAGAGTGGCATTTCCTCTCGTCGGTTCTCTAACAAGCTGCTCCATGAAGCAATCTTGTATAGCCTCCAGGAATTCTGTCTCCCTAGCGCATCTTGAGCTTCCAAGACTCCAGTCTATCCCAGGATAGTTGAAGTCTCCCATAACAACTGTGTAACCACTTTTGCATTCTCGCTTCATCTCGGCATCCATTTCTTTATCGCTATCTCCGGTTTGCCCGGGTGGACGATAGTATAGGCCCATCTTTATTTCATGCCCTTTCCTACCCGGTATTTTAACCCATAGCGATTCCAGTTTGTTGATCATCTCCGCTGTGTCCATTCTTGTCGATTGTATGCTTTCTTTTACGTATAGGGCTATTCCTCCTCCTTTCTGACCTGACCTATCCCGGCGATAGAGCTTGTACCCCGGCAGTGCTGTATCCCATTTGTTTTCCTCATTCCACCACGTTTCAGAGATTCCAATGATGTCTATGTCCTCTGCATTGGCCATGGCTTCTAGCTCCCCCATTTTGTTTCTTAAACTCCTTGCATTAGTATATATGCAGTTTAGATCCTGGCATTTTGTCGTCTTCATTTCTTTTCCCTGTGCTTCAGTCTTTGGTGTCTTCTCTTTTGCTACAATCTTTCTAACCTCCTCTTCTGGGTTAGTTGACTCCTGTAATTTGTCTCTTGTTTCTTCCCTGCCTTTTTTTCCCCTTAGTATCTTCACGGGATACCTTCTTCCGAATCATCGACGCTAGGTCGACTGTCGGCTTTCCCCTTTCTCTTAGTTTAAAGCCTGTTCTATTCCTCTCTTGACGTTGTTTGCTAGAAGTCTTGTTCCCGCCACGCTCAGGTGCAGTCCATCTCTCCTGTAGAGCTTGCTCTTGCCCCAGAACGTTGTCCAGTTCCTCACGAAGTGGAACCCTTCTTCCTCACACCATCTCCTCATCCATGCATTTATTGATTGTAGTTCTTCCTGCCTTTTCACATCTGCCCTCGGTACCGGTAGGATCTCTGAGAATGCTATCTTCTGGGTCCTCATCTTCAGTTTCCTTCCTAGAATCTTGAACTGTTCTATCAGCGTGCCTCTTCTGTAGTCTCTCCTGCTGACATCATTCGTCCCGATGTGGATCATTACTGCGGTCTCTTCCGTCTCTGCTCCTTCCAAGACCTTCTCAATTTTGTCCACTATTCATGGTGATGGTTGTGTATATAAGTGTGATTATTAAGTTGTAAAGCCAAATTTGGAAGCATTTTCTAATGCTGACATATTCCAATTAACAAATTCAGAATAAAATATTTTTTTCAACCTTTGCTATATGAATATTCTATTTTTCCATTTGTTTAGGTCCAAGTATTGATTTTATGCTTTTCTCTAATTTTCCCTTTCTTTCCAGGGACTCCTGTCCATTTGAAATGTCTTCTCCATATCCACCATCTGTCTTCCCTCTGCATTCATTGTGTGTCCTATCCAGTATCTCCTCTGTTTTCTGCATCCTCGCTCCATATTCAGAATCTGCTCTATCAGTGTCCCCATTCCTACCCTGTGTCTAGCATCAACCCTCAATGCTCCACTCTGATGTCAGCATCTCTTTCTCCCATTTACTCTTTGCAATCCAGCATCTTTCTTCTTTCCTCGCTGTGAGTCCAGCATATTTCTCACCCCCACTCTGCCCCCCATCTGGTTCCTCTTAGGTGTTTCCACTCCCTCCCCCTTCCATCATCTCGTCCCTTCTCCCTCTGATCACTCCTTTTCTTCTCTCCTCTCCATTTCCCTCCCTCTGGCCTGGAGACTAGCATCTCTCCCTTATTCCCCCCTCACCCTGGGTCTGGCATCTTTCTCTTTCCCTATGTGGTTCTGTACTCTTTTCCTTCCCTTCCCTTCCCCGCCCCATCTTTCTCTCCACTGCTTCCAGCTGGCTGGCTTGCCCTTTAATCTTCCTACTGCCACATCCCAGAATTTCCTAAGGGTAGGATGTGGCAGACCAAGTGACAGGCACACTGCTTTCAGACAATTACTGCTGCCAACAAACCACTCTAACTTTGCAAAGCTGTAGGGAGGGTAGCAGAGGTAGAGGGAAAGATAGCAGACCCATGGTAGAAGGAAGAGAGAGTGCCAGACCCACAAGGACTGAGAGTAGGGAGAAAATTAAAAGATGAATGGCATAGCAGGCACCCCAACCACCAGGCAAGCACTGTTTTGTTTTTTTACCAGGTTTGCTCAATGGTAGTTACCAATGGCATAGACATGGGAGAGGGGCGCTTGGATTCCCCACTTAAGGCTCACTCCCCCTCCAACATTGTGTCAGCCAATATGTGACTGGTGAGAATGCTCAAGCCCCATCAGTCAAAATGTTTCTCTGCCATAGAGCCCAGTGTGCCACTTGAGCAGCAGGAATTTGATAGGGTGCTCTAGTGACTGATGCTAGCACTTCTGCACATGCTAAGTTCATGTATTTGAACTGAGCATGCTGTGAAGCACTGGCATCAGTGGCTGGAGCAGTCTACCTACTTCCCCGCTTCTTAGAGAGTACCTGCAGGGTTCTGGCATGCAACATTGACTGGTGAGGCATGAGCATCCCCCCAGCAAAGGTATCAGTTTGGGGGGGGAGAGACTGGTCCCCTCAAATTAATTTCTGGCTATGTCCCTGGCTGTTGTATCTGTGCATGTTCTCATGCATATATTTGCCAGTGCATATATATATATATATATGTATTTTCAGGGTGGGATTAACACTATATTTCCTCCATGCAAACATATTTGTGGCCCCCTAAACTTGCATTTCAACTCTCCTGAAGTAGCAGGGAAAAGTGCAGATCCTAGATGTTAGTGGAGATAGTAAAAGTTTGTGAGTGAGCATGAACACAAGAATATGTTTTGAATAGAGTGGCAATAGACCAAATTCTATGGTGCTGAAAAAAATTAGCTCTAAGTATTTTACTATATATGATAATCCATATATAGGATGCAATAGATACATTTAATATGATGCCAGCAGCAAAATAATTAGCTCACACAACTTCTGGTTTCAGCACAGAATTCATGGCAGTCTCCCATGCATGGGGAGCAGACAATGAGAGGCCTGGCCTATAGAGATTGTGACTATATCGCCATAGAACATAGAGATGGAATATCAGGGGAAAAAGTCAAAGAAAAAAGTTCCAATGAAGTTTCCTCCTAAAATACTAGTGTACAGTGCCTGACAAGGCCTATCAATCAAATGCACATAAACAGAGCCTGACCAGGGTACAATGCACATCTACAGAAAGAGAGATGATTTTCTTCCTCAGTTTCTAACTGATAAGGGAGGGTGAAAGTCAGAGACAAAGCAGTGTAAACATGGGCATGTCAGATAACAAGTTCCAAGGTAAGACTTTGGATACCTAAGGAGAGGCTCTGAGATCCAGCTCAGCGCTACGTATTTTCACTGACCAAAGCAGTTTTGTACCATTCTGCATCATTCCATCTCTTGAAAATTGGGGTCAAAGATGCACTCTAGGCAGCAGATTGTAAAAATCTGCTCATAAGTAGATATATCATTGCAAAGTGCCTGTCAGATGTATGATAGGTATTCTTCAAGAAAACACCTGAAATATTTCTAATATCTTATAATACAAATAGTTTCTAGTTACTTATGGGAATACTAACAAATTTAGTATTTTTGTTATTGTGCATATACCTAATGTGTATTAGTCACATCTGCTTTTTTTAACATTCTTGGCAGTAACACACTTGTGTGATATGTTAACAGGTCAGTCAAGTTCAGTTCATGATGGTCTTGCATAAAAGTGGCTCTCATAGTTGTTGCTACACATGGAAACTTCTGTCATGTAGGGCTCAAATCCTGAAAAACCACTACTTTTTAGATTTTGGACCATTTGGTGAGACAATCTTTAGTTCCCTGACCCTGTGGTTGACTCTTAAGTAGCTGTGTATGAGAGCATACTACCAGCTTTCCTTCATTGTTTGTATCTCCTTTCTGGTTAAGAAATTTTTTTTAAATCCTGCATCAACCTTGTTGTATCACATACAACCTTAATGACATTTCCATGCATTGATACAGCCCCTTCTCATATCTAGACTTGAGCACTGTAATGCCATTTTTATAGGTATAACAGTAGACAACAAAACTTGACTTCAAACCTTGCAGAATACTGCTATAAGGCTATTTTGTCATGCACAATTGGGAAGTCTCTACTTATGAGGTATCACTGGCACCAAGGTTCAATTTGATGCTGGCACAAAAAAACATATATACTGATATTCCATTTTATTTAACTTCTTTAGTTACCTTGTATAAGCCCACACAATTACTTCATTCATAATTTGATCATCATCTTACACTCCTTCCACCATCTTTGGCCAAATTTGAGTCCACTCAGTGCTCTTTTTCATTGTACCAATGCTTTGGAATACTTTTCCCTGAATCACTACATGCTGATCCTCTTCATAAAAGCTTTAGAGTTGCAATGAACAACTATTTGTACACTCTTGTTTATGGTCCCCAGTATTCTAGGGAAACCTTGAAATAAGCATAGTTTATTTAATTTGATATACCACTGTTAGGAAGTGCGAGCATAGTGGTTTACATTATGATAAAACAACTCAAAATATAATTGGAGAAAGCTACAAATTGTTTAAAATACAGATAAAGAAAAGATATTGAGCATATCAAAGTCTTGCTGTATGTGTAAACCAGCAGTCTCAAACACGCGGCCCACGGGCCGCATGTGGCTCTCCAGGTGTTATTTGCGGTCCGCGGTCTGGACGTGATCAATAGCATTTCTCTTCCCCTTTCCCTTCCTTTTGGAACAGCAGCGTGTCTGGCCGGCTCGTTCCGTTCAAAGCCGCGGGTTGGCGGCTCCTCGCGCTATCCACTCCTGCATCGGAAGCCTCTCTGACGTCACAATATCAGAGAGGCTTCAGACGCAGGCGCGGATCTCGCAAGGAGCCGCCACCCGTGGCTTTGAACGGAACGAGCCGGCCAGACACGCTGCTGCTCCACAAGGAAGAGAACGGAAGGGGAGGGGAAAGAGAAATGCTTCTGCTACATAGGAAAGGGGGACCCTAGGGAAATGCTGCTGTACAGGGAAAGGGGAAGAGAAATGCCTCTCCTGCACAGGAAAAGGGGAAGGGAAATGCTGCTTCTGTTGCTGCTGCACCCAATTGGGGAAAGAGAGGGAAGGACGGAGAAGGGAGAGGAGAGGAACAAGAGAGGAAGCCAAGTTCATGGGAGGGAGGGAAGGAAAGAAGATATCAGACCATGGAGAGGGAGGGCGAGATGCCAGGGCATGGGGGAAGGGAAGGAGACAGATGCCAGACCAGGGGAAAGGAAGGAAGGAGGGAGGGAGAGAAAGGAAGGAAAGAGATGCCAGACCATGGAAATAGGACGGAAGAAGAGAGAGATAGGAAGGGAAGGTAAGACATGGAAATGTAGATTTTGAAAAGAAAGCAGAAAAATTGAACATTAAGTTAATGCCAAAGATGGATGCAAGGCAGAAAGTGAAGACGGAGAGAAAAACAGTCAAAGGATAAGAAGGCCCTGGAAACATAGTTGAAAGCACAGAAAAATAAAGTCACCAGACAACAAAGGTAGGGAAAATGATTTTATTTTCAATATAGTGATTGAAATGTGCCAGTGAGAAAGAAAAGATATTAAACTTTAAATGTGAGGGCTGCAGAAAAAATAGGAAAGATATATAAATTATAAAGAGTTTTAACTCATGCAAAATTGTCATTTCTTTAATAAGACATTAACTATTTTTTCTGCGGCCCTCCAAGTACCTACAAATCCAAAATGTGGCCCCACAAAGGGTTTGAGTTTGAGACCACTGGTGTAAACTGAATGTATTGTGGCTGAACTTTCTACTCTCAGACTCATGTGTCTGCTTGGACTATATCTTGAAATACATGTATACAAGTTTGCCTTGTGTGATTGATTGTTAGGATTAGTTTCTCCATTGACTAGTCATATTCGATTCAAGTGATTTAAATTTTGATATGAATAATCTGGGGATCTAGTGTGCTAAAGTTGAGCTCAGATTCCACATTATTAAAAATTAGGTTCTTACCTTGCTAATCTTCTTTCAGATAGAAAACACAGGATTCTGTACAATAGCTGTTGCTTCCCATTAGTCACGAATCTGCAGAAGAGTGTCACTCTAAAACTCTGAATTCCTCTTCTTCTGCAGTGTAGAACAGCTCCCACTTCAGTTAGTACCAAAGCAATCACACTCCACTAAAACAGAAGAGGAGGGGTACAAGA
Organism: Geotrypetes seraphini; assembly: GCF_902459505.1. Lineage (NCBI taxonomy): Eukaryota > Metazoa > Chordata > Amphibia > Gymnophiona > Dermophiidae > Geotrypetes > Geotrypetes seraphini. The sequence continues at coordinate 485,549,021 of NC_047084.1, forward strand.
AACTTCAAGTTTTCCAAGTTTCAGGTTTATTAGGTTTTTATAAGGTTTTTATATACCTCCTATCAAGATTATCTAAGCGGTTTTACAATCAGGTATTCAAGTATTTTCCCTATCTGTCCCGGTGGGCTCACAATCTATCTAACGTACCCAGCAACAAACAATATTCTGTTCTGCTCTGTAACTTATAATAAAAGAACAATGATTAACAATTTAACATTGAACAACAAAGTACGCATATGAGTAGCTAGGAACCAACCTGCTTAGTGCAACTAAGGAGCCATAAACCACCACATGAGTAGCTAGGAACCAACCTGCTTAGTGCAACTAGTAGGAGCCATAAACCCACCCCCCCCCAAAAAAAAAAAAGAAAGAAAATTGGAGCCCTCGTGATCCTATAGTGGTGTCTCTGATAAATCTTAGATACAGGAGAAGATGTCCCGAGATGGACACTGGCCAACATCCAAGGCAAGAATCATGGGAATCTAAAGTTTTGCAAGGCTTGGCATATAAGAACCTAATCTTCTATTCAGTAGCTAAGACATAGGATTATGTACAGTAGCTGACGTACCAAAGCAGTGCCAGATGTCTAGGAAGGACCAGATGAGCCAAAAGTGGGAATCTCTTAAGCCACCACATCTACTCTGTAGTACCTCGTAAAGGTATAGCTGTTCTACAAATTTTATCAGGCGAAACAGCCTGGGATTCTGCCCAGGAAGCAGCTATATTTCTAGTCGAATGTGCTGCTATTGAAATTGGAGGCTGTTTATTGCAGGCAGTGTAGGGAGATGAAATAGCCATGTGAATCCATCTGGCAATTGAAGCCTTAGAAGCTGGCTTGCCTTGTCTTGAGTGGCTTTTCTGCACAAAAAGCTCTCTCCAGATAGAAAAGTAGGGCTCTACACACATCTAGCCTCTGCAAAATTCTGTCCTGTTTTACCAAACCCGTGGGATAAAAGGTGTGTAAATGAATCTCTTGATTGATATGGAAAGCAGAAATCACCTTTTGTAGAAAGGAAGGTATTGTCTGCAAACAACTGATTCCGGTTCTCTAATCTAATTTTAATCTTAGATTTATATACCGGATCATCCCTAAAGATATAGGGCTTGACTCAGTTTACAATAAAAATATGTTTACAAAGATATGTTGATTTTAAGATAGATCATTAGGAATTGCAATTTTACGGAAACCCTGAAAGGAAATACATGATCGTATGGGAAGGTCATTCCATAGTGCAGTCAATAGGAAGGAAAAAGATCGCACAATTTTGCTGATTGATCAAGAACTTTTGACTGAAGGAAAAGATAACCTTATGTATATGAATAGTTAAGGATATCAGAGTCAAACAATTCATAAATAATTTTATAAACAATACAAGCACATTTAAACTGAATTCTGTAACGAAACGGGAGTAACATACTTGAATTTTGACTTTCCAAAAATTTGTCATGCCGAAGTGTTCTGTGTTAATTGTAAACTTTTTGGATTCCCTTTACTTAAACCAACATAGATAGAATTGCAATAGTCCAGCTGAGCTAAATAACTGACGACAAATACTGCAAAATGGTGTTGGTAAAATAAAGGGTGGACACTTTTCAATGTGCATAAACTATAAGAAACATTTCTTAATCAGATGATTTACCTGATGATGGAAAGAGAAGAATCTAAAATGATTCCCAATCTAGAAGATCTACTGAACAGATTATCAAAGAAACGATGCTGCCTAGATGTCTGCTCATCGCATCATGCACCAACCACATTTGATCAGCTTAGCACAGGGCAAATACCCCAAATCCTTATCTGCCATCACCCTGACACAAATCCCAAAAGTGACAGGAACAGATTGCACTAAACCTATTTTAGGCCAGTAGCGGGAATCCTGTGGCCTGCAAAACTGATCGAGTTCTGTGTCAACACCCAATTAGCAGAATTTCTACAGAGAATGGAAGCACTACACCACATACAACATGGCTTCAGATCCTAGCATAGCACAGAGTCACTTCTACTGGAGCTGACCTCGAAAGCCAAGCAAGGGCACATAGCCAATTCTTATTCTTTTACAGTTCGACATTTCAGCAGCATTCGATGCTGTAGACCACTCGCTTCTACTATACAAACTCAGTGAGCTAGGCATAAGAGGCACTAAACTAAACACAATAAACAAACTAAAGACCAAAGTCCTATGGTTCGGAAATTATAACACCTCACCTTACACAGACCTGATACTGACGAATGGTGAAATGCTCAAACTGGAACGGTCATCAAAGGTCCTAGGTGTGATCCTCAACTCAGATCTCACTGCACAGACCAAATAAACTCATTAGTCAGGAAATTTTTCTTCAGGCTCAAACAGTTGAGAGCAATCAGACCACTGCTGAGCCAATCCAACTTCAAAACAATCACTCAGGTGGTCCTCCTCCCCTACCTAGACTACTGCAACTCCTTATATTAAGGCATTGCAGAATATGATTGCAAAATATTACAACTGCTCCAGAACACAGCAGCAAGACTGATTTTTCAAAAGGGCAAATGTGAAATTGTCTCTCTGCTCCTAAAGGAGTTACACTAGCTCCCTGTGAAGAGAAGAATACAGTACAAGACAGCTTACATGGTACACAAAGCCATCTACAGGGAGAACTCCACAGGACTTTTCACAGACATCATAGTCAAACACGCCTTCCTCAAGGCAAGAACACTCCAGTGGTACAAACTGGCCTCCCCCTTCAGGTGTATGAAGGAAGAATCTGCACAACTCAACATTTGCATACCAGGGACCCAGGAGATGGAAGAATCTTCCCCTTCATCTGCGACAAAAATGCCAGTACAAAACCTTCAGAAAGAATCTTAAGACCTATCTTTTCTCCTTGGATCTATAGCGAATCCCAGGAGCTAACCCCCTGCTCTTTCCTCATATCCAGTCCCTAAATCTTGTTGGAACCCTTTGATTCCCCCAATTCTACATCCAATGTACACGTCCCGATCTTAAATCTTGTTGTAAACTGCAGTGAATCCTAGTGGAAAATTGCAGTATAGAAGAAAATGCACGATATGGTATGGTATTGGTAGAACTTTAGTTGTATTTAGTGTAACTGTGCTTAGAATATTTGCAAATTTGGGACCAAACCAAAGCAATTTTGTTTTTGTTGTATTTAATTTCATTTGGACCTGAAGTGACCAATGGTATAGTTTGGATATACATAAATTAATATTAACAGAAAAATTGCTCAAATTCCAATCTACTTCATGTAAAATAAAAATATCATTGGCATATGTGAATAAAGTTTCATAGAGCATAATGAAAAAAAATTAATGTCATATAAATAAAAAGAACCTTGAGGGACCCCGCAATCTAAAGACCACACACTAAATGTTGTACCATTGAAATTTACCATGTATGATCGCAATGACAGAAATCCTTTGATGCAATTGAGAACATTACCCTCCAAACCTAAATCAGACAATAGTTGAACAAGAATGGTTCACAAGAATAGTTCACAATAAAGGCTGCTGAAAGATCAAATTGAAATAAAATTGCAAAACGATTCTGTGAAAGTAATCTTTGAATTGTAGAGACCAAGGATAACAGTAAAGGCTGCAATTTCAAATGCTGGAGACAGAGCTGCCCCAGCATGAATTCATGTTTCGCTATAGCAGCTGAATCATGATAATCTCCAAGAAATTAAAAATGTCAGAAAATTACATCTTAGAGCTTTTTTTTCACAATCTTGCAAAAAACATCAATTATAAGTTAAAAATAGTGCTTTCTTTAATAGCAGGAACATACCTTATATCAAAACATGCTTACTTCTCCCATATTTAAACTTAAAATGGCATTGGCTTTTTAAAACTTTTAAAAATTCAAATCACATGACTTGGGAGTGCCTATCACAGAACCTTCCTATAATAACTTCATCCATTCAATTTCACGATTTAATCCCAAAGGGGATACCGTATTTAATATTTTAAAAAATTCAATGTTGTTTTTTACAGTTCAGGATCTTTTCAAAATGACCACCCTTCCACCCAACTTTAACCACATCAATAATTCTCCACCTTAAATCTGAAACAGAATATGTCTTATCTATCCAATGTTGTACTATTGGAGCTTGTAAATTCTCAGTCGTCATTTTTGATTTGTGTTCATTCAGTCTAATCTTTATTTGATGGATACTCTTTCCAATATATACTAGGTCACAAGAACAAATAATCATATATACTACAAAAGATGAAGAACATGAAGTTGACTCAGAAGAGTATATTCAACGTATGGGGATCAGCCCATTCAGGACTTTAGAAATAAGATTTGAAATACTGAATACTGTAGAATGTGTGTGTGTGTATATATATATATATATATATATTTCGTATATACTTTATACACAGAAAATGTTTTATAAAAAGTTACAAAAAAAAAATAAAGATTGCTTTATTACTTAATAACCCATCTGTCTTCTTCCCTGACCAAATCCAACTAAGCTTTAACTTCAACTTAAAATCCCATACAGTCAAAGGGCCAATGAACAAGCTGCTCCCCTGCCTCCTAGTCCAGGAATCTGTACAGAAGACAACTTCCTTTGGGAATGCTACACTCTTAGTATACACCAGTGACACTCAGACTGGTCATTGGATCCCTCTGGTCAACTGGATTTTCAGTATATCCTTAATGAATATGCATTAACCTAAAGCCTAAGCTTGGGTTTTTTCAGTTAATTAAATAGCTGCCTATTGGATAACTCAAATTCTTAAAACCAGCTATTAAATATTTAATACGAACAAGTATTATCTGAATCAGTTCAATTTTAATCTTATCTCCCACAGTTCATTCCATTACAGTACTTTTACAACTTACCAATACTTAATTTATTAATAAATATCAGAATAGTTTAGTCAGTGAACCTAATCCCCATTACTCAAACTCACTTCCCAACTTTCACGCACATACTACAGTCATTGTGATTACTTTTATCCAAAACTGGATCTTGGTTAGTTCATGAATTCATTAGTCTATGATCATCTAGTCAGAGAGGCTTCAAACTGAGAGTTGCACAACAGTCTAGTACAGTGTTCTTCAACCTTTTTACACCTATGGACCGGCGGAAATAAAATAATTATTTTGTGGACCGGCAAACTACTAAGACTGAAATTTTTTTTATAAACCATCGCCGCCCCGTCCCCGCGAGCTCGGTCCCACAAACCATCTGATCCCATCCGCACAAGCCTCAAATAGTTATGATTTTATATTGAACATATTTTATTAAAGTATAAAAAGAAACAATATTCTATACAATTGTCATTTTATAAATACAAATAATACAGGGCAAAGATCAACAAAACCTGTCTCCCCTCCCCTTCACATATATCCCCTCTACTATCAAGAAAACTGAATAAGCCAAATTATTACAGAATGCTACACAAATATCATGTAACAGAATACCACAGTCACACATGACAGGAATGGTGTTAGGGGAGTGGAACTAGGACAACTGCCCCCTGGTCAGAGAGAGCCCTAAGCCAGCTGGAAGCTAAAGAAGCACTGCCTGAGCTTTGCACTCCCCAATTATGTCTAGCAAGATACATATTTCAAATCTGATATATTTGAAGCACAAGATAGAAATAAAATTATTTTTTTCTACCTTTTGTCGTCTCTGGTTTCTGCTTTCATTGCCTTTTCACTCTCTTCCATCCAGCATCTGCCCTAAGAACATAAGAATTGACACTGCTGGGTCAGACCAGTGGTCCATCATGCCCAGCAGTCCGCTCACGCGGCGGCCCTCTGGTCTAAGACCAGCACCTTAACTGAGACTAGCCCTACCAGCGCATGTTCTTGTTCAGCAGGAACTTGTCTAACTTTGTCTTGAATCCTTGGAGGGTGTTTTCCCCTATAAAAACCTCTGGAAGAGCGTTCCAGCTTTCTACCACTCTCTGGGTGAAGAAGAACTTCCTTACATTTGTACGGAATCTATCTCTTTTTAACTTTAGAGAGCGCCCTCTCGTTCTCCCTACCTTGGAGAGGGTGAATAACCTGTCTTTATCTACCAAGTCTATTCCCTTCAGTATCTTGAATGTTACGATCATGTCCCCTCTTAATCTCCTCTGTTCGAGGGAGAAGAGGCCCAGTTTCTCTAATCTTTCGCTGTACGGCAGCTCCTCCAACCCCTTAACCATCTTAGTCGCTCTTCTCTGGACTCTTTCGAGTAGTACCATGTCCTTCTTCATGTACGGTGACCAGTGCTGAACTCCAGGTGAGGGCGTACCATGGCCCAGTACAGCGGCATGATAACCTTCTCTGTCTCTTCAGTCCAGCATCTGCCCCTTCCATTCACTGTCTGTCTTTCCCTGCCATCTCTCCTCCTGCCCCCCCCCCCCAATTTGGTCTGGCATCCATCATCTTCCTTCTGTTTCCCTCATGGTCTGGCATCTCTGTCCTTCCCTCCCCCCTGTGGTTTTTAGCATCTCTCTCTTCTCATTTCCTCCACTCAGATCTGATATCATTCTCTGCTCTCTCTTCCCTTTTCTTCTCTGGTCTTCCTTCTCTATTTTCTGCCTCCATCTAAATTAAATTCTTTCTTACTATTTAGTCCTGTTTCCCTCTTTTCACTGTGTCTACCCACAGCTTGTCACCTCTTTCCCTCACCCCTCCATTATCTTACTATTTTCTTCCCCCTTTATCTCCTCCTTCCATCCAGTATGTGTTCTTTCCCCACTTCCATTCAGCATCTGCTCTCCCCTCTCAACTGACATCCATCTGCCTTCTGCTCTCTCTCCCTTCTTCTAACTTCCATCATCTGTCTCCTTCTCTCTCTCATCTCCTCCATTCCATCATCTGCCCCTTCTCTCTCTTCCCCCCAACTTCCATCATCTGTCCCCCGTCCCCTCACCTTTAGGGGTCACTTTCTTTCCCCTCAGAGTGGCTCATGTCAGAGGGGAAGCATTGGCTGAGCATAACCGCTTGCAAGGAACAGTTGAACTTACTTGATGTCATGCTGGGGCCCGTTGCCGTTTGAAGAAAAAAAAAAAGGGACCTGCAAAGGTGAGAAGGGAAACCTCCAGGACAGCTGCTCTTTGCTCTCCTTCAGTGGCCCAAGAGTCTTTAGGCAAGCAGCAGCTCTGTGTGCTTTTAACTTTGGCACAGAGCTGCCCCTAAGCAGTAGTTTAGCGTGGTTTCATGAGGCAGCCTCGGGGCCTTTGCTAGGCCGTCCCACATCGCATCATCAAAGCGGGCCGGCCTAGCAAAGGCCCCGAGGCTGCCTCATGAAACCGCGCTAAACTACTGCTTAGGGGCAGCTCTGTGCCAAAGTTAAAAGCACACAGAGCTGCCACTGCTGGTCTGGAGGTGCAGAGACAAGGCAGGAGGCATACGCGGTGGAAGGCAGGAGTCCCGGCACAGCGACGGCAACAGGAAGTTGCAAGTCAGCTGATGCCGGCAACTTTCCTTGCGGTGCGGACCGGCAAGATTTTTTTGCGGACCGGCGATTGAAGAACTGTGGTCTAGCACATGAAAATCAGTTTCTTAAACACAATCGTCAGCCCTCTCTGTCCTCATGATGATCCTGTTCTTTAATTCATAAAGCATTCAGCTCAACACAAGACTTTGTTTCGCCACCTGGCGTCTTCAGCTGTGTTTGCAAGGCTCATCAATATCACAACTTCACCAGTAAACTAAGCATGATGAGTAGGGACCCAGGGTTCAGCACAAGCCAGGATCAGCTGACAAGCAGGAAACACTAACAGGAAATCAAACTATGCTGCCTCTAAAGTATCTGTTGCATATTCATTAAGGATAACCTGAGCACTTGACAGGCTGGGAAGGGAGGTAAAGGTGAGCTCAGAAGTGATTTGAGTATCAAAGACATAAATAAACATTACAACTGGTAAAAGCACGCCTAGAAATGAACTCCAGATGGCAGCAGACACCCTGCATTCACTTTCTCAACTGGAAGAAAACAAAAATGCCATGTTAATTAGAAAAAACAAAACAAAAAAAGTAGACCCTTAATCCAAGTCCTCACATCCCTCTTCCCCCTTAAACCACAAGCAATAGCACAGTTAGGACATCTTTTCTAGTGGGGTTTGAAATTAACATAGGTGGGCACAGAACATTATTAGCTTACTTTGAGAGAGTGAGGAAGGAGATAGGTAGAAGCGTAGTATTTTATCTTTATTATAGATTTATTATAGATTATATATTTCTATGCCACTTATAATGACTAAAAGTCAATTCAAAGTGGTTTATAATAAACATCCATAATTTCAGAAATAATACATACACACTGCTTCACATAAAATACTGATTACATTTAATAACATTTCTTTCTCCAAAATACCTCACAAGGGACTAGCAGCATAATACTAGCAAAAGTAGTCTGTAAAGAGCAGTGCCTTCAATTTTCTATTAAATTTACAAACATCCATTTCCGCTCTTAGGGCAGGATTCACTAAACCTCCAAACCGTGCACAATCCGTTTCAGTTTGCATGCTGGCTGACTAATTCAGTAAAGGCCTGCATGCAAATGGGGATGATCATTAGCACGCCCCCCAAAAAAGTTGGGAGCAGGAGGGATGCTCAGTCCCTCCTGCTCCTAGGCCTCCCACCCCTGGTCAGCCCAGGTGGTCGGGCCCGGCCCACCCACCCCAGTTCCTGTAAAAATAATTGGGAGCAGGAGGGGTGCCTGGTCCCTCCTGCTCCTTCTGACTTCATCTTTGGGAGCAGGAGGGGTGCCCATACCCTCCAGCTCCTACGCTGCTCCTTCCGGCTTCATCTTCGGGAGCAGGAGGGGTGCCTGCACCCTCCTGCTCCTAGCTGATCTTCTGTCTTTGGAAGCAGAAAGAAAGTCCTCCTACCCCTGCTGCTCCGGCCGCCTGCCGCCCAATAGCGGCCTTAGGCCCTGCCCCGGCTCATCATCTGATGCACGGGGCGAGGCCTAAGACCCTAATTGGCTGAGGCGTTTTGGGCTCCTCCCTTTGGAGGGGCCTGGGGCACCTTAGCCAATCAGGGACTTCCTTAGGGAGGAGTCTAAGGAAGTCCCTGATTGGCCATTGTTTTGGCTATCAAGAATATCTGGCAATTGTCTAAAAATGAAGAATCTGGTTTCACCCTCTTAGTATCTTCTTTACATGGGTCTTGGTAACCAACTCAAACTCTTCCATCCTATCTTCTACTCCCTCAATAACCTCATTCAAAGTTATAGCAACACTCAATCCATTATCTTCTTGTAATTTCCTTATCTTTTCTGTAAAGAATCTTCAGAAATCCTCACTAGATAGGGAACACCCAGTTTTTAATTCTCAAATGGGACAATTGATCATAGCTGCACTGAAATGGCCATGCTGTATTTGTCTTCATTTGGTCACCAATTTGAATTTTGATGGGAAAATACATTGGTGTCTTTTTCACAAAGAATGGACAAATCTCTGGTGAGTTTAAATATGTTCTTCTCATGAAGCTGGATTATATGTTCTTTTAGGCTTCCATGGCTGGCATCATGCTTATTGCAGTTTTCCATGTCTTGCTGCATCTGGTCAAGTAGAAATGATGTTTCAACCATCATGTAATGGCTTTCTTCGGGGTATGGTATGAGTTTGGTAGCTAATGGACTCATTCATCTCAAGCCTCAACAAATCGGGTTTGAGGACCACTATATATAAAGACAAACTGCAAACTTCACAGTGTACCCTAGAAAAGCTACAGCATGATGGCTGAAATGTTGGTTCTACCTGACCAGATGCAACAAAAAAACTGCAACAAGCATGATGCAGCCGCGGAAGCCTATGAGAATATATAACTTCAAGAAATTGTTGAAAAGACACCTGCTCTGTAAGATGAAATATATGATATGAGTTTGGCTGAGGGGGTAGGATTGATGACTTTCGAGGGCTGAGTGCTGGACACAAAGGTTTTCAATTATCTAGTTTGTTTCAGATGGCATAAAGATGTTTTTCATTGAGGCATCTTGTGTGCCTTATGTATTTTTACATTTTGATGTAGGATAGGATTGGTTAGTATGTTTTATGCAATCTGATTTTATAGCACAGTTACTTACCGTAACAGGTGTTATCCAGGGACAGCAGGCATATATTCTCACATGTGGGTGACGTCATCTACGGAGCCCCAGCGCGGACAGCTTTTCAAGCAAACTTGCTAGAAGTTTCAAGTTTGCACACTGCACCACGCATGTGCATGCCTTCTCGCCCACTAGATGGCGCATCCCACCTCGTGGTCCTCAGTTCCATAACTAGCAAAGAAGCCATCCCCGGGGAGGCGGGCGGGTTGTGAGAATATATGCCTGCTGTCCCTGGATAACACCTGTTACGGTAAGTAACTGTGCTTTATCCCAGGACAAGCAGGCATGATATTCTCACATGTGGGTGACCTCCAAGCCAACTAAAAAAGGGCAGGTGGGAGGATGGCAATTTAGGAAAACAGATTTTGCAAAACTGACTGGCCAAACCGGCCGTCACTCCTGGATAAAGTGTCCAGACAGTAATGAGAGGTGAACGTATGAACCGAAGACCAAGTGGCAGCCTTACATATGTCCTCCATAGGAGTGGATCGGAGGAAAGCCACTGAAGCTGCCATCGCTCGGACCTTATGCCCCGTGACTCGACCCGGGGGCGGAAGTCCAGCCTGAGCATAGCAAAAGGAAATGCAAGCAGCCAACCAGTTAGACAGAGTGCGCTTGGAAACCGGATGCCCTAATCGATTGGGATCGAAGGACAAAAACAATTGAGGAACCTTCCGATGAGACCTGGTGAGTTGAAGGTAATATGCCAACGCACTCTTACAGTCAAGCGTGTGAAGCGCCGTCTCGCCAGGATGGGAGTGGGGCTTAGGAAAGAACACAGGAAGGACAATGGACTGATTGAGGTGGAAATCAGAAACAACTTTAGGTACAAACTTAGGATGGGTGCGGAGAACCACCTTGTCATGATGGAAGACAGTGAAAGGAGGGTCCGCAACCAAGGCTTGCAACTCCCCAATCCGCCTAGCGGAGGTGAGGGCAATCAGAAACACCACCTTCCAAGTCAGAAATTTCAAGAGAGACTTGTTGAGTGGCTCAAAAGGAGGTTTCATCAGTTGAGCCAAAACCACATTCAAATTCCACACGACTGAAGGAGGCTTAAGAGGGGGACAAACCCTGAGTAACCCTTTCATGAAGCGTGTCACCAAAGGATGGAGCGACAGAGGGCGGCCATCCAGATGTTGATGGAAGGCAGAAATAGCACTAAGATGAACACGCACCGAAGTGGTTTTCAGACCAGAGTGCGACAGGTGGAATAAATAGTCCAAAACCGAGGACACCGGAACCGACACCGGATCCAGGTGAAAAGACGAACACCAGGTAGAGAACCTGGTCCATTTCTGCGAATAACAAAGCCTTGTCGAGATCTTGCGTGAGGCTTCCAATACCTCCCTCACCGATTGAGACAGATCAGGCGCAGTTAGGGAGCAAGAAACCAGGCTGTCAGGTGTAATGACTGCAGATTGGGATGTAACATGGATCCTTGACTCTGTGACAGCAGAGAAGGAAACACAGGCAGAAGAAGAGGCTCCCTGACACTGAGCTGAAGCAGCAGGGAGAACCAGTGCTGACGCGGCCACCGAGGTGCGATGAGAATCATCGTGGCCGTGGACGATTTCAGATGTACTAACGTTCGCATGATTAGAGGAAAAGGAGGGAATGCATACAGGAACCTCCCCTCCCAATCGAGAAGAAAGGCATCGGCCTCCAGACGGTCCCGCGAGTACATCCGAGAACAATACAGGGGCAGTTTGTGGGTCTCCGGAGAGGCAAACAGATCCACCTGTGGCGTTCCCCAGCGAACGAAAACCTCACGCAGAACTGCGGAGTGTAGAGTCCACTCGTGCGGTTGCAGAAGTCGACTGAGTTTGTCTGCCAGACAATTCAGTTCTCCTTGGATGTAGACCGCCCGAAGGAAGATGTTCCGGGAGACCGCCCACTCCCAAAGGCGAAGAGCCTCCGAGCAGAGGGGCCAAGAGCCCGTTCCACCCTGCTTGTTCACATAGTACATTGCCACTTGATTGTCCGTGCGAACGAGGACAACCTGATTCCGCACTATGTGAACGAAAGCTCGGAGTGCTAGAAAGATGGCTCGAAGCTCTAGCACGTTGATGTGACACCGACGGTCCTCGGCAGACCACAGGCCCTGCGTGCGAAGACCGTCGATGTGGGCTCCCCACGCGTACTCCGAGGAGTCTGTGGTCAGAACCTTGCGAAACGGAGGGGTGAGAAACAGCAAACCCTTGGACAGATGTGAAGAGTTGGTCCACCAACGCAGCGATTTCCGCAAAAGCGGAGTCACCGCAATGAGGCGAGACACTGGATCGCACTCCTGACGCCACTGGGAAGCAAGGGTCCATTGTGGGATCCTCAGATGCAGCCTGGCAAACGGAGCGACGTGGACCGTCGACGCCATATGCCCGAGCAGTATCATCATGCGGTGGGCCGACACCACCGATAGTTGAGAAACCTGACGGCCCATCCGGACCAAGGCTTCCAACCGCTGGGGCGGGAGATAGGAGCGCAGGCGCACCGTGTCCAGCACCGCGCCTATAAATTGAAGAGACTGAGCCGGGCACAACTGAGATTTTGGAAAGTTTATCTCGAACCCGAGGCTCTGCAGGAAGGCAATAGACCGTCGGGTCGCTGAGATAACCCCCTCCCTGGTCGGGGCTTTGATAAGCCAATCGTCCAGGTAAGGGAACACATGAAGCCCACGAGACCTCAGGGCTGCCGCAACCACCACCATGCACTTCGTGAAGACTCGTGGAGAGGAAGCCAGGCCGAAGGGCAGGACCCTGTACTGTAGGTGCAAATCCCCCACCTGGAATCGTAAAAATCTTCGGAAGGCGGGATGCACCGGAACATGGGTGTATGCTTCCTTCAAGTCGAGGGAGCACATCCAGTCCCCCTCCTCCAAAAGAGGATATAAGACCGGGAGAGACAGCATTCGAAACTTCTCCCGGACCAGGAATTTGTTGAGCTTCCTGAGGTCCAGTATGGGGCGCAGGTCCCCGGTCTTTTTTGGAACCAAAAAGTAACGGGAGTAAAACCCCGTACCCCGTTGGTCCTGGGGGACCGGTTCGACCGCCCGAAGTACCAATAGGGCCCTGGCCTCGGCCAGAATGGTCAGCAGCTGCGATCGGTTGCAAGAGGCCAGATTTGGAGGATGGTCCGGTGGCGAGGATACAAAGTTGAGCGAGTAGCCCTCGGAGACGGTCCGGAGCACCCAAGCGTCTGAGGTTATCTCGGCCCATGCCACCCGGAAGAACCGAAGACGCCCCCCGATAGGAAGGGGTTCCTGCGATATCGCGGAGGGGAACCCGCCCCGTCCGCTCAGCCCGTCAAAAGGAAGGCGCGGGCTTAGAAGGACCCTGCGCCGGGGCTTGGGTTTGTCCCCCTCTGCCTCGCTGAGACGGACGTCTCGGAGGTGGTCTTGAGAAAGCCGGGGTCGACTTCTGAGGATATCGGCGCGGCGGAGGCCGGAAAGGTTTCTGCGGCGGGGGTCTAGGTTTGGGGCGGACCAGGGATGCTAACGAGCGCTCCTGCTCCGACAACCGCTTGGTCGCCGCATCTAAGGACTCGTCAAATAACTCGGACCCCACACAAGGCAAATCTGCAAGACGTTCCTGCAGGTTTGGGTCCATGTCGAGGGTGCGAAGCCAGGCCAAGCGGCGCATGGCCACTGCGAAGGCCGACACCCTCGAAACCAGCTCAAATGCGTCATACACCGCATGAAATAGGTACAACCGCAATTGAGACAGGTTGGACATAAACTTATCGAATCCTGCTCTCTGGGAGTCCGGTAACGAGTCTCGATATTGAGGAAGGTCCTTCACCATGCCACGCAAATAGGAGGAAAAGGTGAAGGCGTAATTTAGAACCCTGGTGGCCATCAGGGAATTTGAATAGAGGCGACGGCCAAACTTGTCCAGGGTCCGCCCCTCCCTGCCGGGTGGAACCGCCGCAGAAACCCGTGAGGGCTGTGATTTTTTAAGGGCAGACTCCACCAGAAGAGACTGGTGGGAGAGCTGCGCCTTTTCGAACCCTTTAGGGGGCACCGTCCTATATTTCGCTTCCATTTTTGAAGGCACAGACGTGACTGTAAGAGGGTTTGACAAGTTCTTCAACCAGGTCTGCAGAAGGACTCTGTTGAGGGGGAGCCTAGGCACCTCTCTAGGAGGAGTGGGAAGGTCCTGTTCCTCCAAAAATTCTTTGGAGTATTGAGAACCGACCATCAGGTCTAACCCCAGGGCTCGGGCCATGTCCTGAACAAAGGAGGAAAATGAGGACGGCCTGGCCGGGGGAGACGGGGTTCTCGACCGCCCCACCGAGGAGAGGGGAGAGGCCTCATGGGAATAATGAGGATCCCTAACTGACCCCGAGTCCCAGGATCCCCTCCCCAAGGCCCTCGAGGGGGAAGGAGAAATTCTCCGCCTCGCAGAACCCTTGGGTGAGGACCCCGGGGTCCGGGGGGCACTCTCCCACTTCCTCGGCGAGGCGGCACGGGAAGACTTCCCATGAGGTGATCGGAGGAGCCTCGGGTTGTCGAGGCGCAACTCCGACACCTGCAGCGCCTCGCCCCCGAGCGGCGAGGAACGATCGTGCCGAGGCGAGCCTCGCGGCCGCTTAGACTTCCTCGATCGGCGCCTCGTCCGAGGTCTCGTCGAGGGCGAGGCGTCCCGGGAAGACCCCGAGGAAGAGGAGGAAAGACGGCGCACTCTGCGCAACTTTTCCTTGGGCCTCACACTCCGCTCAGGCGGCCCCCCCGAGGTCGAGGTCATGGGCGGGGCCGAGACCGAGGTTAAGGGGGCGACAGTACCCGAGACCGAGGTTACCGAGGCCGGGGCTCCCGAGGTCGAGGGAGCCGAGGCCGGAGCCTCCGAGACCGAAGGCGCCCCGGCCGAGGTCGAGGCCGCCGGAACTGCAGCCCGCTGCAACACTTCCAGGGCCCCCGTCAGCTCCGATGAAATCAGGGCTCGAAGGAGTTCCTGGAAGGCCGGAATCCCCACGAAGGTGGGGAGTTCCGAGTCCGGAGCACACTCCCTGGAGG
Organism: Geotrypetes seraphini; assembly: GCF_902459505.1. Classification (NCBI taxonomy): domain Eukaryota; kingdom Metazoa; phylum Chordata; class Amphibia; order Gymnophiona; family Dermophiidae; genus Geotrypetes; species Geotrypetes seraphini. The sequence goes on from NC_047084.1 coordinate 485,564,091, forward strand.
GCGACCTCGGTCTCGAGTATTCCCTCGGGGTGTGCGAAGTCGAGGTCCGAGGCGGGGCCGGGGTCGACCCACCCGCCTTAGCCTGAGTAGAAGATGGCTTCTTTGCTGAAGGGGATGGAACAGAGGACTTACCCGAAGCCGGCTTCCCTGTAGACGCCTTCGAAGACGAGGGCCGAGGCGAAGCCGAGGCCCCCGAGGATGCCGAGGCCGAGGTCAAGGCCGGGGCCGAGGCCGACGTCGAGGCCTTAGGCGGCGTGTCGACGGCGAACAATTCCGCCATTCTGGCCTTACGGCGACGGAGGGCTCTGTTTTGGAAAGTAGCACAGCGATCACACGACGCTGTCGGATGATCCGGCCCAAGACAGACAATGCACCACCGGTGAGGGTCAGTGATGGAAAGTAACCTCTCACACCGGCTGCACTTTTTAAATCCCGTAACAGGACGGGACATCAACGAAGAAGAAGGCCGGGAACGACCGACGTCCCGCGGCCACGGCTTCCGGGAGCCCCCGGAGCCCAACGAAAAATAAAATTTTTTTTTTTTTGAAAAGAAAAGAAACGAAAAAACAAGAAAGCAGCACCGCGAACTTATTCAAATAAAAGAACAACGAAACGCGGCAGCTAGAAGGCAATACACTGGAGCTCAGATCCACAGGGCTTTCTGGCTCCGCGGAAAAAATTGAACTGAGGACCACGAGGTGGGATGCGCCCTCTAGTGGGCGAGAAGGCATGCACATGCGTGGTGCAGTGTGCAAACTTGAAACTTCTAGCAAGTTTGCTTGAAAAGCTGTCCGCGCTGGGGCTCCGTAGATGACGTCACCCACATGTGAGAATATCATGCCTGCTTGTCCTGGGATAAATGTATGTATGTAGTTATTACTACTACACTTCTCCCTCCATATTCGTGGTTTCAGCATTCGCGGTTTCAATTATTCTCGGTTTTTAGCTTGCTGGCTCCTCCCCCCAAATTACATCAGCTTGCATAGAGAAATCGCTGATTCCAAGCGTTTACAGAGAAAATCGCTGATTCTCAGCACTTTGTTCACTGTGTTTTGCCTCTCCTTCAGAAATAGGCCAGGTCTCCTACCATGTTATTTGTGGTTTCACCATATTCACGATGGTTTTTAATAGAAAACAGAAAATATATAAAAAAGTTATTCGCGGTTTTTCAGTATTTGCGGTTTTGTTAATCCCCTATCACAGCGAATACGGAAGGAGAAGTGTACTACTATTTATTATTTCTAAAGTGCTGAAAGGTGTATGCAGCGCTGTACATTTTAACATACAATAGACGATCCCTGCTCAGAAGAGCTTACAATCTAATTTAGACAGAACATTTCAGGGTTGGGGAGATTATGGTAGAGGAAATGATACAGTTGGTATAGGTATCTGACAGCAGTGAGTGGGAATTAAGAGTTGAAAACAGATTCAAAAAGGTGGGCTTTTAGCTTGGATTTGAACACTACTAGTGTTATAGTGTTGGTCTTCATGTGTTTTGTACAATAAATGTTACTTTTTATTTTGTATGTTAATATGTAATTCGCCCTGGATAAGGGCGGGCAATAAATAAACAAACAAACCCAGGTTCATGGGAAGAACATCTTTAAATTCACCAGAAAATTTTCCATTCTATGGGGGAAAAAAAAAGATCAACAGATGGGGGCCTAAGTACAATATTAAGAAAAAAAACTCCTGATATGGTATTTAGGCCCCGACCAGTACATTCTGTGCAGGGGTGGGGTGCCATTACTTTGAAGAGGGCAGGCCAAGAAACAGGGGAGATTAGGCATTCTTTTTGCCGCCTACCACAAGGTATATGGAGGAGTCTGTGATTTCACTAGACCACCAGGGCCAAGGGTGACTAGGGAGCTGGGATTGGCCCAGCCAGGCTTGACTGAGATTGGTCAGCTGGGGGTCCACTGGGTTGGGGTCAGGTTGATGGGCTCGCTGGACCACAGGCTATTCTTTTGTGAAGGGGGGCCAGGAGTCCACCAAACCACCAGGTATTCTTTTAGGTTGCGGGGGTGGGGGGTGATACTCAGGCATGCCATTTGGGAAGGAAGCCCATCCAGGTCAGGTAGGTGAGACAGAAGAGGTGCCCTCTAGACACCTTTTCTCTTAACCAACCCTCAACGCTGCCCTGGACCAGGCATGAGTGTTTTTTTTTTTTAACATTACTGTAGGCTTTCTAATGATCACATTTAAATGCAGTCTGCACTAATGGTCTCAGCACTGGTGTTGAAACCATTAGAACACAGGCAGTATACTAATGCCAGCGCTAATCATCTCTAGTGAAATCAGTTAGCTTAGTGAGGTTTATAAAAGGTTTGGATAATTTCCTAAAAGAGAAGTCCATAGGTTTAGGGAAATTAAGCAGCATACTGGCTAACCCCACTCTTAGGTGTTCAGGAATAATGACAATTGCACAAATTTTTCCTAATCAGATATTGTTTATTATTAGAATTAACAGAACTCGAGTCAAAAGGCAATTTGTGCAATGGAGCCATATATAGTCAGGCATGTCAAAGTACATCTTTCCTGACAAATATGAACTCAGGGAACCTATGCTCCAAGGTTCACTTATATACTTTCGCAGTGCTTAGTATGATATCACACCTGTCAACCAATCAGCCAACAGAGGCCGGCCTTAGGTATGAAGAAAGAAAATTCCTTTTAACATAACTACCAGGCTCAAAAAACAGTTTTACAAATTATATATCTGTTCATAAAACTTTGTGCATATGAATAAACATTATATTATACCCCCAGAAACTTTGAATCCAAAACAGCTTTCTGTGTCAGGAGAAAACTTGCTTTGGAAAAACTGACAGTTTCAAGTTTCACTGACAAATACAAACCCATATAACCTCCCTTACTGGAAATTGCTATGTGGGCTAAAGGAGCCCACCCTTCACAAGTTTCTATGTTAGGCTAGCTTAAAGGTCAACTAGGTTAAATTGCAGATGTTACTTCTCAGGATTTCTCCAGGTTTAAAATATATAAAAATAAAAATTTCAAAACCCATTCTCATGTTTAAACATACATTCACACACATAACATGGGATCCCATGTTATCACTCACAGTCACATGCCATATTTCATTCATATTCAATAATTATTAAGGTACATATAAACTATCTGTATGTGAAACCCTATATCTTCCCCAAGCCAGACTGAGAGGTCTGGCATTAATTAGAGCCATGAAGTCAAGGCGGGAAACTGCACAAAGACGCAGAGACATAAAGAAACATGGAGGCAGTTTAATACCTCTATGTGTGTGTTTTATATATATATATATATATATATCTATACCTGATTCCCCTTATGGTCTTGCCTCATCCAGCAAAGTATATACAGAATATATGATTATGTTTTTTCTACCTATACCCTTAACGTTTTTCTGTTAATCTTTAGTTTTTCTGGACTCTGCTGCAATCCATATTCAGGTTTTTATTTTTGTATACCAAAACTTTTCATAGGCTTCTACTTGGGCATGGCCTTATCTATTACATGTGCATTGTTAGCTAGATTTACCCAGAATCATATGAAAAAATAGGTATCTTTATGTAGAAAAGATCTACAACGTATCCAAATTTTTTTCTTGCACACTATCCATTCCATTCCAGCACAGCATACCATAGCACCCCCTGGCTACCAGTGCCACTACTCAAAATCCATTGCTTATTCCTAGGATAAAAAGCATAGAATTTGTTTTGCTGGTTGGGACCTGGGTTGGCCACTGTTGGAAACAGGATACTGGGCTTCATAGACCTTCGGTCTGTCCCAGTACGGTAATTCTTATGTTCTTAGTGCCAGTGTTAGGTTTTGAGAATTGGCACACAGATTACTGCAGTCTCTCAATACACACACATTATCTTATCACACAATGTTGCATTCAAAGAGCTCTCCTCAAACTCATGTTTTTTCAACAGTTACCCACTTAAAAATCTAATCAGACAAAGCTGTATTTAGCATGTGTCTGACTCCAATGTATTTCTCAGGAGAATGAAATATTTAACTTAATCCTTTAGCCTTGAGATTTCTTTTCTTTATGGTAGAGCTGCCACAAAACAGCCTGCTTGCAATATGACAAACAATACCAAGAGAAGCCTTAAAACTTCTGGAATAATTTGGCGTGATGAGACCAAAACTGAACTTTATGGTCAACCATAAACACTATGCTTGGAGAGGAATCAAAACGCCTCCAGTGAAGCATGAGGGCGATTCTCTGCTGCATTGGGAGCCACACCAGCATAGAGCATTTAGTCAAAATTGATGGGAAGATGAATGCACCATAAGAAAATATTGGAGGAGAATTTGCATTTATCAGTCAGGAAGCTGCATGGGGGCTGGGGGAGCATATTTGGACTTTCCAATGATAACACCAACTTGACCCTTCAGTGGTTTCAGTAGAAAAAAGTAAAGGTTTTAGAGTGGCCATCACAATCTCCTGACTTCAACATCATTGAGCCAATTTGGGGAGAACTCAAAAGGCCTCATTCACAAATAACAGAAAAGAGTGCAAACCATCATTGATGCACAAGTGGGAAACACATGATATTAAGAACTATTCATTTTATTTAAAAAAAAATTATTACTCGCAACCATCCGACAATTCTAAGCGAGTTACAATCCAACATACTTAATTAAAACTACAAAAAGACTTAAAAGCAAATTATTTCATAAACTATAACAAACAATATTCTTTGTAACTCAGTCATTTACCAAAACAATCATATACAACACAGTAAAAAAGATTCACTTAAACTAAGAAGAAGGGGAAAGCTGACAGTCGACAAAGCGTTGACAATTTGGAAGAAGGTATCCCGTGAAGATACTAAGGGGAAAAAAGGCTGGGAAGAAACAAGGGACAAATTGCAAAAGTCAACAAACCCAGAAGAGGAAGTTAGAAAGATTGTAGCAAAAGAGAAGAAACTAAAGACCGAAGCACAGGGAAAGGAAATGAAGACAACAAAATACCAGGATCTAAATTGCATATATACTAATGCAAGGAGCCTAGGAAACAAAATGGGGGAACTAGAAGTCATGGCCAATGCAGAAGACTTAGACATCATGGTGGAATGAGGAAAATAAATGGGATACAACACTGCCGGGGTACAAGCTCTATCGTCAGGACAGAGCTTGTACCCCAGCAGGTGGAATAACCCTATACATAAAAGAAAGCATATAATCGACAAGAATAGACACAGCAGAGACGACCAGCAAGCTGGAATCTCTATGGGTTAAAATACCAGGAAGGAAAGGGCATGAAATAAAGATGGGCCTATACTATCGTCCACCCGGGCAAACCGGAGATTATCGATGAGGAAATGGAAGCCGAGATGAAGCAAGAATGCAAAAGCAGCAACACAATTATTATGGGAGACTTCAACTACCCCGGGATAGACTGGAGTCTTGGAAGCTCAAAATGCGCTAGGGAAACAGAATTCCTGGAGGCTACACAAGATTGCTTCATGGAACAGTGTCAGCCTAGCTATCGCTACCATTCAGCATTTTCAGTTGGCATTACTTATGTCAGCGAAGGCCTATGGGAAATTATATCAATCTGACTCTGGCATGGGAATGGAGATAGACCCTGAGGGCAGGAAGATGGTTTCAAGTAGCCCTGACTGATAGCCCTGATTGAATCATGACTAGCTAAAAGGTGTTAATGTCTGATTAAGAGGGTGCTTAGGACAATGGGTCCAGGTGCAAACAAAGAAGCCAGAGACTTAATCCCATCACCATGCTTGCAAGTATCACACCCTCCTTAGCAATTAAATTAACCATTGTCTCAAACAGTTTACAAGTTCTAAACAGAAAGATACTGGGACATACAATATTGTTTCTAAATTCAGAATAAGATTCCAAGGTATAAAAGCCTCCTCTCTGCTCTATCAATGTAGCTATCAATGTAGCTATCAATCTATCTATCAATCTGTGGAGGAGAGGGGTCTTGGCTCTCTTTCTCTCTCTCTCTGCCTTTCCCTGAAACTTCACACTTCCTTCTGAACTCTGTAAAGCAGGGAAACTGCTTTGCTCTCTGCTTATAAATATTGCTTTTCTGTAAGCCTATTTCTATAATATATTCTTTATGCAATCACCTCTGGCTGTGCCTATTATTCTACTTCCTGGTGAGTCTTCAGTGAGGGAACTGAATCTGGGACCAGCGTTTGTCAGTACGCCTATTCACTTAACCCCTACCACCATACATTGGGGGGGCCACTAACAAACTGACAAACAGCTTGTTAGAGAACCGACGAGAGGAAATACCACTCTGGATCTAATCCTAAATGGGTTAAGGGGACCTGCAAAGGAAGTGGAAGTAGTGGGATCGTTGGGAAACAGCAATCATAATATGATCAAGTTCAAGGTTGAGGTAGGAATATCAAAAGGAAAAAGAACCATAGCGACAACTTTTAACTTCAGGAAAGGAAACTATGAAGCAATGAGGGAAATGGTAAGGAAGAAACTTAGGAACACTTCCAAAAAAATGGCAAACGGTAAATCATGCCTGGTCTTTTTTCAAGGACACAGTGAGTGAGGCGCAAAATCTATATATCCTCAGATTCAGAAAGGGGTGCAAAAAGAGTTGAACAAAAGACCCGGCGTGGATAACCAAAATAGTGAAGGAAGCGATAGGCAATAAGAAAAATTCATTTAGGAAATGGAAAAAGGACAAAACTGAGGGGAACTGAAAAAAGCACAGAAAGTATCAAAAAGAATGACACCATGTGGTTCGAAAAGCCAAAAGAGAGTATGAAGAGAGGCTAGCCAGGGAAGCACAAAATTTCAAACCGTTCTTTAGATATGTTAAAGGGAAGCAGCCGGCTAGGGAGGAGGTGGGACTGCTGGACGACGGAGACAGGAAGGTTGTGGTAAAGGAGGAGAAAGAAGTGGCAGAAAGGCTTAACATGTTCTTTTCGTCTGTATTTACAAATGAAGACACATCCAACATACCAGAACCTGATCAATTCTTCAATGGAAGTCAAACAGAGAAATTAACATCCATGGAAGTGAGCCTTGAAGATGTGCGCAGGCAGATAGAAAAACTAAAATCTGACAAATCCCAGGGTCCGGACGGAATACATCCAAGGGTTCTGAAGGAATTAAAGGAGGAGATAGCGGAACTACTGCAGCTAATTTGTAACTTATCCTTGAAAACAGGCGTGATCCCAGCAGATTGGAAGATAGCCAACATTACACCCATCTTTAAAAAGGGATCAAGAGGTGACCCTGGAAACTACAGACCGGTGAGCCTGACCTCGGTTCCGGGGAAAATAGCAGAAGCACTGATAAAAGAAAACATCGATGAACATTTTGAAAGAATCGAACTTCTTGTAACCAGCCAACATGGTTTCTGCAAGGGGAGATCGTGCCTAACGAACTTATTGCACTTCTTCGAAGGGATTAACAAACGGATGGACAGAGGAGACCCCATAGACATCATATATCTAGATTTCCAAAAAGCATTTGACAAGGTGCCCCTTGAACGTCTACTCTGGAAACTGAAGAACCATGGGGAGGAAGGAGACATACATAGATGGATCAGAAACTGGTTGGAGGGTAGGAAACAGAGGGTAGGAGTGAAAGGCCACTATTTGGACTGGAGGAGGGTCACGAGTGGTGTCCCGCAGGGCTCGGTGCTCGGGCCGCTGCTATTTAATATATTCATAAATGATCTAGAAACAGGGATGAAGTGTGAGATAATAAAATTTGCAGATGACACTTATTGAGAAGTGGAGTCCCAATGCTGGAAGGTATGCTCATTACCAGCCTAGGAGAAACCTGGATTATTTCCCTAGGGATTTCCTGCCTAACACAGCTGCTCCTAGGAGAGAGGGGTGGGGCTTTAACTCGCATAAGAACAGAGCATGGGATCACAGTAGGGAGAGCAGGGACGGAGCTAGACCTAACGAGCTCAGGCAGCGGCAGGAGAAGCAGCAATGCTTGGATGCAGATGAGGGGAGCAGTCTCTCTCCTCCAACCCACAGCAGTGAGGACGTAGAGATGACCGAGGACTACCTCAGCTCAACCCCAGCTGCTGCTGAGCAGGCAGAGGCTATGGATATCTCTGAACCCCTGCTGGAAGCTGGCTATTTCCCCACTGACATGGAGGTTAGTTGCTAAAGGAAAGGAAGCAAGGCTGTGCTTGTGGAGCTCGGACTAAAGAGGACTGCGAAGAATTGCAAAGGGACTTGAACAAACTAGGGGAATGGGCGACGAGATGGCAGATGAAGTTCAACGTTGAGAAATGTAAAGTATTACATGTAGGAAGCAGAAACTCGAGGTACAGCTATATGATGAGAGGGATATTATTAAATGAGAGTACCCAAGAAAGGGACTTGGGGGTAATGGTGGATATGACAATGAAGCCGACGGCACAGTGCGCAGCGGCTGCTAAGAGAGCAAATAGAATGCT